>NC_133470.1:54501514-55701514 GCF_048565385.1 Saimiri boliviensis
GGAGAGAGGAGAGAGGAAGGAGGAGAGAGGAGAGAGAGAGAGGAGAGAGGAGAGAGGAGAGAGGAGAGAGGAGAGAGGAGAGAGGAAGAGGAGAGAGGAGAGAGAGAGAGAGAGGAGAGAGGAGAGAGGAGAGAGGAGAGAGGAGAGGGAGAGAGGAGAGAGGAGAGAGGAGAGAGGAGAGAGGAGAGAGGAGAAGGAGAGAGGAGAGAGGAGAGAGGAGAGAGGAGAGAGAGAGAGAGAGAGGAGAGAGGAGAGAGGAGAGAGGAGAGAGGAGAGAGAGAGAGGAGAGAGGAGAGAGGAGAGAGGAGAGAGGAGAGAGGAGAGAGGGAGAGAGGAGAGAGGAGAGAGGAGAGAGGAGAGAGAGAGAGGAGAGAGAGAGAGAGAGAGGAGAGAGGAGGAGAGAGAGGAGAGAGGAGAGAGAGAGGAGACATTCCTGAGACCTGAGGGTTTTGAGAGCTCACTGGAGAGTAGCTCCCATCCGATCCTCACAGTCCCCAGGGTTAGTTTTCTCCCCTCACACAAATTGCTTGAAAAGTGAAGTGACAGGCAAGATGGGGCAGGACTCTCAGGATCCAGCAGGATGAGCTGCTGCTTCTCACTGCTTCCTGTGTTGCAAGAGAGCCTCCACATCCAACACTTGTCCTGGGTTTCAGCACCAAATGTAAGAGTTAAAGAGGAGAGAAACATGAAAAGTGGCTCAACAATCAAATACAGGTTTATTTTGGAGAATAAACATGAGAGAGGTATTTGGCCAATTTTGATCAGGAGCACTCTCTTACAGATGAAGATTATTTAAGGGTTCAGGTGAGAGAACTAATTGAAGGCTTGGAATGTTTCTGTGTGGGAGATAGCTTTATTTCAGGGTTGGAATGTCTGATTGGAGGGAAGGTTATCTTGGGGCTGACATCTCTCCAGCCACATGGGAGATTATCTCAGGGCTGGCATATCTCTGGTCGTGGAGGGTTTATCTTATGGTTGGAATGTTTCTTGTCAGACATGTCATTTGTGGTTTATGGTCATGCTGACCTTAGACATTAGGCTGATACCCTTTGTATTTAGGCAGTTTTTGATTAAGGTGAACTTTAAAATGGTGGTGCTGGTAGGAGAAAAGATGGCTGAATAGGAACATCTCTAGTCTGCATCACCCAATGTGACCAACACAGAAGGCGGATGATTTATGCATTTTCAACTAACGTACCCAGTTCACGTCAGTGGGTATAATCACGAAGGGCAAGCCAGAAGCAGGATGGGGTGTTGCTTCACCCGTGAAGGGTGAGGATCAAGGGAACATTCCTCCCCTAGCCAAGAGAAGCTGAGAGACACTCTGATACCCAGCCCCAGATACTACACTTTTCCCAGGGTTTTTGCAATCTACAGATGAGAAGATTCCCTCGGTTGCCTACACCACAAGGGCCCTGGGCAGCTGTTTGGGCAAACACTGAGCTAGTTGCAGGACATTTTTTGTTTTTGGTTCTCCCCCTGTGGAGCTTGGAACCCCAGTGAGGCAGAACAGTTTACTACCCTGGAAAGGGGGCTAAAGACAGAGGAGCCAAGTGGTTTCACTCAGTGAGTCCCACTCCCACAGAGCCCAACAAGCTAAGAACCACTGGCTTGAAATTCTCATTGCCAGCACAGCAGTCTGAAGTCAACCTGGGATGATTGAGCTTGGTTGGGATAGGGGCATCACCATTACTGGGTTTAGCAGCCTAGGCTCTACCCTGACAGTGGTAAGGAGACTGGAAGGTTTTGATTGGGCAGAATTTACCACAGCACGGCAAAGTGACTGTGGCCAGTCTGCTTCTCTAGATTTTCTCCTCATTGGGCAAGGCATCTCTGAAGGAGAGGTAACAGACCCAGTCAGGGCTTACAGATAAATCTCCCATCTCCCTGGCACAGAGCACCTGGGGGAAGGGGCAGCTGTGGGTGCACCTTCAGTGTATTTAATCTTTTGTACCTACTGGCTTTGAAGACACCAGCTGCTACTGACAAGAGGGATTCTCTCAGCACAGCACACAAACTCTGCTAAGAGACAGACTACCTCTTCAAGTGAGTCTCTGACCCACTGTGCTTCCTGACTTTTAGAGACCTCCCAACAGGGGTCAACAGACACCTCATAGAGGAGAGCTCTGGCCTGGCAACATGTCGGTGCCCCTCTAGGAAGAAGATTCTTGAGGAAGGTGCAGGCAGCAATCTTTGCTGTTTTGCAACCTCCATTGGTTATATCCAGGTGAACAGGGTCTGGATTGGACCTCCAGCAGACTGCAGCAGACCTGCAGAAGAGGGGCCTGACTGTTAGAAGAAAAATTAACAAATACAAAGCAACAACGTCAACATCAACAACAACAACAAGAAACAAACAAACAAAAAACCCATTCACAGGTCATCAGCCTCAAAGGATCAAATGTAGATAAATCCACGAAGATGAGGAAAAACCAGTGCAAAAATGCCGAAAATTTCAAAAACCAGAATGCCTCTTCTCCAAATGATCACAACTTCTCTCCAACAAGGGCACAAAGATGGATGGAGAAAGATTAACAAACTGATAGAAGTAGGCTTCAGAAGGTAGGAATAACAAACTCCTCTGAGCTAAAGGAACATGTTGTAACCCAATGCAAAAAAGCTAAGGACCTTGGTTAAATAGTTACAGAAACTGCTAACTAGAATGAAAATAAATGACCTGATGGAGCTGAAAACTACAGCAGGAGAATTTCATGAAGCATACACAATGTATCAATAGCCAAATTGATCAAGATGAATGGAGGATATCAGAGATTGAAGATCAACTTACTAAAAAAAGGCATGAATTTGTATTCAGATTAGATAAAATGGAACGAAAAGGAGTGAATGAAATCTCCAAGAAATATGGGACTAAGTGAAAAGATCAGACCTACGATAGATTGATGTACCTGAAAATGATGGGAAGAGTGAACCAAGTTGGAAAACACACTCCAGTATATTATATGGGAGAAATTCCTCAACCTAGCAAGACAAGCCAACATTCAAATTCAGGAAACAGAGAACACCGTAAAGATACGCATCAATAGAAGCAACACCAACACATATAATAGTCAGATTCTCCAAGGTTAAAACAAAGATAAAAATGTCCAAAACGGTGTTGCTCCTACTCTGCCAGTACCATTCTCTATATAGGCCATGACAAAGATTTCATGATGACACCAAAACCAATTGCAACAACAACAAAAAATTAAATGTGACCGAATTAAACTAAAGAGCTTCTTCACAGCAAAGAAGCTATTAACAAACAACTTGCAAAATCTGCACATTCACAAGTGTCTAGTATCTGGAATCTTTAAGAAACTATCAATTTCAGAAACAAAAAATCCAATTTAAAAGTTTGCAAATGACATGCACAGACACCTTTTCAAAGACATAAATACAGCTAACAAGCATATGAAAAATTGCTCAATATTACTAATTATTAGAGAAATGCAAATCAAAAGCACAGTGAAATATCACTCATACCAATCAGAATGGCTACTGTTAAAAAGTGAAAATGAACAGTTTTTGCTGGCTAGGTTGTCAAGAAAAGGGAACACTTATACACTGTTGAAGAGAGTGTGAATTAGTTGAACCATTGTGACAAGCATTTTGGCAATTTCTCAAAAATATTAAAACAGAATTATCATTTGCCCCAGAGATTCCATTACTGTGTTTGTACCAAAAGGAATGTAAATCATTCTACTCTAAAGACATGCACACATATGTTCATCTGAGTACTATTCACAGTAGCAAAGCCATATAATCAATCTAGATGCCTATCAGTGGTAGATGGGATAAAGAAAATGTGGTACATATATACCAATGAATTCTATGCAGTCATAAAAAAAAGAGATCATGTCTTCTTTATCAACATGGATGTAGTTGGGTGCCATTATCCTAACCAAACTAACAGGAACAGAAAACCAAATATCACATGTTCTTACTTATAGATGGAAACTAAACAGTGAGCACATATGAACACAAAGAAGAGAACAGACACCGAGGCATATTTGAAGTTGGAGGGTGGAAGGAGGGTAAGGATTGAAAAACAACTTATTGGATGCTAGACTCATTATCTGAGTACAACAAATCCAAGTTACATGCAATTTACTTACATAACAAGCATACACATGTACCTTTGATCCTGAAATAAAAGTTTAGAAAATTATATATCTATAAAGAAAACAGTCTTATGGGTGTGGAATCAAAGTCACACTTGGAGAAATTTAGACTTATTTGTGAGATACCCCTTCCTGATAGAAAAAATATATATATAGGTTTATAGTTACAGGTTTGGTTGTTTATTATCTGTTTTCTCAAATAGAGTATATAAGGAACTTATCCCTATTCTTCATTTTTGAATGCTTAGTGTCTCGATTATACCTAATCTACAGAAAATGCATATTTTTTTATTCAATGAATATTTATAGATAAGGTGGCAATTAGAAAGGAAATAATTTGGGGAAGGTATTACCTGATGCCCTTTATTATGTTTGTAAAGTGAAAAAGAGGCATTCTGTGGGTAAGTGAGAGTGGTGTGTAGTATAGTTTTAAAGTAACTCCGAGAAGAATTGAAATAGGAAGTAAATGGATTGCTCAGCATATTTGGAATTCCAGATGAGGTTAAACTTTTCCAGTTTTGAACTCCTATTGATATTATATATGTAAAGCACAAAAAAACAAATTAGCACATAGTAAGTCTTAGATGTATGTTAGTTGCCTTCCTCTTCCTTTTCCTGATACCATGAGACAATTTAGCATTTGATTTGTTTAAGGTATGTTATTTCAATATTTCTACATTGTGTATGTCTTAATAGCAGAGACCATGTCTTACATTATTTTGTCTTCTCAACCCTTTTTCCTCTTTTGACAGAATAATGATGACAGTAGCAATATTGGCAGACTCATGTATAGTATACCATGTTGTATATTACAAAGTTTTTTTGCAAATCATCTCATTTGATCTTTAGAGCAATATTGCTGTAGGTTTCACAGCAAACAGATGGATAAGCAGAACTCAACATCCTGCTAGGTAATCAAGTTCAACACATACTCATACTGAATCTATGAGATATTGCAGAAGGTGGATTTTGATGCACGGAATTTGTAAACTAGTGAAGAGAGCCGTCAGAGATTGGTAGATACTAGCACTTTTTAAACAGTAATGTGTAAATTGTGAACAGAAACCTTTGGGAAGGAAATTAATTTGTTCAAGTGACAGTATTTCCTATGTCTTTTTAGACAAGATGCATAGTTGGTAATTCAGTAGCTCCTAAAACCTTTATGAGGTGTGGGAAAACTCTTGTTTTTAAAACAATTTCAGTTTATTTGCATCATCATTGAGATAGGAAATAGTCTGCAAATCTCTGTAAATACTTCAAGACCAATGTGATGCAGAAGATAAACTAAAGTAGGAAGAATTTGCTTAACAGCATCTAATAGTGGAGTCGAATTTTTATATACAACAAAAGTTTGAAAGTTTCCAGATAAAATTATATAAATAACTGCACACTAAAGATGACATATCAGGAACTGCAAGCAGAATTAATAAAGTAACTATTGCACCATTCTTGATAACCAAATCTTGAAATATTTCTTAAAGCTCATATAGCTTATTTACTGATATGTGAATGGTGAGATGCTAATAGGGCAATGAATGTTCTTTATCTACCACAGCTTTAGTCTATTATGATTTCCCAAAATCTATATTAGCAAGTGCACCTAAACAGATTAAAATTTAACGTACTACAATCAGAGAAAGGTATTCATTTTGGAATCAAACCAATCTGTATTATATTGTTTATGAAGGGTTGTTTTTCATAGAAAATAGTTTTCTAGCACCTTAGGTAGCGAGGAGTTGGAGTATCAAATGATTACTCTTTGTGTCTTTCACAGTGACGTCAACAGAACAATTTACAAAGCCCTAGTTGCTACGGGTTTTCCTGTGATAGAAAAATAGCAGGTGCCAGGTGTAGTGGGTCACGCCTATAATCTCAGCATTTTGGAAGGCTGAGGTGGGCAGATCACTTGAAGTTGGGAGTTCAATACCAGCCTGGCCAGCATGGTGAAACCCTGGCTCTACAAAAAATACAAAATTAGCCAGGAGGCAGAGGGAGGAGAATCCCATGAACCTGGGAGTCTGAGGTTGCAGTGAGCCAACATCTCACTATTGTACCTTATCCAGGGTCACAGAGTGAGACTCTGTCTCCAAAAAAAAAAAAAAAAAAAAAAAAAAGTGGCAGGAAAACAGCTTATATTTCTTACTTTCTTCTTTTATTTCAATAGGTTTTTGTGGAACAGGTGATGTTGTGCTGTTTAGTTACATGAATAAGTTCTTTAGTAGTGATTTCTGAAACTTTGGTGCATCCATCACCTGAGCATTGTACACTGTACCCAATGTATAGTCCTTTATTCCTCACCACCCTCCATCCTTTTTCTCTGAGTCCCCAAAGTCCAATGAATTATTCTTATGCCTTTGCTTCCTCATAGCTTAGCTCCCACATATAAATGAGAAATGTTTGGTTTTTCATTTCTGAATTACTTCACTTAGAATAATAGTCTCCAATTCCATGCAGGTTTCTGCAAATGATTTGATTCCTTTTTATTGCTGAGTAATATTCCATGGTGTGTGTGTGTGTGTGTGTGTGTGTGTGTGTGTGTGTGTGTACCATATTTTCTTTATTCACTTGTTGATTAATAGGCTCTTGGGCTGGTTCCATATTTTTGCAATTGCAAATTGTGCTGCTATAAATGTATATGCAAGTTATCTTTTTTATATAATGCCTTCTTTTTCTCTGGGTAGATACCTAGTAGTGGGATTGCTGGATCAAACAGTAGATCCAATTTTAGTTCTTTAAGGAATCTCCCCACTGTTATGTCATTTTTTAACAACCCACTTATCTTTAACTTTCCTTGGTTTTATATTAATTTCTATGCACTACTGTATCATTTCTCTTCTTTCTCTTTGTTCTTGTACCTGTTAACATGGACAGCTGGTGAACTGGCCTTCACATTGGTGGATGTATTGTTATACCATTGGGAAAAAGTTAGAAGATAGTGATCTGGCTCAGGTTCTATGAGTCACATAATCACAGCTTACAGACCTCAGGTCAGCACTTTCTGGATAGCTGAAAAAAAATATACTTTAAAATTCTAAACTATAAATGCTTTCAGAGCTAGTCTTTTGATTTTCTGATGATGTATGGAAAATGATAGGAGATTCTACCATTCTATGTTGAAAAAATACATATATTTCTAACTTAAGAGGAGATTACTGAAGAGAGAAAAATATCTACCAAATGGGGAAAAAATGATTTGGACAGTATATAATCAAGTCTATGGTACATAGTAAGTGTACATATATGGAGTACATAAGATGTTTTGATATAGGCATACAATGCATAATAACCACATTAGAGTAAATGGGTTATCTATGATCTCAAGCATTTATTCTTTCTTTGTGTTATAAACCATCTAATTATACTTCTAGTTATTTAAAAATATATAACGAACTATTGTTGACTATAGTCACCCTGTTGTGCTATTCAATACTAGATGTTACTCATTTTATATAATTATAATTTTGCATGCATTGATCATCTCCACCCCTACCCTCCACCCACTATCTTTCTCAGTCTTTGTTAACTATCATTCTACTCTTGATCTTCATGAGTTCAATTGTTTTAATGTTTAGCTCTCAAAAATATGTGAGAACATGTGTAGTTTTGTTTTTGGGTACCTGGCTTTTTTCATTTAACATAATAACCTCCAGTTCCAGACATATTATTGCAAATTATAAGATTTCATTCATTTTTATGGCTGAATATTATTCCATTGTATATATGAACCACATTTTTAAAAATCTATTCATCTGTTGATGGACACAGGTTGCTTCCAATTTTGGCTATTGTGAATAGAATTGCAATAAACACAGGAGTGCAGCTATCTTTTCAATATATTGATTTCCTTTCTTTGGGCTATATACCTAACACTTTGAAATTGCTGAGTCATGTGGTTGCTCTATTTTGTTTTCTTGAGGAGTCTTCAAACTGTTATTCATAGTGGTTTTACTAATTTACATTCTCACTAACAGTGTACAATATTTCACTTTCCTTCACATTGTTGCTGGTATTTGTTATTGATTGCCTTTTGGATGTAAGCCATTTTAACTGGGGTGAGATGATGTTTCATTAGAGTTTTGATTTCATTTCTCTGATGATCAGTAATATTGAGCATCTTTTCAAATGCCTGTTTGCTATTTGCCTGTCTTCTTCTGAGAAATGTCAATTACATTTATTCTTAGTTATCTTATTTTGTTTGTAGCTACTGTAAATGAGATTATTTCTTGTTTTCTTTTTTAGATTATTCATTGTTGGCATGTGGATATACTACCGATTTTTGTATGCTGATTTTATATGCTGCAATCTTGCTGATTTTTTTATTAGTTCTAAGTCTTTAAGTTTTTTCAAATATAAGATTATATCAAACAAAAATAATATGGCCTCTTTTATTCCAATTTGTATGCTCTTTATTTATTTTTGTTGTCCGATTGCTCTTACTGGGACATTCAATATCACATTGAATAACAGTGATGTAAGTGGGAATATTTGTCATGTTTTAGACCTTAGATGAAAGACATTCAGTTTTTCCTCAGTATGATAGTAGCTGTGGGTCAGTGGAATATGGCTTTTACTGTTTTGAGATATATTTCTTATATACCCAGTTTTTGGTAGTTTTATTCAGGAGGGATGTTGAATATTACCAAATTCTTTATCAGCATCAGTTAAATTTATCATATGATTTTTATCAAATGATTTTTGTCCTACATTCTGTTGATACAATATATTACATTGGCTGATTTGCATATGTTGAACCATTCCTGCATCTCTGGGATAAATTCCACTTGGTCATGATGAATGATCTTTGTAATGGAAACTGAGTCTTGCTCTGTCACCAGGCTGGAGTGCACTGGCATGATCTCAGCTCAGTTCAAGCAATTCTCTTACCTCAGCCTCCTGAGTAGCTAGAGCTACAGGCACACACCAACAGACCCAGCTAATTTTTTTTATTTTTAGTAGAGACAGTGTTTCACCATGTTGGCCAGGATGATCTCGAGCTTTTGACCTAATGATCCGCCCACCTCAGCCTCCCAATGTGCTGGGATTAGAAGTGTGAGCCAGCGCACCTGGCCTTTTGCATCAATATTAATCAGTGATGTTGGTCTGCAGTTTTTTTTTAAATATGTCTTTGTCTGATTTTGTTATCAGAATAATTCTGACCTCGTAGCATGAGTATGGAAGTCTTCCTTCCTCTTTAATTTTTTGGAATAGTTTGAGGAGAGATGACATTATTTCTTCAACTGTTTGCTAAGATTCAGCAGTGAAGCCAGTTTGGTGGGAGATATTTTATCTTGTCTTCAATCTCATTGCTTGTTACTGGTCTGTTCAGGTTTTATATTTTTTCATGGTTCAATCTTCATAGGTTGCATGTGTCTAAGAATTTGTTCATTTCTTCTAAATTTTCCAATTTATTGCACATAGTTGCTCATTGTAGCCTCTAATAATGCTTTTACTTTCTGCAGTATTTGTTGTAATGTTCCCTTTTTATCTATAATTTTATTTATTTGGATTTTCTCTTTTCTTCTTATTCTAGCTAAAGGTATATCAATTTCATTTGTCTTTTTGAAAAATCAACTTTTCCTTTCATCAATCTTTTGTGTGTTTTTTATTTTAATTTTATTTATTTCTGCTCTGATTTTTATTATTCCTTCTACTAATTTGAAGTTTAGATTGTTCTTGCTTTTATAGCTTTTTAATGTGCACCATTAAGTGATTTATGTGAAATATTTCTATTTTTTTTGGTGCAGAAACTTATATCTATAAACGTTATTTCCAGTGTTGCTTTCTCTATATCTCATTGTATTAGTCTGCTCTCACATTGCTATAAAGAAATACCTGAGACTGGGACTTTTATAATGAAGTTTAGTTGGCTCATGGTTAGTATTGGCAGTTCTGGTCAGGGCAATCAGAAAAGAAAAAGAAATAAAGCGTATTCAATTAAGAAAATAAGAAGTCAAATTGTCTCTATTTGCAGACAATATAATTGTATATTTAGAAGACCCCATCTTCTCAGCCCAAAATCTTCTTAAGCTGCTATACACCTTTAGCAAGTTCTCAGGATACAAAATCAATGTGCAGAAATCACAAGCATTCCTATACACTAATCACAGACAAAGAGCTAAATCATGAGTGAAGTCTCATTCACAATTGCTGCAAAGAGAATAAAATACCTAGGAATACAACTAACAAGGGATGTGAAGGACCTTTTCAAGGAGAACTACAAAACTGCTACTCAAGGAAATAAGAGAGGACACAAACAGATGGAAAAACATTCCATGCTCACGGTTAGAAAAAACCAATATCATGAAAATCGCCATACTGCCAGAAGTAATTTATAGATTCAATGCTATCCCCATCAAGCTACCATTGACCTTCTTTACAGAATTGGAGAAAAACACCTTAAACTTCATATGGAACCAAGAGGCTGCATAGCGAAGACAATTCTAAGCAAAAAAATAAAAATAAAAAAAGCTGGAAACATCACACAACCTGACTTCAAACTATACTACAAGGCTACTGTAACCAAAGAGCATGGTACTGGTACTAAAACAGAGATTTAGACCAATGGGACAGGACAGAGGCCTCAGAAATAACACCACACATCTGCAAACATCTGATGTTTCACACACCTGACAAAAACAAGCAATGGGGAAAGGATTTTCTATTTAATAAGTGGTGTAGTTAAACTGCCTAGCCATATGCAGAAAACTGAAACTAGATCTCTTTCTTACACCTTATACAAAAATTAACCCTAGATTGATTAAATATTTAAACATTCAGCCTAACACCATAAAAATTTTAGAAGAAAACCTAGGAAATATTATCCAGGACATAGGCATGAGCAAGGACTTCATGACTAAGATGCCAAAAGCAATGGCAACAAAAGCCAACACAAACAAATGGGATCTAATTAAACTAAAGATCTTCTGCACAGCAAAAGAAACCATCATTAGAGTGAACCAGCAACCAACAGAATAGGGGAAAAATTTGCAATCTGCCTATCTGACAAAGGGCTAATATACAGGCTGTAGAAGAAGCACAGTGGCTTCTGCTTCTGAAGAGGCCTCTGGGAGCTTTCAGTCATGGCAAAGGGGGAGCCAACACTTCAAATGGCTGTAGCAGGAGAAAGAAGGCTGGAGGTGTCACATATTTTTAAACAACCAGATCTCACAAGAGCAGCCACACTGTGGTAATATGTCTCCATGATTCTATCCACTTCCATAAGGCCCCACCTCCAACCCTGGGAATTACAATTTGACATGAGATTTGGGAAAGGACAGATAAAATTGTATCACCCATGGCTTTTGATATGTCACATTTCCATTATAATTTTTTACAAGATTTTTATTAATTCTTAATTTCTTCATTGACTCATTGGTCATTCAGGGCAATAGTGCTTAATTTCTGTGTTCGTAGAGTTTCCAAATTCCTCTAGTAACTGATTTCTAGTTTTATTCTTTTGTGGTCACAGAAGATAGTTGACGGAATTTCAATTTTTTTTAATGTTTTAAGACTTGATGTTGACCTAATATATGATCTACCTTTAAGAATGATCCATGTGCTGAGGAGAATAAAGTGTATTCTGCAGCCTTTTGATGAAATGTTCTGTAAATATTTGTTACATCTTTTTTGGTCAATAGTGCAGATTAACTCCAATGTTTTTTGTTGATTTTTTTGTCTGAGTCATCTGACAAGTGCTGAATTTCACTTATTGAAGTCCCCAGCTATTATTGTATTGTGGCCTGTCAATTTAGCTCTAATAATTGCTTTATATGTCTGAGTAAAACACAGTTGCATGCATGTATATTTAAAATTGTGATATCTTCTTGCTTAGTTGACTTCATCATTATATACCGACCTTCTTTATCTTTTTATAGATTTTGTCTTGAAATCTATCTTGTCTGCAATAATTGTAGCTACTCCTGCTCTTTAAAAAAAAATTATTATTATAATTTAAGTTCTGAGATGTATGTGGAGAATGTGCAGGTTTGTAATAGAGGTATGCATGTGTGATGGTGGTTTGCTGCACCCATCAACTCATCATCTATGTTAGGTATTTCCCCTAATGCTATCTCTCCCCTAGCCTCCCACCCCCAACAGGCCCTGTTGTCTGATGGTCCCCTCCCTGGGTCCATGTGTTCTCATTGTTCAACTCCCACTTATGAATGAGAACATGTGGTGTATGTTTTTCTGTTCTTGTGTTAATTTGCTGAGAATGGTGGTTTCTAACTTCATCCATGTCCCTGCAAAGGACACGAGCTCATCCTTTTGTATGGTTGCATAGCATACCATGGTGTGTATGTGCTACATTTTCTTTATCCACTCTATCAATGGTGGGAATTTGGGTTGGTTCCAAGTCCTTGCTATTGTGAACAGTGCTGCAATAAACATACGTGTGCATGTGTCTTTAAGGTAGCATGATTTATAATTCTTTGGTTATATACCTGGTAATGGAATTGCTGGGTTAAATGGTATTTCTAGTTCTAGATCCTTGATGAATCGCCACACTGTCTTCCACAATGGTTTAACTAATTTACACTCCCACCTAACAGTGTAAAAGTGTTCTTATTTCTCTACATCCTCTCCAGCATCTGTTGTTTCCTGACTTTTGAAAAATTATTATACTTTAATTTCTGGGGTACATGTGCAGATCTTGCAGGATTGTTACATAGGTATACACTTGCCTTGGTGGTTTGCAGCCTCCATCCCCCATTCCCTACATTAGGTATTTCTCCCAATGTTATCCCTCCCCTATCTTCCAACCCCCATCCCTCCCCTAGCTCCCCATCCCCCAACACACCCCAATGTATGATAACCCCCTCCCTGTGTCCATGTGTTCTCATTGTATGAGTGAGAACATGCATGTTTTGTTTTCTGTCCTTTCATCACTTTGCTGAAAATGATGGTTTCCAGATTCATCCATATTCTTGCAAAGGATATGAACTTATCCTTTTTTATGGCTTCATAATATTCCATGGTGTATATGTGCCACATTTTCTTTATCCAGTCTATCATTGATGGGCATTTGGGTTGGTTCAGTGTCTTTGCTATCATGAACAGTGCCACAGTGAACATACATGTGCATGTGTCTTTATAATAGAACAATTTTCTGACTTTTTAATGATTGCCATTCTAACTGGCATGAGATGGTATCTCATTGTGGTTTTGATTTGCATTTCTTTAATGACCAGTGATGGTAAGGTTTTTTTTAATGTGTTTGTTGGGTACATAAATGACTTTTTTTGAGGATTTTCTGTACATAGTCTACAAACTTTTTGATGTTTTTTTTTCTGATAAATTTGTTTAAGTTCTTTGTAGATGCTGGATATTAGCCCTTTGTCAAATGGGTAGACTGCAGAAATTTTCTTCCATTCTGCAGGTTGCCTGTTCACTCTGATGATAGTTTCTTTTGCTGTGCAGAAGCTCTTTAGTTTAGTTAGATCCCATTTGTCAATTTTGGCTTTTGTTGCCATTGCTTTTTGTGTTTTAGTCGTGAAGTCTTTGCCTATGCCTATGTCCTGAATGATATTGCCTAGGTTTTCTTCTAGGGTTTTTATGGTTTTAGGTCTTATGTTTGAGTCTTTAATCAATCTTGAGTTAATTTTTGTATAAGGTGTAAGAAAGGGATCCAGTTTCAGTTTTCTGATATGGCTAGCCAGTTTTCCCAACACAATTTTTAAATAGGGAATCCTTTCCCTCTTGCTTGCTTTTGTCAGGTTTTTCAAAGATCAGAGGGTTGTTGATATGTGGTGTTATTTCTGAGGCTTCTGTTCTGTTTTATTGGTTTATATATCTGTTTTGATACCAGTACCATGCTGTTTTGATTACTGTAGCCTTGTAGTATAGTTTGAAGTCAGGTAGTGTGATCCCTCCAGCTTTGTTCTTTTTGGTTAGTATTGTCTTGGCTATGCATGCTTTTTTTTTTTTTTTTTTTGGTTTCTTACAAAATTTAAAGTAGTTTTTTTCTAATTCTGTGAAGAAAGTCAATGGTAGCTTAATGGGGATTTCATTGAATCTACAAATTACTTTGGGCAGTATTGCATTTTTATAATATTCTTCCATTGATACTTTATCTTCGACCCTTGCCTTTAAGAGGCAAATGAATGTGACAAACAGGTGAATGGTGCTTGGTTCTGAGACAGTGAAGGAATTTTTCTAGTATTTAAATATGTTTACATAACCAGTTGTATAAATCTAAATATAAAACCAATCTCCAGTAAGTTTTGAGATGCCACTTGCTAATTTTGTGAAAAGTTTAACATTACTTACAAAGTCTAATTATATCTTTAGAAGGTGTAAACAGTGATAGCATTTACTGAATTGGAATTACTTTTAAAATTCAAAAACTGAACATATTCGTTTAACCAGAAACCAGTCTTAGTTTTGAATAAGGACTGCCCAGCAAGATATTCTGTCAATCATTCATGATATAAATTTTGGTGTATGAGATCTATTAAAGTGCACATAAAAAAGCCATGGGACATTTGTTTTGTAATAAATAATGCAGTGGCCAAGTCTGCTGTTTCTGTCTTCTTAATGCTGGCAAGTATTATATTTGTTTCAGGGATGTACTTCTTGAGATTCTCCAAATACTGCATCAGTGTATCTTCTCCCCAGGTGATGCCCCCCCTTTTTTTTATTTGCATCTGTGTGAGAGAATTTAATGGTCTTACCTATCTTCCACCTGAAGAGACTACTGACATTTGGCCCAGTCTTGTGCTTGCCCTTCTTTTCCACCCATGGTGGGGCACTGAGCACACTTCTGAACAAAAATATTCTTGCCTTTCTCAAAATCACCCATATTTAATTCTCTTTTACATTGCTGGTGCAATGAAGGTTTCCTCTCCAAAGCCAAACATCCCACTCTCTCTCTCTTCCTCCTTTCTTTAAAAAGAAAAATTTTGGGGGAGTCTATTTCTTTGTTCTGAGCTTCCTGGAGCTTGGACAGGTGTGATACAAGCACTCCTGTGGCCACTACCGCTGAGACTGCACTGGGTCAGACCTGAAGCTACCATGGCATTGTGCCTCACCTAAGGCCTCTGGTATCCACTGTCCAGCTACCACCTATGTTCATGAAGGATCTAGGGCTCCACAATCAGAAGTTGACGAAGCCAGGTAGCCTTGTGTCCTTCCTTCCAGGTGACAAGTTTCCCTCAGTCCTGGAAAGGTCTAGAGCTGTAGTCCAGGAGCCTGGACTGCATAGCCAAGTCACAAAACAAAGTCCTTCCCATTTTCTCCTTTTTTTCAATCAGAGAAGTCTCTGTGGCTTCCACTGCCCCAGGCTCAAGACAAGTTTTTCCTGGCTACTGCCAATGTTCACTGAAGACCCTAGTGCTCTTCAGTCAGCTTTTGTTGAATGCTACGAAGCCTGGAACTCTCCCTTCAGGGCAGGGAGCTCCCTGCTGTCCCAGATCATGTCCAGAAATGTCACATAGTACCCAAGACTTGAAACTGAGGACTCCAGGAGCTGCTTAGAGGTCTTCTGCATCTGGCTAAGCTGGTACCTAAAGTGCCAGACAAAATCTCGTTTACTTTTCCCTCTCCTTTTCTAAAACAGAAGGAGTTATATTTAAAAAGAAAGAAAGAAAGAAAGAAAGAAAGAAAGAAAGAAAGAAAGAAAGAAAGAAAGAAAGAAAAGAAAGATCACCACAGCTCAGAATGTGCTGTTTCATCTGAAACCAGCACACCTTAAGTCTCAACCAAGGCCCATGCAAGTACTGCCTATTACTGCTGATCATTCAGGGTCCAAGGGCTTGTTAGTCAACAGGTAATGAATTCTACCAGGATTGGGTCATTTTCTTCAAGGTAGTACATTTCCTTCTGGCCCAGATGTGTCTAGAAGTGTCATCTAGGAGTTAGGGCTTGGAATGGGAGCCTCAAGGATCTATCTGCTTCCCTATCTGACTGTAGCTGAGCTGGTATCTAAGTTGCGAGACAAAGTCCTCTTTACTGTCCCATCTCTCCTCAAGCAGAAGGAAGGATTTTGTCCTGGAGCTGCAAACGGCATTGCCTGGAGCTGCGGAATTGGTATGGCAAGCACTTTCTGGGTCACCCGACTGGTGTTTTACTAGGTCACATGCCCTGCAAGTGTGCTGGTGCTGAGCCCATCACAGCACGAGGACTTGCCCAGGGATTCCAGTCCTTGTGGCCTAGGCTGCCTTTGATGTGTTTTGAGGACTACAAAGCACTGTAGCCTGTCATGGTGGAGCTTTCCTGAATTGAGATTCCAAATGCTGGAATGAGTGACTCTCCGCTAGCTAAGGATGTTCTAAACGGTCCCTCCATGGGTTCTAGCTTTGTTATGTCTCATGTTGGTTTTCACTGACTGTTACAGAACAGCACTGAGTTCTAATGCAGTGCCCCACAATCATTGCATTCTCTCTCCCTCAAGTGCACATTCTCTCTGTATCTCCTGTGTCTGCTGCCAGTATATGGAGGAATGTGTTATCAATTCAAAACTGAATTTTCTTTTTCTTTTCTATTTTTTCATTGTATTTTAAGTTCTGAGGTACATGTGCAGATCTTGCAGGATTCTTGCATAGGTACACACATGCCATGGTGGTGTGCTGCCTCGATCCCCTTGTCACCTACATCAGATATTTCTCCCAATGTTATCCCTTCCCAACCTCCCTAACTTCTGTTGTCTCTCCCCTAGCCCCCCACCCCCCAAAAAACCTCAGTGTGTGATGTTCCCCTCCCTGTGTCCATCCATGTGTTTTCATTGTTCAACAACCGCCTGTGAGTGAGAACATGTGGTATTTGGTTTTCTGTTTTTGTGTCAGTTTGCTGAGAATGATGGTTTCCAGATTCATCCAAGTCCCTACAAAGGACACGAACTCATCGTTTTTTGTGGCTGTATAGTATTCCATGGTGTATATGTACCACATTTTCTTTGTCTAGTCTATTATAGATGGGCATTTGGGTTGGTTCCAGGTCTTTGCTATTGTACACAGGGCTGCAATGAACATACGTGTGCATGTGTCTTTATAGTAGAACGATTTATAGTTCTTTGGGTATATACACAATAGAGGGATTGCTGGGTCAAATGGAATTTCTATTTCTAGATCCTTGAGGAATCACCACACTGTCTTCCACAATGGTTGAACTAATTTACACTCCCACCAACTATGTAAGAGTGTTCTTATTTCTCCACATCCTCTCCAGCATCTGTTGTCTCCAGATTTTTTAATGATCACCATTCTAACTGGCGTGAGATGATATCTCAGTGTGGTTTTGATTTGATATTTTATTCTCTTTGTAGCAATTGTGAATGGCAGTTTGCTCTTGATTTGGCTCTCTGTCTGTTATTGGTGTATAGGCATGCTTGTGATTTCTGCACATTGATTTTGTATCCTGAGACTTTGCTGAAGTTGCTTATCAGCTTGAGGAGATTTGGGGCTGAGAGGATGGAGTCTTCTAAATATACAATCATGTCATCTTCAAATAGAGACAATTTGACTTCCTCTTTTCTTAAATGAATAATACCATTTATTTTTTTTTTCTTGCCTGATGCTCTGGCTAGAACTTCCAATACTATATTGAATAGGAGTGGTAAGAGAGGGCATCCTTTTCTAGTGCCAGTTTTCAATGGGAATGCTTCCAGTTTTTGCCCATTTAGTATGATGATGGGTGTGGGTTTCTCATAAATAGCTTTCATTATTTTGAGATATGTTCCACTGATAACTAGTTTATTGACGGTTTCTAGAATAAAAGGCTGTGGAATTTTGTTGAAGGCCTTCTCTACATCTGTTGAGATGATGATGTGGTTTTTATCTTTGGTTCTACTTATGTGATGGATTATGTTTATAGATTTGCATATGTTGAACCAGCCTTGCATCCCTGGGATGAAGCCTACTTGATGGTGATGGAGAAGCTTTTTGATATGTTGTTGCATTCGGTTTACCAGTATTTTATTAAATATTTTTGCAAAAATGTTCATCATAGATACTGGCCTGAAGTTTTCTTTTTTTAGTTGTGCCTCTGCCAGGTTTGGGTATCAGGATGATTTTGGTCTCATAAAATGAGTTAGGGTGTATTTCCTTCTATTGAATTTTTTGGAATAGTTTCAGAAGGAATGGTACCAGTTCCTCTTTGTATGTCTGGTAGAATTCGGCTGTGAACTCCTCTGGGTTTGGACGTTTTTTGATTGATAGGCTATTAAAAAATATGGAATGCTTCACGAATTTGCATCTCATCCTTGCACAGGGGCCATGCTAATCTTCTCTGTATTGTTCTAATTTTTAGTATATATGCTGCTGAGGTGAGCATGAAAACTGTATTTTCTACCCTCTTCAGTGCCTTTTTCAGGAGTATGAAGCTAAAAATAGGTATTGCATTTGTTCATCTGATTTTTGGTTCTCATAAAGGTGCTTTTCTGTGTGGATACTTGTTCAGTTTTGTGTTCCTGTTGAGAAGCGGATTGGTGAATGCTTCTATTCAGCCATCTAGCTCGGCCTCTTTCATCTGAATTATTTTATTCTTAAATGGGTAAATTAGAGGTTTGGAGAGAGGGAGTTTAGATTTAACTAGAATTGTATGCTTTAGTTTTTGCTTTTTCTACAAGGCCTGTCATTTTTAAAAATTATAGTATTAGTAATGATTAGTGTCTATTATATAATAATCATAATTATTGACTGAAAGATCACATTTTTATTCTTCCTAGACTTTAGCTGAAAATATCTATAGAGACACAACACAAACTCATATCAACAAACTATGGATGTTCTATTCCCTAGCTTGTAAGCAAAGTGAAAATTAAAATGGGTAGGCAACATGTAATTAAGATTTATTTACAAAATGGTAGCCTTATCTTCTGAGAGATGTTTTCCTGGTTATAAAAGTAGCTTGATTTCTAAACTGAAGACACATCAATGTTAACCAAATTAGCTCTTTTAAAAACCTCACATATTTTGGAAATAACTCTTTCTTCTTTATTTCTGAATTGTGTTTCACTGGATTTTCTGTATATTTGAATTTGAGAAAATGTCAGTAACCTGTTATCTGCTGCTCATTTCCTGCTCCTTTTTTCTGCAGCTTTCATATGCAAGCTTTTGGGAAGGTGCAAAATATTATTTTTAAGGAAATCTAGTGTTAGTATTTCACAGTTTTATTCAAAACTACTATTCTTCTAGTCTTGTAACTGCAGTAATCCATTATCTGCCTAGCTTAATTGCAGAATAACTTGTTACATGTAAATATATGTATTGTAAAAATGGTAGCTTTTCACTTTATGGGAAAAATATTTCCAGTTTTGATGCATACTTATAGAATCTTTGATTTCATAATAGAAAATACCAAATGTATTTTGACTTTTTTTGTTGTTCAGCAGGATTATCGTTAGCATTCTTTATCTCTATTTTGAAGTTTCGCCCTTTTTTCATGGTTGTCAATTATCGCTGTTATTAAATTCAATTCTAGTTTGTTTAGCTAAATCTACCACTTACCAGCAAAAGAAGTAACCACAATTTTAAAGAGTTGTATGTTGATAAAAGTTAACAGACTTGAATGACAGTCAAAGGGCACCTTGGTACACAACATAAATAGAATTAAAACAAAAATCTTGTGATCATCTCAATACATGCAGGAAAGGCATTTGGCTAAATTCAGCATCCCTTATTATTAAAACCCTCAGCAAAATCAGCATAGAATTGACATATCTTAATGTAATAAAAGCCATATATGACAAATCCACAGCCAACATACTAATGAATGGGAAAAGTTGAAAGCATTCCCTTCTGAAAACTGGAACAAAACAGGATGCCTACTCTTATCACTTTTCTTTGGCATAGTACTGGAAGTTCTAGCCAGAGCATGTGAAAGTAATAAAGGGCATCCAAATTGGTAAGGAGGAAATCAAGCTATCACTGTTCACTGGTAGTATAATCATATAGCTAGAAAACCCGAAAGACCCATCCAAAAAGCTCCTAGAACTGGTAAATGAATTCAACAACCTTTCACAATAGCTGCAAAAAAAGTAAAATACTTAGAAATATACCTAACCAAGTGCGTTAAAGACCTCTACAGGAAAAACTACAAAACACTGCTGAAAGAAATCATAGATGACACAAACAAATGGAAACACATCCCATGCTCATGCATGGCTAGAATCAGTATTCAGAAAACAACCGTACTGCCAAAGCAGTCTATAAATTAAATGCAATTTGAATAAAAATAAGAGTTATTCTTCACAGAACTAGAAAATAATAATTTTAAAAGTCATATGGAACTAAAAGAGCACACATAGCCAAAACAAGACTAAGCAAAAGGAATAAATCTGGAGGCATCACATTACCTGACTTCAAATTATACTATAAAGCCATAGTCACCAAAACAGTGTTGTACTGGCATAAAAACAGGCATGTAAAACAATGGAACAGATTAGAGAATCCAGAAATAAAGCCAAATACTACAGCCAACTAATCTTTGACAAAGCAAACAAAAACATAAAGTAGGGAAAGGACACCCTATTCAACAAATGGTACTTGGATAATCGGCAAGCCACATGTAGAAGAATAAAACTGGATCCTAATATCTCACCTTATACAAAAATCAACTCAAGATGGATTAAGAATTTAATTGTAAGACCTGAAACTATGAAGATTCTAAAAGCTAACATCAGAAAATATCTTTCTAGACATTTGCTTAGGCAAAGACTTAATGACCAAGAACCCAAAAGCAAATACAACAAAAACAAAGATAAATAGATAGGACTTAATTAAACTGCTCTGCGAGGAGGGAGTCTAGTGACAGAGTCTGCCTGCAAAAGTCTTGCTAATCTGCCGTGGGCTCCTCCCTGTTTGAATTTTCTGGTGACTTTGTTTACATGGGTGAGGTTGAAACTGCGTACTCAAGCCTCACCAATGGTGGACACCCCTCCCCGCCACAGCTGAAATGTGCCAGGTCAAGCTGAGACTTCTTTTTTGGCTGCAAGAATTTCAAGCCAGTGGTCTTTGCTTACTGGTCTTCATAGGGGTGGGACCAGCCAAGCCAGATCACTTGGCTTTCTGCCTTCAGTCCCCTTTTTCAGGGGAGTGAACAATTCTGTCTTGCTAGTGTTCCAAGTGCCACTGGGGTAAGGAAAAAAAAAAAAACTACTGTGGCTAGCTCGGTGTCTTCCCAAACGGCCGCCCAATTTTGTCCTGCAAACCCAGGGTCCTCGTGTTGTCAGCATCAGAGGGAATCTCCTGGTTTGTGAGTTGTGAAGATCATAGGAAAAGCACAGTAACTGGGCCAGTGTGCCAGACACAGTCCTTAATGTCTTTCCTTGGTTAGGAGAGGGAGTTTCCCAGTTTCTTGTACTTCCCAGGTGAGGTGGTGACCCACCCTACTTCAGCTTGCATTCCTTGGGCTGCACCCACTGTCCAACCAGCCCCAGTGAGAAGGTTCAGTTGGAAATGTGGAGATCACCCGCATTCTGCATCACTCTCTCAGGGAGCTACACACCAGAGCTGTTCCTATTCAGTCATCTTGCATTTATTCTGCTTTGTTTTTCTGTTTTGCTTTGTTTTGTTTTGTTTTGTTTTGTTTTTGAGATGGAGTCTCTCTCTGTTGCCCAGGCTGGAGTGCAATGACATAGTCTTTGCTCACTGCAACCTCTGCCTCCTGGGTTCAAATGATTCTCCTGCCTCAGCCTCCCGAGTAGCTGGGATTACAGGTGCCCACCACCACGTCTGGCTAATTTTTGCATTTTTAGTAGAGACCGGTTTTCACCATGTTGGCTACATTGGTCTCGAACGCCTTACCTCATGATCTGCCCGTCTCGGCCTCCCAAAGTGCTGGGACTATAGGTGTGAGCCACTCCACCTAGTCATTTTAATATTTTATATTTTGTGTTTTATTTAAACATTGACAATTCAGATGTCACTAAAAATAGCAAACTAAGGGGCTCCAGAATGTATTTGTGAGCCACTCCACCTGGCCATTTTAATATTTAATATTTTGAGTTTTATTTAAACATTGACAATTCAGGTGTCACTAAAAATAGCAAAGTGAGGGAATCCAGAGCTTCATTACTCTTCACACACAATCAGTGAGCATGGAAAAAATGTCAAAATCAATTCCTGCAAACCTCTTGGATCCAGTGAAAAACTTAAAACCATCAGGGGATTACTTGATAAAGATAGAAGCTGCTATGTTGCAGTAAAAGAGTGTTGTGGTATTTTAAATAATTCATCTCCTATCCCTACAACCAAGATTGGTGGCAACCATAACAGCAGCCTGTATTCCTGATGCACAGTTCTAGTGTCAGAGGGAGCACTATTAGCTTGCCTTTGTTGCATCCTTTTTGCAGCAGTCCCAGGCTGGAGCACATTGCTTGGAAGCTTTTTCTGAATGTGTTGTTTAAAGACATGAGTATTGGCTGCAGCAACCTGGAAAAAAGAACGACAGTTTAGACAAGAAATGGACAGACTGAAAATATTTTGGAGAAGATTGTAGGAGACACTCGGGAACTAGGGACTTCTATAACTCTGTGTATACCAGAGAATCAAGAAAACAACATGCATACACAAAATTGAACACTTTCTCACAAAAGGCCTGAGAAGACTCTAGTGTTTGAGGCCCCTGGCTAGCTTTTGGTCTCTGCACAAGCAGGAAATAAAAGGTAAGAAACAACTGTAAATGGCCAAGCTCAGTATTGGAAAAATGCACGCATAAACATGGCCAAGGAGTAAAGACTATGAACGTATATTTTTTTGTTGGTTTTTGAAGTGGGTTTTTTTGCACCAAACATGTAAGAAAACGTTGTAAAAACACTAGGTGATCCCTAAGCTAATGGAACACATACTACAGTGGCACCACACAACAAAGAATACAGACATTACAAAAAAAATTTTGATAAAACACTAAATAAGTAAACAAAGGCAACCTATATGAAACAGCAACAACAAAACCTTGGGTGGGGGACTATGGTCTGATTTGCAGAGTTCTTACATTACAATACTCAAAATTATTACAAAAACTTATAGCAAATGTAAGGAAAGAAGAATTTGTGTCCTGTTTGAAGGGGAAAATATTAATGGAAATCACCTCTGAGGAAGCCAAAGCATTGGAAATATTAGACAAATACTTTAAATCGACTGTTTTATTATTTTTTAATTAATATATTTCCATTTTAATATTTCAAAAAATTTAATTAATATATTTCTATTTCTGGTTCAGATACAAGTGGTTTTTGGTTACATGGACAAATTGTATTGTGGTGAAGTTTGTGATTTTAGTTCACTCCTCACTCAAGTAGTGCACGTTATACCCAATATGTCATTTTTATTATCTTTTCTTGAGCTCACAACTTGACTTTTGTGGATGAAGTCTATTTTTTTTCCAATTCTAAAACCTTTACTGATACACTTTTTTAAACAAATAGTTGTAGTTGTCCTCAATCCTGCTTTGCATCCCGTTGCAACCCACTCTGGACTTTTCTTGTGCAGAAGATTGTCTTTTATATAGCAATTTATTTACATATTTGTTTTTCATATCAAGTTCTTTGAGTCTGAGAATTGTGTCTTTTTCTTTTCTTTTTTCTTCTTTATATATATATATATATATATATATGTGTGTATATATATATATATATGTGTGTATATATATATATATATACATATATATATAAAATTGTATTTTTGGTTCTGGGGTACATGTGCAGATCATGCAGGATTGTTGAACAGGTACATACAAGGCAATATGGTTTGCTGCCTCCAACTGTTCCTATTTCTCCACATTTTTTCCAGCATCTGTTGTCTCCAGATTTTTTAATGAGGGACATTC
Source organism: Saimiri boliviensis (assembly GCF_048565385.1). NCBI lineage: Eukaryota > Metazoa > Chordata > Mammalia > Primates > Cebidae > Saimiri > Saimiri boliviensis. The sequence goes on from NC_133470.1 coordinate 54,525,397, forward strand.
TAACTGGCATGAGATGGTATCTCAGTGTGGTTTTGTTTTGCATTTCTCTAATGACCAATGTTGATGAGCATTTTTTCATATGTTTGTTGGCCTCATATATGTCTTCTTTTGGAAAGTGTCTGCGCTTGTTCTTCACCCACTTTTGGATGGGTTTGTTTGTTTTATTCTTGTAAATCTGTTTTAGATCTTTGTAGATTCTGGATATCAGCTCTTTATCAGATGGGTGGATTGCAAAAATTTTTCTTCATTCTGTTGGTTGCTGGTTCACTCTAATGATTGTTTCTTTTGCTGTACAGAAGCTCTGGAGTTTAATTCAATCCCATTTGTCTATTTTGCCTTTTGTTACCATTGCTTTTAGTGTTTTACTCATGAAGTCTTTTTCTATGCCTATGTCCTGAATGATTTTGCCTAGGTTTTGTTCTAGGGTTTTTATGGTATTAGTTCTTATGTTTAAGTCCTTAATTCATCTGGAGTTAATTTTAGTGTAAAGTGTCAGGATGGGGTCCAGTTTCTGCTTTCTGTACATTGCTAGCCAATTTTCCCAACACCATTTATTAAACAAGGGTACCTTTCCCCATTGCTTCTTTTTGTAAGGTTTGTCAAAGATCCGATGCTTGTAAATGTGTGGTATTGTTTGAGAAGCCTCTGTTCTGTTCCGTTGGTCTATGTCTCTGTTTTGATACCAGTACCATGCTGATTTGATTACTGTTGCCTTGTAGTATAGTTTGAAGTCTGGCAGTGTGATGCCTCCAGCTTTGTTTTTGTTTATTTGTTTGTTTGTTTTTTAGGATTATCTTGGCTATGCAGGCTCTTTTTTTGTTCCATAGGAAGTTTAAAGTGTTTTTTTGAAGTTCTGTGAAGAAGGTCATAGGTAGTTTGATTGGGATAGTGTTAAATCTATTAATTACTTTGGGCAGTATGGCATTTTCACAATATTGATTCTTTCTAACCATGAGGATGGAATGTTTTTCCATCTGTTTGTGTCTTTTCTTATTTCCTTGAGCAATTATTCATAGTTCTCCTTGAAGGGGTCCTTTACCTCCTTTGTTAGTTGTATTCCTAGGTATTTTATTCTTCTTGTAGCAAATACGAATGGGAGTTTGCTCTTGATTTGGCTATCTGTTTGTCTAGAAAATTATTGATGTATAGGAATGCTTGTGATTTCTGCACATTGGTTTTGTATCCTGAGACTTTGCTGAAGTTGTTTATCAGCTTGAGGAGAATTTGGGCTGAGATGATGGGGTCTTCCAAATATTCAATCATCTTATCTGCAAATATAGACAGTTTTACTTCCTTTTTTTCTAATTGAATACACTTTATTTCTTTTCTTTGCCTGATTTCTTTGGCTAGGACTTCAAATACTATACTGAGTAAGAGTGGTGAGACATGGCATCTTTGTCTAGTGCCAGATTTCAAAGGGAATGCTTCCACGTCTGCCCATTCAATATGATATTGGCAGTGAGTTTCTCACAAATATATTTTATTATTGTATGATAGGTTCCATTGATAACTAGTTTATTGAGAGTTTTTAGCATAAAGGGCTGTTGAATTTTGTCAAAGACCTTCTCTGCATCTATTGAGATAATCATGTGGCTTTTGTCTTTGGTTCTATTTATGTGGTGGATTACGTTTATGGATTTGCATATGTTGAACCAGTCTTACCTCCCTGGGATGAAGCCTACTTGATCATGATGGATAAGCTTTTTGATGTACTGTTGCAGTCAGTTTACCAGTATTTTATTGAAGATTTTTGCATCTAGGTTCATCATGAATATTGGCCTGAAGTTTTCTTTTTTTGTTGAGTCTCTTCTGGGTTTTGGTATCAGGATGATGTTGGGCTCATAAAATGAGTTGGGGAGGATTCTCTCTTTTTGTATTGTTTGAAATACTTTCAGAAGGAGTGATACCACCTCCTCTTTGTATGTCTGGTAGAATTCGGCTATGAACCCCTCTGGACCTGGACTTTTTTTGGTTGGTAGGCTGTTAATTGCTGCCTCACCTTCATCCCTTGTTATTGGTCTATTCAGGGTTTCAGCTTCTTCCTGGTTTAGTTTTGGTAGTGTGCAGGTGTCCAGGAATTTATCCATTTCTTCCAGATTTACTGGTTTATGTGCATAGAGTTGTTTGTATTAATCTCTGATGGTAGTTTGTATTTTTCCGGAATTGGTGGTGATATCCCCTTTATCATTTTTTATTGCATCTGTTTGATTTTTCTCTCTTTTCTTTTTTATTAATCTAGCTAGTAGTCTATCTATTTTGTTGATCTTTTCAAAAATCCAGCTTCTGGATATTTTGATTTTTTTGAAGGGTTTTTTGTGTCTCTATCTCCTTCATTTCTGCTCTGATCTTAGTTATTTCTTGTCTTCTGCTAGCTTTTGAGTTTTTTTGATCTTGCTCCTCTAGCTCTTTCAATTTGACAATAGGGTGTCAATTTTGGATCTTTCCTCGTTTCTCCTGTGGGCATTTATTGCTATAAACGTCCCTCTAGACACTGCTTTAAATGTGTCCCAGAGATTCTGGTACATTGTGTCCTCGTTCTCGTTAGTTTCAAAGAACACCTTTATTTCTGCCTTCATGTCATTGTTTATCTTGTCAACATTCAGGATCCAGTTGTTCAGTTTCATGAAGTTGTGCAGTTCTTAGTTAGTTTCTTAATCCTGAAATCTAATTTGATTGCCCTGTGGTCTGAGAGACTGTTATAATTTCCATTTTTTTTTTTTTTTGTATTTGCTGAGGAGAGATTTACTTCTAATTATGTGGTCAATTTTAGAGTCAGTGCGATGTGGTGCTGAGAAGAATGTATATTCTGTGGCTGAGGGGTGGAGAGTTTTGTAGATGTCTATTAGGTCTGCTTGTTCCAGGAGATCTGCATTCAAGTTCTGGATATCCTTAATTTTCTGTCTTGTTGATCTGTCTAATGTTCACAGTGGAGTGTAAAAGTCTCCCACTATTATTGTGCAGGAGTCTAAGTCTCTGTAGGTCATGAAGAACTTGCTTTATATATCTGGATACTCCTGTATTGGGTGCATATATATTTAGGATAGTTAGCTCTTCTTGTTATATTGATCCTTTTACCATTATGTATTGTCCTTCATTGTCTCTTCTGATCTTTGCTGGTTTAAAGTCTATTTCATTTATTTTGTCTATGTGTGTCTTTGTGTGTGAGATGGGTTTTGACTTTTTACCCAGTTTGCCAGTCTATGTCTTTTGATTGGGGCATCTAGGCCATTTATATTTAACATCAATATTGTTATGTGTGAATTTGATTCTGCTATTTTTTTACTGGTTGTTTGTTTTGCCCTTTGATCAATGCAGTTTCCTCATTGCATCATTGGTCTTTACCATTTGGTTTGTTTTTGCAGTGGCTGGTACTGGATGTTTTTTCCATGATTAGTGCTTTCTTCCAGAGCTCTTGTAGGGCAGGTCTGGTGGTGATGAAATCTCTCAGTAATTGCTTGTCCATAAAGGATTTTATTTTTCCTTCACTTATGAAGCTTAGTTTGGCTGGATATGAGATTCTGGGCTGAAAATTCTTTTCTTTGAGGATGTTAAATATTGGTCCCACTCTCTTCTGGCTTGTAGGGTTTTTTCCAAGAGATCTGCTGAGAGTCTGATGGGCTTTCTTTGTGGGTGACCCAATCTTTCTCTCTGGTTGCCCTTAGCATTTTTCCCTTCATTTCAACCCTGGTGAATCTGACGATTATGTGCCTTGGGATTGCACTTCTTGAAGAGTATCTCTGTGGTGTTCTTTTTATTTCCTGTATTTAAATGTTAGCCTGCTTTGCTAGGTTGGGCAAGTTCTCCTGGATAATATTTTGAAGAGTGTTTTCCAGCTTGTATTCATTTTATCCATCCTCTTCAGATATACCGATCAAGCATAGATTAGGTCTTTTCACATAATCTCATATTTCTTGGAGGCTTTGTTTATTTCTTTTCACTCTTTTTTCTCTTTTTCTGCCTTCTCTTTATTTCATTGAGTTGATCTTCAATCTCTAATATCCTTTCTTCTGCTTGATCGATTCAGCTATTGAAGCTGTGTATGTTTCATGAAGTTCTTGTGCTGTGTTTTTCAGCTCCATCAAGTCGTTTATATTCATCTCTAGACTGGTTATTCTTGTTAGCATTTCGTCTAATCTTGTTTCAATGTTCTTGGTTTCTTTACATTGGGTTGAAATATGTTCTTTTAGGTCAGAGAAGTTTGTTATTACCCATCTTCTGAAACCTGCTTCTGTCAGCTCATCAAAATTGTTTTCTGACCTGTTTTGTTGCCATGCTGGTGAGTCACTGTGATCTCTCTGGGGAAGAGAGGTGTTCTGGACTTTGATGTTTTCTTTCTTTTTGTTCTGGTTTCTTCCCATCTTCTCTGAGTGGACATCCTTTCTGTTAAAGTTGAGGTTATTTCTCCTGCATGAGGCTTTTTTTTTTTTCTTTTAAACGCAGGTGTCACTGTGCCACTTGAAACAGTCTGTCCTGCCGGGCGCGGTGGCTCAAGCCTGTAATCCCAGCACTTTGGGAGGCCGAGGCGGGTGGATCACGAGGTCGAGAGATCGAGACCATCCTGGTCAACATGGTGAAACCCCGTCTCTACTAAAAGTGCAAAAAATTAGCTGGGCATGGTGGCACGTGCCTGTAATCCCAGCTACTCAGGAGGCTGAGGCAGGAGAATTGCCTGAGCCCAGGAGGCGGAGGTTGCGGTGAGCCGAGATCACGCCATTGCACTCCAGCCTGGGTAACAAGGGCGAAACTCCGTCTCAAAAAAGAAACAGTCTGTCCTTTGTCTGCCTGTGAAGGTGCTGCTGGACTGCCTCAGTCTCAGCCAGGCTGCTGTTTAATTTTTGCCTGGTTTCCATACTTGTGGGGTTAGCCCCACCTTCCCAATGGCAAGTTCTTTCCCTCTGCTGAACCCGCTGCTCCCAGATAGAGGATGCAAAACTCTCCCTGGAGAGGGACTGCATTTGCTGGATCTTGTGGGGAAGGGGCCTGTCTTCTATCCTCCTCCCCACGTTCAACTCTCCCTTCTGGGGGACTAGCAATTGCTTTTTGAAAGCTTTCTTGGTATTAGTCCAAATCTCCCTCCTGGTCTGTGCTAACAAGGCACCAGTCTGGTCAGGGCTGCTGGCCTGGGCTGTTGCCCAGGTCTGCAACTCCAGGTGGTTCTTAGCAAGGTGGTGTTTTCATGGTCTGTGGTGCTGCCAAAGTCTTGGAGTGTATTGCCATATCTGGTTCAGAGAACCAAGTAGGTGTTGGCCCCTCAATCCTCTGTGCCTGATACACTTTCCAGTTGGGCATGCCCCGCCTTGCCTCGGCTGGATGCCTTTGGGCTGCTTTCACTGCCTTTTCTGGGGGTTAATCCTGCTGTTCAACCAGTCCCTTCAAAACAAAACCAGTACCTCGCTCGGAGACACAGATATCACTCTGGTTCTGTCTCACTCGGTGTTAGCTGCACTCTGGGGAAGTTTCCTTTTGGCCGTCTTTCTCATTTCTCTGCCACACTTTCTTTATCCACTTATTGGTCATTGAGCACATAGATTGGTTTTATGTCTTTGCAATTATGAACTGTGCTGTAATAAACATATGCATACAGATATCCTTTGAATATGTTGATTTCTTTTCCTTTTAGTAGATATTTTATAGTGGGATTGTTAAATCAAATGTTAGATCTACTTTTAGTTCTTTAAGGAATCTCTATATTGTTTTCCATAGAGGTTGTACTAAATTACATTTCCACTAGCAGTGTATCAGCATTTCCTTTTCACCACACACATGAAAATATCTACTGCTTTTTGACTTTTTAATAATGACCATTCTTGCAGGAGTAAGATAGTATTTCATTGTGGTTTTAATTTGCGTTTTCCTGATGATTAGTGACATTGAACATTTTTTCATGTCTATAGGCCATTTATATATTTTTTGAGAAATATCTATTCATATCATTTGCCCACTTTTTGATGGGATTATTATTTTTCTTGCTAATTTGAGTTTTTTGTCGATGCTAATATCTATTAGTCCTTTGTCAAATGCATAATTTGCAAGTGTTTTCTCCCATTCTGTGGGTTGTCTGATGATTATTTCTTTTATTGTACATAAGTATTTTAATTTAATTGGGTCCCATTTATTTATTTTATTTTATTTGCATTTGCTTTTTAAGTTTTAATTATGCATTCTTCATCTGGGTGCAAAAGAGTTTTTCCTAGGTTATTCTCTTGAATTTTTATGGTTTCAGGTCGTATATTTAAGTCTATGGTCCATCTTGAGTTGATTTTTTGTCTAAGGTGAGATATAGAGATCCAGTTTTATTCCCCTACATATGGCTCTCCAGTTTATTACATAAAATATCCTTTCTTCAATTTATGTGTTTGTGTGCTTTGTCAAAGATCTGTTCGTTGTAAGCATTTGGCTTTGTTTCTGGGTTCTCTACTTTACTCCACTGGTCTGTTTACTTTGATAGCAATACCATGTTGTTTTGGTAACTGTAGCTTTGTAGTCTAAGTTGAATTCTGGCAATGTGATGACTCAAGATTTGTTTTTCTTGAAATTGCTTTTGCTATCTGGGCTATTCATTGGTCCCATATTTTGTGATTTTTTTTTTCTAATTTTGTGGAAAATGATATCGGTGTATTAATAAGAATTGCATTGAATCCATACATTGCTTTGGGAAGTATGATCATTTTCACAGTATTGATTCATCCAATCCAAGAGCATGAGATGTGTTTCCATTTGTTTTTGTCATTTTTCATTTTTTTAAGCAGTGTTTGCAGCTCTGCTTATAGAGGTTTTTTTATACCTTCTTGGTTAAGTATATTCCTAGGTGTTTTATTTTATTTCTTTGCAACTGTTGTAAAAGGGACTGCATTTTTGATTTGATACTCAGCTTGGTCATTGCTGCTGCTACTGATGTACACTGATTTGTGTGCACTAATTTTGTAACCTGAGACCTTACTGGATTTGTTTGTCTAATCTATGAATCTTTTGGAAAAGTCTTTAGGGTTTTGCATTCATAATCATACCATTGGCAAATAGCAATAGTTTGACTTCCTCTTTTTTAATTTGAATGTCTTTTATGTCCTTCTCTTGACTGCTCTGTGTAGGATTACCTCAAAATAATAAACCCATAACTGGTATCATACTAAATGAAGAAATATTGAAAGTGTTTTCCTGGAGAACTAGAACAAGACAAAGATGCCCACTTTCACCATTCATATGCAACATAGCACTAAATCAACTGTTTTAAATGTACAGAAACAGCTAAAGGAAGCCATGGACAAAGAAGAAAAGAAAACCAGGAAAATGATATATGACCAAATGAGAGTAACAATATTAAGGAAAAAGTTATAAAAAGGAGGTGGGTGAAAGTAGAGTAAGATAGCCAAATATAAAACTCCAGTGAGCATCTTCCTTATAGGAACACCTAAGTGAACAACTATATATACAAGAAAGCACCTTTGTAGGAACTAAAATTCAGGTGAGCAATCACAGTAACAGCTTTTAACATTATCTCAAAGAAAGAGGCACTGAAAAGGGTAGGAATGACAGTCTTTAATTTCTTACACCACCCCTTCCTCATCCTTTGGGAGCACCTCAATGGTGCAGAGTAGGAATCTATGTGCTTGAAGGAGAGAGAGTGCATGATGGTATGACTTTGCATTGGAACACAGTGCTGCCTTTTCATGTCAGGAAGAAAGACCAGGCAGAATTCAGCTGTTGCCCAAGGTGGGTGCATTTAGAACAGCCCTAAGCAGAGGGGAATGGCCTGTCTTATCAGTAAAAACCTGAGTTTTGGCAAGCACTTCTACTGTGGGCTAAGGTGCTCTGGTGTCCTGCATACACTTGAAAGGCAGTCTGGACCACAAGAACTCCAAATTCTTGACAAGACTTCCTGCTGTGCTTCACTTGAAGCCAGTGGTCATGTAGTGCATGTGACCTAGTGTAACATCAGTCAGGGTTGCCAAAGGAGTGCTGTGTCAATCCTTACCCAACCCAAGACAATGCATCTCGCAGCAACAGGAGACAATACTTCCTCCCACTTGAGGAGAGAAGATGGGAGAGTAAAGAGAACTTTGGTTTGCAACTTGCATACTAGCTCAGATATAGTAGGATAAGGCAGCAGTAGAGTCCAGGGGCCAGAGGAGTGCATGAGAACTCTGAGTGACTAAGACACCATTTATTGGGAGGCAGGATACTGCTTCAACTTAGGCACCAGGGAGGCATGACTACTCTAGGTGACCGCAACACTGTTATCTCAGAAGCCAGAGTGCCACTTCAGCTCAGGCAAAAATGCATGACTTCTCTTGGCAGCTAAGACATTTTTATGTGATTACTCACTTTGTTTCAGCTCTGATAAAGTGGATATGGGTGCAGTGAACAACTGGGGGGGATTTATAGAGCAGCTCTGTTGAAACATCATTTCCTCAGGAGGCAGTGTGCAGCTTCAACCCAGGCTCCCAGAGGCAGATTGCAGCAGCGCAAGGAAAGAGTTATGGAGTGGCTCTACCAAGATATTGCTTCATTGGGAAAGACTGTGCAGGTTTTGCTTAGGCGCTGAAGGGCAGGGTGCAGCAGTGACTGGAAGAGGTAAATGAAAGACGTCCATTTCAACAGCATTTCTCCAGGAGACAGTGTGCAGCTTCAGCTCTTCGCAAGGGCACATGGCACAGACATGACTGGAAGAGGTAGATGGAGTGGTGCTGACAAACTACTTCTTTTTTGTATGTAGTATAACTGTGTGTGTGTGTGTTTGTGTGTGTGTGTGTGTGTGTGTGTGTGTGTGTGTGTATTATACTTTTAAGTTCTGGGTACATGTGTAGAATGAGCAGGTTTGTTACATAGTTATACACATGACATGGTGTTTGGCTACATCTATCACCCCATCATCTACATTAGGTATTTCTCCTAATACTATCCCTCCTCTGGCCTCCCACCCACCAACATGCCCCAGTGTGTGATGTTCCCCTCTCTGTGTCCATGTGTTCTCATTGTTTAACTCCCACTTATGAGTGAGAATATGCAATGTTTTGTTTTCTGTTCTTGTTTTAGTTTGCTGAGAATGATGGAGTAACCACTTTTTACCAAGGAGGGAGTATACAGTTTTAGCCCTGGTCCCCCATTGAAGAAAACACTACAGCAGTATACAAAACTTTACTATGCAATACTGATGTTGTTAACATTTTTAAATTATTATTAAGTTTCCTAAGAGATTTCTCATTTTATTATTTTTATTACAATAAAATATGCATAAAAATTGACCTTTTTTGCTGTTTCTCCAAAATTTTATTTTAATTTAAATTACAGGATCAGCTAGATATTTTGATTAAAATTTCACTTTTCCTCATGAGAAAGAAAGCTCTTTCATGGCATTGTTAACAAATGTATACATCTCTACTTTTTTAAGCATTAAAAATCACATTAAGTAACTGCCTTATGTAAAATTAAACCTTAAAAATTGACCATTTTAACCATTTTAAGTGTACAGGTCAGTGGTATTAAGTACATTCACATTCTTGTGCAACCATCGAAACTATCCATTTCCAGAACATTTTTATCATCCCATATTGAAACTCTGTACCCATAAATTAATACTTCGCCCTTCCTGTCTTCCAAGTAAACCAAGGTAACCACTGTTCTACTGTCTCTATGAATTTGAGTATTCTAGGTACCTTATATAAGTGGAATCATATATCTGTCCTTTTGTGTCTGGCTTGTTCACTTAATATAATGTCTTCAAATTTCATCCATGTTGTAGTATGTCAGGATTTTATTCCTTTTTAAGGCTGGATAATATTTTATTGTATGTATATATCATATTTTTTTTTATCCATTTACCTGTCAATGAATACTTGGATTGCTTCCACCTCTAATGTGACTAATGGTGCTATGAACACTGGTATAGAAGTATGCATTTTATCTCTTGCTTTTAATTATTCTGAGTATATATTTAGAGCTGTAATTGTTGAATAATTGTAACTTAGTAATTCTAAGTTTAATTTTGGGGGGAACCACCACAGCATTTCCACAATGAGTACACTATTTTACAGTCCAATCAGTAATGCATGAGGATTTCAATTTCTCCACATTTTTGCAAACACTTGTTTTATTTCTTTTTCCTAATGATAGCCATCCCAATGGGTGTGATGTGGTATCCCATTGTGGATTTGATTTAGATTTTCCTAATCACTAAGGATGTTGAGCATCTTTCCATGTTCTTATTGGCCATTTGTATATGTTCCTTGAAAATAAGTCTATTCAGTATTTTTTGCATACATTTCACTTAAATGAAATGAAAGTAAGTTAGAGGCTTTCAAGTGTGGGAAAAGAGTGAGTGAGAGATTGTAAGTGACTCACATTCTGACTGCAGATGCTCACAACCCTAGCCCCCTCAGAGGGAGAACTTACACTCTGTCCCGCACACTCACCAAGACTTAAGCACTTGCACCATGGTGCCATTTTGAAAGCCCAGGCCTCATCAGACTGCATCCTACCCTGTGGTCCAAGAACATCTGCATCTCCATAACAGTCGTGTTAAAATTAAAAGAACTTTTAAGGCCATCTAACTCAGCCTTATCATTTTGCAGACAGAAAAACTGAGTCACAGAGAAATAAAATTTCTTGATGAATTTCTTTCATATATTTTATTCTCTGACAGAGCTAGAAAAAACAACAGATTTCTAAAACCTTAGTATACTGTTCTGTTAACTAATTTCTACCCTGCTTGGTTCAAGATAATTTTAAAATCCATTCTATTTCTTCTCCAAATTCAACCTATTCTTTAAACACAGGTCCAAGTCTTACTTGAAAGAAGAGGCTCACAGAAAGCCCAAAAATTTCCATAAGGGAATATTTGCTTGGTTGATCTTAATAAGTTGTCAATATTTATGCAAGCATGCAGACAGATGGCATTAGAAATGGGTATAAGCGAATGTCTATAGAGGAAGTAGTATTTGAAAAAAAAAAAAAAAGACCTGTGGGTTGAAACTGCATGGTAAATTTTGGCAAGTATAAGCGCCTTGATATGGTTGGAGCAATGGGCCACAATAAGGAGTTTTGAATTTTTGTATGTAGGAGATGATGACTCAGTGAAGCATAAGAAAAACTGTCATATTTTTATGGATGTCAGCAAGATGGCAGAATACAAGTTTTCATCTTCCCACAGAAGCACTACTTTTAATAACCACCTATCAATAAGAATACCTTTGTGGGGACCCAGAAGTCTAGCAAAGAGGTCTCAGCATGTTGTTGGAGCAAAAAATCTGAGAAAAGACATATTTAAAAGAGTAATAAGAACAGTTTCACCTTACCAATGGCACCCCCTCCCAAGGTAGCAAAGCTTGGTGCTAAGATAAACCTCCTCAGCTCACAGTTTCTTCCATGGAGGGGATGTGAGAACATAGTGAATGCCCAGCTTGTCCAGCCATGTGAAGAGCCCCACTACTCTTGTAACCCAGTGAGGCCACTGATAGGATCAGCATGGCTGAACACTTTGGAGACAGCTAGTTGCAGGGAAAATGAGGAGGACTCACAGCAACAAGGGAATGAAACTCAACACAGAGCCACCAGTAAGTTCCAAGAGACTTTTAAATGTCATAGGATACATCATCTGTCCACATTCCCAACATCCCATGCATGTCCTCAACATTTCATGTGCCTTTTTTTCCATAGCTGGTTCCCACATGTGACCCCAATATGGTACACATGAGCCTCTTTACATCATTCATGTGCACACATGGAGAATCGGCCTGAATCTACTATCTAGGAAAAATATGCTTTATATTGAACACATCAGGGCACTGCCATAGCGAAAACAAATAAGAGGATGTCATCACCAGAGTGGTTGTATGGATTTAGGAGAAGACATACAACTTTAAGACATCCCACACCAAGAAAGAACAAGAGGAATGAAGTGGTTGCACTCATAGAAAAGGCCTGAGAGACCTACAGAATCCCTGGCCAGAGTGACTGGCGAAGTTTCTCTCTCTCTCTCTCTCTCTCTCTCTCTCTCTCTCTCTCTCTCTCTTCCAAAGCCAGCCAGTAAAGTCTAGAATATAATGGCTTCTTGAAATGTGAAGATAGCAATGAAAGAATTTTTAAAAAGTCAAAGAAATATGACACCACCAAAGGAATACAATAATCTTTAATAACCGACCTCAAAAAATGGAGATATATAAATTGCCTGACAAATAATTTAAAATAATTGTTAAGGAAGTCCAGTGAGCTACAAGAGAACACAGAGAGACAGCCCAAGAAATTTAGGAAAACAATACATGAGAAAAACAAAAAAGCAAAAATTTCAGCAAAAGGATAGAAATTACCAGAAAATAACCAAACGAAGTCTGCTGATGATGAATATAATGAATAAACTGAAAAGGGCAATAGTGACTTTCCACAAAAGACTTGATGAACCAGAAGAAAGAGTCTGTGCATTCAAAGATGGATTATTTTACATTAACCGGTCAGAGGATAAATGACAAAAATAACGAAAAAAGGGTGAAGAAAGTCTATGAAATATATGGGACCCCATCAAGTGAGAAAAGAGAGAAAAAGCTTATTTAAAGGAATAATGGCTGAAAATGTCCCAAATTTTGGCAGGGATATGGACATTCAGGTTCATGAAGCCCAAAATCTTAAAACATGAACAATCCAAAGATTATACTAAGATACACTATAATCAAATAACTAAATATAGAAGGCAGTGAGAGAACTTTAAAAGTAGCAAGAGGAAACTGACTCTTCACATGTGTATTAGTCCATTTTCATAGTGCTATAAAGATATAAACAAGATTGGGTAATTTATAAAGCAAAAGAAGGTAAATGGACTTACAGTTCCACATGGCTGTAGAGGCCTCACATTCATGGCAGAAGGTGAAAAAGGAGCAAAGATATATCTTAGTGTGTGTGCATGGGATCTGCCTTTTTTTCTTTTTCCTTTTTTTTTTTTTTTTTTTTTTTTTTTTTGAGACGGAGTCTCACTCTGTACCAGGTTGGAGTGTGGTGGCAAGAGCTCACCTCACTGCAACCTCTGCCTCCCAGGATCAAGTGATTTTCCTGCCTCAGCCTCCTGAGTAGCTGGGATTACAGGCACATGCCACCATACCCAGCTAATTTTTGTATTTTTAGTAGAGACAAGGTTTCACCATGTTGTACATGATGGTCGTGATCTCCTGACCTCATGATCCTCCCACCTCAGCCTCCCAAAGTGCTGAGATTACAGGTGTGAGCCACTGCACTTGACCAGAACTGCCCTTTATAGAGATTTATTCACTATCAAGAGAACAGCACAGGAAAACCTGCCCCCAAGATTCAGTTCCCTCTCACCAGGTTTCTCCCATAACATGTGAGGATTACGGGAGCTACAATTCAAGATGACATTTGGGTGAGGACACAGCAAAACCATATCAATATGCAAAGGAAGTCTCATAAGCCTACCAGTATATTTCTCAGCAGAAACCTTTGCAGAAGAAGAGAGAGTATGGTGATCAATTTAAAGTGCTGAAAGAGCAAAAGCTTTCAACCAATACTATACGTAGCAAAAATTTCAGAAATCAAGAGTTAAAGACTTCCCACCCCCCCACAAGAAAACTGAGGATATCATCACCACTAGGCCTAGATTACAAGAAATACTGATGAATGTTCTTCAAGTTGAAACAAAAAGATGCTAATCAGTAACATGAAAACATGTCAAAATATAAAACTCACTGATAAAGGTAAGCACATAGTTAAATGCAGAACACTCTAATACTGTAATGGTGGTGTATATATCACTTTTAACTCTAGTATGAATGTTAAGAGACAAAGATATAAAAATAAGTATAGTTTCTTTTTTTTTTCCAGAAATAGTGTTCCATTTATTTACTGAAAAAGAGGGAGATTAGGCCTTCATCATTCATTTTTCTCCAATCTCGCCAATCTCCCTCCCCTCATTTTTTTCCAAAATAACAACACACTGAGAAATATGTTTGTACAAAAACCACATATTATCCTCCACCTCACAAATTCAGGTGACTGAATTACAGGAATAAAACCAGATCAAAGACATGAAAAGAAAAAGCCCCTGCTTATACTGAAACATAACACTGTTAAGAATTCAGGTATTTTGTAGAATTTTATCATAGGAAAAATATTTCCCCCTGGATCTTTTAAATTTGAAAGCAATCACATTAAAGACCTGAGGTTAAAAGTATGAACCAGAATTCTATTTTCCTTCTAGGACTCCAGGGGAACAGGTAAGTATTTGGAATGAGTTTCCTTTTGGAAAGACTGATTGGAAGTAGGGAAAACCCTGGCCCATTGTCAAAAGGCACTGGGGTCTTTCTGGAGCCAAATACATTGGAAGTAACCTCCAATTAGGAATAAACTCATTCCCATTTCCACTCCCAAGAGTCCAGAACAAAAACAAAAGGACCAAGGTCTCCTCGACTCCAGTTAAAGGCAAACCTGAGGGTTTGAAAGGCAAATCTCAATTGTGGTTTTATTTATTTATTTATTTATTGCTTTCTGATATTAAAGAAAGAAGTTCTAAAGTGTTTTATAGACACCTCCATATACCCTCTCTTATGTAAAACTTTATAAAATATATAGAAAAAGATATCCAAAAGATGTCTACTTTGCATTCTAAATAATGAAACTGCCACTTGAGAATGTGAAGTGAGAAAGTCAGGTGCTTTGGAAACCAAGCTCTACCGAAAACACCCTTTCCCCACACATGGAAGGATAGAAGGTAGAGAAGGATAAGAGGAGAAAACCAGGAACTCTCAAGTCACTTATCAGCAGGCAGGGGTAAATATGAGCTCAAATTAAGGCATTTTTGTAGCTTGTCCTCTGGAATGGCATTTTACTCTCCCAGGCTAGGCACCCCAGACGTCAAAGCATGATGCTCTGACTGCCTAGTGAGTCCCTTGTTACCCTTGGCATCTCTTTGAGAACCCTGTGATAGACGGAATGTGAGATCCCAGAAAGGAAGGGAGAAGGTATAAAAAGCTGATATCCTGCTTCACTTTTCTCATCCCATCCTAACCTTAAAAGTACCAGTTCACGAAATTCCACTCCCTGGCTACTGTAACAAGAGGTAGTTTGGGGACTTGTACCCCCAGCCATCCTAACCAAGTGTCGTGAGCTAAAATATTTAGCACTATCTACTTTTATTTTCTTTTACAGGGTTTTTTAAAGAGGGAGAAAAAAATGCAACCGAATCAGTGAATAGTAGGCTAGACTCATGAGGGGGCCATTACCCTAGACTCCTAACTTTTCAGGCTAGTTGAGGAAACTAAGAAATGTCTCCCAGTATTCCAACCCTCAAAGCTCACATTGCTCTTAGAAAAACAAAACACTCACCCCAAATCCAAAAAATCATCCTCATAAAAAAACAGAGCCAGCAGGTCTGGGGAAGGAGCAGATAGTTGTGCTCTCCTCTAGCAAATACTAGTTCTGTGATATGTTCTGCCACGTAGTGTGGAGGCCCTCAGAGGCCTCACTAGGGAATAAACTCACTGAGGTACTTCTTCCATATCTCTTAATTTTCACGCATTTGTGTGTAGCAAAAGTCTCAAACTTCACCATCAGCACCATACTTAGCTCGGAAAAGCTGAAATAAGGTCACTTATAATGCCTTAAGGTTTGTCTCCTGTGGCTATCCCCCTTCTGCCCATCACTATTTTTTTGGTTCCTATTAACTTAGGATGCTCTCCTTTAAAACAATAATAATAGAATGATAAAAACATAATGATTACACAGCATTATTTATAGAAGCTTAAAACAAAGCAAAAAACTGAAAGAGCAAAAATGATAAAGACATAGCATGCTAAAAAATGACAGGACCTACAGAGAAAGTGTCAGCATACCCCCACACCAGGACAGGGGAGATATAGATTATTTTAAGGATGACCAGGGCACACTGTTACCACAGGTTTCCCCTTAAGTGTTGACTGAGGACCCAACATAAAATGTGTCAAAGAGAGGGGTGATAAGAGGAGTGGGGAGTGACAGGACACGTGCTTGGAGCTGTGAGAACAAAAATCCTGAAAGAAACCCAAGAAAGTTAAGGAACACAAATCTTGTCATCCCCACTCCAGCTTATAGTGGTGGGTGTGGACGTTCCCTGCATCTTCCAGGCTAAGGAACATCTGAGGCTGGCAGGCCTGGAGCAGGAGGTGGAGGGACCCCATCTGCAGGTGGTGGTGGTGGTGGCTGCTGTGGTGGTGGAGGGGAAGAAATGCTGTTAGGTGCTATCAGGGGTACCCGGGGTCCTAAGTTGTTTCCTGTCATTTGAGGCATGCTAGGAGGGATGAGGCCACTCCCAGAGGGGTGGACATTGGCTGCAACAGTGGGAATCATTCGGCCTGCCATGTGCTGTCCAGGCATCATGGAACCTGGGCCTGGTATCTGACCTGGCTGGGGTGAAAAAGGTGGTGGCATCTGGTGGTATATTAGAAGGTAGTGAGGGAGCTGTTGATGAGGCATCATGCCATGGTGCCCTGCTGCTCCAAGTGGGGCCAGGCCAGGTCTTCCTGAGTGCTGGTGTGCCTGTTGAGGGTTCTGGCCATGCTGCTGCTGTTCCGTTTGCTGTCGTGCTCATAATTCAGCAAACTTCAACTGTTCCATGTGGAAGTTTTGGCATTCAGTAAGCAACTACTACCTCTGTTGGTCTAGAGCTTCTTTCTCTCTGTCCATGATAGTTTCCAGCTCTTCAAAATGTCAAAGTTTGATCTCTAGTTTCTTCACTTGTGTCTCAACCAGGAGAGCTACCAGGAACTTGATGTTTCTTTCTTCCACTGCAGCCAAGTGCTTGCCTTTGATAGCAGCTGAGGCAAGAGCAGCTGCTGCGGCTATGGCAACATTTCCTTCGAAAATTTCATGTTCTACTTTCCTCTTCCCACTATCATTTTCTCTTTCTTTACATTTATCAGTGAGTTCTTTGTTCTCTTAAGTTTCCTTTTCTTCTGATTTTGTATTCTTACTCCACTATCCTGTTCCTTTTCACTTTTTTTTTTTCATTTTCTCCATCTTGTGCTTTATCACCTTCATCCATTTCATTTTCCACTTTGTTTGCTGCCTTTTCAGCTACTGACCATCAGAATCGGCTTCCATTTTTTCCTCTTCAGCTACTTCAAACTTCTCTTGCTCATCAGGCCCTGGGACTGCAATGCAGCTGCTCTCCAGGCCATACATGGGATCCACTTTTCCGGAGGCTCATGCTGCTTCTTGTACTTCTTGACATGAGCTTCAACCAATTCCAGTGGTACCTCCTCCTGGATCCAAGAAAATTCCTCCAAAGCCGCTTTTGCTGCAGCAGATGCCATGCAAGGGGTCCACCACAGATACCAAAAAAGCAACAGTACTCATGACTGAATTTCCTGACTGACTAAAGGGGACAGGTTGGTAGGCCAAAAGCCCAAGGGAAGCATCTGAATTCTCAAGGTATGAGTCCTCAATGGGAAGTCTCAAAAAGTGGAGGATACATTCATCCTGAGTACAACTTACGACATGTTCTGACACTGTTCCAATCATCCTTGTACATCTCCAGGGCCTCCAGAAGTAGAAGGGTTTTCTGTTCAGTCCATTCTCTTCCAGCACTAGCACCTTTACTCTGATTAATGTTTTCTTGGAGTAGATGTCAGTACGAAGACCAAAGTTCTGCAAATCAATTGGTTTTTCGTTGCTTTTCTCAGGAAAATTTAGCATCTGTTGAGCATCAGGGACCTGAGGTGATCGAAGATGCAGAGGCACAAGCCCAGAGGGGTATCAGCTGATACATTAAAATGAGGACTAGGAGGTGGTTCCATTACCATGAGTCTACTTTCCTAGTCAACTTGGTAATTAACAAGTTACCACTTCTCTAAAAGGGCATGGACCCTCATTACAGCACATATATCTCCAATCAAGTTCCTCTGACAAGCAGTGCTAGTTAAGTACTCTTGGGGGTTTAGGCGAAGGCAAATGTGTCCTCTTTTGAGCATTAGCTGATGCTTTTCTATCTATCTCTTCTTTCTGGAATTCTGACTGGCTCTTCATTCTTTGTTGAAATCTGCTGATGAAAACTCACAGGCTTCCTATTTTCATCCACCTCATAATCCTCATTCATCCATTCATTGAAAATATCAGTGTCCAAAATCCATTTCACATGAACCTTCCGTGGCTTTTCTGGAATTGGTGGATCTTCAATTTTGGCATCAACATCATTAGTATGGACCCAAGTATCATAGCTGTCTGGGTAAAAGCCCCAATGCGCTAACACTTGCTTGTCTTTTCTCATTACCTGTCTCAACCATTCTTCATCCTCTTGTGAGGAAGAATATGGATAAATGTGGTGGGAAGCTTTTGACTTCTCATCAGTAAATGTTCCCTGATGTTTGATAATGTCTTTCAATTTGTTAGCCAACTTCAGATCAATGTCTGGAATGACGTAGATGTTGGTCTGGTCAAACAATTGTTCTGCACCAATGTTTTTTCAATATTCATAAACATTTCCACATTACAATCTATTTGGGATGGGTTCTGTAGGTCAAACCTCCGCCATCCCTGTTCATTTTTATACTTGTAAGCAGCAGCAAGAATGTGACACAAGGTTCCTCCAGCTTTGAAATCCATGAAACATTTTGCAGGGAGTTTGGTGAAGGCTGGGTTAGTGACGTGCTTCCCAATGGCATCTTCCTGGAACTGAAGAAGCTGTACTACCAGCCTAGCCAGTGTTTTATTGGTAAGAGCATCTGCATAAATGTACTTCTTGTAGTGCTTACCCAGCAATACCCGCACCGAATCCAGCTGGGACACCGTCTCTGGGCTCTCCCAAAACTTGGTGGCCGGGCCCCGTCCTTCTGCTGATAAACGGCCAGGCCTGCAGCTACCACAGTGGCCCTGAGCCCATGGCACCTACTGCTGCACCCTGGCCGCCACCGCCACCCACTGCTGTGGCCATCGTCGCGGCTCGTCGTCCCCACTGCCTGGCCCACCCCATCCCTCATGGTGCTTCCCGTTCACTCCCACCAAAATAAGTATAGTTTCATTAGTTTGTTAATGGATATCAATGAAAAAAGATGTAAATTGAGATAACAATAACAAAATGAGAGGGGAGGGGAGAGTAAATGCATAGTTTTTATATATAACGTCAAAATTTTATCAGCTTAAAATACAGGATTATAATTATAAGAGGTGTTATGTGAGCCTCATGCTAAGCACAAAGAGAAAAAATCCCTAGTAAACAGAAGATAAAGGAACCAAAGCATCCCACTGCAAAAAATTATCAAATCATTTAAAAATACAACAGGATAGGAAGAAGAAAAAAGAAACTACACATCTGTCAGAAAACAATGAAAAGAAATGGAATAATAATTCTAATAAGTATTTCCCTTTCAATTATATTTTAAATGTAAATTCATTAAATTCTCCAAAAAGAAAGACACAGAGTGGCAGGATGCATAAAAAACAGAATCCAACAATATGCTACCAACAAGATAAACACTTTAGCTTTAAGCACATAAATAGGCTGAAAGCAAAGGGGCAGAAAATATTTTATGCAAGTTGTAATGAAAGAGAGCAGGCATGGCTATTCTTACATAAGATGAAATGGAGTTAAAGTTAAAAAAAAAAGTCACAACAAACAAGGTAATTATATGATGACAAAGGGGTTAATTAATCATAAGGATATAACAGCATTACATATATATGTGTCTAACATCAGAGTACCTAAATATATGAAGCAAATATTAATAGATACGGATGGAGAAATAGAGATCAATGAAAAATAGTAGGGAACTTGAATACCCCATTTTCTTTTTTTTTTTTTTTTTATTGCATTTTAGGTTTTGGGGTACATGTGATGAACATGCAAGATTGTTGCATAGGTACACACATGGCAGTGTGCTTTGCTGCCTTCCGTCCCCTCACCTGTATCTGTCATTTCTCCCCATGCTATCTCTTCCCACCTCCCCACCCCCCGCCCCTCCCCCATTTCCCCCCAACAGACCCCAGTGTGTAGTGCTCCCCTCCCTGTGTCCACGTGTTCTCATTGTTCAACACCCGCCTATGAGCGAGAATATACGGTGTTTGATTTTCTGCTCTTGTGTCAGTTTGCTGAGAATGATGGTTTCCAGGTTCATCCATGTCCCTATAAAGGACGTGAACTCATCGTTTTTGATGGCTGCATAATATTCCATGGTGTATATGTACCACATTTTCCCTATCCAGTCTATCATCGTTGGGCATTTGGGTTGGTTCCAGGTCTTTGCTATTGTAAACAGTGCTGCAATGAACATTCGTGTGCACGTGTCCTTGTAGTAGAATGATTTATAATCCTTTGGATATATACCCAGTAATGGAATTGCTGGGTCAAATGGGATTTCTATTTTTAGGTCCTTGAGGAATCGCCACACTGTCTTCCACAATGGTTGAATTAATTTACATTCCCACCAACAGTGTAAAAGTGTTCCTATTTCTCCACATCCTCTCCAGCATCTGTTGTTTCCCGATTTTTTAATGATCGCCATTCTAACTGGTGTGAGATGGTATCTCAATGTGGTTTTGATTTGCATTTCTCTGATGACCAGTGATGATGAGCATTTTTTCATATGTTTGTTGGCCTCCTGTATGTCTTCTTTTGTAAAGTATCTGTTCATATCCTTTGCCCATTTTTGAATGGGCTTGTTTGTTTTTTTCTTGTAGATCTGCTTTAGTTCTTTGTAAATTCTGGATATCAGCCCCTTGTCAGATGGGTAGACTGCAAAAATTTTTTCCCATTCTGTTGGTTGCCGATTCACTCTACTGACTGTTTCTTTTGCCGTGCAGAAGCTGTGGAGTTTGATTAGGTCCCATTTGTCTATTTTGGCTTTTGTTGCCATTGCTTTTGGCGTTTTGGTCATGAAGTCCTTGCCTACACCTATGTCCTGAATGGTTTTGCCTAGATTTTCTTCTAAGGTTTTTATGGTATTAGGTCTGATGTTTAAGTCTTTAATCCATCTGGAGTTAATTTTGGTGTAAGGTGTCAGGAAGGGGTCCTGTTTCTGCTTTCTGCACATGGCTAGCCAGTTTTCCCAACACCATTTATTAAACAGGGAGTCCTTTCCCCATTGCTTGTTTTTGTCAGGTTTGTCGAAGATCAGATGGTTGTGGGTATGTTGTATTTCCTGTGAGGCCTCTGTTCTGTTCCATTGGTCTATATCTCTGTTTTGGTACCAGTACCATGCTGTTTTGATTACTGTAGCCTTGTAGTATAGTTTGAAGTCCGGTAGTGTGATGCCTCCCGCTTTGTTCTTTTTGCTTAGAATTGACTTGGCTATGCGGGCTCTCTTTTGGTTCCATATGAAGTTTAAGGTGTTTTTTTCCAGTTCTGTGAAGAAGGTCATTGGTAGCTTGATGGGAATAGCGTTGAATCTGTAAATTACTTTGGGCAGTATGGCCATTTTCACGATGTTGATTCTTCCTAACCATGAACATGGAATGTTTCTCCATCTGTTTGTATCCTCTCTTATTTCGTTGAGCAATGGCTTGTAGTTCTCCTTGAAGAGGTCCTTTACATTCCTTGTTAGTTGTATTCCTAGGTACTTTATTCTCTTTGTAGCAATTGTGAATGGCAGTTCGTTCTTGATTTGGCTCTCTTGAAGTCTATTACTGGTGTATAGGAATGCTTGTGATTTTTGCACGTTGATTTTGTATCCTGAGACTTTGCTGAAGTTGTTTATCAGTTTCAGGAGATTTTGGGCTGAGATGATGGGGTCTTCCAGATATACAATCATGTCATCTGCAAATAGAGACAATTTGATTTCCTCCTTTCCAATTTGGATACCCTTTATTTCTTTTTCTTGCCTGATTGCTCTGGCTAGAACTTCCAGTACTATATTGAATAGGAGTGGTGAGAGAGGGCATCCTTGTCTAGTGCCAGATTTCAAAGGGAATGCTTCCAGTTTTTGCCCATTCAGTATGATATTGGCTGTTGGTTTGTCGTAAATAGCTTTTATTGTTTTGAGATACGTTCCGTCAATACCTAGTTTATTGAGGGTTTTTAGCATAAAGGGTTGTTGAATTTTGTCAAAAGCCTTCTCTGCATCAATCGAGATAATCATGTGGTTTTTGTCTTTGGTTCTGTTTATGTGGTGAATTACGTTTATGGACTTGCGTATGTTGAACCAGCCTTGCATCCCCGGGATGAATCCTACTTGATCATGGTGGATGAGCTTTTTGATATGCTGTTGCAATCGGTTTGCCAGTATTTTATTGAAGATTTTTGCATCTATGTTCATCATGGATATTGGCCTGAAATTTTCTTTTCTTGTTGAGTCTCTGCCGGGTTTTGGTATCAGGATGATGTTTGTCTCGTAAAATGATTTGGGAAGGATTCCCTCTTTTGGGATTGTCTGGAATAGTTTCAGAAGGAATGGTATCAGCTCCTCCTTGTATGTCTGGTAGAATTCAGCTGTGAACCCATCTGGACCTGGGCTTTTTTTGGGTGGTAGGCTCTTTATTGCTGCCTCGACTTCAGACCATGTTATTGGTCTATTCAGGGTTTCGGCTTCTTCCAGGTTTAGGCTTGGGAGGTTGCAGGTGTCCAGGAATTTATCCATTTCTTCCAGGTTTACTAGTTTATGTGCATAGAGTTGTTTGTAATAATCTCTGATGATGGTTTGGATTTCTGTGGAATCTGTGGTGATATCCCCTTTATCGTTTTTTATTGCATCAATTTGGTTATTCTCCCTTTTCTTTTTTATTAATCTGGCTAGTGGTCTGTCTATTTTGTTGATCTTTTCAAAAAACCAGCTCCTGGATTTATTGATTTTTTGAAGAGTTTTTGTGTCTCTATTTCCTTCAGTTCTGCTCTGATCTTAGTTATTTCCTGTCTTCTGCTAGGTTTTGAGTTTTTTTGATCTTGCTCCTCTAGCTCTTTCAATTTTGATGATAGGGTGTCAATTTTCGATCTCTCCTTTCTTCTCATGTGGGCACTCATTGCTATATATTTTCCTCTAGAGACTGCTTTAAATGTGTCCCAGAGATTCTGGTATGTCGTGTCTTCGTTCTCATTGGTTTCGAAGAACATCTTTATTTCTGCCTTCATTTCATTGTTTATCCAGTCAACATTCAAGAGCAAGTTGTTCAGTTTCCATGAAGCTGTGCGGTTCTGAGTTAGTTTCTGCATTCTGAGTTCTAACTCGATTGCACTGTGGTCTGAGAGACTGTTTGTTATGATTTCTGTTCTTTTGCATTTGCTGAGGAGTGATTTATTGCCAATTATGTGGTCAATTTTAGAGTAGGTGTGATGTGGTGCTGAGAAGAATGTATATTCTGTGGATTTGGGGTGGAGAGTTCTGTAAATGTCTATTAGGTTTGCTCGTTCCAGGTCTGTGTTCAGGTCCTGGATATCCTTGTTGATTTTCTGTCTGGTTGATCTGTCTAATATTGACAATGGGGTGTTAAAGTCTCCCACTATTATTGTGTGGGAGTCTAAGTCTCTTTGTAAGTCATTAAGAACTTGCCTTATGTATCTGGGTGCTCCTGTATTGGGTGCATATATATTTAGGATCGTTAGCTCTTCTTGTTGCAGTGATCCTTTTACCATTATGTAATGTCCTTCTTTGTCTCTTTTGATCTTTGTTGCTTTAAAGTCTATTTTATCAGAGATGAGAATTGCAACTCCTGCCTTTTTTTGCTCTCCATTTGCTTGGTAGATCTTCCTCCATCCCTTTATTTTGAGCCTTTGTGTATCCTTGCATGTAAGATGGGTTTCCTGGATACAGCACACTGATGGGTTTTGGCTTTTTATCCAATTTGCCAGTCTGTGTCTTTTGATTGGGGCATTTAGTCCATTGACATTTAGGGATAGTATTGTTATGTGTGAATTTGATGCTGTCATTTTGATGCTACCTGGCTGTTTTGTTGGTTAGTTGATGCAGATTCTTGATTGTGTTGCTGCTTTTTTACCATTTGGTGTGTTTTTGGAGTGGCTGGTACTGGTTGTTCCTTTATATGTGTAGAGCCTCTTTCAGGAGTTCTTGTAGAGCAGGTTTGGTGGTGATGAAATCTCTGAGTGCTTGCTTGTTCACAAAGGATTTTATTTTTCCTTCACTTATGAAGCTGAGTTTGGCTGGATAGGAGATTCTGGGTTGAAAGTTCTTTTCTTTAAGGATGTTGAATATTGGCCCCCAGTCTCTTCTGGCTTGTAGGGTTTCTGCTGAGAGATCTGCTGTGAGTCTAATGGGCTTCCCTTTGTGGGTAACCCGACCTTTCTCTCTGGCTGCCCTTAGAATTTTCTCTTTCATTTCAACCCTGGTGAATCTGACGATTATGTGCCTTGGGGTTGCTCTTCTTGAGGAATATCTCTGTGGTGTTCTCTGTATTTCCTGGATTTGAATATTGGTCTGCCTTGCTAGGTTGGGGAAGTTTTCCTGGATAATATCCTGAAGAGTATTTTCCAGCTTGGATTCATTCTCTTCATCACATTCAGGTACACCTATCAGACGTAGATTAGGTCTTTTCACATAGTCCCACATTTCTTGAAGATTTTGTTCATTCCTTTTTGCGCTTTTTTCTCTGTTCTTGCCTTCTCTTTTTATTTCATTGAGTTGGTCTTCGACCTCTGATATCCTTTCTTCTGCTTGGTCAATTCGGCTGTTGAAGCTTGTGCATGCTTCACGAAGTTCTCGTGTTGCGTTTTTCAGCTCCATCAATTCACTTATTCTCCTCTCTATGCTGTCCATTCTCGTCAGCAGTTCGTCCAATCTTTTTTCAAGGTTCCTATTTTCTTTGCGATGGGTTAGAACATGTTCTTTTAGCTCATTGTAGTTTCTTACTACCCATCTTCTGAAGTCTGATTCTGTCATTTCATCACCCTCCTTCTCCATCCTGTCTGGTTCCCTTGCTGGTGAGGAGTTGTGATCACTTTTAGGAGGAGAGGTGTTCTGGTTTCGGGAGTTTTCATCCTTTTTACGCTGGTTTCTACCCATTTTTGTGGGTTTATCCACCTGTTGTCTGTCTCTGTCCCAGGGAGTTGGAGCTTTATGAGTTTCCGTTGCACTACTGCCTTTTTTGATTTTTTTTTTTTCAGGTCGGACCCGCCCAGCTAGCAGCACGCCTAGCCTCTGCCTGCCCGCAGGGGCTTTGCTGAGCTGCTGTGGGCTCCGCCCAGCTGCCCTGAGCTCTTCCCTGTAGTCCTTTTTATATGGGCGTAGTTAGAACTGTCTGGGCAATGGTGGCCCCGCCTCTGTTATGGCGGACTCTCTCTGTTGTGGCAGGTTGCCTCGGCAACGGCGGGTTGCCTCGGCAACGGCAGCCTGCCTCCCCAGCGGTGGAGAGTCTCAGTAATGGCGGAAGCCCCTCCCCCACGGAGCCGGACCGTCCCGGTTCAGCTGTGCTTGGTTTGAAGGGCTCAACCCAGAGGGTTTCCAATTACTGTTTTTGTTTTTGTTGTTGTTGGGGGTGGAGGGGTGGGACCAACCGAGCCTGATCACCTGGCTCCCTGACTCAGAGTCTTTTCTTTTAAGTTGAACGACCCCGCGTTCCGGTCGCTTGTTGAAAAGGCGCCGGGATCTCCCGTGCTGCGACTCACGGAGTCGGCTCGAACTGCGGCGCCGGCTCCTGGCGGATTTTTTGCCTAGGAATCTCCTGGCCTGACTCGCTATTTCAAATGAATGGGCTATTCTGCCGTCTCAGGGCTCTGCTCGCCAGCTAAGAGGGCTCCCAGACCAGTGGCTTTTGTACGGAGAACCGCAGCAACAGGGAGTGGTCACAGCAGCCGCGCGGGCGGAATCAGCCCCGCGGGGGCCAAAACAGCCGCACGGGCTGGGACTGCGACGCTGGCGACCCCTCTGCCTGGGTATCTCCTGGTCTGTGGGCAATAAGAGTTCGTCTGGAAATGCGGCGTCCACTCACCCTCTGCACTTTCACTGGGAGCTGAAGTCCTGAGCTGTTCTTAGGCGGCCATCTTGAAAGTCGGATCCGAATACCCCATTTTCAACATGAGGTAGAAATCATGTTGGAAATCATCCAGGCAGAAAATCAATAAGGAATCATTCAACTTGAAATGCAGGTTAGGCCAAATGGACCTATCAGAGATATACAGAACATCCCATCCAATAGCAGCAGCAGAATGCACATTTTTCTCAAGGTCATATGGAACATTCTCTAGGATAGATCACATGTTAGGCACCAAAAGTAGTCTAACAAATTTAGGAACATTGAAATTACATTAAATATTTTTTCTGGCCACAATGATATGAAACTAAAAATCAATGGTAGAATGAAAATTGGAAAATTCCCATGTATGTGAAAGTGAAACAGCACACCGCTGAACAAACAATGGGTCAAAATAGAAATTAAAGGGACATCAAAAAATACTTTTAGACAAATAAACGGAGAAATGCAACACATCAAAATATACAAGATACAGCAAAAGATGTTCCAAGAGAAAAGTTTACAGCAATAAATTCCTAGGTTCAGATAGAGAACAGGCTCAAATAAACAATCTAATCATAAACCTAAGGAAACTATTAAAAAATATTTAAAGAAAATCTAGCAAAAGGAAGAAAATAGTTGAGAATGAAACAGCAATAAATTATGTAGATGCTACAAAAACACTAGAAAATATCAATAAAACTAAGAATGTTTTTTACAACAATAAACAAAATTGGCAAATCTTTACCTAGATTTATCAAGAAAAAAGAAAACTCAAGTAAAATTATGATTGAAAGAGGATAAATTACAGTTGACACTGCAGATATACAAAAGATCATGAGACTGCTATGACCAATTATATGACCATAAATTGGATAATCTAGAAGAATGTGATAAATTCCTATAAGAATAAAAACTATAGACTGAATGAAGAACTAGAAAATCTGAACAGACCAGTAATAAGTAAGGGCATGTAATCAGCAATCAGAAAAACCTTCCAACAAGGAAAGCCCAGGACCATATTATTTCACTGGTGAATTCTGGCATACATTTCAAGAAGAGATAATGTCAATCCATCTCAACTTTTCCAAAAACATGAAGGGGTGAAACACTTCCAAATTCATTTTACGAGGCCAACAATCATACCAAAGGGAGACAAGGACACTACAAGTAAATAAAACTATAGGCCAGCGTCTCCAATAAACATAAATGCAAATATTCTCAATAAAATACTCACAAACCAAATATGACAGCAACTTAAAAGAATGATACATTATGACCACATAGGATTTATCCTGGCTATGCAAGGATGGTTCAAACTACAAAAATCAATAAATCTGGTTTATGAAACTAGCACAACAAAAAAGAAAAAAATGAATAATCATCTCAATAGGTGTAGAAAAAAATTGGAAAAAATTCTGTATCTTTTCATAATGAAAACTCTCAACAAATGAGTTGTAGAAGGAACATACCTCAACACAATAAGGGCCACATAGCAAAAGCCCATCACTATCACTATGCTTGAGGGTGAAAAGTTGAAAGACCTTCCTCTCAGCTCAGGAAAAAGACAAGGATGCCCGCTCTCACTGCTTTGATTCAATCTAGTACTGGAAGTCTCAACTAGAGAAATTGGGCAATAAATTGAAATAAAAGACCTCCTCCTCCCTCCCACAAAGAAAAAAAAAAAGGAAAATTGCCTTTGTTTGCAGATGGCTTAATCTTAAATATAAAAATGCTCCATAAATATTTCAAAAATGCTGTTACAACTAATAAACAAATTCAAGTAAAGCTTCAGGATACAAAATCAGTATCATAAATGGCAGTGTTTCTATATACTAACAAAATATTTAAAAAAAATGAAATTAACAAAATAATTCAATTTACAATAGCTGTAAAATCCACTTAGAAATAAATTTAACCAAGGAGGTGACAGATCTATAGGCAAAAACTACAAGTTGGTAAAGTAATTATAAAAGACAGAACTGAAAGTAGTTATCTTACATTCATGGATTGGAAGAATCAACATTGTTACAGTGTCCAAACTACCCAAAGCAACCTACAGATCCAGTGCAATCTGTATCAAAATTCCAATGACAGAGGAGAGGAGGCAGAGCAAATTGGCCAGTTAGAAGCCTCCAGCAATTTCCGTCCTCCCAAAGACATTGAATGATCAAACTCCCAAAGGTCAAGGCTAAGAAAATGGTCCTAAATTTAGCAAAAGAAAATCAAAAAATAATATAAAATGGAGCTCCAATACTTCTAGCATAGGACTTCTTGGTGGATACCTTACAGGCCAGGAAAGAGTGGCATGACGTATGTAAAGTGCTGAAAGAAATATTTTATCCGAGAATAGTATATACAGGGAAAATATCCTTCAAACATGAAGGAAAAATAAAGACTTTCCCAGACAAATCAAAGCTAAGGGATTTCATCCACACCAGACCTATTCTAAAAGAAATGCTAAAAGGAGTTTTCCCATTGGTAAGAAAAGAATGTTAATGAGCAACAAGAAATCATCAAGGGGAACAAAACTCACTCGTAATAATAAAGATATAAACAAACGTTATTATAACACTAATTGTAGCGTATAAACTACTGATAACTTGAGTAGAATGATTAAAAGATGAACCCATCAACAATGTACCTACAACTTTTCAAGGCATGGACAGTATAGCATGATATACATAGAAACAACAAAAAGATAAAAGGGGGGGGGTGATGAAATTATAGTAGTTTTCATTAGTTCTCTCTTTGCTTGTTTGATAGTTTACTTGTTTTTTCAATTACTGTAACTTTATCATCAATACAAACTAATTTATATAAGATGTTATTTGCAAGCCTCATGGTAACTTAAAAAAAAAAAAAACATGAGAGAAACAGAGTAAGATGGCAAAATGGAAGGCTCCATCAATCGTCCTCCCTGCGAAGAAACCAACTTAGCAATTATCTACACACCAAAAAAGTACCTTCATAAGAACAAAAATTTAGGTAAGCACTCACTAGCTGGTTTTAACTTTATATCACTTCAGTTCTGTGAAGAAGATCAGTGGTAACATGATAGGGATAGTGTTGAATCTATAAATTACTTTAGGCAGTATGGCCATTTTCACAATACTGATTCTTCCTAACCATGAGCATGGAATGTTTCTCCATCTGTTTGTGTCCTCTCTTATTTCCTTGAGCAGTGGTTTGTAGTTCTCCTTGAAGAGGTTTTTTACATCCTTTGTTAGTTGTATTCCTATGTATTTTATTCTCTTTGTAGCAATTGTAAATAGGATTTCACTCATGATTTGACTCTCTGTCTGTTGTTGGTGTATAGGAATGCTTGTGATTTCTGCATATTGATTTTGTATTCTGAGACTTTGCCGAAGTTGCTTATCGGCTTGAGGAGATTTGGGGCTGAAACGATGGAGTCTTCTAAATATACGATCATGTCACCTGCAAATAAGGACAATTTGACTTTTTCTTTTCCTGACTGAATGCCCTTTATTTCTTTTTCTTTCCAGGTTGTTCTGGCTAGAACCTCCAATACTATATTGAATAGGAGTGGTGAGAGAGGGCATCCTTGTCTAGTGCCAGTTTTTAAAGGGAATGCTTCTAGTTTTTGCCCATTCAGTATGTTACTGGCTGTGGGTTTATCATAAGTAGCTTTTATTATTTTGAGATATGTTCTATCGATACCTAGTTTATTGAGAGTTTTTAGCATAAAGTGCTGTTGAATTTTGTCTAAGGCTTTCTCTGCATCAATTGAGATAATCATGAGGTTTTTTCCTTTGGTTCTGTTTATGTGGTGGATTACATTTATAGATTTGCATATGTTGAACCAGCCTTGCATCCCCGGGATGAAGCCTACTTGATCGTGGTGGATAAGCTTCTTGATGTGCTTTTGGATTCAGTTTGCCAGTATTTTATTGAAGATTCTTGCATCTATGTTCATCATGGAGATCATCCTTTATATCACTCAAAGAGACACTGTCAGAGGTTAAGAAAGACGTTCTTGAAATGACTATGACACCCTTTCTCCATCCTCCAGCAGCAACCAGGTGGTATCCAGAGAGAATCTGTGCACTTGGGAGAGGGCGACTATAGGGATTGTCAGACACTGCATCAAGCTCAGTGCTACCCTGTCAAAGGAGAAAGGAAAACTGGACTGAATTCACCTGACATTCATCCACAGAGGGAGTATTTAAATCAACCCTAGTCAGAGAGGAGTCTCCTATTCCAGCAGTTGGAACTCAAGTTCCGGCAAGCCTCCCTACTATGAGTTTAAGTGCTCTGTTTCTGTAAGTGAATGAAAGGCAGTCCAGGCCATAAGGACTGCAACTCTTAGGTGAGTCCTACTACTGAACTGAGCTCAGTGCTAGTGGACTTGGAAGGCATGTGACCTAAGGAAAGAAGTTAATGAGCAATCAGAAATCATCTGAAAGTACAAACCCCACTGTTAATAGTAAGTATGCAGAAAAACGTTATAACACTGCAATAGTGGTGTGTAAACTACTCTTAAGCAGAAAAATGAAATTATGAACAAATCAAAAATATAACTAAAATAAGCTTTCAAGAAATTGACAGTATAATTAGACATACAAAGAAACAACAAGAAGTTAAAAAGCAGGAGGGAGGATTAGATGAAGTTAAAATGTAGAGTTTTTATAAGTTCTTTTTTTGCTTGTTCAATAGTTTACTTTTTTGTTTTCACAATCAGTGTTAATTTGTCAGCCATTTGAAATAACAGGCTACAAGATGTTATTTGCAAACCTCATGGTAACCTAAAATAAAAAAGTCCACAACAGATACAGACAAAATAAAAAGCAAGAAATTAAAACATACCACAGGGAAACACCACCTTCACAAAAAGGAAGACAGGAAGGAAAGAAGGAAGGAAGGAAGGAAGAGAAGACCATAAAAGAACCAGAAAACAACAAAATTAAAGGATAAAATTCTTACTAATCAATAATAACATTGAATTTAAATTGACTCACTTCCTCAATCAAAAGACATACATTGTCTGAATGGATTGAAAAATAAAAGCCCCAACAATCCATTGCCTGCAAGAAACATGCTTTACCTGTTAAGGGACACATAGACTGAATATAAATGGATGGAAAAAGATATTCCTTGCAAATGGAAACCAAAACAGAGCAGGAATAGCTGTATCTGTTTCAGACAAAATATAAGAAAAGACAATGAAGGCCATTATATTTTGGTAAAGCGGTCAATATATCAAGGAGATGTAAAAAATTGCAAATATATATGCTACCAACTCTGGAGCATTTATATATATAAAGCAAATATTATCATAACTAAAGAGAAAGACCCCAATACAATAAAAGCAGAGGACTTCAACACCCCACTTTCAGCACTGCACAGATCATCCAGAGAGAAAATCAACAAAGAAACATTAGAATTATTCTGCACCAAATGTACTTAACTGATATTTACAGAACACTTTATCCACTGGCTGTCAAATATACATTTCTTTCCTGAGTACATGGATTATTCTCAAGGATAAACCATATGTTAGGTCACAAAACAAATTTTTTTAAATTGCATTTTAGGTTTGGGGGTACATGTGAAGAACATGCAAGATTGTTGCATAGGTACACACATGGCAGTGTGGTTTGCTGCCTTCCTTCCCCTCACCTGTATCTGTCATTTCTCCTCATGCTACCTCTTCCCACCTCCCCACCTCCTCGTCCCTCCCCCATTTCCCCCAAAATGGACCCCAGCGTGTAGTGCTCCCCTCCCTGTGTCCATGTGTTCTCATTAAAACAAATCTTAAATTTCAAACTATATCCATTTCCTTTCTGATGATAATGGAAAAAAATAAATTCAATAACAAGAGGAATTTTGGAAGCCATACAAATATATGGAAGTTAAATAATACGTCCCTGAAGGAGCAATGAGCCAATGAAGAAATTAAGAAGGAATTTTTAAAAGAATATTAAAAGAAATAAAATTGGAATCACAGCATAGCAAAACCTACAGGATATAGCAAAGGCAGTACTACAAGGAAAGTTTCTAGCTATAAGCACCTACATTAAAAAAAAAAAAAAAAAAAAAAAAAAAAAAAAGAAAAACTTCAAAGGAACAACCTAATGATGTATCTTAAGGAACTAGAAAAGCAAGAGCAAGCAAAACTAAAAAATTATTAGAATAAAGTAAATAATTCAAGAAGATCAGAAATTAATCAAATTGGCAAAATGATAAAAAGATTACCAAAACAAAAAGTTGGTTTTTTTGAAAAGGTAAACTAAATTCACAGCCCTGTAGCCAGACTATGAAAACAATAGGAAAGATGCAAATAAATAAAATCAGAGATAGAAAAAGAAACATTACAATTGATACTTAAGAAATTTCAGGAATTATTAGTGCTTACTATTAGCATACATATGCCAATAAATTGGAAAATGTTGAAAGGAGATAAATTTCTAAACACATACAACCTACCAAAATTGACCCATAAATAAATCTAACATTTTAAATGGTGTTATGGCTTGGCTTTGTTCTCACTCAAATCTCATCTTGAATTGTAACTCCCACAAAATTTTCACAACTTCTGGGAGGAACCCAGTGGGATGTGACTGAATCATGGGAGTGTCTTTCCCATGCTGTTCTCATGATAGTGTGTAAGTCTCATGAGATCTGATGGTTTTATAAAGAGAAGTTCCCTTGTACAAGCTTTCTCTTTTTGCCTGCTGCCATCCATGTAAGACGTTACTGCTCCTTCTTGCCTTTTGCCCTAATGTTGAGGCCTCCACAGCCATGTGCAACTTTGAGTTCATTAAACCTCTTTCATTTGTAAATTACTGACTCTCATGTCTGTTCATATTAGCAGTGTGAGAAAAGATTAATACAGTAACTTGGTACCAGTAGAGTGGGGTTCTGTTGTAAAGATACCTGAATATGTGGAAGTGAATTTGGAACTAGGTAGAATGTTGAGGTTGAAACAATTTGGAGGGCTCAGAAGAAAACAGGAAAATGTGGGAAGTTTGGAACATCCTAGAGACTTTTTGGATAGCTTTGACCAAAATGCTGATGATATGTACAAAGAAATCCAGGCTGAGATGCTCTCAGATGGAGATAAGGAATTTGTTGGGAACTGGAGTAAAGGTGATTCTTACTATGTTTTAGCAAAGACACTGATGGAATTTTGCCCCTGCCCTAGAGATTTATGGAACTTTGAACCTGAGGGATTTGATTTATGGTATCTGGTGGAAGAAATTTATAAGCAGCAAAGCATTCAAGAAGTGACTTTGATACTGTTAAAAATTATTCCATTTTTAAAGAGAGAGCATAAAAGAGAAAATTTGCAGCCTGATGATACAATAGAAAAGAAAAACCCGTTTTCTGAGAGAAATTCAATCTGCCTTCCGAAATTTGCGTAAGTCACTAGGAGCCAAATGGTAATCACCAAGAAAATGGGGAAAATGTCTCCAGGGAATGTCAGTGTTCTTTACAGCAGCATCTCCCATTATAGACCTGGAGGCCTAGGAGGAAAATATGGTTTCATGGGCTGAGTCCAGGGCCCCACTACTCTGTGTAGCCTAGGGACTTGCTGCCCTGTTTCCCAGCTGCTCCAGTCATGGCTGCCAGGGGCTATGTACAGCTTGGGTTGCTGCTTCAGAGGGTGCAAGTCCCAAGCCTTGGCAGCTTCCATGTGGGGTTGAATCTGTGGGTGAACCCTCATGGAGAACCTCTGCTAGGGGAGTGCAAAAGGGAAATGTATGTTGTGAGCCCCCACACAGAGTTCCTACCGGGGTACTTTCTAGTGGAGCTATGAAAATAGGGCCAACATTCTTCAGACCCTAGAATGGTAGATCCACTGACACCTTGCCCCAGCACCTGAAAAATCTGCAGACATTGCCATCTCACGAAAGCAGCCAGGAGGTGTCTATATTTTGCAAAATCACAGGGATAGAGCTCCCAAATACCATGGGAGCCTACCTCTTGCATTAGAATGACCTGGATGTGAGACACGGAGTCAAGGGAGATCATTTTGGAGCATTGAGATTTTACTGCACCATTGAATTTTGGACTTGCATGGGGCCTTTAGCCCCTTTGTTTTAGCCAATTCTCCCACTTGGAATGGGTGTATTTATCCAATGACTGCACTTCCATTCTATCTAGAAAGCAACTAACTTGCTTTTGATTTTACAGAATCATAGGTGGAAGAGACTTTTCTCAGATCATACTTTGGACCACGGACTTTTGAGTTTATGCTGAAATGAGTTAAGACTTTAGGGGACTGTTGGGAAGGCATGATAGGTTTTGAAATGTGAGAACATGAGATTTAGGATGGGCCAGGGTCAGAAAGATATGGTTTGGCTGTGTCCCCACCCAAATTTGATTTTGAATTGTAGCTTCCATAATTCCCATGTGTTGTGGGAGGGACCTGATGGGAGATAATTGAGTCGTGGGGGCAATTTCCACCATGCTGTTCTGGTATTAGTGAATACATCTCACAAGATCTGTTGGTTTTATAAGGGGAAACCTCTTTTCACTTGGTTCTCATTCTCTCGTCTGCTGCCACATAAGATGTGCCTTTCACCTACCACCATGATTGTGAGGCCTCCCCAGACACATGGAACTGTGAGCCCATTGAGCTTCTTTTTCTTTATAAATTACTCAGTCTCGGGTATGTCTTTACCGGAAGCATGAAAACAGACTAATGTAAATGACAAATAACAAGTAAAAAATCAGGGGACAACAGATCCTAAGGAGGATGTGGGAAAATAAGAACACTTTTATACTGTTGGTGGGAGTGTAAATTAGTTCAACATTGTGGAAGACAGTGTGGAGATTCCTTAAGGACCTAGAAATAGAAATTCCATTTGACCCAGCAATCCCATTACCAGGTATATATCCAAAGGATGGTAAATCGTTCTATTATAAAGACACATGCAAATATATGTTCATTATGGCACTGTTTACAATAGCAAAGACCTGGAACCAACCCAAATGCCCATTGATGATAGACTGGGCAAGGAAAATGTGGCACATATACACCGTGGAATACTATGCAGCCAAAAAAATGATTAGTTAGTGTCCTTTGTAGGGACATGGATGAATCTGGAAACCATCATGCTCAGCAAACTGACACAAAAACAGAAAATCAAACATCGCGTGCTCTCACTCATAGGTGGGTGTTGAGCAGTGAGAACACATGGACACAGGGAGAGGAGCATCACACACTGGGGTTTGTTGAGGGGGGCTAGAGGAGGAAAAGTGGGGGGTAGGGAGGTTGGGGAGGGTTAACATAGGGAGAAATGGCAGATATAGGTGATGGGGGGATCAAGACAGCAAACCACATTGCTATGTATGTACCGGAGCAACAATCCTGTATGATCTGCACATGTACCCCAGAACCTAAGGTGCAATAAAATATAGTTTTTAAAAAAAGCCGCAAGAAAATCTCCAAGCAAAAAAAGCCTGAGACCTTATGGATACACTGATTAATTCTACCAAACTTTTAAAGAAGTAATATTAATTCTATTCAATAGATATTCAAAAATGGACAAACAAGGAATACTTCCAAACCATTCTACCAGTCCACTGT
Organism: Saimiri boliviensis; assembly: GCF_048565385.1. Classification (NCBI taxonomy): domain Eukaryota; kingdom Metazoa; phylum Chordata; class Mammalia; order Primates; family Cebidae; genus Saimiri; species Saimiri boliviensis. The sequence goes on from NC_133470.1 coordinate 54,560,810, forward strand.
TACCCTGATAACAAAACTGTATAAATACATATCAAAAACAAAAACTATAGGACAATATTATTGATCAATATTGATGCAGAAATTCTCAGCAAAATACTAGCACTGAATTTAACAACAAATAAAAAGATATAACAAAGACATGAAAGAAGATTAAAAAACAATTTTAAATGACACAAAGGATATTACCGATGACCCCAATGAAATGCAAAAACCCTTCGTTGACTACTGTTAACAAATTTGCCTGCACAAACTGAAAAATCTAGAAGAAATAGATATATTCCTAGACATATATACACATCCAAGTTTGAAACAGGAAGAAAGTGAATGGAACAGATCAGTAAGGAGCTCTGAAATTGACTCGGTAACAAATAACTTACAAAAAAAAGAGGCCAGGGCTAGAAGGATTCACAGCCAAATTCTACCAGATATACAAAGAGGAACTGGCACTGTTTCTAATGAAACTATTCCAAGAAATTGAGTCAGAGAGACTCTTCCTCTGTTTAATATATAAAGCCAGCAGAATCCTGATACCAAAACCTTCCAGTCACACAAGAAAATAGAAAACATCAGGCCAGTATATGTGAACATTGATGCAAAAATCCTCGACATAATACAAGCAAATTAAATCCAGCAGCACATCAAGAAGCTAATCCACCGTGATCAGGTAGGCTTTATCCCTGGGATGCAAAGATGGCTCAACATACACCAATAAATAAATGTAATTTATGTGATAAATTACATAAACAGAACTAAAGACAAAAACCCCATGATTATCTCAATAGATACAGAAAGTACTATTGATAAAATTCAACACCACTTCATATTAGAAACTCTCAACAAACCAAATATTGAAGAAGCATACCTTAAGATAATAAGAGCAATCTATGACAAACCTTAGCAAACATCAAACTGAATAAGCAAAAGCTGGAAGCATATTATTTGCAAAACGCTCAAGACAAGGATGCCCTCTCTCAACACTCTATTCAACACAGTATTGGAAGTAATGGCCAGAGCAATCAGGCAAGTGAAAGAAATGAAAGTCATCCAAATATAAAGAGAGGAAGTCAAACTATTCTTGTTTACAGCTGACATAATTCTATATCTATGAAATACCAATAGTCTCTGCACAGAAGCTCTTTAAGCTGATATCTTCAGCAATGTTTCAGGATACAAGTGATGTACAAAAATCACCAGCATTTTTATACAGCAACAACAGTGCAGCTGAGTCAAGTCCAAAACATAATTACATTCAAAATTGCAACCCAAAAATAAAATAAAACAACTAAGAATACATGTAACCAGGGAGGTGAAATATCTCTACAATGAGAATTACAAAACACATCTCAACAAAAGCAAAGATGACACAAAGAAAAAACATTCCATGGTAATGGATAGAAAGAATCAATATTATTAAAATGGCTATACTACCTAAAGCAATTTACAGATCCAATCCTATTCCTATCAAACTACCAATGACATTCTTCACAGAACTAGAGAAAATATTTTAAAATTCATAGGGAACCAAAATATAACCCAAATAGCCAAGTCAATCCTAAGCAAAAAGAACAAAGTGGGAAGCATCACGTTATTGGACTTCACATTACACTGAGGGCTGCTGTAACCAAAACAGCCTGGTACTGGTACAAAAACAGACACATAAACTAATGAAACAGTATAGACAGCCTGGAAATAAGGCCACACACCTACAGACATCTGATTTTTGACATAGCTGACAAAAACAAGCAATAGAGAGAGGACTTTGTATTCAATAAATGGTGGTGGGATAATGGGCTACCCATATGCAGAGGACTGAATCTGGACCCCTTCCTAGCACCATATACAAAAATCAACCCAAGATGGATTAAAGATTTAAATGTAAAAGGAAAAATTGTAAAATCCCTGGAAGACGACCTAGCCAATATCATCCTGAACATAGGAACAGGCAAAGAATTCATGGCAAAGACACAAAAAGCAATTGCAACAAAAGCAAAATTTGACAAGTGAGATCTAATTAAACTTAAGAGCTTCTGCACAGCAAAAGAAACTATCAAGAGAGTAAACAGACAACCTACAGAATGGGAGAAAGTATTTGCAAGCTCTTCATCTCACAAAGGTCTAATATTCAGGACCTATAAGGAACTTAACCAAATTTGCAAGAAAAAAAGAAGAACCCTGTTAAAAAGTGAAAAAAAAAAAAAAAAAAAAAAAAAAAAAAAGACGTGAAGAGATGTGTTTCAAAAGAAGGCATACATGTGGCCAATCATATGAAGAAAAGTTCAATATAATTGATTATTAGACAAATGCAAATGAAAGCCAAAGTGAGATGCCATGTCACATCAGTCAGAATGGCTACTATTAAAGTCCAAAAATAACAGATGCTGGTGAGGTTGTGGGGAAAAGTGAACACGTATACACTGTTAGTGGGAGTGTAAGTTAGCTTAACATTTGTGAAAAGCATGGTAGTGATTCTTCGAAGAGCTATAAATAGGATTATCATTTAATCCAGCAATCCCATTAGTGGGTATATAACCAATGGAATTTAAATTGTTCTATCATAGGGACACATACAAGTGTATTTTCATTGCAGTACTATTCACTTTTCAATCTAAATGTCATGAAGATAGAGAGTAAAAGGATGGTTACCAGAGGCTAAGAAAAATAGTGGGGAGTGGTGTTGGGGGGAAGTGGGCATTATTGCTGGTTACAAAAAAAAAAAGTAAAAGAAAAAAAGAAAGCCTGAGTAAGACCTAGTATTTGATAGCACAACAGGGTGACTATAGTCAAAAATAACTTAATTGTACATTAAAAAATAACTAATTTTAAAAGAGTATAATTAAATTGTCTGTAACATAAAGGATAAATGCTTGAGGTGGTAGATAGCTTATTTACCATGATGTGATTATTATGCATTGCATGCATGTATCATAATATCTCATGTACCCCATAAATATATATATATATATGTATATATGTATACATACATATCTACTATGTCCCCATGAAATAAAAAATAAAAAGTAAAACTACAGTAAGAGAAATTATAAAAAGGAACTAAATATAAATTCTGATGCTCTGAAGAACAATAACTAAAAGAAAAAATATTTAGAGGATTCAATCATTGATTTGGGGAGACAGATGACATATTTAAATAATTAGAAATTAGGACAATTGAGATAATTCAATTTCAGGAGCAAAATGAGAAAATAATAAAATAACATTAACAGGCCTATGAGACCTGAACTACATAAAATATACCAATTTACATTAATTATAGTCTCAGAAAGAAAGGATAGAAAAAAACAAGAATATTTGAATTAATTGTTACCCATTTTTCTAAAGTTTAGTGGAAGACACGAATGTACATCCAAGATGTACATTCCAAGCAGGATAAACTCATTGAAATCTACTGCAATAACATAACTTTAAACATTAATAATCTAGAAATGGAAATGCAAGGTAAAGCCACCACTTGGAGAAGGAAGCAAATAATAAATATTAGAATAGTAACAAATGAAATTGAGAAATGGAAAACAAAAGAAAATCAATGAAACTAATATTTTGTTATTTACATTGTTCATCAAAGGTGGATATTACTACAAAACTCACAGGTACAAAAATAGTTATAAAAATTACATAAACCAACGGATTTGATAACTTAGATAATATGCACAAATTTTTAGTAATGCAAACTACAAAAACTGACTCAAAAAGAAGTCGAAAATCTGAAAAGAACTATAACAAGCGAATAGGTGAACCAGTGATCAAAAACCTAACCACAGGTTAATTACCAGGACCATATGTTTTTATCGTTAAAGTTTCCAAATAGTGACATTTATTTCAGGAATGCTAAGGTGGTTAAATATTTTTAAGTCAATCATTATAATACACCCGAATATAAGAATCCTTGCTCCAAAACAAAAAGACAAACAACTGAACTAAAAAACAAGCAAAGGACCTAAATAGATATTTGTCCAAAGAAGATATATGAATGACCAACAAGCATTTGAGTAGATGCTCAACATTACTAATGAGTAGAGAAATGCAAATGAAAATCTCAGTGATATATCACTTGACATTCACTAGGATGGCTATAACAATTTTTAAAACTATAAAATAAAATGTTGGTAAGAAGGAAGAGAAATTGTAACCTTCATACATTCACTGATGGAAATGTAAAATGGTGCATTCGTTTTTGAAAACAGTTTGAGAGTTTCTAAGAAAGACAAACATAAATTTACCCGTATGAAAAGCAATGCAACTCTTAGGTGTGGAATCTTAAAAAATAATTGAAAACAGATATTTATATATATATATATATATATATATATATATATATATATATATATATTTGTACACAGGTGTTCACAGCAGTATTTACAATACCTATCAGTTGGAAATACCCAAATCTCAATCAACTGATAAATGGATAAATAAAATGTGTTATATCCATACAAATGAAATGTTACTCAATAATTAAAAGTAATAAACTACTGATACATGCTATGTGACTGAATACCGAAAATGTCATGCTAAATGAAAAATGCCAGACACAAAAAGGTCAAATATTGTATTGTTCCACTTATATAAAATATTTATGGCAGCAAAATCCATACAGATACAATGATTAATAGTTGACACGTGTTTGGAGAAGTAGGAAATTAGGGCTGTCTGCTTAGTGTATTCAGGCTTGTCTGTCTGTGTATGTGTGTGTGTGTGTGTGTGTGTGTGTGTGTGTGATGATGTATGGCACTAGATGCAAATTATGTTTGGATAATATTTGGGATGTACTACATACCACTAAACTGTATACATTAAAATAGTTCATTTTGTCATGTGAATTTCATCTCAATATTTTAAAAGTACTGCTATATTGTTTTCTTTGTATTTTTAAGCTAAAATATAAAAATTGTATATTTTATACTGTACACCATGTTTTGATATATGTATACATTTAGAAGTGGCCACATCAATTTAATTAAAATATCCATTACCTCACATATTTATTATTTTGTGATGAAAATACTTAAAATCTTCTTTCTTAGCACTTTTCAAGTATAAAATGCATTTTTATTAACTGTAGTCACCACGTAGTACAGTAGATCTCTTGAACTTATTTCTCCTGTATAATTAAAATTTTGTATTATTTCACCAATATCTCCCCAACCTTGTTACTAATCTTAGGGGAAAAGCTTTTAAATTTTCACCATTGAGTATAATGTTAGCTGCAGGTTTTTGATATATGACCTTTATTGTGTTGAGGTACATTCCTTCTACACCTAATTTCTATAGATTTTCAAAGGATGTTGAATTTCTTTCAAAACTTTTTTTTCATCTATTGAGATCTAAATTCCAATGACAGTTTTCACAGAACTGGGGAAAAAAAACAATCCTATATTTGATATGAAGCCACAAAAGACCCTGAATTACCAAAGCAATCTTGAGCAAAAAGAACAAAGCCAGAGGCAGATAAATAAATTTACACATTCATAGTCATTTGATTTCCAACAAAGATGCCAAACTCTCACAATGGAGGAAGAATAGGCTCTTGAAAAAATAGTGTTGAGAAAACTATATTCACATGCAAAATAGTGAAATTGGACCTTTATCTTATACTACACATAAAAGTCAATTCAAAATACATTAAAAGTTGAAATAGAAAACCAAAAGCACAGACAACAAAAGTGAAAACTGTAAAGTGGGATTGTGTCAAACTAAAAAGCTTTCTCACAGCAAAAGAATCAATAGACAGTTGAAGGGCAACTTATGAAATAGAAAAATATTTGTGAATTTCTGAAGTAGATAATGAGTTAATATTCAAAATGTATAAAAATCCCCTACAAGTAAATAGAAACAAAACAAATTATCTGGCTAAAAATAGGTAAAGGACTTGAACACACGTTTCTCCAAAGAAAGCATAGATATTGTCAATATGTATATAAAAAGATGCTTAACATCACAAATTATAAAGAAGATTTAAATCAAAACCATAGTGCATATTACATCATATTTGTTAGGATAGCTATTATATAAAAAAAGAAAATAGCAAGTGTTGGTGAGAATGTGGAGAAAAGAGAACACTTGTTTACTGTTGCTGGAAATAAAAAAATGGTGAAGTTGCTATGGAATACAGTATAGATGTTCCACAGAAACTTTTAAAAAACCATCTAATTCAGCAGTCCCACTCGTAGTTATATATCTAAAGAATGGAAACCAAATCTAAAAGATAGCTCTGCACTCTCATGTTCATTGCGCATTGTTCACAATAGCCAAGTGGTGGGCACAATACTGATGTCCATCAATAAAAAAATGGATGAAGAAAATGCAACATATGAGGAGAGAGATCCAAGATGGCCAATTAAGAGCAGCTCAGGATTGCAGCTTCCAGCGAAAGCACAGAGAGTGGATGCCGCATTTCCAAACGGATTTTTATTGCCCATGGACCAGGAGATTCCCAGGTGGAGGAGCCCCATGGGTCGCCAGCCCGACTTTTTTCGCTGGCGTGGTTGTTTTGCCGGTGCCCCAGCGTGGCGGTTCTCAATGAAAAATAAACGGAACTAGGTACCCTTTTAGCTGGAGAATGGAGCTCTGGGAAGGCGAAGTTGCCCATTCAGCTGATTAAAAAGGGGACTGAGACAGAGAGCCAGGCTAGGAGATTCCCAGGCAGGAAAGCATTATGAATCACAGTGCCACTGTTTCAGCCAGCGCAGTGGGTTGCCGCATGGGAAATCACACAGCAGCTCTGAATGAACAACAGAGCCCACAGTTCAGCACTTGAGCTCCTATAAAGGACAGACTGTCTCCTTAAGGAGCTTCCTGATCCCTGTTTACCCAAAGAGTCACCTCATAAAGGAGAGCTCAGACTGACATTTGGCAGATATCCTTCTGGGACAAAGGTAGCAGAAGAAGAAACTGGTAGCAATCCTTACTGTTCTGCAGCTGCTGCAGGTGATCCCCAGGCAAGCAGTGCCTGGAGTGGACCTCAGCAGTCTTACAGCAGAGGGGCCAGACTGTTAGAAGGAAAACTAAGAAACAGAAATAACTTCATCATCAACAAACTGGACATCCACTCAGAGACCCAACCTGAAAGTCAGCAACTACAAAGACGACAGGTGGATAAATCCACAAAGATGGAAAGAAACCAGTGCAAAAAGGCCAAAAACACCCCAAAACAGAATGCCTCTCCTTCTACAAGGGATCACAACTCCTCATCAGGAAGAGAACAAGGCCTGATGGAGAATGAGTGTGATGAATTGACAGAATCAGGCTTCAGAAGATGGCTAATAAGAAACTTCTCTGAGCTAAAAGAACATGTTCTAACCCAATGCAAAGAAACTAAGAACCTCGAAAAAAGATTTGACAAAATGCTAACAAGAATAGACAACTTAGAGAGGAATATCAATGAATTCATGGAGCTGAAAAACACAACACGAGAACTTTGCGAATCATGCACAAGTTTTAACAGTCAAATTCACTAAGCAGAAGAAAGGATATCAGAAGTCGAAGATCAACTGCATGAAATAAAACAAGAAAGCAAGATTAGAGAAAAAAGGCTAAAAAGGAATAAACAAAGTCTCCAAGAAATATGGGACTACGTGAAAAGACCTAATCTATGTTTGATAGGTGTACCCGAATGTGATGGAGAGAATGAATCCAAGCTGGAAAATATTCTTCAGGATATTATCTAGGAAAACTTCCCCAACCTAGCAAGGCAGGCCAATATTCAAGTCCAGCAAATACAGAGAACACCACAAAGATATTCCTCAAGAAGATCAACCCCAAGGCACATAATGGTCAGATACACCAGGGTTGAAATGAAGGAGAAAATGCTAAGGGCAGCCAGAGAGAAAGGTCAGGTTACCCACAAAGGGAAGCCCATCAGACTCACAGCAGATCTCTCAGCAGAAACCCTACAAGCCAGAAGAGATTAGGGGCCAATATTCAACATCCTTAAAGAAAAGAACTTTCAACCCAGAATTTCATAACCAGCCAAACTAAGCTTCATAAGTGAAGGAAAAATAAAATCCTTTGTGAACAAGCAAGTACTCAGAGATTTCACCACCAGCAGGCCTGCTTTACAAGAGCTCCTGAAAGAAGCACTACACATAGAAAGGAACAACCAGTACCAGCCACTCTAAAAACATATCAAAAAGTAAAGAGCATCAATATAATGAATAATCTGCATCAACTAATGAGCAAAACAGCCAGCTAGCTTTAAATGGCAGTATCAAATTCACACACATCAATATTAACCCTAAATGTAATTGGATTAAATGTCCCAATCAAAAGACACAGACTAGCAAATTGGATAAAAAGTGGCCCCATTCTTAAAAGCCTTCCAGCTTAGTTGGGGAGATAGCAAATATGGTCAGGTAATTTTTAAATCAAAACAAGAGAAATTTGTAACTGTAAAATGGAATGAGAAAATTGGACTTTGAATACTTTAGGACTAAATGTTATAGTCTTATAAAATTGCTCAATTCCTACTGAAGATTAGCCACGAATTCTAATGTGAAAGAACTCATGACTTTAGCTAAGGCATCGTATTGTCTAGCAGAAGTTTCTTCAATAAAGGAAATGTTTGATAATCTGTTCCAACCAGTAAGATAGCCACTAATTACATGTGGCCTTTGAGCCTCTGAAATGTGATTAGTGCAACTGAGAAATTAAATGTTTAATTTTTATTAAGATAAAATAATCATACAAAAAAGAAAAGGTACTCAGCATCCTAGTTTATTAGGGAAGTGCAAAATAAAATCAAATTAAGACACTACTATACATCTTTTAGAATTGGTAAAATAAAACAACTGATAATACAACATGCTGGTGAATATGTGGGACAACTGAAGAAAAACTGATATGTTTCTGGTGGAAATACAAAATGAGATAGTCACTTTAGAAAACAGTTTTCAAAAAAAGCAAGATAGCCTGGCACAGAGGTGCATGCCTGTAGTCTCAGATACTTGGTAGGGTAGCCTGAGGTGGAAGGGTGGCTTGAGGTGAGGAGTTTGAGGCTGCACTGAGCTATGACCATATCACTGCATTTCAGCCTGGGCAATAGAGCAAGACTCTCATCCTCTCTCCTTCTTTCTCTCTCTCTTTTTTCTTTTCTTTCTTTCTCTCTTTTCTTTTCTTTTATTTCTTTCTCTTTCTTCAAAAAAAAAAAAGAAAAGAAAATGCAACATATGCATATAATGAAATATTGTTCAGCCATAAAAAGAAGAAAATCCTGTCATATGCTACAACATGAATGAACCTTGAGAACATTATGCTAAATAAAACAAGCCAGTTTTAAAGGCACAAATAGTATATGATTATAGTTATATGAGCTATTTAGAGTAGTCAAAGTAATAAAAACACTCACCACATTTCCAAACAGGTTTTCACTGCCCACAGACCAGGAGATTCCCAGTATGAAAAGTGCCACAAGTTTTCAGCATGGTGGTTTCAACCATTACTGCGTTGGCTTACAGAAACTCACACAAGTCTGGGTGGCTGATTCAATTTGCACCTGGAATGCCTGGGAGATAGAGCTGCCCATTCAACCAAAAGGGAGGGGGCTGAGACAGGGAGCCAGGCAACCACCCCCCAAAAAATGCAATCTGAAATGCTCTCAATTGAGAGTTTCGCAGCAAGTGCAGCTGGACCCAGGACCATCCAGCTCAGTGGGGGTAAGGGCGTCCCCCACTACCAATGCAGTCCACGACTACCAAGGCAGTTATCACAGCAGCTGGGCAGAACCTGCGGCAGCTCAGCAACACCTCTGCTGGCAGACTGTGACTAGACTACTTTGCGCATGGCAGGGCATCTATGAAAAAAGGCAGCAGAATGACAGGAACTTATAAATAAAGTTGACCTTCCTAGGACAGAGCACCTGGGAAAAGAGGAGGTTATGAGTTTAGCTGCAGCAGACTTAAAGGTACCTTCCCAGCAGCTCTGCACAGAACAGTGGTGCTCCCGGCACAGCACTTGGGCTCCTATAAGGGACATACCATCTCCTCAAGCAACTCCTCAATTCCCACATACCCAAAGAGAAAATTCACAAAGGAGAGCTCAGGCCAATATCTGGTGGATAGCCTTCTGGGACAAGGATAGCAGAGGAAAAAATGGGCACAACCCTAGCTGTCCTGCAGTCACCACAGGAGATCCCCAGGCTTGTGGAGTCTGGAGTGGACCTCCAGAGGTCCTGCAGCCTGAATGTTAGAAGGAAAACTAAGAACAGAGGGGCCTGAATGTTAGAAGGAAAACTAAGAAGCAGAAAAAATAGCTTCAACATCAACAAAAAGGACGTCCATTCAGAGACCTTATCCAAAAGTCACCAACTACAAAGACCACAGGTAGATCAAGCTACTAAGATGGGAAGAAACCAGCGCAAAAAGTATGAAAACACCAAAAACCAGAATGTCTCTCCTCCCCCCAAGAGATCACAACTCTTCACTAGCTAGGGATTAAAGATGGATGGAGAATGAATCTGATGAATTGACAGAAACAGGCTTCAGAAGGCAGGGAATAACAAACTTCTCAGAGCTTTAAGAACATGTGCTAACCCAATGCAAAGAAACTAAAAACCTAGAAAAAACGTTAGAGGAGATGCTAACTAGAATAAACAGTTTAGAGAAGAATATAAATAAATTGATGAAGCTGAAAAACACAGCTCAAGAACTTCACAAAGCATATACAAGTTTCAATAGCCAAATCAACCAAGCAGAAGAAAGGATATGAAAAACTGAAGATCAACTCAATGAAATAAAACCAGAAGGCAATATAGAGAAAAAAGAATGAAAATAAATAAACAAAGATCAAAAATGGCAAAGAAGGACATTACATAATGGTGAAAGGATCAATGCATCAAGAAGAACTAATGATGCTAAATATATATGCACCCGATACAGGAGCACCCAGGTATATAAAGCAAGTTCTTAACAACCTACAAAGAGACTTAGACTCCCACACAATAATAGTGGAAGACTTTAACACTCCACTGTCAATATTAGACAGATCAATTAGACAGAAAATTAACAAGGATATCCAGGACTTGAACTCAGATCTGGACCAAGTGGACCTAATAGACATCTACAGAAATCTCCAGTGCAAATCCACAGAATAAACATTCTTCTCAGAAAAGCATGTCACCTACTCTAAAATTGACCACATAATTGAAAGTAAATCACTCCTCAGCAAATGCAAAAGAACAGAAATCATAACAAACAGTCTCTCAGACCACAGTGCAATCAAATTAGAACTCAGAATTAAGAAACTAACAACTGCACAACTTCATGGAAACTGAACAACTGGCTTCTGAATGTCGACTGGATAAACAATGAAATGACGGGAGAAATAAACATGTTCTTCGAAACCAATGAGAATGAAGACACAACATACCAGAAACCCTGGGACACAGCAGTGTCTAGAGAGAAATTTGTAGCAATAAATGCCCACCAGAGATGCAAGGAAAGATCTGAAATCAACACCCTGTCAACAAAATTGAAAGAGCAAGAAGAGAAAGATAAAAGCACTCAAAAGCTAGCAGAAGACAAGAAATAACTAAAATCAGAGCAGAACTAAAGGAAATAGAGACACAAAAAGTCCTTCAAAAAATCAATAAATCCAGGAGCTGGTTTTTTGAAAAGATCAACAAAATAGACTGCTAGCCAGATTAATAAAAAAGAAAAGGAAGAAGAATCAAATAGATACAAAAAAAAAAAAAAGATAAAAGATAAAAGGGATATCACCACTGACTCCACAGAAATACAATTTACAATCAGCGATTACTACAAACAATTCTATGCACATAAACCAGTCAACCTGGAAGAAATGTATAAATTCCTGGACACTTGCATGCTCCAAAGCCTAAAACAGGAAGAATTTGAAACCTTGAGCAGACCAATAACAATGGCTGAAGTTGAGGCCATAATTAATAGCTTACCAACCAAAAAAGTCCAGGTCGAGACAGGTTCACAGCTACATTCTACCAGACTTACAAATAGGAGCTGGTACCATTCCTTCTAAAACTATTCCAAGCAATACAAAAAGAGAGAATCCTTCCCAAATCGTATCATGAGAACAAAATCATCCTGACACCAAAACCCAGCAGTGACTCAACCAAAAAAAAGAAAACTTCAGGCCAATCTCCATGATGAACATAGATGCAAAGATATTCAATAAAATACTGGCAAACCGATTGCAACAGTGCATCAAAAAGCTTATCCATCATGATCAAGCAGGCTTTATCCTGGGGATGCAAGGCTGGTTCAACATATGCAAGTCTATAAATGTAATCCACCACATAAACAGAACCAAAGACAAAAGCCACATGATTATCTCAATTGATGCAGAGGAGGACTTCAACAGAATTTTATAGCCCTATATGCTAAAAGCTCTCATTAAACTATGTATCAAAGTAAGGTATCTCAAAATAATAAAAGTTATTTACTACAAACCTACAGCCAATATCATACTGAATGGGCAAAAACTGGAATCATTCCCTTTGAAATCCGGCAGTTAACAAGGATACCCTCTGTCACCCCTCCTATTCAGTATAGTAATGGAAGTTCTAGCCAGAGAAATTAGGTAAGAAAAAGAAATAAAGGGAATTCAATTAGGAAAAGAAAAAGTCAAATTGTCTCTATTTGCAGGCAACATGATTGTATATTTAGAAGACCCTATCATCCAAGCCCAAAATCTCCTTAAACTAATAAGCAACTTTGGAATACAAAATTAATGTGCAGAAATCACAAGCATTTCTATACACCAATAATAGACTAACAGAGAGCCAAATCACAAGTAAACTCCCATTCACAATTGCTACAAAGAGAAAATACCTAGGAATACAACTAAAAAAGGATGTAAGGGACCTCTTCAAGGAGAACTACAAACAACTGCTCACCGAAATAAAAGAGAACACAAACAAATGGAGAAACATTCCATGCTCATGGTTAGGAAGAATCAACATCGTAAAAATGGCCATACTGCCCAAAATAATTTATAGATTCAATGCTACCCCCATCAAGCTACCAGCAACCTTCTTTACAGAACTGGAAAAAAACACCTTAAACTTCATATGGAACCAAAAGAGAGCCTGCACAGCCAAGACAATCCTAAGCAAAAAGAACAAAGCCAGAGGCATCACGCTACCTGATTTCAAAAATATTACAAATCTACTGGTACTGGTACCAAAACAGAGATATAGACCAATGGAACAGAACAGAGGCCTTGGAAGCAATGCACACGTCTACAACCATCTGATCTTTGACAAACCTGACAAAGACAAGCACTGGGGAAAGGATTCCCTGTTTAATAAGTGGTGTTGGGAAAACTGACTAGCAATGTGCAGAAAGCAGAAACTGGACCCTTCCTGACATCTTACACTAAAATTAACTCCAGATGGATTAAAGACTTAAACATAAGACCTAACACCATAAAAACCCTAGAAGAAAACATAGGAAAAACCATTCAGGACATAGGCATAGGAAAGGACTTCATGACTAAAACACCAAAAGCATTGGCAACAAAAGCCAAAATAGACAAATGGGACCTAATTAAACTCCAGAGCTTGTGTACAGCAAAAGGAACAATCAAACATTAGAGTGAATTGGCAACCAACAGAATGGGAAAAAAGTTTTTGCAATATACCCATCTGGCAAAGGGCTAATATCCAGAATCTACAAAGAACTAAAACAAATTTACAAGAAAAACAAACAAACAAACCCATCTAAAAGTGGGTGAAAGATGAACAGACACATTTCAAAAGAAGCCATATGTGAGGACAGCAAATATATGAAAAAATGATCATCATCACTGATTATTAGAGAAATGCAAATCAAAACCACCTTGAGATACCACTTCATGCCAGTTAGAATGGCAATCATTAAAAAATCTGGAGACAACAGATGCTGAAGAGGCTGAAGAGGATGTGGAGAAATAGGAACAATTTTATACTGTTGGTGGGAGTGTAAACTAGTTCAACCATTGTGGAAGACAGTGTGGAGCTTTCTCAAGGACCTAGAAATAGAAATTCCGTTTGTCCAAGCAATCCCATTACTGGGTATATACCTAAAGGATTATAAATCATTCTATTATAAAGACACATGCACATGTATGTTCATAGCGGCACTCTTTACAATAGCAAAGATTTGGAACCAACCCAAATGCCCATCAACAATAGACTGGACAAGGAAAATGTGGCACATATACACCATGGAATATTATGCAACCACAAAAAATGATGAGTTTGTGTCCTTTGTAGGGACATAGATGAATCTGGATACCATCATTCTCAGCAAACTGACACAAGAACAGAAAATCAAACACCACATGTTCTCACTCATAGGTGGGTGTTGAACAATCAGAACACATGGACACTGGGAGGGGAGTATTACACACTGGAGTTTGTTTGAGGGGCAAGGGAAGGACAGTGGGAGGGTGGAGAGGTCAGGGAGTGATAACATGGGGAGAAATGCCAGATGTAGGTGATGGGGCAATGAAGGCAGTAAACCACATTGCCATGTGTGTACCTATGCAACAATCCTGCATGGAAGGCAGTAAACCACATTGCCATGTGTGTACCTATGCAACAATCCTGCATGATCTGCACATGTACCCCAGAACCTAAAGTACAATATAATAGAGTGTAGATCTCTTATTTTGTGGTTTTTCTTAACCACAATAAAAATGGAACAGAAAATTTGAATGAGAACAGCCTCATATCAATTCAAACTACTTAAATACCAACTTTTTCAATGCCTTGTGTATCATACATGTATATATGTATTCAACGTATTATAACATACAATATATTTAACACAATATAACCTGTCATCAAGGAGATCATAATATAATAGGGAAGACAGACACACAAGCAAATATTTGGAGAGTATTAAGTATTATAGTAAAGGCAAGAAAGATGTGTTATGGAAAACCAGAGGAAAAAGCTTTTAAATCTACTAAGATGTAGAGAAGTATGGACATTTTCCGAGAAAAGGTAACATTTGAGGTTTTTTTTTTTTTTTTTTTTTTTTTTTTTTTTTTTTTTTTTGAGACAGAGTTTCACTCTTGTTACCCAGGCTGGAGTGCAATGGCGCGATCTCGGCTCACTGCAACCTCCGCCTCCTGGGTTCAGGCAATTCTCCTGCCTCAGCCTCCTGAGTAGCTGGGATTACAGGCACGCGCCACCATGCCCAGCTAATTTTTTGTATTTTTAGTAGAGACGGGGTTTCACCATGTTGACCAGGATGGTCTCGATCTCTTGACCTCGTGATCCACCCGCCTCGGCCTCCCAAAGTGCTGGGATTACAGGCTTGAGCCACCGCGCCCGGCACATTTGAGGTTTTTAAAAGATGACTAGGTGAAGCGGGAGGATCATTGTGAGGAGAAAATGGGCATTTCAGGAATAAAGGAGAATGTGCAAAGATAAGAAGTCAAGAAATATAATGACACTTTGAAAGAGTTGCATGTAGTTTGGCATGACTGAAGAACACAGTAAGGGTGGGGTCATAGGAGAGATGATGCTATAAAAATAGTCAGGGGCCAGATAATAAGTGTCTGGACCTTCATAAAATTTCTACTTCTTACCCACTAGTAGAGAAAAAGTCAGGCAAATAAAGCTTGGCCAGGGCATAAATACCAGGAATTGGATGAAGAGAAGAATTTAGTAATTATTGTGAATATAAATGAGGTAGCAACATGAATATTTCAAAAATGAAATTAAGTAAACAATTCCTGGAGAAATAACAAGTTTTGTGGGAGAAAATGAGGTAAACTTTGAGCATATTGCATTTGCTGTGTTTCTGGGACTTCTAGGTTGGTGTACCTCAGGATTTCTCAATTTCTGCATCATTGATCCTTTTGGGCTGGGTAATTATGCTGTGTGGTACTCTACGTGCATTGTAAAATATTTGGCAGCATCCTTGGCCTCTACTCACTAGATGGTATTAAGCCCCCAACAGTTGTTACATTAAAAAATATATCCTGAGAACAACTTGTTCATATACAGTAAACAGTTGGACATACTAGATTGTATTTCAGGAGATAAGTTAGAACATGATATTTGAGATTCATTGGCCTACATTTGGTAGCTGAAACTATAGACAAATTTGTAATCATTTACAGTGTGCATTGAGAGAATAAAGTAGAAGGCAGAACCCTCTGGAAGACAAATATTTGTTTGTCCTCTAACTGTATTTTTGGTTACTACATTTCAATGAGCTCCCGGCATTTTATGATAGTGACTATGAAAGACATAGTGGTACATACATTTCTGTAGAAAGTAAGGCTACTAACAAAAGGTCTGAGAGTTTGGCTATATTAGATCCCTTTGTTATTCCTTGCCCAAGTTTTACTTATGCTTTCCTTCCTCCACAAACTCTAATGCCCTTTGATCTTCTCTATCAGTTCAAATATATCTCTTCCAAAAACGTTTTCCTTAAAACTCATCTGTCAACCAACCTCATCCACTATGTTCATTCTTTCCCTTTAAGTCCTTTGTTCATCATAATGTGTTCAACATTGCCTTGTACTAGTTGAAATAGTGTACCTAAACTCTTTATTTATTATTATTATACTTTGAGTTTTGGGGTACATGTGCAGAATGTGCAAGTTTGTTACATAAGTATACACATGCCATGGTGGCTTGCTGCACCCATCAACCTGTCATCTACATTAGGTATTTCTCCTAATGCTATCCCTCTCCTAGCACCCACTCCCTGACAGGCCCTGGTGTCTGATGGTCCCCTCCCTGAGTCCATGTGTTCTCATTGTTCAACTCCCACTTATGAGTGAGAACATGAGATGTTTTTTGTTGTTGTTGTTGTTGTTGTTGTTGTTCCTTTGTTAGTTTTCTGAGAATGATGGTTTCCAGCTTCATCCACGTCCCTTCAAAGGACATGAACTCATCCATTTTTATGGCTGCATAGTATTCCATGGTGCATATGTACCACATTTTCTTTATTCTTTCTATCAATGATGGGCATTTGGGTTGTTCCAAGTGTTTGCTATTGTGAACAGTGCTGCAATAAACATACATGGGCATGTTTCTTTATAGTAGAATGATTTATAATTTTGGAAGTATATACTCAGTAACGGGATTGCTGGGTCAAATGGTATTTGACCAGAATTTTCTCATTACAATTACTGGAGTAATCTGAGATCTATCTTTAAAACATAACTATTTGGGTCAAATGATATTTCTGATTCTAGATACTTGAGAAATTGCCACACTGTTTTCCACAATGGTTGAACTAATTTACACTCCCACCGACAGTGTAAAAGCATTCCTATTTCTCCACAGCCTCACCAGCATCTATTATTTCCTGTCTTTTAAGTAATCTCCATTCTAACTGGCATGAGATGGTATCTCATTGTGGTTTTGATTTGCATTTCTCTAATGACCAGTCATGATGAGCTTTTTTCATATGTTTTTTGGACACATAAATGTCTTCTTTGAGAAGTGTCTGATAATATCATTCAACCACTTTTTGATGGGGTTGCTTTCTTTTTCTTGTAAATTTGTTTAAGCTTCTGGTAGATTCTGGGTATTAGACCTTTGTCAAATGAGTACCTTGCAAAAATTTTCTCCCATTCTGTAGGTTGCCTGTTCACTCTGAAGATAGTTTCTTTTGCTGCGCAGAAGCTCTTTAGTTTGGTTATATCCCATTTGTCGATTTGGACTTTTGTTGCAATTGCTTTTGGTGTTTTAGTAATGAAATCTTTTCCCATACCTATGTCCTTAATGGTATTGCCTAGGATTTCTTCTAGGGTTTTCATGGTTTTGGGTTTTATATTTAAGTCTTTAATCCATCTTGAGTTAATTTTTGTATAAGGTGTAAAGAAGACGTCCATTTTCTATGGATAAGTGGGGAATACTGCAGTGCAATGTTTTATGTTAACAAATTGCACCATGCTTATTACTGACGTCATAATCTTGACTTCCTTAGTGAGTGAACATTATGCTCTAAATAGCTAAATTTAAATAATCATATACTCAAAGCTACATTTCATTCTTTATCTTCTTTAGGAATCTGTTGTTTTGGTTGCATTAGGCAACCAAACATCTTCTACCATAGAGAACTGAAAATTTTCATGTGGCTTTGGTAGAGCTTACCTCACTGTTCTATCTGGACAGAGTTCATATTTGATCAAAATGTCTTATTAGAATGATCCATTCCCTTGGCCACAATGATTGGTTTAGTAACAGGCATGCAACCTAGGCTGAGTGAAGTAAAAGCATGCACAGAATGTGAAATAATGAGCAAATAAACCTTTGCTATAAGGAAACATTGTCTGAAAACTACTGCTTAACCCAAAGTGCCATGAATTGTTTTGGGAATATCTTAAAGTGAGGTTGAAATGGAGTAAGGACTATAATATGTCATGTTGAAGACCAAGTAGAGTATGCTATAAAATAAGAATGAATTTACATTATATTAATTTTAACTGTTTCACAGCATGTGGAAGAGTTAAGTAAGATTGTTGCAAACAGTAGCAAAAATGCATGATATTTGTGACCTTTATAAACAGAAATTGTTCACAGCCATTTTACTGTGAAATTTTGACCTCACAGATTATCTAAGTAGAGCTTTATTTTTAGGCTTGAAGAAAGCATTAGACAGTTTCCTTATAATGTTACTTTACATGTTGAAAAATTTAAAGTTGTATTTATGTCTATTATCAACCAATTTGATTTTTTATAGAAAATAGCTTTAATTTAAAAATATTGGATTTCAAAGAAAAGAAACTTTTAAAGAAGAAAACTATGAAAAATTATTTTTATAAGTCCCAAACAAAACTCAAATTCCCTTATTCCAGTATTAAAGATCCTCTACAATCCAACTCCAAAACATTTTCTAATCTCTCTCATTATTCTTTTAGTTTACATGACCCCTTCTCTACCCTTAACAAACACTGCACCCTTGCTCATTTCATGCTTCTTATCTTAAAGATTCACTCTGTTTTCTTAACATTTTTTTGTGCAGTGAGAATCCATGTTCCGCCTTCTGCCTGCGCACACACAGTTTCCCCTATTATTAATATATTGCAGTACTGTGGTACATTTCTTACAATTGATGAACCAGTATGTTTGTTATTAACAAAATTCCAGAGATAATACTAGGGTTCACTGTGTTGTGCATTCTGTGAGTTTTGAAAAGTATGTACATGTTTCTACTAGTATAGCACCACACAAAATCAATCCCTAAAAATACTCTATCCTCTACCTATTCATCCCTCTCTCCCATATAGTCCCTGGCAACTGCTGATTTTTTACTCTTTCCATAGTTTTCCCTTCTTCAGAATGTTATATAAATGGACTCATATAGCATATAGCCTTTAAAGATTGAATTATTGCACTTACCAATGTACATTAAAGGTTCATCCAGTATTTTCCAGCTTGGTAGCTCATTTCTTTTTATTTGCAAATAATATTCCACAGTATGAACATAGTATATTGGTTTATCCATTCACTTGTTGAATGATATCTTGGATGCTTCCAAGTTTGTGCAATTATGAATAAAGCTTCTGGAAACATTTAAGTGTAGATTTTTGTGTAAACATAAGTCTTTAACTCATTTGGTTAAATATCAAGGAGTGCAATTGCTGGATCATATGGTAAGCCTATGTTTGACATTGTACAAAACTGCCAAACTTTTCCAAAGTGCCCATAAAATTTTGAATTCCACCAACAGGGAACGAGAGTTTCTGTTGCTCCGCAGTGTTATCAACACTGGATCTTAACAGTATTTTAGATTTTTATAATTTTACTAGAAATATAGTAGTAGTTTCATTTTTTAAAAATTGAACTTAATATATTTATTTGTTTATTTCAATTTCCAAATAATTGTGCATATTATGACATAAAATATGATGTTTCAATATGTAGGTATTATGGAATGGCTACATCAAGTAATTAACATATGCGTTATCTCACATACTGTCTTTAATATATTTATTTGTTTATTTCAATTTCCAAATAATTGTGCATATTATGACATAAAATATGATGTTTCAATATGTAGGTATTATGGAATGGCTACATCAAGTAATTAACATATGCATTATCTCACATACTGTCTTAGTTCATTTGTGCTAATATAAAGAAATACCTGAAGCTGGGTAATTATAAAGAAAAGATATTTGGCTTACTGTTCTGCAGGCTGTACAAGAAGCATGGTACCAACATCTACATTTGGTTATGCCTTCAGGCTGTTTCTCATGATGGAAGGGAATGGGGAGCTGGCATGTGCAGAAGTCATATGGTGAGAGCAGAGGCAAGGGAGAAAGAATGAGCTGCCAGCCTCTATCAACAACCAATTCTTACTGAAACTAAGAGTGAAAGCTCACAACAGCAAGAATAGTACCAAACCATTCACGTGGGATCCTCCCACATTATCAAAACATCTCCTAGCAAGTCTCACTTCTAACATTGGGGATCACATCTCACTACCTTGACAAGTATTAATCCAAGTACAATAATTTTATAGTAGCATTTTAAAACAAAATAAAAAGATAATGCCACTAGTACTAAAGAGTGTTTCCTTTGCTTTTATTCATTGTATCTAACTATTTAAAAATGTCAGATTTTATGAAGGTTTGGGGTTGACATATTTTTGAAATTTTGAATCTATTCTTCATGTAACTGGGTTGTATTTAGTTTACTGTAATAATGATACTAGGATATATATACACACACATACATATGTATATATAGGATACATATACACACATATATGTGTATATGTATATATACACATATATATGTATATATCTTGTATATATATCCTATATATCTTGTACATATATCCTATATATACATATACATATATATGTATATATTTTGCTATGGGCCAGGCACACTATTCTAAGCATTTTATCTGTATTAAAAAATTAATACACACAAAATCTCTATGATGTAAATACTGTTATTATCCCCTTTTTACAGATGGGGAAACCAAAGAACAGAAAACTTAAGTGAATTTCCAAAGGTCAAACATCAAGCAAGTGGTAGAGCTGCATAGTGAACTCAGACAGCCTGTTTCTGGAGTTTGTCCTTCTCTCTATTATAACCTTTCAACTCTACATTTAGCCTCTCAATAAAATACTAGTCAATTTTTAAATTGGCCATTAACATTGATCTAATACTGATCTTTTTGTGGCTTGCTTTCTCATTATTGTTTTGTCAGTGATTAAAATACACTGTAGCATTATGTGTATGTTTTAGGGGAAATTTCAGAAAAGTACGGTGAGTATATGATTATTTACATAAATTCCCATGGTAAATTTCCTCAAGAATAAATAAAATTATATTGTGGTTAACATTATTCTTCCATTGGACCTTATTTGCTTTGCCTTTAAGTTATACTATTTTGGGATTATCTTAGAATTTAGGTGTACATGTAGAGTAGCAATAAATTAGTCGATTGATTCAGAAATTTGAGTTTTTGAAGGAAGAAACAAATGAAGTATTTACTGTAGCCAATTTATCTCCTCACATAAAAGTAAAATTCATTCTCCAGAGTAGTGGTCTGACTAAATAGAGCCAGGAGGAACATCTGCCACCGAGAGATCAGGGTATCAGGAAGGCTGGTGAACTCAAACTAGATTTTCAGAAAGAAGTCATTAGGAATGGAGAGAGGGAGAACACAGATGCGGGGCTGAAGAAAGAAGCAAGGAACCCTGCATGGGGCTCTCATGCACCAGGATTCATTCCTGATCCCCAACAACTCCTGGGGAAGGAATAAGTTGAACTGGCAGGGAGCAACCTTCTTTCACCATGGACCTCTAGAATACTGGCAGTAGGAGAGCCCACGACCCCCACAGACACTTAAGTGGCAAGGAAAGCTGCTTAGGGATGTGATGGGGCAGGACTCCAGCTGGTGTAGAGCCTAGTGGGCTTGGTGTAGGAACATCTGTGGTGAAGCACAACCAGGGACTCCCATACCCCTGAGGCTTGTCATGCTCCCTTAGGACACTTTAGCATTAGGGGAACTGTCTGACCTGAACAGAACAGGGCAATCTTCTCCATGAAATGTGACCCCATCTAGCTGATAGCCCACCTGTCTGCTGGCCTCTTACGGTGCCCTAGCCTGGCCATGCCTGCTTGCAGTACAGTCTTGATGCCCATATGGGCTGCCTGCATAGGGCCCGAATCACAGCTTCTGTGCTGGCAGACCGTGTGTGACCATGAAAGAGCTCCATCAGCATGGCCCACACAGATGTGCACCAGCACACTGGCATCTTTCCCCCATTGCAGTCTCCCCCAAGCTGTTTTGATGGCACACACCCACAGCCAGGCCCCAGATCATATTGGCCGTGCACTGTGAGCAGGGATGAACATTGACTCCCCTCTCCCACCAGCTCAGGTCTTTATGTGCTCCCAACCATGCCTTTGCTAATAGTGTGAGTCCACCCTGACCGACCCCACCCCACCATGCTGCACCATCAGTGCCTGTGTAAATGCTCACAAGGAGACCAGTGTCCCCAGCCCCATCCTGAACTGCCATTGCCATCAGTGTGAACACATGAATGGAGGTCTCCATCTCAGTGTCTGACAACACCCCACCCCTGACTGATATTACTGCCAGCACAAATGTGTGCATGGTCGCCAGTGGCTCTCTGCTACCACCCCACTACCACTGCTGGAAACACCTGAATGGAGGCTGACACCTTTGCTCCTGCTAGTATCCCACCCCAGGTGACAAGCATGTACCCCACCTAGCCACGCTGGTGCTGCTGCAACCACATGCTAACAACCATGAATCCCAATGCAGCCACTCAATGGAGCATGTTGGCTATGACCGCCCATTGCAGTCTTGTGGCCAGTGGTCTGGCAACATATCAACCCTTTCATCACAGCAGGTTTCTAATCTCAAGGAGCCAGAGAACTAAGTTGGGGGCCAACACTAGCCTCGCAGAGTTACAGCATGCAGCACAACAGGGTTGAGCTGAGCCTTGATCTGCTAAACTCTTCCAGAAACCAAGCCAGTCAACTGAACCCACCTTATAATACTATAAAACCCCCAAGGACATCAAAGAAGATAAAAAGCAAAAGAAAAAACACATTTAAAAGATGGAAAGTTCAAAGATTGATTTTAATTAATTGATGAAGCAAGCTAAGAAAAAAAAGAAAAAGATTGAAGGAACATCAGCTCACAAAGAGAAAGAGAACAAGAACTCTAGTAACTCAAAAAGTCAGAGTGTCTTTACACTTCCAAAAGAATGCACATGTTCCTGAAGAATGACTCTTAACCAGGCTAAAATGGCTGAAATGACAGAAATCGAATTCAGAATATGGATAGGAATTAAAATAACCAAGATTCTGGAAAAAGTCCAAGTCCAATCCAGGAATTTTAAGAAATACAATACACAGGAGATGAAAGATGAAATGACCATTTTAAGAAAGAACAAAATCTACCTGATAGAGCAGAAAAAACTCACTTCAAGTATTTCAGAATGCAATCACAAGTATTAACAGCAGAATCAGCCCAGCTGAGGAAAGAATCTCAGCTTGAAGAAAAATTCTCTGACATAATTCAGACAAAAAAATTAAAAAATAAATAAAGAAGATCTGGGGTACATGTGCAGATCATGCAGGATTGTTACATAGGTATACACATGTCATGGTGGTTTGCTGCAAAAAAAAAAATAAATAATAAATAAATATAAATTAATAAATAAATAAGAACAAAAAACCTCTGAGAAATATGGAATTATGTAAATAGATCAAATCTGTGATTGATAATTGTCCCTGAAAGAGCGGGAGAGAAATCAAGCAACTTGGAAGACATATTTCAGGATATCATCTAATAAAATTTTCCCAACTTCGCTAAAGAGGCCAACATTAAAACTCAGGAAATGGAGAAAAACCCTGTGAGATATTGTACAAGATGACTATTCCCAAGACACATAGTCATCAGCTTTGCCCAGGTCAAATTGAAAGAAAAAAACGTTAAAGTCAGATAGAAGAGGCTGGTCACTAACAAAGGGAAAACTATCAAGCTGACAGTGGAATCAATAAAAACCCTGCAAGCCAGAAGAGATTGAGGGCCTATAAGCAATATTTGTAAAGAAAAGAGTTCATATCCTCCCACACTAAGTTTCATACGTGAAGAAATAATTTTGTTTTGAGAAAAGCAAATACTAATGAATTTGTTACCACCTAGAATGCCTTAAATAAAGTCTTTAAGGGAGTGCTAAACATGGAAATGAAAGACTGTTACCAGCCACCACAAAAATACACTCACAAATGTAGACCAGTGACAATATAAAGCAACTACACAAAAAGTCTGCATAATAACCAACTTGCAATATAACAGAGTCACATCCATACCAGTCAGTACTTACTTTAGAATGTAAACAGGATAAATGTCACAATTAAAAGGCACGGAGTGGAAAGCTGGATAAAGAAGCAAGACTCAACTGTAAGCTGTCTTAAAGAGACCCATTTCACATGCAATAGCACACACTAGTTGTAAGTAAACAGATGGAGAAAAATCTGTGAAATAAATGCAAAACAGAAAAAAGCAGGGGTTGCTATTCTAATTTCAGGCAAAACTGACTTTAAACAAACAACGATCAAAAAAGTCAAAGAAGGGCAATTCATAATAGTAAAGGACACAATTTAACAAGAAGACCTAGCTATCCTAAGTATATATATGCCCAACACAGGAGCACACAATTTATGAAACAAGTTTTCAGAAACATACATAACCACACAATACTAGTAGGAGACTTCAACACCGCATTGACAATATTAGACAGATAATTCAGGCAGAAAAATAACAAAGATATTTGGAACCTGATCTCAACATGTAAACAAATGAGTCTGACAGACATCTACAGAACTTTCACCCCAAAAACAAGATATACATTTTTCTCATCTGCATATGGCACATAGTGAAAAATTAACTACAAAGTTGGACATAAAACAATCTCCAGCAAATTAAAAACAAAACTGTAATTATATCAAACACGTTTTAGAACCACAGTGCAATAAAAATAGAAATCAATACTAAGAAATTCAATCAACGTCATACAATTATATTGACATTAAACAACCTGCTCCTGAATGACTTTCAGGTAAATAGTGAAATCAAGGAGGAAAATAAGAAATTATTTGAAACTAATTGAAACAAAGATACAACAAACCAGAATCTTTGGGACACAACTAAAGCAGTGCTAAGAGGGAAGTTTATAGTTCTAAATGTCCACATTAAAAACTTAGAAACGTCTCAAATTAACAACATAACATTACACCTCGAGAACTTAGAGAAACAAGAGCCAACCAACCCTCAAGCTAGCAGAAGACAAAAAATAACTAACATCAAAGCTGAAATGAAGGATATTAAGACATGAAAAAACATACAAAAGAGTCCAGGAATTGGTTTGTTGAAAGAATTAATAACATAAACTACCAACTAGACTAATAAATAAAAAAGAGAGAAGATTGAAATAATCATAAATGACTAAGGAGATGTTACCACTGACCCCACAGTAATAGAGAAGGAAAAAAAAAAAAAGAAAGAAAGAAACCTCAGAGACTACTAAAACATCCCTATGCACACAAATTAGAAAACCTAGAAGAAATGAGTAAGTTTCTGGAAACATACAATCACCCAAAATTGAATCAAGAAGAGATTGAAACCCTGAACAGACTAATAATGAGTTCTAAAATTGAATTAGTAATAAAAAGACTGCCAACTGGAAGAAACCCAACACCAGGCAGATTCACAGCTGAATTCCACCAGATCTATACAGGAAAAAAGTTGGTACCATTTCTACTTGAAACTATTCCAAAAATTTGAGGAGGAGAAACTTCTCCCTAACTCATTTTATGAGGCTAACATCATGCTGATACTAAAATCTGGCAGAGACATTAAACAACCTGCTCCTGAAAGATGCAAAAAAAGAAAACTTCAGGCCAATTTCCATGATGAATGTAGGTGCAAAACTCCTCAACAAAATATTAGCAAGCCAAATCCATCAGCACATCAAAAAGCTAGTCCACCACAATCAAGCACATCAAAAAGCTAATTCACCACAGTTAAGCAGGCTTTGTGTTCCTGAGATGCAAGGTTGGTTCGATATGCTCAATTCAGTAAGTGATTCATCATATAAACAGAACTAAAAACATAAATCACATGATTATCTCAATAGATGTAGAAAAGGTTTTTAATAAAATCGAACGTTCCTTCATATTAAAAACCCTCAACAAACTAGACATTAAAGAAACATACTTCAAAATAATAAGAGCCACCTATGACAAACCTACAGCCAACATCATGTTAAATGGGCAAAAGCTGTAAGCATTCTCCCTGAATACTTAAACAAGACAAGGATGTGCTTTCCCAACACTTTCTTTCCACATAGTACTTACTGAAAGTCTTAGCCAGAGCAATCAGTCAAGAGAAAGAAATAAAAGGCACTTAAATAGGAAGAGAATAAGTCAAACTATTTCTGCTTGCAGACTGTATGGTTCTACACTAAGAAAAAACTCATAGTCTCTTTCCTATAGCTCTTCAATCTTATAAACAACTTCAGCAAAGATTCAGAATACAAAATCAATGTACAAAAATTATTAGCATTCGTATAGGAATATACACCAACGATATGCAAGATGAGAATCAAATTAAGAATACAATCCCATTCACAATAGCCACAAAAAGAATAAAATCCCGAGGAATACAGCTAACCAGGGAGGTGAAAGAATTCTACAGGGAAAATTATCAACCATTGTTCAAAGAGATCAGATAACACAAATCATGGAGAAACATTCCATGCTTATGGATAGGAAGAAGTAATATCATTAAAATGCCCACACTGCCCAAAGCAATTTACGGATTCAATATTATTCCTATCAAACTACTGATGATACTCTTTACAGAATTTTTTTTAAAAGTTCATGTGGAACCAAAACAAAGCTGGATAGTTAAGGCAATCCTAAGCAGAAAGAACAAAACTGGGGGCATCACAGTGCCCAATATCAAACTATGCTACAAGGCAACAATAGTCAAAACATCATAGTATTGGTACAAAAGCAGACATATAAACTAATTAATCAGAATAGAGAGTGCGGAAATAATGCTGCACACCTACAACCATCGAATCTTCTATAAAGTCAATGAAAAAAAGCAATGAGGAAAAGATTCTCTATTTAGTAATTATGCTGGGATAACTGTGTAACCATATGCAGAAAATTGAAACTAGATTTCCTCCTTACAACTTATATGAAAATCAACTCAAGATGGACTAAAGACTTAAATGTAAAACCTAAAACTATAAAAACCCTGGAAGATAACGTAGAAAATACCATTCTGGATATAGGACCTGACAAAGATGTCATGATGGAGATGCCAAAAAAAAAAAAAAAAAAAAGTGCAAGAAAAACAAACTTGACAAATGAGACCTAATTAAACAGAAGGGCTTCTGCACAGCAATGGAAACACTTTTACACTGTCGATGGGAATGTAAAGTAGTACAACCACTATGGGAAACAGTGTAGACATGTAGACATTCCTTAAAGAACTAAAAGTAGATCTGTTTGATCTAGCAGTCCCACTACCAGATATCTAACCAGAGGAAAAGAAGTCATTATATGAAAAAGATACTTGCACATGCGTGTTTATAGCAGCACAATTTGCAATTGCAAAAACATAAAACCAGCCCAATCGCCCATTAAGCAATGAGTGGAAAAATAAAATGTCATATATATACACCATGGAATACCACTCAGCCATGAAAAGAAACAAAATAATGGCATTTGAAGCAACCTGGATGGAATCAGAGACCATTATTCTAAATGAAGTAACTTGGGAATGGAAAACTAAATATCACATGTTCTCACTCATATATAGAAGTTAA
The DNA here is from genome assembly GCF_048565385.1 of Saimiri boliviensis. Taxonomy (NCBI): domain Eukaryota; kingdom Metazoa; phylum Chordata; class Mammalia; order Primates; family Cebidae; genus Saimiri; species Saimiri boliviensis. The sequence goes on from NC_133470.1 coordinate 54,588,653, forward strand.
GCTATGAGGATGCAAAAGCATAAGAATGATACACTGGACTTTGGGAACTCAAGGGAAAGGGTAGGAGGTGGTGAAGTATAAAAAAAACTACACATTGGGTACACTGTGCATGACTCAGGTGATCGGTGCACCAAATCTTAGAAATCACCACTAAAGAACTTGTTCATGTAATCAAACACAACCTGTTCCCAAAAACCTATTGAAATAAAAAAAATTAGAAAGCAGTAGCATTTCTATACACCAATAATGTGCAGGATGATAAGAACACAATAAGAACACAATAGTCACAGAAAGAATAAAATATCCAGGAATACAGCTAACCAGGAAAGTGAAAGAACTCTACAATGAAAATTAGAATGGGATTGTGTTCTTAATTAGTAGACACTAGTGACTACTTGAGGGTGTAGGGTGAGAGGAAGGTTGAGGATCAAAAAACTACCTATCAATTACTATGCTTATTACCCGGCTGTCAAAATAACCTGCACATCAAATCTTTGTTACATGCAATCTGTCTATATAGTAAACTTGTACATGGACCCTGACCCTAAAATAAATGTTAAAAAAAAAACAAGGAATAATAGATATTGGTGAGGGTATGGAAATAAAGAGAATGTTCATACACTGTTTACGGAAATGTAAATTAGTGAGGCACCTATAGATAACTGTAAGGAGATTTTTAAAAATTAAATAAAAGTAAATTTTCTTCTCTTTAAATATTTTTGTTGATGGTCTACCTTTTTATATGGAGGTTAGTATAATATAATGAAAAGAACTTCACCTTTATATTCAGAGACTGGGATAAATTCACAGCTGTGTTACTTATTAGCTGACTTTGGGCAAATTAGAAAATTACCTGAATCTCAGATTGCTTATTTATAAAGTTAAGAAAATAGTATATGCCTTGTACAATTATTAAGCAGTGAATGAGATAACTAATGTAAAGCCATAGCACAGTGCTTGTTATATATTATAAGCATTCAATAATATTTTCTTTCTCTACTTTTCATCACCTTTTCTTATAAAAATGTTTTTAAGTGCTTAATACATATAAAGAAAATTTCATTAAATCAAATTAGACAAATCACATTAAGCTAACCACAGAGATTAATATAGTTGCTAAGACTGGCATCAGAGGTGTTGCAAAGCTTCTTAGCAACCAAAGTAGAAAGGAATGTGTAGTAACGGAAGTTTCACTGTGAAAGAGAACGGAGATAACCAAGTGTTTTCTGACACTAAATTTGAAAGTAAAGTTTTCGTTTCGGACCTTGAACAGATATTAAACAAAATAATCAGCAATGTCTTTAACCCTTTCACAGCAATTTCAATTTGTAGGTCTAGTCATTTTATATTACTATTTCTAGAAATAGCCCTTCATAACGTTATGGCAGAATAGCATTAAAGTACACCTTCCAATGATGATTCTGCAAGACATTGACTTAATATGGGGAAAGTATATAGATTTTCAGGGATCTCACTTAATCTGAGGCAGTGTTTCCAAAGTATGGTATACATGTATACCACTGCTGGCACTTGAGATGATTTGAAGTACTACTTAAATGGATTTATTTTATTTTACTTGTAATACATATGTGTTTATTTAATATTTATTAGAGAAAGTTATCAACTCATCACATTAAACCCATAATTTATGAATGAAATTAACAAAAGGCTAAGCAAAATATTTAAGGAAAGTAATTTAAGGAAGTCTTAAGAAAAGGTTAAATAAAAGTGAGTCACTCCCCAAAAAATAAATCATAATACATGTAGTACCCAGATATTATAATGCAGGCAGTAAATATTCAGATATGTCAAAACTTGTGAAGGTAGTTTGAAAAAAACTGAAATGTAGGAATCATTTACCTAAAGAGAAAAGTGCCTAAATTTGACGATGCTTAGCACATATCTTAGGTTTCATGCCCTAAATGTAATTTAGTATAGCTCATTTCTTTGTTCTGTCACTCTTTGAAGAGTTCATGTAACCTTAGTAGATTGTATAGTATTCATTTCTACTGGCACCCTCTTTTATTGTAGGCTCCTTTATATAAGCTCTTTAAAGTCTGTGGTTAGAAGTAGATTATTTGAAAGAAAGTATTTTCCCGTTATCTCTTTCCCAAATATAACCTACCATATAATCAATTTTGTATTTTAATTGTTTTAAAATGCAAAGTTTTCTGATAATCAGGAAAGTAACTCAGTTCTTCATGTCATTCATTTGACCAAAATTATATAAATTTGGTGCTTACCTATAGATCCTAATTGATATTAAGTTAGGTTACCCAGTTGAATAAAAAATATTCTTCCGTAGTGACCATCTGAAAGGAAGTCAGTATTGTCTTCTGAGGCATCACCCATGTTCCCAAATAAGCAAGCAGATTCTGGCAGCAGCTGCCTCTGGCAGACTAGTTATGACTTCAGTGGTTCTCCATTTTCTGAGTCTGCAATGTTTGAAATTTAATCATTTTGGTCAATTTGAGTGATGTTGTGTAACTTGTTTGATAATGTTATAGTGGTGGGGATAAAAACATAATAAATTTCATCTCCCTACTATAAAAACAAATTCCTGCCAATACTGTGATAGAGAATAGAAAAATGAACTATGTAGGGTGTTTAATTATTTTATGTAATTCTCAAAACATTGTAATGTATATAGTAGCTATATTTTAAGACTTGAAGACACAGGATACAAGTGGTGAAACAATGTATCTAATATCACAATGCTAGTAAAATAAGGTCATTTTCTACCTCATTAAAGAGTCTATTGTATTCATTAATTTTTATGCATTGATATTTTCATTCAGTCAGTAAATATATTAAATATCTGCTGTTTGCTAGATTCTCTTTCTCACCCTCTCCACCCCCTCTTGCTCTCCCTGCTTCACTCCCTTCCCTCCTTATAGTATATATTATAGAGATACAATTAAGACATGGTCTACATCGTTTGTAAAATATTGCATAGTGGTTAAGCATACCATTTTTGAAATAGTATAACCTGAGTTCACGTACTAGATCTTACTAGTTATAAGACTTTGGGCAAATTTATTAGCTTCACTAAGCTTTTGTTCTCTCACCTTTAAAAATGGGGATAATATTCTTTCTCAAAAGACTTTTATGTGCCTAAAAATAATAATATGAATAAAGTTTATTTGTACAATGGTTGGCAGATAATCACTTGATAATTGGCATGCTATTATTACTAAAAAATATTTTGGAGCAATTCACAGACTAATAGAAACAACATATATATATATAATTATGATATATTGTGATAGGACTGTTATATATAATATATATGTTATATATATTATGTATAATATATATAATATTATATATATATATATATATATTTTTTTTTCGAGACTGAGTCTTGCTCTGTCTCCAGGCTGGAGTGCACTGGCACTAACCTGGCTCACTGCAACCTCCACCTCCTAGGTTCAAGAAATTCTCCTGCCTCAGCCTCCCAAGTAGCTGGGATTACAGGTATGTGCCACCACACCTAGCTGAGTTTTGTATTTTTAGTAGAGACGGGGTTTCACCATGTTGGCCAGGATGGTCTCGGTCTCCTGACCTCGTGATCTACCCACCTCAGCCTCCCGAAGTGCTGTGATTACAGGCAAGAGCCACCTCACCCAGACAATAGATATATATTTAAAACTACTTAGGGATCATAAAAGAGGGGTGGTTAATTGTACTTAGTAGGGATAGTGAATGTCTCATAGAGGAATTACATATTATCTGGGACTTAATGGATGAGTGGGCAGGCAAAAGAGTATCCTAGGTAGAGCAAACAGCATGAGAAAAGGTATCAAATTATAAAAATGCATGGCTGAGTTAATGGAATGGAGAAATATTTCAGGAAACCAGAGGTCTCTGTAATGTAAAAGAGTAATTGCAATGAGGGAACTAGAAGGATAAGAGATTATGGGCCGAAAATGGAATATAAGATAGTAATATCAAAATATCAAGATTGTTAATATGTAAGTAATCTGAGTGATAGCAAGATATCACAGGGATATGGCCCTAAAAGTGGATGTTTCCTACTGTTGGAAATAAGTTAGTACAACTTCTATAGAAAACAGTGTGTAGATTCCTTAAAGAACTTAAAGTAGATCTATTATTCAATCCCAAAATCTTACTACTAGCAATCTACCAAAGGAAAATAAATCAATATATCAAAAAGACACCTGCACACGTATGTTTATCACAGCATAATTTACAATTTTAAAGATATGTAATCAACCAAAGTGCTCATCAACCGATAAGTAGATAAAGAAAATGTGCTATACATAAACCATGGAATACTATCAAGCTATAAAATAAAATAAATTAATGCATTTTGCAGCAACTTGGATGTAGCTGGGAGGTCATTATTCTATGTGAAGAATATCAGGAAAGGAAAACCAAATGCCTTCTTATAAGCTATGGATACTCAAAGGCATCAAGAGTAGTATAATGAACATTGGAAACTCAGAAGCTGAGAGAGTGGAATGACAGTGAAAAATAAAAAATGACATATTAGGTACAATGTCCGCTACTCAAGTGATGAGTGCACTAAAATTTCAGACTTCACCACCATACAGTTCATTCATGTCACCAAAAAGCACTTGTATCCCAAAAGCTATTGAAGAAAAGAAAATTGTGGGTGTTTTCAGTGTAATGGAAATGGAGACAAGTGCATACAGTACATTCAGTCAATTTCAAGTTCAAATTTTATTTTGGTTACTGTGAATTTGTAATTTCTTTAAATTTTTACACAAAAAATATATATTCAGTTTGTTAATTATCTAGTTTTGATCTATATATAATTGACCCATATCTCATTTCCACACCAGAAGGGAAATGGCAGAAATGGGTAACAAAAATAATTTATTTTAAATAACCAATAATATTTATTAAACATCATATAGCTCATTGAATATGTTTATATTCATTGTATTATTTGGTCCTTCCAACTACTTTGTGAAGAAGACAGAGATTATTATTATTTTCATTTTATAGAAGAAAAAAACTGAAGTCCAGGAAAGTGACACTTGCTGGAGGTCATACAGTTTTAAATAGTAAAAGCAAGTCTTGTGACCACATTCTTGAAGTCAAAATATCTGTGTACTTTCCACTATAGTACATTTCTGCTGATGGAAATAATTGTGATCAGATTAGGATCATTGTGAGGTATATAAATGTTTCTCCTAATTCATATTAGTCAAGGAGGCCCTCAAATAAATGGAATCATAGAATGTACGAGTTGAATACAGTATGAGATTAGAGAGGAGAAACAGTCACACAGCAAAACAGTGGTAGAGCCAAGACTAGAATTCAGGGCTGCAGACTTACTTTCTGCTACTAAGTCAGCCTTAGGCAAAACCTTCCTTAGGCATAATAATTATTATCACTAACATATTCAATGTCAAGTGCTATGCTAACCATTTTATGTAGATAAGTACATTTTATCTTCTGAAGTAAGTAATATTATCTACTTCCCTTTTCAGAGAAACCTGATGCTCAGAGAAATTAATTAGCTTGCACAAAAATAAAAGTAAGCAGGCAGATAATCAAGATTTAAACATAGGCAGCCTAATTCCAAATTTACAGGCTAGTGAAATGACAAATACCTGATACAGTGGGAATAAAAAAAAAATAGGGATTATGGGAAATGGAGTTTGCATGGTTTATGAAAAGACATTGAAATTCAAGTTTTAAAATTAGTGTACTGGTCAAACAAAATTATTTACTGAGCCATATCTAGCCTACTGGCAGCCAGGTGGAAGCCTTTATACTGCTTCTCACTTAGTAGGAATTTTAGTGAAAATTAAATGTCTGAATTACAGCAACCATCACTGCCATTAGAGTTCCCATCTCAGTGAGCAAAAGAAAGGCTTGTAAGCATTTCCTAATGTATGAAAATATGTTTATAGACCATTTACATCATTGCCACCTTTCCAGATACTGTAGCTGTATTTATGCCGGTTTTTTTTCTAACCTTCTGAAGTCCTAATCCATTTAAGACATTTTAATGTCAAAGATACTAAGTGAGCACATCATTTGTTGTGATTGTTGTTAGTGTTGCAGTTGTTTGTAACTTTCTGCTTCTGGCCATCACAAAGTAATTGGAATTCAACTTGCCTTGTTGACATAAACAATAAGAAAACCAGCATGGAGAGGGGAATAAATCAAATCTGTTATCAAATGTTGGACAACCAACAGCATAAGACTATAATCTCTGAGAAAATAAAAACAAACCAGGTGAGCCCAATGTTCATCCCAACTTTTTACATAAAAGCAGTTTCCAGACTGCAGCATAGTGAGTGCTAACACAACTAGAACACAGTGGTGTCCCTGAGTTCAGAAGCTAGATCAGAATTTGGGGGAGCCAAAATGGCTAAGAATTTTGCAGCAGAGTATAAGAAAGGCCATAACTATAGGGAGGAAGAACTCTAGAAAATTGGTTAAGAATTCTCTTGAGTATTTGGCCAAATAAAAAAATGCATATGTGTATGGTGAAATTCAGCAATGCCAAGTAAAGACAACTACCAGGGACTGTAATCTATTTCTCAGAAATCATACGGAGCTACAAGAAACTAAAATTCCAGTTATACAGAGGAGAAATGTCCTTGTTACATTCTCAGGCATTCAGAAGAGTGAGATCCCCAAAGAGTCAAATCTTAACTGTAGTACCAAACTATTTGTAGAATGAAAGCCACTCCAAATCTGCCCTGGCAAAGCTTTAAAACACGCATAGAAGGAACAGACATCACTGGAAATAGCAAATTAGGAAACTCCAGGGCTCTATTCCTTCACAAAATCAACTAATGGGTTGAAGATAACCATCAGAATCAACTTTTGCAAAATTGGGGAATTTATCAAAAAACTTAAAACAACCAGAAAGAGGCTTGAATAAATAAGATGTTGTTTTGTAGTAAAGGAGTGCTAGGGAATGTTTAATTGGTGCCTACCATACTCCACACCCCAGATTAGTGGTGGCCATGACAGCAAAATTTTATGTTTCTGATGCAAGTTGCTAGTGCCAGAGGGAGCACAACAAATCCTATTCTCAGAGAATTGTGTTTGTGGCTTTTCCACCTCTGTGGCAACTACCTGACAAGTGCAAGAGCTTACCTTTATTTCCCCTTAATCAGAATATTAAAGATTGGGGTGGCTTCATGTGCAGCTTTTGTTAAAAGCATTTAAAGCCACAAGTATTGGTCATAGCATAACAGAGCAAAGGACAATAGTGAAGACAAGCAATAGATAGACTGAACAAACATGAAAAAAAGCTCATCATCACTGGTAATTACAGAAATGCAAATTAAAACCACAATGAGATACCATCTTATGTCAGTTAGAATGATGATCTTTAAAAAGTCAAGAAACAACAGATGCTGGAGAGGATGTGGAGAAATAGGAATGCTTTTACACTGTTAGTGGGAGTGTAAATTAATTTAACCATTGTGGAAGACAGTGTGGCAATTCCTCAAGGATTTGGAGCTAGAAATACCATTTTATCCAGCAGTCCCATTACTGGGTATATACCCAAAGAATTATTAATCATTCTATTATAAAGACACATGCACTCATATGTTTATTGCAGCACTGTTCACAATAGCAAAGACATGGAACCAACGCAAATGCCCATCAATGATAGAATGGATAAAGAAAATGTGAAACATATACACCATGGAATACTATGCACCCATAAAAAAGATGAGTTCATGTTTTTTGCAGGGACATGGATGAAGCTAGAAACCATCATTCTCAGCAAAGTAATGCAAGAACAGAAAACCAAACACCACATGTTCTCACTCATAAGTGGGAGTTAAACAATGAGAACACATGGACACAGAAAGGAGAACATCACACACTGCGGACTGTCAGGAGTTGGGGGCAAGGGGAGCTGTAGCATTAGGAGAAATGCCTAATGTAGATAATGGGGTGATGGATGCAGCCAATCACCATCACACATGTATACCTATGTCACAAACCTGCATGTTTGCACATGGACCCCAGAAATTAAAGTACAACAAAAAAGAAAGAAAGAGAAGAAAGAAGAAGGAAAGAAAGAAAGAAAGAAAGAAGAAAGAAAGAAAGAAAGAAAGAAAGAAAGAAAGAAAGAAAGAAGAAAGAAAGAAGAGAGAGAGAGAAAGAAAAGAAAGAAAGAAAAAGAAAGAAAGAAAAGAAAGAAAGAAGAAAGAAAGAAAGAAAGAAAGAAAGAAAGAAAGAAAGAAAGAAAGAAAAAAGAAAGAAAGAAAGAAAGAAAGAACTATGTTAAAACACTAGCTGGATGCTAAACAAACAAAACACAGAATTCACTGGCTATATAAGAAAAATAATTCAGAATTTACAAACATAGTTTAGAAAAGTCACTAAGCAAGCTAATACCAATCCACAAAAAGCAGCAACAACAAACTCTATAGAAGGGCATGAATCTGAGTTCCAGGGTTACCACATTACAATATTCATAAATTTCAGGTTTCAACTAAAAATGAGGAAGTATGCAAAAAGGAAAGAAAAGAAAATATGGTCTATACACAGGAAATAAAGGGAAAAAATGTCCTTAAGAAAGTTCAGGTATTGGACTCATTCAAAAAATTTTAAATTATCTGCATTAAATATGCCAAAATTTCTGAAACAAACATTATACAAAAATCTAAATATAACCACAAGAGCAATGTCTCACTAAATAGAGGATATCTCTCCTGTACAACCAGTGAATCAAAGAATAAATCAAATGGGGAATTTTTAAATATCTTGAGAAGAATGACAATGGAAGCACAACATATCAAAACCTATGTGATTCAGAAAAGCAGTTCTAAGAAAGAAGGTTGTAGCAATATCATAAATAAATAAGCTACCATTATATATCAAGGAGAAAGGAAAAGCAGAACAAACTAAACCTAAAGTTAGCAGAAGGAAGGAAATAATAACTATCAGAAGAGAACAAATAATCGAATAGAAGAAAAACCATAGGAAAAAATGATATTCCTGTGAGTTGCTTCTTTGAAAAACTAAAATTGATAAAGCTGTAGCTAGACTAGAAAAGAAAAAAGACATGAGACTAAAGTAAATAAAACCAGAGATGAAAATGGAGACATTACAACAGATGTCTCAGAGATAAAAGGGAATATAAGTGAGTATTATGAATAATTACATTTCAATGACTTGAGTAACCTAGAGGAAATGAATAACTTTCTAGAAAAATATAACCTACACAGATTAAATTAGGAAGAAATAAAAAGCTTGAATATATCAATAACAAATAAACAGATTGAAGAAGTAATTTTAAAACTTTCAAATAAAAGCCCTGGGACATGTTATTTTATGGCTGAATTCTACCAAATATTCAAAGAAAAATTGTTACCAATAATAATTTTTAAACTCTTTCAAACAAAGAGAACTACAGGAAACATATTCAAACACGTTTTATGAGTCCAACATCACCTTGATACCTAAACCAGAAAAAGACACCAAAAGAAAAAAACTACAAGCCAATAAATGTAATAAACTTTGATACAAAAATCCTCAATTAAATACAGCAAACCAAATTCAACAACATATAAAAAATATTGTACATTATGATCATATGACGGCAGAAAGTTGAGGCTGCAGTTAGTCATAATTACACCACTGCACTCCTGAAATACTGCCATCCAAGGCTGCAGTAATATATGCAAATCAATCAATATGATACAGTACATTCACAAAATGAAAGATTAAAAACTACATTATCATTTCAATTGATACAGAAAATAATTTGACAAAGTTCGGCATCCTTTCTTGATAAAAAAAAACTTTTGACAATTTAGATATAGAAGGAAAGTCCTTTCACATAATAAAGGCCATATATGAAAAACTTATCATAATGAATGGGGAACAACTGAAAAGTTTTTCACTAAGATCTAATACTAGGCAAAAATGTACACTCTCAAGCATTACAAACTGGGGGGAGTTGGTGAGGGTAGGGGAGAGACAGCAGGGGGTGGGGAGGAAGGGGAGGACGGGGAAGGATAACATGGGGAGAAATGCCAGATATACTATGCACCTAAAGTAAAATAAAGAAATAAATAAATGATGCACACTCTCACTTCTCCTATTCATCATAGTATTAATAAGAGCAATCAGACAAGAAAAAGCAAAAAGGCATTCAATTTAGAAAGAAATAAATGTATGTCTGTTTGCAGATTACATGGCATTTAATTTAGAAAATCATAAAGATAAAAAAATCTGTTAGAATTAATAAACAAATTCAGTAGCATTGCAGATACAAAATCAACATAGAAAAATCAGTATTAACTCTATACACAAAGAACGGCTTAGCAGGAAAATGAATCAAGAATACAATTTTATTTAAAATGGCATCAAAAAATTTAAATACTGAAGAATAAATTTTATTTTTATTATTATTAGCTTTTTTTTTTTTTGGCAGGATCTTACTCTATCACCCAGGCTGGAGTGCATTGATGTAATTATGACTAACTGCAGCCTCAACTTTCTGACCTAAAGCAATCCTCCTGCCTCAGCCTCATGAATAGGTGGGACTACAGTCATTCACCACCACACCTGTTTTTTTTTTTTTTTTTTTTTTCTTGTAGAGACTGGGTTTTTCTATGTTGCCCAGGCTGGTCTTGAGCTCCTGGCCTCAAGCAATTCTGTCTCAGCCTTCCGAAGGGCTAGGCTTAAAGGAATAAGCCACCATACCGAGCATAAGATTAATTTTTTAAAATGAAGGGAAAGATTTATACACCTAAAGCTACAAAACTAATACTGATTAAATAAAATAAAGAAGACATGAATAAATGGAAAGATATCTCATGTTCATGGATAGTAAGAATGAATATTATTAAAATGTTCATATTACCCAAATCAATATGTAGATTTAAGGTAGTTTCTATCAAATTTCCAATGTTGTTTTTCATAAAAATAGAACAAAATTCTAAAATTTTCATATAACCACAGAAATCCCCAAATAGCCAAAGGAATTCTGAGAAAGAAAATCTAAGTAGGAGGCATCATAATTCCTGATTTTAAATTATATTACAAAACTATAGTAACTAAAGTAGTATGATACTGGCATGCAAACAGAAATATAGACCAAGTGAAATAGAATAGAGATCCCAGAAATAAATCCAAACACATATTATCAACTAATTTTTGTTAAGAGCACCAAGAGGACACAATGTCAAAAAAAGAGCATCTTCAATAAATGATGCTGGGAAAACTAGATTTCCACATGCAAAAGCAAGAAATTGGACACTTATCTTACACCATACACAAAAACGACTCAAAATGCATAAAAGACCTAAATGTAAGACCAGAAATTATGAAATTTCTAGAAGAGAACATAAGGGAATTGTTCTTGACATAGGCATTGGTAATCATATTTTGGATATTATACCAAAAGCTCAGACTTCTGGTGCAATAATAAATAATTAGGACTACATCAAACTAAAAAGTTTCTGCATAGCAAAGAGAATAATCAACACAATAAAAAGCCAACCTACAGCTGAGAAAAATGTATTTCCAAACCACATAACTGAAAGAAGGTTAAAACTGTACAACTCATTAGGAAAAAAAATGCATGAACAAAGCGAGAATTTTAACAAAGAAAAATATTAAAAAAACACAAACCATTCTCTCGGCATTGGCACTGTCTTCTGGAAGAGTCATGAAAGCAATAGAGTTATATTGTTATTTTATGGCTGGCTGGAATCCATGTCCATCCTTTCCAAGCCCTTGCAGACCCAGCCAAGTTTGTCATGCCTGAGAACATGGCATCCTGGAGCGCCATCCCCACCAGGACTGCTGGAGGCTACAGGAAGTGTTCCCATAAAGAGTGAAAAGTCATCTCAGGTCAATTTAGGAAATATCTACATGGCAAAAGAGGTTGCTAATGCTCTTAGAACATGCTATAAACCAAAAGGAAAGGATAAAAAAGTAAAAATAGAAAGGTAATATGACCATTACATCTGATGCTGCCACTATTCTGAAACAGATATAAGGGTTACATGCAGCAGCCAAAATGGTGGTGGTGCTGTCTAGGGCTTCAGATATAGAAGCTGGAGGTGACCCCACGTCAATGTTCATTATTGCTGGATCTCTCTTATATTCCTATAAGTTTCTTCAGAAAGGGTTGCATCTAGCCATCATTTCTGAGTCTTTCTGGTAGGCTATGGAAATGATATTTAAATTAAAACTGACATGTCTTAACATATAGAACTAAATAACAAATAGTACAACATCTTTATTGAACTCAATGGTTGTTTTTCAGTATTCCTGTCTACTTTCTCTAATGAGTGTAAATACAATGATTAAAGCATGTGATCTAGCCACAGCTACCATTGTAGATCTTAGGGATATTAAAATAGCTAAGTAACTTGGGACAATTGATTGCAGTGAGTTAGTGGAAGGGGTTATCACCAAAAGGTGGAACATTTTGAGATAGCCAGAGTTGAAAGGCTAAAATTGAGCTTATTCAGTTTTGCTTCTCTGCTCCCAAAACAAATGGATAATTAGATAATTTCTGACTTACCCACCTGGATCAAGTGCTGTGAAAAGAAAGAAGCTACACACTAATTTTAGTATAAAAAATAAAAACAATGAAAAAAATAGGAGATGATGTTCTTCTCACATAGAAGTTTCTACTACTTGGTGCTCTTAGTGATCTTGAATTACATTTTCTAAGTAAAATGAAGATTATGATGATTACAGATATTGAAAAAGAAGACATTGGATTTATTTGTAAGAAAATTGGAAACAAGGCAGCTGCTTATATTGACCAATTCACTACTAACATGCTGAGTTCTTCTTCTTTAGCCAAGCAGGTTAATTTAAATTGTTCTGGCCAGACACTTTACAAAAGAAGACATACAGGAGGCCAACAAACATATGAAAAAATGCTCATCATCACTGGTCATTAGAGAAATGCAAATCAAAACCACATTGAGATACCAGTTAGAATGGCAATCATGAAAAAATCCAGAGACAACAGATGCTGGAGAGGATGTGGTCAAATAGGAACACTTTTACACTGTTAGTGGGAGTGTAAATTAATTCAACCATTGTGGAAGACAGTGTGGCAATTCCTCAATGACCTAAAAATAGAAATTCCATTTGACCCAGCAATCCCATTACTGGGTATATATCCAAAGGATTATAAATCATTCTACTATAAGGACACATGCACATGAATGTTCATTGCAGCACTGTTTACAATAGCAAAGACCTGGAACCAACCCAAATGCCCATTGATGATAGACTGGACAGGGAAAATGCGGTACATATACACCATGGAATATTACACAGCCATCAAAAACGATGAGTTTGTGTCCTTTGTAGCGACATGGATGAACCTGGAAACCATCATTCTCAGCAAACCGACACAAGAGCAGAAAATCAAACACCGCATATTCTCACTCATAGGCAGGTGTTGAACAATGAGAACACATGGACACAGGGAGGGGAGCACTACACACTGGGGTCCATTGGGGGGAAATGGAGGAGGGACGGGGAGGTGGGGAGGTGGGAAGAGATAGCGTGGGGAGAAATGACAGATACACGTGAGGGGAAGGAAGGCAGCAAACCACACTGCCATGTGTGTACCTATGCAACAATCTTGCATGTTCTTCACATGTACCCCCAAACCTAAAATGCAATTAAAAAAATAAAATAAAATAAAATAAATAATAAATAATAATAAATAAATTGTTCTGGCAAATTGCTCAAGACCACAGGCTGTGCAGGCCCTGGAAAAGCAGTTACAGTTGTTGTTCATGATTCTAATGAAGTGATGATTGGAAAGCTAAATCCTCCATTTATGATGCCCTATTTTATTTTCTGTTTAGTGAAGAATAGAGCTCTTACTACAAAAGACGGTGCTCCTGAAATCAGAGTTAGCTAAAAATGTTACACACTGTTAGTGGCCATAAAAGAACAATCATCCAGTGTTGTCCAGAATGTTAAGTGTTTACCATATCATCCAGTTTTGGAATGCTTCAGAGACTTTCAGTAACTAAAATCAGGAAGCTCAGACAACCTCAAATAGATTCAACCCAGACAGGTCCTCTCCAAGACACATTAGAATCAAATTGTCAAACATTAAAGAAAAAGGAAGAATTCTAAAAGCAACAAGAGAAAAGCATCAAGTCACGTATAAGAGAATCTCCATTAAACTAACAGCAAATTTCTCATCAGAAACTTTGCAGGTCAGGATATAATGAGCTGATATATTTAAGGTGTCTGGCATAAAAAACTATAAGACAAAAATTTGATTTCCAGAAAAGCTATCCTTTGGAAATGAAGGAGAAATAAAACATTCCACAGACAAGCAAAAACTAAGGAAATGTATCACCACTAGACTGGTTTTAGAAGAAATTCTCAAGTGAGTCTTAAATCTGGAAACTGTAAAACTCACTGGTAGAGCTGACATAACAAAGGAGAAAGGAAAAGAAATCAAACTTTATCACTGGAGGAGGAGCAAGCCGGGCCGGGGGGTGGCTGCACAGTCTCCAGGATCCCCAGGCCTGGAGGGTGGTCTGTGTGCGGCCAGCTGGCTCTGCCCTGCGTCCGGTCCCGAGCGGGCCTCCCTCGGGCCAGCCTGATGTGACTGAGCCCAGCGGAGCCTGAGCAAGGAGCGGGTCCGTCGCGGAGCCGGAGGGCAGGAGGAACATGACATCGCGGAGATGGTTTCACCCGAATATCACTGGTGTGGAGGCAGAAAACCTACTATTGACAAGAGGAGTTGATGGCAGCTTTTTGGCAAGGCCTCGTAAAAGTAACCCTGGAGACTTCACACTTTCTGTTAGAAGAAATGGAGCTGTCACTCACATCAAGATTCAGAACACTGGTGATTACTATGACCTGTATGGAGGGGAGAAGTTTGCCACTTTGGCTGAGTTGGTCCAGTATTACATGGAACATCATGGGCAATTAAGAGAAGAATGGAGATGTTATGGAGCTTAAATATCCTCTGAACTGTGCAGATCCTACCTCTGAAAGGTAGTTTCATGGACACCTCTCTGGGAAAGAAGCAGAGAAATGATTAACTGAAAAAGGAAAGCATGGTAGCTTTCTTGTACGAGAGAGCCAGAGCCACCCTGGAGATTTTGTTCTCTCTGTGCGCACCAGTGATGACAAAGGGGAGAGCAGTGACGGCAAGTCTAAAGTGACCCATGTCATGATTCGCTGTCAGGAACTGAAATATGATGATGGAGGAGAACGGTTTGATTCTTTGACAGATCTTGTGGAACATTACTAGAAGAATCCTATGGTGGAAACATTGGGTACAGTACTACAACTTAAGCAGCCCGTTAGCACGACTCATATAAATGCTGCTGAAATAGAAAGCAGAGTTCGAGAACTAAGCAAATTAGCTGAGACCACAGATAAAGTCAAACAAGGCTTTTGGGAAGAATTTGAGACACTACAACAACAGGAGTGCAAACTTCTCTGTAGACGAAAAGAGGGTCAAAGGCAAGAAAACAAAAACAAAAATAGATAGAAAAACATCCTGCCCTTTGATCATACCAGGGTTGTCCTACACAACGGGGATCCCAATGAGCCTGTTTCGGATTACATAAATGCAAATATAATCATGCCTGAATTTGAAACCAAGTGCAACAATTCAAAGCCCAAAAAGAGTTACATTGCCACACAAGGCTGTCTGCAAAACACGGTGAACGACTTTTGGCGGATGGTGTTCCAAGAAAACTCCCGAGTGATTGTTATGACAACGAAAGAAGTGGAGAGAGGAGAGAGTAAATGTGTCAAATACTGGCCTGATGAGTATGCTCTCAAAGAATATGGGGTCATGCATGTTAGGAACGCCAAAGAAAGTGCTGCTCATGACTATACGCTAAGAGAACTTAAACTTTCAAAGGTTGGACAAGCTCTACTCCAGGGGAATACGGAGAGAATGGTCTGGCAATACCACTTTCGGACCTGGCCGGACCACGGAGTGCCCAGCGACCCTGGGGGTGTGCTGGACTTCCTGGAGGAGGTGCACCACAAGCAGGAGAGCATCATGGATGCAGGGCTGGTCGTGGTGCACTGCAGTGCTGGAATTGGCTGGACAGAGACGTTCATTGTGATTGATATTCTTATTGACATCATCAGAGAGAAAGGTGTTGACTGCGACATTGACATTCCCAAAACCATCCAGATGGTGCGATCTCAGAGGTCAGGGATGGTCCAGACAGAAGCACAGTACCGATTTATCTATATGGCGGTCCAGCATTATATTGAAACACTACAGCGCAGGATTGAAGAAGAGCAGAAAAGCAAGAGGAAAGGGCACGAATATACAAATATTAAGTATTCTCTAGCGGACCAGATGAGTGGAGATCAGAGCCCGCTCCCGCCTTGTACTCCAACGCCACCCTGTGCAGAAATGAGAGAACACAATGCTAGAGTCTATGAAAATGTGGGGCTGATGCAACAGCAGAAAAGTTTCAGATGAGCAAACCTTCCAAAACTTCAGCACAGAAATAGATGTGGACTTCACTCTCTCCCTAAAAAGATCAAGAACAAATGCAAGAAAGTTGATGTGAAGACAGTATTTGGATTTGAAAGGCTTGTATTGTGGTTGACTACCTTTTGATAAGCAAAATTTGAAAACATTTAAAGACCACTGTATTTTAACTCAACAATATCTGCTTCCTAATTACTCATTTCCTCAGATAAGAAGAAATCATCTCTACAATGTAGATAACATTATATTTTATAGAATTTTGTTTTAAATTGAGGAAGCAGTTAAATTGTGTGCCGTATTTTGCAGATTGTGGGGATTCAAATTCTAGTTATAGGCTTTTTTTTTTTCTTTTTATAACCTTAACCAGTTTAATTTTTTTTTTCTCTCATTGTGGGGGATAAGAAGAAATAATTGGGGAAAATTAAGTAACAACATCCTAGAAAAGTGAGAACAATCTCATTTACCATCATGTATCCAGTAGTGGATAATTCATTTTGATGACTTATATTTTTGGCTAAATGAGAATTAAGCCAGTGCCTGAGACTGTCTACCTTTGCACTGGCATTGAAGAGTCATAGAAAAATAATCATGGATATTTACGAATTAAGATAAGAAGTGTGGCTTTTTTTTTTTTTCAGCTTATGACCAATTACAGTTTTCAGCTGCCGACTGCGAAGGTTGTGGTGGGAAAACATTTGCCATATTTTCTTTGCATTTGAGTAATTGTCTTGTATTTAGAAAAAAGGCATCTATGAATGACCAGTGTTTTTGGTTGTCAAATGTTGCTGACAAACTTAGTCCAAAACTTTAGTGGCCTAAAACAACCCCACCCCCAACTGTTCTTCAGTCTGAGCTGAGCTCAGCTGGGCTGTTCTTCTGCCAGCCTAGAGGTGGCCACTTACATGGTCAGCAGGTCAGTGGAGAGACGGGGATGGCTGGGCTTCTCTCTCTCTTCCTGCAGTCCTGGGTCTCTTCTTTTCCATGTAGTCTCTTTCACTGGCTTAGCTGGCAGGGTAGCTAGACCTCTCACTTGTAGCTCAGAGCTCCCAAGAGCTCAAAAGCAGAAGTGGCCAGGCCTTTTGAAGACTTAAGTCCAGAATTATCACAGTGTCCCTTCTACTGTGCTCTATTGATGATAATGATGATGGTAATAATGATGATGATTGTTTTCTAATCAGAAGAGAGCTGGAGTGTGCCCTCTACTTACTAAACAAGTCACAAGCCCAGCCCAGATTTAAGAAAAGGGTGAGAAGTGGAGGTGTAGTTAATTGGGGGGCCACTAGTCTTAACAGACAGTCACAACCAGTGCCATGGAAAACCAAGGATATTAGCAAAAGTAGAAGTTGCTAGTGACCTTGGGAAGCCAAAGGTGCTTACAGTAGCTGGGATAAACTGAAAGTCAGACTGAATTAATTCTCAGAGAGGGCCTTCAAGAAGGTTCCTGAACAATTTCTGCCAGCCCTGAGCTTATTTTTGAAACCAGCATTAGGGAAACTGATCCTGTGAGGATGGTTGTGTTTAGGGACACAGGGCTTTTGAGAGCAGCACCACCCCATTTCAGCATCCCCAGACTTGGGAAATGTGATACTTTCTTATGCCACTGGTTTTCAGTCAGGCCACAGTGAGAAGGAATAGCCCTAACAGACCTCCAGCTGGGTTGAATGAGCTCATTTTAGTTTTAGCCATCCGGTGAGATTTGCTAATGTTCCACCTTAACTTAAGTGCCTTCTCCAAAGACATCCCTCCTTGCCTCTTATGTTGAATCATCATTCAGTGCAGATATTTCAATGAAAATATCATTGGTTGACTTTCCTAACGGTAATAAAATGCTATGGCAACTTTGCCGTGAAGTTATGGTCTCCCTGGATTCTTTTGACTTTGGCTCATGAAAGGAAGGCCTAGATCCAGCCCTGGTAGTTGTTCCTTTCTGGGGTCTCTTAGTCCCTGGAGACCGTGAGGTAGTTTGGCTTCCATTCTCACAGATAAAATGGACATTAGCCCCTGACTCCCGCCCCCCAATATTCATTGAATTTGAATTGCTTCAGAACATAGGTGTGGCCTGAAGGTATTCCCTTATTAGGGAAATGTCATGACTACTGTCTTCTTGTCAAAATTGTAAAGAAAACGATTCCACTTCAGTATTTGCAGCAAGAAGCTTGAATCCTGTTCCTTTAATTGCATTGTTACATTGACTCATTCTCCATTTTGCTTTGGTTTTGTCTTGACTTGACTTTGAGAGTAAAGTCTTTTGCCAGCAAACAAGATTGTACAAATATATCTCCTGCATTAACATCTCTGCCTGTTGCTTAAGATCAGTTGTTTTTATACGCAGAATGGAAATATCTGATCTTGGCTAGCTTTGTTTGTTACAAGATACTGATTTCATTTAGATTTCCTTCCGTGAGGTCAGCAAACTATCATGTTCTTATGTAAACTTAGGACAAGGCCAGAGTTATCATCGTCCCTAGGTTGCTAAGGCTTGTCATGTGTTTGGTAAAAGGTGATTGCAGGTTCTCAGATGAGGTTACTTTACGTGGGATGGGATCAGACAGAGAGGCTGGGATGATGGAGAAAGCTCAAAGTACAGGTTTAAAAAAACGTAGTGGAAATGAAAGTTCCAAAGAGGTGGTTTCTGAGAAAGACAGAGAGCCCAGGGCCAGAGCAGGCAGCAATGGGTGAATCAGATTATTTGGAAAGTCAGTGTGACAGGTGCATGGATGCCGTCTACTTCTAGGTTGTTGGTAGGTATTAAATATGCACAGTATTCCATAGCTCAC
Source organism: Saimiri boliviensis (assembly GCF_048565385.1). NCBI lineage: Eukaryota > Metazoa > Chordata > Mammalia > Primates > Cebidae > Saimiri > Saimiri boliviensis. The sequence continues at coordinate 54,607,883 of NC_133470.1, forward strand.
TGAGGACTTTAAAATTGTAAGTATTGAATTTTATGTTTTGGGGTAAAAGAATTATCTGGCACATGATATTGGGATTAAAACAAAGCCAAATTTCACAGTCTTAATAACTTTTTTTTTTTTAAAGAAAAAGGCACTTCATGTCTGGCGTTGTGGCCCTTCTGAAACTCTCCCACTGAAATCAAGGTCTTTTCAAATGTGTCTAAATGGGATGAGAAAACATGGGTGGGACTTTCTTGGTGTGTGTGTGTGTGTGCATTCTTTAAAGAGCCCAGTTGCTTCGGGGAAACAGCCAAGAAAATGGTCAAGATTATTTTTAGAGTTTATTTTACTGGGGATTTTAAGAACTAATAACATCTTGAGTTATTTTTAGTTCAGGGGGATGTGGAAAGGTTTGCAGTTGTGAAGTGTTTTGTTGTAGCTTAGTATCTGTAAGAGAAACTTAGACTGAGATATAACTATAAACCCAGTGCAGTTTTTGTTATCTGTATGTTGTTGGGGGAATCAAGTTTTGCTTATAGCAAGCACATGGCCTCCCTGATGTCAGGATGCCTTTGTTAGGATCTGTAATTGCCCTTAATTTTGTTGAAATCTTTTTTCCTTCTTCCTCTTGAAAAGTAAGTTCTAAAATATAGTTTATTGTATCTTTCATCACTAAAAAATTTGTTCCTTTTTCACTACGGCAGTTCACACAAGGCAAAAACTATTAAACAGTTGGTTTTAGTGTGTTGTATAACTTTGCTCTATCTCAAACTAATTTTGACAAGTTTTCATCCTAAGCCTCAAATCATGTAATTAATAATTTGCCTGTTTATTTATGACCTAATTGTGATTCTTTTATTAATACAAGCTAATGGGAAAAGGATCCCTGATTAAGCTGATGACTAGACCTACAATTAATTTTCCTGCAGTATATGAAGTATTGTACCAGAGCATTAAAAGATATGTAATATTTTATTGATAAATCTATCCTTTAAAAGGAATACGTTTTAGGATGTCATCATTTTGATGTGAATCATGTAAATGTTGATAATATGCTGTTTATTATACATTTAGTGTTTTAAGAGATTCACTTAATTGCCTTTTTGCCCACGTATATTATGTAGTCTATTTGCAACTGTTTAAAAAAAAGACATTAAAAGAATAGTTTATGTAGAGAAACATTAGTGAATGTTAATTGTCTCCCCACCTATATTTATGGGTGTTAGTGCAACTGTTTTGCTAGTTGCAAAGCTGTATTATCAGAGTAAAAGTGTATTTGTAAACTGTATGGGGACTAAAATTTAGGAATAAAACCATTTTCTTATTAAAAAAAAATAAAAAAATAAATAAACTTTATCACTATAGAAAGCAACCGAACTTCAAAAATAAAAAGAGAGTGAGTAAAGAACAAAAGATGGGAACACAATCAATAAAATGACAAGAACAACTCTTCACCTATCAATAATAACCTTGAATATACATTTCTCATTGAAAAGATATATATTGGCTGAAGGGATGAAAAAACAGGACCCATCAATATTCTGACAAGAAACTCACATCATCTGTAAAGACACACATAGTCTGACAGGGAAGAAATGGAAAAAGATACTACATGCAAACAGAAACAAAAAGTGAGCAGAGTAGCTATAATTATATTAGACAAAACAGATGTCAAGAAGCTTTGAAAAAAAGACCAAAAATAAGTTATATAATAATAAAGAGATCAATTCAGAAAGATAATATAACACTTTTAAATATATGCGTGTCAACACTGGAGCACTTAAGTATATAACACAAATATTACTAAATCTAAAGAGAGAGATAGACTATAATACAGTAATAGTTGGAGAGTTCACCACCCTAATGTCAGCTTTGGACAGACCATCTAAACAGCAAATCAAGTAAGATACATCAGATTTAAACTGCACCACAGACCAAGTGGACCTAACAGACATTAACGGAATATTTCACCCAATTGCTGCAGAATACACATTACTTTAATCAGCACATGAAACATTCTACAGGGTTGGTCATATGTTAGGACAGAATCAAGTCTCAAAAGTTTTTAAAAACTCAAAAGCATGTCAAATAACTTACCTAATGACAATAAAATAAAACTAGTCATCAATAGCAAGAGGAACATGTGAAATGATACAAGTGCATGGCAATCGAACAACATGCTTTTCAATAACCAATGAGTGAAGAAAGAAATTAAGAATGAAATATAGAAATTTCTTGCAGTAAATGAAAATACAAACACAAGATACTAAATCCTATGAAAAACAGCAAAAGCAATATTAAGAGGCAAGTTTATGGCAATAAATTTTCACATCAAAAATCTAGAAAGATTTCAAATGAACAACTCAATAATACACTTCCAGTAAATAGAAAAGCAAAAGTAAGCCAAATCCAAAATTAATAGAAGGAAGGAGAAAATAAAGATCACAGCAGAAGTAAATAAAAATGACAATGGGGGGGGCAAAAAGAAAAAAAATGAAAAAAATGACAATAAAGAATATAAGAGATCGAGAAAAGGAAAAGTTGGTATTTGGAAAAGATAAACAAAATTGACATACCATTAGCTAGAATAAATAAGAAAAAAATGAAAAAAAAAAAACTAAAATCACAAATTAAAAGAAGACATCACAATGAATAACATGAAAATACAAAAGATTATTAAAGACTACTATAAACAAATACATGCCAATAAATTCAAAAACCTAAAGGAAATGGATAAATTTCTGGACACAACCTATTGAATGACCTCTGGTTGTCCTCCTGGCTCATTATATGCTAATTATAATGCATTAGCATGCTAAAAGACACTTCCACCTGTGCAATGACATTTTACAAATACCATGGCAATGTCAAGAAGTTACCCTTTATGATCTAAAAAGAGCAGGAATCCTCAGTTCCAAGAATTTCACACTCCCTTCTCAGAAAACTCATAAATAATCTCCCTGTTTAGCATATAATCAAGAAATAGCAATAAGTATCTTTAGTTGAGCAGCTCAAGCCTTTGCTCTGCCTATGGAATAGCCATTTTTTATTCCTTTACTTTTTTAATAAACTTGCTTTTACTTAAAAAATAATTGAACTAGGAAGAAATAGAAAACCTAAACAGACAATAAAAAGAAAAATTGAATCAGTAATATAGTCTTTCAATAAGTAAAGACCAGGATGATATGGCTTTTATATTAACATTTACTTTAGGTTGAGGGATACATGTGAAGGTTTGTTACATAGATAAACAGGTGTCACATGTTTGTTCAGATTATTTTATCACCCAGATGTTAAGCCCAGTACTCAATAGTTTTCTTTTCTGCACCTCTCCTTCTTCCTACCCTTCAACTAGACCCCAGTGTCTACTGTTTTCTTCTTTGCGGCCATAAGTTTTGATTGTTTAGCTCCCACTTATAGGTAAGAACATTCAGTATTTGGTTTTCTTTTTCTGCATTAGTTTGCTAAGGATAATCCTGCAAAAGACATGATCTTGTTCTTTTTTATGACTGTGTAATATTCTATCATGTGTATGTACCACATTTTTTAATTTAATTTGTCATTGATGGGCATTTAGATTCGTTCCATACCTTTTCTATTGTGAATAGTATTACAGTAAACATTTGTGTGTGGATGTCTTATGGTAGGATGATTTCTATTTAGCTGCATATATACTCAATAATGGGATTGTTTTGTCAAATGGTAGTTCTGCTTTTAACTCTTTAAGAAATTGACAAACTGCTTTCCACAGGAGTTGAAAACTAATTTACACTTCCACCAACAGTGTTTAGTGTTCCCTTCTCTCTGCAACCTTACCAGCATATTTGTTTTGTTTTAGTTTTTACTTTTTAACAATAGCCATTCTGAGGGGTGTGACATGGTATCTCATTTTCTGTTTCATTTGCATTTCTCTAATAAATGGTGTTACTCAGCTTTTTTACATATGCTTATTGGCCACATATATGTCTTTGACAAAGCTGACAAAAACAAGCAATTGAGAAAAGACTCTCTATTCAATAAATGTTGAAATAACCAGCTAGCCATATGCAACAGATTTAAGCTGGACCCCTTCCTTACACTGTATACAAAAATCAATTCAAGATAAATTAAAGAATTAAATGTAAAACCCAAAACTATAAAAACTCTGGAAGACAACTTAACCAATACCATTCTGGACATAGGAACGGGCAAAGATTTCATGACAAAGACACCAAAAGCAATTGCAACAGAAGCAAAAATAGACAAGTGGGATCTAATTGAACTTCAGCGCTTCTGCACAGCAAAAGAAACTATCAACAGATTAAACAGACAACCTACAGAATGAGAGAAAATATTTGCAAACTATGCATCTTACAAAGGTCTACTATTCAGCATCTATAAATAACTTATACAAATTTACAAGAGAAAAATAAACCCCAAAAATTGGACAAAGGACATGAAAAATACTTCTTAAAAAAAAATTGTATGGCTTAACTGCTGAATTCTACCAAACATTTAACAAAGAATTCCAGTTGTTCTGAAACTATTCTAAAAAACTGAAGCAGAGAGAATTCTTTTTAACTCATTTTATGAAGCCAACATAACTCTGAAACCAAAAGCAATCAAAGGCACAACAAAAAAAGGAAAATCACAGACCAATACCCCTGAGGAACACAGACACAAAAGTCCTCAAAAAATTACTATGAAACTAAATTCAACCACACATCAGAGAGTACACCATGACCAAATGGGATTTATTGCAGGACTACAAGTATGGTTTAAAATATGCAAATCAATTAACATCATAGCAATAGAAGTATGAACAAAAACCGTATGAGCATCTCAATAGATGCATAAAAAGCCTTTGGTAAAATTCATTATCACTTTATGATAAAAACTTTCAGTAATTAGGCACAGAAGGAAAATGTCACAACATGATGAAGATTATATATGACAAATCCACAGCTGCCATCTTACTGAATGGGGAAAACCTGAAAGCTTTTTATCTAAGAACTAGAAAAAGACAAAAATGTTCACTCTCACCATTTTTATTCAACATAATACTGAAAGCTCACTAGGCAACAAAAAGCATTAAAGGGTATCCAAAGTGTAAAGATGGTAGTCAAATTGCCCTGTTTGCAGACAACATGGTCACATAAATAGAAAAACCTACAGACTACCAAAAAACATTTAGAACTAATAAACAAATTCAGGAAATTTGCAAGTTACAAAGTTAATAGACACAAATCAGTAGCATTGCTATACACGAACAACCAACTAGGTGAAAAAGAAATCAAGAAGGCAATCTCACTTACAATAGCTATCCAAAAAAATATAAATAAATAAAATAAAATACCAAGGAATAAATTTAACCAAGAAGGTGAAAGACTACAAGGATAATTATAAAACCCAGATGAAAGAAATCAAAGATGATACAAACAAAAGGAAAGACATTTTATGTTCATGGATCTGAAGAATATTGTTAAAATGGCAATACAACCCAAAGAAATCTACAGATTCAATGCAGTATCCATCAAAATACAGAGACATTCCTTACAAAATATAGAAAAAGTGATTCCAAAATTTGTATGGAACCATAAATAGCCAAAGTAATTCTGATTAAAAAGAACAAAGCTAAGGTATCACATTACCAGACCTCAAAATATACTAAAGAGTTGTAGTAACCAAAATAACACAGTACTGACATAAAAACAGACATATAAACAAATGAAATAGTATGAAGAACCAGAAATTAATCCATATATACATTGCCAACTTTTTTTTTTTTTTTGATTCCGTGTTTTTCTCTGTCACCCTGACTAGAGTGCAAAAAAGCAATCTCAGCTCACTGCAACCTTCGCCTCCCAGGTTCAAGTGATTCTTTTGCCTCAGCCTCCTGAGTAGCTGAGATTACAATCATGCACCACCTTCCCTGGCTGATTTTTGTGCTTTTAGTAGAGACAGGATTATGCCATGTAAGCCAGGCTGGCTTGGTTTTGAACCACTGGCCTCAAGAGATCCACCTGCCTCAGCTTTCCAAAGTACTAGGACTACAGGCATGAGCCACTGTACCCGACTGTGTAGCCAACTTGTTCTTGACAAATGTTTCAAGAACATTTATTAGGGAAAGGACACTATCTTCAGTAAATGATGCTGGAAAAACTGTACATTTATATGCAGCAGAACGAAACTAGACTCCCATCTCTTAACATTATATAAAAATTAAATCAAAATTGATCAAAGATCTAAATGTCAAAGCTGAAATGTAAAACTACTAGAAAGAAACACAGGGCAAACACTTCATGATATTGTTCTGGGAAAATATTTGACAGATACGACCTTAAAAACACAGGCAACAAAAGCAAAGATGAACAAACAGGATAATATAAACTAAGAAGCTTCTTTACAGCAAAGGAGACAATCAGCAGTGAAAAGACAACCTACAGAATGTTGAGAAAGTTCAACAAGCAAATGATATTTATCCCTAGTATGCAAGGATGGTTCAACATAGGGAAACCAATAAATTAGATACACCACATTAAAAAAAGAACGATTAAAAATATGTTGTCTCAATAGATGCAGAAAAGCTTTTTTTTTTTTTTTTTTTTTTTTTAAAGAAAACTCAACACTGTCATGATTAAAAAAAGAAACCTCTTAACAAAGAAGGGAATTAACAATAAAGGCCATAATGGAAAAGCTCACAATTAACATTATACTCAGTAGTTAGAAAGCAAAATCATGGCTAGGCACAGTGGTTTACACATGCTTTTGGAAACTGAGATGGGATGATTGCTTCAGGCCGGTAGTTCAAGGCCAGCCTGGGCAACACAGTAAGACCTCATCTCTCAAAAAAAATAATTAATTAATTAATTAATTAATTAAGTGAAATCTCTAAAATCATAAAGATGGAAAGGATTTCCAGTTATGTCACTTGAATTTAACAATATTGGAAGTTCTAGCTGGAGCAATAAGGCAAGGTAGAAAAGTAAAATGCATATAAGTCAAAAAGAAAGAAGTAAAATTATCTCTTTTTGGAACTTATGATCTTATATGTAGAAAACCTTAAACATTTCACACACACACAAAAAAATCCATTAGAAGAAATAAATTAACTCAGTAAAATTGCAGGATAAAAGGTCAACATAAAAAACAGTTTTGTTTCTATATACTAAAAAATAGACTGAAAAGAAAATTAATGAAACAATCCTGTTTACAAAAGTATCAGAAAGAATAAAACACTTAGGAATAGACATAACTAAGGAGGCAAAAGATTTCTATCCTAAGAAAACATAAAACACTAACAAAAGAAATTAAGAACATAAATAAGTATAAATATATCCTATGTTCATTCCCTGGAAGACTTAATAGTGTTTGCTCAAAGCATTTTTCAGATACAATGGAACTCCTATCAAAATCACAATGGCATTTTTTACAGTAATACAAAAATGATAATAAAACTTACATGGACACCAAGCACTTCAAATTGCCAAAGCAATTTCAGCAGTAAGAACAATGCTGGAGTCCAGGCATAATGGCTCATGCCTGTAATCCAAGCACGTTGGTAGGCCAAGGCAGGCTGATCACTTGAGGTCAAGAGTTTGAAACCAGCCTGACCAACATGCTGAAACCTTGTTTCCACTAAACATACAAAAATTTGCTGGGCATGGTGGCACATGCCTGTAGTCTCAGCTACTCAGGAAGTTGAGGCAGGAGAATTGCTTGAACTTAGGAAGTGGAGATTTCAGTGAGTTGAGATTGTACCATTGAACTCCAGCCTGGGCAAAAAGAGTGAAACTGCATCTCAAAAAAAAAAAAAAAAAAAAAAAAAGGAAAAGATAAAGAAAAAGAAGACCAAATCGGAAGGCTTCACATATTTTGGTTTTCAAATATATTTTAAAACCACAATAATCAAAACAGTATGATAATGAGAAAAAGATATATGCACCATTCGAACAGACTAGAAAGCCCAGAAGTCAATGCATGCATATACACTCAATTTGTACTTAACAAGGGTGACAAGAGTACACAATGGGGAAATAATAATCTTTTCTACAAATGGTATGGTAAAAACTGGATATCCACATGTATTACTAAAATTGAATATCCACGTGTAAAAAATTATTTAAATTTTATCTTGCTCCATACACAAAAATTAACTCAAAATGGACTAATAACTTATATATAAGGGTTGAAACTAAAATTCCTAGAAGTAAATACAGGGGCAAAGCTAATGACAATTGGTTTTAGTAATGATTTATTGGATGTGATACCAAAAGCACAGTCAAAAGACAAAACAGACAAGTGGGATTGCATCAAATAAAAAAAATCTCTGCACAGCAAATGACACAGTTAACAAAGTAAAAAAGTCGCTTGTGTAATAGGAGGAAAATACTTGCAAACCATATGTGTTATAAAAGTTAATATTCAAAACATGTAACAGACTCCTATAATTCTACAGAAAAAAATAAAATAACCCAGTTTAAAATGAGTAAGACTTGAATAGACATTTTTCCAAAGAACACATACAAATGGCCAAAAGGTACATGAAAAAATGTTCAACATTGCTAATCATCAGAGAAGTGCATTCAAGATGACTTACTAGAAGCATTTAATGCCTGCCTTCTTCACTTAGAGGAACCAGAGTAGTGTATAGACAGTCACACTTGAGTACATTATCCAAAATGGAATGCTGGAATTCAACAAAGAATTGACAGTGTATGCCAAAAGAAGGGAATTAGGGAGAGCAGCGACCTTCCTTACTGGATTAACTGGAAGGCAGAACTGACTTTCCAATGCAAGCAAGTGATAAAGAGGCTTTGAATGGCCCACATCTGAACCATGGAATTATGTATTCTTGGCCTGAGGAGAACCCCTTGTCCTTTCAAACCCCTGAAGCTGACTTAGGAAGCTTCTGGGAGACCATGAAAGGGAACTGCTCTAGGGAGGAGGTTCATGCTGGGTTTCATATCCATTATGGAACCTAAGTGGCTAAGCAAGGAACCATTTTGTAAACTAGCCTCTGGCAAACTACGCAATGTCCTGGGATCTGTCAGCACCAGTACTACAGTGTTATAGAGACTTGGGCTATCACAACTGGGACAGGGACGTTATCTGGGAGTGCTCCCATATCTGGGGCATGAAAGTGAGCAAGGCATGGGTTCAAACCCTGAAACTAACATTGGGAGCTGCTGGGAGGCCTTGGGACAGAACTACTCCAGGAAGGGTGTTAGCACTAGATCCCACACTCTTTCTGACACCGAAATAGCTAAAAAAAAGGTGCCATTTTCAAAAGTAGCCAGTGGCAACTGTACACTGTCATGATACCCAGTGACACTGAGACTGGAGCATTATGAAAACATGGGCTGTTGCTACTAGGATGGGTAGCAAACTGGGAGCAATCCTATAGCCAGGGTAAGGAAGTAGGTGAAGCCTGGGAAGCAGTGCCCATTGTCAATATTTGAGCACTGCTTTGCTGAGATTTGAGACAAGAATGTGAGTAGGGTTTAAGTTACTACTTAGACTTGGTTCTGAGCTGAGTGTGGGCTCTTTCAGCCAGGATGGTGGATCAATTCCAAGCAGGACTGAGGAGTGAGGGTGATGTGCACTTTTCATCTTACAGCCAAAGAAATTATACAGAGAGTATGCTGTTATTTGTACCCAAAATCAAAGACAAAGTACCCAACCCAACCATTACCATAGATACATCTTCATGATAGTCCTCTATGAAAGTAAATTCAAAAATAAAAAGTGACCGTTTTACCAGATGCATAGATATCAATGTAAGGATACACACACACACACACACACACACACACACACACACACCATGAAAATGCAAGGAAATATGAAACCTTCAAAAGAATGTAACAATTCTCCAGCAATAGATCTTAATAAGAAGAAAGTTTTGAAATCTTAGATAAATAATTTAAAAGACTGGTTTTAAAGAAGCTCAGTGAGATAGAGAAAATTCTTTTTATTTATTTATTTATTTATTTAATTTTTTATTGCATTTTTAGGTTTTGGAGTACATGTGAAGAACATGCAAGATTGTTGCATAGGTACACACATGGCAGTGTGATTTGCTGCCATCCTCCCCATTACCTATAGCTGGCATTTCTCCCCGTGCTATCTCTCCCCAGCTCCCCACCCCCCAGCTGTCCCTCCCCTATTTCCTCCTCACAGACCCCAGTGTGTGATGCTCCCCTCCCTGTGTCCATGTGTTCTCATTGTTCAACACCCACCTGTGAGTGAGAACATATGGTGTTTGATTTTCTGTTCTTATGTCAGTTTGCTGTGAATTCTAAAATAATATACAAATAAATCAGAAAAAAAATTCAGTATATGAATAAGAAATTTACTAGAGACAAGGCTAAGCACATGGTAGCTCATTCTTGTAATCTTAGCACTTTTGGAGGCTGAGGTGGGTGGATCACTTGAGGTCAGGAGTTCGACACCAGCCTGGCCAACATGATGAACACACGTCTCTGCTAAAAATACAAAATTAGCTAGGTGTGGTGGCATGTGCCTGTAATCACAGCTATTCGGGAGGTTGAAGCGGGAGAATCACTTGAATCTGAGAGGCAGAGGTTGCAGTGAGCTGAGATCACACCATTGCACTCCAGCCTAGGCAAAAAGAGTGAAACTTCATCATAAAAGAAGAGGAGAGGAGAGGAGGGGAAGGGAGAGGAAGGGAGGGGAGGGGAGGGGAGGGGAGGGAAGGGGAAGAGAGAAGAGGGGAGGGGAAGGGAGGGGAGGGAAAGAGAAATTTACCAGAGACTTTTTTTTAAGAACCAAATAGAAATTATGAAACTGCAGATCTCATTGAAAGAAATAATAACTATATTTGAAAGCTGCAATAATAGGTGAAACCATGTAGAAGAAAGAATCTTAGAACTTGAAAGTCTTTTGAAATATTCCAATTACAGGTAGATAAAAATAAATTTAAAAGAATGAGCAAATCTTTTATGACATTTGGGAAAACATACAGTGACCAAATTTACAAATTGTTGGTATCCCCTACTTCAAAGAAATGAAGAAAGAATTAGAGGACCTATTTAATAAAGTAATAGAGGAAAACTTTCTAAGTCTAGTAAGAGATTTATTATCATTATTATTATTATTATTATTATTTCAATAGTTTTGGGGAAATTGGTGGTGTTCGCTTACATGGATAAGTTCTTTTATGGAGATTTCTGAGATTTTGGTGCACCCATCTCTTTAATAGTTTACCCTAAACTATTCAATAACTAAACAATTCCTAATGTATAGTCTTTTATCCCTTACCTTTCTCCCAATCTTTTTCTTGAATAGTCAAAGTCTATTGTATCATTCTCATGCCTTCTACCAAGAGATTCAGACATCAGATAAGAGAGCCTCCATGAACCCCAGGCATCTAACTTCAAATGCACAAAGGTCTTCCCCACACTATGTAATAATCAAGCTGTCTAAAGTCAAAGTTAAAAAGCAAATTCTAAAAACAGTGAGTTAAAAGTGTCTAGTCTCCTAAAGAGTAAACCCCATCAGACGAACAGTCGATTTTTCAGCAGAAACCTTATAGGCCAGAAGATAATGTGATGATATATTCAGAGTGTTGACAAAAAAATACTGCCACCCAGCAGCAAAATTATTCTTCAGAAATGAAAGAAAACTAAAGCATTTCCAAGTAACAAATGCTGAGGAAATTTGTTACCACTAGGCTAGTACTACAACAAATGTTCAAGGGAGTCTTAAACCTAGAAGCAATAGGACAACATTCAAAGAACATATAAAACAACCAAAAACATTAACAATAAGACAGAAACAAAGTCTCACATATTAATAACAACCTTGAATGTAAATGGGTTAATTTTTTTTTTTAAAAGACCACTCTGGAAAGCAGTTTGGAGAGTCCTCAAAGAACTTAAAACAGAGCTATCACTCAATCCTGAAATCTCATCATTTGGTATATACCCAAAGGAAAATACATCATCCTACCAAAAAGACACATGCATTCATGTTTATTACATGAATATTCACAATAAGAAAGGCATAAAATCAGCCTATATGCCCTTTAACAATGGACTGAATAAAGAAAGTAGGGTACATATAAACCACGGAATAATTTGTAGTCATAAAAAATATAATTGTGTCCTTTGCAGCAACATGGATGCAGTATGTAAGTAACACAGAAACAGAAAACCAAATACCACATGTTCTCACTGATAATTGGGTGCTAAACATTGGGTACACATGGACATAAAGATGGGAACAACAGACACTGGAGAATATGAGGGGGAGGGGTTTGGAGGGGAGGAAGGGTTAAAAACTACAAATCAAGTACTATGCTTACTACCTCGGTGATGGGATTATTTATATAGCAAACATCAGTGATGCTTAATTTACCCATGTAACAAACCTGCACGTGTACCTTTAAACCTAAAATAAAAGTTTGGAGGCTAGTCTCAAACTCCTAGACTCAAGCAATCCTCCTGCCTGGGCCTCCCAAAATGTTGGATTTGCAGGTGTGAGTCACCATATCTGTCTCAAGAAATTTCCTGATTTCTGTCTTCATTTCTCTCTCGACTCAAGCACATTTAATTTCCATGTGCTTGTATAGCTTACAAATTTCCTCTTGGTATGAATTTTGTATCAAGAAATCTTAGAAAAAAAGGTACATATATACAGTACATACATATACATATATTCTTCAGAAATGAAGGAAAAATAAAGCATTTCCAAAAAACAAATGCATATACATATATATTCTACAAATATATACCTATATATGCATAAAATATGCATTTTTTAAACACAAAAATATGCTGCTCATGAAAAAAAACTGCCCTTATCAGCAAACACACACATATACACACATGAAAGTAAAGAGATGGAAGACAATACCTCACACAAATGAAAAAGCAAGCAGGTGTAGCTATATTTTTATCAGGTAAAACAAATTTTAAGTCAAAAGAGTAAACAAAAAAGACAAAGTTGTTCTATAATAGTGTGAATCAATCAAGCAAGTACAACATTTCTAAATATACATATACCCAACACTGGAACACTCAGATTCATAAAGCAAATATTAATAAATCTAGAGAGAGAGATTAACTGCAATACAGTAACAGTGTGGGAATTCACCCCACTCCCAGAATTAGATAGATTATCTAGACAGAACATCAATAAGAAAAAAAGTCAGATTTAAACTGGACTTTTGGCCAAATGGACCTAACAAACATTTACAGATTGTTCTGTTCAACAACTGCAGAATATACTTTATGTTTATCAGCACATGGAACATTCTTTAGGGTAGATTATATCTTGGGACACAAAACAAGTCTCAATGTATTTAAAAATTTTTTAATTGTATCAAGTATCTTTTCAGACCACTACGGGATAAAACCGGAAATTCATACCAAGAGGAAATTGTAAGTTATACAAGCACATGGAAATTAAATGTGCTTGAGAACAACTGTTGAGTCAAGAGAGAAATGAAGATAGAAATCAAGAAATTCCTTGAGGCCAGGTGTGTTGGCTCACACCTGTAATCCCAGCAGTTTGGGAGGCTGAGGCAGGAGGATTGCTTGAGTCTAGGATTTTGAGACCATCCTGGGCAACATAGTGAGATCCTATCTTTACAAAAGAAGAAAAAAATTTACTTGAAATAAATGAAAATGAAAATGTTCCAAAATCTGTGAGACACATACAGGAAAAGCAGTGGGAAGAGAAAAGTTTATAGAAATAAATGTCTACATTTAAAAACTGCAGAAGTTGCAAATTAACAATGTAACAGTGTATCTCAAGGAACCAGACAAAACCTAACCAAAATTAGCAGAAGAAAAGAAATAATAAGTATCAGAGCAACATTAATGATAACTAAAAAATACAAAGTATCAATGAAGCAAAAAGTATTCTTCAAAAAGAAACAAAATTGACAATCCTCTAGCTATACTAACCAAGATGAGAGAAGACCCTAATAAAAAAAATAAGAAGAAGAAGAAGTGAAAAAGGAGACATTACAACTGATACCACTGAAATACAAAAATATCACCAGAGACTATTATGAGCAGCTATATGCTGACAACTTTGCAAACCTTGAGAAAATACGTGAATTTCTGAAAACATACAACCTCCTAAGATTTAACCAAGAAGATACCAAAAATGTGAATCAGACCAGTAACAAGTAGTGAGATTTAATCGGTAATAAAATATCTTCCAATAAAGAAAAGCCAAGTACAAGGTGGATTCACTGAATTCTACCAAATGTACAAAAAACATACCGATCCTCCTGAGGCTATTTCAGAAAAGTAAAGAGGAGGGAATTCTGCCTAACTCATTCAATAAGGCCAGCAGTTACCCTGAGGCAAAAACCAGACAAGGACACAAGAAAACTGCAGGCCAGTATCTCTGATGAACAAAGACACTAAAACTCAGAGTAAAATACTTGCAAACCAAATAAAACAGCACATGAAAAAGATAATAAACAAAAATCACATTGGATTTATGCCAGGGATGCAGGTATTGTTTAACATGTATAAATTAATAAATGTGATACATCACATGACAGAATGAAGGACAAAAACCATATGACTGTTTGAATAGATGCAGAAAAAAAAAAAAACCCACGTAATAAATATCAACATCCCTTCATGATAAAAACTCTCAACAAAGGAGGCATAGAAAGAACATACCGCAACATAATAAATGCCCTATATGATGAATCCACAGCTAACATGTTACTGAGTGGGGAAAAGTTGAAAGTCTTTCCTCTTATATCTCAAATAAAAAAGGATGCCCACTTTCACTGCTTCTGTTCAGCACAGTGCTAGAAGTTCTAGCTAGAGCAATCAGACAAGGGAGAAAAATAAAAAGTATCCAAATTGGAAAAAAGAAAGTTAAGTTGTCTTTCTTTGCTTATGATATGTTCTTATATTTAGAAAATCCTGAAGACTTCACAAAAGAACTCTTAGATTTAATAAATGAATTTCGTAAAGTTACAGGATACAAAATCAACATACAAAAATTGTTAGCATATTTATACATTAAAAATAATCTAGCTGAGAATGAAGTGAAGAAGACAGTTTCATTTACTATAGCTACAAAAAGAAAAGAAATACTTAAGAATAAAATTAATATAGGAGATAAAATATCTGCACAAGGAAAACTACGAACAGATGAAAGAAACTTAAGATGACATAATCAAATGATAAAACATCCCATGTTCATGGGTTAGAATAACCAATGTTATTAAAGTGACCATGTTGCCCAAACTATCTACAAATTCAATGTAATACCAATCAAAATACCAATGGTATTATTCAAAAAAATTTTTAAAAAGACACTTTAAAAATCCACATGAAACCCAAACAGAGCCTGAATAGCCAAAGCAATCCTGAGAAAAGTGAACAAAAATGCAAGCATGAAGTTGCCTAACTTGAAAATATAGTACAGAGTGGGAGGAGGGCAAGAGTTGAACAGCTACCAATCAGATACTATACCCACTTCCTGGATGATGAGATTATTCATACACCAAGCCTCAGTGACACACAATTTACCCATGTAACAAACCTGAACAATTTAAATTATTTTAACTTTCATTTTAGGTTCAGCAAGTACATGGTATATATTATTAGGTATATATTTTATATTGTATAATTATAAATATTTTTATATTCATATTTATTTTGACAGTACATATATATGCTACAGTAACCAAAACAGCATGATATTGGTATAAAAATAGAGACACTGACTAGTGGAACAGAAAAGAGAATCAAGAAATAAAGTTATACAGCCACGTATTCTTAAACAAAGCTGACAAGAATTTGCATTGGAGAAAAGGAAACTCGTCAATAAATGGTGCTGGGAATATTGGAAAGTCATGTGCAGATTAATGAAACTTGACTTCTATCTCTCACTATGTTCAAAAATCAACTCAAAATGTATTTAAGTCTTAAACATAACACCCAAAACTATACTACTAGAAGAAAATATGAAAAAAAAAAAAACTGTTCTGGACATTGTTCTAAGCAAGGGATTTATTATTCATCCTCAAGATCATAGGCAACAAAAACAAAAATAGAGAAATTGGGCTTAAGCTAAAAAGCTTCTGCACAGTAAAAATAAATAAATAAATAATAACAAAGTGAAGAGACAACCTGTTGAATGGCAGAAAATATTTCTAACCTATTTATCTGACAGGGAACCAATATCCAGAATATAAAATGAACTCAAATCAACAGGAAAACAAATAATTTCATTAAATGTGGGCAAAGGACATGAATAGACATTTCTTAAAAGGTGATATGCAACTAGATAACAGGTATATGAAAAATCTTGAACATCACAAATCACCAGAAAAGTGAGTATCAAACCCAGTATGATGTTATTTTATGCCAGGCAGAGTGACTATTTTTAAAAATACAAAAAAAGTAAATAAAGAAAAACCACACATTTTGGCAAAAAGATTAGAAAAAAAGTCTTATATACTGTTGGAGGGAATGTAAGCTAATACAAACACTATGGAAAACCGTGTGGAAAGTTAAAACAAGCAAACAAAAAAACCTAAATGTAGAATTTTACCATTCACTTTAGCAATCCTACTACTGGGTATCTACCCAAAGGAAAACAAATCAATATATCAAAGGAATACCTGTACTCATACGTTAACTGGGGCACACTATTCACAATACCAAAGATACAGATTGAATCCAAGTATCCCTCAATGGATGAATGGGCAAAGAAAATGCACATATACACAATGAAATAGTTTTATCTGTTAAAAAAATGAAATTACATTATTTGCAGCAACATGGATGGAACTGGAGGTCATCATCTTAAGTAAAATAAGCTGAGCACAAAAAGACAAATGCCACATGTTCTCATTTATATGTAGGAGCTAAAAAATTTGAACACAAGGAGGTAGAGTATTGAAAAATACACAATATAGTCTGGAAAGGTGAGTGGGGGGATATGGGAGGATATAGAGCAGTGGGCTAAAGGGTACAAACATAAAGTAAGATAGAAGGAACAAATTCAATGTTTGATAGCAGAGTAGGATGACTATAAAGAATATATTTGATTTTGGTAGTGGGCATTTGCTACATACCCTGACTTGATCACTATGCATTATATACATATAAAAATATTCTCATTTAGTCTCTAAATTTGAACAAATAAAAATAAAATATAAATAAGAAAAAACAAAATGAGATATCACTTCACACCTTTTGTGATGGTCATTGCAAGGCAAACACACAAAAATAAATGTTGGCTAGGATGTGGAAAATTGAGTCCCTGTACAGTGTTAATTGGACTGTAAAATTGTGCAACCACTATGTAAACAGTATGAAAATTCCCCAACATAGAAATTTTAAGATATACTTTGTGATCAAAACTTTCATGTGTTGATATTTATTCAAAAGAATTAAAATGGTGATCTTAAAGGAATATTTTCACTATCATGTGAATTGCAGTACTATTGAAAATACCAAGATGTGGACATCTTTAATGTCCATCAGTTGATGTATAGACAAACAAAATGTAGTATGTACACACAATGGAATATTAATCAATCTTTAAAAAGTAGGAATGCTGCCATATGTAACAACATAAATGAACCATCAGGAAATTATCCCAGGTGAAATAGTCCACTCACAGAATAATACTGTGTGCTTCTACTTTCATAAGGCATGTAAATTATTGAAACACATAGAAACAGACTGTCAAATAGTGGTTGCTAAAGAGTGGGTGCTGGTGAGAATGGGTACTTGTTATTCTATGAGTATAATTTTTTATTTAGGGATGATAATTAAATTCTAGGTATCTAAAACATTGTGCCTCTATTTAATACTGTATCATATGCTTTAAAATTTGTTAAAGGGTAGATTTCAAGTTAAGTATTTTTACCAAAATAATAGTTTTTAAACAACAGATGGAGAAATATGTACAACGTTAATTAACACTAACTAAAAGAACATTAGAGTACCTGTATTAATTTCAGACATAGCAGATTTTCCAGTAAGGGAAATTATCAGGGATAAAAGGGAGCATTACATAATTATGAAGGGATTAATTCTCTAAAGACATAACAATCCCGTATGTGTATGAAACTAACAAAAGCATGTCAAAATATGTGAAGTGACAAATTATTGTGAAAAATGCAAGAAGAAACAGGTGAATCTACTATTATATGTGAAGACTTCGATACTTTTTTATTAAAAATGGAAGGATGAGGCAGAAAATTGGTAAGAATATAATTTAGCTGGACTGCAAAATCAATCGATTTGATGTAATTAACATCTGTGAACTACTAGTGACAACAGAACACAATTCTTCAACTCACATGGAAAATTTACCAAGAAAACTCACATTCTGTTCCATAAAACACATTAAATAGTTTAAGAGAATAACGAGCATGCAAAAAAGAATGAGATCATGTCCTTTGCAGGGACATGGATGGAGCTGAAGGCCATTATCCTTAAGAAGCTAAGACAGGAAAAGAAAACCAAATACAGCAGTTTCTTACTATCAGTGGGAGCTAAATGATGAGAATACAGGGATAGATAGAGGAAAACAACACATATTTTGACTTATTGGAGGGTGGAGAGTTGGAGGAGAGAGCATGTAATGGATGCTGGGCTTAATACCTGGGTGATGGGGTAATCTGCACAGCAAGCAAACTACCATGGCACATATTTATTTATGTAACAAACCTGTACACGTACCCCTGAACTTAAAATAGAAGGCTTTTTAAAAAAGCAAACAATATATGTTCTCAGTTTAATATTGAGATTAACTGGAAATCAGTAATGGAAAGAGGCCAGGCATGGTGGCTTATGTCTGCTATTCCAGAATTTTCAGAGGGCAAGGAAAGAGGATTGATTGAGCCCAGGAGTTTGAGACCAGACTGGGGAAGGTAGCAAGACCTTGTCTCTGCAGATAATAATAAAAAAAGATTAGCTGGGCATAGTGGTACTTGTCTACTGTCTTTGCTACTCAGTGGGCTGAGGCTGCAGGATCACTTGAACCTGAACAGTCAAGACTGCAATAAGTCATGACTATGCCACTGCACTCAAGCATGGGCTACAGAGAGAAACCCTGTTTCAAAAAAAAAAAAAAAAAAAACAATAAAATGATAGAAAGTTAGCTGAAACATCATTCAAATACTTTGATATTAAGCAACCTCCCTCTAAATGATTCATATGTCAAAGAAGAATTCTCAAGAGAAATTACATGATCACCTCAATAGACACAGAAAAACAGGTGATGGTATCCACAGCTGAGAGAGCTGAAGATGGATCACACCACATGACTCTTTGCAGATACTCTGCAGTACCAAGAGAAAGAGCACCATATCAAGAAAGCACCCCATGGGACAAAAAAATCTGAGCAACAGCTCTTGAGCCCCAGATCTTCGCTCTGAAATAGTCTGACAAAATGAGAAGGAACAAGAGAAATAATTCTGGCAATGTGACAAAACAAGTGTCTTTAACACCCCCCCAAGAGATCACAGTAGATGACCAGGAATGGATCCAATCCTAGAATAAATTTCTGAATTGCCAGAGAAAGAATTCAGAAGGTCAATTATTAAGCTACTCAGGGAGGGAAAAGAGAAAGATGAATACCAACTTAAAGAAATAATAATAATAATAAATTTTATTTTTTATATATAAAAATATTAAATTTTTTTCTGGACAAAAAAATTTCCAGAAAAATAGATAGCATTAAAAAATCACAAATTGTGGAAATCAAGGACACACTTAGGAAAATGCAAAGTACACTGGAAAGTCTCAGCAATAAAATCAAACAAATAGAAGAAAGAACATCAGAGCTCAAAGACAAGGCATTTGAATTAACCCAATCCAACAAAGACAAACAACAAAGAATTTTAAAAATGAACAAAACCTCCAAGAAGATTGAAATTATGTTGAATGACCAAGCCTGAGAATAATTCATGTTCTCAAGGAAAAAAGAGAAATATAACAGTTTGGAAAACATATTTGAAGAAACAATTGAGGAAAACTTCCCTGACCTTGCCAGAAACCTAGATATCTAAGTACAAGAAGCTCAAAGAACACCCAGGAAATTTAGTCAAGATGAAGGAAAGAATCTTAAGAACCATGAGGGAAAAGCATACCATAACCTATAAAGGAAAACCTATCAGATAAACAGCAGATTTCTCAGCAGAAATTTTACAAGCTAGACAACATTGAGGTACTATCTTTAGCCTCCATAAACAAGAAAAGTGTCAGCCAAGAATTTTGTATTCACTGAAACTAAGTTACATAAATAAAGGAAAGATAAAATCCTTTTCAGAGAGCAAATACTAAAAGAATTCACCACTACCAAGCCAGCACTACAAGAAGTGATAAAAGGAGCTTGAAATCATAAAACAAACCCTTGAAATACATCAAAGTAGAATCTCCTAAAAGCATAAATCTTACTGGATCTATAAAACAATAACATAGTGACAAAAAAGAACAAGTATTCAGGCAACAAGTAAAACAATGAATAGAATAGTACCTCACTTCTCAATACTAACTTCAAATGCTCTAAATACTCCACCTAAAAGAAGCAGAATGGAGAAATGGAGAAGAATTTACCAACCAGATATCTGCTATCTTCAGGAGACTCGCCTAAAACATAAGGACTCACTTAAACTTAAGGTAAAGGGATGGAAAAATATATTCTATGCAAATGGACACCAAAAGTGAGCAGTAGTAGCTATTTTTATATCAGACAAAACAGAATTTAGAGCAACCACAGATAAAAAGAACAAAAGGGGACATTATAAAATGATAAAAAGGAGATGTTCGGGAAAATATTACATTTCTGAATATATATGCACCTAACACTGGAGCTTCCAAGTCTACAAAACAATTAGTACTAGACCTTAGAAATGAGATAGACAGCAACACAATGATATTGGGGGACTTTAATACTCCACAGACAGCACTAGACAGGTCATAAAGATAGAAAGTCAACAAAGAAACCATGGACTTAACCTATACCCTTAAAAAAAATGGACTTAACAGATATTTACAGAACATTCTACCTGAAAACTGCAGAATATACATTCTATTCATCAGCACATGAAAATTTCTCCAAGATAGATTATAGGTTAGGCCACAAAACAAGTCTCAATACATTTAAGACAATTGAAATTATATTAAGTACACTCAGACTACAGTAGAATAAAACTTAAGAAAATTCAAATTGTATTATGTACTCTTAGACTACAATGGAATAAAATTGTAAATCAACTCCAAAATGAACCTTCAAAACCATGCAAATACATGGAAATTAAATAAACTGCTTTTTAATCATCACTAGATCAACAATAAAATCAAGGTGAAAATTTAAAAATTATTCAAATTAAAATCTAATAGTGACACAACTTAAAACCACTGAAACACAGAAAAAGCAGTGCTAAGAGGAACATTCAGAGCATTGAATGTCTACATCAAAAAGTCTGAAAAAACACAAATAGACGATCTAAGGTCTCACCTCAAGGAACTAGAGAAATGGGAACAAACCAAATTCAAACCCAAAAGAAGAGTAATAACAAACATCAGAGCAGAGCTAAATGACATTAAAACAGCCAAACAAAAAAAGGACAAAAATACATAAAACTCTAGGTCTTTGAAAAGATAAACAAAATTGATAAATTATTAGTGAGATTAACTAAGAAAAGAAGAAAGATCCAAATAAGCTAAATTAGAAATGAAATGAGAGATACTACCACCAAAGCCACAGAAACACAAAAGATTATTTAAGGCTACTATGAACACCTTTACATGTGCAAACTAGAAATCTAGCAGAGACGGATAAATTTCTGGAAATATGCAATCTACCTACATTAAACCAGGAAGAAATAGAATCTTTGCACAGACCAGTAACAAGCAGCCAGATTAAAACAGTAATAAAAAAATTGCCAACAACAACAGAAAAGTCCAGAAAGGTGTGGAGATTTATTTAAAAACTAAAAGAAGATCTATTGTTTGATCCAGCAATCCTTCTACTAGCTATCTTCCCAGAGGAAAAGAAGTCATGATATGAAAAATATACCCGTACATGCATGTTTATAGCAGCACAATTTGGAATTACAAAAATAGGAAACCAAATCTACTGCCCATCAATCAACAAATGGATAAATAAATATGGCATTCATTTTTATGTCTGAGTAACATTCCATGTGGTATACACCACATAAAAATGAATGAAATAATGGCATTTGCAGCAACCTGGATAGAAATGGAGACTATTATTCTAAATGAAGTAACCCAGGAATGGAAAACCAAATATCGTATGTTCTCACACAGCTGTGGGAACTAAGCTATGAGAAAGCAAAGGCATAAGAAGGATACATTGGAATTTGGGGAGTTGGGGAAAGGACAGAGTCTGGTGAGGGTAGAACACTACACATCGGGTACAGTACACACTGCTCAGGTGATTGGTACACCAAAATCTCAAATACACTAAAGAATTATTTGTGTAACCAAATACCACTTGTTCTCCAAAAAATTTATTGAAATTAATAATAATATGGTAATCACACACACATACACATGCACACACACACACACACACACACACACACACACACCCAGGAACAGACAGATTCACAGATGAATCCTATTAGACATTCAAAGGAAAATTGGTACCAATTATATTGACACTATTCCAAAAGATAAAGAAAGAGAGAATCCTCCATAATCATTCTATGAAGTCAGTATCACTCTAATACCAAAACCAGGGAAGCACATAATTTAAAAAAAAAAAAAAATACAGGCCAGTGTCCCTGATGAAGATAGATGTAAAAAGTCTCAACAAAATACTAGTGTATTTAATCCAATAGCATATAAAAAAGATAACCCACCACAACCAAGTAGGTTTTATACCAGAGATCCAGGGAAGGTTTACCATACACAGGTCAATAAGTGTGATACACCACATAAACAGAATTAAAAACAAAAATTACATGATTGTCTCAATAGTTGCAGAAAAAGATTTAGGTAAAATGTAACATCTGTTTATGAGCAAAACCCTAAGCAAAATCATCATAGAAGAGACATACTTTAAGGTAATAAAAGCCATCTATGACAAAGCAACAGGCAACATTGTACCAAATGGCAAAAAGTTGAAAGCATTCCACCTGAAAACTGGAACAAGACAAGGATGCCCACTTTCACCAATTCTATTCAACATAGTACTGGAAGTCATAACCAGAGAAATCAGGCAAGAGGTAGAAATAAGAGTAGTCTAAATGAGTAAAGAGAAGGTCAAACTGTCGCTGTTTGCTAATAATATAATCATAATATAATATAGAAAACCCTAAAGACTAATCCAAAAAGATCGTTGAACTTATAAATGAATTCAGTAAATTTTCAAGATACAAAATCAATGTACATGAATCAGTAGCATTGCTATACACCAACAGTGAACAAGAGGAATCACATCAAGAACTCAACTCCTTTTACAATAGCTGCAAAATAAAATAAAATACTTAGGAATATACCTAACCAAGGAGGTAAAATACCTCTACAAGAAAAACTACAAAACACTGATGAAAGAAGTTATAAATGACACAAACAAATGGAAACACATCCCCCATGCTCATGGATGGCTAGAATTAATATTGTGAAAATGACCATACTACCAAAAGCAATCTACAAATTTAATGCAATTCTCATCAAAATACCACCATTATTCCTCACAGAACTAAAAAAAAATATTAAAATTCACATGGAACCAAAAAAGACCCCACAAATCCAATGCAAGACTAAACAAAAGGAACAAATCTGAGGCATCATATTACCTGACTTCAAACTGTACTATAGGGCCATAGTCACCAAAACAGCATGGTAGTGGCATAAAAATAGGCACATAGATAAATGGAACAAAATAGATAACCCAGAAATAAACCCAAATACCTACAGACAACTGATCTGCAACAAAGCAAACAAAAACCTAGTGAGGAAATGACATTCTATTCAACAAATGGTGCTGGGATAACTGGCAAACCACATGTAGAGAATAAAACAGAATCCTCATCTCTCACCTTATACAAAAATCAACTCAAGGTGGATCAAAGATTTAAATCATCTAAGACCCAGAACCATAAATATTCTAGGAGACAACATGGGAAAAACCCTTCTAAACATTGGCTTAGGCAAAGACTTTATGACCAAAACCCAAAAGCAAATGCAACAAAAACAAAGATAAAGGGGTGGAACTTAATTGAACATGGAATTAAACTAAAAAGCTCTGTACAGCAAAAGAAACAATCAGCAAAGTAAACAGACAGCCCACAGAGTAGGAGAAAATCTTCTAAATCTATGTATCTGACAAAGAACTAATATCCAGAATGTACAAGGAACTCAAACAATTTAGCAAGAAAAAAATAGAAAAACAATCTTATCAAGAGAAATTTTTTAAATACTTTCAACTAGAAAAAAATGAAAATACTAATTATGAAAATGTGTGGGATGCAGTGAAAGAAGTGCTTAGAGGGAAATTCATAGTATTGAATGCATATATTATACAACAATAAAGATCTAAAACTGAGGATCTGAGCTTCTTCTACTGGAGGATACTAGGAAGAGACCAGCAAATTAAATTCAAGCCATTATAGAAAATAGTATAGAGGTTTCTCAATATGTTAAAAATGGAACTACCATATGACCCAGAAATTCCTCTTCTGGGTATATACCCAAAGGAAATGAAATCAACACCTCACAGAGAAATCTGCACTCCTATGCTTATTGTTCATTCATGATATCCAAAATATGGAAACAATCTAAAATTTGTTGACAGGTGAATTAGTTTGTTTTCATACTTCAATAAAAAAACTGCCTGAGCCTGGGTAATTTATAAAAGAAAGAGGTTTAATTGACTCACAATTCAGCATAGCTGTGGAAACCTCAGAAAACTTACAATCCTGGTGGAAGGCAAAGAGAAAGAAAGGCATCTTCTTCACAAGGCATCAGGGAGCAGATGTGCCAAGCAAAGGGGAAATATCCCCTTATAAAACCATCAGATCTTATGAGAACTCACTCACTATCACAAGAATAGCTTGGGGAAAGCTGCCCACATGATTCAATTACCTCCACCTGGTCTCTCCCTTGTCACATGGGGATAATGGAGATTATGGGGATTACAATTCAAGATGAGATTTTGGTGGGGATGGAAAGCCTTACCATATCAATCAGTGACTATAAATGAATAATGATAGATAGTCATGAACCACATAATGCCATTTCAAAATAGAAAGCATTAAGCTCAAGTGAATTGACTGGTGAATTTTCTCAGACATTTAAGGAAGAAATTGTGTGAATTCTCTACAGTGCTTTTTAGATTTTGCAAGAAAAATGAATACTTTTTAATTCATTTTGTGAGGTCATCATTACTATAAGGCCTACACCACAGAAAAACACAATAAAGGAAAACTATTGTCCAATTTCTTTCATAAACAGATGCAAAAATTCTCAACAGAATATTAGCAGCTGATGTCCAACTATGTATAAAAGTAATTATTCACCACAAGGAAGTGGTATTTATTCCAGGCATGCAAGGCTGATTCAACATTCAAAAGTCATTAATGTGAGATTACAAAGGAACTGGAAAGCCTGAATGAACAGAAAGAGGGTAGGTTCCTGAACTGAGCAATCATAAGCATCAAAGATATAATGCCCTAGGTCCAAGAGCTCAAATTCTGCATTCAAATTATATATTAGGAGAAAAATGGCAGCTAAGAGGCAGGACTAAATTGCAGCTTCCACTCAGACAGACAGAGTATTGTATGGAGACTCACAGTATAAGCTTTGGAACATGCCAGGAAAGCGGAGAGAATCCACAGACCCCTTGAAGAAAGCAACTTGCTGCTGGAGGCTCCGTGAGATAGCTAAAAAACTGTGAGTGCCCAAAATGTGAGAGGGGAAAAGTCTGCTTCCAAACACACATCCTTACGGGGGAACTGAGGGTCCAGATTATGGGAGAATGATTTCACCTTACATAGAGCTGAGATAAATTTAGAGATGCAAGTGAAATATAGAGTTAGAGGGAAGCAGCAGGGAGAGCTCTGTGGACACTCTTGGTCCCCAGGGAAGCCATTTCTGAGTTTGTCTCACAGGGGTGTTTTTGGTAGGGTTGCCAATAGAATTGGAGAAAGATCACAAGGAGAAGAAAATTTCCAGATGAACTTTGTAACAATTTTAACTGGCCACAAAGTTTCCTGGACAGAATTTGGGGAGGGGTGAATGAGGAGTGCAGATACCAGCACAGAAACCGAGGCAGGAGGCCAGTTCAGAAACCTGAAGGCCCTGCTTGCTTTCCCAGCTGAGGGGCTTGTAGCCTGGGGTAAGTTCCCCAGTTCATCAGCTGTCTTTATGTAAACTTGGTGCTGTTGGGGGTGTACAGTGGGAGTAAGACTTGCCTTTTTGGCTGCATAGGAGTTGAGTGAGGCCTCTCACTCTCAGCTTTCCCTCACTTATCTGATGACCTGTATGACAGCCATAGTCCTTCTGGGAATGTAACTTTATCAGCCTGAGAAACAGACCCTCATCCCCCACAGCAGCTAAAGCAATCACTGTTTAAGGAGAGTCTGAGCTCAGACAGCCTACCCCTTCCCCAACCTGGTGGTCTTTCTCTACCCATCCTGGTAACCAAAGACAAATGACATAATCTCTTGGGAAAACTGTGGCCCCCACCCATCACATGAGGAACCTGAATACTTATCCAGATGCTCCTAAGGCAAGCTTGTATCTACCACAGCTGATGCTGTTTTGAAAGCACCATCTGCTGACTAAACCAACACAAAACCATCAAAGGCCAACCAACACAAAACCACCAACTAAACAAAACTACAACCAAACCGTCACAGAGTTCACTTCACTTTCTTACCTTTTTGATTAAACTAAATGGCTTCTTCACCATGAAAGAAATAATCAGCAGAGTAAACAGACAACCTACAGAATGGAAGACTACTTTGCAAACCACGCATCCAACAAAGGACTAATATCCAGAATCTACAAGGAACTGAAACAAATCAGCAAGAAAAAAAACTAACAATCCCATCCAAAAGTGGGCTAACAACATGAGTAGATAATTCTCAAAAGAAAATATAAAAATGACCAATAAACATATTAAAAAATGCTCAACATCACTAATGATCAGGGAAATGTCAATCAAAACCACAATGCAATACCTCCTTACTCCTTCAAAAAATGGCCATAAATGAATAGTGAAATGAAAAATACAAAAAGAATATATGTTGGTGTGGATGTAGTGAAAAGGCAATATTTTTACACTTCTGGTGGGAATGTAAACTAGTACAACAACTATGGAAAGTTGTATGGAGATTTAGTAAGGAACTAAAAGTAGATCTACTATTTCATACAGCAATCCCACTACTGGATATTTACACAGAGGAAAAAAAGTCATTATACAAAAAAGATACTTGCACATTCATGTTTATAGCAGCACAATTTGCAATTGCAAAAATATGGAACCAGCTCAAATACTCATCAATCAATGAATAGATTATATATATATATATATATATATATATATGCACATGTATATATACATATATATATACACCCATATATACATACATACCATGGAATACTATTCAGCCATAAAAAGGAATGAAATAATGGCATTCACAGAAACATGGAATAGTATTGGAGACAATTATTCTAAGTGAAGTAACTCGGGAATGGAAACAGAACATCATATGTTCTCACTCATGAGTTGGAGCTAAGCTATGAGGATGCAAAGACATAAGAATGATACAATGGACTTGAGAAACTTGTGGTAAAAAATGGGAGAGGTGAAGGGAAAAGACTACACATTGGGTACAATGTACATTGTTCTGGTGATGGATGCACCAAAATCTCAGAAATTAGTGCTAAAGAACTTTTCCGTTTCACCAAACACCACCTATTCTCCCAAAATCTATTGAAATAACATTTTTTTAAAAAAATTATTAATCATTAATGTAACCTATTACATTATCAGACTGAAGAAGAAAAATGTCATATTCATGTAAATAGCTACCAGAAAACATTTCTCAAAATCCACTTTTTGTTTATAATTAAAAAAAAAAAAACCTTTTAGCAAACCAGGAATAGAGAACTTTCTCAACTTGCTTTCTGAAAAATGTAAAAGAAACCTAAACCTAACATTATACTTAATGGGAAGAAACTAGAAGCTTTCCTGCTAAGATGAGAAATAAGACAAGAATGTCCTTTCTAACCACTACTTTTCAGCGTTATGCTAAATGTCTTAACTTATGCAATATGACATGAAAAGGAAATAAAATTATATACATATTGGGAAGAAAAAATAAAACTGCTTTTTTTTAATGGGTGACCTAATAGTCTATACAGAAAATTTGAGTTGGCCAAAAAAACTTTTTGAACCAAAAAACAATTATAGCAAAGTTTCAGGATACAAGATTAATATACAAAAGTCAATTGCTTTCCTACATCCCATTAATAAGTGGAATTTGAAATGAAAAACACAATTCCATTTACATTAGCACCCAAGAAATAAAATTCTTGGGTATAAATGAAACAAAATATGTACATGATATAGAAAAAAACTACAAAACTCTGATAAAAAAAGAACTAAATAAATGGGAAGATATTTTATGTTCATGGATAGTAAGACAATATTTTCAAGATCTTATTTTACTACAAACTTATCTATAGGTTTAACGCAATTCCAATAAAAATTCTAGGAAGTCATTTTATAAATATTGACAAACTGATTCTGAAATTTATATGAGAAGGCAAAAGACTCAGAATAGCTAACTTAAAATTGAGGAACAAGAATGTCAGAGGCCCGACATTACCTGAGTTCAAGACTTCCTATAAAGCTGCAGTATTCAAGGCAGTATGGTACTGGCTAGAAAATACACAAATACATTTGTGGAACAGAATGGACAACCTGTAAATAACTTACATAAATATAATAAACTGATCTTTGACAAAGGAGCAGAAGGTAATACAATGATTCAAATAACATATTTTAAACAAATAGTGCTAGAACTACTGGATCTCTGCAAGCAACACAAAAAAATCTAAACAGATACCTCACACTATTTACAAAAATGCATTTAAAATGGATCATAAACCTAAACGTTAAATGAGAAGGTATAAAACTCCTAAAAATAACATTGAAAAAATCAGTTACTTTGAATATTTTAATGGTTTTAACAATACCAAAGACACAGGCTATGAAAGAAATAATTGATAAGCTGGACTTCATTTAAATTAAAAACTTATCTGTAATGACACTATCGAAAGAATAAGAAAACAAGGCAAAGACTGGGAGAAAATACTTGCAAAATTGTATCTGATAAAGGACTATGATCCAATATATCCAAAAACTCAACAATAACAAAATGGAAACCTAATTTTAAAATAGAAAAAAATCCTGCACATATATTTCAACAATGATGATATGCATATGGCAAGTAAACATATGTAAAGATGTTCAGCATCATATATCATGAGAATTGTAAATTAAAACAAAGTGAGATGCCACTACACAACTATTATAATGGCTGAAATCTAAAACACTGACAAACCAAGTATTAATGAGAATGTAGAGCAAAAGGGACTTTCATTTATTCGTGGCATGGGAGCAAAATAGCACAGTTACTTTGGAAGAAAGTTTGGCAGTTTCTTGCACAACTAAACACACTTCTATCATATAATGCTCCTTGGTATGTACTTAAATGAGTTGACACAAAAACCTGCAAATCGATATTTATAGTAGCTATCCTTATAATTACCAAATCTTGGAGGCAAGCAAGAATTCCTTCAGTAGGTGAATGAAAAAATTAACTGTGATACATCTAGATATTGGAATATTCAGCTCCAAAAAATACACTATGAAGCCATGATAATATGTGGAGGAGCCATATGTGTGTATTACTAAGTGAAAGAATCCTATCTGAGAAGACTACTGTATAATTCCAATTACATGACAATCTTGAAATCATAAAGCTCTGAAGATTATTAGAAAGTCACTGGCTTTCAGTGGCCAGAGGAATGGGAGTGATGAAAAACAGATCAAAGATAATTATTTTAGGTAGTGAAACTATTCTATACGACACTATGATGATAAATGCATGTCATTTTATGTTTCTCAAGACCCACAGATTATACAACACCAAGAGTGAATTCTCATGTAGACTATGAACTTTCAGTGATATTGTGCATCAATGTAAGTTTACTGATTTTAACTAATGTGTCACTCTGATGCAGACTGTTGATAGTCTGGAAAGTTATGCATGTATGAGGAAAAAGGGTATACTGGTACTCTCTGTCCTGCCCACTCAATATTGATGTGTACCTAAAACTTTTATTTTAAAAAATAGTCTCAAATCAGAAACATAATTTCGCTCATAAGCACCACAAAAAGAATAAAATATTTAGGAATACAGCTAACCAGGGAAGTGAAAGATCCCTACAACAAAAAACAAAAATCAGTGCTCAAAAATCTCAGAGATGCCACCAACAAAAAAATGTTCCATGCTCGTGGATAGGAGGAATCAATCTCATTACAATGGCCATACTGCCAAAAGCAATTTGCAGATTCAGTGCTATTTCTATTAAACTACCAATGACATTCTTCAAAGAATTAGAAAAACACTGTTTCAAAATGTATATGGGGTCAGGCACGGTGGATCATGCCTGTAATTCCAGCACTTTAGGAACCGCAGATGGGTGGATTATGAGGTCAGGAGTTCAAGACCAGCTGGACCAGCATGGTGAAACCCCATCTCTCCTAAAACTGCAAAAATTAGCCAGGTGCAGTGGCAGGTGCCTGTAATCCCAGCTACTTGGGAGGCTGAGGCAGGAGAGTCACTTGAAGCTGGGTGGCAGAGGTTGCAGTGAGCCAAGATCACACCACTACACTCCAGCCTGGGAAACAGAGTGACACTCTATTAAAAAAAAAAAAAAAAAAAAAAAAAAAGCCCAAATCACCAAGGCAATTCTAAGCAAAAAGAACAAAGCTGGAAATATTATGCTACCTGACTCCAAACTATATTACAGAGCCACAGTCACTAAAACAGAATGGTACTGGTACAAAAACAGATGTGTACACAAATGGAAAAACATAGAGCACCAAAATAAATATGCACACCTACAACCATGTGATCTTTGATAAAGCTGACAAAAACAATGTGGGAAATGAATCTAGTCAATAAATCATACTTGAATATCTGGTAGCCATATGCAGAAGATTGAAACTGGACCCCCTTCTTACACCAGATACAAAAATTAATTTAAGATGGATTAAAGACTTAAATGTAAAATCCAAAACTGTAACAACCCTGGAAGACAACCTAGGCAATACCAATTCTGGACATAGGAATGGGCAAATATTTCATGAATAATACACCAAAAGCAATTGCAACCAAAAAAATGACAAATGAGGTCTAATTAAACTAAAAGGCTTCTCCATGGCAAAATAAACTATCAGCAGAGTGATCAGAAAACTTACAGAATGGGAGAAATTTTTTGCAAACTATGCATTTGACAAAGGTCTAATATCCAGCATCTATAAGGAATTTAAAGAAATTTAAAAGAAAAAAACAAACAACCTCATTAAAAAGTGGGCAAAGAATATGAACAGACACCTTTAAAAAGAAAACATACATGTAGCCAACAAGCATATGAAAAAAAGGTCCACATCACTGCTTATTAGAGAAATGCAAGTTAAAACCATAACAAGATACCATATCAAATCAGTTAGAATGGCTACTATTCTGAAAAGTCAAAAAATAAGACATAGTGGCAAGGTTGCAGAAGAAAAGGAATGCTTGTACATTGTTGGTGAGAGTGTAAATTAGTTTAAATATTGTGGAAAGTGATGTGACAATTCATCAAAGACATAAATACGATTCGACCCAGCAATCCCATTATTGGGTATATACTCAAAGGAATATAAATAATTCTATCTTAAAAACACATTCATGTGTATGTTCATTGCAGCATTATTCACAATAGAAAAGACGTTGAATCAATCTGAATGCTCATATCCAGTAGGCTGGACAAAGAAAATGTGGTACATATACATTATGGAGTACTATGCAGCCACAAAAAGAAAAAAATCGTGTCTTTTGCAGGAACATGGATGCAGCTGGAGGCCGTCATCATTAGCAAACTAATGTGGTGTTAGAAAACCAAATACTGCATGTTCTCACTTAAAGTGGGAGCTAGATGGTGAGAACAACAGACCTTGGGTCCTACTGGGTGGTAGAGAATGGAAGGTGAGAGGGATCAGGAAAAATAACTGTTGGATACTAGGCTTAATGCCTGGGTGGTAAAATAATCTGTACAACACCCATGGCATGAGTTTATCTACATAGCAAACCTGCTTATGTACTCCTAAATTGTGAATAAAAGTTTAAGGAGGAAAAAAATAATTTTAAATAAAATACAGTGTATTTATAAATCTTATATAGAAAACTCCAAGTCCAGATTGCTTGAGTGCTGAATTCTACCAAACATTGTTTAAAGAAAAAAAATCTCAAAAACTCTTCCCAAATATGGAAGAGTAGCACATATCTCCTAACTCAGTTTGTTGGAATAGCATTATTCTGCTATGGAGAGAGAAAGGCCTTATAATGCAACTATGAAAAAATTCTCCTTTATCATGAATGTAAAAATTTCTTATAGAAATTTAGAAAATTAAATTCAAAGACATATGAAGTGATACTACATCATGTCTAAGTAAAGTGTTTTTCAAGGATTAAAGTCAGTTTACACTAGGGCCTACTTGAGGGTAAAGCATGGGAGGAGGGAGAGGAGCAGAAAGAACTATTGAGTATCAGGTTTAGCACCTGGATGATAAAATAATCTGTACAACAAAACCCCATGACACAAATTTAGCTAAATAACAAACCTGCATGTGTACTGCTGAATCTGAAATAAAAGTTTTTAAACTAATAATAGGTTAACATTTGAAAAATCAAACAATGTTATTTGCTATATTAATGGATTAAAGAAAAACCATCTGATCATTCCAATAGATGCAGAAAATACATTTGACAAAATCCATCATTGATTTTTAATAAAATAGCTCAGCAATCTAGGCATAGAAGGAAACTTTCTTAACTTCCTTTGAAAACTATACAGCTAATATAAAACTTAATGTTGGAAGACTGAATGCTTTCCTACTTAAGTCTGCAACAAAATAAGAATTCCACTTGAACACTTTTATTTAACATTGTACTGTAACTTCTAGTCAATACAATTAAACATAAAAGTTTGAAGGACACTAAGTGAATTTACAAAAATTAAACATATTTCTGCATACCAGCAATAAACCATGAGAATTTTAAAAGTCAATACTGCTTAC
This sequence comes from Saimiri boliviensis, assembly GCF_048565385.1. NCBI lineage: Eukaryota > Metazoa > Chordata > Mammalia > Primates > Cebidae > Saimiri > Saimiri boliviensis. Next base: position 54,641,201 of record NC_133470.1, read on the forward strand.
AGTAGCATACAAAATACCAAATACATAGAGATGAATCTGATAAAAAAAAGAGCAAGACCCATACACTGAAAATGATGAAATATTGCTCACAGTAATTAAAGAGCACATAAAATAGATCTACAATACTCTTCAATTAGAAGACTCAATTTTGTTCAAGTGTCAATTTTACCCAAATTGAGATATAGATTGAATGAAATCTCAATTAAACTTTCAAACAGGTTTTTAAAAAGAAATTCACAGCCGGCCATGGTGGCTCACACCTGTAATCCCAGCACTTTGGGAGGCCAAGGTGAGTAGATCAGGAGGTCAGCAAATCGAGATCATCCTGGCTAACACGGTGAAACCCTGTCTCTACTAAAAATACAAAAAAAAAAAAAAAAAAAAAAAAAAAAAAAAAAAAAAAAACTAGCCGAGCATGGTGGCACACGCCTGTAGTCTCAGATGCTCGGTAGGCTGAGACAGGAGAATCACTTGAACCCGAGAGGCAGAGGTTATATCCGTCTCAAAAAAAAGAAAAAAAAAGAAATTCACAAACCAATTTTAAAATTCATTTGAGATTACAAAATATCTAGAAGAGCCAAAGTGTTATGAGGAAAATAGTGTAAAATGATAGGACTTACAATGTCTTAAAGGCTTAGAAATCTAACTTGTTTAAAACAAGTGTGTTGCTGACAATATAGATGAATAAATCGAAGAAACAACATAGTGAGTCCAGAGATGAGCTTACATACATATAGTTTATCGATTTTCAACCAAACCTAAAATTTCATGGAGAAAGTATGGTTTCTTTAACTAATTGTGGTAGAATAATTGAGTAACCATATGCAAAAAACAAAAACAAAAACAAAATCCACTTATCTATATCTCAGTGTACAATAAGTTAATCAAACCCAGTCATAAATCTAAATGTAAAACCAAAAATTAAAAACTAAACTCTTAGAAGAAAAATGGGGAATAATTTTTGTGTTATTTAGAAGAAAATTTATTAGGTGTGACATCACTGAATAGTCAATACAAATAAATAAATTGGACTTCTCAAAATTAATTTTTCTGCTATTTGAAAGACATTTAAAAAATATTGTAAAGACAAGCTATACACTTGAAGAAAACATTTACAATGTACAAATGAAATAAATATTTTAATCTCAATAAGAAGTAACCGATAAACCAAATAAATAATGGACACAAGCTTTTACATTTTTAAATGTTATTATTATTATACTTTAATTTCTGAGATACATATGCAGAATGTGCAGGTTTATAGCATAGGTATACACGTGCCATGGTGGTTTTCTGTAACCATAAACTCATCATCTGCATTAGCTATTTCTCCTAATGCTAACCCTCCCCTGGATCCCCATGCCCCAACAGGTCCCGCTGTGTGATGCTCCCCTTCCTATGTCCGTGGGTTGTCATTGTTCAACTTCCACTTATGAGTGAGAACATGCAGTGTTCAGTTTTCTGTTTTTCTGTTAGCTTGCTGAGAATGATGGTTTCCAGTTTCATTCATGTCCCTGCAAAGGACATGAACTCATCTTTTGTATGACTACATAGTATTCCATGGTGTATACGTGCCACATTGTCTTTAGCCAGTCTATCACTGATAGGCATTTGGGTTGGTTTCAAGTCTTTGGTATTGTGAACAATGCTGCAATAAACCATACGTGTACATGTGTCTTTACTGTAAAATTATTTATAATCCTTTGGGTATATACTCCAGTAATGGGATTGCTGGATCAAATGGTATTTCTGGTCCTAGATCCTGGAGGAATTGCCACACTGTCTTCCATAATGGTTGAACTAATTTGCACTCCCATCAGCAATGTAAAGGGTTCCTATTTCTCCACATCCTCTTCAGAATCTGTTGTTTCCTGACTTTTCTTTTAATTGAATTTTAGGTTTTAGGGTACATGTGAAGAACATGCAAGATTGTTGCATAGGTACACACATGGCAGTGTGATTTGCTGCCTTCCTCCCCATCACCTATATCTGGCATTTCTCCCCATGCTATCTCTCCTCACCTCACCACCCCCCATCCCTCTCCCATTTCCCCCCAACAAACCCCAGTATGTAATGCTCCCCTCCCTGTGTCCATGTGTTCTCATTGTTCAACACCTGCCTATGAGTGAGAATATGCGGTGTTTGATTTTCTGCTCTTGTGTCAGTTTGCTGAGAATGATGATTTCCAGGTTCATCCATGTCCCTGCAAAGGACACGAACTCATCGTTTCGATGGCTGCATAATATTCCATGGTGTATATGTACCACATTCTAACTAGCATGAGATGCTATCTCATTAGGGTTTTGATTGACACTTCTCTAATGACAGTGATGATGAGCTATTTCTCCTATGTTTGTTGGCCTCATAAATGTTTTCTTTTGAGAAGTGTCTGTTCATATCCTTTGCCCACTTTTTGATGGGGTTGTTTTTTTCTTCTAAATTTGTTTAAGTTCTTTGCAGATTCTGGATGTCCTTTGTCAGATGGATAGATTGCAAAAATTTGTTCCCATTCTGTAGTTTGCCTGTTCATTCTGATGACAGTTTCTTTTGCTGTGCAGAAGCTCTTTAGGTTAATTATATTCCATTTTTCAATTTTGGTTTTCGTTGCCATTGCTTTTGCTGATATAGTCATGAATTCTTTGTCCATGCCTATGCCCTGAATTGTATTGCCTAAGTTTTTTTTCAGAGTGTTTTTCATTTATGGTCTTACATTGAAGTCTTTAATCCATCTTGAGTTAATTTTTGTATAAGGTGTAAGGAAGGGGTCCACTTTCAGTTTTCTGCATATGGCTAGCCAGTTTTCTCACCATCACTTATTAAATAGGGAATCCTTTCCCTATTATTTGTTTCTGTTAGGTTTGTCAAAGATCAGATGGTTGTAGATGTGTGGAGTTACTTCTGAGGCTTCTGTTCTGTTCCATTGGTCTATATATCTGTTTTGGTACCAGTGCCATGCTGTTTTGGTTACTGTAGCCTTGTAGTATAGTTTGAAGTTAGGTAGTGTGATGCTTCCAGCTTTGTTCTTTTTGCTTAGAATTGTCTTGGCTTATGGTCTCTTTTTTGGTTTCATATAAAATTTAAAGTAGTTTTTTTCTAGTTTTGTGAAGAAAGTCAATGGTAGCTTGATGGGAATAGCATTGAATCTATAAATTACTTTGGGGCTGGGCTTGGTGGCTCAAACCTGTAATCTCAGCACGTTGAGAGGTCGAGGTGGGTGGATCACAAAGTCAGGAGTTTGAGACCAGCCTGACCAACATAATGAAACCCTATCCCTACTAAAAATACAAAAATTGGCTGAGTGTGGTGGTACACGCCTATATTCCCAGCTACTTGGGAGGCTGAGGCAGAAGCATCACTTGAATCTGGGAGGTGGAGGTTGCAGTGAACCAAGATTGTGCCACTGCACTCCAGCCTGGGCAGTAAAGAGAGACTCCATCTTAAAAAAAAAAAAAAAAAAGTTACTTTGGGCAATATGGCCATTTTCACGATGTTGATTCTTCCTATCCATGAGCATGGAATGTTATTCCATTGGTTTGAGAAACAAGCTTTGAACACATATTTTATTAGTGAAGATATGGAGATGGCAAATAAAAAGAAACAATGTTAAGTATTATTTCTCTCTAAAGAAATGTAATATCATTGGTCACAATGATATATCACCACACATTAATCACATTGTCTTAACTAAAAAGAATTGATTATACTTTAAGTTCTGAGATACATAATAATTCCAGGGATTAAGTACTATTTAGTTCAACTTTAAATCTCAGAGAAATGGGTAACTAAAATTTGATCACCAAACTCCATGCAAATATTAAACAGAGCAAAAATTCAACTCCAGGTCTGTCTCACTCCACAATCCTTTTCCAATCTGTCACATTAAAAAGAAAAAGAAGGCCGGGCGCGGTGGCTCAAGCCTGTAATCCTAGCACTTTGGGAGGCTGAGGTGGGTGGATCACGAGGTCAAGAGATCGAGACCATCCTGGTCAACATGGTGAAACCCCATCTCTACTAAAAATACAAAAAATTAGCTGGGCATGGTGGCGCTTGCCTGTAATCCCAGCTACTCAGGAGGTTGAGGCAGGAGAATCATCTGAACCCGGGAGGCGGAGGTTGCTTTGAGCCGAGATTGTGCCATTGCACTCCAGCCTGGGTAACAAGAGTGAAATTCCGTCTCAAAAAAAAAAAAAAAGAAAGAAAGAAAGAAAGAAAGAAAAGAAAAGAACAAAGAAAAAGAAGGACTGGGCATGGTGTCTCACGCCTGTAATCTAAGAAATTAGGGAAGCTGTGGTGGGTGGATCACGAGGTCAAGAGATCGGGACCATCCTGGTCAACCCCGTCTCTACTAAAAAAAATACGAAAATTAGCCAGGCGTGGTGGCACATGCCTGTGGTCCCAGCTACTCAGGAGGCTGAGGTGAAAGAATCGCTTGACCCCAGGAAGCGGAAGTTGCAGTGAGCCAAGATTGTGTCACTGCGCTCCAGCCTGGTGACAGAGCAAGATTCAGTCTCAAAAAAAAAAAAAAAAAAAAAAAAAGGAAAGAAAGAAAAAATAGAAGAAAATAATATCACTCACTTAATATATTAGAGGTAGCATAAGAAGTTGAAACTAAGCAAATAGTGGTTTTATATTTATTTACTGTTGGAAATCAGACTCTTTAAAAGATAACAATCTAGCAGTCTAAAGTATCCCTTGGGATCCTTAGTTACTCGGTAACACTATCCAGGTTTCCCATGCAGTACCTTTGCCTGTGTATTTTCTTATCTGGAAAGCCTTTCTTCCCTTATCTGCCTGATAAACTCTCACTCTTCTTTTTCCTTTCCTCGTTCTTTATTTTAATCATTTGAATAATTCATTGCTCCTATTTTGGCTTCTTTGCAGTTTGTATCTATTACAATTTGTTATGTTATTGTTCATTATTTAAATGTTCATTTTCCGCATTGGATTTTGAGTTCTTTGAGGAACTCCTCAGTGCTCTTTACACTTGTTGCTCACAGTCAGTGGGTGAATAAATTGGTGATAAATATCTTTCATTTATGCAGATTAAAGGGATAGTATGTTATAATGGGGAGAACACTATAATCGCATGAGTCATTTAATAAGACCTCTATTTTCTCTTCTGTAAATGGTGGGTGTTGAGCTAGATACTTTCCAATATTATTTCTAAATCTACTTGTCTGATTTACCCAAGTGTTTTTTTTACTATCGGTAGAAAGCATACACAGAAATCATCCTTTCGCTATATTTATTTATTTTTTCTATTTCTGCTATGCCAAACAATATAAGAACGCATACCTTCTCTATCATGATAAAAAACAAATGTCTACAGATGTAGCATAAGAAAAAAAGTAATTTTCTGCATGCAGTTCTGATTTTCTTTTCTTTTCCCTGTGATAATTGCAAATCCATCAATAGAAATAAACTGCATTACAAATATTTTTTAAAAGTTGATTATAAGAAATTTTGGCAAGATTGTGGAACAACTAGAGCTCTCTTACACTGTTAGTGGGATTGTAAATTGTCCAAAATTTAGAGGACAAGTTTGGCATTACTAAAATGTTAAATGTACACTGATCTGTCTCCCAGGCTGGAGCGCAGTGGCACAATCTTGGCTGACTGCAACCTCCACCTCCCAGGCTCCGGCAGTTATCCTGCCTCAGCCTCCTGAGTAGCTGGGACTACAGGCACACACAACCACAACTGGCTAATTTTTTGTATTTTAGTAGAGACAGAATTTCACTGTGTTGCCCAGCTTGTCTCAAACTCCTGAACTCAGGGAATACACCCAGCTCAGCCTCCCAAAATGCTAGGATTACAGGCATAAGCCACCATGCCCAGTCCACTCTTTAGTATTTAATAAAGAGAAATAAAAGCATATGTGCATACAAAGATTGTTATACACATATTTATAGCAGCTCTAAAAAGGGAGATAACTCAAAAGTCTATTAACAGGTGAGTGAATAAGAAAGTTGTTTTATATTCCTATAGTAGAACACTACTCATCAATAAAAAAGAGCTACTATTGATACACGCCACAAGTTGAATAAATCTCAAGTAATTATGCTGAGTGAAAGAGCCTGACAAATTAGTGCTGGATCAAGACAAGGATGCCCAGTTTCACCACTTCTATTCAACATGGTTCTGGAAGTCCTAGCCAGAGCAGTCAAACAAGAGAAAACAATGAAGGGCATCCAAATCAGTAAAGAGGAAGTCAAATTGTCACTGTTTGCTGATGATATGATTGTATACTTAGAAAACCCTATAGATTCATCCAGGAAGCTCCTAGAACTGGTAAATGAATTCAGCAAAGTTTCAGGATACAAAATTAATGTACACAAATCAATAGATCTGCTATACACCAAAAGCAACAAAGCTGGAAATCAAATCAAGAATTCAACCTCTTTCACAATAGCTGAAAAAAAAAAAAAAAAAAAGGAATATATCTAACCGAAAAAGTAAAAGACCTCTACAAGGAAAAGTACAAAACACTGATGAAAGAAATCATAGATGACACAAACAAATGGAAACACATCCCATGCTCATGGATGGTTAGAATCAATATTGTGAAAATTAACATGCTACTAAAAGCAATCTACAAATTCAACACAATTCCCATAAAATTACCATCATCATTCTTCACAGAACTAGAAAAAATAATCCTAAAATTCAAATGGAACCAAAAAAGAAACTGCATAGCCAAAGCAAGAATAAGCCAAAAGAACAAATCTGGAGGCATCACATTACCTAACTTCAAACTATTTTATAAGCCATAGTCACCAAAACAGCATGGTACTGACATAAGAATAGGCACATAGTCCAGTGGAACAGAATGGAGAACACAGAAATGAATCCAAATACTTATAGCCAACTGATCTTCAACAAAGCAAACAAAAAAATGAAGTGGGGAAAGGACACCCTATTCAACAAATAGTGCTGGGATAATTAGCAACCATCATGCAAAAGAATAAAGCTGGATCCTCTTCTTTCATCTTATACAACTATCAACTCAAGACGGATCAAATACTTAAATCTAAGTCCTAAAACCATAAAGATTCTTGAAGATAACATGGGAAAATACCTTCTAGACATTGGCTAAGGCAAAGACTTCATGACAGAGAACCTAAAAGCAAATATAACAAAAACAAAGATGAATAGGTGGGACTTAATTAAACTAAAAAGGGTTTGCACAGCAAAAGAAACAGTCAGCAAAGTTAACAGACAAAAGACATATCCAGAATCTACAAATAAGTCAAACAAATCAGTAAGAAAAAAAAAAAAAAAAAAAAAAAACAGTCCTATCAAAAAGTAGGGTAAGAATGTGAATAGAAAAGCCTCAAAAGAAAATATACAAATGGCAAATCAAAACCACATTTAGATACCATCTCACGCCAGTTAGGATGGAGATCATTAAAAAATCTGGAGACAGCAGATGCTGGAAAGGATGTGGAGAAAAAGGAAAACTTTTACACTCTTGGTGGGAGTGTAAATTAGTTCAATCATTATGGAAGACAGTGTGGCAATTCCTCAAGGATCTAGAAATAGAAATTCCATTTGACCCTGCAATCCCATTACTGTGTATATACCCAAAAGATTATAAATCATTCTATTATAAAGACACATGCACACGTATGTTACTTGCAGCACTGTTTACAATAGTGAAGACCTGGAACCACCCAGAATACCCATCGGTGATGGGCACGAAGAAAACGTGACTCATCTACACCATAGGATACTATGCAGCGTTAAAAAGCAATGAGTTTGTGTCCTTTGTGGAGACATGGATGAATCTAGAAACCATCATTCTCAGCAAACTGACACAAGAACAGAACACCAAACACCGCATGTTTTCACACATAGGCGGGTGATGAACAATGAGAACACTTGGGCACAGGGAAGGAAACAGCACTGACAGGGCTAGGTGGGGGCGTCGAGGGGAGGCGAGGGACAGTGCAGGAGAGGGGCAGGGAGGATGGGGAGGGATAAGACCAGGAGAAAATGCCTGATGTAGTCGATGGGGGTGTGGGGAAGATGGAGAGAGCAAATCACCATGGCATGTATGTACCTATGCAACAATCCTGCAGGATGCAGGATGTGCACATGTACCCCAGAGCCCAAAATACAATTAAAATAAAAAGAAAAGAAAATATACAAATGACCAGCAAGCATAGAGAAATGCTCCACTAATGATCAGGGAAATGCAAATCAAAACCATAATGTAATACCACCTAACTCCTGCAATAATGGCCATTATAAAATAAATAAATAAATAAATAAATAAATAGATGTTTGTGTAGATGTGGTGGAAAGGAATACTTTTACACTGTTGGTGGGCATGTAAACTACTATACTACACTATATAAACAACCACTGAAAATGCTCTCACTAATGATCAGGGAAATGCAAATCAAAATCATAATGTAATACCATCTAACTCCTGCAATAATGGCCATTATAAAAAAAAAAATAGATGTTTGTGTAGATGGGGTGGAAAGGAATACTTTTACACTGTTGGTGGGCATGTAAACTACTATACTACACTATATAAACAACCACTGAAAACAGTGTAGAGAGTCCCTAAAGAACTAAAAGTAGATCTACTGTTTGACCTAGCAATCCTACTACCAAGTATTTACCCAGAGGAAAAGAAGTCATTATAGAAAAAAGGTACTTGCATACGCATGTTTATAGCAGCACAATTTGCAATTGCAAAAATATGGAACCAGCCCAAATGCCCATCAATCAATGAGTGGATGAAGAAAATGTGGCATATATTTACCATGGGTGCTACCAAGCCATTAAAAAATAAAATAAAATAATGGCATTTGCAGCAACCTGGATGGAATTGGAGACTATTATTCTAAGTGAAGTAACTCGGGAATGGAGAAAACAAACATCGTATGTTCTCACTCATACGTGGGAGCTAAGCTATGAGAATGCAAAATCATAAGAATGATGCATTGGACTTTGGGAACTCGGGAAAAAGAATGGGGGTTGGCAAGGGATAAAATACTACACATTAAGTACAGTGTACACTGTTTAGGTGGTGCGCACACCGAAATCTCAGAAATCACCACTAAAGATTTTTGCATGTAACCAAACACCATCTGTTTCCAAAAAACCTATGGAATTAAAAAAATTTAAATTATATGTTGAATGTAAAAATTATACTGTAGTTACATAGAATAATGCCTCTTTTCCTAAGATATAAATGATGAAGTACCTTGGGTAGAGGATTATGATGCTAGCAACCAACTCTCAAGTGATTCAGCAAGAAATAGACACTATGTACACATGCATGCATACAGAGAAAGAAAGCAAATACTACAAAGTATTAATATTGGTGAATTTAGGCCAAAGTTATAGGATGTACTATTTCTGCAACATTTTGAAGATTTCAAATTTTTCAAAATAAAATGTTGAAGTTCATAACACCCAACAAAAAGAAAAGAAAAAAAAAAGGAAGTATCTTTATAATGTTTTCATCCATAACAAAAATATTAGTTGGGAATCTTGGATTTATACAAAGTAATGAAGAGTGCCAGAAATGGTAATTGTGCAGATAAATATACAATTATTTGTGGGTTTAATTTTTTATATTCTTGAGAAACAATTGAGACTTTTGGTGCTAGAGAAATATAGACTAAACCCACTTCAGCCTATCCCTACCAATAATTAAAACTACAATTTCTGATCGAAATACAATTGAACTATTTAATGTCTGTGAAAACTAACTAAGACCTGGCATATTGGAGAGTGAAGTAAAACTTGAAGAGCAACCAGTGCAGTAGCAGTAGTTGGTTTCTTGATTTTCTCCTTCTTTTATACCACAAATTTAATCTGAAGACAGGCTGGAATGGTGAATTGCATAAAGGGAACAGACAATACCTCTGGGGAAAAAACAAAACAAAACAAAACAAAACATTTTTTCTGGTCAGAGCATTGAGAAAAGGGGCCTCTGTGGGTTGGATAGTGTGAAAGAAATCACTGAGGTTGTATTTTTTTCAGCCCTACTTCAATGTTTGCCACAATAATGAATCTACACCTCTGTGCTGGCAGCACAGGCACCAAAAACTACGAAGAAAAACCCATCTCTTTGGATAAAGGAACAACAAGAACAGAAAAATGGGCCTCTCTTGTGCAAAGGTTGAGAAATTGCCATTGTTATTTGTCTTAGCCCTCTCAGGCTGCTATAAGAAAGTACCATAAACTAGGTAGTTAATAAAGAACAAAAATTTATCTCACAGTTCTGGAGGATGGGATGTCCAAGGTTAAGGTGCCAGTAGATTCAGTATATGGTGAGGGCTCATTTCCCAGTTTAAAATGATGTCTTCATTCTGTGTCCTCATCCAGTGGAAGGGAGAAGCAACTCTCTGGGACAACTTTTGTAAGGACATTTTATCCCACTCATGAGAGCACCACCCTCATGACCTAGTCACCTCTCACATTGCTTATTACTTATTGTACTTTCTGATTGTTTGTTTATTTTGTTTGTTTTGTTTTGAGACGATGTCTCACTCTGTGGCCCAGGCTGGAGTGTAGTGGTGCAATCTTGGCTGGCTCACCCCAATTTCCAACCCTAGGTTCAGGTGATTCTCCTGCCTTGGCCTTCCGAGTAGCTGGGACTGCAGATACATGCCACCACACCTGGATAAATTTTTTTGTATTTTTGGTAGAGATGGGGTTTCACCATGCTAGCCAGGCTGGTCTTGAACTCCTGATCTCAAGTGATCCACCCTCCTTGGCCTCCCAAAGTGCTGGGATTAAAGGCATGAGCCACCATGCCCTGCCTGGTTGTTAAGTTTTTAATATGAATTTTGAGGGGGACACAAACATCCAACTCTAGAATTATTTTTCTATATTTTCTCTTGCTATATTACCCTAATGATGGTTTCTATATTAAGTGTGGAGTCTAAAATTATGGGACAATTTTATTTTTTTAGTCAAATATCAGAAAAATGGATCTTGCTATTTACCTAATTTGAGGGAAATTCCGAAGAAGAGAGAGCTGAAGATTTGACTTCTTAATTTTGTGTGTGAACCTATGCAACTTCAGGCTCATCTTCAATTTGTGAGTGCACAGAATATATCCAAAGAAGCATATCAAAGGCTTTAAGAACTGAACTATAATGTAAACTAATGCCTAAGTCCCAGACAAACCCATGATTCCCATTTACAAAGGTCACACCAAAACAGCTTATCAAAGGTTTTGAAAACTGAAATGAAATTACATTCTAACAAGCACAGAAAGTGAGACAGAATTTGTGATCTGAATATAACCAGCTTAATTGCCTGCTAAAACAAATACGAATTAAGTTTTTCAGAATTTTTAAACCATATTTAATAGCATAATATTCAAAATTTTCAGAATACAGTCAAAAATTACTTTGCTTGTAAAGAACCAGGAAAATTTGACAAGCTCTCAAGTGAAACAATAATCAACAGATGCCAACTTTGAAATGACTCAGATGATGGAAGGACAAAAATTTTAAATCAGATATCATAACCATGCTCTGTGAGGCCAAGGTAAACTATCTTGAAATGAATGGAAACAGCAGCTAAGAAATAAAAACTATTTCTAAAAGATGAGAATCTTAAAACTTAAGAAATACAGAATTTTGTTTTTTAGAAAAACTACTGGATGAAATCAATATCAGAGTTGGAATGACAGAAGGAACTGTCTTGGATTTTGAAAATAGAGCAGAACTTATGCATTCAGAAGAACACAAAGAAAAAAAGATTTTTGAAATCTAGATTCTCAGGGACCCGTGGGAAGATATCACAAGGTCTAATGTGTATATTAATTGAGTTCCTGGCAGAGAGAAGAAAAAGAGGAGTATAAATCTTTTTTTTGAAAAACTAAAGGCTGAAATTTACCATAAATTGGTGAAATACATAAATTTACACATTTGAGAAGCTTAGGAGAAATACAAAGAAAACCACCCCCAGGCACGGTACAATCAAACTGCTGGAAAATCATAAATAAATAAAACATGTTGAAGGCAGACAAAAAAAATGACACATTAAGTACAGCGGACAGTGATTTAAATTACTACTGATTTTCCACCAGAAATCGTAAAGATCAGAAGATGGAAACAACATTGTTAAAGTGCTGAATAAATAAACTATCCATTTAGAATTTTATATCCAGAGAAAATATTTTTCAGGATTGAAAGTGAAATCTAAAACATTCTTAGAGAAAGGAAAACTAAGAGAATTTGTTTCCAGCACATCGTCCACAAAAGATATGCCAAAAATAATTTTTTAGGTTGAAGAGAAATGATACCAGAAGAAAACTGATAATTCAGAAATGAAGAGCAACAGAAATTGTAAATTTCTTGGTAAACCTTGTAGACTAAAGACTCCTTAAGATAAATATATATAACTATCTACTGAAAATAAAACATAATTTTTCTGGGAAAAGTTTTGTGTATGTAGACAGAAGACATATATCAACTTTAATATAAAAGAGCAAATAAAGAAATTATATGATAATATGACCTCTATATTTTATTTTAGGTGGTAAAATATTCACTCTAAATTAACTGTGAAGAGTTAGATATGTGTATTATAATCTTGAAAACAATCATTAAAATGGTAGTGATATAGCAAAAAATCTAATGAATTAAAATTAAATACTAAAATTTATTTTAAAATCCAAAAGAAGTTCTTAAAACAGAGAGTGGAGGAACAAATAACACAAGGAGAAAACATAAATATAATAAATGGCATCCCTAAATCCAGATACAACTAATTTTTATTTAATTTGTACAATTAAATGTCTCAACCATATGATGTATATAATAAACTCACTTTAAATATTATGATATGTATTGATTAAAATTACAAGTATGAGCAAATAACTGATTTTTCTAAATAACAAGAAAAAGTATAATACATTTTATGCTTTTTAGCTTCTGTAGAAGTAAAGTATATGAGAACAGCATAGAATGGGAGGAGAAAAATGAAAGTATACAGTTTTAGGTTTATTGCATTATGTTTGAAATGATAAAGTACAATTTGAAAATACATTTGAGAATAAAAAGGATACTGTAAACCATATAACAATCGCTAAAAAATAAAAGAAAAAGGGATAACTGATAAAAACAATAGAGGAGATAAAATGAATGCCAGATTCTATTTTATAGTGTCTCAGTTCAGAATGCTGTTACAACAGAACACTTGACACGGGGGTTTATTAAAACCATAAATTTCTTTCTCACGGCTCTGGAAGATAGGAAATCCAAAATCAAGGTGGCAGCATCTGGTGCAGACCGTCTTGCTGCATTCTCACGTGGTAGAAGCAGAAGGGCAAAAGGGGACAAATACTGTGCTCTCACAGGGCAGAAGATGATGAACCTACTTTTGTAAAACGTTTTTATAGTAGAATCAATATATTCATGAGGCCAGAGGACTCATAACCTAAATACCTTATAGAAGACCCAGCCTACCAATATTATTTCATTGAGGATTAAGTTTCCAACATATAGATTTTGGAGGACACATTTAGACCATAGCACATCATAAGATATCACTTCACACCAACTAAAATGGCTAAACTTCAAAAGTCTGAAAATATCAAGTCTTGGCAAGAATGTAATATAAAAGGAATTCTCATGTATATCTGGGAAGAGAGCTGTGAAATGATAAAACCACATTGGAAAACTCTTCATAAGCATGATATAAAGTGAAAAATATTTTCTACCTTATGACCCAGCCATTGCATTTCTAGGTATTTATACAAGATGAGTGAAAATATTTTTTACAAATATTCACAACAGCTGTGTTTGTAATAGGTCCAAATTTAAAATAATGCAATGGCCATCAACAAATGAATAAATTAAATATGTTGCAGCCATATAATGGAATAGATTCACAAATGCAAAAGAATAAACTACTGATACATGCAAAAACATGGATGAATCTCAGATGCATTACAATTTTGTGGGAAATTTACTCTTTTTCTATGTTCTAGGACAGTTTATAAACAAAGGGATAATAATTAAAGGTTTGGAAAGACTCTCTTGTTAAACTGAAGCGTTATTTTTAATTTTTGTGTATCATTTGGTTTTTATTTATAAATTGGCAAATTATGGTAGTGTATATTTATGGGGTAAAAGTGATGTTATGATTTATGAATTCAGTGTGAAATAATAAAATCAAGCTTATATATACATCACTTGAAATATATATCACTACTGGTTGTGAGAATATTTTATATTTTCTCTCAGAGATTTTGAAATGAACAATACATTATTATTTACTATAAGCACCATGTTATGCGATATATTTCAAAGAAAAAAGGTATTATTTATTTTATTTATTTATTTATTTATTTATTTATTTATTTATTTATTTTTTGAGATGGAGTTTCGCTCTTGTTACCCAGGCTGGAGTGCAATGGCGTGATCTCGGCTCACCACAACCTCCGCCTCCTGGGTTCAGGCAATTCTCCTGCCTCAGCCTCCTGATTAGCTGGGATTATAGGCACATGCCACCATGCCCAGCTAATTTTTTGTATTTTTAGTAGAGATGGGGTTTCACCATGTTGACCAGGATGGTCTCGATCTCTTGACCTCGTGATCCACCCCCCCTCGGCCTCTCAAAGTGCTGGGATTACAGGCTTGAGCCACCGCGCCCGGCCAAAAAAAGGTATTTCTTTTACCTCACTTAGACATTGTACCCTTGGATCATTGTCACCCCATTCCCTGCAATTCCCCAGGCTCTGGAAACCACAATTCTACTCTGTTTCTTTGAGTTCAATTGTTTTAGATTCCACATACAAGTAAGAACACTCAATATTTGTCTTTCTGTACCCGGCTTATTTCACTTAGCATAATGTTCTCCAGTTCCACCCATGTTGTTGCAAATGGAAACATGTCTTTCTTTTTAAAGGCTGAATAGTATTCCATTGTGTATACATACCACATTTTCTTTACACATTAATTCATTTATGGACAAATTTTATTCCATAACTTCACTATTGTGAATAGTGTTGCAATAAACATGGGAATGCAGACATCTCATTAACATCCTGATTTCAAATCTTTAGGTAAATATCCAGAAAAGGGACTACCTGATTATATCGCACTTCTATTTTTCTTTTGAACCTCCATATGGTTTTCCATTCAAGCTGTACTAATTCACATTCCCATCAAGAGCATACAAGTATTTCCCTGTCTCTACATCATCATCAACACTGTTTTCTTTCATCTTTTTGATGAAAGCCATTCTGACAGAAATAAAGTCATATCTCATTGTAGTGCACATTTGAATTTTTCTAATAATTAGTGATGTTAAGCAGTTTTTAATGTACGTATTGGCCATTTGCCTGTCTTGTTTTGAGAAATATCTCTTTAAGTTTCTTTGTCCATTTTTAAATTGGATTATTGGTTTTCTTACTATTAAGTTGTTTGAATGTTTCTGTGTTTTTGATATCAATCCTTTAGCAGATGTATGTTTTGTAAATATTCTCTCCCATTCTGTAGGTTGTCGGTCCACTTTGTTAATTTTTTCTTTTGCTATGTAGAAGCTTTTTAGTTTGATGAGATTCCATATATCTATTTTTGCTTTCAATGCCTGGCTACTGGTGTCATATTAAAAAAAAATATTGTAAGACTAATGCTCAGGTTTTTCTCTGTGTTTCCTTCTAAGAGTTATACAGTTTTGGGTCCTATATTTAAGTCTTTAACTCATTTTGAATTCTGTCTTAGTCCACTTGTGTTGCTATAAAGGAATGCCTGAGACTGGGTAATTTATAAATAAAAAAAAAGGTTAGTAGGCTCATGGCTCTACAAACTATACAAGAAACATGCCCCTCTCAGCCAAGATGGCCAACTAGATGCAGCCAGAAGGAACATCTGCCACTAAGAGACCAGGACATTGGGAACACTGGCAGACACTGAGTGGAACTTTAGAGCAAAGGAATTGAAAGTGGATAGAGAGAGGTTGCAGATGTTGGGCTGAATGGGGAGTAGGCTGGGAACCCAGCAAAGGCTACTGAGCACAGAGACGGATTCCTGGCCCACAGTGACTCCTGAACAATGGATGAGTAAAACAGGTGAGGAGCAGCTTACTCCCACCATGAACCTCTAGAATCCAAGCTGCAGAAAACTCCACAGCCCCCATGGACATTTGAGCTGGCAGGGAAAGCTGCTGAGAAAAGTGGAAGGAGCAGGACTCCAGCCTGTTCAGAACCTGGAGGGTTTGGTGTGGGAACACATACAGTGGAGTACAGCCAGGGACACCCATTCCTCAAGGGCTGTCATGTTTCTCTAGTAGAATTTGGCCATAAGGTGACTTAGACCTAGAAAGACCAGGAAAGTTTTGCCCATGAAACATTACCAGTCCGATCTGAGCATCCCTTTTCTCCTAGCCCTTCCTGGGGCTCCAGCCTGACCAGAACCACTGGCAGTCCAATATCAGATGCCTAACTAGGGTGCTTCCTGGAAGGACCTCATCATAACTCCTTCACCAGCAACCACATCTGACCATCAGAGTTCCAGCAGAGCTGCCATCACTACTATGCACCAACCTACTCATACCTTCCCTCTATGGCAGCCTCCGTTTGATGCAGGTGGGTTGGCACACATTCAACAGCCATTTCCCTCCCCACCCCAGTTGTACCCCAACCCCCCACACACCGCTTTGCCAGTGCATATGCATGAGCTGACCCTGGTTCCCATACCCTACTGGTGCACATATGCATGCACACACCACTGATGCTGACGTTATTGCAACCCACTGCCCTACACCACTAATGTGTGAACACTCAGTTGCACCCATTTCCAGCGCGAATATGCACACACGTACCAGCAACTCCATGCTCTGCCACTGCGGCCACTGTAAATGAATGCATAGAGGCCAGTGCTGCTGGTAACATAATCACTGGTGCAAACCCACACACGGAAGTTGGCAACTCTGACCCCTACTGGTGCTGCCAGCACCTTTGCTGCAAATGTGGTCACAGACACCGGCAACCATGACTACCAATGTCACAACTGCTGCTACTGTGAACATGTACATACTCTGGCAATTCTGCCCGGCACCATGCCACTACCACCGACCATGTGGACTCAAGCAGACTAGCAGCCCTGCTCCAGACAACACTGCACTCTAGCTGCTGCCGACAAGTACAGACACCAGTAACCTTGCCCATGCATTTGCCCCGCCACAACCACAAGTGCAAACAGGAATACCATAGTTCTGTTTCTGTGTTACCCTGTCCAGCCAACACGTGCACACCACTATGCTTCTGCAGCTGCTGGTACTCAAGAGCAAGAATCGACCTGCTACCACCACCTTGATGATGGTGCTTTGGCTGGCACTACCCATCCAAGTGTTGTGTCTGGTAGAGTGAGAGTGGCACCTCCCAGCACAGCAGGTTCCTAACCTCCAGGAGCCAAAGAAAAGAGCAAGGGGCCCAGTAGCTGCCCCCCCCCACACACCCAGAGCTTGAGCACACAGATCGGGAGTGCTGAGCTTAGCCTTGGCTCCCAAAAATCTTCCAGAAATTAAACCAGTTGAATGAGCCTACCTTATATCACAGTCAAACCCCAAAGATTAAAAAAAAAAAAAAAAATCCGTCCAAAAGAAAGCAACTTCAAAGATTGAAGGAATATAACCCCGCACAGATAAGAAACAACCAGCACAAGAACGTTGGCAACTAAAACAACCTGTCTTCTTACCTCCAAACAACCACATTAGTTCTACAGCAATGGTTCTTAACAAAGTTGAAATGGCTAAAATGACAGAAATGGAATTCTGAATATAGATAGGAATGAAGATCATTCACATCCAGGAAAAATTCCAAACCCAATCCAAAGAACTTAAGGAATAAAATAAGATCATACAGGAGCTGAAAAACTGTATGGTCATTTTAAGAGAAAAAACAAACTGATCTGACAGAACTGAAAGACTCACTTCAAGAATTTCATAATATAATTGCAAGTAATAGGAGCAGAATTGACCAAGCTGAAGAAAGAATCTCAGAGCTTGAAGACCAATACTCTGAAATGACTCAGTCAGACAAAAAAATAAAATAAAATAAAATAAAATAAAATAAAATAAAATAAAGCAATAAAGAAGAATGTACAAGGCCTCCAAAAAAGATGGGATTATGTAAACAGACCAAAGCTACAACTTACCAGCACCCCTGAAATAGAAAGATAAACCAAGCAACTTGAAAAACATGTGTGAGGATAAGGTACATGAAAACTTTCCCAATCTCACTAAAGAGGCCAAAATTCAAAATCAGGAAAGGGAGAGAACCCCTATGAGGTACTATACAAGATGACCATCCCAAAGACATGTAGTCATCCAATTCTCTAAGTTTGAAATGAAAACAAAATGTTAAAGGAAGCTAGAGGGTTGGGAAAGATGACCTAAAAGGTAACAGCATTAGGCTAACAGTGGACTTTTCAGCAGAAACCCAATAAGCCAGACGAGATTGGAGCCTATATTAAGCATTTGTAACAAAAAATTTCAACTAAGAATTTCATATCCAGCCAAACTAAGATTCATAAGTGAAGGTAAATATTCTTTTGAGAAAAGCATATGTTAATCGAATTCATAATCACCAGGACTGCCTTAAATAAGGTTCTTGAGAGTGCTAAACATGGAAACAAATGACTGTTACCAGCCACCAAAAAAATATGCTTGAGTACATAGACCATTGATGCTATAAAGCAACTAGCAAATGAAGTCTGCATGGCAATCAGCTAACAACACAACGACAGAATCAAACCCACACATATCAATAATAACCTTAAAGTAAAAGGGATAAATAGCTCAATTAAAAGGTAACATGGCAAATAGGATAAAGAAGCAAGACCCAATGTTATATTGTCTTCAAGAGATCCATCTCACATGCAATGAAACCCAGGCTCAAAGTAATGGGATGGAGAAAAACCTGCAAAGCAAATGGAAAACAAAAAAATGCAGGAATTGCTATTCTGAGTTCAGACAAAGCAGACTTTAAACCAACAACAATCAAAAAGACAAAGAATGGCATTATATAATGATAAGGGGATAAATTAAACAAAAACCACTAACTATCCTAAATATATGTTCCCAACACAGGAGCACCCAGATTTATATAGCAAGTTCCTAGAGACATACAAACAGGCTTACATAGCCACAAAATAGTAGTAGACTTCAACACCCCACTGACAGTGTAAGACAGATTATTGAGGCAGGAACCTAAAAAGGTATTTGGAACCTTATTTTTACATTTGACCAAATTAGCCTGACAGACATATACAGAATTCTCCACCTCAAAACAACAGAATATGTTATTCTCATCGGCACATAGCATACACTCTAAAATTTGATCCAAAATTCAGACATCAAACAATTCACAACCAATTTAGAAAAAATCATAGAAACCAGTCTTGGGCAGGAATGTAATAAAAATTGAAATCAATACTAAGAAAATTGCTGAACTGCATACAATTATATGGAAACTAAACAACTTATGCTTTTTAAAAAAAAAAATTTATTGCATTTTAGGTTTTGGGGTACATGTGAAGAACATGCAAGATTATTGCATAGGGACAAATGTGGCAGTGTAATTTGCTACCTTCCTCCCCTTCACCTATATCTGGCATTTCTCCCCATGCTATCTCTCCCCAACTCCCTATCCCCTGCTGTCCCTCCCCTATTTCCCCCCAACAGACCCCAGTGTGTAGTGCTCCCCTCCCCGTGTCCATGTGTTCTCATTGTTCAACACCCACCTATGAGTGAGAACATACAGTGTTTGATTTTCTGCTCCTGTGTCAGTTTGCTGAGAATGATGATTTCCAGGTCCATCCATGTCCCTACAAAGGACACAAACTCATCGTTTTTTATGGCTGTGTAATATTTCATGGTGTATATGTGCCACATTTTTCCTGTCCAGTCTATCATCAATGGGCATTTGGGTTGGTTCCAGGTCTTTGCTATTGTAAACTGCTGCAATGAACATTCGTGTGCATGTGTCCTTATAGTAGAACTATTTATAACCCTTTGGCTATATACCCAGTAATGGGATTGCTGGGTCAAATGGAATTTCTATTTCTAGGTCCTTAAGAAACTGCCACACTGTCTTCCACAGTGGTGGAACTAATTTACACTCCCACCAACAGTGTAAAAGTGTTCCCATTTCTCAACATCCTCTCCAGCATATGTTGTCTCCAGATTTTTTAATGATCGCCATTCTAACTGGTGTGAGATGGTAGTTTTGACTTGCATTTCTCAATGACCAGTGATGATGTAGTTGCTCAACGTAGTTTTGATTTGCATTTCTCTAATGACCAGTGATGATGAGCATTTTTTCATACGTTTGTTGGCTTCATGTATGTCTTCTTTTGTAAAGTGTCTGCTTTTTGCCCACTTTCAAATGGGCTGGTTTTTTGTTTGTTTGTTTGCTTTTTATTGGAAATCTGTTTTAGTTCTTTGTAAATTCTGGATATCATCCCTTTTTCAGATGGGTAAACTGTAAAAAAATTTTTCCATTCCGTTAGTTGCCGATTCACTCTAATGACTATTTCTTTTGCCGTGAAGAAGCTGTGGAGTTTGATTAGGTCCCATTTGTCTATTTTGGCTTTTGTTGCCAATGCTTTTGGTGTTTTGGTCATGAAATCCTTGCCTATGCCTGTGTCCTGAAAGGTTTTGCATAGGTTTTCTTCTAGGGTTTTTATGGTGTTAGGTCTTATGTTTAATTCTTTAATCCATCTGGAGTTAATTTTAGTGTAAGGTGTCAGCAAGAGGTTCAGTGTCTGCTTTCTGCACATGGCTAGCCAGTTTTCCCAACATCATTTATTAAACAGGAAATCCTTTCCCCATTGCTTGTTTTTCTCAGGTTTGTCAAAGATCAGATGGTTGTAGATATGTTGTGTTGCTGCCAAGGCTTCTGTTCTGTTCCATTGGTCTATATCTCTGTTTTTGTACCAGTACCATGCTCTTTTGATTACTGTAGCGTTGTAGTATAGTTTGAAGACTGGTAGTGTGATGACTCCCTCTTTGTTCTTTTCGCTTAGAATAGACTTGCCTGTGCAGGCTATCTTTGGGTTGCATATGAAGTTTAAGATGATTTTTTCCAGTTCTGTGAAGAAGGTCATTGGTAGGTTGATGGGGATAGTGTTGAATCTTTAAATTATTTTGGGCAGTATGGCCATTTTGATGATATTGATTCTTCCTAACCATGAACATGGAGTATTTCTTCATCTGTTTGTGTCCTCTCTTATTTCGTTGAGCAGTGGCTTGTAGTTCTCCTTGAAGAGGTCCTTTACATTCATTGTTAGTTGTATTCCTAGGTATTTTATTCTCTTTGTAGCGATTGTGAATGGCAGTTCATTCTTGATTTGGCCCTCTTTTTTTTTTTTTTTTTTTTTTTTTTTTTTTTTTTTTTTTTTTTTTACTGTTTTTTATTGTATTTTGAGTATCTTTTTTTTTTTAATTGCATTTTAGGTTTAGGGGTACATGTGAAGAACATGCAAGATTGTTGCATAGCTACACATATGGTAGTGTAGTTTTCTGCCTTCCTTCCCCTCACCTGTATCTGTCATTTCTCCCCATGCTACCTCTTCCTACCTCCCCACCTCCCCGTCCCTCCCCTATTTCCCCCCAACGGACCCCAGCGTGTAGTGCTCCCCTCCCTGTGTCCATATGTTCTCATTGTTCAACGCCCGCCAATGAGTGAGAACATGCGGTGTTTGATTTTCTGCTCTTGTGTCAGTTTGCTGAGAATGATGGTTTCCAGGTTCATCCATGTCCCTACAAAGGACTCAAACTCATCGTTTTTGATGGCTGCATAATATTCCATGGTGTATATGTACCACATTTTCCCTATCCAGTCTATCGTCGATGGGCATTTGGGTTGGTTCCAGGTCTTTGCTATTGTAAACAGTGCTGCAATGAACATTCGTGTGCATGTGTCCTTATAGTAGAATGATTTATAATCCTTTGGCTATATACCCAGTAATGGGATTGCTGGGTCAAATGAGATTTCTATTTTTAGGTCATTGAAGAATTGCCACACTGTCTTCCATAATGGATGAATTAATTTACACTCCCACCAACAGTGTAAAAGTGTTCCTCTTTGTCCACATCCTCTCCAGCATCTGTTGTCTCCAGATTTTTTAATGATCGCCATTCTAACTGGCGTGAGATGGTATCTCAATGTGGTTTTGATTTGCATTTCTCTAATGACCAGTGATGATGAGCATTTTTTCATATGTTTGTTGGCCTCCTGTATGTCTTCTTTTATAAAGTGTCTGTTCATATCCTTCGCCCATTTTTGAATGGACTTTTTTGTTTTTTTCTTGTAGATATGTTTTAGTTCTTTGTAAATTCTGGATATCAGCCCCTTGTCAGATGGGTAGACTGCAAAAATTTTTTCCCATTCTGTTGGTTGCCGATTCACTCTACTGACTGTTTCTTTTGCCGTGCAGAAGCTGTGGAGTTTGATTAGGTCCCATTTGTCTATTTTGGCTTTTGTTGCCATTGCTTTTGACGTTTTGGTCATGAAATCCTTACCTACGCCTATGTCCTGAATGGTTTTGCCTAGATTTTCTTCTAGGGTTTTTATGGTGTTAGGTCTGATGTTTAAGTCTTTAATCCATCTGGAGTTAATTTTGGTGTAAGGTGTCAGGAAGGGGTCCTGTTTCTGCTTTCTGCACATGGCTAGCCAGTTTTCCAAACTCCATTTATTAAACAGGGAATCCTTTCCCCATTGTTTGTTTTTGTCAGGTTTGTCGAATATTGGATGGTTGTAGATATGTTGTATTTCCTCTGAGGCCTCTGTTCTGTTCCATTGGTCTATATCTCTGTTTTGGTACCAGTACCATGCTGCTTTGATTACTGTAGCCTTGTAGTATAGTTTGAAGTCCGGTAGTGTGATGCCTCCTGTTTTGTTCTTTTTGCTTAGAATTGACTTGGCTATGCGGGCTCTCTTTTGGTTCCATATGAAGTTTAAGGTGTTTTTTTCCAGTTCTGTGAAGAAGGTCATTGGTAGCTTCATGGGAATAGCATTGAATTTGTAAATTACTTTGGGCAGTATGGCCATTTTCACGATGTTGATTCTTCCTAACCATGAACATGGAATGTTTCTCCATCTGTTTGTGTCCTTTCTTATTTCGTTGAGCAGTGGCTTGTAGTTCTCCTTGAAGAGGTCCTTTACGTTCCTTGTTAATTGTCTTCCTAGTTATTTTATTCTCTTTGTGGCAATTGCAAATGGCAGTTCATTCTTGATTTGGCTCTCTTTAAGTCTGTTACTGGTGTATAGGAATGCTTGTGATTTTTGCACGTTGATTTTGTATCCTGTGACTTTGCTGAAGTTGCTTATCAGTTTCAGGAGATTTGGGCTGAGACGATGGGGTCTTCTAGATATACAATCATGTCATCTGCAAATAGAGACAAGTTGATTTCCTCCTTTCCGGTTTGAATACCCTTTATTTCCTTTTCTTGCCTGATTGCTCTGGCTAGAACTTCCAGTACTATATTGAATAGGAGTGGTGAGAGAGGGCATCCTTGTCTAGTGCCAGATTTCAAACGAAATGCTTCCAGTTTTTCCCCGTTCAGTATATTGGCTGTTGGTTTGTCGTAAATAGTTTTTATTATTTTGATATACATTCCGTCAATACCTAGTTTATTTAGGGTTTTTAGCATAAAGGGCTGTAGAATTTTGTCAAAGGCCTTCTCTGCATCAATTGAGATAATCATGTGGTTTTTGTCTTTGGTTCTGTTTATGTGGTGAATTACGTTTATGGACTTGCGTATGTTGAACCAGCCTTGCATCCCTGGGATGAATCCTACTTGATCATGGTGGATGAGCTTTTTGATATGCTGTTGCAATCGGTTTGCTAGTGTTTTATTGAAGATTTTTGCATCTATGTTCATCATGGATATTGGCCTGAAGTTTTCTTTTCCTGCTGAGTCTCTGCCGGGTTTTGGCATCAGGATGATGTTTGTCTCATAGAATGATTTGGAAAGGATTCCCTCTTTTTTGATTGTCTGGAATAGTTTCAGAAGGAATGGTAGCAGCTCCTCTTTGTATGTCTGGTAGAATTCGGCTGTGAACCCATCTGGACCTGGGCTTTTTTTTGGGTGGTAGGCTCTTAATTGCTGCCTCAACTTCAGACCTTGTTATTGGTCTATCCAGGGTTTCGGCTTCTTCCGGATTCAGGGTTGGGAGGATGCAGGTGTCCAGGAATTTATCCATTTCTTCCAGGTTTACTAGTTTATGTGCAGAGAGTTGTTTGTAATAATCTCTGATGATGGTTTGGATTTCTGTGGAATCTGTAATGATATCCCCTTTATCGTTTTTTATTGCATCAATTTGGTTATTCTCACTTTTCTTTTTTATTAATCTGGCTAGTGGTCTGTCTATTTTGTTGATCTTTTCGAAAAACCAGCTCCTGGATTTATTGATTTTTTGAAGGGTTTTTTGTGTCTCTATCTCCTTCAGTTCTGCTCTGATCTTGTTTATTTCTTGTCTTCTGCTATGTTTTGAGTTTTTTTTATCTTGCTTCTCTAGCTCTTTCAATTTTGACTTTAGGGTGTTGATTTTAGATCTCTCCTTTCTTCTCATGTGAGCATTTATTGCTATTTAATTTCCTCTAGAGACTGCTTTAAATATGTCCCAGAGATTCTAGTATGTTGTGTCTTCATTCTCATTGGTTTCAAAGAACATCTTTATTTCTGCCTTCATTTCATTGTTTATCCAGTCAATATTCAAGAGCCAGTTGTTCAGTTTTCATGAAGCTGTGCAGTTCTCCACTAGTTTCTGAATTCTGAGTTCTGATTTGAATGCACTGTGGTCTGAGACTGTTTGTTTTGATTTCCATTCTTTTGTATTTGCTGAAGAGTGATTTACTTCCAACTGTGTGGTCAGTTTTAGAGTAGGTGGGATATGGTGCTGAAAAGAATGTATATTCTGTCGATTTAGGATGGAAAGTTCTGTAAATGTCTATTAGGTTTCCTTGGTCCAGGTCTGAGTTCAAGTCCTGGATTTTTTTTTTTTTAATTTTCTGCCTCGTTGATCTGGCTAATATTGACAGTGGTGTGTTAAAGTCTCCCACTATTATTGTTTGGGAGTCTAAGACTCTTGTAAATCATTAAGAACTTGCCTTATGTATCGGGGTGCTCCTGTATTGGGTGCATATATATTTAGGATCGTTAGCTCTTCTTGGTGCATTGATTCTTTTACCATTATGTAATGTCCTTCTTTGTCACTTTGGATCTTTGTTGCTGTAAAGTCTATTTTATCAGAGATGAGAATTGCAACTCCTTCTTTGTTTTGCTCTCCATTTGCTTGGTAAATCTTCCTCCATCCCTTTATTTTGAGCCTTTGTGTATTCTTCCATGTGAGATGGGTTTCATGGATACAGCACACTGATGGGTTTTGGCTTTTTATCGAATTTACCAGTCTGTGTCTTTTGATTGGGGCATTTAGTCCATTTACATTTAGGCTTAATATTGTTATGTGTGAATTTGATACTGCCGTTTTGTTGCTAGCTGGCTGTTTTGCCCATTAGTTGATGCAAATTTTTCATTGTGTTGATGCTCTTTACTATTTAGTGTGTCATTGGAGTGGCTGGTACTGGTTATTCCTTTCTACGTGTAGAGCCTTTTTCAGGAGTTCTTGTAAAGCAGGCCTGGTGGTGATGAAATCTCTGAGTACTTGCTTGTTCACAAAGGATTTTATTTTTCCTTCACTTATGAAGCTGCGTTTGGCTGGATATGAAATCCTGGGTTGAAAGTTCTTTTCTATAAGGATGTTGAATATTGGCCTTCACTCTCTTCTGGCTTGTAGGGTTTCTGCTGAGAGATAAGCTGTGAGTCTGATGGGTTTCCCTTTGTGGGTAACCCAACCTTTCTCTCTGGCTGCCCTTAGCATTTTCTCTTTCATTTCAACCCTGGTGAATCTGATGATTATATGCCTTGGGGTTGTTCTTCTTGGGGAATATCTTTGTCGTGTTCTCTGTGTTTGCTGGACTTGAATATTGGCCTGCTTGCTAGGTTGGGGAAGTTTTTCTGGATAATATCCTGAAGAGTATTTTCCAGCTTGGATTCATTCTCTTTGTCATATTCAGATATACCTATCAAACGTAGATTAGGTCTTTACACATAGTCCCACATTTCTTGAAGACTTTGTTCATTCCTTTTTAGCGTCTTTTCTTTAATCTTGCCTTCCTGTTTTATTTCATTGAGTTGATCTTCTACCTCTGATATCCTTTCTTCTGCTTGGTCAATTTGACTGTTGAAACTTGTGCATGCTTCACGAAGTTCTCATGTTGTGTTTTTCAGCTCCATCAGTTCACTTATATTCCTCTCTAAGTTGTCCATTCTCGTTAGCATTTCGTCAAATCTTTTTTCAAGTTTCTTAGTTTGTTTGCATTGGGTTAGAACATGTTCTTTTAGCTCACAGAAGTTTCTTATTATCCACCTTCTGAAGTCTGATTCTGTCATTGCATTACACTCATTCTCCATCTAGCCTTGTTCCCTTGCTGGCGAGGAGTTGTGATCCCTTGTAGGAGGAGAGGCATTCTGGTTTTCGGTGTTTTCATCCTTTTTGCACTGGTTTCTTCCCATCTTTGTGGATTTATCCACCCATCATCTTTATAGTTGCTGACTTTCAGATTGGGTCTCTGAGTGGACATCCAGTTTGTTGATGATGAAGTTTTTTCTGTTTCTTAGTTTTCTTTTTAACAGTCTGGCCCTTCTGCTGTAGAACTGCTGAGGTACACTCCAGGCCCTGCTTGCCTGGGGATCACCTGCAGCAGCTGCAGAACAGTAAGGGTCTGCTAGTTTCTTCTTCTGCTATCTTTGTTCCAGAAGGATACCTGCCAAATGTGTCTGAGCTCTCCTTTATGAGGTGACTCTTTGGATATACAGGGATCAGGGAGCTGCTTGAGGAGACAGTCTGTCCTTTATAGGAGCTCAGATGCTGATCTGTGAGCTCCATTATTCATTCAGAGCTGCTGGGCAGGTACATTTAGGTCTGCTGCAGCAGAACTCATATACACTTTTTCCCCCCCAGGTTCTCTGTCCCAGGGAGTTATGGCTTTATTTATGAGTTTCTGTTGTGCTGCTGCCTTTTTTTCAGGGCTGCCCTTTCCAGCAAGGAGGCAGCCTTGTCACTGTCTTCCTGCAGAGGCTTTGCTCAGCTGTTGTGGGCTCCGCCCAGCTGCTGTGTGAACTTCCCTGCAGTCCTGTTTATATGGATGTAGTTAGAACTGCCTCAGCAATGGTGGCCCACCTCTGTAATGGCAGGCATTCTTCATAATGGCAGTTTGCCTCAGCAATGGCGGGTTGCCTTAGCAATGACGGACTACCTCCGTAGTGGTGGACTGCCTAGGTAATGGCAGATGCCCCTTCCCCACAGAGCTGGATCATCCTGGGTTCAGCTGTGTTTGCTTTGAAACTCTCAACCCAGAGCATTTCCAACTGCTGTTTTTTATTTTTTTTTTAATTTTTTTTGTGGGGGTGGGACCAGCCAAGCCTGATCACCTGACTCCCTGCTTCAGAGCCTTTTTTTTTTTTTAGTTGAACGGTTGACTCTCTCCCAGATGTTCCAATCACCTGTTGAAAAGGCACTGGGATCTGTGTGATTTCCCATGTGGTGACTCACTGCACCAGCTAAAACAGCAGCACTGAGATTCCTGGCGCTTTTTTCACCCAGGAATCTCCTGGCTTGGCTCCCTGTTTCAATCCCCTTTTTAATCAGATGAATAGGTGACTCTGCCTTACCTGGGCTCCAATCACCAGCTAAAAGGGCACCCAGACCAGTGTATTTTGTATGGATAACCATCACACCGGGTCACTGGCAAAGCAGCCATGCTGGCCAAAACAGCCAGCTGGTGACCTGTGGGGCTCCTCTGCCTGGTAATCTCCTGGTCCGTAGGCAATAAAACTCTGTCTGGAAATGCAGTGTCCAGTCACCCTCGGTGCTTTCACTGGGAGCTGCAATCCTGAGCTGTTCCTAATTGGTAATCTTGTATCTTCCTCCTTAAAAAAAAAAAAAAAAAAAAAAAAATTGCCATATATTTTGGGTGAATAGGTGGTCTTTAATTACATAAGTAATTTCTTTAGCAGTGATTTGTGAGATTTTGTTTCATGCATCACTAGAGCAGTATACACTGAACCCAATTTGTAGTCTTTTATCCCACACACCATTGCCACTCCTTCCCTCTGAGTCCCCAAAGTCCATTGTATCATTATTTTGCTGTTACATCCTCATGTCTTAGTTCCCACTTATGAGTGAGAACATACAATGCTTACTTTTCCATTCCTGAGTTATTTCATTTAGAATAATAGTCTCCAATCCCATCCAGGTTGCTGTCAATGCTATTATTTCACTCCTTTTCATAGTTGAATAGTATTTCATATATAAAATATACCACAGTTTTATTTATCTACTTGTTGATTGCTTGTCATTTGGGCTAATTCCTCATTTTTGCAATTGTGAATTGTGAAATGAGCTGCTATAAACATGCATGTGCAAGTATCTTTTTTGTATAATGACTTATTTTCCTCTGGGTAGATATCCAGTAGTGGAATTGCTCTATCAAATGGTATTTCTACTTTTGGCTCTTTAAAGAATCTGCCCACTGTTTCCATAGTAATTTTACTAGTTTACATTCCCACCAGCAGACTAGAAGTATTCCCTTTTAATTGCATCCACACCAACACCAACATATATTATTTTTTTAATTTTTTTATTATGGCCATTCTTGCAGGAGTAAGATAGTATTGCACTGTGGTTTTGATTTGCATATCCCTGATAATTTGTGATGTTAAGCACTTTTTAATATGTTTGCTGGCCATTTTTATATCTTTTTTTTTTTTTTTTTTTTTTTTGAGGTGGAGTTTTGCTCTTGTTGCCCAGGCTGGAGTGTAGTGGTGTGATCTAAGCTCAATGCAACCTCTGCCTCCTAGGTTCAAGCGATTCTCCTGCCTCTGTCTCCTGAGTAGCTAAGATTACAGGCACATGCCACCACACCCAGCTAATTTTTGTACAGAGACAGGGTTTCACTATGTTGGCCAGGCTGGTCTCAAACTCCTAACCTCAGGTGATCCACCCACCTCACCTACCCAAATGCTGAGATTTGAGAGGCGTGAGCCACTGTGCCCAGCCCATTTTTATATCTTCTTTTGAGAATTGTCTATTCATGTCCTTAGCCCACTTTCTGGTGGAATTCTTTTTCTTGCTAATTTAAACAACCTACTCTTCAATGACTTCTGGGTGAACAATGAAATGAAGGTGTAAATTAAGAAATTATTTGCAGCTAATCAGAACAAAAAAACAACATACCAGAATAGTCTAGAATACTCTGGAACACAGCTAAAGTAGTGTTAAGATAGAAGGGTATAGCATTAAATGCTGGCATAGAAAAGTTTAAAATATGTCAAATGAACAGCCTAACATTACACCTAGAGGACCTAGAGAAATAAGAGAAAACCTGCCCTAGAGCTAGCAGGGGAGAAGACAAAAAATAACCAAAATCAGAGTGAAACTGAAGGAAACTGAGTTGTGAAAAGCCACACAAAGATCAAAGAATGCTTGAGTAGGTTCTTTGAAAAAATTAGTAAGTTAGAAAAACTGCTAGCTAGATTAATAAAGTAAAAAAAGGAAGATCCAAATAAACGCAATCAGAAATTACAAAAGGGATATTACCACTGAACCCACAAAAATACAAAAAATTATCAGAGATTACTATGAACATCTCTATAAACACTAATTAGAAAACCTGGAAGAAATAGATAAATTTATGGAAATATACCACTGCCCAATATTGGGCCAGAAAGAGACTGAATTCTTGAACAGACAAATAAAGAGTTTCAAAATTAAATTGGTAATAAAAGCTCCTTATCCAGAAAAAGCACAGGCCTAGATGGATTAACAGCCAAATTTTACTAGATATATAAATTTTACTACATATATAAAGAAGACCTGGTACCATTTCTCCAGAAACTATTCCTAAAAATTGAGGAGTGACTCCTCCTTAACTCATTCTATAAAGCCAGCATTATCCTGATACCAAAGCTTGGCAGAGACACAGACAAAAAAGAAAACATCAGGCCAATATCCTACATAAACAAAGATGCAGAAATCCTCAACATAATACTAGTAAACTGAATCTAGGAGCACATCAAAAAACTAATCCACCTTGATCAAGAATGCCTTATCACTGGAATACAAATTAGGAACAACCTACACAAATCAATATATGTGATTCATTATATAAACAGATCTAAAAACAAAAACCAGATGATTATTTCAGATGTAGAAAGAGCTTTTAATAAAATTTAACATCTCTTTCTGTTAAATAAAAACCCTCAATAAACTAGGCATTGAAGGAAATACCTCTATGGCAAACCCTCAGCCAATATCATACTGAATGGACAAAAGCTGGAAGCATTACCCTTGAAAACTGGCACAAGATAAGGGTGCCCTCTCTCACCATTCCTATTCAACATAGTATTGGCAATCTCGCCCAGAGCAATCAGGCAGAGAAAGAAATAACATTCAAATAAGAAAAGAGGAAATAAAACTACCCCTATTGGCAGACAGCACGATCCTATGTGTGAGAAACCCAATAGTCTTGCCCCAAGAGCTCCTTAAGCTGATAAAACAATATCAGAAAAGTTTCAGGATACAAAAATCAGTGTACAAAAATAACTAGCATTTCATTACACCAAGAACAGTCAAGCCAAGAACCAAATCAGCAACACGATCCCATTCATAATGTTCACAAAAAGATTTAAAAACCTAGGAATACAGCTAATCAGGAAGGTTAAAAATCTATACAATGAGAGATACAAAACACTACTCAAAGGAATCAGAGGTGACACAAATCAATGGAGAAACATTCCATGCTCATGGAGAGGGAGAATCGATATTACAATGGCCATGCTGCCAAAAATAATTTGTGGTTTCAGTGCTATTCCAATTAAACTAGCAATAATATTCTCCAAAGAATAAGAGGAAAAATTATTTCAAGATTCATATGGAATCAAAAAAGAGCCCGAATACCCAAGGCAATTTTAAGCAAAAAGAACAAAGCTGAAAGCATCACCCTACCTGTCTTCAAACTATACTATAGCACTACAATAATAAAAAACAGCATGGCACCGGTACAAAAATAGACACATAGAACAATAGAACAGAATACAGAGCCAAGAAATAAGGCTGCACACCTACAACTATCTGATCTTTTACAAAGCGAACAAAACCAAGCAATGGAAAAAAGAGGTTTTTTTTCAATAAATGGTGCTAGAATAACTGGTCAACCATATGCAGAAATATTAAAGACTTAAATGTCAAACCAAAAACTATGAAAACTCTAGAAGACAACTTAGGCAATACCATTTTGAACATAGAACTCAGCAACAATTTTATGACAAAGATGCAAAAGAACTCACAACAAAAGCAAAAATTAAAGAATAGGATCTAATTAAACTAAAGAGCTTCTGCATCACCAAAGAAACTATCAATAGAGTAAACAGACAACTTGCAGAATGGAAAAAAAATTGCATACTATGCATTTGACAACTCTTTAAAAACCAGCATCTATAAAAAACTTAAAAAGATGTACAAGAAAAAAAAAAAAAAAAAAACTCCATGAAAAAGTGGACAAAAGACACGACAGACACTGGAAAAAAAAAAAAAAAAAAAAAAAAAAAAGACTCACATGTGGCCAAGAAACATATGGGAAAAAAGCAAAAGCTCAGCATTACTGATCATTAGAGAAATGCAAATAAAAACCACAATGAAATACTGTCTTAAACCAGTTAGACTGGCTATTATATAAAAGTCAAAATTAACAGGTGCTGGAAAGGTTACAGAGGGAAAGGAATGCTTGTGCACTGTTGGTGTGAGTGTAAATTAATTCAGCCATTGTGGCAAACAGTGTGGTGAGTTCTCAAAGACCTATAAACAGAACTACCATTTGACCCAGCAATCCCATTATGTGGTATATATCTCCAAAAATATAAATCATTCTATTATAAAGACACATATATATCCATTGCAGAACTTTTCATAATAGCAAAGACATGGAATCAACCTCATCAATGGTAGACTTAGACTGGATAAAGAAAACAGTACATATACACCATGCAGCCATAGAAAAGAGTGAGAGCATGTCCTTTGCAAAGGACATGGATGAAGCTGTATGCCATTATCCTTAGAAAC
This sequence comes from Saimiri boliviensis, assembly GCF_048565385.1. Taxonomy (NCBI): domain Eukaryota; kingdom Metazoa; phylum Chordata; class Mammalia; order Primates; family Cebidae; genus Saimiri; species Saimiri boliviensis. The sequence continues at coordinate 54,673,374 of NC_133470.1, forward strand.
TAATGCAGAAACAGAAATTCAAATGTCGCATGTTCTCACTCATAAGTGGGAGCTAAATGATGAGATTACATGGACATGAAAAAAGCAATATCACCAGAGCCTACTTGAGGGTGTAGGGAGGGAGGAGGGAGATGATTGAAAAATTACTTATCAGGCATTATGTTTATTAACTGAGTGATTAGACAATCTATACAACAGTCTTCCATGATGTGTTAGTTTTCTATATAACAAACCTGCACAGATACCTGTAAACCTAACATGAAAGTTAAAAACAGCAATAATAAAAAGCATCTCACCAACATACCTTTCTTGTGAGGATTTCAGGCTGTTTCCAATCATGTTCAAACTTGAAGGGGATTTGTCATGCAAGGATAAATATGGTGAGAGAGCAAGCAATAGAGATGGGAGGGAGGTGCCAGCTTCTTTTTAACAACCAGCTCTCACAGGAGCTAATACAGCAAGAACTCACCCACCATCCCCCACCTTTTGAGAATGGCATTAATCTGTTCATTAGGAATCTGCTCCCATGACCAGAACAGCTTCTATTAGGCCTGAACTCCAACACTGGAAATTAAATTTCCACATGAGTTTTGAGGAGTCAAACAGACAAAACTATAGCAAGTTGGGTTTTGTGTGTGGTATGACACAAGAGACTAATTTCATTCTTCTGCATATGCGGATGTTTACATTTCTAAGCAGTATTGATTGGGGCGACTGCTCACTTTTCATTTTGTGTTCTTGGCATCTTTGTTGAAAATCAATTAACCATAAATGTATGGATTTACTTCTGGATTTTATATTTTTTTCCATTTGTCCATGTGTCCGTTTTTATGCCAGTACCATGTTGTTTGGATTACTGTATTTTTGTAGTAAATTTTGAAATCAGGTAATGTGATTTCACCAGCTTTGTTCTTTTCACTCAAGACTGCTTTGGCTATTTAGGGTTATTCTTGGTTCCAGGCAAAGTTTAGAATTTTTTTTTCTATTTCTGTTTGCAAATATTGAAATTTTGATCAGAATAGCATTGAATATGTAGGTTGTTTTAAGTTGTATGAACATTGGAATATTAATTCTTCCAATCCATAAACATGGAATAATTTTTCCAATTATTTTTGACTTCTTCAATTTTTATTAATGTTTTATGGTTTTCACTGTTTTTCTAAGTATTTTATTTTTTGTGTTAGTGATTTTAATAGGATTATTCTGTTGATATTTTTAAAGAAAGTTCATTGTTGGTACATAGAAACACTACTATTTTTGTGTGTTGATTTTGTATTTAATATTTTGTATTCTTATATTTGATTATATGTTATCAACAAACAGCAACTATTTAACTTCTTTTTTTCATATATGGATACCTTTTATTTCTCTCTGTTGCCTGATCACTCTGGCAAGGACTTCCAATACCATGTTGAATTTAAGTGGTGAGAATGGGCATCCATGTGTTGTTCTGGATCTTAGATAAAAGTGTTTTAATTTTTTACCACTGAGTATAATGTTGTTGGCTTAAAATATACAGTTTTTATTGTGTTGAGGCACATTTCTTCTATACCTAATTTGTTGAATTTTAATTACAAAAGATTTTGAATTTTGTCAAATGTTTTTTTTGCTTTTAATGAGATGATTATATGGTTTTTGTCCTTCATTCTGATAATGTAATGTATCACATTTATTGACCCGATGTGTTGAACCATCCTTGCAACCCAGGAATAAATACTGCTTTATAATGTGTGATCCTTTTAATGGGTTGTTGAATTTTGTTTGCTATAATTTTAATGAGGATTTTTATATCTGTGTTTATTAATGATGTTGAAATGTACATTTTTATGTAGTATCCTTGTCTGGCTTTGGTGTTAGGGTAACATTGGCCTCGTAAAATTGGTTCAAAAGTATTTCCCCTTCTTATGGTTTGCTCAGAAGTTCGAGAAGAATTATTATTAGTTTTTCTTTATACGATTGGTAGAATTCGCCGATGAAGCCATTAGGTCTCGGGCTTTTGTTTGATTGGATGCTTTTAATTACTTATCCAATCTTATTGCTCATTTTTTTGCAGATTGTCTGTATCTTGTGTGATTCAGTTTAGGTAAATTTTACATGTGTAGGAATTTATTCATTTCTTCTAAGTTGTCTTTTTATTGGCCTATAATTATAGTCTCATAATTCTTTTAAAAATTTTTTAATATATATTTTATTGTACTTTAGGTTCTCGGGTACATGTGCAGATCATACAGAATTGGTGCATAGGTACATACATGGCAATGTGGTTTGCTGACTCCATCTACTCTTCACCTATATCTGGCATTTCTCTCCATATTATACCTCCCCAACCTCCCTACACCCCCATTCCTGCCCTAGTTTCCCCCAACAGACCCTGGTGTGTGATGTGCCCTTCCCTGTGTCCACGTGTTCAATACCTGCCCATGAGTGAGAACATGAGGTGTTTGATTTTCTGTTCTTGTGTCAGTTTGCTGAGAATGATGGTTTCCAGATTCATTCATGTCCCTCCAAAGGACACGAACTCGTCATTTTTTATGGCTGCATAGTATTCCATGGTGTATATGTGACACATTTTCCTTGTCCAGTCTGTCATCAATGGGCATATGAGTTGGTTCCAGGTCTTTGCTGTTGTAAACAGTGCTGCAATAAACGTACCTGTGCATGTGTTTTTATAGCAGAACGATTTCTAATCCTTTGGATATGTACCTAGTAATGGGATTATTGGGCCAAATGGTATTTCTAGTTCTGAGTCCTTGAGAAATCACCACACCGTCTTCCACAATGGTTGAACTAATTTACACTCCCACCAACAGTGTAAAAGTGTTCCCGTTTCTCCACATCCTCTCCAGCATCTGTTGTCTCTAGCTATTTTAATGATTTCCATTCTAACTGGTGTGAGATGATATCTCAATGTGGTTTTGATTTGCATTTCTCAAATGACCAGTGATGATGAGCATTTTGTCATATGTTGGTTGGCCTCTTATATGTCTTCTTTTGAAGTGTCTGTTCATGTCCTTTGCCCACTTTTGAAAGGGTTTCTTTGTTTATTTTAGTTCTCTGGTAAATTTGTTTTAGTTCTCTGTAGATTCTGGATATTAGCCCTTTGTCAGTTAGGCAGACTGCAAAATTTTTCTCCCATGCTGTTGGTTGCTGGGTTACTCTAGTGATTTTTTTTTTCTGTACAGAAGCTCTGGAGTTTAATTAGATCCTATTTGTCCATTTTAGCTTTTTTTGCCATTGCTTTTGGTGTTTTAGTCATGAAGTCCTTGCCTATGCCTATGTCCTGAATTATTTTGCCTAGGTTTTCTTCTAGGGTTTTTATTGTGTTAGGTCTTATGTTTAAGTCTTTAATCCATCTGGAATTAATTTTAGTGTAAGGCTTCAGAAGGGTCCCATTTCTGTTTTCTACACATGGCTATCCAGTTATCCCAACACCATTTATTAAACAGGGTATCCTTTCCCCATTGCTTGTTTTTGTCAGGTTTGTCAAAGATCAGAGGGTCGTAGATGTGTGGCATTGTCTCCGAGGCCTCTGTTCTGTTCCATTGGTCTATGGCTCTGTTTTGGTACCAGTACCATGCTGTTTTGATTACTGTAGCCTTGTAGTATAGTTTGAAGTCTGGTAGCACAATGCCTCCAGCTTTGTTCTTTTTGCTTAGGATAGTCTTGGCTATGTGGGTGGCTCTCTTTTGGTTCTATATGAAGTTTAAGGTGGTTTTTCCAGTTCTGTGAAGAGGGTCATAGGTAGCTTGATGGGGACAGCATTGGATCTATAAATTACTTTGGGCATTATGGCCATTTTCACAATATTGATTCTTCCTAACCATGAGCATGAAATGTTTCTCCATCTGTTGGTGTCCTCTCTTATTTCTTTGAGCAGTGGTTCATAGTTCTCCTTGAAAAAGTCCCTTACATTCTTTTTTAGTTGTATTCCTAGGTATTTTATTCTCTTTGTAGCAATTGTGAATGGCAGTTAATCCTTGATTTGGCTTTCTTTTAGTCTGTTACTGGTGTATAGGAATGCTTATGATTTCTGCATATCGATTTTGTATCCTGAGACTTTGCTGAAGTTGCTTATTAGTTTCAGGAGATTTTGGGCTGAGACAAAGGGGTCTTCTAAATATACAGTCATGTCATCTGCACATAGAGACAATTTAACTTCCTCCTTTCCTAATTGAATACCCTTTATTTCTTTTTCTTGCCTGATTGCTCTGGCTAGAACTTCCAATACTATATTGAATAGGAGTGGGGAGAGAGGGCATCCTTGTCTAGTGCCAGATTTCAAAAGGAATGCTTCCAGTTTTTGCCTATTCAGTATAATATTCACTTTTGGTTTGTCACAAATAGCTTTTATTATTTTGAGATACATTTCATCAATACCTAGTTTATTGAGAGTTTTTAGCATAAAGGGCTGTTGAATTTTGTCAAAGGCCTTCTCCACATCTATTGAGATAATCATGTGGTTTTTGTCTTTGGTTCTGTTTATATGGTGGATTATGTTTATAGACTTGCGTATGTTGAACCAGCATTGCTTTGCCAGGATGAAGCCCACTTGATCGTGATAGATAAGCTATTTGATGTGCTGTTGCAATCTGTTTGCCAGTATTTTATTGAAGATTTTTGCATCTATGTTCATCATGACTATTCGCTGAAGTTTTCCTTTTTTGTCAAGTCTCTGCCGTGTTTTTGGTATCAGGATGATGTTGGTCTTAAAATGATTTGGAAAGGATTCCCTCTTTTGGCATTGTTTGGAATAGTTTCAGAAGGAGTGGAACTCGCTCTACTTTGTAAGTCTGGCAGACTTCTACTCTGAACTCATCTGGACCTGGACTTTTTTTGTTGGTAGCCTATTAATTCCTGCCTCAAAGTCAGCCCTTGTTATTGGTCTATTCAGGGTTTCAACTTCCTGGTTTAGGCTTGGGAGAGAGCAAGTGTCCAGAAATTTATCCATTTCTTCCTGGTTTACTGATGATCTTAGTTATTTCTTGTCTTCTGCTAGCTTTTGAGTTTTTTTGATCTTGCTCCTCTAGCTCTTTCAATTTTGATGATAGGATGTTAATTTTAGATCTGTCCTTGCTTCTCACATGGGAATTTATTGCTATAAATTTCCCTCTAGACATTACTTTAAATGTGTCCCAGAGATTCTGGTATGTTGTGTCTTCATTCTCTTTGGTTTTGAAGAGCATCTTTATTTCTTCCTTCATTTCATTTTTTATCCAGTCTACATTCAGGAACTAGTTGTTCAATTTTCATGATGTGCAGTTTGGTGTTAGTTTCTTAATCCTAAGTTCTAATTTGATTGCACTGTGGTCTGAGAAACTGTTCATTATGATTTCCATTCTTTTGAATTTGCTGAGGGGTGATTTACTTCCAATTATGTGGTCGATTTAAAGTAAGTGAGATGTGGTGCTGAGAAGAATGTAAATGTCTATTAAGTTTGCTTGGTCCAGATCTGCATTCAAGTGCCGGATTTCCTTGTTGATTTTCTGTCTCATTGATCTGTCTAATATTGACAGTGAAGTGTTAAAGTCTCCCACTATTGTTGTGCAGGAGTCTAAGTCTCTTTGTAAGTCATTAAGGACTTCCGTTATGTATCTAGGTGCTCCTTTATTGGGTGCATATATATGTAGGATCGTAAGTTCTTCTTGTTGTATTGATCCTTTTACCATTATGTAATGTCCTTCTTTGTCTCTTTTGATTTTTCTTGATTTAAAGTCCTTTTCATCACAGACTAAGATTGCCACCCCTGCTTTTTATTGCTCTCCATTTGCTTGGTAACTCTTCTTCCATCCCTTTATTTTGAGTCTATGTGTGCCTTTGCACATGAGATGGGTTTCCTGAATTCAGCACACTGATGGTTCTTGGCTTTTATCGAATTTGCCAGTCCATGTCTTTTGATTGGGGTATTTAATCCGTTTACCTTTAATGTTAATATTGTTATGTGTGAGTTTGTTCCTGCCATTTTATTACTGGTTGGTTGTTTTGCCCTTTAGTTGGCATAATTTCTCCATTGCATCATGGCTCTTTACCATTTGGTTCTTTTTTACAGTGGCTGGTACTGGTTTTTCCTTTCTGTGTTTAGTGCTTCCTTCAGGAGCTCTTGCAGAGCAGGTCTGGCAGTGACAAAATCCCTCAGCAATTTCCTGTCCATAAAAATTTTCATTTCTCCTTCATTTATGAAGCTTAGTTCTGCTGGATATGAAGTTTAGGTTGAAAGTTCTTTTAAGGATGTTGAATATTGGCCCCCACTCTCTTCTGGCTTGTAGGGTTTCTGCCAAGAGATCCACTGTGATTCTGATGTGCTTCCCTTTGTGGGTGACCTGATCTTTCTTTCTGGCTTCCCTTAATATTTTTTCCTTTGTTTTAACCCTGGTGAACCTGAGGATTATGTGACCTGGGTTGCTCTTCTGGAGGAGTATTGTTATGGTGTTTTCTGTATTTTCTGTATTTGAATGTTGGCCTGCTTTGTTAGGTTGGAAAAGTTCTCCTGGGTAATATTCTGAAGAGTGTTTTCCAGCCTGGATTCATTCTCCCCATCATCTTCTGATACACCAATTAGGCATAGATTAGGTCTTCTCACATAATCTCATATTTCTTGAAGGCTTTGTTTATTTCTTTTACTCTTTGTTCTCTTTTCTTGCCTTCTTGTTTTATTTCATTGATTTGATCTTCAATCTCTGATATTCTTTCTTCTGCTTGATCTATTCACCTGTTGAAACTTGTGTATGCTTCATGAAGTTCTTGAGCTGTGTTTCAGCTTCATCAAGTCGTTTATGTTCTTCTCTAAGCTGATTATTCTAGTTAGCATTTTATCTACCCTTTTTTCAAGGTTTTTAGTTTCTTTGCATTGAGATAGAACACGTTCCTTTAACTCAGAGAAGTTTGTTATTACCCACCTTCTGAAGCCTGCTTCTGTCAATTCATCAAATTCATTATCCGTCCTGCTTTGTTCCCTTGCAGGTGGGGAGTTGTGAACTCATGGTGGAGGAGAGACGTTCTGGTTTTTTATGGTTTCACTCTTCTTGTGCTGGTTTCTCCCCATCTCTTGGATTTTTATAGTTTTCATCTCAGGTAGTTGTTTGGGGAAGTAGTCTTTCCTTTGCCTGCCTGCCGAGGCACTGCTGGGCTGCCAGAGATTCAGTGGAGCTGCTGCATCTTTTATTTACTCAGGAAAATTAGGCCGGTTTCTGTAATGGTGGCTTTCCTTCTGCCCACAGAGCTTTTGTGTTCCTGGTTGCTCTCTAACTGATGTTTTGGGTGCCTAACTCTTTAGTGAGGGTTTTTTGGCCTGCTGGGCTTTGTGCGGTGGCAGGGGACCCGTCCTGTCATTTGAGCTGTTTCCCTGCATTCCATTCCCCTTCTTACTGGTGGGTGGGCACCTCCGTCCCACCGGCTTTTTGGCTTTCTCACCATTAGCCAGTGCTTCCACCTAGATCTGTGCTGACAGCCCAAGGACCAAAGTTGCTGTTTTGCCCTGTTCAGGCAGCTCACTAAGGCTTTTCAGCCCAGTGAAGATCTTCTGTTCTGTGGGTTGTAGAGGGCTTAGGTAGAGCACTGTATCCAAACCAAAGTCCCAGAGGGGTAGATTCCCCAGTCCTCTGGTCAGTTGCACCCTCCTCCTGGGTGGGGCAGTGCCCCAGCTTACCGCAACTTTTCCTATTTGGTTTATACCCACTGTCTGGCCAGACCCACAAAATGAACCTAGTACCTCATTTGGAATTGTGGAGACCACTCAGCTTCTGTCTGTCTGTCTCTCTCTCTCTCTCTCTCTCTCTCTCTCTCTCTCTCTCTGAGAGTTGTTTTCCAGAGCTGCCTCTTAATCAGCCATCTTGGGAGACCTTTCTTTTATATGTGAGCATCTATTATAATACACTTTTCTCTTAGAACTGCTGTTGCTACATTCCATATGTATAGTATAAAATGTTTTTATTTTTGTCTCAAGATGTTTTTCAATTTCTCTTTTAATTTTTTATTGACTCCTTGGTTTTACAGGAGCATGTTTATTTTCCTTGTATTTGTGAATTTTAAAAAATTTCTTCTGTTATTGATTTTTGATTTTATACCATTGTCATCTAAAAAGTTACTTTATATGTTTTCATTTACCTTAAAATTGCTATGACTTCTTTTGTGGCTTAACCTATGATCTATCCTAGAGAGTGTTTCATGTGCACTTGGGATAAGTGTGTATTTTATTTCCATTTGATGGAATATTCTGTGTATGCCTTTTGTGTACATTTGATCAAAACTGTTGTTTATGTCTTCCGTTTTTTATTAATTTTTTGTTTGAATATCTCACAATTATTGAAAGTGTAGTATTTAAGTACCCTACTATTATTGTATTGCAATCTATCTCTTCAGATTCTTTAGTACTTGCTTTTAATATTTAGGTGCTCCAATATTGGGTGCATGTATATTTACAATTTTGTGTATATTCTTTTAACTTACTGACTTTTTGTTATTATATAATATTTCTTTTTCTTGCAGTTTTTGTTGTTGTTGTTGTTTACGTGAAGTTTATTTTATCTTATATAAACATTTCTACCCCAAATCTCTTTTGGTTTTCATTGCATGGAATATCTTTTTCTATTTTTTCACTTTCATTCTACATGTATCCTAAATCTAGAATAATACAAAAATGCCCACTTTTGCCACAGCCATTCAATGTAGTATTGAAAGTACTTGTCAGAGAAGTAAGGCTAGAGTGGAAATAAAAGGCATCTGAATGAGAAAGAAAGATGTAAAACTGTTGCTATCTGCAGATGTTATAGTTTTATATGGAAAAAATTATAAATATTTCACTGAAAAACTAGAACTGGTAAACAAATTTAGTAAAGTGTCAGGATACATGCAAATAACTATATTGCCGTAAGTTAAGTATACTCACAACTAGTTTCCAGGTAGAGAGAAACAAATATCCTCCAAATTTTGTTCACAGGAGTATACTTTACTCAATTGTTAAAAGCTATAAATAGCTCAAAAAAATCAGATTTTTTGACTCCGAAGAAAAGCAAAACAAAGAATCAGCAATGTCACAAGCAAAAAGTCAAAAAGATTAATTCAGTCTTTTATTAGTTCCGTTCATGCAGTCATCACCTGTCCTGCTTGACATTCATGAACATTTCAGCTCTCCATGAGTCCTGAAAGTTTTTTCTTCCTATTCTAATGTCAAAATCTCAAAAGTTATCAGAAATCTACATTTAAGAACACCGGTTAGAGTTCTATAATTGATTCTGAAACCACCTTCTAAAGAGGACCAAAACAAGACAGTTGTCTGTGAATGACAAAAAGTCTTAGGACAGCCACTATTAAAGCTACACTTGATAAGGAAACTTTGGTTACTTCTGTGGCATACAACAATCTTACACAACAATTATAACAATTAACAACATACACTAAGTCATATCAGAATTATAAGAGTTTGTCACAAATTTGGAACACATACCGGTAACATACTTTTACAAATACAGTCCAAAGAAAGCCAAGCACCATTTCATATTTGACAATGTTTTCTACATGATTTTTATAACAAATAAGTCGTATTTCACCATTGCATTAGTGTACTATTGATGTCAAACCTAATTCGTAATAAAACCTTATAGACAAACGTATCCAGTCTTAATCAGTATGACCATAAGGTAAGATTTTTATAAACTTTTATAACCCTTTACAATTTTTAACTAAAGAGAAGGTCATCGGTCAGGAAACCCTTTTGTGCTTTCATTCCAATTTCCAATTTATAGAGAAATTGAAAAATACCCATTTAACTTTAGCCAATGTGTTTACATGCAGAATTTCTTTTACAAGATTAATTTTTGGCAAACCTTTCACAATTTTCTGAAACCTTCAGGTTTTTCCTATCTAATTTAAAACAATCCTTTAACCTTTTAGGCAGAAAAATCTACATTCCCATACCTTCTTATAATCTTTTACCAGAAACACATTTCACTTTCCTTACACTCTTATTATGTAAAATTATTTTTATTTTTCAAAGATTACTTAAGTTCTGTGAACTAAAGGGCATTACACTTTTTGCTTTTCTGAAAAAAAATATTTTGAAGCCAATTAATTGAAACACCTTTTTATATAAATATCACACACGCAACACATATAAATGCACAGAGAGACAGAAGAAGATTTAGTAGTTATACAATTTTTCATTTACCAGTTTTTTAATTAGAATACTGGCTTCAGGGTGGAACCCTAAGAGGAACAATGTCAGTTTCTCTGACCTAATAAGCAAGCACAACGTGAAGGCAAAAACAGATCCCCAAATTAAGGTTTCCATTTTTATTTCAGATCATAGATCCTCAAAAAGAAAAATGCTATGAAACAAGACAGTGCAATAATTTTACCATGCATTTCATGACAAAGCAACCCAATCAGACCATTCTGTGATTACCATATATTTTATGATAAGTTTTGTCTCTCAGTGGCAGGGTGGGGACACTTCTATACCTTCCAGGCGGACAAGAGCATGCTTCTCTGATCCAAATGTGCAGAAAGTGGAATATTCCCTCATAACTACCATGAGCTATCTCCAAAAGTATATTTCCTACCTAGTTATTATATGTCAAAGCTCTCTCATAATGAAAAGTAATTTCGGATACCCCCCAATATATAAGACATCAGCTAATGCAATTCAAAACAGAACAAAACCTTAGATTTTGAGAGGAATCTATCAACTTCTAATTCCTGGGGTTTCATGAGGAAAACAGAGGATTTTTTCAAAATGGGGTCTGTGATGCCTCCTCCTTTTTTCTGAAGAAGTCCAGGCTGTTAGAGCTTGTATATCCACTTTTAATTAAGCTAACATTTAACCATAGGGCTTAAAAAAGAAAGTCGTTTAAAATCTTATTACCCAATGTAAGCCAGGCCAAATGGCCAATATTTCTGGCTTTTTAGTTTTACCAAAGTGAACCTCTCAAGTGAAACCAACAAGCCTTTACTAAGGTTATAAATTAACCACTAGTGTACAAGGTATTTTTAAAGAGGTGGCAAAAGTTTTTACAAAATCTGAAATTCTCAAAGGTAGCTCAGAGAAAGAAAAATTCAAGACAGTTCATGGAGGGAAATCAAATCAACAAATGATAAAGATCACACAGATATCAAACCATAAAGGACTCATTCCCTAAGCTGAGAAAAAAACTCAGGTACCATTGTAAAATGGCAAAGTCTTAACTGCCAAGCTATAGCATTGGGCAGCTTCCACTACTCTTCCCAGAGGGAGCCTAGAGCAGGCCAGTTTTGAGCTTGCAAAGGCTTTTAACTGCTCAAGATAATTTTTAGGGCTATGACATGAACTCCAAAATTTCTGTTTCTTGGATGGCAGAGACCATCAGAAAGTATCACCACAGGGTTTCAAGGTCAAGCTCCCAAGGACATGAAACAAGAGGAGAAGAAAACCATCCAGTTTTTCTTTTCTTTTTCTTTTTTTTTTTTTCTTTTCTTTTCTTTCTTTTTTTTGTAACATAGTTTTTAACAGACCAGTTTGCTGGGCCTTCTAGAACAGCAGGCTTACAGAGGTCTTAGGCCCATGTTTTATCCTAAGGTACCCTTCTTTATAACAGAAAGATATGGAAACCAAATTCACAGCACAAAGTACAAAAAATTCACTACAGCTTTAGACTAGCATCTTGAATCCTTTTTCTCATTAATTAAAACTGTACAGAGGAGATAAACAATGATTTTTATTATTCCTTCAACCAGTTTGTGCAAAGAGAGAAGCTAGAAACCCAACTGGTATGAAATTAATATCATTTTCTGGCTTGCCAGGCTTCTGGGTTTTCTTTCCTTGAGCGTCCCTAGCGAACTAACCTGGTACACCATTGCCCTGGGGGCCAAGCCACAACACAAAGGAAATCATGAAACTAAAGGCAAAATTATCTCAATTTTGCAAAATTCTCTCAATTTCCCCACAGTAGACTGCCTGGGGAAGCCAGATTAACTTTTTCATTCCAGCCAGAGCAAAATACATGAGACAAAACATAGATATTAGCCACTCTGCTTAGCACCCAATATCTAACTTACAAGACTCAAATTTGCCCCAGGTTGGTCACTGTCATCTTTAATTTATTTGAAATAGATTGAAGAAGTGTCAATGTGAGGCCTCTGGGCAAGATGGTCACCCTGAGTAACAGAAAACATAGAAAAGAGAAAGGAGAGAAAGGGAGAGAAGCATTGTCTGTAGCAGAATGGGGGAGGCCAACAGTTTCATTAGCTCTCAAGTATCCTCCTTTGGAAAGAAGAAAAGTTCCCATGTCCCATTATCCTGTACATGCCAAATCCTGTCATCCACAGCCATCAGCAAAGATTGCAAGACAGATTAATCCAAAGAGAATAGCAGTTTACATCTCATACCCCTAAACCCACTCTTAGCCCAAAGGAACTTTACTGAGAAGGGAGGCCTCCACCTCCCTAAATCTTAGGAAGGACTCTAACCTTTCTAACTTGGGCCTTGAACCCAAATTCGGTCAAGCACCCTTCCCTTTTATTAAGAGGGGCCTTTAACCCTCTCTGTCTTAGGAGAGACTCTAACTCCCCTAAGTTGGACATCTAACCCAATCCCATCCTTTACCCGGGTACCCCACCACTTTCCCAAAGTCAGCCAATTAGTTTTGCAGTCTATTTCTTTTGGGTCAGGGGTCTCCTCAGTATTGTCCCTTTGGGGTTCACCAGAAAGATGTTACCAGAAAGGGGTCTCTATCTAGACCCCAAGAGAGGGTTCTCGGGTATTGCGCAAGAAAGAATTTGAGGTGAATACGTACAGTAACGTGAAAGCAAGTTTATTAAGAAAGTAAACGAATAAAAAAATAGCTACTCCATAGATACAATAGCCTGATTTTTTAGATCTATTGTACAATGTGGTAGATATAGCTAATAATCGAGTTCTATATATTTTGAAATCACTGAAAGTAACATCAAATGTTGTCATTACTAAAATTTTTAACCATTTGAGGTGATGAGCATGTTTGTTCACTTGACTTAATTATTCCACATTATATTTAAAAATCACAACATCATCATTTCTATTCCATAAATAGATACAAATATAGTTTTTTAATATATAATTTAAAATTAACTAGAAGGGTATTGATAACATGCATGATTCACCAGTACAAAAGTTATCCTAAAGTTGGAAAAATAGATAAAAGATCTTTTGAAAATTAATCAGAAACCATGTTTACATAATTTTAAAATATCTTTAAGTTCCTTGTGAATACATAGTAATGTTCTAGCATACTGCCACCATCTCACATTCTCTGTCTTCAGAACAATCCTCAGTACTCACAAGGGGATATCTGGCATTCAGAAATGTTTTGGGTGTCATTACATGTGAGATAGGTATTTTAAAGACAGCAGATAAATCAGCCTTGTTTTTTTTTTTTTAATCTAACTTACCACTCTGTACCTTTTAAGTGCGATATTTAGACAATTTACATTCAAGGTTAATATTAATATGTGAGGTTTTGGTCCTATCCTGAAGTTGTTAGCTGATTGCTTTGTAGTTTCGGTTGTACAGTTGCTCTATAGAGTCTTTGGACTGTGTAGTTAAGTATTTTTTTCTTGTAGCAGGTATTCTTTCATTTTCATGTTTAGAACTCTCATAAGGCTCTCTCATAAGGATAGTCTAGTAGTAACTATGCACACAGACTATGTACAAAATCTACAGGAAATAAATTTCTGGAAACACACAACCTTCCGAGATTGAATAAGGAAGAAATGGAAACCCTGAAGAGACCAATATTAATTTGGACAATTGAATCAGTAATTTAAAGGCCACCAACCAAACCAAGTCCCAGAACAGCTGGAGTCACAGCTGAATTCTGTTAGACATACAAAAAAGAGTTGGTACCAATTCCACTGAAACTATTCCAATAAATTGAGAAAGATGGAACTCCCCCTTAACTCACCCTACGAAGCCAGCATTACACTGATGCCAAAATCAGGCAAAGACACAGGAAGAATATTAAACTATATGCCAATATCTCTGAAGACCATAAAGCAAAGTGGAATCTGAATCTGGCAGCACATCAAAAAGGTAATTCTCCATGATCAAGTAGGTTTTATTCCTGCTATACAAGATTGGTTCCGTACATGCAAACCGATAAATAAGATTCACCACAAAAAGAGAACTAATAATGAAAACCATAAAATCATCTCAATATATGCAGTACAAAACTTTCAATATAAAATCCAACATGCCTTCATGACAAAAACACTCAACAAACTTGGTGTTGAAGGAAAATATCTCAAAATAGTAAGAGCCTTCTCTGACAAACCTACAGCCAGCATCATACTGAATGGGCAAAAGTTGAAAGTAGTCTTTATTATAACTGGAACAAGACAAGAATGCCCACATTCTTATTCAACATAGTACTGAAAGTCTTATCCAGAACAATAAGGCAAGAGAAAGAAATGAAAACCTCCCAAATAGGAAAAGAAGTCAAATTATCTTTCTTTCCTGAAAAGTGTGAATCTACACTAAAGAAACGTCTAAAGACTCCATTAAGAAGCAGGAAAAAGATGGCCAATTACACACAACCAGATGCGACAACTGCCACCAAGGGACTAGAATGACTAGCACAATCCTAACATATCTCCAGAGGGAAGCCATGGAGAATGGACAGAGAAAAGACACAAAAGCTAGGTTGAAGGGGTAGGAAGCTGGGAACCCTGCATGGAGCTGCAGTGCACCAGGACTCATTTCTGGCCTCCAATGACTTCAGGAAAATGGTTGAATTGAACTGGGAAAAAGCATGTTGCTCTCATCACAGGCCTCTGGAATTCTGGCAAAAGAAGACCCCTTGAACATTACACACACTTGAGTTGGCAAACAGCTGCTTAGAGAAGTAGTGAGGGCAGCATGCCAGTTGATATTGATCCCAGAGTATTTGGTGCAGGAGCATCTATATCAGAGCATGGCCAGTCATACTCATCCCTCTGGGCTCAATTTGCTCCCATAGGAGATTTTAGCCCTACGGAAAATGTCAGACCTGAACTCTGCAGAAAAATGTTCCCCATCAGACAAGGCCAGTCTGATCTGAGTACCTTTTAGTCTGCTGGGGTCTCTTGGGACCCCAGGTTGGATTCGACTGTTTGTAGTGCTTTGGGGGCCCAGATCATAGCTCTTGCAATGATGAACTATGCCTGACTGGCAGAGATCTCAAGTGGTGTGGCCCCCATGACCATACACAAGCTCACCCACTCCCTCCCTGCACTACAGCTTCCCCTAGGCCCACATCTTCCCCCCACATTTCTTTTCTGGCATGTGGGAGGGTGCATTTTAGCTTTAATGTTCTGATAGTGCATGCGTGCATGCACACCTTGACCTGCCACTGCTGCTGCTGGTAGTGCACTTTAACCCCACCACCACCACCACCGCCACACCACCATTGCAGTCAGAGCCTTGGTGGGCACAGAGCCCACCAGTATGCTAGACTCTCTACCAATGACCCATTCCTGCACCAACACTGCTGCCAGAGTGAAACAAGGCAATGAGAACAGTAAACCTTCCTTCATGTGAGTGACCACTCTCACCTCCATGAATGTGCACAGAGGGCTAACAAAGAACTGCACCTGCCAGCTCCTTGCTTCTGTGCTAACACCACCAGCAACATAACCACTCACAGAGTTGCCAGAGGGGGGCCCCTGATTACCTGAGCCATGCTGCCTCCACTATTACTGTGAACACTCACACATAAGCAGGCATTGTCACACCCAACGGCACCCTGCCACAGCCAACGGTCAGGCACCCCATTGTCCTAACACTGCCACTGCTGCTGACACGTGAAAATGAGCATGAATCCTGCTGCCACCACCCCATGAAACACTCTGGCTAGGACCACCCTTCAGAGTGTAGTTACCAGCGGTCTGGCAGCTACTCCATTCCTCAGTGCAGTGGGATTCTAACTTTAAAGAGACAAAGAACAAAGTTAGGGCCCAATATAAGTACCCCAGATTTAGAGTAAGCAGTCCAGGTGTTAAGAGCTTAGCCATGGTTCCCTAAAATCTTCCAGAAATAAAGCCAGTCAACTGAACCTACCTTATGCCACAATCAGACCTTCAAGGTCACTCAATAGAATTTAAAAAAAAACCCATCCAAAGGATAGCAACTTTAAATATTGAAGGAGAATCAACCCACAAAGATGAGAAAGAACAAGTGTAAGGACTGTGACAACTCAAAAAGCCAGAGTGCCTTCTTTCCTCAAATGGCCACACTACCTCTCCAACAAAGGTTCTGAACAAGGCTGAAATGGCTGAAATGACAGAAATAAAATTCAGAATATGAACAGAAACTAAGATCATTGAGATGCAGAAGTGTGTTGAATTCCAATCTAAGTCAGCTAAAAATCACAATAAAATGATACAGGCGCTTACAGACAAAATAGCCAGAATAGGATAGAATGTAACACACCTGATGGAGCTAAAAAACACATTACAAGAATTTCATAATACAATCACAAGTATTAATAGCAGAATAGACCAAGGTGAAGAGAGAATCTTAGAGCTTGAAGATTGTCTTTCTGAACTAAGATGGACAATAATAGAGAAAAAAGAATGAAAAGGAACAAATAAAACCTCTGAGAAATACAGAATTATGTAATTAAAGCCAATACTGCAACTCATTGAAGTCTCTGAAAAAGATGGGGAAAACAGAAGAAATATGGAAAACATATTTCAGAGTATCATCCATGAGAAGTTTCCCAATGTAGCTACAGAGGCAAACACTCAAATTAAAGAAACGAAGAGAACCCCAGTAACATGCTTCACATAAAGATTATCCCCAAGACTTATAACCATCAGATTTTCCAAGGTCAAAATGAAAGAAAAAATGTTAAAGACAGCTAAAGAGAAAGGGCAGGTCACCTGCAAAGAGAAGTCTATCGGTCTAACAATGGACCTCTTAGCTGAAACCCTACAGGCCAGAAAAGACTAAGGACCAATATTCAACATTTTTAAAGAAAAGAAGTTTCATCCAAGAATTTCATATCTGGCCACACTAAGCTTCATAAGCAAGGGAAAAATAAGAGCCTTTTCAAACAAGCAAATGCTGAAGGAGTTTGTTACCACCAGACCTGCCTTAGTAGAGCTCCTGAAGAAAGCACTAAATATGGAAAGGAAAAACTGTTACCAGGCACTACAAAAACACACAAGTACACAAATCAGTGACACTATAAAGCAACCACAAAAAAAAGTCTGCATAATAACCAATAAACATCATGATGACAGGATCAAATCCACATATATCAGTACTAACTTTGAATCAAACAAGCTAAATTCCACAATTAAATAGCACAGAGTGGCTAGCTGGATAAGGAACCAAGACCCAATTGTGTACTGTCTTCAATAGACCAGTCACACATAGAAGGACACACACAGGCTAAAAATAAAGGTATGGAGAAAAATCTACCATGCAAAAGAAAAGCAGAAAAGGGCATGGGTTGCAATCCTAATTTGGGGGCAGGGGGAGGAAACAGACTTTAAACCAACAAAAATCAAAAAATGACAAGAAGGGCATTGCATTGTGGTAAAAGACTTAATTCAACAAGAAGATCTGACTATCTTGAATATATATGCACCCAACAGAGGAGCACTCCAGATTTAGAAAGCATATTCAGAATTTGAACACAGCACTGGATCACATGGACCTGATAGACATCTACAGAACTCTTCACCCCAAAACAACAGAATGTGGATACATTATTCTCATCACCACATGGCACATACTCTAAAATCGACCACAGAATTGGATATAAAACACTCTTTAGCAAATTAAAAAAAAAAATGAAATAATAACCACTCTCTTGGAACACTGAACAATACAATTAGAAATCAAGATTAAGAAAATAGCTCAAAATCATAAAACTACATGGAAATTGAATAACCTGCTCCTGAGCGGCTTTTTTTAAAATTGTACTTTGGGCTCTGGGTTACATGGGCACATCCTGCATCCTGCAAGATTCTTACATACGTACATACATGCCACATTCCCCCTCTCCCCGTCACCTATATCAGGCATTTCTCCTGGTGTTAACCCTCCCCATCCACCCTGCCCTGCTGTCCCTCACCTCCACTACCTTCCACCTCCCCAACCTAGCCCAGTGAGGGTTACTTTCCCTGTGCCCAGGTATTCTCATTGTTCATCACATGCCTATGAGTGAAAACATGCAGTGTTTGGTTTTCTGTTCTTGTGTCAGTTTGCTAGAATGATGGTTTCTAAATTCATCCATGTTTCTACAAAGGACACTGACTCATCATTTTTATGGCTGTATAGTATTCCATGGTGTATTCAAATCCAGGAAATACAGAGAACATCACAAAGATACTCCTCAAGAAGAGCAACTCCAAGGCACATAATCATCAGATTCACCAGGGTTGAAATGAAGGAAAAAATCCTAAGGGCAGCCAGAGATAAAGGACGAGTCACCCACAAAGGAAAGACCATCAGACTTAAAGCAGATCTCTCAGCAGAAGCCCTATTAGCTAGAAGGAAGTGGGGCAATATTCAACATCCTTAAAAAAAGAACTTTCAACCCAGAATTTTACATCCAGCCAAACTAAGCTTCATAAGTGAGGGAGAAATAAAATCCTTTACAGACAAGCAATTGCTGAGAGATTTCATTGCTACAAGACCTGCCTTACAAGAGCTCCTGAAGGAAGTACTAAATATGGAAAGGAGCAACCAGTAACAGTCACTGCAAAAACATACCAAATGGTAAAGAACAATGATGTAATGAAGAAACCTCATCAACTGACAGGCAAAACAACTAGACAGTAACAAAATGACAGGATCAAATTCAAACATAACAATATTAACATTGAATGTAAATGGCCTAAATGCCACAATCAAAAGACACAGACTGGCAAACTGGATAAAAAGTCAAGACCCATCGGTGTGCAGTATTCAGGAGACCCATCTCACTTGCAAAGACTCACACAGACTCAAAATAAAGGGATAAAAGACTTACCAAGCAAATACAGAGCAAAAAAAGCATGAGTAGCAATCCTAGTCTCTGATAAAACAAACTTTAAACCAACAAAGATCAAAAGAGACAAAGAAGTACATTACATAATGGTAAAAGGATCAATGCAACAAGAAGAGTGGCTTTTAAGTAAATAACAAAAGGCAGAAATCAATAAGTTCTTTGAAACTAATGAGAATAAAAATACAACACACAAGAATCTCTGGGACAGAGCTAAGGTAGTAGTAGAAGGAAAATCTATAGCATTAAATTTCTACATCAAAAAAGTAGAAATATCTCAATTTAGCAACCTAACATCACAACTAAAGTAACTAGAGAACGAAGAGCAAAGCTAACTCCTAAGCTAACAGAAGACAAGAAAAAATCAAAATCAGAGCTGAATTGAAGGAGATTCACACACACACACACACACACACACACACAAATTCAAAAGATCCAGGAATCCAAGAGTATGCTTTTTGAAAAACATGACTAGCTACACTAATAAAGAGGGACATTCCAGATGAATACAATTAGAAACAACAAAGGGGATATTACCATTTACCCCACAAAAATACAAATATTCATCAGAGAATATTATAAACACCTCTATGGACACAAACTAGAAAATCTAGAAAAAACTGATAAATTCCTGGACACATACACCCTCCCAACACTGAACCTTGGAGAAATTGAATCTCTCAACAGACCAATAACAAGTTCTGGAGTTGGTTAAGTTATAAATGGCCTATAAACACACAGACAAATAAAGCCCAATACCAGACTGACTCAGAGCCAAGCTCTGCCCACATGTATGACAAAGAGCTCATACTATTCCTACCAAAACTATTCAAAAAAAAATTGAGGAGGATGGAATCTTTTCTAACTCATTGCATGAGGACAGCATCATCCTGATACCAAAACCTGACAAACCTGAGAAAGATACAACAATAAAACAAAACAAAAGAAAAACAAAACGGTAGGCAAATATCCTTGCAAAACATTGATACAAAAATCCACAACAAAATAGTGGCCAACTGAATCTAGCATTACACGAAAAAGCTTATCCAACACCATCAGGAAGGCTTTGTCCCTGGAATAAATGGTTGGTTCAACACTCACAAATCAATAAATGCGATTCATCACCTAAATAGAATGAAAGATAAAAGACACCTTGTTATCTGGAAAGATTCAGAAGAGGATTTTGATAAAATTTAACATTGCTTCATTTTTAAAACTCGTTACAAAGTATTTATTGAAAGAACATACCTGAAAATAATGAACCATCTATAAGAAATCTACAGCAAACATCATAATTAATGCGCAAAAGCTAGGAGCATTCCTCTTGAAAACCAGCACAAGAAAGGATGCCCTCTCTCATTATTCCTATTCAGCATAGTATTGGACGTCCTGGCCAGAGCCATTAGGCAAGAGAAAGAAATTAAGGGCATCCAAATAGGAAGAAAGAACATCAAATTATCCTGGTTTTCAGATAATATGGATATACATTTATAAAATCCCATAGTCTTAGCCCCAACTCTTTTTAAGTTGATAAAGAAATTCAGTGAAGTCTCATAATAGAAAATCAATGTAAAAAATAACTAGAATTATTATACACCAATGACAGTCAAGTCAAGAGCCACATCAGGAACACAATTTCATTCACAATTGCCACAAAAAGAATAATATACCTAGGAATACTGTTAACCGGGGATTGGAAAGACCTCTATAATGAGAACTGCAAAACACTGTTCAAATAAATCAAAAATAATGCAAACAAATAGGAAAACATTCAATGCTCATGTTTAGGAAGAATCAATATTGTTAAAATGACCATACAGCTCAAAGCCATTTATAGATCCAATGATATTCTTATCAAACTGCCAATGACATTCTTCACAGAACTAGAAAAAGTTATTAAAAAAAAAAAACATTGTCTGTACTAAATATACAAAAAATTAGCTAGGTGTGGTGGTGTATACCTATAGTCCCAGCTACTTGGGAGGCTGAGGCAGGAGAGTCACTGAACCTGGGAGGTGGAGCCTGCAGTGAGCCAAGTTGAGCCACTGCACTTCAGCCTGGGCAACAGAGCAAGACTCTGTCTCAAAAAAAAAAAGAAAAAGAAAAAGAAAAGAAAAAAAATAAAGAAAAGAAAAATAACTTGATAGCACCTAATAAAACTGAAAAATAGACATGCTAAATTACCCAATTAATCTATAACCTAGAGATATATGTGCATGTTGGGAAACAGATTCAAGAATGTTCATCAGAGCATTGTTTGTAATAGCAAAAATACAGAAACAGTCTAAATGCTCATCAAGGGAGGAATAGAAAAAATGCAGCATATTAATAGAAAAGAATACTACAAGGTAGCTAAAAGAAAAGAGCGTAACATATCAAACATATTCTTGAGTGAACCAGACAAACCACAGAATGACATATATGATATGGTACCATTTGTGCTAATTTAAACACACAAAACAACACTAAGAGTGTGTCTGTGTGTACACACATGTGTAAAATTGGCTGATAGTGTCAGTTAAAAGTGAGTTTTATATCATCTTACTTACAATGATACTCTGGGAAAAAAACTCTAATGAACTTAAAAAAAAAAGAAAAGAAAAGAAAAGAAAAAAGAAAAACTTATTTTAAAATAAAAAATAACCCAAATAGCCAAGGCAATCCTAAGCAAAAATAGCAAAGCTGGAGGCACCATGCTACCCGACTTCAAACTATACTACAAGGCTACAGTAAACAAAACAGAATGGTACTGATACAAAAGCAGACACATAGACCAATGGAACAGAATGGAGATCCCAGAAATAAGGCTGCACACCTAAACCATCTGATCTTCAGTGAAGCTGATAAAAAACAAGCTATGGAAAAAGAACTCTCTATTCATTAAATGGTGCTTGGATAATTGGTGAGCCATATGCAGAAGATTGAAAATGGATCCGTTTATTACACTATATGCAAAAATCAACTCAAGATTAATTAAATACTTTAACGTAAAACCAAAACTATAAAAATCCTCAAAGACAGCCTAGGCAATACCATTCAGGACATAAGAATGGGGAAAGATATGGCCAGGCATGATGGTTTACACCTGTAATCCCAGCACTTTGGGAGGCCAAGGCAGGCAGATCACAAGGTCAGGGGTTCAAGACCAGCCTGACCAACATGTTGAAACCTTGTCTCTACTAAAGATACAAAAAAGTAGCTGAGTGTGGTGGCTCGTGGCTGTAATCCCCGCTACTCAGGAGGCTGAGGCAAGGAATTGCTTGATCCAGGGAGACAGAAGTTGTGGTAAGCCAAGATCACACCATTGCACTCCAGCTTGAGTAACAGGCTAAGACACTGTCAAAAAAAAAAAAAAAAAAAAAAAAGGATAGGGAAAGATTTCATGATGAAGACAACAAAAGCTAATGCAATGAAAGCAAAACTGAAAACTGGGACATAATTAAACTAAAGAGCTTCTGCACAGCAAGAGAAACTATCAACAGAGTAAACAAACAACCTACAGAATGGGAGAAAATTTTTCCAAAGCATGCATCTAACAAAGATCTAATATCAAGAATCTATCAGAAACGTAAACGAATTTACAAGTAAAAAAAAACCTCATTAAAAACTGGATAAATGACATGAACAGACACTTTTTTAATGATAATTATATTTTTATTGCATTTCAGGTTTTGGGGTACATGTGAAGAACATGTAAGATTGTTGCATAGGTACACACGTGGCAGTGTGATTTGCTGCCTTCCTCCCCTTTACCTATATCTGGCATTTCTCCACATGCTAGCTCTCCCCAACTCCCCATCACCCACTGTCCCTCCCCTGTCTCCCATTGATAGACCCCAGGGTGTGATGCTCCCCTCCCTGTGTCCATGTGTTCTCATTTTTCAACACCCACCTATGCGTGAGAACATGTGGTGTTTGATTTTCTTTTCTCGAATCAGTTTGCTGAGAATGATGGTTTCCAGGTTCATCCATGTACCTAAAAAGGACACAAACTCATTGTTTTGATGGCTGCATAATATTCCATGGTGTATATGTGCCACATTTTCCTTGCCCAGTCTATCATCAATGGTCATTTGGTCTGGTTCCATGTCTTTGCTATTGTAAACAGTGCCATAATGAACATATATGTGCATGTGTCTTTATAATAGAACGATTTACAATCCTTTGGATATATACCCGGTAATGGGATTGCTGGGTTAAATGGAATTTCTATTTCTAGGTCCTTGAGGAATCGCCACACTGTCTTCCACAATGGTTGAACTAATTTACACTCCCAGCAACAGTGTAAAAGTGTTTCTATTTCTCCACATCCTCTCCAGCATCTGTTGTCTCCAGATTTTTTAATGATTGCCATTCTAACAGGCATGAGATGGTATCTCAATGTGGTTTTGATTTGCATTTCTCTAACAAGTGATGATGAGCATTCTGTCATATGTTTGTTGGCCTCGTGTATGTCTTCTTTTGTAAAATGTCTGTTCATATCCTTCATCCACTTTTTAATGGGTTTATTTGTTTTTGTTTTTGTTTTTTCTTGTAAATCTGTTTTAGTTTTCCGTAGATTCTGGATATTAGCTCTTTGTCTCATGGGTAGATTGCAAAAATTTTTTCCCATTCTGTCGGTTGCCAATTCACTCTAATGACCATTTCTTCTGCAGTGCAGAAGCTGTGGAGTTTGATTAGGTCCCATTTGTCTATTTTGGCTTTTGTTGTCAATGCTTTTGGTGTTTTGGTCATGAAGTCCTTGTCTACGCCTATGTCCTGAATGGTTTTGTGTAGGTTTTATTCTAGGGTTTTTATGGTGTTAGGTCTTATGTTTAAGTCTTTAATCTATCTGGAGTTAATTTTAGTGTAAGGTGTAAGGAAGGGTTCCAGTTTCGGCTTTCTGTACATGCCTAGCCAGTTTTCCCAACACCATTTATTAAACAGGGACTTAATTCCCCAATGCTTGTTTTTATCAGGTTTGTCAAAGATTGGATGGTTGTAGATGTGTGGTTTGCTTCCGAGGCATCTGCTCTGTTCCATTGGTCTATATCTCCGTTTTGGTAACATTACCATGCTGTTTTGATTACTGTAGCCTTGTAGTATAGTTTGAAGTCCAGTAGTGTGATGCCTCCTGGTTTGTCCATTTTACTTAGAATTGACTTAACTATGCGGGCTCACTTTTGGTTCCATATGAAGTTTAAGGTGTTTTTTTCCAGTTCTGTGAAGAAGGTCATTGGTAGCTTCATGGGAATAGCATTGAATCTGTAAATTACTTTGGGCAGTATGGCCATTTTCATGATATTGATTCTTCCTAACCATGAACATTGAATGTTTCTCCATCTGTTTGTGTCCTCTCTTAGTTCGTTGAGCAGTAGCTTGTAGTTCTCCTTGAAAAGGTCCTTTACATTCCCTGTTAGTTGTATTCCTAGGTATTTTATTCTCTTTGTAGCAATTGTGAATGGCAGTTCTTTCTTGATTCTGCTCTCTTTAAGTCTTTGATTGGTGTAAGGGAATGCTTGTAATTTTTGCACGTTGATTTTGTATCCTGAGACTTTTCTGAATTTGCTTATCAGTTTCAGGAGATTTTGGGCTGAGATGATGGGGTCTTCTAGATATAGAATCATGTCATCTGCAAATAGAGACAATTTGACTTCCTCCTTTCCTATTTGAATGCCCCCCCCATTTTTTTTTTTTTTTTGTCTTCCCTTGTTCTGGGTAGAATTTCCAATACTCTATCGAATAGGAGTGGTGAGAGAGGGCATTCTTGTCTAGTGCCAGATTTCAAAGGGAATGCTTCCAGTTTTTGCCCATTCAGTATGATATTGGCTGTTGGTTTGTCGTAAATAGCTTTTATTATTTTGAGATACGTTCCATCAATACCTAGTTTATTGAGGGTTTTTAGCATATAGGGGTGCTGAATTTTGTCAAAGGCCTTTTCTGCATCAATTGAAATAATCATGTGGTTTTTGTCTTTGGTTCTGTTTATGTGGTGAATTACGTTTATAGACTTGCTTATATTGATCCAGCCTTGCATCCCCAGGATGAAGCCTACTTGATCATGGTGGATAAGCTTTTTGATGTGCTGATGCAATTGACTTGCCTGTATTTTATTGAAGATTTTTGCATCTATGTTCATCATGGATATTGGCCTGAAGTTTTCTTCTCTTGCTGAGTCTCTGCCAGGTTTTGGTATCAGGATGATGTTGGTCTCATACAATGATTTGGGAAGGATTCCCTTCTTTTAGATTGTTTGGAATAATTTCAGAAGGAATGGTACCAGCTCCTCTTTGTATGTCTGATAGAATTCGGCTTTGAACCCAACTGGACCTGGGCTTTTTTTGGGTGGAAGGCTCCTAATTGCTGCCTCAACTTCAGCCCTTTTTATTGGTCTATTCAGGGTTTCTACTTCATCCTGGTTTAGGCTTGGGAGGGTGCAAGTATCTAGGAATTTATCCATTTCCTCCAGGTTTACCAGTTTATGTGCATAGAAATGTTTGTAATAATCTCTGATGATGGTTTGTATTTCTGTGGAATCTGTGGTGATATCCCCTTTATCGTTTTTTATTGCATCTATTTGATTATTCCCTCTTTTCTTTTTTATTAATGTGGCTAGTGGTCTGTCTATTTTGTTGATCTTTTTGAAAAACCAGTTCCTGGATTTATTGATTTTTTGAAGGGATTTTTGTGTCTCTATCTCCTTCAATTCTTCTCAGATCTTAGTTATTTCTTGTCTTCTGCTAGGTTTTGAGTTTTTTAATCTCACTCCTCTAGCTCTTTCAATTTTGACAATAGAGTGGTGATTTTAGATCTTTCCTTACTTCTCATGTGGGCATTTATTGCTATACATTTTCCTCTAGAGACTGCTTTAAATGTGTCCCAGAGATTCTGGTATGTTGTGTCTTCATTCTTGTTTGTTTTGAAGAACATCTTTATTTATGCCTTCATTTCATTGTTTATCCAGTCAACCTTCAAGAGCAAGTTGTTCAGTTTCCATGAAGCTGTGTGGTCATCAGTTAGTTTCTGAATTCTATGTTCTAACTCGATTGCACTGTGGTCTGAGAGACTGTTTGTTATGATTTCTGTTCTTTTGCATTTGCTGAGGAATGATTTACTTCCAATTATGTGGTCAATTTTAGAGTAAGTGCAATGTGGTGCTGAGAAGAATGCATATTCTGTCGATTTGGGGTGGAGAGTTCTGTACATGTCTATTAGGTTTGCTTGTTCCGGGTCTGAGTTCAAGTCCTGGATATTCTTGTTAATTTTCTGTCTCATTGATCTGTCTAATATTAACAATGTAGTGTTAAAGTCTCCCAGTATTATTGTGTGGGAGTCTAAGCCTCTTTGTAAGTCATTAAGAACTTGCCTTATGTATCTGGGTGCTCCTGTATTGGGTGAATATATATTTAGGATCATTAGCTCTTCTTGTTGCATTGATCTTTTTTCCATTATGTAATGTCCTTCTTTGTCTCTTTTGATCTTTGTTGGTTTAAAGTCTATTTTATCAGAGATGAGAATTGCAACTCCTGCTTCTTTTTTTTTCTCTCCATTTGCTTAGTAAATCTTCCTCTATTTCTTTATTTTGAGCCTTTGTGTATCCTTGCATGTGATATGGGTTTCCTGGATACAGCATACTGATGTGTTTTGGCTTTTTATCGAATTTGCCAGTCTGTGTCTTTTGATTGGAGGCATATAGCCCATTTACATTTAGGATTAATATTGTTTTGTGTGACTATGATCCTGCCATTTTGATGTTAGCTGGCTGTTTTGCCCATTAGTTGATATAGTTTCTTCATTGTGTTGATGCTCTTTACCATTTGGTATGTTTTTGGAGTGGGTAGTACTGGGTGTTCCTTTCTATGTTTAGTGCCTCTTTCAAGAGCTCTTGTAAAGTAGGCCTGGTGGTGATGAAATCTCTGAGTACTTGCTTGTTGGTAAAGGATTTTTTTTTTTTCACTTATGAAGCTTAGTTTGGCTGGATATGAAATTCTTGGTTGAAAGTTCTTTTCTTTAAGGATGTTGAATATTGGCCCCACTCTCTTCTGGCTTGTAGGGTTTCTGCTGAGAGATCAGCTGTGAGTCTGATGGGCTTCCCTTTGTGGATAACCCGACCTTTCTCTGGCTGCCCTTAGCATTTTCTCCTTCATTTCAACCCTGGTGAATCTGACCATTATGTGCCTTGGGGTTGCTCTTCTTGAGGAATATCCTTGTGGTGTTTTCTGTATTTCCTGGACTTGAGCATTGGCCTGCATTGCTAGGTTGGGGAAGTTTTCCTGGATAATATCTGGAGGAGTATTTTTCAGCTTGGATTCATTCTCTCCATCACATTCAGGTACACCTATCAAATGTAGATTAGGTCTTTTCACATAATCCCATATTTCCTGGAGACGTTGTTCATTCCTTTTTACCCTTTTTTCTCTAATATGGCCTTCTCATTTTATTTCATTGAGTTGATCTTCAGCCTCTGATAGCCTTTCTTCTGCTCGGTCAATTCGGCTGTTGAAACTTGTGTATGTTTCCCAAAGTTCTTGTTTTTTTTTTTTTTTTTTTTTTTTTTTTTTTTTAGCTCCATCGATTCACTCATATTCCTCTCTAAGTTGTTTATTCTCGTTAACATTTAGTTAAATCTTTTTTCAAGGTTTTTAGTTTCTTTGCATTGGGTTAGAGCATGTTCTTTTAGCTCATAGAAGTTTTTTATTACCCACCTTCTGATGCCTGATTCTGTCAATTCATCACACTGATTCTCCATCCAGCCTTGTCCTTTTGCTGGTGAGAAGTTGTAATCCCTTGTAGGAGGAGAGGTGTTCTGGTTTCTGGTGTTTTCATCCTTTTTGCGCTGGTTTTTTTCCATCTTTGTGGATTTATCCACCTGTCATCTTTGTAGTTGTTGACTTTCAGATTGGGTCTCTGAGTGGACGTCCAGTTTGTTGATGATGAAGTTATTTCTTTCTGTTTCTTAGTTTTCCTTCTACCAGTCGGATCCCTCTGCTGTAGGAGTGCTGAGGTCTGCTTCAGGCCCTGCTTGCCTGGGGATCACCTGCAGTGGCTGCAGAACAGTAAGGGTTGCTGCCAGTTTCTTCTTCTGCTCTCTTTGTCTCAGGAGGATACTTGCCAGGTGTCAGTCTGATCTCTCTTTTATGAGGTGACTCTTTGGATATACGGGGATCAGGGAGCTGCTTGAGGAGACAGTCTGTTCTTTATAGGAGCTCAAGTGCTGAGCTGTGAGCTCCGTTGTTCATTCAGAGCTGCTGGGCAGGTACGTTTAAGTCTGCTGCAGCAGAACTCATAAATCCACCCCCCTTGTTTTCGCAGGTGCTCTGTCCCAAGGAGTTAGGGCCATATCTTTGAGTTTCTGTTGTGCTGCTGCCTTTTTTCAGGGCTGCCCAGCCCAGTGAGGAGGCAGTCTAGTCACTGTCTACCTACAGAGGCTTTGCTGAGATTGCTGTGGGCTCCGCCCAGCTGCTGTGTGAACTTCCCTGCTGTCCCTCCATGCTTTCGCTGGGAGCTGCAATCCTGAGCTTCTCCTAATTGGCCATCTTGGGTCCATCCAGCAGAATGGCTATTATTAAAAAGGCAAAAAATAACAGATGCTGGTGAGATTTTAGAGAAAAGGGAACAATTATACATTATTGATGATAGTGTAAATTAGTTCAACCACTGTGGAAAGTGGCATGGCATTTCCACCAAGAGCTAAAAACAGTACTACCATTTAACTTAGCAATATTATTACTGAATATATATCCAAAGGAATGTAAGTCATTGTATTATAAAGACACATGTATGCATATGCACATTGCAGAACTGTTCACAATAACAAAGACATGGACTCAACCTAAGAGCTTATTTGTGGTAGACTGGATAAAGCAAATATGGTACATGCATACCATGGAATGCTATGCAGCCATGAAATGAATGAGATCATGTCATTTGCAGAAACAGGTATGGAGTTGTAGGCCAATAGTGTTAGCAAACTTACACAGAAACAGAAAATGAAATATAGCATGTTCTCACTTATAATTTGAGCTGAATGATAACACATGGACACATAGAGGGGAAACAACAGACACTGAGGCCTACTGGAGGGTTGAGGGTGGATGGAGGGAGAGGATCAGGCAAAATAACTAATGGGTACTAGGATTAATACATGGGTCACAAAATAATCCTTACAACACACACTCATGACATGATTTCAGGTACATAATGAATATGCACATGTACCCTTATGTTAAAATAAAACTTAAATAAATAAAGTTTAACCAATAAAAAGAGACTCCACCAAAGATCTCTTAGAACTGATAAATAATTTTGTAAAATTTTATAATACAATATCAATGTACAAAAATTGGTAACATTTCTGTACATCAACAATGCTCAAGCTGAGGGTCAAATCAAGAATGCATTCCTATTTACAATAGCCACAGAAAAATATACCTAGGAATACATCTAACCAAAGAAGTGAATGATCTCTAGATGAAGAACTACAAAGCACTGCTGAAAGAAATTATTCATGATGCAAGTGGAAAAACATTCCCTTTTCATGGACTGGAAAAAAATCAGTGTTGTTAAAATGATCATACAACCCAACGCAACATACAGAGTCAACACTATTTCTATCAAACTTTTAACATCATTTTTCACAGAATTAAAAAAAAAAATTAATCATATGGAACCAAAGAAGTGCCCAAATGGCCAAAGCAATGCTGAGCAAAAAGAGCAACGACAGAGGCATCTTGTTACCTGATTTCAAATTATACTATAAGGCTACAGTAACCAAAACAGAATGGTACTGGAAAAATAAAAAAGACACACAGATATTAATGGAACAGAACACATAAACCAACAATAAAGCCACATTCCTACAACCACCCAATCTTTGACAAAGTTAATAGAAACAAACAATGGGTCAAGGACTCCCTATTCAATAAATTGTGCTGGAATACCTGCCTAACAACATGCAGAAGAATGAAATTGCACCCCTGTCTTTCACTATATACAAAAAGAAACTCAAGATGAATCAAAGATTTAAATGTAGACCTCAAATTATAAAAATCCTAGAAGAAAAACCCAAAACTATCATTCTGTACATTGATCTTGGCAAAGAATTTGTGACCAAGTCCTCAAAAGCAATTGTAACAAAATCAGAAATTCACAAGTGGGTCCTAATTAAACTAAAGAGCTTTTAGACAGCAAAAGAAACTATTAACAGAGTAAGAAGACAACCTACACAATGGGAGAAAATTTTTGCAGAGTATGCATTCAATAAAGCACTAATGTCTAGAATCTATAAGGTATGTAAACAACTCAACAGACAACAAACAAGTGACCACATTAAAAAGTGAGTAAAAGACATGAACAGACACCTCTCAAAAGACATGAGGAAAACAAGTATATGAATAAATGCTCCACATTACTCATTATCAGAGAAATGTAAATCAAAACTACAATGAGATACCATCTCACACCAGTAAAAATGGGTATTATGAAAAAGGTGAAAAAATAAATGCTGGGAAAGTTGTGGAGAAGAGGATATGCTTATGAACTGCTGGTGAAATGTAAATTAGTTCAGGCATTGTGGAAAGCAGTTTGGAGATTTCACAAGTAACTTAAAACAGAGCTACTATTTGATCCACCAATCCCATTACTGTGTATATACCCAAAAAAGTATAAATCACTCTGACATAAAGACACACACACACACATATGTTCATTACGGCACTGTTCACAATAGTGAAGACATAGAATCCACCTGAGTGCCCATCAGTGGTGACTGGATAAAGAAAATATTGTATGTGTACATCGTGGAATTCTACACAGTCATTACAAAAAATAAAATTATGTGGTTTTTAGCAACCTGGGTGCAGTTGGAGGCCATAATCCTAAGTGAATTAATACAGGAACAGAAAAACAAATATGGCATTTTCTCACTTAGAAGTAGAAGCTAAATATTGAGTATACATGAACACAAAGAAGAGAGCAAAAGACACCGGTAACTTCCTGAAGTTGGAGCATGGGAAGAGCGTGAGGATCAAAAAACTACCTATTGGGTACTAGGCATATTACCTGGGTAATTAAATAATCTGTGCACCAAACTGCTATGACACAAAATTTACCCATGTAACAAACCCACACATGTATCCCCTGAACTGAAATAAGATTGGAAAGAATAAAGACATAAAAGTGGCAAAAATAAATAAATAAATAAATAAAGTCCCCACTAATCATCGGAAAAATGTAAATCAAAACCACAATGAGCTACCATCTCACACCAGTCAGAATGGCTAGTATTAAAAAGTTAGAAAGTAGTAGATGCTGGCAAGGCTGTGGAGAAAAGGGAATGCTTATACACCATTGTGGGGTATGCAAATTAGCTCAGTAACTGTGGAAAGAAGTTTGGAGATGTCTAAAAGAACTCAAAACACAGCTACCATTTGATTCAGAAATTCTATTACTTGGTATATGCCCAAAGGAAAGTAAATCATTCTACCAAAAAGACAAATGTGCCTGTATGTTAATCAGAGCTCTATGTACAATAGCAAAGACACAGAATCAACCTAGGTGCCCATCAGAAGTGGACTGGATAAAAAAAAAATTTGGTACATATACATCACGGACTAATATGCAGCCATAAAAAAGAATATCATGCCCGTTACAGCAACATGAATGCAACTAGAGGCCATTATACTAAGCAAATTAAAACAGAAACAAAAAATCAAATACCACATGTTCTCACTTGTAAGTGGAAGCTAAACATTAGGTACACATAGATGTAAAGATGGGAACAATAGACACAGAGAACTACTAGAGAAGGAAGAGTGGCAGAGGTGGGGGCTGACAAACTACTTATTGTGTACTATGCTCACTACCTGAGCAACTGGATCTTTCATACCCCAAACTTCAGTGTCATGAAACATACCCATATAAATATAAATATATATATTTGGTAAATGGATAATGACAGTGGTTATTGTACTGCTACTTAAAAATGCAAAATGCCTAATTTAAATAGAATTTTACAGTGATTGACCTCTGGCAACATTAAGCCACAGAAACACTCAATTTAGCCTACATTAATAGAGAAGGTAGACAGTGGGCTGACAATGGAGAATGCAATATGATAACTTTGGCAATAGTCATTGTTCACTACTGAGTGTTACATCATCCACTTTCATAAAATTAATGTTTTTTTAAACCATGTCAAGTTTTTCTGCCATTACTAGCTGGCAAAATGTTTGTTTCTATTAAATTGGTCTATTCCAGGCATAGAATATTAAAATAGCAGTGAATGTACTAAACTTAGATATACCACTTCAGATTATTAAAACTTCATAAATTTGGTTATGTGGCTTTTACCAAAGACTGTTTCTGAGATTTTATCAAGTTCCTGTTATTTTTTTTTTTTGCATGTGTTCTGTTCTTCTTTAATTAAATGGCCTTTAGAAAGACATCCTTTATAAGTGAAGCAGAATTTTTAAAGTGACCCAATGCACATATTTTCTTTCCACACATCTCCCCCAACAATTAATAAACAACATATTTGTTACCTAAAAATAAGTTTCTACTCAAACATTTATCAGAATTTGCCCATACTTTCCATATGTAGTTTTTCTATGTGGCATTCTGTGGTTAAAAACAATTCCATGTTTTTCTGGCCTTCCTTGACCTAGTTTACTTTTTGCTTCCAATAGTATCCAGCGGAGTTGTAGGCTATTTAATCTGAAACACTTAGTATTTAATTTGAAATCTTAAGGTTAAGTTTGTGAAGTTTTATCTCCATTTCCCATCCCTGATTTTAGTAAAGGTTGAATATCCCTTATCTAAAATGCCAGGGACCACAAGTATTTGAGAATTCAGAATCTTTCCGACATTGGAATATTCGCATTATACAGTGTTTTATTTCTTTCAAAAGAACTTCCTCTCATAACAATTTGAGCCAAGTCCTTTAATCGTTTGTCAGTAATGTGTGTTATTAAATCCTAATCTAATAAAAATGTTTACTCTTGGGCTGAGCGTGGTGGCTCATGCCTGTAATCCCAGAACTTTGGGAGGCTGAGGCAGGAGGATCACCTGAGTTCCGGAGTTTGAGACCAAACTGACCAACGTGGGGAAATTCTGTCTCTACTAATAATACAAAAAATTAGCTGGGCATGATGGTGAATGTCTGTAATCCCACCTATTTGGGAGGCTGAAGCAGGAGAATCGCATGAACCAGGGAAGTGGAGGTTGCAGTGAGCCGAGATCATGCCATTGCACTCCAGCCTGGTTAACAAGAGTGAAACTCTGTCTGGAAAAAAAAAAAGAGAATATTTATAGCTCACTAATATTATTTTTGCTCTTTGTTTTACTTGCTGTTTATCACTACAACAAAGAATATGTGGAAATAAATACAACGTACCACAGCAAATCTACTTGTGTGTCATTAGTGTTAGTCTAAATTACTAACTGTTTTCTCTGGTGAGCATAGCAATTGAAGCAGAATTCAGGTGCTGATATTTCCTTCTTGATATTTACAAGTATATAAGACTTTTGGAAGAGTTTATGGTAAATATGCAATAAATTATATATCTTTGTATGTTAATATGTTCTTTTTTACAAAAAAAAAAAATGTAGGAATATTTATTACAGGTGAGCTTGTTTTTCATATATGTCCCTATATTGTTCTAAAGTAGAATGCTAGTCAATAAAAAAAAAGTTGTTTAAGTATTTTAAAATTTTTTTTTTAATTATAGTTACTTCTAGATTTAAATATAAGGCAAGTTCTTTTTTATTTTGTATAACATTTTGGCTTTAAATGTTTCCATTTTGTAAAATAAGAAGTCTCTTCCTCAAATATTGTCTTCTTAACCACTCATATCAGCTATTTATGGTTCTTTGTGCTGGTTAGTTGCAAAACAAAAGCCCACATTCTCTGTGGTTAAACAACCCTTTGTAAGTAATTTCCAGACAGCTAAAGTATGTACTAATTTTATACTTGATGTTTTATTAGTTGGAGCTATAGCCATTTGAAGATGGTTTGAATTTAAGATTTTTATTACTCTTTTCTGATAGGGTTTGCCAGTGAAAATTAAATCCAGTGGCATTTTCTGTAGATTTAGGTGATAATTCATTTTTTTCTAGCCTGTGTTCCTTCTTAGTTAATTAGGTTCAAGATTATTTATAAATTGTTGCAGACCATCAGGAGTTACTTAATTCCATACTACTGTCCCTAGGTTGCTTGTCTCTTCATAAATTATTTTGCCTAGTAATTTGGGTGAATGTTATATGGTTCTGAAAAAATCTAGTTATTAAGATTTGTAGGCCAGGTGCGGTGGCTCAAGCCTGTAATCCCAGCACTTTGGGAGGCTGAGGCAGGTGGATCACAAGGTCAAGAGATCAAGACCATCCTGGTCAACAT
Source organism: Saimiri boliviensis (assembly GCF_048565385.1). NCBI lineage: Eukaryota > Metazoa > Chordata > Mammalia > Primates > Cebidae > Saimiri > Saimiri boliviensis. Next base: position 54,707,724 of record NC_133470.1, read on the forward strand.
TGTGAAACCCCGTCTCTACGAAAAATACAAAAAATTAGCTGGGCATGGTGGCGTGTGCCTGTAATCCCAGCTACTCAGGAGGCTGAGACAGGAGAATTGCCTGAACCCAGGAGGTGGAGGTTGAGGTGAGCCAAGATCACGCCATTGCACTCCAGCCTGGGTAACAAGAGTGAAACTCCGTCTCAAAAAAAAAAAAAAAAAAAAAAAAAAAAATTTGTAACAAATAAATAGCTTAGAACAAAAAATGGAAACTCAATTTGTTCTAACCCCTATGCAGACATTAATTGCAATGCCATGGATCAAACAATCTATGAAACTGGTTACAGCCTACCTTAAAATTGGTGCAAATTGGGCTGGGCACAGTAGCTCACACCTGTAATTGCAGCACTTTGGGAGGCCAAGGTGGGTAAATGACTTGAGGTCAGGAGTTTGAGATCAGCCTGAGCAACATATCAAAAAACCATCTCTACTAAAAATATAAAAAATTGGCCTGGAGTGGTGGTGGGCACCTGTAATACCAGCTACTTGGGAGGCTGAGGCAGAATTCCTTGAACAAGGGAAGCAGAGTTTGCAGTGAGCTGAGATCACACCATTGCAATCAAGACTGGGTGACAGAGCAAGACTGTCAAAAAAAAAAAAAAATGGTACAAATTGGTGCAGTTTTCCTAGACCCAGGAGTTTTAAGTATGGATTGGGGGATTTTCCAAAAAGACCTACTATTTCTACTTGAAAAAGGAAAAAACTTAACAACACATGAAAGAAAAAGTTGATAATTTGGATTTCATCAAAATTAAGAATTGCTGATCTTTCTAAAATACTGTCAAGGGAATGAAAAGACAAGCCACATGTTGGGGGAAAATATTTACAAATTAAATTCCCAATAAAGGATTTATATATGAAATATATAAAGAATCATTGAAAGTTAATAGTGGGATAATAAGGAAAGTGACAGTCAATGGGTATAGGTTTCTTTTTGGAGTGATAAAATCTTTTTTGGATTAAACAGTGGTATTAGTTGTACAACTCTGAATATACTAAAACTCACTAAACTTTATACATACATACCTGTTTTTACTATGCTTCGCTTTATTATGTTTCCAAGATACTGCATTTTATTTTATTTTATTTTATTTTTCTACAAATTGAAGGTAACAATCCTGTGTTGAGCAAGTCCATTGGCACCATTTTTCCAACAATGTTTGCTCACTTCATGTCTCTGTGTCACATTTTGATTATTTTCACAGTATTTGAAATTTTTTCATTATCATTTTATCTATTACAGTGATCTGTGATAAGTGATCTTTGCTTTTGTTTTTGTTTTCTGAGATACGGTCTCGCTCTGTCACCCAGGCTGGAGTGCAGCAGCATGATCATGGCTCACTGCAGCCTCGACCTCCTGGGCTCAATTGATCCTTCCACCTCAGCCCGCCAAGTAGCTGGGACTACAGGTGCGTGCCACCATGCCTGGCTAATTTTGTTGTTGTTGTTGTATGGATGGAATTTTGCCATGTTGCCCAGGCTGTTCTCAAACTCCTGGGCTCAAGCTATCTGCACCCTTTGGCCTTTTTCATAGTGCTCAGATTACAGGCATGAGCCACCATGTGTGAGCAATAGTGATCTTTGATTATACAATTGCTATCCTTTTGGGACGTCATGGACTGTACCCATATAAGACATGGTACTTAATTAATAAATGTTGTATGTATTCTGAAACACACAATAAAAACAAAAACAAAGATCACTTGTTCCACTAACCCACTGTTCCCTCATGTCTCCCCCTCCTTTTGGACATCCCTATTCTCTGAGACAAAACAATATTCAAATTAGGTCAATTAATAATTCCATTATTAATGTTCAAGTGAAAAAAAGAGTCCAATGTCACTCACTTCAAACCAAATGTTAGAAATCATTAAACTTAATGAGAAACGCATGCTGAAAATCAAGATAGCAAGGCCTCTTGCACCAGTCAGCCAAATTATAAATGCAAATAAAAGGTTTTTGGATAAAATTAAAACTGCTAGTTTTTTTCATACCCCAGTGGCACCTGGAATGCCAGTTAGACAGAGCCACTCACTCCCCTGGAAAGGGGGCTGAAGCCAGGGAACCAAGTGGTCTAGGTCAGCAGATCCCACCCCCATGGAGCCCAGTAAACAAATATCCACTGGCTTAAAATTCTTGCTGCCAGCACAGCAGTCTGAAGTTGACCTGGGATGCTCAAGCTTGGTGGGGAAAGAGGCTTCTGCTATTACTGAGGCTTAAGTAGGCGATTTTCCCCTCACAGTATAAACAAAGCCACCAGGAAGTTCAAACTGGGCAGAGTTCACCACAGCTCCACAGAGCTGCTGTCGCCAGACTGCCTCTCTAGATTCCTCCTCTATGGACAGGACATCTTTGAAAAAAGGCAGCAGCCCCAGTCAAGGGCTTATAGATAAAATTTCTGTCTCCCTAGGTTGGAGCACCTGGGGGAAGGGGCAGCTGTGAGTTCAGCTTCAGCAGACAGAAACTTTCCTGCCTGCCACCTCTGAAGAGCACAGTGGCTCTCCTAGGACAGATCTCAAACTCTGCTAAGGAACAGACTGCTTCCTCAAGTGGGTCCCTGATTCCTGTGCCTCTTGACAGGGAGAGACTTCCCAGCAGGGGTCCACAGACATCTCATACAGGAGAGCTCTGGCTGGCATCTGGTGGGTGCCCCTCTGGCATGAAGCTTCTGGAAGAAGAAACAGGCAGCAATCCTTGCTGTTCTGCAGCCTCTGCTGGTGATACCCAGGCAAGCAGGATATGTAGTGGACCTCCAGCAAATTCCAACAGACCTGAAGCTGAGGGGGCTGACTGTTAGCAGGAAAACTAACAAACAGAAAGGAACAACATCAACATCAACAAAAAGAACGTCCACTGAGAGACCCCATCTGAAGGTCACCAACATCAAAGACCAAAGGTAGATAAATGAGAAAAAAATCAGTGCAAAAAGGCTGAAATTTCAAAAAAAAAAAAAAAAAAAAAAAAACAAAAAACAAAAAACAGAATGCCTCTTTTTTTTCCAAGGGATCTCAACTCCTCACCAGCAAGGAAACAAAATTGTATTGAGAATGAATTTGATGAATTGACAGGCTACAGCAGGTGGGTAATAGCAAATTCCTCCAAACTAAAGGTGCATGTTCTAACCCAATGCAAGGAAGTTAAGAACCTTGATAAAAGGCTAGAGGAATTGCTAACTAGAATAACCGGTTTAGAGAAGAACATAAATGACTTGATGGAGCTGAAAAACACAGAACGAGAACTTCATGAAGCATACAACATAAATGACTTGATGGAGCTGAAAAACACAGAACGAGAACTTCATGAAGCGTACAAAAGTATCAATACCTGAATCGATCAAGTGGAAGAAAGGATATCAGAGATTGAAGATCAACTTAACGAAATAAAGCATGAAGGCAAGATTAGAGAAAAAAGAATGAAAAGAAGGAATGAACAAAGTCTCCAAGAAATATGAGAATATGTGAAAAGACCAAACCTACGTTTGATTAGTGTAACTGAAAGTGACGGGGAAAATGGAACCATGTTGGAAAACACTCTTCAAGATATTATCCAGGAGAATTTCCCCAACCTAGCAAGGCAGGCCAACATTCAAATTTAGGAAATACAGAGGACAGCACAAAGATACTCCTCAAGAAGAGCAACCCTAAGACACATAATTGTCAGATTCACCAAGGTTGAAATGAAAGAAAAAATGTTAATGGCAGCCAGAGAGAAAGGTCGGGTTATCCGCAAAGGGAAGCCCATCAGACTAACAGCAGATCTCTCTGCAGAAACCCTACAAGCCGCAAGAGAGCGGGGGCCAATATTCAACATTTTTTTTGTAATTTTAAATGTTAAATTTCATTTTTATTGAATAAAAACATAATTATACAAGCATAAAAATATATTCAAATATTTTAATATATTAAATTTTTTTGTAACTTCATATGCTTTATATAAAGTATGAGGTCAAAGCAGTATTACACTTGCTAATAATTACCAAAATTCTGATTTTGCTATACTTTTCATCAGGATTTCTGGGATACTTCCCAACTAAACAGATTAAGATTCTAGAAAAATAAAAGATGACAACAGTCTTTGAAATAAGAGCAATTTTGGGGTGAGAAATAGTAGTTTCTAGGAATGCACAACCAAACCATAGTGTACATCCAAGTTACAAAGTTTTTAAAAATTTAAACAATTCTCAGCTGGGCGTGGTGGCTCATGCCTGTAATTCTAGAAATTTGGGAGGCCGAGGCAGGAGTTCAAGACCAGCCTGGCCAACATGGCGAAACCCTGTCTCTACTAAAAATATAAATTAGCCAGTTTGGTGGTGGACACCTGTAATCCCATCTACTTGGGAGATTGAGGCAGAAGAATCACTTGAACCCAGGAGATGGAAGTTGCAGTGAGCTGAGATTTTGCACACCCTGGGCAACAGAGCAAGACTTCATTTCGAAAAAAAAAAAAAAATTCTTATAGTTCCCTTTCAAAAAGCACACTAACCCCCCAACGGACCCCAGTGTGTAGTGCTCCCCTCCCTGTGTCCATGTGTTCTCATTGTTCAACACCCGCCTATGAGTGAGAATATACAGTGTTTGATTTTCTGCTCTTGTGTCAGTTTGCTGAGAATGATGGTTTCCAGGTTCATCCATGTCCCTACAAAGGACGTGAACTCATCGTTTTTGATGGCTGCGTAATATTCCATGGTGTATGGGGAGGTGGGAGGAGATAGCATGGGGAGAAATGACAGATACAGGTGAGGGGACGGAAGGCAGCAAACCACACTGCCATGTGTGTACCTATGCAACAATCTTGTATGTTCATCACATGTACCCCAAAACCTAAAATGCAATAAAAAAGCACACTAACCATATTTTAAATATGTATCTTGCATATATAAAACAAATGTATTCTCCATGGCTCTTCCAATCCCCAAAAATTCTAGTGAAATGGATAGCAAGTGAGTAGTGAGAAGGTTCTGTGGACACTGGCTAAATGTGAGATGTTCAGATTGCCACACTTCCTCTGAGTAAAGCAATTAAGATGAAAATGTGGACTGCAGCCTATATAATTTGCACTTTTGTGATATCGTGTTTAAAGAACTTTTCCTGGCCCCACAATATTAATCATGCTCATTATAAAACAGTCAGGAAATACAGAAAAGCACAGAAAAATTTTAATAACACTCTAATCTTAACACAGAGATGCCTACTAGCAACATTTTGGTGTTTATTTTCTGTCTTTTCCCTAAGCATACAAAAATACAAACATATACATATAAAAATGCTGCTATATTGTTGACAGAATTTGATATTTTGCTTTTTTCACTGAATACAATGGTCTTGTTTCTCCCCTCCCTTTATATATTCTTCATCAGAATTTATATTAATTGCCAAAAAATCTTTCAAGACTGAATATACCATAAAGTAAAAAACTTTAAATGGTATTTATGATTTTATGGCTTTTAAAGTTATATTTTATATATTCATTTTTGTTATTTTGTATAACATTTTAAAAGCTATAAAATGGAAGTATGTATTACATTTTTGACAACTGATGCTTCTTAGCATGCAGTTCAACTGGTTCAAGGCCTCTTTATGCTTCCGTAAGTCCTCAAAGACTGGGAAGGGACAGCAAGTTAGACACTGCACAAGGATATTACACCCTAGCATTGAAGGTCACATTCCAGAAGGTCCGGTTGAAAGTGACTGATTCCACGTTAAGTCATATATGAATAACTGAAGGTCTGTTCGTAAAGTTCAAATGCTGAACTCCTACAAGCTGTAAAACAGAGTTGATAGGTTTGTGATCCAACCTATTCCTATCACAGCGTATAAAATGAATGTTGTTACATGGACCTAAAATGATAGTTCCACTTTGCTGAAATGGGTCTCCTTGAAAATCAAAGAGAAATCCAGTTACTGCCTATTACAGGTTCTGAAGGCTTCTGAGAGTAGATTTGAATTTATGTGGGGACTCTGTCCTGAGAAAGCAATTTTCTCACCTCTTTTCATTCCCAATCTTATATAAATTTCCCTCTTAGGATCGACATGCATTTTATGAGAATATCCAGTCAGTTTGCAAAAAAGGCTCTATATGATGATAGGATGGCTGTCCAATCACCATGAGGGTGACATTTGCTTTTTGTAAGAAACTCTTGGGGATTTTGGCCAGATCCTCTACGTATTCCTTGCAGATGTAACACAGGAAATGCCACACTACCACCACCATGGCTCAGCACTCCAGAACAGTGGGTGGAACAGCACCCTCTGCCTGTGAATGTCCAGCACCAGCAGCTCACCCACAGTGGCCACCAAGGGCAGCCCATCCTCAGGGCTGCTTGGGGCTGGGACTGGGGAGTGGAGGCAGTGCTGCCACTAAACTTCAACATTTGTAAAGAAAAGAGTTTTCAACCCAGAATTAGAATTTCATATCCAGTCTAGTTTAGCTTTATAAGCAAAGGAGAATTAAAATATTTTACAGACAAGCAAATGCTCGGAGATTTTGTCACCACCAGGCCTGGCTTACAAGAGCTCCTGAAGGAAGCACTTAATATGGAAAGGAAAATCCAGTACCAGCCACTGCAAAAAAAAACATACCAAATTGTAAAGACCATTGACACTATAAAGAAACTGCATCAACTAATGGGCAAAATAACCAGCCAACATCATAATGACAGGATCGAATTCAAACATAATAATATTAACCTTAAAGGTAAACAAACTAAGTACCCCAATTAAAAGACACAGACTGGCAAATTGGATGAAGAGTCAAGACCCATCAGTGTGCTGTATTCAGCAGCCCCATCTCATGTGCAAAGACGCATATTATCTCAAAATAAAAGGATGGAGAAATATTTACCAGGCAAATGGAGAATTAAAAAAAAGCAAGGGTTGCAATACTAGTCTCTAATAAAATAGACTTTAAACCAACAAAGATAAAAAAAGACAAAGATCCCTTTACCATTACATAATGGTAAAGGGATCAATACAACAAGAAGAGCTAACTTTTCTAAATATATATGCACCCAATATAAGAGCACTCAGATTTACAATGCAAGTTCATAGAGACCTACAAAGAGAGTTAGACTCCCATACAATATTAGTGGGAGAATTTAACACATCACTGTGTCAATATTAGACAGATCAATGAGAAATAACATTAACAAGGATATTCACAACTTGAAATAAGCTCTGGACCAAACAGACCTAATAGACATCTACAGAATCTTCCACCCCAAATCAACAAAATATGCATTCTTCTCAGTACCACATCACACTTATTCTAAAATTGGCCACATAACTTAAAGTAAAACACTCCTCAGCAAATGCAAAAGAATGAAAATTATAACAAACAGTCTCTCAGACCACAGTGCAATCAAATAGAACTCAGGATTAAGAAACTCACTCAAAACCACACAACTACATGGAAACTGAACAACCTGCTCCTTAATGACTACTGGGTAAACAATGAAATGAAGGCAGAAATAAAGAAGTTCTTTGAAACCAATGAGAATGAAGACACAGCTTACCAGAATCTCTGCAATATAGCTAAAGCAGTGTGTAGGGAGAAATTTATACAACTAAATGCCTACAGGAAAAAACAGGAAAGATCTAAAATAGGCACCTTAACATCACAATTAAAAGAACTAGAGAAGCAAAAGCAGACAAATTCAAAAGCTCTCAGAAGACAAGAAATAACTAAGATCAGAGCAGAACTGAAGGAGATAGAGACACGAAAAACCTTCCAAAAAAATCAATGAATCCAGGATCTGATTTTTTGAAAAGATTAACAAATAGATACACCATTAGCCAGTCTAATAAAGAAGAAAAGAGAAAAGAATCAAATAGACACATTAAAAAATAATAAAGGGGGTATCACCACTGATCCCACAGATATACAAACTACCATCAGAGAATACTATAAACACCTCTATGCAAATAAAACATAAAATCTGGAAAAAATCGATAAATTCCTGGATGTGTACACCCTCCCAAGACTAAATCAGGAAGAAGTCAAATCCCGGAATAGATCAATAACAATTTCTGAAAATGAGGCATGAATTAATAGCTTACCAACAACAACAAAAAAAGCCCAGGACCAGATGGAATGACAGCCGAATTCTACCAGAGGTACAAAGAGGAGCTGGTACCATTCCTTCTGAAACTATTCCAATTAACAGAAAAATAGGAACTCCACCCTAACTCATTTTATGCGGCCAGCATCATCCTGATACCAACACACAAAAAACAAATTTCACATCAATATTCCTGATGAGCATCAATGTGGCAATCCTTAATAAAATACTGGCAAACCAAATCTGGTAGCCCATCAAAAAGCTGATCCACCATGATCAAGTTGGCTTTATTGCTGGAATTCAAGGCTAATTCAACATATGCAAATCAATAAAGATAATCCATCACATGAACAGAACCAATGACAAAAATCACATGATTATTTCAATAGATGCAGAAATTACCTTCAATAAAATTCAACACCCATTCTTGCTAAAAACTCTCAATAAACTAGGTATTGATGGAATATATCTCAAAATAATAAGAGCTATTTATGGCAAACCCACAGCCAATATCATACTGAATGGACAAAAACTAGAATCATTCCTTTGAAAACCAGCACAAGACAAGGATGCCTTTTCTTAGCCCTCCTACTCAACGTAGTATTGGAAGTTCTTGCCAGAGCAATCACTTAAGAAAAATAAATAAAAGTTATTCAAAAGGGAAGAGAAGAAATCAAATTGTCTCAGTTTGCAGACGACATGATTGTATGTTTAGAAAACCCCAGCGTCTCAGCCCAAAAACTCTTTAAGTTGATAAACAACTTCAGCAAAGTCTCAGAATACAAAATCAATGTGCAAAAATCACGAGCATTCCCAGCGACCAATAATAGACAGAGAGCCAAATCATGAGTGAGCTCCCATTCACAACTGCTACAAAAAGAATAGAATACCTAGGAATACAACTTACAAGGAATGTGAAGGACCTCTTCAAGGAGAATTACAAGCCACTGCTCAAGAAAATAAGAGAGGACACAAACCGATGGAAAAACATTCCATGCTAATGGATAGGAAGCATCAATATTGTGAAAATGGCCATACTGCCCAAAGTAATTTATAGATTCAATGCTATCCCCATCAAGCTATCATTGATTTTCTTCACAGAATTTTTAAAAACTGCTTTTAATTTCATATAGAACTTAAAAAGGGCCCATATAGCCAAGAAAATCCTAAGCAAAAAGAACAAAGCTAGAAGCATCATGCTACCTGATATCAAACTATACTACAAGGCTGGCATAGTTCGGTAACCAAAATAGCATGATACTAGTACCAAAACAGATATATAGACCAATGGAACAGAACAGGGGCCTCAGAGGCAATGCCACACATCTACAACCATCTGATCTTCGAAAAACCTGACAAAAACAAGCAATGGGGAAAGGATTCCCTGTTTAATAAATGTTGTTGGAAAAATTGGCTAGCCATGTACATAAAGCATAAACTGGACCCCTTACTGACCCCTTACACTAAAATTAATTCCAGATGGATTAAAGACTTGAATAATAAGACCTAACACCATAAAAACACTAGAAGAAATCCTAGGCAAAACCATCCAGGACATAGGCATAGGCAAGGACTTCATGACTAATACCAAAAGCATTGGCAACAAAGGCCAAAATAGACAAATGGGACCTAATTAAACTCCAGAGCTTCTGTACAGCAAAAGAAACAATCATCAGAGTGAACCAGCAACCAAGAGAATAGGCAAAAAATTTTGCAATCTACCCATCTGACAACAGGCTAATATCCAGAATCTACAAAGAGCTAAAACACATTTACAAGTAAAAAACAAACAAACCCATTTAAAAGTGGGCAAAGGATATGAACACTTTGCAAAAGAAGACATATATGAGGCCAACAAACATATGAAAACATGCTCATCATCACTGGTCATTAGAGAAATGCAAACCAAAACCACAATGAGATACCATCTCATGCCAGTTCGAATGGCGATCACTAAAAAATCTGGAGACAACAGATGCTGGAGAGGATGTGGAGAAATAGGAACACTTTTACACTGTTGGTGGGAGTGTAAATTAGTTCAACCATTGTGGAAGACAGTATGGCAATTCCTCAAGGACCTAGAAATAGAAATTACATTTGAACCAGCAATCCTATTACTGGGTATATATCCAAAGGATTATAAATCATTCTACTATAAGGACACATGCACACGAATGTTCATTGCAACACAGTTTACGATAGCAAAGACCTGGAACCAACCCAAATGCCCATTGATGATAGACTGGACAGGGAAAATGTGGCACATATACACCATGGAATATTATGCAGCCATCAAAAACGATGAGTTCACGTCCTTTGTAGGGACATGGATGAACCTGGAAGCCATCATTCTCAGCAAACTGACACAGGAGCAGAAAATCAAACATCGCATGTTCTCACTCATAGACGGATGTTGAACAATGAGAACACATGGACACAGGGAGGGGAGCACTACACACTGGCGTCTGTTGGAGGGAAATAGGGGAGGGACAGCGGGGGGTGGTTAGTTGGGGGGTATGGCATGGGGAGAAATGCCAGATATAGGTGAGGGAGAGGAAGGCAGCAAATCACACTGCTACGTGTGTACCTATGCAACAATCTTGCATGTTCTTCACATGTACCCCAAAACCTAAAATGTAATAAAAAAAAGAATTTAAAAAAGAAGAAATACATTTTATAAGTCTAAGTCTATGGTTGCCAGAGATAGTGATTCCTCTGATGTATCTGGGATAAGTAAATTAAAAACCTTCTTGAAATGATTCACCATTCTTGATGTCATTAAGAATATTTGTACTTCATGGGAGGAGGTCAAAATATCAGCATTAACGGGAGTTTAGAATAACTTGATTGCAACCCCATGACTGACTTTGAGGGTTCAAGACTTTACTGGAAAAAATAACTGCAGATTTGGTGAAAACAGCAAGACAACTAGAATTAGAAGTGGAGCTGGAAGATGTAACAGAATTGTTGCAGTCTCATGATAAAACTTTTTAATAGATGAGGATATGCTTCTTATATATGAGCAAAGAAAGAGGTTTGGTGGAATGGAATCTACTGGTGAAGATGCTGTGAACACCTTTGAAATGACAGCAAAAGATTTAGAATATTACATAAGCTTATTTGATAAAACAGTGATGGGGTTCGAGAGGATAGACTTTAATTTTAAAAGAAATGCTGCTGTGAGTAAAATATTATCACCCAGAATCACATGCTGTAGAGAACTGTTATGAAAGAAAGAGTCTATGAATTTGGCAAATTTCATTGTTTTCCAAATTTAAGAAATTTCCACAGCTCCCTCATTCTTCAGGAGCCACCACCCTCATCATTCAGCAGCCATAAACATCAAGGCAAGACCCTCCATCAGTAAAAAGATTACAACTCACTGAAGGTTCAGATGACTGTTAGCATTTTTGGGCATGCAATAAAATATTTTCCATTTTAAAAATGTGCAGTTTTTAGACATAATGCTACTGCACACTTAATAGACTACAGTATAGTATAAACATAACTTTTATATGAAATAGGAAACTAAAAAGTTTATGTGACTCACTTTATTAAGATATTTACTTTGTTACAATATTTGCTTTCCTGTAGTGGTCTGGAACTGAACTTATAATACTTCCAAGGTATTCTTGTACTTTAACTGAATAAATTGTATGTTATATGAATTAAACCTCAATAAATCTGTTTTGTGAAAATTAAATGATAAGAAAACAATTTTAAAAATACACACAAAATATTTGAATAGACACTTCACCATGAAAGAGATAGCAATAGTAAATAAACACAGGATAAGAAGCTCAATATTATTAGTTATTAGGGAAATGCAAATGAAAACCACAATGGGATACAACCAGGTACCTAATACAATGGCTTAAAAAATGGATCATATAAAATGATAGCAGGGATGTAGAGCAATTATAACTCAGACATACACTGAAGATGAAAATGTAAATTGATACAACTACTTTGAAAAACAGTTTGGCAGCTTCTTAACCATACAACTATCATAAAAATCAGTCATTTTATTCCTAGATATTTAGTCAAGGCAAATGAAAGAATATATCTACACAAAGGTTTGTACACAAACAATCATAGCAACTTAGTTTGTAAAACTTGAAATAACTCAAAGGTTCGTCAAAGTTGAAGAAATAAACACATTGTGGTATATGCATTCTAGCAGGCAGAAGAAAGTGTACTAGAGATCAGAAGAAGTGTATTCCAATTCTGGAGTTTCATGACTTAGAATGAGTACAATAACATTAAAAATTTTCACTGTTCTCATTTAGATAATGAAGGAAATAATATTTCCCTTTTTATGTGTTGGTTCTAAAACTCAAATGAGGTAAATATATGGGGTTATTTGGTAAGCTATAATTTTATGACATTTTATTGGTTTTTAACTCCTTGATTTTTTTCTGATTGCATCTATGAATTATATTTTCTGAAATTTTTCTTTTCTTTCTTCTGATGTTTTATCACATTAAAGAAGGCTATAGCCTTAGAACTTTTTATTTAAGTCTTTAGCTAATAAATGATACATTTTGACATTCTTGGAAGGTTCATTTGTGATTGATAATTTACTTCCTGTGAAACAGAGAAGGCTAGTATAAGGGGTGAAAAGGATATCATCATGACTGATCATTGATTTTTTAGCACATTAACAGAGATTCATACTCAGTCTTTGAATTCTATGCTTTGGGTTCTTGCCCCAATAAAAGATTTTGGGCACTCAGATATCCAGTCCATTTGTTACTCTTACATGGCCAAATTTAAATAAGGCCTTTTAATCGGAACATATCTTTATTGTTAGAAAATATAATTACTAATAACACATGTAAGTTAGCCTCCAAAGTTCTGCAGGTTTCTTTTCTCCAGTTTGCTGTCCCTCTTAAAAACATTTTTTGTGTAAAAACATAAAGCTGAATGAAGTTAATTTCACCAAAGAATATATGTATATTTAAGTAAATCAAGCATTGCACTGTTACACAGCATTAGGCTACTTAATGGTCTCAATTTGACTTTTATTGACTTAAACTATATTGATGATTTACTATACACGAATTGTCTATTGCAGCAATATATTTCTTGGTAAATATAGACTGAAAAAAAATTGCCCAAGCAGAAGAGAGGTCATTTTTCCCATCAGGGCAAAAATGGTTTCTGGTTTGTCAGTTCTACAGAGGATGGTGCTTTTTTCCAAGTGGTGGAAGTAGGCTTATTTGGCTTCTTTTTATTTTATTTTATTTATCTTACCTTTACATGTAGGCTCATTTTACCTTCAAAGCATAATTTAGGATCTTTGTACTTAAGTATTTGAGTCATTTGCCTTTTAGTTAGTCAAGTTCTTTATAGAAGGTATTTTATTTTTTGGACATGAAAAACTGTTTACAATTGAAAAACACCTTACAGAAAGAACATTATGCATAAAACCATTTCAGTTTTGTCATAGATAAATACATATGTAATCATTTTTAAAAGTCTGAGAATAGATACCAAATTTCTGGGTGGTGAGATCCATAATGCACTTTTGTAATGAGGAAAAATATTTTTTTTAAATATAAGTTTGTTTCTTCTTTGTGATACCCATCTGTCCTGACAGCCCTTTAACTTGCTTATGAATTTTAGAAAATTCTTGGGATCAGGTTGTGTTTGTATATGTATTTGTTCTTTGTTATTGCTATGTCATGTTTATTTTAATTTGCCTCCCTCTCTGTCTAGTCAATCGTGAGGATTAATTTCTGAAAAGCTAGCAAAGACTAATATTCTTTTTTGATCCTCTTCACTATGTCTGTCTTCTATAACGATTTAATTCTGAGGGATTTATGTAATTAACAATCACCAATTCTGCTTTTTCACCCCTTTACAAGGAAATAGACTAAATAGCCAACTTGCAAGATACCACTGCTTCTTTTAAGAATGATGGGTTTCCCAGGTGATACATGAAAGAAGAGATAATGACCAACTATCTCCTTCATCCTGGTCACACAGGAAGGTAGGTGAGTAGCAGCTTCTCTAGGATACATATTTGCATTTGCAGTTATGTGTCTGACATTATCTGCTGCTTCAAAACATTGCTTCTTATTCTGTTTGTCTATGCAATGACAGTCAACTCACGAAAATAGCTGCCATTCAGTGATGAGTACAAATGAAAAACTTGGAAGGTGCTTTCTTCCTTGAGGACCTTATAAGCTATTTAGCAGATATTTATTAAGCACCTACTATAAGTAAGGCTTAGCACAGGACCTCAGAGATGAATAACACTCGCCCTGTCCTCATGAAGCTCAGTATAGCTGAATGAAATCTAGTTAGAACCTTCTTAGTGTCCTCCTTGACTCTGGAGGCAACTCGTGACCCTCTTCTTGGCTACCCACAAAGATAGTATTATTGCATCTATAAATCATTAAAACTGTAAAATCAGAAGGGGACATCTCAGGAGCAGATGTAGGTATACAAGATTTACTCTTTCATCATGATATTTGTGGCAACAAGGAGCTGCAAATAACATGTCTGGTAGTATGGCCAGCTCAAATCTCAGTGCCTCATGGGAATAGATTTCCCCACATCTCGGTAATATCAAGTTGGGCGGTAACCCTAAGATTCCTACAATATCAATTCCAGAAAAGTACCTCACTCTTGAACATGTCACACATGTAATAGAGAGTTATGAGCATATTTGCATAAAGTTGCATACCTTTTTTTGAAATTTGCTTATGTCTAAATGAACTGTGGAATATACTTTCTAATTTCAGATTAAATAAGATTTACAGTTTCTTCTAGATTTTTGACTGATTTTTTTAACCTATTCAGTAACCTTGACTCAGATGTTTTATTCACACAGTAATCAAAATTTCCAAGGCATTCTTAATTGCAAACATTCTTTTTCATTATCTTTCCAAATCTTCAAAATATTCAAAAAAGTATAATTTTTTTCTTTTGTTTTACCTATTTTTTTCCTTGACACACCCTCAGGAGGTCCTGATGACATGTGCTCTGAAATTCTAATTTTTTTAATATCCAAGTCACACTTTCTAGAGTGCACCTGGCACCAAGAAACAACACAAAACCCTCAAGTGTCAGAACTTATGGCCTGATTTGGAGTTTGGAAAATACAGTCACTATACTACTAAAAGTGATATTTAAGGAATGGAAAAATTCCCAAAGCTGGGGAGTGGGAAGAATAATAAGATCCTTCATAGAAGCCTTTTTTAGGCCACACTTAGCTTTTGAACCATAGTTTAATAATCTGACTTCTAGATGGAAAACATTTTTTGAACCACCTAAAGTTATAAAATGTCAACTGTTTATTAGTGTAATTATTAACATTTTAATTTTAATGTTCACAGAATGACTTCTTTTATTTTGGAGCCAGGTAGAAAGGGACGGCTATTCTTCTTCAAGTGTTTTTTTCTTTGTATGTTTCGGTCAACTTTGTAAACTGCACATAACGAATTTTTATTTAATCAGATAAGAAAAGTCTCCTCAGGGTGAAAATCTGATGTATTTCAAGTGGTTAGAAATTCATGTTTATTCTAAATTGTGGTCTTCTGAGTTTTAATCTTATTTTGTTTTGCATAAAAGATCAACAAGAGGAAGTAGTCATACCTAATCTGTAAATTGTGGATAGGGTCTATATAAAAACATTTTGATACTTAACACAATTTAGATAATAGTTATTAAACTCACTGTTCATCCATGGTCCCCTTTTTTTAAAAAATTGTTTTATTTATAATTTATATGAATATAATTCAAAATTATACATGTAGTTCAGCTATTATTCTTTTAGACTGAATCTTACAGTCACAAAATAAGTTTTCGTAGGCCTGCAGAATATTCTTAGGGTCAATACCTATAAAAGACTAAAAAAGCTGTATGTGGCAGCTCACACCTATAAACCCAGCACTTTGGGAGGCTGAGGTGGGCAGATCATGAGGTTAGGAGATCAAGACCATTCTGGCCATGTTTAAACCCCATCTCTACTAAAATACAAAAATTAGCCAGACATGGGGATGCATGCCTGTCATCCCAGGTACTCAGGAGGCTGAGGCAGGAGAATCACTTGAATCCGGGAGGTGGAGGTTGTAGTGAGTCGTGATCGTGCCCCTGCACGCCAGTCTAAGCAACAAAGTGAGACTCTGTCTCAAAAAAAAAAAAAAAAGAAAGAAAGAAAGAAAAAAAGAAAGAAAAGAAAAGTCTAAAAAAGTGCTACATCAAGCAGGAGCGGTGGTTCACACCTGTAATCCTAGCACTTTTGGAGGCTGAGGCAGGCAGATCATGAGGTCAGGTGATCTAGACCATCCTCACCAACATGGTGAAACTCCATCTCTACTAAAAATGCAAAAATTAGCTGGGCATGGTGGCGCATGCCTGTAGTCCCAGCTACTCGGGAGGCTGAGGCAGGAGAATCGCTTGAACCCAGGAGGCGGAGGTTGCCATGAGCCAAAATAGTGCTACTTCACTCCAGCCTGGCAACTGAGAGAGACTCCACCTCAAAAAAAAATTTGAAAAGTGCTACATCTGGGATTAATACAATTATTGAATAATTAACACAATTGTCTCAGCCTTTGAGATCCAAATATCTTTCTGTCCTAATTATAATACTGAACTTTAAATGGGTAAAAGGGTTTCAGTGGACGATTTATCAAGTTCTCATCAGAGGTTTGCCATTCTTCTAATTAAATCTATTTTACCCAAGGTTATGGACTCCTTTTGACATTTCTGCCTCAGCAGCAGAGGATAAAAGCCAAGCTGTGATGGATAAGTCACAAAAGTAAGAAATACAGACGTGAACTACAGGCCTCTATAGAAGAACTGAGAGTGCTGAGGATCTATGCCAGACATTGGACATTTTTGAGGTGTTAGGAGGTGAGTATTTTTGTGGTTGTTTTTGTTATCGGTGTTTTGTGTTTGAAAGGGTAAACACAAATATAAAATTTACCTTTTTGTGTTTGAAAAAGTAAATAGTAAGATGACCTGTGTAATAAGAAGAGTTAAGGCATTTTATTTATAAGAAAGTGAAGATTTCTTCCAGAAAGATTGAGGCATCAAAGCAGTAGTGAAAATCTGAACAAGACAGCTAATTAAATTAGCTTATTCAGTTGAAAATATGTAGGCTTTTGGAGTTAACAGGAAATCATCATAGGAGTGGGTGAGAGGAAAGAGATTATTATTTATTGAACTTTATAAATCAAGTACCAAGAACTTTACACGTGTTACCACATTTAATCTTCATAGCAATCCTATGATGTAGGTATTATCATCTCCATTTTGCAAATAAAAAAACTATATTAAGCAGGTTATTTAACTTGCCTAAGATCATGTAGCTATAAATTTTAGGGTTGTGTTTTATATCCAGATCTCCCTGACTTCTAACACTGTGCTTAGAAAGAACTAAATATCTAAGAATAAATTATGATTATACCATTTCATGCTTTCCTGTACTTTGTTATGCCTCTACTTCGTTTAGTTTTTGGAGTAAAGTTTGTCACAGGGTATATTCAAAAAATACTTCACAACCACACTATATGCAGTTTTTTTGTTTTGTTTTGTTTTGTTTTGTTTTTGAGACGGAGTTTCACTCTTGTTACCCAGGGCTGGAGTGCAATGGCGCGATCTCGGCTCACCGCAACCTCTGCCTCCTGGGTTCAGGCAATTCTCTTTCCTCAGCCTCCTGTATATGCAGTTTTTTTAAAAAAAAAATAGCACTAGAGAAAGAAGCAACCATTCTCAGGAATAAAGCATTTGTGGGTTTTTTTGTTTTGGTTTTCCTTCTGCATTTTCCCATGAATTATTAATATGTAAATACATAAACGAGAACCAAAATTTCCAGAATAAGTGTATCCTTCGTAAGTGAAGAAACGAAGCCTTCCAACTTTTGAGATGTTTGTTTAGCTAAATCAGCAATGCAAGCTTAATTCTGATTGCTTTTAGACTTGTGTTGCATACTTTTGGACGCTTGATCAGTCTAAGTAATTGAAGTCTCTTCTTTTTTTTTTTTAATTGGAAGACCATTACTTTATTGGCATAAGTCAATGGAGTATAGAGGACATATCTTGGGAGGGTAAAATATTACATAAGAAATTCAGTTGCTTTTCATATCTAAAATTAACAACTCAAGTTTTTTCCATTGCACTGCTCTAGTCATTTTAAAAACAAAATATTCTTATAAGCATGATACCATCATATATACTAAAATGAAAACTGATAAATGCTTATAAATATATAGATGAACTTTAAATTCTTTAAACTAAAATAAATGGTTTCCCCCAACTCATTCCCTGGAGAAAAAGAAAAAGAAAAAAAAAAAAAACACACACACACTTTGTTTTCTAGAATGTAACAGAAACTATTCTT
The DNA here is from genome assembly GCF_048565385.1 of Saimiri boliviensis. Lineage (NCBI taxonomy): Eukaryota > Metazoa > Chordata > Mammalia > Primates > Cebidae > Saimiri > Saimiri boliviensis. The sequence continues at coordinate 54,726,172 of NC_133470.1, forward strand.
CAGCTAACCCAACAGTGAGCCCCAAGCTCTTGGTTTGCCAGTTCAATTACAGATGCTCAAAGGAGCTAAATACTAGGTTTCTGAGCCTCTATTCCAGCTACGGGTGATCTAACGGCAGAGAACTGAAGGGGAGAAAAAAACATTTTTTCCTCAACCCTCATAAGTATGTACTTAACACAGACTTTTATCAGAGAAGGCAGACTAACAGGAGAAAAACAGATAGGTTTATTAATGTGTGCAGCGTATATCACACAGGAAAAGCTCTCAGTGAAAAGTAACTCAAGGCAGTGGTTTACGAGTCTGGCTTATACAACACACCAACAAAGAACAATAAATTCAGAGAAGTGACAAGGCAAAGGAAAGCAGTCCCAGACCTCAAGAGGTGGGAAACCGTGGAAAGTTAAATATATGGAAGGCTCTCATGGAGTAAAGTCAGCTTGCAGATTCCTCTGGTGCCGTCTCTGAGACGATAAAGGGTTTTTTCCAGTAAAGGCGAATTTACATCCTGTCTGTAGGGGAAAAGGGAGGAGGGAGGACAGAAAGACCTTTTTCCTCTGTAAATCTCTTTCCTGCTTTTAGGCAGAGAGATCTACTAGCATCTTAACTGTCTTCAGCTCAATAATCTTTCATATTTTGGGGAGGCACATTCTGGTTTCCTACAGTACTAAACTTTATAAACCTTCACAGAATACTCTAATTGCCTGCCTACTTGCATGTACCCCTTATTACTGTGTAAGCTCCCTTAAGTTAGGGACAGTTTGCTCTCTAACTCTCTGAATGAACTATCAAACGCTTTGAGAATAATCAAAGACATGTATCAGTTTAATTTGGTTTAGAGAGATATCTTCCCTGGAGTTTCCACTTTCCTGCTCCAATCTGTACTAGTCATCTCTAGGCCTGCTACTCAGCTGTCATCCTGGACTTTTGTTCACCGTCATCTGGCAAATTTCCCCTCCCTCTCCAGTGTTACATTCCCCATTTTCCTAGATTTCATGCCTTCTTTCACATACTTCAATAGCTTCCTGTGTGAAGATATGTAGGAGATAAATTTTTTGCATCTTGCATGTTAAAAAAATATTTTTAGGCTACCCTCATAATTGATTATTTGGTTGGAATTAGAAATCTATGTTTGTCATAATTTTCTCAGAACTATGAAGGTATTGCTTCCTTGTCTACTAGCTTCCAATGTTACTTTTAAGTTAAGATGGGTATTCCACCCATCCCTATTCCTTTCCTTGTGACTTGTTTTTACCCTCTGGCACTCTGAAATGTCCTCACAATAGGTCTTTTATCCCCCTCATTAGTGGTGCTGAGCACTTTCAATTTAGAAATAGACGGCGTTCAGTTCTGGAAATATTTCTTACAGTGTTTCACTGATAATTATTTCCCTTCCATTTTCTTTGATCTGTCTCTTTGAAAGTCTTTTTAGAAAGGAGGTGGGCCTCCTGACTAGATTTTCTATTGTTTTTAATATTTCTGTAATATTTTTACATCTCTTTGGCTTTTATATTCTGGGAGATTTCTTCAACCTTATCTTTCCATCCATCATTTTAAAATTTTCTTCTATCATATTATGTGAGCTCTTTTTCCCTAAATATCTCCCTTTTGCAATCTTTTATTATTGTTTTATATAGCAATATATTCTCTGATCTCACAGAGATAATTATGTCAGATACTGTGTTCAGTGATTTACATTCATCATATTTAAGTATCACAACCATCCTTTGTGTAGATGTCATTATCCCTGCAAGAATGCCTAACAGACATCTCAAACTCAATATATATAGGACTGAACTCCTGATCATCCCCCTAAAATCCGCTCTGTCCACAGTGTTCCTCTTGTCAGTTGATAAAGTCCCATCCATTCAGTTCCTGAGCCAAAAACATAGGCTCCTTTTTGTGTCACACAACATATTCAAATCGTCAGGAAATCCTGTTGTCTCAATCTCAAAAATATATGCAAAATTCAATCATTCCTGACCATTTTCATTGACACTACTCTTTATCATCACCTTTGATATAGTTTGAATATTCTTCCACCCAAATCTCCTGTTGAATATTAATCCCCAATGTGGGAAATGGGGCCTAGTGCAAGGTGTTTGGGTCACAGGGGCAGATCCCTCATGGCTTGGTGCTGTGTTCACGCTAGTGAGTGAGTTCTCAAGAGATCTGATGGTTCAAAAATGTTGAGGACTTCACCTTCTACTCTTTCTCTTGCTCTTGTCATGTGATGGGCCTGCTCCTGCTTGCCTGTCCACTTTAAGTAAAAGCTCCTCTGAAACCTCCGCAGAAGTTGAGCAGATGCTGGCACCACACTTCCTGTACAGCTGGGATTGAAAACTCCTCAGCCAAATACTTCAAGGAAGACGCTTCTCTTGCCAAGAATTTGTTGAGATTGCCTGGAAGTTGTGTATCAAACTCCTTATTGACCACAGAAGCAAGAGAGTCAATAGTCACAAGTTTAATTCCTTTTGAGATAATTTCTTCTTCCAAAGATTCAATCTTTTGTAAAACTTCATCACAGGTGAGCTCCCGATAAAGATGAACTTTACAACTAGTCAAAAGTAGTTTTTCTTCAGTGTTAAAATCGCTGAGAAAACGGGATTCTGCTATCTCAACCAGTCTTTCAGCACTAAATGCTGACTCTGTGTCAATGTACACCACAGCTCCTTTTAATCCTTCCATATTGGTGGATAATGTAGCTAAAATGCTCATCATTATACAAAACTGAGTTTTTCCACAACCTGGTGGACCTGTAATCTCTGTGAGGGATCCAGAAGCCCCACCACCATGCAGGGCTTCATCCAAAGCAGAAAGGGTAGTAGATAAGAATGCTGGTGAGAAATCAGCAGACCTCTGTGCTTTTATCCCATAAGCCGGGTCTGCAGCATCCAAATTTTAAGTTTCCCCACTCATTACACAGTTTCTCCTTGGAAAGCCAATCCTCTTCTTATAATTTAGGAATATTTAGGTAGTTAGCCAAGCACGGTGGCTATCTGGGCATGGTGGTTCATGTCTGCCATCTCAGCATTTTGGGAGGCCAAAGAAAGAGGATCACTTGAGCTCAGAGTTTGAGACCAGCCTGGGCAACATAGTGAAACCTCATTGGTATAAAAGAAAAAGAAGAAGAGGAAAAAGTATTTAGATAGTTTCAAAGAAAGGTTGAGATATAAGTCTATTTTTGTTTAGTTACAATCTTTAGAACTTTTTCCAAATGGTATTTCTTAACTCTTAGTCACATCTTTAGTAATCGTTTTCAGAATTCATTAAGTATGTCAAAATCATAGGCCATTATGGTACAGAGGAAGGATCCCTTCATTTGAGGTCAGAGAATCTAGGTTGTAATCTCAGCTCTCTTTTTTTCTGTGTAAAGTTTAGCTATTAATTTACTCTCTCAGAGCCTCAGTTTTCTCATCTGTAATATGAAAATAATCCTTACCTCATATACCTGTTGGGAAAATAACTTGAAATTTAAAAAAAAAGTACTATGTCAACAGTAAGATTTCATCATAATGTGAGGATAAAAGGAATAAAATAAACACTAAAGGAATATTTACCATATGCTAATCATTAACTTATTTTCTATTTGTTGCTCCTAGCAAGACCAATATCTGTATATCCCTGAGGAAAAATAGCATGACTGCTAGCCTTGGGTCACATTTTCTTATTGTGCTACCTATTGCTTCAGTAGCCATGCAATAGTTTACAATCGAGTGGCAGTAAGGTAAAATGTGTGGAAGGATTGCCTTGTAGGTCATTCTCTTTGTGAAAAGCAATCCCCACCAAGGAGAAGTCTGCTTAATAGTTCATATTAAAATCTTGGTTCAAAGCAGTGAATGAAAAGTTGCAGATGAGTTTTATAGTTTTATAGCAAAGCCCAACAGAACCATTTAGGTAAGATATTGTAGTAGAATAGGAAAGGTCCTGAGTGGGAAGAAAGGGAACCAGAGTTCTAATTCTGATTTTGCTACTGCCTAATTGTATAACCTAAAAAAGTTTCTTTTTCCTCTTGACCTCAAAGTCCTCCTTTATACAGTAATGTGGGATGTACTGAATTATCCCTAAGGCCTATTCCAACATTGATATTCTAATATCCTATTCTTAATTTTAATAGAAAGATTTAAATCATATGCATATAAGTTTTAGGATGCTATTTTATACCTCAAAAGGAAAAAGAAAAAAATGTGCAAATTATTTCTGTGTTGTGAATTATAATAAACATTCATTTAGATTAATAGCTTTATTGGGGTAGAATTAGCATAATCATTTACATTCTCAAAGTATTTTAAAGATCCAGCATCTCATTTGAGTCTCCTAATAATGACAATATTTTGGCCAGGCAAGGTGGCTCACGCCTGTAATCCCAGCACTTTGGAAGGCTGAGCTGGGTGGATCATGAGGGCAAGAGATCGAGACCATCCTGGCCAACATGGTGAATCCCTGTCTCTAATAAAAACACAAAAAAATCAGCTAGGCATGGTGGTGTGTGCCTGTAATCCCAGCTACCTGGGAGGCTAAGGCAGGACAATTGCTTGAACCCAGGATACGGAGGTTGCAGTGAGCCAAGATCCCACCACTGTACTCCAGCCTGGTGAAAGAGCCAAAAAATGAAATAAAATAAAATAAATTTTAAAAGGACAATATTTTATTATTTATCTTTACATAGTAAATTAAGTAATTGAGTCTCAGGGATGTTTAAGGTTTGCACAAAGTCACATAGCCAGTACATGATGGATTCAGAAATACAGCTGCAGTCTATTTCTAAGCCCAGTTTCTTTCCCACTACCTCAAGCTGGAGATGATTTTATCCAGACTTAGAATAAGTATAACTCATCTGGAAAATAAATTAAAAATGGAAGAGTCACTGTGTTTTATGGATGTTAAAAGTATGAACAGGTAAGAATACTTAAGAATAAGGACAATGCTTTATATTCTTTTAAAAAATTCTTTAGACTTGAGACTGAAGCTCTGAACAAGATGAAAGTAAATATACAAACAAAATACAAATGTATCTTTCAGAGCACTAGACATTATGAAAGATTAAAGGAACAGTATTTGTAAAGCACTTTAGTATCATTTGACTAAAGTGGCTATTTAAATATAATATTTAGAGGTATAACCCTCAGGCATACAACAGAAAAAGAAAGAATAAAGAATGGGATGTAAGAAGATGTTAATTTTTCTAGGGATTGTCTATCACAGTCCTTGTGTTAGTATAGACTTTTTAGAGACTGCTGAAGAAAGTGTACCTCACACTTCTTCCACTAACCTCCAACCAAAAGTAATTGAAAACTTTAAGGAGTTTAAAGTGAGTTAGTTATCTCTGCCAATGAGGGTAGTGACTGCTTGCTATTGGTGTCATAGCAACAACAAAAGCCACCAATGGAGAGTTTGTGTATAAAGTTGTTATTAATAATGATTTTAGAAAATGTGTAGTCTCTGGAGAAACCTATTCATTTAAATCAAAATGACATTTCACTTTTTGACAAATAAATGATTTGTAAAATAAAAGCCATTAACTTTCTTATTAGCATGCTGAAGTTTTTAATTAGATCCAGCAAAAGTATTAAGAGATTTGAGCATATTAGATTCAAAGGCTCTGGAAGGTAAGCTTAGATGATGAGACTGTTTGTAGAAGCGTAGTACTCCAAAAGTATGCATTCCAAATCTTTCCATTTCAAGTAAATGTAGGTATCAAATATTATGAATCCAACTCTGTTGGGAAAGCAACAGAGGTTTAAGATATGTGCACTGACATCATAGGGCTTTCAGCCTGATTGCAGACATATTTTAAGGATGGAAAGGAGGGAAGAAGATAGGAAAGGGGAGAGGAAGGGGGAAGGAAGGAAGGAAAGAAGGAAGGAAGGAAGGAAGGAAAGAAGGAGGGAAGGAAGGAAGAAAGGAAGGGAGGGAGGGAGGGAGGGAGGGAAGAAAACTTTATATCAATTTTCTTATTTGAAAAACCAAATGAGATTGTGAGGTAAGGATTGTTATCCTCATTTCACAGGTAAGGAAACTGAAGTTTGTACAGCTAGATAATCTGTATAAAATCACACAACAAATACACAGCAAAGTCAGTCAAAATTCAAATTCATTAATTGTGAAATTTATGCTTGTCTTTTTACATTACTAAATTACAATACAACAGAAAAAGATTGAAAAAGAAAAAATATCACTTTAGCAGTAGAATACATAAAACTGAATATAATTACAATAGGAATTCAGAGAAGGGTGAACTGAATTCAAGCTGGATGTTAATCAGTCCATGTTTTTCTTGTGAAGAATATAGTTCCTATGGTGGGCCTTGTAGATTGTCTAAATAGAGAAAAAGGAGAAAAGAATAATGCCTCTGAGTCTGTTTCTTCGTCTATGCAACAGGAATTATGCCATTCACTTTGTAGTATCATTATTAGGATTGAAAGAGATAGCATATGTAAAACCATTTTGTAAACTACAAAGCATTAATTGATTAGCGATGGAGTAAAATGGCCAAATAGAAAGTTCCACTGAGCATTCCTCCCACAGGAGCACCAAATTTAATAACTATCTAAACAAAAATAGCACCTTCATAAGAAGAAAAAATCAGATGGGCATTCATAGTCCTCGGTTTTAAATTCCCATCACTGAAATAGACACTGTATTAGTCCGTTCTCATACTGCTATAAAGAACTGCTGGAGACTGGATAATTTAGAAAGAAAAGAGGTTTAATTGACTCATAGTTCTGCAGAGCTGGGGAGGCCACAGGAAACTTACAATCATGATGCAAGCAATCACATCCTTTTTTCACAAGGAAGCAGCAAGGAGACGTGCCCAGCAAAAGGGGGAAAAGCCCCTCATAAAACCAACAGATCTCATGAAAACTCACTATCATGAGAAAAGCATGAGAGTAAGTGCCCCCGTGATCCAATTACCTCCTTCCCATAACACATGAGGTTTATGGGAATTACAGTTCAAGATATTGGAGTGGAGACACAGCCAAACCATATCAGGTACTGTAGTGGGTAGGAAAGACAGTCTTTAATCTCTAATGTCACACCCTCTCCACTATTCTCTAGCAGTAGATATGTGGTATAAGAAAAGAATCTGTGCTCTTGGGAAAGGGAGGGGACAACATGTGTAAAACCTTGCATTGAACTCAAGTTCCACAGTGAAACTTGAGTTTTGCTGCCCTGTCACAGCAAAAGGCAAAACAGGATGGAACTCAGCTGATGCCTACCAATGAAGGAAGCATTCAGACTAGCTGTAGCCCCATGGGACTTACCCATTCCCAGCAGTTGGAATTTGAGTTCACTGCAAACTAAAGTGCTTCAGGGTTCTAAATAAACTTTAAAGGCAGTGTAAGTCACAGGGACTACAACTCCTAGCTGAGTCCTAGTGCTATGCTGGGCGAAGAGCCAGTGCACATCTATGCTGGGCAAAGAGCCAGTGAACATCGACCTACTAAGACACCAGCCACAGTGGCTAAGGGAGCGTGTGCCACATCACCTCCAACCCTTGGCAGCACAGCTCATGGTACCAAAAGAGACACCTTCCTTCCACTTGTGGAGATGAGAGGGAAGAGTAAAAATGATTTTTTTCTTGCACCTTGAATACCAGCTCAGCCACAGTATGATGGAGTGCTGATCAAAATTTTGAGTCCCCCATTGTAGGCCTTAGCTCCTGGATGACATTTACAGACACACACTGAGCCGGGGGGAACCCACTACCTTGAAGGAAAGAACCCACTCCAGGTAGGACCCATCACCTGCTGCCTAAAGACACATTGGCCCCTGAATAACCCACAGCAATGCCCAGGTAGTATGCCATAGGCCTTGGGTGAGACTGAGACATGCTGGCTTCAGGTGAGATCCAGCACATTTCCAGCTGTAGTAGCTACAGTAAGAGACCCCTTCTACTTGAGAAAAGCAGAGGTAAAAGTAAAGGGGACTTTCTTGTACCTTAAGTACTAGCTTGGCCACAGGAGAGCAGAGTACCAAGTGGGCTCTTGGGGTCTCTGATTCCAGACCTCAGCTCTTAGACAGAATTTCTGTACATGCATTGAGCCAAAAGGGAGCCCACTTCCCTAAACGGTGAGTCTCAGGCCTGCCAGCATTCACTACATGCTAAAGATCCATTGGGCATTAAGTGAACATCAGTGGTAGCTTGAAAATATTTCCAGTGAGCCTGTTGTGGTGGTGGTGGATACAAGCTGAGGCTATGCTTCCTGTGGAGCTTGTATGGACAGAATCTCATTGTTTGAGCACCAACTCAGCCACAGTACAATAGCACAGGTAGATTTCTAAGGTTTTTGACTCCAGTTTTTGGTACGTGAACAGAATTTCTGGACCTGCCCTGGGGAAAACTTGCTGCCCTGAAGGGTAAGGTGCAACCCTGGCTGGCTTCATGACCTGCTGATTGTAGTACCCTAGGGCCTTGGGTGAAAACAGGTGGTAGTCAGATAGTGGTTACAATGGCCCTTGGGTGAAACCCAGTCTTGTACTGGCCTCAGCTATGACCCAGCACATATCCAGTGGTGGCACTCACAGGGCGGCTTAAGTCACCCCACACCTAGTTTCAGGCAGCTCAGCAAAGAGAGATATTCTGTTTGTTTGGGAAAAGTAAGGGGAGAAAACAAGTGTTTCTGCCTTAATACAGAGTATTCTTCCAGATTTTATCCAAGACCACCAAAGTGGTACCTCTATGAGTTTGCAAGAAAGTGTCACTGGGCTTGTGTTGCCCTCTAATGCAGATACAGGTAAGATCACAACACCCAAGTCCTTTCATATACCCAGAAAGGTTTCTCAAGATGAATTGAGTACAAACCCAGATTGTGAAGACTACAATAAATACATAACTTTTCAATGCCCAGACACCAAAGAATATCTGAAATCATCAAGACCATATAGGAAAACATGACTTCAGCAAACTAAAAAAGGCACCAGGAGCCAATCCCCGAGAAACAGAGATATGTGACCTTTCAGATAGAGAGTTCAAGATAGCTGTTTTGAGGAAACGAAGAAGTTCAAGATATCACAGAAAAGGAATTCAAAATTCTATCAGATAAATTTAATTAAAAGACTGAAATAATTATAAAGAATCGGCCAGGCGTGGTGGCTCATACTTGTAATCCCAGCACTTTGGAGGCCAAGGTGCGTGGATCACCTGAAGTAAGGAGTTTCAGATCAGCCTGACCAATATGGTGAAACCTTGTCTCTACTAAAAATACAAAAATTAGCCAGGCATGGTGGTGTACACCTGTAGTCCCAGCTACTTTGGAGGCTGAGACAGAGAATTGCTTGAACCTGCGAGTCAGAGGTTGCAGTGAGCTGAGATCACATCACTGCAGTCCAACCTGGGCAACAGAGCGAAGACTCAATCTCAAAAAGAAAAAAGAATTAAGTAGAAATTCTGGAGCTGAAAAATGCAATTGGCATACTGAAGAATGCATCAAAATCTTTTAATAGCAGAATTGATCAAGCAGCAGAAGAAATTAGTGGGCTTGAAGGCAGGCTGTTTGAAAACGCACAGTCAGAAGAGACAAAAAGGAATGAAAAACAATGAAGCACACTTAGAATAGCTAGAAAACGACCTCAAAAGAGCAAATCTGAGTTATTTTCCTTAAAGAGGAGGTAGAGAAAGAGATAAGAGTAGAGAGATTATTCAAGAGAATAATAACACAGAACTTACCAAGTCTGGAGAAAAATACCAATATCTAAATACAAGAATAGAATCCCAAGCAGATTTAACCCAAAGAAGACTACCCCAAAGCACTTAATCAAACTCCTAAAGGTCAATTCTAAAGAAAGAATTCTAAAAGTATCAAGAGAAAAGAAAGAATATACAGTGGAGCTTCAGTAAATCTGGCCCCAGGCTTTTCAGTGGACACCTTACAAGCAACAAAAGAGTGACATGACATGTGTAAAGGGCTTTGGGGAAAAAACTGTTAACAAATCAAAATTATTCTTCAAAAATGATGAGAAAATAAAGATTTTCCCAGACAAAAGCTGAGGGATTTTATCAATACCAGACTTAACATTACATAAAATGCTAAAGGAATTACTTCAATCAGAATGAAAGGATGTTAATGGGCAATAAGAAATCATGACAACACTCACTGGTAATAATAAGCACACAGAAAAATTGAAAATATTATAACACTATAACTGTGGCACGTAAACTCCTCCTTTCTTAAATAGAAAGACTCAAAGACGAATCAATAAAAAATAACTGCAGGGGGAATGCTGGGAAGATGGCCGCCTAAGAACAGCTCAGGACTTCAGCTCCCAGTGAAAGTGCAGAGGGTGAGTGGATGCCGCATTTCCAGATGAACTCTTATTGCCCACAGACCAGGAGATACCCAGGCAGAGGGGTCGCCAGTGTCGCAGTCCCAGCCGGTGTGGCTGTTTTGGCCCCCGCGGGGCTGATTCCGCCCGCACGGCTGCTGTGACCACTCCCTGTTGCTGTGGTTCTCCGGACAAAAGCCACTGGTCTGGGAGCCCTCTTAGCTGGCGAGCAGAGCCCTGAGATGGCAGAATTGCCCATTCATCTGAAATAGCGAGTCAGGCTAGGAGATTCCTAGGCAAAAAATCCACCAGGATCTGGCGCCGCAGTTCGAGCCGACTCCGTGAGTCGCAGCACGGGAGATACCAGCGCCTTTTCAACAAGCGACCGGAACACGGGGTCGTTCAACTTAAAAGAAAAGACTCTGAGTCAGGGAGCCAGGTGATCAGGCTCGGTTGTTCCCACCCCTCCACCCCCAACAACAAGGAAAACAAAAACAGTAATTGGAAACCCTCTGGGTTGAGCCCTTCAAACCAAGCACAGCTGAACGGGGACTGTCCGGCTCGGTGGGGGAGGGGCTTCTGTCATTACTGAGACTCTCCACCGCTATGGAGGCAGGCTGCCATTGCCTAGGCAACCTGCCGTTGCCGAGGCAACCTGCCACAACAGAGAGAGTCCTCCATAACAGAGGCGGGGCCACTGTTGCCGAGACAGTTCTAACTATGCCCATATAAAAACGACTACAGGGAAAAGCTCAGGGCAGCTGGGCGGGGCCCACAGCAGCTCAGCAAAGCCCCTGCGGGCAGGCAGTGGCTAAGCGTGCTGCTAGCTGGGTGGGTCAGACCTGAAAGAAAAATCAAAAAAGGCAGTAGTGCAACAGAAACTCATAAAGCTCCAACTCCCTGGGACAGAGACAGACAACAGGTGGATAAACCCACAAAAATGGGAAGAAACCAGCGCAAAAAGGATGAAAACTCCCGAAACCAGAACACCTCTCCTCCTAAAAGGGATCACAACTCCTCACCAGCAAGGGAACCAGACTGGATGGAGAAGGAGGGTGATGAAATGACAGAATCAGACTTCAGAAGGTGGGTAGTAAGAAACTACAGTGAGCTAAAAGAACATGTTCTAACCGAACTCAAAGAAAAGAGGAACCTTGAAAAAAGATTGGACGAACTGCTGACGAGAATGGACAGCATAAAGAGGAGTATAAGTGAATTGATGGAGCTGAAAAACGCAACGCGAGAACTTCGTGAAGCATGCACAAGCTTCAACAGCCGAATTGACCAAGCAGAAGAAACGATATCAGAGGTCGAAGATCAACTCAATGAAATAAAAAGAGAAGGCAAGAACAGAGAAAAAAGCGCAAAAAGGAATGAACAAAATGTTCAAGAAATGTGGGACTATGTGAAAAGACCTAATCTACGTCTGATAGGTGTACCTGAATGTGATGAAGAGAATGAATCCAAGCTGGAAAATACTCTTCAGGATATTATCCAGGAAAACTTCCCCAACCTAGCAAGGCAGACCAATACTCCAATCCAGGAAATACAGAGAACACCACAAAGATATTGCTCAAGAAGAGCAACCCCAAGGCACATAATCGTCAGATTCACCAGGGTTGAAATGAAAGAGAAAATGCTAAGGGCAGCCCGAGAGAAAGGTCGGGTTACCCACAAAGGGAAGCCCATTAGACTCACAGCAGATCTCTCAGCAGAAACCCTACAAGCCAGAAGAGATTGGGGGCCAATATTCAACATCCTTAAAGAAAAGAACTTTCAACCCAGAATCTCCTATCCAGCCAAACTAAGCTTCATAAGTGAAGGAAAAATAAAATCCTTTGTGAACAAGCAAGCACTCAGAGATTTCATCACCACCAAACCTGCTCTACAAGAACTCTTGAAAGAGGCTCTACACATATAAAGGAACAACCAGTACCAGCCACTCCAAAAACACACCAAATGGTAAAAGAGCATCAACACAATCAAGAATCTGCATCAACTAACCAACAAAACAGCCAGATAGCATCAAAATGACAGTATCAAAATCACACATAACAATACTATCCCTAAATGTCAATGGACTAAATGCCCCAATCAAAAGACACAGACTGGCAAATTGGATAAAAAGCCAAAACCCATCAGTGTGCTGTATCCAGGAAACCCATCTTACATGCAAGGATACACAAAGGCTCAAAATAAAGGGATGGAGGAAGATCTACCAAGCAAATGGAGAGCAAAAAAAGGCAGGAGTTGCAATTCTCATCTCTGATAAAATAGACTTTAAAGCCACAAAGATCAAAAGAGACAAAGAAGGACATTACATAATGGTAAAAGGATCACTGCAACAAGAAGAGCTAACGATCCTAAATATATACGCACCCAATACAGGAGCACCCAGATACATAAGGCAAGTTCTTAATGACTTACAAAGAGACTTAGACTCCCACACAATAATAATGGGAGACTCTAACACCCCATTGTCAGTATTAGACAGATCATCCAGACAGAAAATCAACAAGGATATCCAGGACCTGAATACAGACCTGGAACAAGCAAACCTAATAGACATTTACAGAACTCTCCACCCCAAATCCACAGAATATACATGCTTCTCAGCACCACATCACACCTACTCTAAAATTGACCACATAATTCGCAATAAATCACTCCTCAGCAAATGCAAAAGAACAGAAATCATAACAAGCAGTCTCTCAGACCACAGTGCAATCGAGTTAGAACTCAGAATGCAGAAACTAACTCAGAACCGCACAGCTTCATGGAAACTGAACAACTTGCTCTTGAATGTTGACTGGATAAACAATGAAATGAAGGCAGAAATAAAGATGTGCTTCGAAACCAATGAGAACGGAGACACAACATACCAGAATCTCTGGGACACATTTAAAGCAGTCTCTAGAGGAAAATATACAGCAATGAGTGCCCACATGAGAAGAAAGGCGAGATCTAAAATTGACACCCTATCATCAAAATTGAAAGAGCTAGAGGAGCAAGATCAAAAAACTCAAAACCTAGCAGAACACAGGAAATAACTAAGATCAGAGCAGAACTGAAGGAAATAAAGACACAAAAAACTCTTCAAAAAATCAATAAATCCAGGAGCTGGTTTTTCGAAAAGATCAACAAAATAGACAGACCACTAGCCAGATTAATAAAAAAGAAAAGAGAGAATAACCAAATTGATGCAATAAAAAACGATAAAGGGGATATCACCACAGATTCCACAGAAATCCAAACCATCATCAGAGATTATTACAAACAACTCTATGCACATAAACTAGTAAACCTGGAAGAAATGGATAAATTCCTGGACACCTGCATCCTCCCAAGCCTAAACCTGGAAGAAGCCGAAACCCTGAATAGATCAATAACATGGTCTGAAGTCGAGGCAGCAATAAAGAGCCTACCACCCAAAAAAAAGCCCAGGTCCAGATGGGTTCACAGCCGAATTCTACCAGACATACAAAGAGGAGCTGATACCATTCCTTCTGAAACTATTCCAGACGATCCCAAAAGAGGGAATCCTTCCCAAATCATGTTACGAGACAAACATCATCCTGATACCAAAACCCGGCAGAGACTCAACAAGAAAAGAAAATTTCAGGCCAATACCCATGATGAACATAGATGCAAAAATCTTCAATAAAATACTGGCAAACCGATTGCAACAGCATATCAAAAAGCTCATCCACCGTGATCAAGTAGGATTCATCCCAGGGATGCAAGGCTGGTTCAACATATGCAAGTCCATAAACGTAATTCACCACATAAACAGAAACAAAGACAAAAACCACATGATTATCTCGATTGATGCAGCGAAGGCTTTTGACAAAATTCAACAACCCTTTATGCTAAAAACCCTCAATAAACTAGGTATTGACTGAACGTATCTCAAAACAATAAAAACTATTTACGACAAACCAAAAGCCAATATTATACTGAATGGGCAAAAACTAGAAGCATTCCCTTTGAAATCTGGCACTAGACAAGGATGCCCTCTCTCACCACTCCTATTCAATATAGTACTGGAAGTTCTAGCCAGAGCAATCAGACAAGAAAAAGAAATAAAGGGTATCCAAATTGGAAAGGAGGGAATCAAATTGTCTCTATTTGCAGATGACATGATTATATATCTGGAAGACCCCATCATCTCAGCCCAAAATCTCCTGAAACTGATAAACAACTTCAGCAAAGTCTCAGGATACAAAATCAACGTGCAAAAATCACAAGCATTCCTGTACACCAGTAATAGACTTCAAGAGAGCCAAACGAACCGCCATTCACAAATGCTACAAAGAGAATAAAGTACCTAGGAATACAACTAACAAGGAACGTAAAGGACCTCTTCAAGGAGAACTGCAAGCCATTGCTCAACGAAAAAAGAGAGGATACAAATAGATGGAGAAACATTCCATGTTCATGGTTAGGAAGAATCAACATCGTGAAAATGGCCATACTGCCCAAAGTAATTTACAGATTCAACGCTATTCCCATCAAGCTACCAATGACCTTCTTCACAGAACTGGAAAAAAACACCTTAAACTTCATATGGAACCAAAAGAGAGCCCGCATAGCCAAGCCAATTCTAAGCAAAAAGAACAAAGCAGGAGGCATCACACTACCGGACTTCAAACTATACTACAAGGCTACAGTAATCAAAACAGCATGGTACTGGTACCAAAACAGAGATATAGACCAATCGAACAGAACAGAGGCCTCACAGGAAATACAACATACCCACAACCATCTGATCTTCGACAAACCTGACAAAAACAAGCATTGGGGAAAAGACTCCCTGTTTAATAAATGGTGTTGGGAAAACTGGCTAGCCATGTGCAGAAAGCAGAATCAGGACCCCTTCCTGACACCTTACACCAAAATTAACTCCAGATGGATTAAAGACTTAAACATCAGACCTAATACCATAAAAACCTTAGAAGAAAATCTAGGCAAAACCATTCAGGACATAGGTGTAGGCAAGGACTTCATGACCAAAACGCCAAAAGCAATGGCAACAAAAGCCAAAATAGACAAATGGGACCTAATCAAACTTCACAGCTTCTGCACGGCAAAAGAAACAGTCAGTAGAGTGAGTCGGCAACCAACAGAATGGGAAAAAATTTTTGCAGCTTACCCATCTGACAAGGGGCTGATATCCAGAATTTAGAAATAACTAAAGCAGATCTACAAGAAAAAAACAAACAAGCCCATTCAAAAATGGGCAAAGGATATGAACAGATACTTTTCATAAGAAGACATACAGGAGGCCAACAAACATATGAAAAAATGCTCATCATCACTGGTCATCAGAGAAATGCAAATCAAAACCACATTGAGATACCATCTCACACCAGTTAGAATGGCGATCATTAAAAAATCGGGAAACAACAGATGCTGGAGAGGATGTGGAGAAATAGGAACACTTTTACACTGTTGGTGGGAATGTAAATTAATTCAACCATTGTGGAAGACAGTGTGGTGATTCCTCAGGGACCTAAAAATAGAAATCCCATTTGACCCAGCAATCCCATTACTGAGTATATATCCAAAGGATTATAAATCATTCTACTACAAGGACACATGCACACGAATGTTCATTGCAGCACTGTTTACAATAGCAAAGACCTGGAACCAACCCAAATGCCCAACGATGATAGACTGGATAGGGAAAATGTGGTACATATACACCATGGAATATTACGCAGCCATCAAAAACGATGAGTTTGTGTCCTTTGTAGGGACATGGATGAACCTGGAAACCATCATTCTCAGCAAACTGACACAAGAGCAGAAAATCAAACACCGTATATTCTCACTCATAGGCAGGTGTTGAACAATGAGAACACATGGACACAGGGAGGGGAGCACTACACACTGGGGTCCGTTGGGGGGAAATGGGGGAGGGGCGGGGGGCTGGGGAGGTGGGAAGAGATAGCATGGGGAGAAATGACAGATACAGGTGAGGGGACCGAAGGCAGCAAACCACACTGCCATGTGTGTACCTTTGCAACAATCTTGCATGTTCATTACATGTACCCCAAAACCTAAAATGCAATAAAAAATAAAATAAAATAAAATAACTGCAACTTTTCTTTTTTTATATAAATTTATTTATTATATTTTAAGGTCTGATTAAGAAAGTGAAACGGCAACCCATAGAATGAGAGAAATCATTTGCAAATTATATGTCTGATAAGAGACTAGTATCCAGAATATATTTTTAAATGTTTAAAACTCAGCAACAAAGGACAGTCTGATTTAAAAAAAAAAAAAATGGGCAAAGGATTTAAAATAGATATGGCAAACAAGCACATGAAAACATGCTCAACATCTTTAGTCATTAGGAATTTTTTTTTTAATTGTAACATTGAATTCGGTTTTGCTAGTATTTTGTTGAGGATTTTTGCATCAATATTCATCAGAGATATTGGATTGTAGCTTTGTTTTTTTCATGTATCTGTCTGGTTTTTGTTTCAGTGTAATGTTGATCTCATATAATGAATTTAGAAGAATTCCCTCCTCTTCTATTTTTTGCGATAGTTTTAGTAGGATTGGTATCAGTTCTTTAAATGTTTGTAGAAATCAGTAGTGAAGCTATTGGGTCCCTGTGTTTCTTTACTGAGAGACTTTTTAATATGGCTTTGATTTTACTGCTTGTGATTGGCCTGTTCAGGTTTTGGATTTCTTTCTGGTTCAATCTCGATAGGTTGTATGAATCTAGAAATTTGTCTATTTCTTCTAGATTTTCCTACTTATTGGCATATAGCTGCGCATTGTAGCCACTAATGATCTTTGAATTTCTGCAGTATTAGTTTTAATGTCTTCTTTTTCATTTCTAATGGTTTTTTTTGTTTTGTTTTGTTTTGTTTTATTTTGTTTTTTAAAATTAATTTATTTACTTCAGGTGCATACTATATCTGGCATTTCTCCCCATGTTATCCCTCCCCATCCTCCCCTCCCTTCCCATCCCCTGCTGTCTCTCCCTACCCCCCTCAACTACCCCCAGTGTGTGATGCTCCTCTCCCTGAGTCCACATGTTCTCGTTGTTCAACACCCACCTATGAGTGAGAACATACGGTGTTTGGCTTTCTGTTCTTATATTAGTTCGCTGAGAATGATGGTTTCCAGATTCATCCAAGTCCCTACAAAGGACACAAACTTGTTTTTTATGGCTGCGTAGTATTCCATGGTGTACATGTACCACATTTTCTTTGTCCAGTCTATCATTTATGGGCTTTTGGGTTGATTCTATGGAAGTCTAGTATTTCTTTTTTTTTAGAGACAGTTTCCAGTTGACACTCAGAAACAGGTTATTCAGTTTCCAAGTGGTTATGCGGGTTTGTGTGTGTTTCTTGATCCTGAGTCCTATTCTGACTGCGCTGTGGTCTGATAGACTGTTTGTTATGATTTCTGTTCTTTTGCGTTTGCTGAGGGGTGATTTGCTTCCAATGATATGGTCAATTTTAGAGTATGTGCAATTTGGTGCTGAGAAAAATGTATATTCTGTGGATTTGGGGTGGAGTGTTCTATATATGTGTATTAGGTCTACTTGGTCCAGCTCTGCATTCAAGTCCTGGATATCGTTGTTAATTTTCTGCTCATTTATCTAATATTGACAGTGGAGTGTTGAAGTTTCCCACTATTATTGTGTGGGAGTCTAAATCTTGTTTTAGGTCATTAAGAACTTGCTTTATGTATCTGGGTGCTCCTGTGTTGGGGACGTATGTATTTAGGGTACTTAACTCTTCCTGTTGGATTGATTCTTTGACCATAATGTAGTGTCCTTCTTTGTCTCTTTTGACCTTTGTTGAAGTCCATTTTATCAGAGACTAGGATTACAACCCCTGCTTTTTTTTGTTCTCCATTTGCTTCGTAAATCTTCTTCTATCCCTTTATTGTGAGTCTATGTGTGTCTTTGTATGTGAGATGGGTTTCCTGAATACAGCACACCGATGGGTTCTGACTTTTATCCAGTTTGCCAGTCTGTGTCTTTTGATTGGAGCATTTAGGCCATTTACTTTCAATGTTAATATTGCTATATGTGATTTGATGCTGCCATTTTGTTACTGACTGGTTTTCTTTCCCATTAGTTGCCTCATTTTCTTCATTGCATTTTTGGTCTTTGCCAACTGGTTTGCTTTTGCAGTGACTTGTACTTGTTCCTTTCCATGCTTAGTGTTTCTCTCAGGAGCTCTTGTAGGGCAGGTCTGATGGTGACAAAATCTCTCAAAAATTCCTTGTCCGTAAAGGATTTTATTTCTCCTTCACTTACAAAGCTTAGTTTGGCTGGATATGAGATTCTGGGTTGAAAGTTCTTTTCTTTAAGGATGTTGAATATTGGCCTCCACTCTCTTCTGGCTTGTAGGGTTTCTGCAGAGAGATCTGCTGTGAATCTGATGGGCTTCCCTCTGTGGGTGACCTGGCCTTTCACTCTAGCTGCCCTTAGCATTTTTTCCTTCATTTCAACCCTGGTGAATCTGACGATTATGTGCCTTGGGGTTGCTCTTCTTGAGAAATATCTTTGGGGAGCTCTCTGTATTTCTTGAATTTGAAATTTGGACTGCCTTGCTAGACTTGGGAAGTTCTCCTGGATAATATCCTGGAACATGTTTTCCAGCTTGGATTCATTCTCGCCGTCATATTCAGGTATACCGATCAAGCATAGATTAGGTCTTTTCACATAATCCCATATTACTTGGAGGCTTTGTTCATTTCTTTTCACTCTTTTTTCTCTTGTCTTGCCTTCTCTTTTTATTTCATTGAGTTGATCTTCAATCTCTGATATCCTTTCTTCTCCTTGATCGATCTGGCTATTAGAACTTGTGTTTACTTCACGTAGTTCTTGTGCTGTGTTTTTCCACTCCATCAAGTCGTCTATGTTCTTCTCTATGCTGGTTATTCTAACTAGCATTCTGTCTAACTTTTTTTCAAGGTTTTTGTTTGCTTTGCTTTGAGTTAGAACATGTTCCTTTAGCTCAGAAATGTTTCTCACTAGCCACCTTCTGAAGCCTTTTTCTGTCAATTCATCGCACTCCTTGGTCAAGTTGTGATTCTGTGCTGTTGAGGAGTTGTGATGCCTTGAAGGAGAAGAGGTGTTCTGGTCTTTGATGATGGTTTCATCTTTTTTGTGCTGGTTTTTTCCCATCTTTGTGGATTTACCTGGCTGTGGTGTCAGGGAGCTGCTTGATGAGGTTGCTTGTCTGCCCAGGAAGGCCAGGTTTCTGTAGTTCTCTAACATCACATTCCTATATAAATTCCGCTGTGCAGGGTCCAGGCATTGCCACTTCTCCAGAGAGAATTCTATGGCCATATCCCTAAATGTCAATGGTTCCATTTCTAGGCTTCTAGGGGGTCCCGGCGTCGTAGCTGTAGATCTCCAATACCTGCAGGTCACAGGGCCACACAAGCCAGGCGTCTAGGCGAACAGGACACAAAGCAGTGGAAACGAGACCCGGAGCTGCCGCTACAGGGCTTCTAATGTTTTTATTTGAATCTTTTCTCTTATTTGTTACTAAGTTTGGCTAAAGATTTGTCAATTTTGTTTTACTTTTCAAAAAACCAAGTTTTTGTTTCATTGATCTTTTGTATTGTTTTCTTCATTTTAAATTTATTTATTTATGTTCTAATCTTTATTAGATTTTTTTGAGATGGAATCTCCCTCTGTTGCTCAGGCAGGAGTGCAGTGCTGCCATCTTGGCTCACTGTAGCCTGTGTCTCCCGGGATTGAGCAATTATCTTGCCTCAGCCTCCCGAGTAGTTGGGATTACAGGTGCCTGCCACCATGCCTGGCTAATTTTTGTATTTTTAGTAGGGACAGGGTTTCACCATGTTGGCCAGGCTGGTCTCAAAGATCTGACTTCAAGTGATCCACCCTTCCTGGCCTCCCAAACTGTTGGGATTACAGGTGTGAGCCACCACACCCAATCTATTAGTTCTTTTCTCCTACTAATTTTAGGTTTGGTTTGCTTTTGCTTTTCTAGTTATTTAAGAAGTATTGTTAGACTGTTTATTTGAAGTTATTTCTTTTCTTTTTTTCTTTTTTTTTTTTTTGATGTAGGGAATTATAGCTATGAAATTCCCTCTTAGTACTGCTTTTGCTGTATTCCATAGGTTTTGATATGTTGTATTTCCACTTTCTTTTGTTTCAAGAACTTTGCAAAAATGGTTTTATTTATCCACTTGTCATTCAGGAGCATATTGTTTAACTTCCATGTGTTGGTATAGTTTCCCAAATTTATCTTGTTATTAATTTCTAATTTTATTCTATATATTGTGGTCAGAGAAGATGCTTGATGTTATATCAACTTTGTTGAATATTTTCAGACTTTTTTTGACCTATCATATGGTCTATTTTTAAGAATAATCCATGACCCCCAGTAGCAAGGTGTGAGGGAACTCAAGTTCAGACTGCCAGGCTAGGCAATTACCCTCTGGCTAACACTGTTTTAAATGCTCCCAACATTGGCTGGGCATGCATCAGGTGAGTTTGGTCTGGATTTCCTCTGCTGTAAAAGGATAGCACTGAGATTAATGCCTCACAATTGCCATATGCTGAAGAAAAGAATGTGTATTCTGCTACTATTGGATAAAATGCTCTATAAATATCAATTAGATTTATTTGGTATATACTGCAAATGAAGTCTGATGTTTCTTTGTTGATTTTCTTTCTGGAAGAAGAGTCCAATGCTGAAAGTATGGTGTTGAATCCTCCAGATATTATTGTATTGGGACCTACCTCTCTCTTTAGCTCTAATAATATTTTCTTTATTTATCTGGGTGCTCCAGTGTTGGGTGAATATATTTAAAATTGATATATCCTCTTACTGAATTTACTCCTTAACATTATATAGTAACTTTTTTTTTTTTTTTTTTTTTTTTTTTTTGAGATGGAATTTCACTCTTGTTACCCAGGCTGGAGTGCAATGGCACTATCTCGGCTCACTGCAACCTCCGCCTCCTAGGTTCAGGCAATTCTCCTGTCTCAGCCTCCTTAGTAGCAGGGATTGCAGGCACAGACCACCATGCCCAGCTAATTTTTTGTATTTTTAGTAGAGACGGGGTTTCACCTTGCTGACCAAGATGGTCTTGATCTCTTGACCTTGTGATCCACCCGCCTCGGCATCCCAAAGTGCTAGGATTACAGGCTTGAGCCACCTCATCTGGCCCTACTTTCTTTGTCTCTTCTTATAGTTTTTGTCTTGAAATCTATTTTGTTTGATATAAGTATGCTACTCCTGATCCTTTTTTATTTCCATTGGTGTGGAATGTCTTTTCCATCACTTTTTATTTAATCTGTTTGTGTCTTTATAGGTAAAGTGTGTTTCTAGTAGACAGAAGATTAATGAATCTTGATTTTAATACACTCAGCCACTCTATATCTTTTGATTGTAGACTTTAGTTTATTTACAGTCAATGTTATTATTGATAAGTAAAGACTTACTCCTGCCATTTTGTTATTTCTTTTCTGGTTGTTTTGTGGTGTTATTTCTTTATTTTCTTCCCTTTTCTTCCTTTGGTGAAAGTGATTTTCCCTGGTGATATAATTTATCTTGCTTTATGTTTTTCTGTTTCCATTGTATTTTTTTATTTGTTTGTTTCAGGTTATCATGAAGCTTGCACATGCTATCTTATAACCTGATAACTACTTAACTCTATTTTTATAAACAAATAAGAAACAAAAAGAAAACCAATATTAAATTGTATGCCATAACTTTATTTTCAAGCTTTTTAACTTTTTTTTTCCTATTTAGGTCTTATTGTACTGTCTATGTCTTAAGAAATTGTTGTAGTTATTATTTTTGTTTGGTTCATCATTTATTCTAGTTAGCATTTTAGTTGATTACATATCACAGTTACAGTATTATAACACTGCAGTATTCTGTGTTTATTTTTTTCTATGCACTTACTATTACTCATGAGTTTAGTGCCTTCAGATGATTTCTTATTGCTCACTGCTGTTCTTTTCTTTCTATTTTTTTATTATACTTTAATTTCTGGGGTACATCTGCAGATTGTGCGGGTTTGTTACACAGGTATACATGTGCCATGGTAGTGGTTTGTTGCATCCATTGCCCTGTCATCTTCATTAAGTATTTCTCCTAATGCTATCCCTCCCCAATCATCCCACCCCCTGTTATTCCTTCCCTAGCCCCCAGCTCCCCAGGCCCCAGTGTGTGATGTTCCCTTCCCTGTGTCCATATGTTATTGTCCAACATCCACTTATGAGTGAGAACATGTGGTGTTTGGTTTTCTGTTCTTATGTCAGTTTGCTAAGAATGATGGTTTCCAGTTTTGTTCATGTCCCTGCAAAGGTACTGTCCTTTTCTTTCTGATTTATGTACTCCCTTAAACATTTCCCATAGGAGACAGGTCTCATATAAATAAAATACCTCAGCTTTTGTTAGTCTAATGGAAGTCTTTATTTCTCCTTCATGTTTAAAGGGAATTTTTGCCATGTATACTATTCTAGGGTAACAGTGTTTTTCCTTCCACAGTTTAAATATGTCATGCCACACTCTCTTGGCCTATAAGGTTTCCACTGAAAAGTCTGTGTTCAGACATATTGCAGCTTCGTTGTATTTGTGTCTTTTTCTTGCTGCTTTTAGGGTCCTTTGTTTATCCTTGGTCTTTGGAAGTTTGATTATTAAATGCCTTGAGGTAGTATTCTTTGAGTTAAATGTGCTTGGAGTTATATAACCTTCTTGTATCTGGATTTTATTAACTTTCTCTAGATTTGAAAAGATCTCTGTTGTTATCCCATTGAATAAACTTTTTACCCCTATCTATGTCTCTATCTCCTTTTTAAGGCCAGTAACTCTTAAATTTGCCCATTTTGAGGCTGTTTTCTAGATCCTGAAGGCATGCTTTATTGTTTCCTATTCTTTTTTCTTTTGTCTCCCCTGACTGTATTTTCAAATAGTCTGTCATCCAGCTCACTCTTTCTTCTTCTTGATTCATTCTGCTATCAAGAAACTTTCATGTATTCTTCAGTATGCCAATTGCACTTTTCAGATCCAGAATTCTGCTTGATTTTTAAAATTATTTCAATCTCTTTGAAAAATTAATCTGATAAAATTCTGAATTCCTTCTCTGTGTTATCTTGAATTTCTCTGTGATTCCTCAAAACAGCTATTTTGAATTCCCTGTCTGAAAGGTCACATACCTCTGTTTCTCAAAGATTGGTCCCTGGTGCCTTATGTAGTTCATTTGGTGAGGTCATGTTTTTCTGGGTGGTGTTGATGCTAGTAAATAGTCTTTGATGTCTGGACGTTGAAGTGATAGATGTTTATTTTAGTTTTTACAATCTGAACTTGTTTACACCTGTCCTTCTTAGAAAAGCTTTCCAGAAATTAAAAGGAACTTGGGTGTTTTGATCTAAGCCGTGTCTGCTTTAGGGAACACTCAAATCCCAGTAATGTTGCAGTTCTTGCAGACTTATAGAGGTTGCACCTTGATGGTCATAAACAAGATTTTCTTTATTACCAGCAGAGACTGTTCTTTCCCCTTATTTTCTCCTAAACATATAGAGTCTCTTTCTCTGTTCTGAGCCACTTAAACCTGAGGTTGGATGTACACAAGCATCTCTGTAGCCACCACCACTAGAACGTTGTTGGGTCAGACCTGAAGCCAGCACAGCACTGGGTCTCACTCAAGGCCCATTGTAACCACTCCCTGGCTACTGCCTATGTTCATTCAAGGCCCTGGCACTCTATAATCAGCAGGCAGCAAAGCCAGCCAGGCCTGTGTCCTTCCCTTCTGGGAAGTGAGTTCTCCCAGGTCCCGGGTGGGTTTATAGGTGTCATCTTGGAGTCAGGAAATAGAGTGACAAACCTAAGAAGTCTACCTTGTGTTCTATTGTATTGTGGCTAAGCTGGCACCAAAACCATGACACACAGTTTTTTTCAACTCTTCCTTTCCCTTCACAAAGGAAGGGAACATTCCCTCTGTAGCAACCATCATTTTAGGCCATGAGGAGTTCTGCCAGACTACCACCAATGTTCCCTTAAGGCCCTAGAGCTCTGACATCAGCTTGTGGTGAATGTTGCCTGACCTGGATTTTTTCCTTCAGGAATGACAGCTCCCCTCTGGCCCAGGGCAGATCCAGAGATGTCATCCAAGAGTCAAGTCCTGAAATTGAGGACCCAAAAAGCCCACTTGGTGTTATATTCTCCTGTAGTCATGCTGATAACTGAAGCCAGCAAATCTCAGAGGCTTGCTCAAGCCTTTTGATGTAGCTCAGGGCCCAAGGTCTCTTTTGTTATCAGGTGATAAATGCTGCCAAGACTGGGTTGTTCCCTTCAAGGCAGTGCATTCCCTCTGGCTCAGGGTGTGTCTTGAGATGTCATCAGGAAGCTAGAGCCTGAAATGGAGGCCTCGTGACTCTGGTCATTGCCCTATCTTGCTGTTGCTGAGCTGTTATCCAAGATGCAGGACAAAGTCCTCCCCACTCTTCCCGTTACTCTCCTAAAGCAGAAGGAAGGGATCTGTTTTGGAGCTTCAAGTTGTGCAGCCTGCGGATAGAAATGTGGTGATCCCAGCACTTCCGTAGCTGCCCTTGCTGGTGTTTTAGTAGATCACATGGCCCCCCAGTCCACTGTCTCTGGGCTTAGATTAGCCCTAAGACTTTCCTAAGAGTTGCAGTCCTGATGACCCAGAATGCTTCAAGTTTACTGATGCAGAGCACTTTGGCCCCCAGTAACGAGGTGTGAAGGAAGTCAAATTCAGATCACCAGGCTAGGCAATTCCCCTCTGGCAAAGGCTGCTTTAAATGCTCCCACTATTGGCTGGGCATGCATCAGGTGAGTTTGGTCTTGTTTTCCTTTCTGCTCTAAAGGATAGCACTGAGATTAATGCCTCACAATTGCTGTGCTCGCCTTCCCCCAGAATCCAGAGATGCTCTCTGGATCACACTGCTGCTCAACACTGCTGCTGCCAAGGGTGGGGAAGGGGTGACATTCGAGGTTGAGAACTGTTTTTTTCTGTCTCTTCAGTGTGTCTTTCAGCAGTATAGAATTAAAACCTGATATAAGGGCTCACCTAATTTTTGGTTATAATGAAGTTTTTTTTTTGTTCGTTTGTTTGTTTTCTGTGCAGATAGTAATTAAATTGGTGTGGAGCCTTCTATTCTGCCATCTTGGTTCTCTCTGAAAGTGCATTTTGTAATATTGTTTCCTTGGAAAATGTATTGGCAGCTGCAGAAAAATAATTAACATTACCTTTAGATTAAACATCTATACTGAGTAAAGCCTTGAAATGAGTACCTACTATGAAGTACAGTCTGATCCAAAATAGTGATAAGCTCTTCTCTGAGATGAATCATCATGTAGGTAGAGATTATTATCCAGATTAAGTAAACTGAAAAATGAAACTGATGAATCTTCTTTTCATTTTCTGTGCTTTGTGTTAGAACATCTCCCCAAAGAGTCTGGGTTTTTATTTGGAAATAAAAGGACTCTTGACTTCACTTTTAGGAGTATAATTCAGTAACAACGAGCAGAAGAATTGAGCAGACTGTTTTCCCATCTCCTACTTACAAATTTTTTGAAGATTCTGGATTGAAATAATTATGACACTTTGATTTTAGTAAACATTATTAAAATCTTTACAAGCATAAAAAAGGTGAATTCAATACAATTTGTTAGACTGATGAAAAAGCTATGTAGCATTACTGTCTAAAATTAACAGAATTTGGGAAGAGAATTTCAACAAGATATAGATAAGTTCCCTTAAGAGAGTCCAAACTCTAATTCTCTGAATTGTCAATACATAAACTAATTTCTCACATCCAGCTCTATGGATACACATAATCAATGTTGTTGATGGATACTTTGATATTTTTTTGTTTATTTTTAATAATTTTTATTTAAAAATATTGTTTACTTTTTACTATATTCACCCTGTTGTGCTAGCAAATACTAGGTGTCATTTATTCTGTCTGTTTTTTTTTTTGTACCCATTAACCATCCCCATTTTCCCGGTCCCCCAACTACCATTCCTAGCTTCTTGTACCTACTCTTCTATTCTCTATTCCCATAGTTTCTGTTATTTTGATTTTTAGATCCCACAAATAAGGGAGAACATGTGATGTTTTTTCATTCTATTCCTATGGCTGAGTAGTACTCCATTATTTATATGTATTACATTGTCTTTAGTCATCTGTTGATAAACACTTAAGTTGCTTCCCAATCTTGGCTATTGTGCATAGAACTACAATAAACATGGAATTGCAGATATCTTTTTGATACACTGATTTACTTTCTTTGGGTATATATCTAACAGTGGGATTACTGGATCAGATGGTAGTTCTATTTTTCCTTTTTTGAGCAGCTTCTAAACTGTTTTCCACAGTGGTTGTACAAATATACATTACCACCAACAGTGTATGAGGTTTCTTTTTTTCTCCACATTCTCGTCAGCATTTGTTATTGCCAGTCTTTTGAATAAAAGTGATTTTAACTGAGGTGAGATGATATTTTATGGAAGTTTTGATGTGTATTTGTCAGATGATCAATGATATTGTACACATTTTAATATAGCTGCTTGCCGTTTGTATGACTTTATTTGAGAAATGCCTATTCAGGACTTTTGCCAATTTTAAAATCTGCTTATTATACTTTTCATTTTGTTGATTGTTTTCTTTGCTGTGCAAAACTTGTTGTGATTGCATTTGCCCATTTTTTTGTGTTGGTTGTTGGTGCAATAAATAGCACTAAGAAATAGCACTTAATAGTGTGTTATTCAAGAAATCTTCACCCAGACAAATGTCCTGGTGAGTTTCCCCAGTGTGTACTTTTAGTAGTTTCATAATTTGAGGTCTTATATTTGAGTCCTTAATACATTTGGATTTGATTTTTGTATATGGTGAGAGACAGAGATCCAGTTTCATTCTTCTGCATATGGATATCCAGTTTTCTTAGTATCACTTATTGAAGAGATAGTCCTTTCCCCAAAGTGTGTTCTTGGCACCTTTGTCAAAAATGGATCCACTGCAGATGAATATACTTACCCTGAGTTCTCTATTCTGTTTCACTGGTCTATCTGTGTTTGTGCTTGTGCCATGTCATTTTGGTTACTATAAGTATTAGTACCTTTTCATGCTGCTATAAAGAAATGACTTAAAATGAATAATTTATAAAGAAAGAAGGTTAAAATTGACTCACAGTTCTGCCAGCTTAACAGGAAGCTTGACTGGGCAGCCTCAGGAACCTTATAATCATAGTGGAAGGTGACAGAAAAGCACACACATCTTTACAATGGTGGAAGCATGAACATCATCTTCACAATGGCAGGGCAGGAGAGAAAGTGAGGGTGGAAGTGTCACACGTTTAAACCATCAGATCTTGTGTGAAATCATTCACTATCATGATAACTGTATGGAGGAAATCTGCCCCAATGATATAATTTCTTTCCACCAGATCCCTTCCCTAACACATGGGGGTTACACTGTGACACAAGATTTGAGTGAGAACACAGCCAAACCATATCATTATAACTCTGTAGTATAATTTGAAATAAGGTAATGTAATTACTCCAGTTTTCTTCTTTTTGCTCACGATAGCTTTGGCTATTCTGGGTCTGTTATGGTTCCTATAAATTTTGATTATTTTTTTCTATTTCTGTAAAAAAAATCAATGGTATTTGGATAGGGATTGCATTAAATCTGTAGCTTGCTTTGGGTAGAATGGATATTTAAAAAATATTGGTTCTTCCAATCCACAAACAGAGAATATATTTCTGGTTTTTGTGTTCTTTTTAAATTCTTGCATCCATATTTAATAGTTTTAATTGTAAAAATCTTTTGCTTCTTTGGTTAATTTAACTAATTCTATGATTTTATTTCATTTGTAGCCATTGTAAATGGGATTACCTTCTTGATTTCTTTTTCAGATTTATCTATGTGGGCATATAGAAATGCTACTTATTTTTATGTTAACTTTGTATGCTGAAAATTTGTTGAATTCATTTATCAGTTCTTACGGATTTTTGGTAAAGTCTCTGGGTTATGTGAAGTATAAAATGATATCATCTGCAAACAAAAATAGGTTGACTTCTTTCATTCAAATTTGGAAATTCTCCATTATTTTTCTTGCCCGATTGCTCTAGCTTTGACTACTAGTACTATGTTGAATAACAGTGGTGAAAGTAAGCATACTTCTTGTATTCCTGATCATAGAAGAAAGGTTTTCAGGTTTTTCCCATTCAGTGTAATACTAGCAATGAGTCTACTGGATATGGCTTTTATTACATTGAGATATGTTTCTTCTATACATAGCTATTTGAGGGTGCTTTACTATTAGAAAAAGTTAAATTCAGTGAATCTCTCTGCAGAACCTATAAGCCATAAAAAAGTAGGGTCCAACCA
The DNA here is from genome assembly GCF_048565385.1 of Saimiri boliviensis. Classification (NCBI taxonomy): domain Eukaryota; kingdom Metazoa; phylum Chordata; class Mammalia; order Primates; family Cebidae; genus Saimiri; species Saimiri boliviensis. The sequence continues at coordinate 54,754,814 of NC_133470.1, forward strand.
CCCCCACAAAGCCCAGTAATCTGAAATGCTCTGAACTGAGAGTTTCACAGCAAGCTAAACTGTGGGGGAAAGGGCATCCACCATAACTGAGGCAGTCCACCACTACTGAGGCAGTCCACCATTACCGAGGCAGTCCACCATTAAGGAGGTGAGGCAATCCACTATTACTGAGGCAGTCTGCCATTACAGCAGCAGTCTGCCATTAGTGAAGCAGACCATTATTACCAACAGAGTTCTAACTATACCTCTATAAACAAAACCACAAGGAAGTTCACAAAGCAGTAGGGCAGGGTCCATGGCAGCTCAAGAACACCTCTGCTGGCAGACTGTGACTAGGCTACCTCCATGCTTGGCAGGGTATCTCTGAAAAAAGGCAGCTTATAAATAAACCCCCAGCGTCCCAGGAGAGAGTACCTGGGAAAAAAGTTGGTTATGAGTTCTGCTGCAGCAGACTTAAATATACCTAATGAGCAGCTCTGAAAAGAACAATGGAGCTCACAGCTCAGCACTTGATCTCCTATAAGGGACAGACTGTCTCCTCAAGCAGCTCCCCAACCCCCATATATCCAAAGAGACACCTCATAAAGGAGAGTTCAGGAAGGATGAATAAAACAGAAGAAGAAACTGGCAGAAACCCTTACTATTCAGCAGCCAATGCAGGTGATCCCCAGGCAAGCAGGGTCTGGAGTGCACCTCCAGCAGTCCTACAGCAGAGGGGACTGACTGTTAGAAGGAAAACTAAAAACAGAATGAAATAACTCAATCATAAACAAAAAGGACATCCACTCAGAGACCCCATCTGAAAGTCACCAACTACAAAGACCACAGGTAGATAAATCCACAAAGATGGGAATAAAGCAGCACAAAAAGAATAAAAGCACCCAAAACTAGAAGGCATCTCCTCTGCCAAGGGATCACAACTCCTCACCAGCAAGGGAACAAAGTTGGATGGAGAATGAGTCTGATGAAGTGACAGAAACAGGCTTCAGGAGGTGGATAATAACAAACTTCTCTGAGCTAAAAGAACATGTTCTAACCCAATGCAAAGAAACTAAGAATCTTAAGAAAAGATTTGTTGAAATGCTAATGAGAAGAAACAGCTCAGAGAAGAATATAAATGACCAGATAAAACTGAAAAACACAACACGAGAACTTTGCAAAGCATGCACAGGTTTTCATAGTCGAATAGACCAAGCAAAAGAAAGGATATCAGGGATTGAAGATGAACTTAATGAAATAAAATGAGAAGGCAAGATTAGAGGAAAAAAAAACAGTGAAGAGAAATGAACAAAGCCTACAAGAAATATGGGATTATGTGAAAAGACCTAATCTACATTTGATAAGTGTACCTGAATGTGATGGAGAGAATGAATCCGAGCTGGAAAACACTCTTCAGAATGTTCTCCAGGAGACCTTCCCCAACCTAACAAGGCAGGCGAATATTCAAGTCCAGGAAATACAGAGAACACCACAAAGATATTACTCAAGAAGAACAACCACAAGGCATATAATCATCAGATTCACCATCATTGAAATGAAGGTAACAATGCTAAGGGCAGACAGAGAGAAAGGTCTGGTTACCCTTTCACAGCAGAATTCTTCCAGACATACAAAGGATGCGTTACCCACAAAGGGAAGCCCATCAGACTCACAGTGGATTTATCAGCAGAAACCCTACAAGCCAGAAAAGAGGGGGCCAATATTCAACATCCTTAAAGAAAAGAACTTTCAACCTAGAATCTAATATCTAGCCAAAATAAGCTTCATAAGTGAAGGAGAAAGAAAATCCTTTATGGACAAGCAATTGTAAAAAGATTTCGTCACCAACAGGCCTGCCTGACAAGAGCTCCTGTAAGAAGCAAAAACATGGAAAGGAACAAACAGTACCAGCCACTCCAAAAGTGTACCAAGTGGTAAAGACCATTGACACAATGAAGAAACTCTGTCAACTCATGGGCAAAACAACCAGCTAGCATCAAAATGCCAGGATCAAATTCACACATAACAATATTAACCCTAAATGTAAATGAGCTAAATGACTCAGTCAAAAGACACAGACTGGCAAATTGGATAAAAAGTCAAAATCCGTTGGTGTGCTGTATCCAGGAAACATCTCACATGCAAGAACAAACATAGGGTCAAAATAAAGAGATGGAGGAAGATTTACCAAGCAAATGGAAAGCAAAAAACAGCAGGAGTTGCAATCCTACCCTCTGATAAAATAGACTTTAAACCAACAAAGATCAAAAGAGACAAGGACTTTACATAATGGTAAAAAGAGCAATGCAGCAAGAAGAGCTAATGATCCTACATATATACACACTCAATACAGGAGCACCCAGATACATAAAGCAAGTTTTTAATGACCTACAAAGAGACTTAGTCTCCCACACAATAGTACTGGGAGACTTTAATACCCCACTGTCAATATTAGATTAATGAGACAGAAAGTTAACAGGGATATCCAGGACTTGAAATCAGATTTGCACCAAGCAAACCTAATAGGCATTTACAGAATTCTCCACCCTAAACCCACAGAATATACGCTCTTCTCAACACCACATCACATCTAATCTAAAATGAACACATAATTGGAAGTAAATCACTTTTCGGCAAATGCAAAAGAATGGAAATCATAACGAACAGTCTTTCAGACTGCAGGGCAACCAAATTAGATCTCAGAATAAACAAACTAACTCAGAACAGCACAACTTCATGGAAACTGAATGACTGGCTCTTGAATATTGACTGAATAAACAGTGACATGAAGGCAGAAATAAAGATGTTCTTCAAAACCAACGAGAATGAAGACAACATTCAAAAATCTCTGGGACACATTTAAAGCAGTGTCTAGAGGGAAATTTATAGCAATAAATGCCCACATGAGAAGTAAGGAAAGATCTAAAATCGATACCCTATCATCAAAATTGAAAGAGCTAGAGGAGCAAGATGAAAAAAAACTCAGAAGCTAGCCAAAGGAAAGAAATAACTAAGATCAGAGCACAACTGAAAAAGATAGAGACACAAAAATCCCTTCAACAAATCAATAAATCCAGGAGCTGGTTTTTGAAAAGATCAACAAAATAGACAGACCACTAACCAGATTAATAAAAAAAAATAAATAAATAAATAAAAAACAAAGAGAGAAGAATCAAATAAAGGCAATAATAAATGATAAAGGGGATATGACCACAGATTCCACAGATATACAAACTACTATCAGAGATTACTACAAACAACTCTATGCACATAAACCAGTAAACCAGGAAGAAATGGATAAATTCCTGGAGACTTGCACCTTCCCAATCCTAAACCAGGAAGAAGTCAAAACCCTGAATAGACCAATAACAAGGGCTGAAGTTGAGGCAGCAATTACTAGCGTGTCAATCAAAAAAAGCCCTGGTCCTGATGGCTTCACAGCAGAATTCTACCAGACATACAGAGAAGAGCTGGTACCGCTCCTTCTGAAACTATTCGAAACAATTCAAAAAGAGGGAAGCCTTGCCAAATCATTTCATGAGACCAACATCATCCTGATAGGAAAACCCAGAAGAAACTCTACAAAAAAAGAAAACTTAAGGTGAATATCCATGATAAACATAGATGCAAAAATCTTCAATAAAATACTGGCAAACCGATTGCAACAGCACATCAAAAAATTTTTCCATCACGATCAAGTAGGCTTCATTCTGGGGATGCAAGGCTGGTTCAACATACACAAGTCCGTAAACGTAATTAACCACATAAACAGAACCAAAGACAAAAGCCACATGATTATCTCAATTGATGCAGAGAAGGTCTTCAACAAAATTCAACAGCACTTTATGATAAAAACTCTCAAAAACTAGGTATTAATAGAATTTATCTCAAAATAATAAAAGCCATTTATGACAAACCCACAGCCAATATCATACGGAATGGGCAAACACTGGAAGCATGCCCTTTGAAATCTGGCAGTATACAAGGATACCCTCTCTCATCACTCGTATTCAATATAGTATTCGAAGTTCTAGCCAGAGCAATCAGGCAAGATAAAGTAATAAAGTGTATTCAGTTAGGAAAGGAGGAAGTCAAATTGTCTCTATTTGCAGATGACAAGATCGTATATTTAGAAGACCCCATTGTCTCAGCCCAAAATCTCCTTAAACTTATAAGCAACTTCAGCAAAGTCTCAGGACACAAAATCAATGTGCAGAAATTACAAGCATTCCTATATGCAAATTACAAAGAAACAGAGAGCCAAATCAACAGTGAACTCCCATTCACAATTGCTACAAGAAAAATAAAATACCTTGGAATACAACTAACAAGCGGTGTAAAGGACCTCCTTAAAGACAAGTACAATCCACTGCTCAAGGAAATAAGAGAGGACACAAACAGATGAAAAACATTCCATGCTCATGGTTAGGAAGAATCAATGTGAAAATGGCCATACCACACAAAGTAATGTATAGATTCAATGCTATCCTCGTCAAGCTACCTATGACCCGCTTCACAGAATGGAAAAAAAACACCTTAAACATCATATAGAACCAAAAGAGAGTCCACATAGCCAAGACAATCCTAAGCAAAAAGAATAAAGCTGGAAGCATCATGCTACCTGACTTGAAACTATACTATAAGGCTACAGTAATCAAAACAGCATGCTACTGGTACCAAAACAGAGATATAGACCAATGGAACAGAACAGAGGCCTCAGAGACAATGCCACACATCTACAACCATCTGATCTTTGAAAAACCTGACAAAAACAAGCAATGAGGAAAAGATTCCCTGTTTAATAAATGTTGGAAAAATTGGCTAGCCATGTACATAAAGCATAAACTAGACCCCTTACTGACACCTTACACTAAAATTAATTACAGATGGATTAAAGACTTGAATAATAAGACCTAAAACCATAAAAGCACTAGAAGAAATCCTAGGCAAAACCATCCATGACATAGGCATAGGCAAGGACTTCATGACTAATACCAAAAGCATTGGCAACAAAGGCCAAAATAGACAAATGGGATCTAATTAAACTCCAGAGCTTCTGTACAGCAAAAGAAACAATCATCAGAGTGAACTGGCAACCAAGAGAATGGGCAAAAAATTTTGCAATCTACCCATCTGACAACAGGCTAATATCCAGAATCTACAAAGAGCTAAAACACATTTACAAGTAAAAAACAAACAAACCCATTCAAAAGTGGGCAAAGGATATGAACAGACACTTTGCAAAAGAAGACATATATGAGGCCAACTAACATATGAAAAAATGCTCATCATCACTGATCATTAGAGAAATGCAAATCAAAACTACATTGAGATACCATCTCATGCCAGTCAGAATGGTGTTCCTTTAAAAATCTGGAGACGATAAATGCTGGAAATGATGTAGAGAAATAGGAACACTTTTACAATGTTGGTGGGATTATAAATTAGTTCAACCATTGTGGCAGACAGTGTGGCAATTCCTTAAGACCCTAGAAATAGAAATTCCATTTGACCCAGTAATCCCATTACTGAGTTAATATCCAAAGAATTAAAAATTGTTTTATTATAAAGACACATGCACACATATTTTCATTGTGGCACTGTTTACAATAGCAAACACCTGGAACCAAGCCAAATGCCCATCGATGATAGACTGGACAAGGAAAATGTGGTAAATATACACCATGGAATATTAAGCAGTCATAAAAAAAGGATGAGTTTGTGTCATTCGTAGGGACATGGATGAACCTGGAAATCATCATTCTTAGCAAACTGACATAGGAACAGAAAATCAAATACCACATGCTCTCACTCATCGGTGGGTGTTGAACAATGAGAACACATGGAAACGGGGAGGGGAGAACACACACTGGAGTCTGTTGTGGGGGAATAAGGGAGAGACAGTCGGGGATAGGGAGGTTTTGGAGGGATAACATGGGGAGAAATGCCAGATATAGGTGACGGGAAAATGGAGGCAGCAAACCACATTGCCATGTATGTACCTATGCAACAATCCTACATGTTCTGCACATGTACCCCAGAACCTAAAGTGCAATAAAATATATGTATAAAAATAAATAAATATAAATAAATAAATAAGAATGGTGCCCAATATTCAATATTCTTAAACAATTTTCAATACAGAATTTCATATTCAGCCAAACTAAGTTTCATAAGCAAAGGAGAAATAAAATCCTTTACAGACAAGTAAATGGTGAGAGATTCTGTACCACCAAGTCTGTGTTACAAGTGCTCCTGAAGGAAGCACTAAATGTGGAAAAGAAGACCGGTACCAGCCACTGCAAAACCACACCAAAATATAAAGACCAGTGACACTATGAAGAAACTGGATCAACTAATGTAGAAAATAATCAGCTAGCATCATGATGACAGGATCAAATTCACACATAACAACATTAATCTTAAATGTATATGGGCTAAATACATCAATTAAAAGACACAGACTGGTAAGTAAAAAAAAGTCAAGACCCATTGGTATGTTGTATTCACTAGACTCATCTCACGTGCAAAGACACACATAAGCTCAAAATAAATGAATGAAGGGACATTTCCAAAGCAAATGGAAAGAAAAAAAAAGAGCAGAGGTTGTAAAAGAGTCTTTAAACTGACAAAGATCCAAAAAGACAAAAAAGGGGATTACATAATGCTAAAGGGATCAATGTATCAATACAGTGAACTGGCAACCAATAGAATAGGAAAAAAATTTTGCAATCTACCCATGTGACAAAGGGTTGATATCCAGAATCTACAGAGAACTTACACAAATTTACAAGAAAATAAACAACCCAATAAAAAAGTGGGTGAAGGATATGAACAGACACTTTTCAAAAAAAGACATTTATGCAGCCAACAAACATATGAAAAAAAATCTCTTCATCACTGCTCATTAGAGAAATGCAAATCAAAACTACATTGAGATATCACCTTACGCCAGTTAGAATGGCAATCATTAAAAAATCAGGAGACAACAGATGCTGGAGAGGATGTGGAGAAATAGGTATCCTTTTACACTGTTGGTGGGAGTGTAAATTAATTTAACCATTGTGGAAGACAGTGAGGCAATTCCTTAAGGATCTAGAACTAGAAATACCATTTGACCCAGCAATCCCATTAATGGGTATATACTCAAAGGATAATAAATCATTCTATTATAAAGAGGCGTGCACTTGTATGTTTATTACAGCACTGTTCACAATAGCAAAGACTTGGAACCAATCCAAATACCCATCAGTGATGGACTGGATAAAGAAAATGTGGCACATATGTACCGTGGAATCCTATGCAGCCATAAAAAAGGATGATTTCATGTACTTTGCAGAAACATGGATGAAACTGGTAACCATCATTCTCAGCAAACTGACACAAGAACAGAAAACCAATCACCACATATTCTCACTCATAAGGAGCGTTGAACAATGAGAACAAATTGACACAGGGAGGGGAACATCACACACCGCTGCCTGGGTGGTGGGGGGCTAGGGGAGGAATAGCAGGAGGTGGAGGGAGTGAGAAGGGATAGCATCAGAAAAAAATACCTAATGTGGATGATGGGGTGATGGATGCAGCAAACCACCACCATGGCATGTGTATACCTATATAACAAACCTGCATGATCTGCACATGTACCCCAGAACTTAAAGTATAATAAATAATTTTTTAATTCATAAGAAAAAACAACCTCATCAAAAAGTGGACAAAGGATATGAATAGACACTTCTCAAAAGAAGATATTTATGCAACCAACAAAAATATGAAAAAAAGCTAGTCATCTCCAGTCATTAGAAAAATGCAAATCAAAACTACACTGAGACACCATCTCACACCAGTTAGAATGGAGGTCATTAAAAGTCTGGAAACAACAGATGCTGGAGAGGATGCAGAGAAATAGGAATGCTTTTACACTATTGGTGTTAGTGTAGATGATCTCAACCATTTTGTTAGAGAGTGTGGTGATTCCTCAAGGATCTAGAACCAGAAATACCACTTGACCCAGTAATCCCATTACTGCACATATACCCAAAGAATTATAAATCATTCTGCTATAAAGACACATGCACACATGTGTTCATTGCATATGTAGCTCATATACACCATAAAATACTATGTAGCCATGGAAAGAATGAGTTCATGTCCTTTGCAGAGATATGGATGAAGCTGGAAAACCATTATTCTCAGCAAACTTACACAGAAGCAGTAAACCAAACACCGCATGTTCTCGCTTGTAAGTGAGAGTTGAACAATAAGAACAGATAGGCAAAGGGAGGGAACATCACACACTGGGGCTTGTCGGGGGTTTGGGGCAATGGAAGGGAGATCATCGGGACAAATACCTAATGCATGCAGGGCTTAAAACCTAGATAATGGGTTGATAGGTGCAGCAAACCATCATGGCATATGTATACTTATGTAACAAACCTGCATGTTAAACACATGTATTCCAGAACTTAAAGTAAAATAAAATTAAACTTATTTAAAGAAAGCAGGGATGTTGAATTTTACAACATCAATTGCAAGATACAGTCCAGCCATGTCCATGGAGAAACTACCTTGTTCTCTACTAGCCCCATACCTAGAGCCCAATTTCTCCAGGCCCAGGAGATGAGCAACCATTGCTTTCCATTCTGCTGGGCCCTATATACTTGCCTCAAAGCCTCAGTCACCAAGAGACCTGACATCCTTGGAAGAGCATGGTAATGAGGCACCACCTGAGGAGAAGCCACTCTGATGCAAGCTTCCATGAATTATCACAATATAATTCAACATAATTTGCATAACCACACCATTGTCATAAATCAAAATCAGCCCAAAAAAGAGAGATATTAGTTTTCTCAAAATCAAAGAACCTCTTAAAAACCACACAGCTGCTGAATAATCAACTTGTGAAACTGAGATGTTTCTAGAATGGGACAATAAATGTGCCTGTAATAGCTTAAATTTTTTATAACTCAGAAAATTATATTTGTCTTCATCTTTTTTACACACAGTAAACAAAAACATTAAACACATTAAACAAAAAAATAAATAAGATACAGATTTTATAACCTTTTTATGTTAAAAAAAAAAAAAGCCATGAAGTAGGTAGACAAGACAGATATTCTGCTAATTGGAGGGGGGATATAGGACACGTCTGAAAAGGTACAAAGTCCTAGAATGGGCTTATAAAATTCACTGTATCAATAAATCTTACTTTTGCTGCTGTTTTCTTCTAAGAGTTTTATGGTTTTCACTCATATATAAGTCATGGAACCATTTAAGTTATTTTTGTTTATGGTGTGAAGTAGGGGCTCAAACTTTTCCATGTTCTTAACCAGTTGTCCTAACAGTATTTGTTAAAGCAATTGTTTTTACCCTTCAAATAGTCTTGGCACCTGTGTCAAACATCAATTGATTCTGGATTTATGAGTTTATTCCTGCACTCCTAATTCTGTTGCATTGGTCAATATGCTTAATTTTATATGGTATGACGCTGTTATGACTATTACAACTTTATAGTAAAGTTTGAATTCAGGAAGTGTGAGTCCTCCAACTTTTTTCTTACTTTTTAAAGTTCGTGTGTGTGTGTGTGTGTGTGTGTGTGTGTGTGTGTGTGTGGCTATTCAAGGCCCCTTGTGATTCCATATGGGCTTGACGTTCAGCTTTTCCACATCACAGAAAGCATCATTGGAAATTTGGTAAACATTCCATTGAATCTGAAGATCACTTTAGGTGGGTATTGTTACCACCTTAACAGCATTAATTCTTCCATTTTATGAACATAGTATGTCCTTTCATTTATTTTTCTCTTCTTTAATTACCAGTTTTTAGTTTACAAGTCTTTTATCTCCTTGGTTACATTTATTTCTAGGTATTTTATTCATTTTTGGGTGCTATTGTAATTGAATTATTTTATTCATTCTTTTTTCAGATGTTTATTGCTGGTGTGTAACCCTTTTATTATGCTATTGGATTTCATTTTCTAGAATTTTGATGAGGAATTTTTTATCCATAGAAACAAGGAATATTGGTGTTTACTTTTCTTGTGATGTTGTGAGCAAGCTTTGAAATCAGGATAATGCTGGCCTCATAGAATACATTGGGAAGTGTTTACTCTTCTTTTGTTTTGGTAGGAATGGTTTGAGAAGTATTGGTATTAATTCTTTGAATGTTTGTTGCATCTCCCCAGTGAAGTCATTTGGTTCTGAGCTTTTCTTTGCTGAAAGTGTTCTACGATTTTCTATTAGGTTTATAGTTAGTGTATAGTGTTGCTCAAGTTCTCTATTGCCTTCTTGATTTTTTCTAATTTGTATGTTTGTTATAGAGTGTAGAATATAGAACTATCTATTTCTATGGATTCTGTAAAGGTAAAGTAGGAAGAAGACGTATTGTAAGTTATGGCACAAAGAAATATTAGGGGAGTTCTTGTGGTTGGTCATTCCTCTGTAAGTGAGAAAAACTGCTCATGTTAATACATTTTGGATGTCTGTCTTACAGAAAGCTCTACAAGGAATTTGGCCTTCAGAGAGTTTTCTATGTATCCAGATTCTCTGCCTTAGCTTCTTTTTTCACTTTAAAGAAAGAAGAATGACATAGAGATGGATTCAGATAGACCTAAATTGAAATCTGGGATCTGCCACTAGTTAGCTAGTGGTGTGATCTTCAGCAACATAGTAGGTGTATATATTTATGGCGTACATAAGTAATTTGTTGACAAAAAGAGTCAAACTTGTAAAATATTTGAAGAGACTTACTTTGAGCCAAATATGAGTGGTCAGTGACCTGTGACGCAGCCCCAGGAAAACCTGAGAACATGTGCCCAAGGTGGTCAGGCTACAGCTTGTTTTATGTATTTTAGAAAGACATAAGACATCAATTGATATGTGTAGATGTACATTGGTTTGTTCCAGAAAAGTGAGATAACTTGAAGTGGCAGCTTTCTGGTCATGGGTGGATTCAAATATTTTTCTGATTGGCAATTGGTTAAAATAGTTATTATCTAGGGATGCTGGGAAGATGGCTGCCTAAGAACAGCTCAGGGCTTCAGCTCCCAGTGAAAGTGCAGAGGGTGAGTGGACACCGCATTCCCAGACAAATTTTTATTGCCCACAGACCAGGAGATACCCAGGCAGAGGGGTCGCCAGCACCACAGTCCCGGCCAGTGCAGCTGTTTTGGCCCCCGTGGGGCTGATTTGGCCCACACAGCTGCTTTGACCATGCCCTCTTGCGGCGGTTCTCCGTACAAAAGCCACTGGTCTGGGAGCTCTCTTAGCTGGCGACTGGAGCCCTGAGATGGCAGAGTTGCCCATTCATCTGAAATAGTGAGCCAGGCTAGGAGATTCCCAGGCAAAAAAATCCACCAGGAGCCGGCACCACTGTTTGAGCCGACTCAGTGAGCCGCAGCACGGGAGATCCCAGCGCCTTTTCAACAAGCGACTGGAACGTGGGGTCATTCAACTTAAAAAATAAAAGAAAAGACTCTGAGTTAGGGAGCCAGGTGAGCAGGCTCAGTTGGTCCCACCCCCCCACCCCCAACAACAACGAAAACAAAAACAGTAATTGAAAACCCTCTGGGTTGAGCCCTTCACACCAAGCACAGCTGAAACCTGGACAGTCTGGCTCAGTGGGGGAGGGGCGTCCACCATTACTAAGACTCTCCACCACTACAGAAGCAGGCCAACCTGCAGGGCAACCTGCCACAACAGAGAGAGTTCACCATAACAGAGGCGGGGCCACTGTTGCCGAGGCAGTTCTAACTACGCCCATATAAACAGGACTGCAGGGAAAAGCACAGGGCAGCTGGACAGAGCCCACAGCAGCTCAGCAAAGCCTCTGTGGGCAGACAGTGGCTAGGCGTGCTGCTACCTGGGTGGGGCAGACCTGAAAGAAAAATCAAAAAAGGCAGTAGCACAATGGAAACTCATAAAGCCCAACTCCCCAGGACAGAGCACCTGGAAACAAAAAGTGCTTTATGAGTTCAGCTGCAGCAGACTTAAACGTACCTGCCCAGCAGCTCTGAAAGAACAACGGAGCTCACAGCTCAGGACTTAAGTCCCAATAAAAGATAGCCTGTCTCCTCAAGTAGCTCCCTGACCTTCACAGTTTCAAAGACTCACCTCATAAAGGAGAGAACGGACTGACAGTTGGCAAGCATCCTTCTGGGACAAAGATAGCGGAAGAGGAAACTGGTAGCAATCCTTACTGTTCTGCAGCTGCTGCAGGTGATCCCCAGGCAAGCAGGGCCTGGAGAGGACCTCAGCAGTCCTACAGCAGAGGGGCCAGACTGTTAGAAGGAAAGCTTAAAAAAAAATAAAAATTAAAAAGTAACTTCAGCATCCACGAATTAGAAGCTCACTCAGAGACCCAACCTGAAAGACAGTAACTAGAAAGACAACAGGTGGATAAAGCCACAAAAATGGGAAGAAACCAGTGCAAGAAGGATGAAAAATCCCGAAACCAGAACACCTCTCCTCCTAAAAGGGATCACAACTCCTCACCAGCAAGGAAACCAGACCGGATGGAGAAAGAGTGTGATGAAATGACAGAATCAGACTTCAGAAGGTGAGTAGTAAGAAACTACAGTGAGCTAAAAGAACATGTTCTAACCCAAAACAAAGAAACTAGGAACCTTGAAAAAAGATTGGACTAAATGCTAACAAGAATGGACAGCATAGAGAGGAATATAAGTGAATTGATGGAGCTGAAAAACACAACACGAGAACTTCACGAAGCATGCACAAGCTTCAACAGCCGAATTGACCAAGCAGAAGAAACGATATCAGAGGTCGAAGATCAACTCAATGAAATAAAAAGAGAAGGCAAGAACAGAGAAAAAAGCGCAAAAAGGAATGAAAAAAATCTTCAAGAAATGTGGGACTATGTGAAAAGACCTAATCTACGTTTGATAGGTGTACCTGAATGTGATGAAGAGAATGAATCCAAGCTGGAAAATACTCTTCAGGATCTTATCCAGGAAAACTTCCCCAATCTAGCAAGGCAGACCAATATTCAAATCCAAGAAATACAGAGAACACCATAAAGATATTCCTCAAGAAGAGCAACCCCAAGGCACATAATCGTCAGATTCACCAGGGTTGAAATGAAAGAGAAAATACGAAGTGCAACCAGAGAGAAAGGTCGGGTTACCCACAAAGGGAAGCCCATTAGACTCACAGCAGATCTCTCAGCAGAAACCCTACAAGCCAGAAGAAACTGGGGGCCAATATTCAACATCCTTAAAGAAAAAAACTTTCAACCCAGAATATCCTATCCAGCCAAACTAAGCTTCATAAGTGAAGGAAAAATAAAATCCTTTGTGAACAAGCAAGTACTCAGAGATTTCATCACCACCAAACCTGCTCTACAAGAACTCCTGAAAGAGGTTCTACACATATAAAGGAACAACCAGTACCAGCCACTCCAAAAACACACCAAATGGTAAAAGAGCATCAACACAATCAAGAATCTGCATCAACCAACCAACAAAACATCCAGGTAGCATCAAAATGACAATATCAAATTCACACATAACAATACTATCCCTAAATGTCAATGGACTAAATGCCTATTTAGTCCTAATCAAAAGACACAGACTGGCAAATTGGATAAAAAGCCAAAACCCATCAGTGTGCTGTATCCAGGAAACCCATCTTACATGCAAGGATACACAAAGGCTCAAAATAAAGGGATGGAGGAAGATCTACCAAGCAAATGGAGAGCAAAAAAAAAGCAGGAGTTGCAATTCTCATCTCTGATAAAATAGACTTTAAAGCAACAAAGATCAAAAGAGACAAAGAAGGACATTACATAATGGTAAAATGATCACTGCAACAAGAAGAGCTAACGATCCTAAATATATACGCACCCAATACAGGAGCACCCAGATACCTAAGGCAAGTTCTTAATGACTTACAAAGAGACTTAGACTCCCACACAATAATAGTGGGAGACTTTAACACCCCATTGTCAATATTAGACAGATCAACCAGACAGAAAATCAACAAGGATATCCAGGACCTGAACTCAGACCTGGAACAAGCAAACCTAATAGACATTTACAGAACTCTCCACCCCAAATCCACAGAATATACATTCTTCTCAGCACAACATCATACCTACTCTAAAATCGACCACATAATTGGCAATAAATCACTCCTCAGCAAATGCAAAAGAACAGAAATCATAACAAACAGTCCCTCAGACCACAGTGCAATCGAGTTAGAACTCAGAATGCAGAAACTAACTCAGAACGGCACAGCTTCATGGAAACTGAACAACTTCCTCTTGAATGTTGACTGGATAAACAATGAAATGAATGCAGAAATAAAGGTGTTCTTTGAAACCAATGAGAACGAAGACACAACATACCAGAACCTCCGGGACACATTTAAAGCAGTCTCTAGAGGAAAATATATAGCAGCGAGTGCCCACATGAGAAGAAAGGAGAGATCTAAAATTGACACCCTATCATCAAAATTGAAAGAGCTAGAGGAGCAAGATCAAAAAACCTTAAAACCTAGCAGAAGACAGGAAATAACTAAGATCAGAGAAGAACTGAAGGAAATAAAGACACAAAAAACTCTTCAAAAAATCAATAAATCCAGGAGCTGGTTTTTCGAAAAGATCAACAAAATAGACAGACCACTAGCCAGATTAATAAAAAGGAAAAGAGAGAATAACCAAATTGATGCAATAAAAAACGATAAAGGGGATATCACCACAGATTCCACAGAAATACAAACCATCATCAGAGATTATTACAAACAACTCTATGCACATAAACTAGTAAACCTGGAAGAAATGGATAAATTCCTGGACACCTGCATCCTCCCAAGCCTAAACCCGGAAGAAGCCGAAACCCTGAATAGACCAATAACAAGGTCTGAAGTCCAGGCAGCAATTAAGAGCCTACTACCCAAAAAAATCCCAGGTCCAGATGGGTTCACAGCCGAATTCTACCAGACATACAAAGAGGAGCTGATACCATTCCTTCTGAAACTATTCCAGACAATCCAAAAAGAGGGAATCCTTCCCAAATCATTTTATGAGACAAACATCATCCGGATACCAAAACCCGGCAGAGACTCAATAAGAAAAGAAAATTTCAGGCCAATATCCATGATAAACATAGATGCAAAAATCTTCAATAAAATACTGGCAAACCGATTGCAACAGCATATCAAAAACTCATCCACCATGATCAAGTAGGATTCATCCCGGGGATGCAAGGCTGGTTCAACATACGCAAGTCCCTAAACTTAATTCACCACATAAACAGAACAAAAGACAAAAACCACATGATTATCTCGATTGATGCAGAGAAGGCCTTTGACAAAATTCAACAGCCCTTTATGCTAAAAACCCTCAATAAACTAGGTATTGACAGAACGTATCTCAAAACAATAAAAGCTATTTACGACAAACCAACAGCCAATATCATACTGAATGGGCAAAAACTGGAAGCATTCCCTTTGAAATCTGGCACTAGACAAGGATGCCCTCTCTCACCACTCCTATTCAATATAGTACTGGAAATTCTAGCCAGAGCAATCAGGCAAGAAAAAGAAATAAAGGGTATTCAAATTAGAAAGGAGGAAATCGAATTGTCTCTATTTGCAGATGACATGATTGTATATCTAGAAGACCCCATGGTCTCAGCCCAAAATCTCCTGAAACTGATAAACATCTTCAGCAAAGACTCAGGATACAAAATCAACATGCAAAAATCACAAGCATTCCTATACACCAGTAACAGACTTAAAGAGAGCCAAATCAAGAACGAACTGCCATTCACAATTGCTACAAAGAGAATAAAATACCTAGGAATACAACTAACAAGGAACGTAAAGGACCTCTTCAAGGAGAACTACAAGCCACTGCTCAACGAAATAAGAAAGGACACAAACAGATGGAGAAACATTCCATGTTCATGGTTAGGAAGAATAAACATCGTGAAAATGGCCATACTGTCCAAAGTAATTTACAAATTCAGCGCTATTCCCATCAAGCTACCAATGACCTTCTTCACAGAACTGGAAAAAAACACCTTAAACTTCATATGGAATCAAAAGAGAGCCTGCATAGCCAAGTCAATTCTATGCGAGAAGAACAAAGCAGGAGGCATCACACTACCGTACTTCAAACTATACTGCAAGGCTACAGTAATCAAAACAGCATAGTACTGGTACCAAAACAGAGTTATAGAACAATGGAACAGAACAGAGGGCTCAGAGGAAATACAACATACTCACAATCATCTTATCTTTGACAAACCTGACAAAAACAAGCAATGGGGAAAGGATTCCTTGTTTAATAAATTGTGTTGGGAAAACTGGCTAGCCATGTGCAGAAAGCAGAAACAGGACCCCTTCCTGACACCTTACACCAAAATTAACTCCAGATGGATTAAAGACTTAAACATCAGACCTAACACCATAAAAACCCTAGAAGAAAATCTAGGCAAAACCATTCAGGACATAGGCGTCGGCAAGGACTTCATGACCAAAACGTCAAAAGCAATGGCAACAAAAGCCAAAATAGACAAATGGGACCTAATCAAACTCCACAGCTTCTGCACAGCAAAAGAAACAGTCAGTAGAGTGAATCGGCCACCAACAGAATGGGAAAAATTTTTTGCAGTCTACCCATCTGGCAAGGGGCTGATATCCAGAATTTATGAAGAACTAAAACAGATCTACAAGAAAAAAACAAACAAGCCCATTCAAAAATGGGCGAAGGATATGAACAGATACTTTACAAAAGAAGACATACAGGAGGCCAACAAACATATGAAAAAATGCTCATCATCACTGGTAATTAGAGAAATGCAAATCAAAACCACATTGAGATACCATCTCACACCAATTAGAATGGCGATCATTAAAAAATCGGGCAACAACAGATGCTGGAGAGGATGTGGAGAAATAGGAACACTTTTACACTGTTGGTGGGAATGTAAATTAATTCACCCATTGTGGAAGACAGTGTGGCGATTCCTCAAGGACCTAAAAATAGAAATCCCATTTGACCCAACAATCACATTACTGGGTATATATCCAAAGGATTATAAATCATTCTACTATAAGGACACATGCACACGAATGTTCATTGCAGCACTGTTTACAATAGCAAAGACCTGGAACCAACTCAAATGCCCAAAGATGATAGACTGGATAGGAAAAATGTGGTACATATACACCATGGAATATTACACAGCCATCAAAAACGATGAGTTCACGTCCTTTGTAGGGTCATGGATGAACCTGGAAACCATCATTCTCAGCAAACTGACACAAGAGCAGAAAATCAAACACCACATATTCTCACTCATAGACGGGTGTTTAACAATGAGAACACATGGACACAGGGAGGGGAGCACTACACACTGGGGTCCGTTGGTGGTAATGGGGGAGGGATGGGGTGGTGGGGAGGTGGGAAGAGATAGCATGAGGAGAAATGACAGATACAGGAGAGGAGACAGAAGGCAGAAAACCACACTGCCACGTGTGTACCTATGCAACAATCTTGCATGTTCTTCATATGTACCCCAAAACCTAAAATGCAATAAAAAAATTAAAAAAATAATGTTTACTATCTAAAGACCTGGAATCAATGAAAAGGAATGTCTAAGTGAAGATAAGGGGTTGTGAAGATAGTGGTTTTATCATTCAGATGAAGGCTCCGGGTAGCAGGCTTTAGAGCTCTTAGCAGACCTAAAAACTTACCCTGCTTTATCCTCTCCTGGATGGGGGAAAAGACATGGAAAGAAATGTAGATTCTCTACAGAATGTATATTTTCTCCACAAGAGACAGCTTTGCAGTTCAATTCCAAAATATGTCAAAGAAATACATTTTGAGGTAATCTACTTCTATTTCTTTCAGGGTCTGCCATTTATCATGTGATGCTATAATAATATTAGGTTGGAATTTGGTGTCTTACTGCTAAAAGAAAATCTGTTTCATCCATCTTAAGATCCCTGTTTTAATGCTAGTCAGCTGTGCCTTAATTCCAAAGGGAGTAGGGTATAATGAAGGATGTCTGACCCTGACTACCAATCATGGCCTGAACTAGTTTTTCAGGTTAACAATGAAATGCCCTTGGCTGAGAGGAGGGGTCCATTCAGCTGGTTGAGGGGCTTAGAATTTTGCTTTTGTTTCACAAATTTAATTCACTTCTCTGAATCTTAGTTTAAATATTTATTCTCTATGAAATGATGATAATATGTGTTTCAAAGTATTATTGTTGATGTTACATGAAAGAAATTAACTTACTTTTAAAATTTCAGATATTTTTTTATTGCATTTTAGGTTTTGGGGTACATGTGAAGAACATGCAAGATTGTTGCATAGATACACTCATGGCAGTGTGATTTGTTACTAATGCCTTTAGATAACTTGTGCTTCAGTTTCAAGTAGTCCCCATTTATCATGCATCATTTGAAATTGCATGGTTTCCAAAAATAAATTTTTCAGACAATTTAAAAATCAGTGTTTAAAAATTGACCCTTGGGCTAGGCACAGTGGCTCATGCCTATAATCCCAGCACTCTGGGAGGCCGAGGTGGATGGATCACAAGATCATGAGATAGAGACCATCCTGGCCAACATGGTGAAACCCCACCTCTACTTAAAATACAGAAATTAGCTGGGTGTGGTGGCACGTGCCTGTAGTCCCAGATACTCAGGAGGCTGAGGCAGGAGAATCACCTGAATCCAAGAAGCAGAAGTTGCAATAAGCTGAGATTGCACTCCAGCCTGGAAACAGAGCAAGACTCTGTATATATATATATATATATATATATATATATATATATATATATACACACACACACACACACATATATATACACACACACATATATATACATATATATATAATTGACCTATGATGAAAATATTTCTAAAATATATTGTACAATTTTATACCTGCTTAAACAGTAATCTGAACAGAATTAATCCGCTTCATGATGACTGGGGTTCAATATTAATTAACACTCATGATCACACATTTCTATTATATAAGATACAGTGTTAGCTCTCAAGGACTGAAAGACACAGTCATGGGAGAGGGGCAGGATTGAGACATAGAAGATTATTTGCATTTACATTCAATAGCCTCAGAAAAATATTCATTTCTTATGTCTTTTTTTTATACTTTCTGTTTTTCACCCTCATTCTCAAACTGTCAGAAGTTGTTTCTTGCTGTTACTGGTATGCCTGCTCTGGCTACTCCCCTTCTAATTATTCCTGTTAATATAGACTTGGAAATCCAGATAACCAAACTTGTGAAAATTATATCTAATGCAGTGGTTCTCCTGTTATGATCCCCAGAACAGTAGCATCAACATTACCAAGAAACTTATTAGAAATGCAAAACTTTAGACCCCACTCCAGACTTACTGAATCATAGAACTCTGGGGTAGAACTCCCCAATCTGCTAACAAGCCCTTCAATAGATTCAGATTATAATCAAGTTTAAGATTTATTGCCCTACTACACTTTTTTATACTGCAAACTCTTAGGGCTCATCCCAGGAGATATGATTTAGTATGTCTTGGGTAGAACTTAAGAGCCTTGATTTTTTAACCCATACCCCAGATTATTCTGATGAAATTATTCAAAAGGCACACTTGGAGAATTAGTTCTCAAGTGTAGGATATTGATCAGAGTGGTGGGAGAAACTATAGAGAAAGAAGCAGGACTTCTGAAAGGTCAGAAGACTCTGCAAAGCTTTGGGGAGAATAGCTGAAGGCAGCTATTCTATAACCCTGAGGCAGAGAGCAAGGAGTAGGTACAAGGGAGTGTAGGGGAGTTTATCTTAAAACAGGCTTGATTGCTTATGTCGACCAAGAACTGACCTTCAATCATCAGTGCATGTGACTGCTTCCTGAAAGGAGGAACAATAAATGTTAATTACCCAATGATTGTGTTTACTCCAGGCTTTCTGCACTGTGTCATTATACACTGAATAAAAATGAGCAACTCCAGCTTCTCTGTGGGACAGACCAGGCACACAAGCCTAGACCATTGCTTCTCAAACATACCTGGGGATTTTTCTAAAATGCATATTCTGTTTGAATAGGTCTGAGTTTCAGCATTTTAGTGGGATCTCAGGTAATACCTATGTACAGGTTGGTTAACCACACTCTGAGTAGTAAATTTCTAGAACTTTATATAGTAGGCATTTTATGTGTCTTTACTTTCTTTGGTTTTAGAATGTCTTCTTATCCAGAATCTTTCCTATCAGTAAAAACAGTATCAGCCTGTTTTGATTTTGTGAAAAATGTCATTTTCTCCAAAACATGTTTGTTGATTTATATTTTTAAATATAAAAATTTGAATTAAAAGGTAATTATTTATTATGAGTTACTTGACTTTATATGCAGAGTGAAGGAGCTATTCTATGAGTAAAAGTGTATGAGCTTTATTTCCTAGACTCAGTCATCTTAGGCTTCTCAGAAGCCTTTTATTTTGGCCTTCTAGATTTTAAGTACACCTTCGGTAGGAAATGGGTAGGAAAGCTTCTGTACCAAAAGAGTCCACATTCTATGACAGATTAAATTATCCTCTCTGGAGCTAATTGATTTCTGGCCTTTCTCTGGTCTAAGCACTTTTGTCAGCCTTTATCTCCTCCCCTAAGGGAGTTGATCAGCAATCCCTGCCTTTTTGCATGGGCAAAGCCATTTGATCCCTCTGAATGAGCATCTGGAGTATTTCATTCTTTAAGGAGAGAATGTTACTCTGAGACAGGGCTTGGTAAGTAGTACTGTACCTTATTATTACCCAACCAACATTATTTTCTTTTTTAAATTTATTTATTATGCTTTAAGTTATGGGGCAGATTGTGTAGGTTTGTTACATAGGTATACATGTGCCATGGTGGTGGTTTGCTACATCCACTGCGCAGTCATATACATTAGGTATTTCTCCTAATGCTGTCACTCCCCAATTCCCACACCCCCTGGTATTCCTCCCCTAGCTCCTCACTCCCCAGGCCCTGGTGTGTGATGTTTCCCTCCCTATGTCTGTTTGTTCTCATTGTTCAACACCCAATTATGAGTGAGATCATGCAGTGTTTAGTTTTCTGTTCTTGTGTCAGTTTGCTGAGAATGATGGTTTCCAGTTTCATCCATGTCCCTGCAAAGGACATGAACTCATCCTTTTTTAAGGATGCATAGTATTCCATGGTGTACATGTGCCACATTTTCTTTATCCAGTCCATCATTGATGGGCATTTGGGTTGGCTCCAAGATTTTGCTATTGTGAACAGTGCCACAATTAACATACATGTGCATGTGTCTTTATAATAGAAGGATTTATAATCTTTTGAGTATATATCCAGTAATGGGATTGCTGAGTCAAATGACATTTCTAGTTCTAGATCCCTGAGGAATCACCACACTGTCTTCCACAATGGTTGAATTAATTTACACTCCCATCAACAGTGTAAAAGTGTTCTTATTTCTCCACATCCTCTCCAGCATCTGTTGTCTCTTGATTTTTTTAATGACTGCCATTCTAACTGGCATGAGATGGTATCTCAGTGTAATTTTGATTTGCATTTCTCTAATTACCAGTGATGATGAGCATTTTTTATATGTTCGTTGGTTGTATAAATGTCTTTTTTTGAAAAGTGTCTGTTCATATCTTTGCCCACTTTTTTATGGAGTTGTTTTTTTCTTGTAAATTTGTGTAAGTTCTCCATAGATTCTGGATATTAGCCCTTTGTCAGATGGGTAGATTACAATTATTTTTTTCCCATTCCGTTGGTTGCCAGTTCACTGTATTGATAGTTTGTTTTGCTGTGAAGAAGCTCTTAAGTTTTAATTAGATCCCATTTGCCTATTTGGGCTTTTGTTGCCATTCCTTTTGGTGTTTTAGTCATGAAGTCCTTGCCCATGCCTATGTCCTGGATAGTATTGCCTAGGTTTTCTTCTAGAGTTTTTATGGCATTGGGTATCATGTTTAAATCTTTAATCCATCTAGAGTTAATTTTTGTATAAGGTATAAGGAAGGGATCCAGTTTCACCTTTCTGCATATGGCTAGCCAGTTTTCCCAATACCATTTATTAAATAGGGAATCCTTTCTCCAATTGCTTGTTTTTGTCAGGTTTGTCAAAGATCAGGTGGTTGTATTTGTATGGCACATTTTCTGAGGCCTCTGTTCTATTCCATTGGCCTAAATCTTTGTTTTGGTATCAGTACCATGTTATTTTGATTACAGTAGCTTTGTAATATAATTTGAAGTCTGGTAGCTTGATGCCTCCAGCTTTTTTTTTTTTTTTTTTCCCTCAGGATTGTCTTGGCTATGCGGGCTTTTTGTTGGTTCCATATGAAGTTTAAGGTGGTTTTTCCCAATTCTGTGAAGAAAGTCATTGTTAGCTTCATGGGGATAGCATTGAATGTATAAATTACTTTGGGCAGTATGGCCATTTTCACGATATTGATTCTTCCTGATCATGAGTATGGAATGTTTTTTCATCTGTTTGTGTCCTCTCTTATTTCCTTGAGCAGTGGTTTGTAGTTCTGCTTGAAGAGGTCCTTCACATCCCTTGTTAGTTGTATTCCTACGTATTTTATTCTCTTTGTAGCAATTGTGAATGGTAGTTCACTCATGATTTTGTTCTCTATTATGGGTGTATAGGAATGCTTGCGAGTTTTGCACATTGATTTTGTATCCTGGGACTTTGCTGAAGTTGCTTATCAGCTTAAGGAGATTTGGGGCTGAGATGATGGGGTTTTCTATATATACAATCATGTCATCTGCAAACAGGGACAATTTGACATCCTCTCTTTTTATTCAAATACTATTTATTTCTTTCTCTTGCCTGATAGCCCTAGGCAGAACTTCCAATACTATGTTGAATAGGAGTGGTGAGAGAGGGCATCCTTGTCTTGTGCCACTTTTCAAAGGGAATGCTTCCAGCTTTTGTCCATTCAATATGATATTGTCCCAAACAACATTATTTTCTACTAATTCAGTAGATACATACTATCCACTCCAGTGGGTCTCCTAACTGTACAATCTAATGCTTTTTCTTATGATATTCTCATGCCATTATCCATCTACTTTATGCCTTTTACCTTTCTCAGTGAGTTTCAAATTGTGTTCAGATGGCAGAGACCTGAAGTCTTTTAGAATTTTATGAACTAGCTTAACTAAACATAAAATACCTAAGTATTTAATCATAAAGATGCATTATTATTTTATTTTATATTTTCATTGAAAGAAGCTATAGCAAGTGTCAAAATATTAAAAATATGTACACAATGGAAATTTCAACTTGAGAGAATGCAACCTTAATTGTTTTACAATTAATTAATTGAGATAAGATTACTGTTTTATTTAAGTAATGGAATACCCTGGCTCATGCATACAATTCCAATGCTCTGATGGAGACACTTGAGATACACTGGCCTATTCTTCCAAAAGTTACACCTCCTGTAATAGATAATTTTAAATACAAAAATGTATTTTACTCCTATATACTTTAAATGAATATCCTTGAGCTCTGTGACTACTCTTCTCTGTAAGCCAGACCTTAGAGTGGGAACTGCAGTAATTGAATTGTAATCTAAAAGCAATGGGAGTAATTCGACCTAGGATGGCAGAAGCAAAGTGATAACACTCGACTTTCAAAGGCAAGGTGTGTGGGGTTACTTAACGGACAACTGAGTCAAAGCAACAATCGGAATAGCCTGACTCACACAGAACTATGGCATTAATTATGGTATCAATAGAAGTGAAATAGATAAAAACACTCCTAAATGTATACTTGATCTGTATAAGTAGGCTAGTTCTAGGTCAAGTGAACAAAAGTCTTACCTCAATTGCGAAAACCAAGAGACATATCCTTTAACTCAATTTCAATATTTGAACCAGTATACAGACCCAGAACCCCTAGAATGAAGGGAAGACCAGGGCCCCTTGGTAAAGAGCCCTGGTACACTACTGAAAACCTATACTGTTAATCTTTCTCCAGGCTTCCCCAAAGGGACCTACGGTCTTTTATCAGGCTAACTGCACTGGAGAAAAAATTTATTAGACCTTCTAAGGATTACTGGACATTAGATATGAGCTTACTCTAATTCCAGGAGACCCAAAATGTAACAGTGGCCCATCAGACAAAGTAGGAGCTTATGGAGATCAGGTGATTAATGAAGTTCTAGCTCAGTTTTATCTCATGGCAGGCCCATAGGTCCCCAAAACCATCCTATGATTATTTCTTCAGTTCCAGATTGTGTAATTGGAATAGATATACTCAGCAGCTGATAGAATCCCATTAGTTTCCTGGCCTGTGGAATGAGGCATAAATGGAAACCATTAGAAATGTCTCTATCTAGGGGAAGATGGCCGCCTAAGAACAGCGCAGGACTTCAGCTCCCAGTGAAAGTGCAGAGGGTGAGTGGACACCGCATTTCCAGACGAACTCTTATTGCCCACAGACCAGGAGATACCCAGGCAGAGGGGTCGCCAGCCTCGCAGTCCCAGCCGGTGTGGCTGTTTTGGCCCCTGCGGGGTTGATTCCGCCCGCGCGGCTGCTGTGACCACTCCCTGTTGCTGCGGTTCACCCTACAAAAGCCACTGGTCTGGAAGCCCTCTTAGCTGGTGAGCAGAGCCCTGAGACGGCAGAGTTCCCCACTCATCTGAAATAGCAAGTCAGGCCAGGAGATTCCTAGGCAAAAAATCTGCCAGGAGCCGGCACCGCAGTTCGAGCCGACTCCGTGAGTTGCCTCCCGGTGCGACTGGAACACGGGGTCCTTCAACATAAAAGAAAAGACTCTGAGTAAGGGAGCCAAGTGATCAGGCTCGGTTGGTTCCACCCCTCCACCCCCAACAACAACGAAAACAAAAACAGTAATTGGAAACCCTCTGGGTTGAGTCCTTCAAACCAAGCACAGCTGAACCGGGACAGTCCAGCTCGGTGGGGGAGGGGCTTCCGCCATTACTGAGACTCTCCACCGCTACGGAGGCAGGCTGCCGTTGCCGAGGCAACCCGCCATTGCCGAGGCAACCTGCCACAACAGAGAGAGTCCGCCATAACAGAGGCGGGGCCACCATTGCAGAGACAGTTCTAACTACACCCATATAAAAAGGACTACAGGGAAGAGCTCAGGACAGCTGGACGGAGCCCACAGCAGCTCAGCAAAGCCCCTGCGGGCAGGCAGTGGCTAGGCGTGCTGCTAGCTGGGCAGGTCAGACCTGAAAGAAAACTCAAAAAAAAGGCAGTAGTGCAATGGAATCTCATAAAGCTCCAACTCCCTGGGACAGAGACAGACAACAGGTGGATAAACCCACAAAAATGGGAAGAAACCAGCGCAAAAAGGATGAAAACTCCCGAAACCAGAACACCTCTCCTAAAAGGGATCACAACTCCTTGCCAGCAAGGGAACCAGACTGGATGGAGAAGGAGGGTGATGAAATGACAGAATCAGACTTCAGAAGGTGGGTAGTAAGAAACTACAGTGAGCTAAAAGAACATGTTCTAACCGAACTCAAAGAAAAGAGGAACCTTGAAAAAAGATTGGACCAACTACTGACGAGAATGGACAGCATAGAGAGGAGTATAAGTGAATTGATGGAGCTGAAAAATGCAACACGAGAACTTCGTGAAGCATGCACAAGCTTCAACAGCCGAATTGACCAAGCAGAAGAAACGATATCAGAGGTCGAAGATCAACTCAATGAAATAAAAAGAGAAGGCAAGAACAGAGAAAAAAGGACAAAAAGGAATGAACAAAATGTTCAAGAAATGTGGGACTATGTGAAAAGACCTAATCTACGTCTGATAGGTGTACCTGAATGTGATGAAGAGAATGAATCCAAGCTGGAAAATACTCTTCAGGATATTATCCAGGAAAACTTCCCCAACCTAGCAAGGCAGACCAATATTCAAATCCAGGAAATACAGAGAACACCACAAAGATATTGCTCAAGAAGAGCAACCCCAAGGCACATAATCGTCAGATTCACCAGGGTTGAAATGAAAGAGAAAATGCTAAGGGCAGCCAGAGAGAAAGGTCGGGTTACCCACAAAGGGAAGCCCATTAGACTCACAGCAGATCTCTCAGCAGAAACCCTACAAGCCAGAAGAGATTGGGGGCCAATATTCAACATCCTTAAAGAAAGAACTTTCAACCCAGAATCTCCTATCCAGCCAAACTAAGCTTCATAAGTGAAGGAAAAATAAAATCCTTTGTGAACAAGCAAGCACTCAGAGATTTCATCACCACCAAACCTGCTCTACAAGAACTCCTGAAAGAGGTTCTACACATATAAAGGAACAACCAGTACCAGCCACTCCAAAAACACACCAAATGGTAAAAGAGCATCAACACAATCAAGAATCTGCATCAACTAACCAACAAAACAGCCAGGTAGCATCAAAATGACAGTATCAAATTCACACATAACAATACTATCCCTAAATGTCAATGGACTAAATGCCCCAATCAAAAGACACAGACTGGCAAATTGGATAAAAAGCCAAAACCCATCAGTGTGCTGTATCCAGGAAACCCATCTTACATGCAAGGATACACAAAGGCTCAAAATAAAGGGATGGAGGAAGATCTACCAAGCAAATGGAGAGCAAAAAAAGGCAGGAGTTGCAATTCTCATCTCTGATAAAATAGACTTTAAAGCAACAAAGATCAAAAGAGACAAAGAAGGACATTACATAATGGTAAAAGGATCACCGCAACAAGAAGAGCTAACGATCCTAAATATATACACACCCAATACAGGAGCACCCAGATACCTAAGGCAAGTTCTTAATGACTTACAAAGAGACTTAGACTCCCACACAATAATAGTGGGAGACTTTAACACCCCATTGTCAATATTAGACAGATCAACCAGACAGAAAATCAACAAGGATATCCAGGACCTGAATACAGACCTGGAACAAGCAAACTTAATAGACATTTACAGAACTCTCCACCCCAAATCCACAGAATATACATTCTTCTCAGCACCACATCACACCTACTCTAAAATTGACCACATAATTGGCAATAAATTACTCCTCAGCAAATGCAAAAGAACAGAAATCATAACAAACAGTCTCTCAGACCACAGTGCAATCGAGTTAGAACTCAGAATGCAGAAACTAACTCAGAACCGCACAGCTTCATGGAAACTGAACAACTTGCTCTTGAATGTTGACTGGATTAAAAATGAAATGAAGGCAGAAATAAAGATGTTCTTCGAAACCAATGAGAACAAAGACACAACATACCAGAATCTCTGGGACACATTTAAAGCAGTCTCTAGAGGAAAATATATAGCAATGAGTGCCCACATGAGAAGAAAGGCGAGATCAAAAATTGACACCCTATCATCAAAATTGAAAGAGCTAGAGGAGCAAGATCAAAAAAACTCAAAACCAAGCAGAGGACAGGAAATAACTAAGATCAGAGCAGAACTGAAGGAAATAGAGACACAAAAAAACTCTTCAAAAAATCAATAAATCCAGGAGCTGGTTTTTTGAAAAGATCAACAAAATAGACAGACCACTAGCCAGATTAATAAAAAAGAAAAGAGAGAATAACCAAATTGATGCAATAAAAAACGATAAAGGGGATATCACCACAGATTCCACAGAAATCCAAACCATCATCAGAGATTATTACAAACAACTCTATGCACATAAACTAGTAAACCTGGAAGAAATGGATAAATTCCTGGACACCTGCATCCTCCCAAGCCTAAACCCGGAAGAAGCCGAAACCCTGAATAGACCAATAACAAGGTCTGAAGTCCAGGCAGCAATAAAGAGCCTACCACCCAAAAAAAGCCCAGGTCCAGATGGGTTCACAGCCGAATTCTACCAGACATACAAAGAGGAGCTGATACCATTCCTTCTGAAACTATTCCAGACAATCCAAAAAGAGGGAATCCTTCCCAAATCATTTTATGAGACAAACATCATCCTGATACCAAAACCCGGCAGAGACTCAACAAGAAAAGAAAATTTCAGGCCAATATCCATGATGAACATAGATGCAAAAATCTTCAATAAAATACTGGCAAACCGATTGCAACAGCATATCAAAAAACTCATCCACCATGATCAAGTAGGATTCATCCCAGGGATGCAAGGCTGGTTCAACATAAGCAAGTCCATAAAAGTAATTCACCACATAAACAGAACAAAAGACAAAAACCACATGATTATCTCGATTGATGCAGAGAAGGCTTTTGACAAAATTCAACAACCCTTTATGCTAAAACCCTCAATAAACTAGGTATTGATGGAACGTATCTCAAAACAATAAAAGCTATTTACGAAAAACCAACAACTAATATCATACTGAATGGGCAAAAGCTGGAAGCATTCCCTTTGAAATCTGGCACTAGACAAGGATGCCCTCTCTCACCACTCCTATTCAATATAGTACTGGAAGTTCTAGCCAGAGCAATCAGGCAAGAAAAAGAAATAAAGGGTATCCAAATTGGAAAGGAGGAAATCAAATTGTCTCTATTTGCAGATGACATGATTGTATATCTGGAAGACCCCATCATCTCAGCCCAAAATCTCCTGAAACTGATAAACAACTTCAGCAAAGTCTCAGGATACAAAATCAATGTGCAAAAATCACAAGCATTCCTATACACCAGTAACAGACTTAAAGAGAGCCAAATCAAGAACAAACTGCCATTCACAATTGCTACAAAGAGAATAAAGTACCTAGGAATACAACTAACAAGGAACGTAAAGGACCTCTTCAAGGAGAACTACAAGCCATTGCTCAACAAAATAAGAGAGGATACAAACAGATGGAGAACATTCTATGTTCATGGTTAGGAAGAATCAACATCGTGAAAATGGCCATACTGCCCAAAGTAATTTACAGATTCAATGCTATTCCCATCAAGCTACCAATGACCTTCTTCACAGAACTGGAAAAAAACACCTTAAACTTCATATGGAACCAAAAGAGAGCCCGCATAGCCAAGTCAATTCTAAGCAAAAAGAACAAAGCAGGAGGCATCACACTACCGGACTTCAAACTATACTACAAGGCTACAGTAATCAAAACAGCATGGTACTGGTACCAAAACAGAGATATAGACCAGTGGAACAGAACAGAGGCCTCAGAGGAAATACAACATACCTACAGCCATCTGATCTTCGACAAACCTGACAAAAACAAGCAATGGGGAAAGGACTCCCTGTTTAATAAATGGTGTTGGGAAAACTGGCTAGCCATGTGCAGAAAGCAGAAACAGGACCCCTTCCTGACACCTTACACCAAAATTAACTCCAGATGGATTAAAGACTTAAACATCAGACCTAATACCATAAAAACCTTAGAAGAAAATCTAGGCAAAACCATTCAGGACATAGGTGTAGGCAAGGACTTCATGACCAAAACGCCAAAAGCAATGGCAACAAAAGCCAAAATAGACAAATGGGACCTAATCAAACTCCACAGCTTCTGCACGGCAAAAGAAACAGTCAGTAGAGTGAATCAGCAACCAACAGAATGGGAAAAAATTTTTGCAGCCTATCCATCTGACAAGGGGCTGATATCCAGAATTTACAAAGAACTAAAGCAGATTTACAAGAAAAAAACAAACAAGCCCATTCAAAATTGGGCGAAGGATATGAACAGATACTTTACAAAAGAAGACATACAGGAGGCCAACAAACATATGAAAAAATGCTCATCATCACTGGTCATCAGAGAAATGCAAATCAAAACCACATTGAGATACCATCTCACACCAGTTAGAATGGCAATCATTAAAAAATCGGGAAACAACAGATGCTGGAGAGGATGTGGAGAAATAGGAACACTTTTACACTGTTGGTGGGAATGTAAATTAATTCAACCATTGTGGAAGACAGTGTGGCGATTCCTCAAGGACCTAAAAATAGAAATCCCATTTGACCCAGCAATCCCATTACTGGGTATATATCCAAAGGATTATAAATCATTCTACTACAAGGACACGTGCACACGAATGTTCATTGCAGCACTGTTTACAATAGCAAAGACCTGGAACCAACCCAAATGCCCAACGGTGATAGACTGGATAGGGAAAATGTGGTACATATACACCATGGAATATTACGCAGCCATCAAAAACGATGAGTTCACGTTCTTTGTAGGGACATGGATGAACCTGGAAACCATCATTCTCAGCAAACTGACACAAGAGCAGAAAATCAAACACCGTATATTCTCACGCATAGGCGGGTGTTGAACAATGAGAACATATGGACACAGGGAGGGGAGCACTACACACTGGGGTCCGTTGGGGGGAAATGGGGGAGGGGCGGGGGGGTGGGGAGTTGGGAAGAGACAGCATGGGGAGAAATGACAGATAAAGGTGATGGGATGGAAGGCAGCAAACCACACTGCTATGTGTGTACCTATGCAACAATCTTGCATGTTCATCACATGTACCCCAAAACCTAAAATGCAATTAAAAAAAAAAAAAGCCTGCCATGTTCCACCCGGTGTGCTTGGCATGCAGAGACAAAATATACTAAAAAAAAAAAAGTCTCTATCTAAGAAAATCATAAACCAAAAGCAGTATTGCATATCTGGAGAGATTATAAAGATTAGTGCCATCATCAAGGACTTAAAAGCTGCAGGAGTGTGATTCCCACCACTTCCCAATTCAGCTTGCCTGAATCTTGGAGAATGACAGTGGATTCACACTTGTTGTCAGCAAGATGGTGTAATAGGATATTTCAGTGATTGTCCTTTTGAAGAAACAAGGAAAGTCTATGTGAGGGTTTATAGCACTTGAAAGTGCTTGGTTTAATTCTCCCTTTCACTTTCAGGTACAGTGATCAAACATAGATTTGGTCTTTTCATATAATCCCATATTTCTTGGAGGCTGTGTTCATTCCTTTTCATTTTTTTTCTCTAATCTTGTCTTCTCACTTTATTTCATTGAGTTGATCTTCAATCTCTGATATCCTTTCTTCTGCTTGATCAATTCAGCTATTGAAACTTATGTATGCTTCACGAAGTTCTTGTACTGTGTTTTTCAGCTCCATCAGGTCATTTATGTTCTTCTCTACAGTGGTTATTCTAGTTAGCATTTTATCTAACCTATTTTCAAGGTTCTTAGCTTCCTTACATTGGGTTAGAACATGCTCTTTTAGCTTGGAGAAGTTTGTTATTACATACCTTCTGAAGCCTGCTTCTGTCAATTCGTCAAATTCATTCTTCGTACAGTTTTCTTCCCTTGCTGGTGAGGAATTGTGATCCCTTGGAGGAGAAGAGGCTTTCTGGTTTTTGGAAATTTCAGCCTTTTGGGGCTGGTTTATTCCCATCTTTATGGATTTATCTACCTTTGGTCTTTGAAGTTGGTGACCTTTGGATGGGGTCTCTGAGTGGACGTCCTTTTTGTTGATGTTGAAACTATTTCTTTCTGTTTGTTAGTTTTCCTTCTAACAATCAGTCCCCTCTACTGCAGGTCTGCTGGAGTTTGCTGGAGATCCACTCCAGACCCTGCTTACCTGGAAATCACCAGCAGGGGCTACAGAGTGCAAAGATTACTGCCTGTTTCTTCCTCTCATAGCTTCATCCCAGAAGGGTACCTACCAGATTCCAGCTAGAGCTCTCCTGTATGAGGTTTCTGTTGGCCCCTGCTGGGAGGTGTCTCTCAGTCAGGATACACGTGGATCAGAGAGCCACTAGAGGAGCCAATTTGTCCCTTATCAGAGCTCAAACACTGTTCTAGGAGATCTGCTGCTCTCTTTAGAGCTGCCAGGCAGGGATGCTTAAGTCTGCTGAAGCTGTACCCACATCTCACCTTTTCCTAGGTGCTCTGTCTCAAGAAGGTGGGGGCTTTATTTATAAGTCCCTGATGGGCTGCTGTCTTTTCTGAGATACCCTACCCAGTGAGGAGGAAGTCTAGTGACAGTCTGCTTGCAGAGGCCTTGCTGAGCTGCGGGGGATCTTCCCAGTTTGAAATTCCCGGCAGCTTTATTTACACAGGTGAGGTTAAAACAGCCCACTTGAGCCTCAGCAATGGCAGACGCCTCTCCTCACACCAAGCTCAAATGCCCCAGGTCGAGCTAAGACTGCTGCGCTGGCTGCGAGTATTTCAAGCCAGTGGATCTTAGCTTGCTGGTCTTTGTGGGGGTGGGACCAGCTGAGCCAGATCACTTTGCTCCCTGGCTTTAGCTTCTTTTTTCAGGGGAGTGAACAGTTCTATCATGCTGGGGTGCCAGGTGCCACTGCTGTATGAAAAAGAAAAAATTGTTGCACCTAACTCAGTGTCTTCCCAAATGGCCACCCAGTTTTGTGCTGGAAACCCAGGGCCCTGATGTTGTAGGCATTGGAGGGAATCTCCTGGTCTGCAGGTTGTGAAGACCATGGGAAAAGCACAGTATCTGGGCCGGAGTGCCAGGAACAGTCCCTAATGGCTTCCCTTGGCTAGGAGAGGGAGTTCCCCAGCATGTTGTGCTTCCTAGGTGAGATGATTCCCCACCCTGCTTCAACTCGCCCACCTTGGGCTGTACCCACTGTCTAACCAGTCCCAATGAGATGAACTTGGTACCTCAGTTGGAAATGCAGACATCGTCTACCTTCTCTGTCACTCTCACTGGTAGCTGCACACCAGAGCTATTACTATTTGGCCATCTTGCCAGCCTGCTTTGCCCATTTTTTAATGGGGTTGTTTGTTCCATTCTTGTAAATTTTTAAAGTTCCTTGTATATGCTAGATGTTAGACCTTTTGAGATAAGTAGGTTGCAAAATATTTATCCTGCTCTGTAGGTTGTCTGCTCACTCCAATGATAGCTTCTTTTGCTGTGTAGAAGCTCTTTAGTTTAATTAGATTCCATTTGTCAATTTTTGCTTTTGTTGCAGTTACTTTTGATGTCTTTGTCATGAAATCTTTTCTCTTGCCTATATCCTGAATGGTATTGCCCAGATTTTCTTCTAGGGTTTTTATGGTTTTGGGTGCTGCATTTAAGTTTTTAATCTATATTGAGTTGATTTTTGTATATGGTGTAAGGAGAGTGTCCTGTCTCTGTTTTCTGCATATGGCTAGCCAGTTCTCCTAGAACAATTTATTGATTAGGGAATCCTTTCCCCATTGCTTGTTTTTGTCAGGTTTGTCAAAGATAGGATGGTTGTACATGTGTTGTCTTATTTTTGGTTTCTCTATTCTGTTTCATTAATCTATGTTTCTGTTCTTGTACCAGTAACATGCTGTTTTGGTTACTGTAGTCTTGTAGTACAGTTTGAAGTCAGGTAGTGTGAGGCCTCCAGCTTTTTTTTTCTTTTATGATTCGGGCTATTTGGGCTCTTTTTTGGTTCCATATGAACTTAAAAATAGTTTTTTCTAATTCTGTGAAGAATGGCAATGGTAGCTTAATGAGAATAGCATTGAACCTAGAAAATGTTTTGGGCAGTATGGGCATTTTCATGATATTGATTATTCCTATTCATAAGCACAGAATGTTTTCCCATTTGTTTCTGTCATCTATGATTCCTTTGAGCAGTGGTTTGTAGCTCTCCTTGAAGAGATCCTTCTCTTCCTTTGTTGTCTCTATTCATAGGTATTTTATTCTTCTTGTGGCACTTGTGAATGGGAATTCATTCATAATTTGGCTCTCTGCTTGTCTGTTGTTGGTGCATATGAATGCTAACAATTTTTGCACGTTGGTTTTATATCCTGAGACTTTGCTGAAGTTGCTTTTCACCTTAAGAAGCTTTTGAGCTGTGACTATGGGGTGTTTTTTTTTTTTAGATATATTGTTATGTCATCTGCAAACAAAGACAATTTGACATCCTCTATTACTATTTGAATACTGGTTTGTTTGTTTGTTTGTTTGTTTGTTTGTTTTTTCTGTTACCTGATTACCCTGGCCAGAACTTCCAATACTATATTGAATAAGAGTAGTGAAAGAGGGCATTCTTGCCTTGTGCTGGATTTCAAGGAGAATACTTCCAGTTCTTGCCCATTCAATATGATATTGACTGTGGTTTTGTCATATATAGCTCTTATTATTTTGTTGTATGTTCTTTTAATACCTAATTTATTGAGAGTTACTAACATGAAGAGATGTTGAATTTTATCAAAAGCCTTTTCTGCACCTATTGAGCTAATCATGTGATTTTTGTCTTTAGTTGTGTTTATGTAATGAATCACATTTACTGATTTGTGTATGTTAAACAAAACTTGCATCCTGTGGATGACACCAACTTGATCATGGTGGATAAGTTTTTTGATGTGCTGCTGCATTTGATTTGCTGGTGTTTTACTAAAGATTTTTGCATCGATGTTCATCAACGACGTTGGCCTTAAGTTTCCTTTTACTGTTGTATCTCTGCCAGGTTTGGTGTCAAGATGATGTTGGTCTCATAGAATAAGTTAGATAGAAGTCCCTTCTTTTTAATTTTTTGGATAGTTTCAGAACAAATGATACCAGCTCTTCTTTGCACCTCTGGTAGAATTCAGCTGTGAATATGTCTGATCCTGGGCTTTTGTTGCTTGGTAGGATATTTACTACTGCCTCGATTTCAGAACTCATTATTGGTCTGTTCTGGGATTCAATTCCTTCCTGGTTGAGTTTTGAGAGGCTGTATGTGTTTAGGAATTTATTCATTTCTTCAAGATTTTCTAGTTTATGTACCTAAAGGTGTTTATAGTATTCTCTGATGGTTGTTTGCATTTCTGTGGTGTCAGTGGTGCTATCTCCCTTATCATTTCTGTTTATTTGATTCTTCTCTCTTTTCTTCTTTATTATTCTAGATAGCAGGCTATCTGTATTACGAATTATTTCAAAAGAAAACACAGCTCTTGAATTTACTGATTTTGGGAAGTGTTTTCAGTGTTACTATCTCTTTCAGTTCAGCTCTGATCTTGGTTATTTTTTGTCTTCTGCTAGCTTTGGGGTTTATTTTCTCTTGGTTCTCTGTTTTTTTTTTTCATTGCTATGTTAGGTTGTTAATGAGATCTTTCTAGTTTTGTGATATGGACAAATTTAAATTTCCCTCTTAACACTGCTTTAGATACATCCCAGAGATTCTGGTATTTTGTAACTTTGTTCTCATTAGTTTCAAAGGACTTCTTGATTTCTGTCTTAATTTCATTTTTTACTCCAGTCATTCAGTGGAAGGCTGCTCAACTTTCACATTGTTGTTTGGTTTGAGTGAATTTCTTAATCTTGAGTTTTAATTTGATTGTGCTGTGGTCTGAGAGACTATTATTTCAGTTATTTTGCATTTGCTAAGAATTCTTTTACTTCCAATATGTGATCAATTTTAGAGGAAGTGCCATGAGGCAATAAGAACAATATATATTCTGTTGCTTTGGGGTGGAGAGTTCTGTAGATATCTATCAGGTCTACTTGATTCAGAGCTAAGTTTAGGTCCTGAGTATCTTTGTTAATTTTCTGTCTTGATGATCTCTTTAATATTGTCACTGGGATGTTAAAGTATTCCACTATTCTTGTATGGGAGTCTAAGTCTCTTTGAAGGTCTTTAAGAACTTGCTTTATGAACCTGTGCTCCTTATTGGGTGCATATATATTTAGGATAGATAGCTCTTCTTCTTGAATTGAACTTTTTGCCATTATAAAATGCCCTTCTTTGTCTTTTTTTAAATTTCATTTTAGGTTTGGGGGTACATGTAAAGAACATGCAAGATTGTTGTATAGGTGCACACATGGCAGTGTAATTCGCTGCCTTACTCCCCATCACCTATATCTGGTATTTCTCCCCATGCTAGCTCTCCCCAGCCCCCAACCCACACTGTCCCTCCCCTATCTCCCACCAACAGACCCCAGTGTGTGACGCTCCCCTCCCTGTGTCCATACGGTCTCATTGCTCAACACCCACCTATGAGTGAGAACATGCAGTGTTTGATTTTCTGTTTTTGTGTTAGTTTGCTGTGAATGATGGTTTCCAGGTTCATCCATGTCCCTACAAAGGACATAAACTCATCGTTTTTTATGGCTGCATAGTATTCCATGGTGTATATGTGCCACATTTTCCTTGTTCAGTCTATCATCAATGGGCATTTGGCTTGGTTCCAGGTTGTTGCTACTGTAAACAGTGCTGCAATGAACATTCATGTGCATGTGTCCTTACAGTAGAAAGATTTATAATCCTTTGGATATATTCCTGGTAATGGGATTGCTGGGTCAAATGGAATTTCTATTTCTAGGTCTTTGAGGAATTGCCACACTGTCTTCCACAATCGTTGCACTAATTTACACTCCCACCAACAGTGTAAAAGTGTTCCTATTTCTTCATATCCTCTCCAGCATCTGTTGTCTCCAGATTTTCTAATGATTGCCATTCTAACTGGAGTGAGATGGTATCTCAACGTAGTTTTGATTTGCATTTCTCTAATGACCAGTGACGATGAGCATTTTTTCATGTTTGTTGACCTCATGTATGTCTTCTTTTGTAAAGTGTCTGTTCATATCTTTCACCCACTTTTGAATGGGCTTATTTGATTTTTCTTGTAAATCTGTTTTAGTTCTTTGCAGATTCTGGATATTATCCCATTGCCAGATGGGTAGACTGTAAAAATTTTTTCCCATTCTGTTGGTTGCCAATTCACTCTACTGACAGTTTCTTTTGCTGTGCAGAAGCTGTGGAGTTTGATTAGGTCCCATTTGTTTATTTTGGCTTTTGTTGCCAATGCTTTTGGTGTTTTGGTCATGAAGTCCTTGCCTATGCCTAAGTCCAGAATGGTTTTGCCTAGATTTTCTTCTAGGGTTTTATACTGTTAGGCCTTATTTTTAAGTCTTTAATCCATCTGGAGTTAATTTTAGTGTAAGGTGTCAGGAGGGGGTCCAGTTTCTGCTTTCTGCACATGGCTAGCCAGTTTTCCCAACACCATTTATTAAACATGGAATCCTTTCACTGTTGTTTGTTTTTGTCAGGTTTGTCAAAGATCAAATGATTGTACATATGTGGTGTTGCTTCTGAGGAGTCTGCTCTGTTCCATTGGTCTATATCTCTGTTTTGGTACCAGTACCATGCTGTTTTGAATTACTGTAGCCTTGTAGGATAGTTTGACGTCCGGTAGCGTGATGTTTCCAGCTTTGTTCTTTTTGCTTAGAATTGACTTGGTTATGCGGGCTCTCTTTTGGTTCCATATGAAGTTTAAGGTGTTTTTTTCCAGTTCTGTGAAGAAGGTCATTGGTAGCTTGATGGGGATAGTGTTGAATCTGTAAATTACTTTGGGCAGTATGGCCATTTTCATAATATTGATTCTTCCTAACCATAAACATGGAATGTTTCTCCATCTGTTTGTGTCATCTCTTATTTCATTGAGCAGTGGCTTGTAGTTCTCATTGAAGAGGTCCTTTATGTTCCTTGCTAGTTGTATTCTTAGGTATTTTGTTCTCTTTGTAGCAATTATGAATGCAGTTCATTCTTGATTTGGCTCTCTTTAAGGCTGTGATTCGTGTATAGGAATGTTTATGATTTTAGCACGTTGATTTTGTATACTGAGACTTTGCTGAAGTTGCTTATAAGTTTAAGGAGATTTTGGGCTGAGACAGTGGGGTCTTGTAACTATACAATCTTGTCATCTGCAAATAGAGACAATTTGACTTCCTCCTTTCCTATTTGAATACCCTTTATTTCTTTTACTTGCCTGATTGCTCTGGCTAGAACTTCCAGTACTATATTG
Source organism: Saimiri boliviensis (assembly GCF_048565385.1). Classification (NCBI taxonomy): domain Eukaryota; kingdom Metazoa; phylum Chordata; class Mammalia; order Primates; family Cebidae; genus Saimiri; species Saimiri boliviensis. The sequence goes on from NC_133470.1 coordinate 54,792,416, forward strand.
AATAGGAGTGGTGAGAGAAGGCATCCTTGTCTAGTGCCAGATTCCAAAGGGAATGCTTCCAGTTTTTGCCCATTCAGTATGATATTGGCTGTTGGTTTGTCATAAATAGCTTTTATTATTTTGAGATATGTTCCATCAATACCTAGTTTATTGAGGGTTTTTAGGATAAAGGGCTGCTGAATTTTGTCAAAGGCATTCTCTGCATCAATTGAAATAATCATGTGGTTTTTGTCTTTTGTTCTGTTTATGTGGTGAATTACGTTTATAGACTTGCGTATGTTGAACCAGCCTTGTATCCCCAGGATGAAGCCTACTTGATCACGGTGGATACGCTTTTTGATGTGCTGATGGAATCGACTTGCCAGTATTTTATTGAAGATTTTTGCATCTATGTTCATCATGGATATTGGCCTGAAGTTTTCTTCTCTTGCTGAATCTCTGCCAGGTTTTGGTATCAGGATAATGCTGGTCTCATAAAATGATTTGGGAAGGATTCCCTCCTTTTGGATTGTTTGGAATAATTTCAGAAGGAATGGTACCAGCTCCTCTTTGTATGTCTGGTAGAATTCGGCTGTGAACCCAACTGGACCTGGGCTTTTTTTGGGTGGAAGGCTCCTAATTGCTGCCTCAACTTCAGACCTTGTTATTGGTCTATTCAGGGTTTCGACTTCTTCCTGGTTTAGGCTTGGGAGGATGCCAAGTGTCCAGGAATTTATCCATTTCTTCCAGGTTTACCAGTTTATGTGCATAGAAATGTTTGTAATAATCTCTGATGATGGTTTGTATTTCTGTGGAATCTGTGGTGATATCCCCTTTATCGTTTTTTATTGCATCTATTTGATAATTGTTTCTTTCTTTCTTTTTTTTTTTTTTATTAATCTGGCTAGTGGTCTGTATATTTTGTTGATCTTTTCAAAAAACCAGCTCCTGGGTTTATTGATTTTTTGAAGGGATTTTTGTGTCTCTATCTCCTTCAGTTCTGCTGTGATCTTAGTTATTTCTTGTCTTCTGCTAGCTTTTGAGTTTTTTTATCTTGCTCCTCTAGCTCTTTCAATTTTGATGGTAGGGTGTCGATTTCAGATCTTTCCTTGCTTCTCATGTGGGCATTTATTGCTGTATATTTTCCTCTAGAGACTGCTTTAAATGTGTCCCAGATATTCTGGTATGTTGTGTCTTTGTTCTACTGTCTGTTATGATTTCCATTCTTTTGCATTTGCTGAGCAGTGATTTACTTCCAATGATGGGGTCAATTTTAGAGTAGGTGTGATGTGGTGTTGAGAAGAATGTATATTCTGTGGATTTGGGGTGGAGTGTTCTGTAAATGTCTATTAGGTTTGCTTGTTGCAGGTCTGAGTTCAAGTCCTAGATATCCTTGTTAATTTTCTGTCTCATTGATCTGTCTAATATTGACAATGGGGTGTTAATGTCTCCCACTATTATTTCATGGGAGTCTAAGTCTCTTTGTAAGTCATTAAGAACTTGCTTTATGTATCCGGTGCTCCTGTATTGGTGGCATATATATTTAGGATTGTTAGCTCTTTTTGTTGCATTGATCCTTTTACCATTATGTAAGGTCCTTCTTTGTCTCTTTTGATCTTTGTTGCTTTAAAGTCTATTTTATCAGAGACGAGAATTGCAACTCTTGCTCTTTTTCTGGTCTTCATTTGCTTGGTAAATCTTCCTCCATCCCTTTATTTTGAGCCTTTGTGTATCCTTGCATGTAAGATGGGTTTCCTGGATACAGCACACTGATGGGTTTTGGCTTTTTATCCAATTTGCCAGTCTGTGTCTTTGATTGGGGCATTAGTCCATTTACATTTAGGGTTAATATTGTTATGTGTGAATTTGATCCTGCCATTTTGATGCTAGCTGGCTGTTTTGCCCGTTAATTGATGCAGCTTATTTATTGTGTTGATGCTCTTTACCATTTGTTAAGTTTTTGGAGTGGCTGGTACTGGTTGTTCCTTTCTATGTTTAGTGCCTCTTTCAGGAGCTCTTGTAAAGCAGGCCTGGTGGTGATGAAATCTCTGAGTACTTGCTTTTTCATAAAGGATTGTCTTTCTCCTTCACTTATGAAGCTTAATTTGGCTGGATATGATATTCTGGGTTGAAAGTTTATTTCTTTAAGGATGTTGAATATTAGCCCCCACTCTCTTCTGGCTTGTAGGGTTTCTGCTGAGAGATCTGCTGTGAGTCTGATGGGTTTCCTTTGTGGGTAACCTGACCTTTCTCTCTGGCCACTCTTAGCATTATCTCCTTCATTTCAACCCTGGTGAATCTGATGATTATGTGCCTTTGAGTTGCTTTTCTTGGGGAATATCTTTGTGGTGTTCTCTGTATTTCCTGGACTTTAGCATTGGCCTGCCTTGCTAGGTTGGAGAAGTTTTCCTGGATAATATCTTGAAGAGTATTTTCCAGCTTGGATTTATTCTCTCTATCACATTCAAGTACACCTATCAAATGTAGATTAGGTCTTTTCACATAGTCCCATATTTCTTGGAGACTTTGTTCATTCTTTTTTACGCTTTTTTCTCTAGTACTGCTTTCTCATTTTATTTCATTGAGTTGATCTTCAATCTCTGATATCCTTTCTTCTGCTTGGTCAATTCGCCTGTTGAAACTTGTGTATGCTTCGTGAAGTTCTTGTGTTGTGTTTTTCAGCTCCATCAATTCGCTTATATTCCTTGCTAAGTTGTTTATTCTTGTTAACATTTAGTTAAATCTTTTTTCAAGGTTCTTAGTTACTTTGCATTGGGTTAGAACTGTTCTTTTAGCTCACAGAAGTTTCTTATTATCCACCTTCTGAAGCCTGTTTTTGTCAATTCATCACACTCATTCTCTATCCAGTCTTGTTCCCTTGCTGGTGAGGAGTTGTGATCCCTTGTAGGAGGAGAGGCATTCTGGTTTTAGGTGTTTTCATCCTTTTTGCATTGGTTTCTTCCCATCTTTGTGGATTTATCTACCTGTCATCTTTGTATTTGTTGACTTTCAGATTGGGTCTCTGAGTGGACATACAGTTTGTTGATGATGAAGTTATTTCTTTCTGTTTCTTAGTTTTCCTTCTAGCAGTCTGGCCCCTCTGCTGTAGGACTGCCAAGGTCCACTCCAGGCCCTTCTTGCCTGGGGATCACCTGCAGTGACTGCAGAACAGTAATAGTTGCTGCCAGTTTCTTATTCTGCTAACTTTGTCCCAGAAGGGTACCTGCCAGATGTCAGTTTGAGTTCTCCTTTATGAGGTGACTCTTTGGAGATACAGGGGTCAGGGAGCTGCTTGAAGAGACAGTCTGTCCTTTATAGGAGCTCAAGTACTGAGCTGTGAGCTCCATTGTTCATTCAGAGCTGCTGGGCAGGTATGTTTAAGTCTGCTGCAGCAGAACTCATAGACCCTGTTTTTTTGTTTGTTTGTTTGTTTGTTTTTTTCCAGATGCTCTGTCCCGGGGAGATATCGCTTTATTTATAAGTTTCAGCCGGGCACGGTGGCTCAAGCCTGTAATCCCAGCACTTTGGGAGGCCGAGGCGGGTGGATCACAAGGTCAAGAGATCGAGACCATCCTGGTCAACATGGTGAAACCCCGTCGCTACTAAAAATACAAAAAAGTAGATGGGCATGGTGGCACATGCCTGTAATCCAAGCTACTCAGGAGGCTGAGGCAGGAGAATTGCCTGAACCCGGGAGGCAGAGGCGGAGGTTGCGGTGAGCCGAGGTCATGCCATTGCACTCCAGCCTGGGTAACGAGCGAAACTCCGTCTCAAAAAAAAAAAATAAAATAAATAAATAAAAATAAGTTTCAGTCATACTGCTGCCTTTTTTCATGACTGCCCTGCCCAGTGGGGAGGCATCCTAGTCACTGTCTGCCTGCAGAGGTTTTGCTTAGCTGCTGTGGGCTCCTCCCATCTGCCATGTGAACTTCCCTGCAGTCCTGTTTATGTGGGTATAGTTAGAACTGCCTTTACAATGGTGGCCCACCTCTGTAATGGTGGACTCTCTCTGCAATGATGGGCTGCCTCAGTGATAATGGGCTGTCTCAGCAATGGTGGACTACCTCTGTAGTGGTGGACTGCATCGGTAATGACAGATGCCCCTCCCCCACAGAGCTGGATTGTTCTGGGTTCAGCTGTGCTTGTTGCAAAACTCAATCCAGAGTGTTTCAGATTGCTGTTTTTTTGTGGGGGTGGGACTAGCTGAGCCTGATCACCTGACTCCCTGCCTCAGATCCAGTTTTTTTTAGTTGAGCAGGCAATTCTGTTTCTCAGGTGTTCCAGTCACCTATTGAAAAGGCACTGGGATCTGTGTAAAATGTAAATAAAAAATACAAACAAATTTCCTTTTTAAAGCACTTTTAAGAAAAAAAGCAAGGCCTTGGAAATTTTGGTTCCTTTTTCCTCCCCTATTGCAAATTCTTATGGTTTGGGTTGGGTAGTGGAGAGCATGTCATGTCATCTGCAGGTGGCACTGTCCACAGTGGGCAGGCTGGCCGGTCTCTCTACTCGAAGGTGACCACGTTTAGATTCTGAGATGGGAAGAGGAGGGTAAATAGGTCACGGCAGCCTTTTTCGTTATTGTTTTCAGTTTAACTTTTCCTTTTTTGCTGTCTAATCATCCTCGTCAGTCTTCTGCTTCTTGGTATCGACATCGTCATCCTCATCATCTTTAGCTGCCCGCTTGCCTGCAGCAGACTCAGTTTCCTCACCTTCATCTCCATCCTCCTCCTCCTCACCATCACCTTCTTCTTCCTCCTCCTCTTCCTCCCCACCTTCTTCTTCTTCCTCATCTACCTCATTGCCAGCCTCCTGCTCCCCATTTTCCTCATTCTCCTCATTCCCGTTAGCAGAGGCGTCTCTTCCATTTTCCGCCTCTTCCACAACTTCTTTCTTCTCCTTCAAGTCCTTGGTGGTGATTTCGGAGCTGGTGTCTACCGCTGCGTCTGACGTGGTGGGGCACGCCGCTGATCCGATGCAGGGGATTAAAAAGAAAGCGAGAACTCAGGAACTCTGGCGATAAAGCTGCCAGAGTCCGCGACGGCACGCGGCTGAGGTGGCTGCCACGAGCAACGAGTTGGACGAGGAACAATGCAAAGATGGCTTTTCAGAGCAGCCAGTGGGAGCTCTAAATATCATTTCTATCTGCTACTTACAACTCAAACACCATTGCATCTGCTGTATATTATGGCTCATGTAGAAGAGCAATTTGGAGGGCAGCCTGATGACACTGGAGAACCTTCTCCTGTTCTGGGGATCACTCAGAACTAGCATGTATTTAGGTCACTAGTAGGTTTTTGGGTCACTCCGTAAATGAGCCAGAGTAAGAAAAACAAATTTGGAATTTGTAACTTCTAAAATCCAAATAATCCCACTAGACATTATGCTTCTTTCTCAGTTGTAGGATGGGCCAGATGCAACAATGTATCCTTTACCTTAGAAGAAATATCTTACATGCCTTACACCACTGAACCCCAAGAAATTTGACTTGGGTAGAAGGACAAATTCATTTCCCACCCTCTGCATGCAAATGTTTTACCAGTAAGTCTAGAGTCATTGTTACTTTTTGCTCCTGTGTCCAATCAGTATAAGATCACCAGTGTAATGGATCAGTGTGGTATCTTGTGGAAGAAAAAAGAAATCAAGCTCCCTGCAAACTAAATTAGGACATAAGACTAGAGAGCTGATACACCCCTGAACTAGAACAGTGAAGTTTTATTGCTGGCCTTGCCAGCTGAAAGAAAACTGCTTATTGTGGGTGTTACAGAGATACATGGAGAAAAAGGCATTTGCCAAGTTATTAGCTGTATACCAGGTAACCAGGGTATGTGTTCATTTGCTCTTGCAATAATTACCGTATTTGGTACAGAAGTGTGAATTTGACTTACTACTTGTTTAAAGTGTACCAATTCACTGTATTAGTCCGTTGTCATGCTACTGATAAAGACATATCCAAGACAGGGCAATTTACAGAAGAAAGAAGTTTAATGGACTTACAGTTCCATGTGGCTGGAGAGGAGCCACAATCATGGTAGAAGGTGAAAGCCATGTCTCACATGGTGGCAGACAAGAGAAGAAAGAATTTGTGCAGGGAAATGCCCATTTTTAAAACCCTCAGATCTCATGAGACTTATTCACTATAATGAGAACAGCATGGGACAGACCTGCTCACATGATTCAATTACCTCCCACCAGGTCCCTCCCATGAAAATGTGAAAGCAACTTTGGAACTGGGTAACAGGCAGAGATTGGAACAGTTTGAACAGCTCGGAAGAAGACAGGAAAATGTGGAAAAGTTTGGAACGTCCTAGAGACTGAATAAACTCTCTATGCTGATCTCTCTCCCTATCACCTCTTTAAGGCAAATAACTTAGATTTACCCTTTTGAGGCTATCTTCTATATCTTGTTGCCATATTTTATTCTTTTTTTATTATTTTTTCCTTTATCTTCTCTGACTGTGTATACTCAGCTAGCTTGTCTTTGAGTTCACTAATTCTTTTTTCTGCTTTATCAGTTCTGCTGTTGAGAGATTGATGTATTCTTCAGTATGCCAATTGAATTTTTCAGCTCTGGGGTTTTTGCTTAGTTTTTTAAAAATTTTCAATTTCTTTGTTAAATTTAACTGATAGAATTCTGAATTCCTTCTCTGTGTTATTTTTAATTTCATCAAGCTTCCTCAAAATAAGTATTTTGAATGCTCTCTCTGAAAGATCACATGCCTGTGTCTCTGAAATTGGTTGCTGGTGTCTTATTTAGGTCATTTGGTGAAGTTTTGTTTTCCTGGATTGTCTTGATGCTTGAGGATGTTCTTTGATGTTTGGGCATTGAAGACTTAGGCATTTATTGTGATCTTCTGTTTTGGTTTGTTTATACTTATCCTTCTTGAGAAGGTTTTCAGGTATTCAAAGGGAATTGAATGTTGTGATCTAAGTCTTTCATCACTGTAGCCTTGGTTGTCTTGGGTAAGATTCAAGAGAATTCCCTGGATTACCAGGCAGAGTCTCTTGTTCACTTCCTTTATTTTCCCCCACACAAAATGGAATCTCTCGTTCCATACTGAGCTGCCTGGAGTTAGAAGTGGATTTACATAAACACTTCTAATTCCACTACCACTGGGACTGAGCTGGGTCAGACCTGAAGCTGGCACAATAGTGGGTCTTACCCATGACCTGTGGCAACTCTTGCCTGGCTACCACTGATTTTGATTCAAGGCACAGGGCTCTTCAGTCAGCAGGTGGTGAATCCAGCCAGGTTCATGTCTTTTCCTTCTGGATGGCATGTTCTGTTAATGGCCCAGAGTGGGTCTAGAAATGCTGTCTAGGAGCTACGGCCAGGAGTCAGGAATTATAGAAATCTACTTGATGCTTTATTTTACTGTTGCTAAGCTCATACCCAAGTTGCAAGGTAAAGTACTTTTTACTTTTTTCTTTTCTTTTCTAAGGCAGAGTATTTTCCTATTGCTACCACATCTAGGAATGTGCTCAGTCACACCTGAAGCCGTCACAGTACCAGGTTTCACCCAAGGCCCATGGTCGGTACTGCCTGGTTTCTCCTGTTTATTCAAGGCCCAAAGGTTTTTTAGTCTGCAGGTGATGAATCTTGCCAGGACTGGTTTCTTCCCTTCAAAGCAGCAAGTTTCCTTCTGCCCAGGTTGTGTCTAGCAATGTCATCTGTGAACTGGGACCTGGAATGGGGACCTGAGGACACTGCTTGATGTTTTATTTTACTGTGGCTGAGCTGACATTCAAGTTGCAAGACAAAGTTTTCTTTACTTTTTTCTCTCCTTTCCTCATGTGAAAGGAGTTTCTTCCAGAGCTGCAAGCTGAACTGCCTGAGATTAGGAGAGAGGTGACACAAGCACTATCTTGGCTATTCTAGCTGGTGTCTCACTGGGTAACATGCATCCAAAGTCCACTGGTTCTAAGCCCAGCATAGCACCAGGACTTCTCCGGGAATTCTAATCCTTGTAGCCTGAATTGCCTTTCAAATTTATTTAGGACCCTAGAGCACTTTAGTGCTAAGTGGTGGGGCTAGCAAGAACTCAGGTTCCAATGGTTGGGGTAGACAATCCCCTTCAGGCTAGGGCTGGTCTAAATGCTTCCTCCTTGGGCACTGGACAAATTTTGTCCTGTATTGCTTTCCACTGTGACAGGATAACACTGAGTTCCAAGGCACAATCCCATAATCACTGCATTCTCCCTCCCTCAAACACACTGTTTCATTATCTGTGCCTCACAGACACTGTGGAAGGATGCAGAAGGGGTGGTGTCAGCAACTCAAAATTTTCTTTCTTATCCTCTGCAGTGCCCCTTTCCTTCATATGATGTTAAAACCAGGTACTGTGACCATTCACCTGATTAGAGGTTCTTACGAAAGTGCTTTCTTGTGTCAATAGTTGTTCAGATTGGTGTTCCTGTGGTGTGGAGACAATAAGGGGAGGGTTCTATAGAGCCATTTTACTTCCTCTTCTGCCTTTCCCTTTTGACAATTAGATTATAATGCTTTTCAGTGTGGACTTCTTTAGGACAATTTTTATCAGAATCCTTTGAGCTTCTTAATTTAGATGTCTATTTGCTACTTCAGATTTGGGATGTTTCAGCTATCATTTCTTCAAATAAGCCCACTTCCCAATTTAATCTCCCTCTTCTCCTTCTTGCACTTCTATAACATGTATATTAACCCACTTGATGGTGGCTCATAAATTCTGTAGACTGTCTTCACTCTTTTCTATTTTTTTTCTGTCTAGATAATGTCAAATGACCTGTCTTTTAAACTTGACATTATTTTTCTGTTTCATCAAGTCTATTGTTTGTCTTTGTGATTTTTTAAATTTAATAATTCAAGGACACCCCATTTTATAAATGATGCTAGCAAAACTGGATAGGCACATGTAGAAGAATGAAACTGGATCTCTCTCTCTCAACATCTACAAATACCAACTCAAGACAAATCAAAGACTTAAATCTAAGATCTAAAACTATAAAAATTCTAGAAGAAAACCTGGAAAAATTCTTATGAACATTGGCTTAAGCAAAGAAGTTATGACTAAGACCCCCAAAGCAAATCCAACTATAACGAAAATAAATAAATGAGACCTAATTAAACTAATAAGCTTCACAGCAAAAAAAAGAATCATCAGAGTAAACATACAACCCACAAAATGGGAGAAGATATTTGCAAACTACGCATCTGATGAAGGACTAATATCCAGAACTACGAGAAACTCACATAAATTAGCAGGAGAAAACATATATATAAACCCATCAAAAAGTGGACAAACGACATGAATAGACATTTATCAAAAGCAGATGTACAAATGGCTGAGAAACATATGAAAAATGCTCAACATCACTAATCATGAAGTAAATGCAAATTAAAACCACAATGAAATACCACTTTATTCCAGCCAGATTAGCCATTATTAAAAAGTTAAAAAAAAAAATGGTGTTGGCATGAATGTGGTGAAAAGGCAAAGTTTATATCAGGTGTCCCCAAACTTTTTACACAGGGGGCCAGTTCACTGTCCCTCAGAACGTTGGAGGGCCGCCACATACTGTGCTCCTCTCACTGACCACCAATGAAAGAGGTGCCCCTTCCTGAAGTGCGGTGGGGGGCCGGATAAATGGCCTCAGGGAGCCGCATGCGGCCTGTGGGCCGTAGTTTGGGGACGCCTGGTTTATACGCTGCTGATAGGAATGCAAATTATTATAATTTCTATGGGAAACAGTATGGATATGTCTTAAATAATTAAAGGTAGATCTACCATTCAATCCAGCAATTCCACTACAAGGTATCTACCCCTTTAAAGGAAAAGAAGTCATGTCAAAAAGACACCTGCATGTGTATGTTTATCACAACACAATTAACAATTGCGAAGACATAGAACCAACCTAAGCACTCATAAACCAATGAGTGGGTAAAGAAGATGTGGGACTGGCCACTGTGGCTCACACCTGTAATCTCAGCACTTTGGGAAGCTGAGGCAGGTGGATCACTTGAGGTCAGGATTTCAAGCCCAGCCTGGGCAACATGGTGAAATCCCATCTCTACTAAAAATACAAAAATTAGCTGGACATGATGGTGCACACCTGTAATTCCAGCTACTCAAGAGGCTGAGGCAGGAGAATTGCTTGAACCCAGGAGGTGGTGGTTGCAGTGAGCTGAGATTCATACCACTGCACTCCAGCCTGGGTGACAGAGTGAGACAAAAAGAAAGGAGGGAAGGAAGAAAGGGAAAAAAGAAGGAAGGAAGAAAAGAAAGAGAGGAAAGAAATAAAAAAGAAAGGAAAGAAAGAAAGAAGGAAGAAACAAAGAAGAAAGAAAGAAAGAAAGAAGGAGGGAGGGAGGGAAGGAAAGTAGGAAGGAAGGAGAGAGGGAAGGAAGGAAGGAAGGAAGGAAGGAAGGAAAGAAGGAAGGAAGGAAGGAAGGAAGGAAGGAAGGAAGGAAGGAAGGAAGAGCATCAGGAAGAATAGCTAATGGATGCCAAGCTTAATACCTGGGATGGGATGATTTGTGGAGCAAATCACCATGGCACATGTTTATCTATGTAACAAACCTGCACATACACCCCTGAACTTAAAATAAATATTGAAGAAAAAAAGAATGTGGGCCAGGCACGGTGGCTCGTGCCTGTAATCCTAGCACTTTAGGAGGCCAAGGTGAGTGGATCACCTGAGGTCAGTGATTTGAGACCTGGCCAACATGGCAAAACCTTGTCTCTAGTAATAATACATAAGTTAGCCAGGCATGGTGGCACATGCTTGTAGTCTCAGCAACCCAGGAGACTGAGGCAGGAGAATCGCTTGAACCCAGGAGGTAGAGGTTGCAGTGAACCAAGATCATGCCACTGCACTTTAGCCTGCATGACAGAGACTCCATCTCAAAAGAATTTTTTTTTAAATGTGGTATATATACACCATAGAATACTACTCTGCCATAAATGAAAATGAAATAATGTCTTTTGCAGCATCTTGGATGCAGCTGGAGGCCATTATTCTAAGAGAAGTAACTCAAGAATGAAAAGCCAAATACAGCTAGTGCTCTACTTACGACCACGATTGGTTCCGACAGACCAGTCGTAACACGACTTGGTCGTAAGTTGAGTTTGCTGTACCAAGTCTGGGATAACAGTTGAAATGGTTCACGTGGAGATGGTAGTGCTGCCGGAAGCTGGTCTGCACTTTCGTACGCCCAGCTGGGCAACGTTTGCGCTGCCAGACGCGGAGCAGTCCTGGCTAGCGATTGTGGTCATAAAGTCGAATGGTCGTAAGTTGCATAGGTCCTAAGTCGATCAATACCTGTACTTTATGCTCTCAGTTGTAAGTGGGAGTTAAGCCATGCATACACAAAGGCATACAGAGTGACATAATGAACTTTGGAGGCTCAGAAGCATGAGGGTGAGAGGGACCTAATAGATAAAAAACTACATTAGTTTCATTTTACACTACTGAGGTGATCAGTGTGCTAAAATCTCAGATTTCATCACCATACAATTCATTCATGTAACCAAAAGCCACTTGTACCCCAAAAGCTATTGAAATTTTTAAAAATACAGATTTTTAGACTGGGCATGGTAGCTCACACCTGTAATCCCAGCACTTTGAGAGGTTGAGGAGGGTGGATTATTACAACAGATCAGCCTGGCCAAGATGGTAAAACCTCATCTCTACTAAAAATACAAAAATTAGTCAGGCATGGTGGTGAGCACCTGTAATCCCAGCTACTCAGGAGGCTGAGGCAGGAGAATCACTTGAACCAGGAGGCAGAGGTTGCAGTAAGACAAGATCATGACACTGCCTTCCAGCCTGGGCAACAGAGCAAGACTCCATTTCAAATAATAATAATTATTATATATATATACATATATATATATATATATGCAAGTAAAAAGTAATAGTAATAATTCAATTCTTCAACTCTGGAATTTGTTTTGTTTTGTTCTCCCAGGCTGGAGTACAGTGGTGGGATTGTGGCTCACTGCAACATCCACCTCCTGGGTTCAAGCGAAGTTCTGCCTCAGCCTACCAAGCAATTATGACTACAGGCTCATGCCACCATGCCTGGCTAATTTTTTTGTATTTCTAGTAGAAATGGGGTTTCACCATGTTGGCCAGGCTGATCTTGAACTTCTGACCCAAAGTGATTCAACCTCCCAAATTTCTGGAATTACAGATGTGAGCCACCACACCTGGCCTCATTTTTTTGTTGTTGTTTAATAATTTCTATTTCTTTGTTGATATTCCTGATTTGTTCCTTATCATTTAGTTGTGTGTGTTCTCAAGTAATGTAGAGAACTTCTTTTAGATGATTGCTTTGAATTCTTTGTCAGATAATGCATAACTCTTCATTTCTTTAGGATCAGTGTCTAGAGATTTATATTGTTATTTTGATTGAGTCATATAATTTCTCTTTTTCTTCATGTTCCTTTTTATTTTTTCTTTATTTTTATTTTTATTTTATATAGATATGGAGATATTACTATGGTACCCAGGCTGGTTTTCAACTCTTAGCCTTAAGTAATCCTTCTGTCTTAGCCTTCCAAAGTGCGTGTATTACAAGCACAAGCCACTGTGCTCAGCCTTTTCTTGTCACTGTTGTATATGAAAAAGCATATACTTCTTCTACTATTTATGGGATGTCTTTGTACAATGGGAAGATATTTATCAGCTCAGCCTGGTTAGAGATTTTGGGGGCTTCTCACATTTTTAGAAATGATACATCTTCTCTAAGTTTGTGGATTTAATTTCCTCATTAGTCAACCTTGCCAGTTTCTTTTTCAGGAGCTTGTAGCATCTTGCTCCCTCTAGTGTTTCACTGGAATACTGTAGGTTCTCTGGCAGTACAACAATCCACTGAGCTGCTTTTTTTTTTTTTTTCTTTTTTTAAATTTATTTATTTTACTTTAGGTGCATACTGTATCTGTCATTTCTCCCCTTGTTATCCCTCCCCACCCTCCCCTCCCTCCCCACCCTTCTCTCCCTCCCCACCCCTCACTGTCTCTCCTCTATCCCCCCCAAATGCCCCCAGTGTGTGATGCTCCTCTCCTTGAGTCCACATGTTCTCATTGTTCAACACCCACCTATGAGTGAGAACATGCTGTGTTTGTCTTTCTGTTCTTGTGTCAGTTTGCTGAGCATGATGGTTTCCAGATTCGGCCAAGTCCCTACAAAGGACAGAAACTCATCATTTTTTATGGCTGCATAGTATTCCATGGTGTATATGTGCCACATTTTCTTTGTCCAGTCTATCATTGATGGACATTTGTGTTGGTTCCAAGTCTTTGCTATTGTACCCAGGGCTGCAATGAACATACATGTGTGTGTGTCTTTATAGTAGGATGATTTATAGTTCTTTGGGTATATATTCAGTAATGGGATTGCTGGGTCAAATGAAATTTCTATTTCTAGATCCTTGAGAAATCACCACACTGTCTTCCACATGATTGAACTAATTTACACTCCCACCAACTGTGTAAGAGTGTTCCTATTTCTCTACATCCTCTCCAGCATCTGTTGTCTCTGGATTTTTTAATGATCGCCATTCTAACTGGCATGAGATGGTATCTCAATGTAGTTTTGATTTGCATTTCTCTAATGACCAGTGATGATGAGTATTTTTCCCATATGTTTGTTGGCTTCATATATGTCTTCTTTTACATGATATGATGTATGTTATTTTATGTTCTTCTTTTATATGATATGAATATGTTTATATCCTTTGCCCACTTTTGAATAGGGTTGTTTGTTTTTTTCTTGTATATCTGTTTTAGGTCTTTGTAGATTCTAGATATTAGCCCTTTGTCAGATGGGTAGATTACAAAATTTCTCTCCCATTCTGTTGGTTGCCTGGTTACTCTAATGATTGTTTCTCTTGCTGTGCAGAAGCTCTGAATTTTAATTAGATACCATTTGTCTATCTTGGCTTTTATTGCCATTGTTTTTGGTGTTTTAGTCATGAAGTTCTTGCCTATGCCTGTGTCCTGGATGGTTTTGCCTAGGTTTTCTTCTAGTGTTTTTATGATGTTAGGTTTTATGTTTAAATCTGTAATCCATCAGGAGTTAATTTTAGTGTAAGGTGATGGGTAAGGGTCCAGTTTCTGCTTTCTGCACAATTGCTAGCCAGTTTTCCCAACACTGTTTATTAAACATAGAGTCCTTTCACCATTGCTTGTTTTTGCCAGGTTTGTCAAAAATCAGATGATTGTAGATGTGTGGTGATTCTTCTGGGGCCTCTGGTCTGTTCCATTGGTATATGTCTGTTTTGGTACCACTACCATGCTGTTTTGATTACTGTAGCCTTGTGGTATAGTTTGAAGTCCAGCGGTGTGATGCCTCTGGCTTTGTTCTTTTTGCTTAGGATTGTCTTGGCTATGAGGGCTCTCTTGTGATTCCACGTGAAGTGTAAAGTGTTTTTTTCCAGTTCTCTGAAGAAGGTCATTGGTAGCTTGATGGGGATGGCATTGAATCTATAGATTACTTTGGGCAGTATGGCCATTTTCATGATATTAATTCTTCCTAACATGGGCATGGAATGTTTTTCCATCTGTTTGTGTCCTCCCTTATTTCATTGAGCAGTGTGGTTTGTAGTTCTCCTTGAAGAGGTACTTTACATCCTTTGTTAGTTGTGTTCCTAGGTATTTTATTCTCTTTGTAGCAATTGTGAATGGGAGTTTGCTCTTGATTTGGCTCTCTGTTTGTCTGTTATTGGTATATAGGAATGCTTGTGATTTCTGTAAATTGATTTTGTAGCCTGAGAGTTTGCTGAAGTTACTTATCAGTTTTTTTTTCTTTATAGAGAGGCTTTATTGATTTGGACATATAGGTGACATCATAGTTTCAGGGTTGATGGTCAGAGCTAGGTTGAAATGAGATTTCAAAGTAAATCTTGAAGACCCAGTTTAGAGTCTTTTATAAGAATAAATTGAGTGCTTCAGTGTCATACTAATGGGCTTTCTATTCCTCCTGAGAACTGAAAAACCACAAGGACGGCCACTCTCACCACTTCTATTCAATATAGTACTGGAAGTCCTAGCCAGAACAATCAGACAAGAGAAAAAAAAATAAAGGGCATCCAAAACAGTAGAAGAAGTCAAACTGTCACTGTTTGCTGATGGCATGGTTGTATACCTAGAAAACCCTAAAGACACCTCCAAAAAGCTGCTAGAACTGATAAATAAATTCAGCAAAGTTTCAAGATAAAAAACTAATGTACACAAATCATTAGCTATGCTATACACCATCAGCGACCAAGCCAAGAATCAAATCAAGGACTCAACCACTTTTGCAATAACTGCTAAGAACAAACAAAAGGTCAGGTGCAGTGGCTCACGTCTGTAATCCCAGCACTTTGGGAAGCAGAGGTGGGTGGATCACAATGTCAGGAGTTCATGACCAGCCTGACCAACATAGCGAAACCCTGTCTCTACTAAAAATGCAAAAATTAGCTGGGCATGGTGTCAAGCACTTGTAATCCCAGCTACTTGGGAGACTGAAGCAGGAGGGTCACTTGAACCCAGGAGGCAGTTGCAGTGAGCAGAGATCACTTCACTGCACTCCAGCTTGGACAACAGAGTGAAACTTCATATAAAAAAAATATCTTGGGAATATACCTAACCAAAGATGTTATAGACCTCTACAAGGAAAACTACAGAACACTGCTGAAAGAAATCATAGACAACGCAAATGAATGAAAACACATCCCAGCTGGGCATGGTGGCTCATGTCTGTAATCCCAACATTTTGCGAAGCTGAGGTGGGTGGATAACCTGAGGTCAGAAGTTCAAGACCAGTTCAAGATGGTGAAATCCCATCTTTACTAAAAACACAAAAATTCACTGGACATGGTGGTGGGTGCCTATAATCCTAGCTACTTGGGAGGCTGAGGCAGGAGAATTGCTTGAACCTGCATGGCAGCAGTTGCAGTGTTCCAAGAGAGTGCCATTGCACTCTAGCCTGGACAACAGAGTAAGACCTCATCTCAAAAAAAAAAAAATTGTGAAAAATTGAACATACTGCCAAAAGCAATCTGCAAATTAAATGCAGTTCCCATCAAAATGCCACCATCATTCACAGAACTAGAAAAAACAATCCCAAAATTTATATGGAATGTAAAAAGAGCCTGCATAGGCAAAGCAAGACTAAGCAAAAAGATCAAATCTGGAGGCATCATATTATCTGACTTCAAACGATACTATAAAGCTGTTGTCACCAAAACAGCATGGTACTGGCATAAAAATAGGCATGTAGACCAATGGAACAGAATAGAGAACCCAGAAATAAAGCCAAATACTTACAGCCAACTGATCTTTGACACAGCAAACAAAAACGTAAAGTGAAGAAAGGACACCCTATTCAACAAAAGGTGCTGGGATAATTGGCAAGCCACATGTAGAAGAATGAAACTGGATCCTCATGTCTTACCCTATACAAAAGTCAACTCAAGATGGATCAAAGAATCAAAGACTTAATTAAGACCTGAAACCATAAAGATTATAGAATACCATCAGAAAAACCCTTCTAGGCATTGGCTTAGGCAAAGACTTCATAACCAAGAATCCAAAATCAACAAAAGCAAAGATAAGTAGATGGGACTTAATTAAACTAAGAAACTTCTGCACAGTAAAATAAACAATCAGCAGAGTAAAGAGACAAGCCACAGAGTTGAAGAAAATCTTTACTTCAGAATATACAAGGGACTCAAGCAACTCAGCAAGAAAGAAACAAACAATCCCATCAGAAAGTGGGCTAAGTTCATGAATAGAAAATATACAAATGGCCAATAAACATATGAAAAAATGCTCAGCATCTCTAATGATCATGAAAATGCAAACCAAAACCACAATGCAATATCATCATACTCCTGCAAGAATGACCATAATCAAAAATCAAAAAATAATAGATGTTGGCATGGATGTGGTGAAAAGAGAACACTTTTACACCACTGATGGCATTGTAAACTAGTACAACCACTATGGAAAACAGTGTGGTGATTCCTTAAAGAACTAAAGGTAGAACTACGATTTGACCCAGCAATCCCACTACTCAGTATGTACCCAGAGGAAAAGAAGTCATTATATGAAAAAGACACTTGCACACACGTTTACAGCAGCACAATTTGCAATTACAACAATATGAAACTAGCCCAAATGCATATATATATATATAATGGAATACAACTCAGTCATGAAAAGGAACAAGACCAGACACGGTTGCTCATGCCTGTAATCCCAGCACTTTGGGAGGTCGAGGCAGGTGGATCACTTTAGATCAGGAGTTCAAGATGACCCTGGCCAACATGGTGAAATCCTGTCTCTACAAAAAATACTAACATTAGTTGGGTGTAGTCCCAGCTACTGAGGAGGCTAAGGTGGGGTAATTGTTTGAAGCCAGAAGGTGGAGATGCACTGAGCCAAGATTATGCCACTGCACTCGAGCCTGGGTGACAGAGCAAGACCTTGTCTCAAAAAAAAAAAAAAAAAGCAATAAAATAATGGCATTTGCAGCAACCTGGATGGAATCAGACACCATTATTTTAAGTGAAGTAACTCAGGAATGGAGAACCAAATGTCTTATGTTCTCGCTCATAAGTGGGAGCTAAGCTATGAGAATGCAAAGGCATAAGAATGATACAATGGACTTTGAGGATTTGAGGGAAAGGATGAGGAGGGGTGAGAGATAAAAGACTACACATTGAGTACAGTGCACACTGCTTGGGAAAATGAGTGCATGAAAATCTCAAAAATAACCAGTAAAAAATTTAGTCATGTAAGCCAATACCTCCTATTCCCCAAAAACCTATGAAATAAAAATAAACAAAATATTTTAAAACTCTACCTTTAAAAAATTAAATGAATGACATGGTTAATTATAGCACTAAAGGAAAAAACAAAGATGAGAAGAATTTGACTATTTTTTCAATTGACCATAATAAATATAATTTAATTGCCTTTAAAAAATATAATAAAATCCCACCAAGAGCATATTGAGATGCCTATTTCTTCACCCTATTTTGCACTAAGTGTTACAACATTTTTAAAAACTTCAAGGTCAGGCGCAGTGATTCACTCCTGTAAACTCAGCACTTTGGGAGGCCAAGGCAGGAGGATCACCTGAAGTCAGGAGTTTCAGACCAGCCTGGCCCAACATGGCAAAAACCCGTCTCTACCAGAAAATACAAAAATTAGCAGGGCATAGTGGTTGGTGCCTGTGATCCTAGCTACTCAGGAAGCTGAGGCTTGAGAATAGCTTGAACCTGGGAGGCAGAGGTTGCAGTGAGCTGAGATCATGCCACGGCACTCCAACCTAAGGGACAAAGTGAGACTCCATCTCAAAAACTAAAATTAAATTAAATTAAATTTAAAACTTCACTAATCATATAGATGAACAGTAATGCTTTCTTTGCTCAGAGAATTTAAAAGACATCCCTTAACTAGAGGATTACTGGCAAGATGGCCAAATAGGAATGGCTTTGGTCTGCAGCTCCCAGCAAGGTCAACACAGAAGGCAGGTGATCTCTGCATTTCCAACTGAGGTACCTGGTTCATCTCATTTGGACTGATTGGACAGTGGATGCAGCACACAAATGATGAGCCAAAGCAGGGTGGGGTATCACCTCACCTGAAAAGCACAAGGGGTCAAGAAACTCCCTCTCTTAGTCAAAGGAAGCCCTTAGGAATTGTGCTGTGAGGAAGGGTACACTCCAGCCCAGAGACTGTGCTTTTCCCATGGTCTTCACAACTTGCAGATCAGGAGATTCCCTCTGGTGCCTATGCCAACAGGGCCCTGGATGTACAGCACAAAACTAGGCAGCCATTTGGGCAGACAGTGAGCTAGCTGTAAATTTTTTTTTTTCATACTCCAGTGGCACCTGGAACACCAGCAGTACAGAACCATTTACTCTCCTGGAAAGGGTACTGAAGCCAGAAAGCCAAGTGGTGTTGCTCAGTGGGTCCCACCACCACAGAGCTCAGCAAGCTAAGATCTACTAGCTTGAAATTCTCACTGCCAGCACAGCAGTCTGAGCTCGACCAGGGATGCTCAAGCTTGGTGCAGGAAGGTGTGTCCATCATTGCTGAGGATTGAGTAGGCGGTTTTACCCTCACAATGTGAACAAAGCTGCCCAGAAGATCAAACTGGGTGGAGCCCACTACAGCTCAGCAAGGCAGCTGTGACCAGACTGCCTCTCTAGGTTCCTCCTCTCTGGGCAGGGCTTCTCTTAAAAAAAAAAAAAAAAAAAAAAAAAAAAAAAAGGCAGCAGCTCAAGTCAGGGGCTTATAGGTAAAACCCCCATCTCCCTGGGACAGAACACCTAGGGAAAGGGACAGCTGTGAGCACAGCTTCAGCAGATTTATATCTGCCTGACTGCTCTTTAGAGAGCAGCAGATCTCCCAGCATAGTGTTCAAGCTCTGTTAAGAGTCAAACTGCCTCCTCAAGTGGATCCCTGACCCCTGTGTCTCCCAATTAGGAGACACTTCCCAGTTGGGACTGACAGACACCGCATACAGGAGAACTCAGGCTGGAATCTGAAACCTTCACTGGTAATACCCATACAGAGTCTGGAGTGGACCTACAGCAAACTCCAGCAGCAGAGGGGACTGACTGTTAGAAGGAAAACTAACAAACAGAAAGGCATAACATCAACATCAACAAAAAGGGCATCCACCCAGAGACCCCATCCAAAGGTCACCAACCTCAAAGACCAAAGGGAAATAAATCCACAAGGAGCATGTTCTAATCTAATGCAAGGAAGCTGAGAACCTTGAAAAAAAAGTTAGATGAATTGCCAAATAGAATAACCAGTTTAGACAAGAATATAAATGATCCGATGGAGCTGACTAATACATCATGAGAATTTTGTGAAATGTACACAAGTATTAATAGGTGAATCAATCAAGCAGAAGAAAGGATATCAGAAATTAAAGATCCATTTAATGAAATAAAATGAAAAGAAAAGATTAGAGAAAAAAGAATGAAATGTGACGAACGGAGCCTCCAAGAAATATGGGACTATATGAAAAGACCAAATCTACATTTGATTGGTGTACCTGAAAGTGAAGAGGAGAATGAAACCAAGTTGGAAAACACTTTTCAGGATATTATGCAGGAGAACTTCTCTAACATAGCAAGGCAGGCCAACATTCAAATTCAGAAAATACAGATACCACCACAAAGATACACCTCAAGCAAAGCAACCCCAAGACATAAAATTGTCAGATTCTCCAAGGCTGAAATGAAGGAAAAAATGCTAAGGGCAGCCAGAGAGAAAGGTCAGGTTGCCTACAAAGGGAAGCCTATCAGACTCATAGCAGATCTCTCGGCAGAAACCCTACAAGCCAGAAGAGAGTAGGGACGAATATCCAATATTCTGAAATAAAAGAATTTTCAACCCAGAATTTCATATCCAGCCAAACTAAGCTTCATAAGTGAAGGAGAAATAAAATCCTTTACAGACAAGCAAATGCTGAGAGATTTTGTAACCACCAGGCCTGCCTTACAAGAGATCCTGAAGGAAACACTAAACATAGAAAGGAACAACTGGTACCAACCACTGCAAAAACATATCAAACTGTAAAGACCATCGATGCCATGAAGAAACTGCATCAACTAATGGGCACAATAACCAGCTAGCATCATAATGACAGGATCAAATTTACACTTACGACTATTAACCTTAAATGTAAACGGACTACATGTCCCAATTTAAAGACACAGACTGCCAAATTGGATAAAGAGTCAAGAGCCATCAGTGTGCTGTATTTAGGAGACCCATGTCACATGCAAAAACACAGGTACACTCAAAAAAAAGGAATGGAGAAATATTTACCAAGCAAATGGAAATTTTAAAAAATGCTGAGGTTGCAATCCTAGTCTCTGATAAAACAGACTTTAAACCAACAAAGATTAAAAGAGACATGAAATTACATAATGGTGTAGGGATCAAAGTAACAAGAAGAGTTAACTATAAATATATATGTGCCTGACACAGGACCACCCAGATTCATAAAGCAAATTCTTAGAGACCTACAAAGAGAGTTAGACTCCCACACAATAGTAGTGGGAGACTTCAACACACCACTGTCAATATTAGACAGATCAATGAGACAGAAAATTAACAAGAATATTCACAGTTTGAACTCAGCTCTGGACCAAGCAGATCTAATAGACATCTACAGAATCCTTCATCACAAATCAACAGAATATATATTCTCCTCAGCACCACATCACACTTATTCTAAAATTGACCACATCATTGGAAGTAAAACGCTCCTCAGCAAATGCAAAAGAATGGAAATCACAACAAACAGTCTCTTAGACCATAGTGCAATCAAATTAGAGCTCAGGATTAAGAAACTCACTCAAAATGCACAACTACATGGAAACTGAACAACTTGCTCCTGAATGACTACTGGCTAAATAACAAAATGAAGGCAGAGATAAAGAAGTTCTTTGAAACCAATTAGAACAAAAACAAAACATACCAGCATTTTTCTGGGACACATTTAAAGCAATGTCTAGAGGGAAATTTATAGCACTAAATGCCCACAAGACAAAGCAGGAAAGATCTAAAATCAACACCCTAACATCACATTAAAAGAACTAGAGAAGCAACAGCAAACAAATTCAAAAGCTACCAGAAGACAAGCAATAACTAAGATCAGAGCAGAACTGAAGAAGATAGAGACACGAAAAGCCCTTCAAAAAAAATCAATGAATCCAGGAGCTGGTTTTTTTTGAAAAGATCAACAAAATAATAATAATAATAAAGGAAAGAGATCAGAATCAAATAGACACAATAAAAAATGATAAAGAAGAATATCACCACTGATCCCAGAGAAATACAAATTACAATCAGAGAATACTATAAAGACTTCTATGCAAATACACTAGAAAATCAAGGAGAAACAGATAAATTCCTGGACACATACACCCTCAGATGTCTAAACCAGTAAAAAGTCGAGTTTCTGAATAGGCCAATAACAAGTTCTGAAAATGAGGCAGTAGTTAATAGCCAACCAACAAAAAAAGTTCAGAACCAGACGGATTCACAGCCGAATTCTACCAGAGGTACAAAGAGGAGCTGATACCATTCCTTCTGAAACTATTCCAAACAATAGAAAATGAGGGAATCCTCCCTAATTCATTTTATGAGGCCAGCATCATGTTGATACCAAAACCTGGCAGAGACACAGAGAAAAAAAATTAGGCTAATATTCCTGATGGACATTGATGCAAAAATCCTCAATAAAATACTGGCAATCAGAATTCAGCAGGACATCAAAAAGCTTATCCATCATGATCAAGTCAGCTTCATCCCTGGGATGCAAGGATAATTGAACATACTCAAATCAGTAAACATAATTCATCACATAAATAGAACCAATGACAAAAACCACATAATTGTCTCAATATATACAGAAAGGCCTTCCACAAAATTCAACACCCTTTCATGCTAAAAACTGTCAATAAACTAGGTATTGATAGAACATATCTCAAAATAATAAGAGGTATTTATGACAAACCCACAGCCATTATCATACTGAATAGGCAAAAACTGGAAGCATTCCCTTTGAAAACCAGCATAAGAAAAGGATGCCTTCTCTCACACTCCTATTCAACATACTATTGAAAGTTCTGACCAGGGCAATTAAGCAAGAGAAATAAACAAAGGGTATTCAAATAGGAAACAAGAATGTCAAATTTTCTCAGTTTGCAGATGACATGATTGTGTATTTCGAAAATCCTATCTTCTCAGCCGAAAATCTCCTAAAGCTAATAAGCAACTTCAGTAAAGTCTCAGGATACAAAATCAATGTGCAAAAATTGCAAGCATTCCTGTACACCAATAATAGACAAATAGAGAGCCAAATCATGAGTGAACTCCCATTCACAATTGCTACAAAGGGAATAAAATACCTAGGAATACAACTAACAAGGGATTTGAAGGCTCTCTTCAAGAACTACAAACCACTGCTCGAGGAAATAAGAGAGGACACAAACAGATGGAAAAACATTTCATACTCATGGTTAGGAAGCATCAATATCGTGAAAATGGCCATACTGCCCAAAGTAATTTATAGATTCAATGCTGTCCACATAAAGTTACCACTGACTTTCTTCACAAAATTGGAAAAAACTACCTTAAACTTCATATGGAACTGAAAAAGAACCCACATAGTCAAGACAATTCTAAGCAAAAAGAACAAAGCTGATGGCATCATGCTACCTGCATTCAAACTATACTACAAGGTTACAGCAACCAAAAAAAGATACATAGACCAATGGAAACAGAGACCTCAGAAATAATGTCACACGTCTACAACCATCTGATGTTTTACAAACCTGACAAAGTAAGCAATGGGGAAAGGATTCCCTATTTAATAAATGGTGTTGGGAAAACTGGCTAGCCATATGCAGAAAACTGAAACTGGACCCTTTCCTTACATCTTTTACAAAAATTAATTTGAGAGGGATTAAAGACTTTAACATAAAACCTAAAACCATAAAAATCCTAGAAGAAAACCTAGTCACAACACCATTCAGGATATAGGCATAGACAAAGATTTAATAACTAAAACACCAAAAGCAATGACAACAAAAGCCAAAATTGACAAATGAGATCTAATTAAACTAAAGAGCTTCTGCACAGCAAAAGAAACTATCATGAGAGTGAACAGGAGACCTACAGAATGGGAGAAGAGTTTTGCAATCTCTCCATCTGACAAAGGGCTAATATCCAGTATCTACAAAGAACTTAAACAAATTTATAAGAAAAAAACAAACAACCCCATCAAAAAGCGGGTGAAGGATATGAACAGACGCTTCTCAAAAAAGACATTTATGCATCCAACAAACAAATGAAAAAAAGCTTATCATCACTGGTCATTAGAGAAATGCAAATCAAAACCACAATGAGATACCATCTCATGCCAATTAGAATGGTGATCATTCATAAGTCAGAAGACAACAGATGTTGGAGAGAATGTGGAGAAATTAGGAACACTTTTACACTGTTGGTGGGAGCATAAATTAGTTTAACCATTGGAAAGACAGTGTGACAATTCCTCCAGGATCTAAAACCAGAAATACCATTTGACCCAGCAATCCCATTATTGGGGATATACCCAAAGGATTATAAAATATTCTGCTATAAAGATACATGCACACGTTTGTTTACTGCAGCACTATTCACAATAGCAAAGACTTGAAACCAACCCAAATGCCCATTAATAATAGATTGGATTATAAAAAATGTGGTACATATACACCATGGAATACTATGCAGCCATAAAAAAGAATGAGTTCATGTCCTTTGCAGGGTCATGGATGAAGCTGAATACCATCATTCTCAGCAAACTGACACAAGAACAGAAAACCAAACACGACAGGTTCTCACTCATAAGTGGGAGTTGAACAATGAGAACACATGGACACAGGAAGGGGACTATCACAAAATGGGACCTGTTTTGGGGGTTTGGGGGCTAGGGGAGGTATACCATTAGGAGAAATACCTAATGTAGATGATAGGTTGATGAGTGCAGCAAACCACCATGGCACATGTATACCTACATAACAAATCTGCACTTTCTGCACATGTAACCCAGCACTTAAAGTATACTAAATAAATAAATAAATAAAATTGTAAAAAGACGTCTCTGAAGTTGTGTAGCTTGTAAGAAGCAGAGTTTGCCCTTAAAAGGCAAGTTCTTGCTTACACACTGTTGGTCAGAATGTAAATTAGTTCAGCCACTGTGGAAAGCAGTTTGGAGATTTCTCAAACAACTTAAAAAGGAACGGTTACCATTCGACCCAGCAATCCCATTACTGAGGATATATCCAAAAAAAACAAATCATTCTACCAAAAAGACACATGCACTCACATATTCATTGCAGCACTATTTACGATAGCAAAGACATTGAATCAACCTAGGTGCCCATCAGTGGTTGATTAGATAAAGAAAATGTGGTTTATATACAACATGGAATACTACACAGCCATAAAAGTGAACAAAATCATTTCATCTGCAGCAATATGGATACTGCTGGAGGCCGTTATCCTAAGTGAATTAATGCAGGAACAGAAAACCAGAGTGTATGTTCTCACTTGTAAGTGGGAGCTAAATATTGAGTACTCATGGACATAAAGATGGGAACAACAAACACTGGGGACTTCTAGAGGAGAGAGGAAGAAATGCAGGGAAGGATTGAAAAACACTCTTGGATATTATGTTCACTACCTGGTTGATGGAATCAAACATATCCCAAACCGCAGCATAATGTAATATACTCATGTAACAAAGCTGCCACGTACCCCTTGAATCTAAAATAAAAGGTGAAGAATGATGGTGGTATTTTGATGGAAATTACATTGAATGTGTAGATTGCTTTCAGCAATATGGTCATTTTCAAAACACTGATTCTATCAACCCATAAGCATGGGATGTTTTTTCATTTGTTTATGTCACCTATGATTTCTTTTCAAAAATAAAAAATAAATTAGTGGGCTCTCAGAAAATTCCTTATTTTTATGTCCTGAGGTTGCTGTAACAAGCTGGGTCAATAGAAATTTATTTTCTCACAATTTCTGAAATCTAGGTGTTGGCAGGGCTTCGCTCTTTCCAGAGTTTATAAGAGAGTATCTCTTCCTTGACTCTCCCCCTTTTGGTGACTATTGGCATTCCTCAGCTTGTGGCTGCCTCTCTCCCTGTTCTGTCGTTACATCATCT
Organism: Saimiri boliviensis; assembly: GCF_048565385.1. Lineage (NCBI taxonomy): Eukaryota > Metazoa > Chordata > Mammalia > Primates > Cebidae > Saimiri > Saimiri boliviensis. The sequence goes on from NC_133470.1 coordinate 54,818,117, forward strand.
TCTCTTTTGTATATGTGTCTCCCACTGAGCATTCTTTTGATTTAAAAGGCTCCCAGGCATTCAAAATATGCTAGTTTCTTGTCACCACTCTAAGTTAGGCAAGACAGAAATTAGTCTTTTAGGCAGCTCCCAGAAAAGCCAGAATTTTGAATACACATTTCCCTTTTCTCTCCTCCCACTTATGAAGCCATGAGCTAGTTGCTTTTTCACAGTTTTGCCAAGCTGTGTCAGCTTCTGTCTGTGTTGTTACAAGTTCTTTGGTGCTGTCACAGCTGCTGGGCGCTCTTTTTTCTTAGTGGCTCCTAACCATTCAAATTATTCCTGTTTCCCATAAGTTGTTTGAGTCAGGTGAGACAAAAACAGCAGCTTCCCAAAAAGTCAGAATGTTAGGTGTATGTTGTACTATTTTCTTACTGTCTCAAAGAATAAAATATGTGTTGGACTTTTGCTCCCAATGGGAGATATGCTAACTTGAGATAGTGGCTAATACAGATAAAATTAAAAGCATTTTCTTTTTTTTTTTTTTTTTTTTTTTTTTTTTTTTTTTTTTTTGAGACAGAGTTTCCCTCTTGTTATCCAGGCTGGAGTGCAATGGCGCGATCTCGGCTCACTGCAATCTCCGCCTCCTGGGTTCAGGCAATTCTCCTGCCTCAGCCTCCTGAGTAGCTGGGATTACAGGCACGCGCCACCATGCCCAGCTAATTTTTTGTATTTTTAGCAGAGACGGGGTTTCACCATGTTGACCAGGATGGTCTCGATCTCTTGACCATGTGATCCACCCACCTCGGCCTCCCAAAGTGCTGGGATTACAGGCTTGAGCCACCGCGCCCAGCCTAAATATATATTTTATTGCATTTTTGGTTTTGGGGTACATGTGAAGAACATGAGAGATTGTTGCATAGGTACATACATGGCAATGTGGTTTGCTGCCTTCCTCCCCATCACCTATATCTGGCATTTCTCCCCATATTATCCCTCCCCAACTCCCCACCCCCCCACTGCCCCTCCCGTATCTCCCCCCCACAGACCCCAATGTGTGATGCTCCCTCCTTGTGTAATGTAGGTTTCTATAGATAGAAAAGTTTTCTTTAAGCACTGTTTTGCTGCATTTGCTAAATTTTGATGTAATATGGTTTGGTTTTGATTAATCCCAAAGTATTTTCTAATCTCCTTCGTGGTTTCTGTGGTTTCTTTGAGTCAGTGATTATTTAGAATCATTTAATTGATTTCCATCGTATTTTTGAATTTTACAATTTCCTTTTATTATTAATTTTATATCTCATTTCATTCTATAGAGAACATATTTTATATGATTTTAATCTTTTTAACTGTATTGAGGCATATATATGCCCTAACATATTACTATATGTATTTCAGGAGAATAGGCATTCTGCAGCTGTCGGGTGTAATATGCTGTAGATTCCTCTTGTAGTTAGTTGGTTTGTAGAGATGATGAAATCATCTATTTTATTATTAATCTTCTGCTTAGTTGATCTTCCCATTATTGAAAGAGAGTATTAAAGATCTCAAATATTACTATTGAATTCTTGATTTCTCCTTTCAGTTCTGTCTGGTTTTGCTTTATGTATTTTGGGGCTGTGTTACTAGGTGCATATATATTTATAATTGCATTGTCTTCTTGACTGATTGACCCATTTATGATTATAAATTGGCACTTGTTGTCTCTAGTAAGATTTTTTTCCTCAAAGTATATTTTGTTTGATACTAGTATAGCCATTCCAGCTCTTTCTTGGCTACTGTTTGTGTGGAATATCTTTTTCCATTCTTTTACTTCCGCCCTATTTGTGCCTTTTAAACTATAGTGTGTCTCTTGTAGACAACATTTATTTGGATCATGTTTTTTTTTTTTTTTAAATATGGAATGCTTCACAAATTTGCGTGTCATCCTTGCGCAGGGGCCATGCTAATCTTCTCTGTATCGTTTCAATTTTAGTATATGTGCTGCCGAAGCGAGCACTGGATCATGTTTTTTAATCCATTCTTCCAATTCATGTCTTTTAAATAGAGAGTTTAATTCATTTACATTTAATGTAATTACTGATTTTGAAAGACTTCTGCTGTTTTGTTTTTTATTTTCTATATGTATTATGCTTATTTGCATTACTCTTTTCCTCCAGTACTTCCTTATTTTGTGTTGAATAGTGATTTTCTAGTGTACCATTTTAATCTCTTGTTATCTCTTTTATCATATTTTTGAATTATTTTCAGAGATTATTCTGCAGGTTATATTAACATCTTTTATTTTTTCCTATTTCATTGAGGTATATTTAACAATTTTAAGTTATATGCATTTAAGGCATACAAATTCATGATTTTATATACATATATATATGTATATATATACACCTTGTAAAATATTCACCAAAAAAACTAATTAACATATCCATCACCTCACATAGTTAACATTTTCTTTTTTTTTTTTTTTTTTTTTTTGAGACGGAGTTTCGCCCTTGTTACCCAGGCTGGAGTGCAATGGCGCGATCTCGGCTCACCGCAACCTCCGCCTCCTGGGCTCAGGCAATTCTCCTGCCTCAGCCTCCTGAGTAGCTGGGATTACAGGCACGTGCCACCATGCCCAGCTAATTTTTTGCACTTTTAGTAGAGACGGGGTTTCACCATGTTGACCAGGATGGTCTCAATCTCTCGACCTCGTGATCCACCCGCCTCGGCCTCCCAAAGTGCTGGGATTACAGGCTTGAGCCACCGCGCCCGGCCATAGTTAACATTTTCATGTGTGGTGAGCACACTTAAGATCTACCATCTGAGCAAATTTCAAGTATGTGATACAATATTGTTAACTTTAGAGACATTGTTGTACATTAGATTACCAGAACCTATTTATCTTGCATTACTAAAATTTTATATCCTTTGACAAACATCCTCCCACATCTTAGTCTCTCCAGCCCCACTTAACCACTCTTCTATTCTCTGTTTCTGTGAGTTTGACATTTTTAGATTCTATAGATTCTATATACAAGTGATATCATGAGGTATATGTTTTTCTTCATCTGGCTTATTTAACTTAGAATAATGCCATCCAGATTCAACCAAGTTATCACAAAAAGTGTGATTTTTTTTTTCTTTTATAGGACTAAATAATATTCCATTATATATCTCACATCTCTTACATTATATATATATTATTATTATTAGATTGATAAATAGATCTCACATTATCATTATCCTGTTATCTATCAGTGAACATTAAGGTTTTCTCTATATCTCAACTATTGTGAATAATGCTCAAATGAACATGAGAATGTAGATATCTTTCTAAGATACTGATTTTATTTCTTTAGCTTATGTACTCAAAAGTGAGATTGCTGGATCATAAGGTAATTCTATTTTTAATTTTGAAATGAAGCTCCATACTATTTTTTATAAAGCATACCAATTTCCCTTTCTCTCATCAGTATACAAGAGTTATCTTTTCTTCACTTCCTGCCCAAATCTTGTTATAGTTCATCTTACTGATAATAGTCTTTGTAACAGGTGTGAGGTAATATCTCATGCTTTTGATTTGCATTTTTCCGATTAATAATTTTGAGCACTATTTCTTATACTTCTTGGCCATTTGTATTTTTTTAATTTTGTTATGTATAATATCTTTATATGTATATATATATATAAAGCAATAGTTATATATATATTATATATATATAAATATATATAGTTTTCGAGGTACAAGTGTTTATTAGTTACATGGAATTGTATAGTGGTGAAGTTTGAGATTTTAGTGTACCCATCACTAGAGTATGGACATTGTACCCAATAATAATTTCTCATCTGAACCACCCTAAGACCTTCCGCATTTCGAGACGCCAATGTGCATTATACAACTCTGTATGCCTTTGCGTATCCATGGCTTAGCTCCCACTTATAAGTGAGAACATATAGTATTTGGTTTTCCATTCCTGAGTTACTTTTAGAATAATGGCCTCCAGCTGCATAAAGTTTCTGTAAAAGACATTATTTATTTCTTTTTTTATGACTAAGTAGTATTCCATGATATACATGTCCCACATTTTCTTTATCCACTCATTTGTTGATTGGCATTCAGGCTGGTTCTATATCTTTGTCATTGTGAATTGTGCTGTGATAAACATACATGGCAGATATATTTTTGATATAATTACTTATTTTCCTTTGGGTAGATACCCAATAGAGGGATTGCTGGATTAAATTGTAGATCTACTTTTAGTTCTTTGAGAAATCACCATACTATTTTTCAAAGAGATTGTACTAATTTACATTATCACCAGCAGTGTATAAGCATTCCCTTTTTACCACACCCAGGCCAACATCTATTTGCTTTTTGACTTTAGTAATGGCCATTCTAGCTAGGGTAAGGTGATATGTCATTGTTATTTTAATTTGAATTTCCCTGCCAATTAGTGACGTTGAGCATTTGTTCATGTTTGCTGGCCATTTGTATATCTCCTTTTGAGAAATGTCTACTCATATAACTTGCCCACTTTTTGATGGCATTGTTTATTTGTTTATTTATTTATTTTTGCTGATTTGTTTGGATTCCTTATAGTTCTGGATATTAGACCTTTGTCAGATGAATAGTTTAAAAATATTTTCTCCCATTCTGTGGGTTGTCTGCTTATTCTAATCTTGAACTCCCAATCTCAGGTGATTCACCCTCCTTGGCCTCCAAAGTGCTTGGATTACAAGCATGAACCACCACACCCGGCCTCTGCTTATTCCAATAATTTTTTCTTTTGCTGTGCAGAAGTTTTTAGTTTAATTAGGTCCCATTTATTTATTTTTTGTTATACTTGCATTTGCTTTTGGGGTCTTAGTCATAACCTCTTTGCCTAGATCAATGTCCAGAAGTGTTTTTCCTATGTTTTCTTCTAGAATTTTTATGGTTTCCAGTATTAGATTTACATCTCTGATCCATCTTGAGTTTACTTTTGTAGAAGGTGGGAGATAGAGATCCAGTTTCATTCTTCTACATGTATCTATCTAGTTTTCTCAGCACCCAGATATTGTATAGGGTCTTTCCCCAATTTATGTTTTCATATGGTTTGTTGAAGATCAGTTAGTTGTAAGTATTTGGCTTCATTTCTGGGTTATCTATTCTTTTTCTTTGGTCTATGTATCTACTTTTATACCATTACCATGCTGTTTTGATTACTATAGTCTTGTAGAATAATTTGAAGTCAGATAATGTGATGCTTCCAGATTTGTTCTTTTTACTTAGGATTGCCTTGGTTATTCAGGTTTGTTTTTGATTCCACATGATTTTAGGATTGTTTTTTCTACTTCTGTGAAAATTGATGTTAGTATTTTGGTAGGAATTGCATTGAATCTGTGGATTGCTTTGTGCAGTAAGACCATTTTCTTTTTCTTTTCTTTTCTTTTCTTTTTTCTTATTGTTTTAGATTCATCTTTTTAACAACATTCTAAAACTCAGAGTAGTGGGCCAGTGGGGACTTTGGGCTCAGCAGCTAAGTTGGAGGGACTCTCTACTCCCCCTGAGGCAGGTCATTCTGAGAAGGCACTCATGAGGGGGACATCAAGCCCCTCTTGTATTTCCTCATACAACCAGCAGTTTGGCAGATTCTATGACATCGATAAAAACTTCGTTCTTTAAGGAGCTGGAAGAGGAGAGCATGCAGGACAACTTTGTCATCACCTAGGAGTTACTGGACAAGCTCACTGACTTAAGCTTTTGGCAGACCACCAACAGCAAGATCCTTCAGGAATACATCACACAACAGAGCAAGAAGCTGGAGAGTGGGCAAGTCACAGGTGCCACTCACCATCAACAACGCTGTGCCCTGGTGCTCTGAGAGCATCAAGTACAAGAAGCACGAGGTCTTCAGCGGTGTCATAGAGTCTGCCAACATGCTGGTCAATTCCAATAGTAGCATTTTGCTGAGTGAGATCTTCGGCACCATCAAGCTCAAGGTGTTTCTGTAGGGAATGCCAAAGTTGCAGCTGGGCTTCAATGACTGCATGCTCTTCAAGCTCACTGGCTGTCACAAGAACAATTCGGTAGAGCTGGAGGATCTAAAATTCTGCCAGTGCGTGTTGCTCTCCTGCTTTGACAATGACCACAGCATCCTGCCCAGTGATGACTTTGAGCTCATGTACTACCGCCTCAGCACCCAGGTCTAGCCACTGAACTGGATTGACTCTGTCATTGAGAAGTTCTCTCACACCCCTGTGGAGATTACTGTCAAGACCAAGGGGCAGGCCGGCATGGAAGCTCACACCTGTAAACCCAGCACTTTGGGAGGCTGAGGCAGGTGGATCACCTGAGGTCAGGAGTTCGAGACCAGCCTGGCCAAAACAGTGTAGCCCCATCTCTACAAAAAATTACAAAAATTATCTGGGCATGGTGGCGGGCACCTGTAATCCCAGCTACTCTGGAGCCTGAGGCAGCAGAATCACTTGAACCTGGGAGAAGGAGGTTGCAGTGAGCCGAGATCATGCCACTGCACTTCAGCCTGGGCGACAGAGCTAGACTCCATCTTAAAAATAAAATAAAATAAAATAAATAAAATAGCGCCGGGCGCGGTGGCTCAAGCCTGTAATCCCAGCACTTTGGGAGGCTGAGGCGGGTGGATCACGAGGTTACGAGATCGAGACCATCCTGGTCAACATGGTGAAACCCCGTCTCTACTAAAAATACAAAAATTAACTGGGCATGGTGGCGCGTGCCTGTAGTTCCAGCTACTCGGGAGGCTGAGGAAGAATTGCCTGAGCCCAGGAGGCGGAGGTTGCGGTGAGCCGAGATTGCGCCATTGCACTCCAGCCTGGGTAACAAGAGCTAAACTCCGTCTCAAAAAAAAAAAAAAAATAGCATGAACACATTTGTACCCGCACCTAGTGTTGCCGACCTCACACCTGAAGACCAGCGTGGGCAGTGCCAACTATGTGCTGGAGAAAAACGTTATTTGGAATGTTAAGTTGTTCCGGGGAAGGGTGGAGATCAAGGAGTGCCTGATGTGAGCCTAAATTGGCCTCCCTAGCATGGAGAAAAAGGAGATGAGGGCCAGCTCCTCATTGGGGTAAAGTTTGAGATCTGCTAATTCCATGGTCTCTGGGATCCAGGTCTGAAACACAAAGATCATTAGGAAAAGCGGTTACCAGGCCCTGCCCTAGCTTCACTACATCACAGCAGAGTGGCAATTACGAACTTCCTACCAATAGGAAGGGAGAAGAGATGGGGGCTGGAACACCGGGCCCCCATATCGTCCCAGCGGAAGACTGTAGAGGGAGGAAAGGTAGGTGTGTGTGTTTGTGTGGGGATGGGCCCTGGACTTAGCAGTTTATTGCTCCCAGCACCTGCCCCCTCCTCACCTCTTCCTTAATCCATAGGCTAGAAGGTAGTCTCCCTGCCTTCCTCACCCTTAGGGCTTTCTCTTGTCCCCCTGATTTTATCCAAAGAAATACAAGAGGGGCTTGAAGTACCCCCCCATGAGTGCCTTCTAGCAGTGACCTGCCTTAGGGAGTGTTGGGGGTTCATCCTTCATAGCTGCTGAGCCCAAAGGCCCTGTTGGCCCACTGCTCTGAATTTTAGGATGTCATTTACATCTTGATTTCATTTTTAACTCAAAAATTATTTGGGAGCAAATTGTTTAATTTTCACTTATTTATATAATTTTGAGGATTCCTTTTGGAATTGATTTCTAGTTTTTTTCTACTGTGGTGTGAGAAGTTACTTGATATGATTTTGATTTTTTTAAACGTATTGAGACTGGTGTTATGGCCTATCTTATGGTCTATACTGAAGAATATTCCATGTGTTGTTGAGAAGAATGTATATTCTGCAGTTTTGGGGTAGAATGTTCTGTAAATACCTCTTAGGTCCATTTGCTCTAGAATGCAATTTAAGTCCAGTGTTTCTTTGTTTACTTTCTGCCTCAATGATACGTCTAGGGCTGTCAGTGGATTGTTGAAGTTCCCTAATATTATGATGTTGCTTTCTCTTTCCTTAAGTCTAGTCATTGATTTATAAATCTGGGGACTCCAGAGCTAGGTACCTATATATTTAAGATTGTAATATCTTCTTGTTGGATGGATTCTTTTATCATTATATAATGACCTTCTTTGTCTTTTTTTTTTTTTTTTTTTTTACTGTTGTTGCTTTAAAGTCCATTCTATGTGATATAAGAATAGTTACTCCTGCTTGCTTTTATTTTATATTTGCATGGAATATCTTATTCTACCCATTTATCTTGAGTCAAAAGAATCCTTACCTGTTAGGTGAGTCACTTGAAACAGTAGATATTTGGTTTGCGATTTTTTTTTTTTTTTTTTTTTTTTGAGATGGAATCTCGCTTTGTCACCCAGTCTGGAGTGCCATGGCACAGTCTTGGCTCACTGCAACCTCTCTTTCCCACGTTCAAGCAATTCTCCTGCCTCAGCCTTCTGAGTAGCTGGGATTACAGGTGTGCACAACCACACATGACTAGTTTTTGTATTTTTAATAGAGACAGGGTTTCACCATGTTGATCAGGCTGGTCTTGAACTCCTGACCTCAAGTGGTCCTCCCACCTTCCCCTCACAAAGTGCTGGGTTTACAAGTGTAAGCCACCGTACCCAGCTGGTTTGTGATTTTTAATACATTTTGCCAATCTGTGTCTTTTAAGTGGAGCATTTAGACCATTTATATTCAATGGGGTTTTTTTGTTGCTGTTTTGTTTTTTTGGATTTTTTTTTTTTTTTTCACACAGAGTCTTGCTCTGTCACCCAGGCTGGAATGCAGTGGCAGAATCTTGGCTCACTCAACCTCCGCCTCCAGTATTCAAGAGATTCTCCTGCTTCAGCCTCCCAAGCAGCTGGGACTACAGGCACCCGCCACCACATCAGGCTAATTTTTGTATTTTTAGTAGAAACAGGGTTTCACCATGTTGGCTAGGCTGGTCTTGAATACCTGACCTCAGGTGATCCACCAGCCTCGGCCTCCCAAAGTGCTGGGATTACAGGAGTGAGCCACTGCGCCTGGCCTGTATTCAATGTTAATATTGAAATGTGAGGTACTGTTCCAGTCATTATGATGATTGTTGCTTAGATGTTTTGTTTTCTTCATTGTGTTATTATTTTATAGGACCTGTGTGTTTTATGCTCTCAAAAGGTTCTATCTTGGTGCATATCGATTTTTTGTTTCAAGTTTTAGAACTCTAGCCTTTCTTGTAGGGTTGGTCTGATAGTGAAAAACTCCCTTGGCATTTGCTTGTCTGAAGACTTTATTTCTCCTTCATTTATGAAAGTTAATTTTGCTGCAAACAAAATCTTCAACTGAAAGTTACCCTGTTTTAAGAGGCTAAAGATGGGATCCCAGTTCCTTCTGGCATGTAAGGTTTCTGCTTAGTATATGTGTTATCTAGAGAAGTGTCTATTCAGGTTCTTTATGCATTTTTAAATTGAGTTATTTTCATTGTTATTGAGTTGCAAGTGTTTTCAATATATTTTAGATATTAATCTCTTATTAGATATATGATTTGCAAATATTTTCTCCTTTCCTATAGGTTGCCTTTTCACTCTATTGACTGTTTCCTGTACTGTACAGAGGCTTTTGGTTTTTTTGTTGTTGTTGTTTTCTTTTTTTTAGTTTGTCGTAATCCCAGTTGTCTACTTTTGCTTTTGTTGCCTATGCCTCTGGGATCATATCCAAAAAATCATTGCCCAGACCAATTCAAGATGTTTTTCCTGTGTTTTCTTCTAGTAATTCAACAGTTTTGTATATGTTTAAGTCTTTAATCCAGTTTGCATTGTTTTTATATAGTATGAGATAATAGTTCAACTTCATTCTTCTGCATATGGATATTCAGTTTCACCATAACTGTTTATTAAAGAGACTGTTATTCCCCATTGTTCATTCTTGGCATTTTTGTAGAAAATCAATTGACTGTAATGATGTGGGTTTATTTCTCTATTTTCAATTCTGTTCTTTTGGCCTGTGTTTGTTTTTATGCTTTTACCATACTGTTTTGATTACCTAAGCTTTGAGATGGATATATATATAGATATATAGATATAGATATAGATATAGATATAGATATAGATTTTTTTTTTTTTGAGATGGGGTTTACTCTTGTTGCCCAGGATGGAGTGCAGTGGCATGATTTCGGCTCACTGCAACCTCTGCCTCCTGGGTTCAAGCAATTCTCCTGCCTCCGCCTCCCAAGTAGCTGGGATTACAGGCACATGCTACCACACCCAGCTAATTTTTTTGTATTTTTAGTAGAGATGGGGAGGCTGTTGGCCTCCATGTTGGCCAGGCTGGACTCGAACTCCTGACCTTAGGTGATCCACCCACCTCAGCCTCCCAAAGTGCTGGAATTGCAGGCATGAGCCACTGCACCCAGCCTGTTATATATATATATATATATATATATATATATATATATATATTAAAGATGGGGTTTCACCATGTTGGTCAGGCTGGTCTTGAACTACTGACATCAGGTGATCTGCCCACCTTGGCCTCCAAAGTGCTTGGATTACAGGCGTAAGCCACCACGCTCGGCCTGTAATATAATTTTAAATCAAGATGCGTGATACCTTCATCATTGTTAATCTTGCCCTAAATTTCTTTGTCTATTCAGGGTTTTTTAAGGTTTCATATGAATTATAGAGTGTTTTCCTTTTCTGTAAAGAATATCATTGGATTTTGGTAGAGATTACATTTACTTTATAGCTCATTTTGGGTCGTATGGACATTTTAACAATATTAATTCTCTCAATGAAAAAAAATATGGGCTGTCTTTTCATTTATCTCTGTCTTATATAATTTCCTTCACCAATGTTTTATTATTTACAGTGTATAAGTCTTTCACCTACAGAGATTATTTAACATCTTCCTTTGTGATTGGGGTGCCTCTTATTTCTTTCTGTTGCCTAATTGTTCTGGCAAGGACTTCAAGTACCATGTTGAGTAAAAGTGGTGATAATTGTCATCCTTTCCTTTCATCCTTTTCTTATTTCCCGTAGAATATATATTTCTATATATGCCATATATATATATATATATATATATATATATATATGATATATACTATATCTATTTTTACTGTGTTGAGGTAGGTTTCTTCTATATTTATTTTGTTGAAAGGTTTAACTTGTTGACATATAATTTTTCATAATAGTCTCTTACGTTTCTTTGTATTTCTGTTACCAATTATAATGTATCCTGTTTCATTTTTTACTCTATTTGAGTCCTTTCCATTTTTCACTTAGTCTAGCTAAAGGTTTGTCAATTTTATGTTTTCCTAAAAACCATCTTAGATTTGTTGTTTTTAATTGCTTTTAAATATTATCTATTTGATTTATATTCTAATTTTTATGATTTCTTTAATTCTGTTAACTCTGAGCTTGGTTTGTTTTTCTTTTTCTAATTCCTTGAAGTGTAAAATTAAGTTGTTTGAGATTTTTTTCTCTTTATAATTTAGGCACTTATCAGTATAAAATTCCCTTTTAGTATTGCTTTTGATGCATTCCATAGGTTTTAGCATGCCGTGTTTTCATTTTGATTTGCTTGAGATACATTTTTAATTTCCCTTTGATTTTTTTAACCCAATGGTTGTTCAATAGTACATTGTTTAGCTTCCACATATTTGTGATTTTTGTTGTTGTTGTTTTGTTTTCTGGCTGTTACTGCTTCTAGGTTTTTTTTGTTTGTTTGTTTTTGTTTTCATTTGATTGGAAAACACACCTGGAATGACGTTGATCTTATTAAATTTGTTAAGGCTTGTTTTGTGACCTAACATGTGATCTGTTTGGAGAATGTTCCCTGTGTACTTGAGAAAAATGTGTATTCTGCTGTTGGGTGGAAAGTCCCATACATGTCTATTAGTTTCATTTGTTTTGTAACATTCTTCAAGCCAGATGTTTCCTCATTTATTTTCTGTCTGGATGCCGTATCTGATATTTTGAATGGGGTACTAAAGTCCTCTACCATTGTAGCAAGAGCGGCGGGGAACAAACCTCTCAAACACCAAACTGAGGAAGGACGTGAATTTTTTTTCAGCCTGGAGCTGTTGTGGGGGCTACAGCCTCATTCACTAAGCTCCCCAAGCTGCAGTTTCTCTCCCCTTTTATAGGCTTACAACGCTAAAGAGGAAACTGAGGTGGAACTATGTCATTGTCCATTTGCTGGATGTTCAACCTCACAATCTTTTGGCTTCACTGATTTGCTAATTCATATGCAGCATGAGCAGGGACCAGCAGGAGACGGGGGCTTATAGAGACAAGACAAAAGCAACAAACTTTTTCTTGGCAGATGTGTTTCCAGCAGGGAGCCTGATCCATGGACTTGAACAAGTGCCGGGCTCCAGCCAGCAGAGAGAACGCATTTGCAGCTCTTTGAAGGTTAACAGATAGCAGAGACACTGGAAACTAAAGACGGTGTCATTTTCCTAGCTCTTTGGCGTGTTATTTCATTTTTTCTTCTTCTTCACCCTCCTTCCCATCTGGAAGGGGGGAAGGAGTAGGTGAAATTGAAGTACGCAAGGGGGTCTCCCCTCTCATCCCCTACTTTGAGAATCTCACCTCTTTTTTTTTTTTTTTTTTTAGTGAGAATTCTCACTCTTACCTCCAGCCTCACTACTGGGGTTTTCTGGTGAGACAGATTAGTCGTAATGCAGATAAATGAGAGATGTAAAAATACCGGCCTAACAATTTTTTCACTACTATTGTATTGTCAGTTTCTGTCTTCAGATCTGTTGATATTTGCTTTATATATTTAGGTTCTCAGATGTTGGGTGTGTATATATTTATAATTGTTTTATCTTCCTGCAGAATTGACCTTTTTATCATTACGTAGTTAGCCTTCTTTGTCTCTAGAGTTTTATACATGAAATGTATTTTGTCTGATATAAGTATAGGCACTCCTGCTTTCTTTTGGTAACAATTTGCATGAAATATTTATTCCACCCCTTCACTTTCAGCTTATTTGTGCCCTTAAATCTAAAGTGACTGTCTTGTTGACAGCATATTACTAGATCCTGTTTTTTAAAATCTATTCATTAGCAAGCAATGGTTTTCTATAATAAAGAAGAAAAATCTATTCAGCCATTCTCTGCCTTTTCTTAGTGAGTGTGTGTGTCTGTGTGTGTATGTGGTGTGTGTGTGTGTTGGTACACTTGATGATATATCACAAGTCTCTTAGGCTCTGATCATTTTTCTTTATTTTCTCTTTCTGCCCTTGACTAGGTAATCTCAGTTAACTTATCAACATCAAGTTTGATGCTTCTTTCTATAGCCAGCTGAAATCTGCTGTTGAGCTCTCCAGGAGATTTTTTATTTCAGTTATTATCCATTTCAACTTCAGAATTTCCATTAATATCTTCTGTGGGATAAGACATCTTATGTTCCTTTTGTTCTTTGACATATTTTCTTTTTTTCCATTTTAAAGTTTACAACTTAATAAATCTCTTGATGATTGCAGACATGTATGGCTGATTGGTAGTATTCAGAAACATTACAGTAATGGCAATTTTTTCAACTGGTGTGTAGTCCTCAATAATCATATATGAAATTGCTTTCAAACCAGTAAGACTGCATTTATACATCCATCATTTTCAGGACTGTTGGTAACCTGGGCATATTTCCCCAAATAACTTTGCCTCCTTGTGTCACAAGGCCCAATTCACTCACATTTACCTCAGTGACAGTACCTTTGGTAATAACACCCAAAGTTGTATACAGTGGGGATGAGGAATTCTTCTTTACACCAAGTATTGGTAGACAAAAGATGGCTTTCAGTTCAGGATGTGTCACATGGCCTTTCTTGAATGGCAAGCCCATTGGCCTGACAAGTCTTTCATATTTATGTGGTTTTCCTGTAAAGCCATCTCCTACAAAGCAGACTTTGGGAATGTACTTTAGGCAGAGGGACTTCCCATTTTCCCACCTTCTCTTTTCATTTCTGTTTAATCATATTGGAAAGTACTTTAGCTCGAGACTGTCCCTCTTTATCCAGCAGATAGGCAGGTACTGCTCCCTCTGGAGTCTTTTCATCATTCTTTTGTTTGGTGTTTCTCTTTTCATGCATCCTGATAGTCTTTTTCATTTGAATTTTCTCAGCAGGGTGCTGTTTATAGTAAAGCTTAGCCTTCAGACCAACCATTTTCTTTGCCTTTGAACATTCATGAGCCTCTCAACTTTACTTCTTTCTCTTTTTCTTATGGTAATCCAAACAGTATCCATAGTGTTTATGGTGTAATTCAATGTATTCATTCTGCGGCAGGGTGATGGCTGTGGAGCTGCAAGGAGCAGCCCCTGGGGTGCAAAAACGCCCTCGATTTTCAGGTCTCAGAGACCCATGAGTGACTCTGTGCGGAACATGACAGGAAAGGCTGTTCCTTGACATATTTTCTTGTAATCTGTAAGCATAAATCTTTGTCAAATAAGCCTGACATCTGGGCTTGCACAGGGACAGTATTTTTAAATATTTTTTAAAGAAATGGGGTCTGACTTTATTGCCCAGGCTAGATTTGAGCTCCTTGACTCAAGCAATACTTTCACCTTAGCCTCTCAAGTAGCTAGACTTGAGAGACTCATGCCACTATGCCCAATTCAGGAGGGACGGTTTTTGTTGACTTTTTCTTTCCCTGTATATAGGCCATACTTTCTAGTTTCTTTGCATGCCTCACAATTTTTTGTTGAAGACTGAACATTTTAAATAATATAATTGGCAACCTTGGAAATTAGATTCTCTCTTCTTCTTAAGGTTTGTTGTTGTAATTGTTGTTTAGTGACTTGTGAAATAATTCTTTAAAGTCTGTATTATTTATTGTGTGTGGCCACTGTCATCTCTTCTTGGAATAGCTTTATTGTCAGCTATTGGTTCAAAAAAAATTCTTTTTTTTTTTTTTGAGACGGAGTTTCACTCTTGTTACCCAGGCTGGAGTGCAATGGCATGATCTCAGCTCACCACAACCTCCGCCTCCTGGGTTCAGGCAATTCTCCTGCCTCAGCCTCCTGAGTAGCTGGGACTACAGGCACACGCCACCATGCCCAGCTAATTTTTTATGTTTTTAGTAGAGACGGGGTTTCACCATGTTGACCAGGATGGTCTCCATCTCTTGACCTCGTGATCCACCTGCCTCGGCCTCCCAAAGTGCTGGGATTACAGGCTTGAGCCAGCACGCCCGGCCTCAAAAAAAATTCTTAAATGCCTTGAACCATTAAGTCTTCCTCCCAAGAGGCTTCGCATCCATATTGGGGCACAGTCTCAACACCTAGAAAGCATTTGACATCGTTCCTTTAGCCTTCACTTCCTGATTACATAGAACCATAATGTCAAACAAAGGTGAGGGATAAGGAACTTTTCAGGTCTTCCATGAACACATGCACAACCCTACACAAGCATGTGTCCTTCTAGATCCCCAGGAATATGTGGAAGCTTTTCAAAGCCCCTTCTGGACATCTGATTCACAGATTTTTCTTGAAAGTTTTTTGGTCAGCTTCATGTTTGCTCTAGCTGTTATTACCCCCTCAGGCAGCTGTGATCATTTTTTTTTTTTTAAGTGTCTCTAATTGTTTTCAACAAACATCCCTGAGGAAAAAGCTGTTCGTTGTTAGTGAGCTCTAAGTCAATCAAATAAACACAAGCCCTTGAAAAAGCCAGGTTTTTTTTGTTTTTTGTTTTTTTTTTTTATGAGACAGAGTTTCACTCTTGTTACCCAGGCTGGAGTGCAATGGCGCGCGATCTCAGCTCACTGCAACCTCCGACTCCTGGGTTCAGGCAATTCTCCTGCCTCAGCCTCCTGAGTAGTGGGATTACAGGCACACGCCACCATGCCCAGCTAATTTTTTGTATTTTCTTTTTTTTTTTTTTTTTTTTTTTTTTTTTTTTTTTTTTGAGACGGAGTTTCACTTTTGTTACCCAGGCTGGAGTGCAATGGCGCGATCTCGGCTCACCGCAACCTCCTCCTCCTGGGTTCAGGCAATTCTCCTGCCTCAGCCTCCTGAGTAGCTGGGATTACAGGCATGTGCCACCATGCCCAGCTAATTTTTTGTATTTTTAGTAGAGACGGGGTTTCACCATGTTGACCAGGATGGTCTCGATCTCCTGACCTCGTGATCCACCCGCCTCGGCCTCCCAAAGTGCTGGTATTACAGGCTTGAGCCACCGAGCCGGGCCCAATTTTTTGTATTTTTAGTAGAGACGGGGTTTCACCATGTTGACCAGGGTGGTCTCGATCTCTTGACCTTGTGATCCAACTGCCTCGGCCTCCCAAAGTGCTGGGATTACAGGCTTGAGCCACCACGCCCAGCCTAAAAGCCAGGTTTTTCAATGAACTTTCAGACAGGTCAGATAATAATAATTCTATCGAGATGGGACTTTGGAGAAGTTCTAAATTTGTTCAGTTTCCTCTGTTAGCTTGTAAGCTGCTAATTCTCATGGCTACTGTGATTGTGAGGCTGTTGGCTTTCAAGGCCACCATGGCTCTGGGAAGAGGAGATGGGACTAGAGCACATTCAAATGCCACAATTTTTCCTGTTCTTACCAAGGTTCAGCCAGGCTTTTTCATTTTTGTTTCATTGTTGTTTAAATAAACACTATTTGTTTTTTTTTTTGTTGTTTTTTTTTTGGAGACAGAGTTTTGTTCTTGTTGCCCGGGCTGAAGTGCAATGGCACAGTCTTGGTTCATTGCAACCTCCGCCTCCTGGGTTCAAGCAATTCTTCTGCCTCAGCCTCCCAAGTAGCTGGGATTACAGGCGCCTGCCACCATGCCCAGCTAATTTTTGTATTTTTAGTAGAGACAGGGTTTTATCATGTCGGCCAGGATGGTCTCGAACTCCTGACCTCAGGCAATCCACATGCCTTGGCATCCCAAAGTGCTGGGATTACAGGTGTGAGCCATAGCACCTGGCTAAATTAACACTACTTATATTATTGCAAACCTTTCATTAATTTCCAGATGCCACCAGTGGAGGATGTCCAGGTTCTTGGTTTCTTGAACAAATTATTGAACAAAATGCACAGACAAAGCAAGGAAGGAATAAAGGGATTTTTTGAAAATGAAAGTACACTCCACAGTATGGGAGCGTGCCAGAGCATAGGGGCTCAAGGGCCCTGTTACAGAATTTTAGAGAGTTTAAATACCTGCTAGAGGATTCCATTGGTTACTTGGGGTACACCTAATGTAAATGAAGAGGATGAAGTAAAGTTACGGAGTTACCTACTTGGCCTACACCCTATGGAGATGATATTTCCTGTCATAGCTGAAGTATAAATTGGCCTTATGTTCCCTACCTCCAAATCTTACTTTCCTGCCTCACAGAGGTCTGGAAAAGTTAATTTTAATAATTTGGCTGTGTTGTCATTGCTTTTACTGATAAGCAGATTTTTTAAGGTCCTTTCACTGTCATTCCCACTGACATCATCCATTAGTATAATTAAATTTATGTAACTATCAAAAGATTTCATGGCATACATGTAATTACATGAACTTTTTTTTTTTTTTTTTTAAGACGGAGTTTTGCTCTTGTTACCCAGGCTGGAGTGCAATGGCGTGATCTCGGCTCACTGCAACCTCCACTTCCCAGTTTCAGGCAATTCTCCTGCTTCAGCTTCCTGAGTAGCTGGGATTACAGGCACGTGCCACCATGCCCAGCTAATTTTTTGCAATTTTAGTAGAGACGGGGTTTCACCATGTTGACCAGGATGGTCTCGATCTCTTGACCTTGTGATCCACCCGCCTCGGCCTCCCAAAGTGCTGGGATTACAGGCTTGAGCCACTGCATCCGGCCTTACATGAACTTTTAAACATTTGGAGGGTTGTTACTGTACATTGTTTTCTCTATTTTTAATTTCTACTGTGGGAAAAGAAGTGCTTTCTAAACAAGCTGATATTAATGTTAACTGAAATACAAAGTCACTCATAGACAGATTTTTAATGACATCTTTCCTGGATAATCAATGACTCACAAGAAATCATTTTAACCCAACTTACTATTATTTGAGTAAAAGCCAAGGCTATGTATAACTAGTCTAATGTCAGACGGTCTTTATAATTTTTATCAGCTGAACTTGGTTTCAGGCTTCTACGAATATGTCAGAGGCTGTAAGAGCACAAGGATGAGCCAGGCACAGTGGCTCACTCCTTTAATCCCAGAGCTTTGGGAGGCTGAGGCGGGCAGATCACCTGAGGTTGCGAGTTCAAGATCAGCCTGACCAACATGCTGAAACTGTATCTCTACTAAAAATACAAAATTAGCTGACCATGGTGGCAGATGCCTGTAATCCCAGCTACTCAGGAGGCTGAAGCAGGAGAATCACTTGAACCCAGGAGGCAGAGGTTGCAGCGAGTCAAGATCACAACATTGCACTCCAACCCGGGCAACAAGAACGAAATTCTGTCTAAAAAATTCTGTCAAAAAAAAAAAAAAGAGTACTACAAGGATGAAATATTTAATAAAATATTCATTGAATATCTATCACATACATAAAGGTATCTAGGTGTTGGGATTGGAGAAAGCAGAGATACAAACATAAATGTGGACAGTTTTTGCTTTTAGAATAGTTAACAGCCAAGTTGTGGAGAGAAACAAACTTGTTACAACTAGCAGGAGTTAAGTAGGTGAAGAAGAGGGGAGAGAACACTGAGTGTGGAGAGCATTACTCATTAATCTTTTTTTTTTTTTTTTTTTTTTTTTTTGAGACAGAGTTTCGCTCTTGTTAACCAGGCTGGAGTGCAATGGCGCGATCTTGGCTCACCGCAACCTCCGCCTCCTGGGTTCAGGCAATTCTCCTGCCTCAGCCTCCTCAGTAGCTGGGATTACAGGCACGAGCCACCATGCCCAGCTGATTTTTTGTATTTTTAGTAGAGACGGGGTTTCACCATGTTGACCAGGATGGTCTCGATCTCTCGACCTCGTGATCCACCCGCCTCGGCCTCCCAAAGTGCTGGGATTACAGGCTTGAGCCACCGCGCCCGGCTTACTCATTAATCTTGACCCCACCATTGTCTTTCACACCTCCATGCCCTTTCATATGCTATTCCATCTGCCTAGCATGTCCTCCCCAATTTCCCTTCCCCCTCCCTGATAAAACCAGCTCAAATTTTACCTCTCTTGCCTCAGACAATAGAATTACTTACCCCCCCCACCCTTGGCATTCCCCTAGCATTTATAAACAACCTTATGAGAACGTATTATATGTTCTGTGATTATTTGTTTACATGTTTATCCTGCCTACCAGAATGTGAGCACTTCACAGAGACTGCATCTTATTTCTTTTAGAATTCCCAGCACCTACAGCAGTGTTAAGTATCTAGTATGCAGGATGGGAATGAAAAATTAATGGTAAAGGGAATATTTGAACCCATATACCCTGACTCCAGCTCCAAATGCAGAAGGCGTCTCACTATACTAAGACACCTCTTAACCATTCCTGCAGGGAGCCTTCAAGGATTATCAGCATCCTAAACTCATGGGGCAGCCAGGAGTGTACCTATGTAATTATATGGTTGACATATTTAGTATAACAAGAATGCATTTGCATTATCAAGCATTCTTTGCTCTGGAAGCTTCTGAAATACTTTTAAAACTGTTGTTTGTTATGTACTTCGCTGGCCACAGAAGTACTCCTGCGGCTGAGATAAAACAGAGCAGCTCTTGAAAAAAGCAATACATAACCGTTTGAGGAAGGAAGTGTTAACAAACAAACAGCATGTTACTTTGAAATAAGAACAATTAAAATTTGTAACCTCTATGATCCTTCTATTCCCTTTTCCCCCTACTCTATTTGCCACCCAACGTATCTCGAATTTCATCTGGGAGATTTTGGAAACTAACTAGACTTCAGCTGATGACGTCATGGCTGCAATACTGCAGCTACCCCTCAGAATTGCCCCGATCATTGTGTGGTTTCTCATTTTAGCTAACGACTTAATTATAAAGACAGAAAACAGGATGTGCTCTATTCCATACATTTAACAAAGCAGTTAATTTGGAGAGAATGAAGAAAGATCAAGCCCAGTGTTGTTAACTGAATGAGATGCTCAAGATACATTTATTACTATTAAAGTGATAAGAAAGGCACTCTTTTTTTCCAATTTACTACAAGTTATAGAATGACATAGCCATATTTCCCTATAGCTTTTGACTAAGGGTCTTGGGATGTGGATAGGTAGCACAGAAAGAAAAAGAGAGGGAGGAGAGGAAGAAGAGAGAAGAGGAGGAGAGAGAGAGAGAAAAAAAAAAACTTCACCAATGAATCATAGAAGTGGGCGTGTTTTCTGAAGAAGCCACTTTCGTAACAGCTCCTCAGCTGTCATTAATGTCCAGAGAACACATATTTACTGAACCCTTACTCTAGCAGAGACCATTTCCTGTAGCATATAATGCAGCTTCCCTGCATGAATTTCAAATAATCTTTCCCTAGACCTTCTTTATATAGAGAGAAGAAAATAGTAAGTATATAACCTACAGTTTTCTTGTCCTTCTGGAGTGTCAAGCACTAGAAATTTTTTTGTGTGGGGGGGAAAGATTGAATCCAGTATAAATTGAGGTTACATTTATCAATGTGGTTTTAATTTGGAAAACAGAATGTGTGTAGTACGAAATGTTTTAGATATGCTGGAGACATAGGTCCTTCTTAATGGAACATGGGATAGTGGAAGGTAGCAGAAAAATGAGCTCCTGTTCAAAATCTGGGAATAATGGGTCTTCAAACGAAATCACTGTGTGTCTACTTTGCCTGAAGTCCTGAAAAAATGAATGAGTTGTGAAAATCAACAGACTGTTACTTTCCTGTAAACACTTTGTCTAAAACTTCAACATTTGTTGTGGGAGTGGGAGGGCAAGAATCGACGTAGTTTAATCATACAAAGCTTTTGGGTCTCTTTTGAAATGAAATCCTAAATTTTGAATAAGCTCAGTTGTTTTTAGCTCTGGCTATGACAGTTTTTGCTGTGATATGTATCATTTTGAGAATGCATTGAAGATAAAAAATAAAAGCCAATTTTGTTTGGAGGGTAATGTAAAACTAGATAGGCTGACAAGGGTGCTCTCATTGCTAGAGGAAATCCTATTTTTACAAACCACAGAAAATATGCTATTTCTTAGACTTATTTATTTGCTAAGTGTTACTACCTATAAACTATTCAAGAGCACACAAACAGATGGGTATAATTGGAGGTTAAGATACAATCTTTACCTCATTTATGACATAATTGCTCTATGTGATTTATTTATTATAAATAAAATGGAAAAAATTGAATTTTGGATTTTCTCAGAGTGGTTTTATGTGAACCTTTTCATTTTGAAAATCAGTAAATTTTCAAACTCTTTTGCCTCCAAAGTAGCTGAGAAAGCCTTTACTTTATAGTTGTCTCTGGGATTTGTGTAACTTTTTTAACTGATGTGCTTGACACGGGATGGAGATAGGCTACATTAGTCATAACATCTCAAAACTGGATTGTGTAGGTAATGATGTGGCTCCATTGATAGCATATATGTGAATGCACTTAGGCAACTCTGAGATGTGATGCAAATGTAAATGTTCGTATGTTATTACTGTTATTGAAGTTTTATAACTTACTTTATTTGTCATTAAGTAAAATGTGATGGTTGGCTTGAAATAATACAGATTTGAATTTGTTCTCTTAAAAGCTAATTATACGGCCGGGCGCAGTGGCTCACGCCTATAATCCCAGCACTTTGGGAGGCCGAGACGGGTGGATCACGAGGTCAAGAGATCAAGACCATCCTGGTCAACATGGTGAAACCTCGTCTCTACTAAAAATATGAAAGTTAGCTGGGCATGGTGGCGCACGCCTGTAGTCCCAGCTACTCGGGAGGCTGAGGCAGGAGAATTGCTTGAACCCAGGAGACGGAGGTTGCAGTGAGCCAAGATCGCGCCATTGCACTCCAGCCTGGGTAACAAGAGTGAAACTCTGTCTCAAAAATAAAAAAAAAAAAAAAAGCTAATTATATGTGTTCTCATCCTTTAGGTACCACTTATAAGTGAGAACATGCAGTACTTGCTTTTCTGTTCCTATGTTAGTTTGCTAAGGATAATGGCCTCCAGCTCAATTCACGTCCCTACAAAGGACATGATCTCATTCTTTTTTATGGCTGCATAGAATTCTATGGTGTATATGTACCACATTTTCTTTATCCAGTCTAGCACTGATGGGCATTTAGGTTGAATGTTTTTGCTATTGTGAATAGTGCTGCAATGAACATACATGTGCCAGTGTCTTTATAATACAATGATTTCTGTCCTTTAGGTATGTACGCAGTAATGGGATTGCTGGGTCAAATGGTATTTCTGTCTTTAGGTCTTTGAGTACATACAGATGAAAACAACACACACTGGGGCCTACCAGAGGGAGGAGAATGGGAGGAGGAAGAGGATCAGGAAAAATTACTAATGAGTACTGGGCTTAACACCTGGGTGATGAAATAATCTGTACAACAAATCCCTATGACACAAATTTACCTATGTAACACACCTGCACATGTACCCCTGAACTTAAAATAAAATTTTAAAAAAGTAATTCAAGAAACAGTGGTCCAGTTCAGAAAAGAAACAAAGAAAAAAAAAAAGCTTATTATTCTTATGATGATTGAACTATAGTCATTTCTCAATTATTTGGGCCCCACCAGAAATCCTACACAGCAGATAATTCTTGATATGTATATTTTCTTTGAGGATGTCTTTTATGAAAAATAAAATTGCTAAAAGTCGGTGGGAAGGGCAGCTGTCTTAGTAGGTATCCCTTAAGTCTCTATCAAAGCATGCATTCACAAAACTCAATAACAAGTGGCTTGGCCACCTGCAGATAATTGAGAATTTACTATTTTATTCTTAACATGATTACTGCTGGGTAAATCTGTTCTATGTGGTTAATGGGCTTTCTTGAACATTTCCAAAGGTTTTAACTTGGTAGAAATGGCCAGATGTTTCTGTCTCTGTGTAGGATGTCATTTGGCAGATTCTAGAAAAGATGAAGTAAAGTTTATAGTAGAACCTGAAGACTACTCTTGGAAAATTTCTCTGTGCAAATGCAAACTGAATAAATTGTATTTCATAATAAAAATATTAGTGGGAGAGAGAAGAAAGTAGAAGACTTTGATCTTTTTTCCTTGGTGGGAATTCCTCCTTGAGGTCACTTGTAGCAGATTTTGGCTGCATATGTTTCTCTGCTTCTTTTAGATTCAGATGCAAGTTTGCAATCATTTGCTTAATCATATTCTTAAACAAGTTATAGGCAAGCTCTGTATCTTCAACACGTGGCTATCTGGTGACAAAGCTCTTAGTTTCTTAAAACAAATTACAACCAGTTCTATAATTTCATCTGAGTAATGTGATTTTCCAAAGTATGCCAGTCTTTAAAGCATTCATTTGTGGATTTTTTTCAAGCAGTAACAACAAAAGATAATGACTCTATTTTTTTGTTGTTCTTAAGACAGGGTCTGGTTCTGTCACCCAGGCTGGAGTGCAGTGATGCCCTCTTTGCTTACTGCAAACTCTGCCTCCAAGGCTCAAGCCATTCTCCCACCTCAGCCTTCAGAGTAGCTGGGACTACGGGCCTACGCCACCATGCCTGACCAATTTTTGTATTTTTTGTAGAGACGAGGTTTCAGCACATGTTGCCCAGGCTGGTCTCAAATCCTGGGCTCAAGCGATCCTCCTGCCTCAGCCTTCCAAAGCACTGGGATTATAGACATGAACCACCGTGCACAGCCAACAACTCCTTTCAACATGTCATAAGCTAAAACATCATCTTTGAAACTTTTCTCCCCATTCACCTTCCTTTTTCTAGCAAATGTGACTGTTTTGCTTTCGCCATCTTCAATGCTTTCATTTATCACTCTTTGCCAACAATATTAGGCATGAGGTGTTGACTAAGGCACTGTATCATATTAATCTTCGTATACTTGTAATTTGAAAAACTCTTTCCTGCCCAGCAAATTTTAACTCTTTCCTTTAAGCCTCAACTCATAGCTCCTTATACTTGTTAATGCTTAATCATTTACCCAGTTTATAATTATGAGTTATATGATTATTTGATTATTGTCTGTCTCCCCATTCCTCACCACATCGTTATAAGCTCCTTGAGATTAGAGTCCTCATCTTATTTTATATTCTCAGCCTCTAACACGTTGCCTGGTGCATAGTTGGCACTAAATAAATATTTTGGAATGAAATAATTAATAAAGTAATGTCAGCAGATGACTAGATATTATATGCTTCTTGAAATCTTTCCTAATCTCTTCAACCACCACACCTACCTCCCACTCTACGGACAAGAGTGGAGTATTTCCTCTTCTGTATGTCAATGGAAATTTGCAAGTAACTTGGGTGACCAATCATATACCCAGGTTTACCTGGGACATCCCCAATTTATGCCTATTGTTCGTACATAACTATCAGTAAACACTCCCTTCATTCACAAAAGTATCCCAGCTTAATTGAAATGTTCTTGAATTGAAATGTTCTTAACTGTAATTGAAATGTTCATCCTCTATAGAAGTACATTTCAGCACTTTCTAGTGTCACTTCTAGCCAACTGTTTACTGGTTGCTTGAGTTCTTTGAGGACAGGCTTAGTTCTGTTTCTCTTTCTAACTTTGGGACTTTGCACAATCTCTGGCACTCAGGGACTGTTCTTTTGAATAAAAATACATTCTTGCTATCTTGACCCAAGGATGTTTGCATTATAAAAGAGACACATGCACATAGACAAACACATGACACCTTCACACTTACACAGGTTTTAGAAAATTTCACCAACATTTTTTTTTTTTACATATTAATAGTTTTTATTGTTGAATTGTATTTCATTGTATAACACATTTGTTTACACCAGTTGATTCACCAGTTGATGGACATGTGGATTTTTCCTATTTCTGGCTACTAAGAATAGTGTTACTGTGAACATTTGCATGTATTTATGTTTCCATTTCTCTTGGATAGAAAATGTTAAATATAGTAGATACCCTAAATTTAGGTATATACCCTAGAAGTGGAAATGTTGGGTCATGTGAGAAGTATATATTTAACATTTTAAGAAACTACCAAACCATTTTCCATTTTCCATGCCCACCAGCAGTGTAGAAGAGTTGTGTTTCCTCCATCACCTTGCCAACACTTGGTATCATCCGTCTTTTTAATTTTGTTCTAACAGATGTATTAGAGATGTCGTAAAGTAAATCTTCCAACTCTACTCTTTTTGTTTTGACTATTCTAATCTTTTGCATTATATAGGCATATTTGAGAATTAGCTCATCGATCTCTACCAGAAACAAAAGTCTGCTGGAATTTTTAAGGGATTACATTGGATACATATACATTTGGAGAAAACTGACATTTTAACAATATTGAATCTTCCAGATCATAAACATGAAATGTTATTCCATTTACTTAGACCTTCTTTAATTTCTCTAAGCAATGTTTTATAGTTTTCCATGTATGGGTCTTACACTTTCTATGTCAGCATTCCTAAATGTTTTATTTTCTTTGATGCTATTATGAATAAAATTGTTTTAATTGCATTTTTAGTTACTCATTGTTGGTATATAGAAATACAACTGATTTTTGTATACTGATCTTGTATTTGAAGACTCTGCCACATTCATTTGTTACTATAATTTTTTTATATACTTAGGATTTTCTAAATATGGGATTATGTTGTCATGAGTAAAGGCATTTTTATATTCCTTTCCATCTCAATGCCTTTCATCTTTTTTCCTTTGCTTATTACATTGGCTAGGACTCCCAATACAGTGTTGAATAAAAATGGTAAGAGCAGATATCCTTGCATTGTTCCCTGATATTAGAGGAAAACATTCAGTCTTTAACCATTAAGTGTGATGTTTGTTGTAGGCTTTTCCTAGACAACCTTTAATAAGTTCAGGAAGTTCCCTTCTATTCCTAGTTTGCAGTTAATGGGCATTGAATTTTATCAAATGCTCTTTCTGTATTTACTGAAAAGATCATATAATTGTCCTTTATCCTATTAATATGGCATATTACTTTATTTTCAAATTAATGCATTCCTGGGATAACTCCCACTTGATCACAGTAGCTAAACCATTTTATGGGTTGTTGAATTGGTTTTGTTAATATATTGTTAAAGATTTTCACATATACCTTCACAATGAATTTTCTTATGATGTCTTTATCTGGCTTGGGTATCAGAGTAATACTAGTCTCACAGAATGAGCTGAGAAGTATATTTCCTCTCTAGTTTCTGAAAAAGTGTACGTAGAATTAGTATATTTGTTCTTGACCTAATTAACTTCTACTAATGCTTCAGATCTCATTTTAAGCATCAAATCTTTATTGAAAGCTTATCTTACCTGCTTAACTAGGTTAACGTGATCTCACTCACTGCAACCTCTGCCTTCCATGCTCAAGTGATTATCCTGCCTCAGCCTCCAGAGTAGGTGGGACTACAGGTGCATGCCACCATGCCCAGCTAAGTTTTGTATTTTTAGCAGAGAAGGAGTTTCACCAGGTTGCCCAGGCTGGTCTTGAACTCCCAAGCTCAAGCTGTCTGCCTGTCCTGGCCCTCCCAAATGCTAGGATTACAGGCATGAGCCACCATGCCAGGACTTTTTTTTTTTTTTTTTTTTTTTTTTAGGCAGGGTCTCTGTCACCTAGACCTCTGGGCTTAAGGAATCTTCTCACCTCAGCCTCCTGAGTAGCTGGAACCACAGGCAGATGCCATCATGGTGAGCTAGTTTTTATTTTTTGTAGAGACAGAATCTCCCTATGTTTCTCAGGCTAGTGTCAAACCCCTGGGCACAAGCGATCCTCCCACATTAGCCTCCCAAAGTGCTAAGATTGCAGGAATGAGCCACCTTGCCCAGCAACTAGGCTCATTTATTTATCTATTATAAGTGTAGTAGCTTGCAAATAGTCCTCTTCTTAGTATTTGCCACAAAGTAATTTGTATTTATTAGAAGGATTATTTTTATTATTGTTTCTCACCTACCTCATCATACATTCCATGAAAAAAAATATTGAATGCAGCTCGGCAGAGTGACTTGTGCCTATAATCCCAGCACTTTGGGAGGCCAAGGTGGAAGCACTGCTTGAGCTCATGAATTCGAGACCAGCCTAGACAACACGGCAAGACACTATCTCTACAAGAAATTTAAAAATTAGCCAAGCCTGTTGGTGTATGCCTGTGGTCCCAGTCACTGAGGAGGCTAAGGTGGGAGAACCACTTGAGCCCAGCAGGTTGAGGCTGCAGTGAGCCATGTTTGTGCCGCTGCACTCCAGCCTGGGTAACAGAGCCAGACCCTTAATCTGAGTCTGTTCAATTGACTTTTCCCATATCTGCTGATCGTATGCTCCAATCTTCTTTTGGTACCACGATATAGCATCTCTCTCATTTGAGGCCATCTGTGTCTCCAGCCAGAGAATGGGATTTCACTGGTTGCCCGCTACCCAGCGAGCCGGCGCCCGGGACCTTCGTCCTCAGTGGCCGGGGTCCCACCGTGAGGTCGGGGGCGACGCGGCGGGCCCGGCGGGCCGCATCATCCCCCCTCGGCGGAGACGCCGGCGGGGCCGTTACCATGGAGACCGCGGAGGCCGCCGGCCGCCCAGCGCCCTGAGGGCGGCAAATCGATCCCCGGTCCGAGCCCGACCTACGGGGTCACAAGCTGACCAGAAACGAAGCAGAGAAGGAACTGGAAAATGAGCTGGATTAAAAGTGAAGGAGGTCTTCGCTAGGTCGCCAGTCGCCACGGCGACAGCAAAAGGCTTTGTGCCCAGCTGGAAAAGACAGGTTCAAAGGCCCGGGAGCCCGGGAGGCGGCGGCGGCGGCGGCGCTGGTCTCACCAACGTTTTTCTTAAGATATTCTTGCTTAAGGTTTTGAAAGAGAAATCCAAGTTTATTTCTGCTAAGCTATTTCCTTTCTACTTTGGATTATTGAGTAGGAAACTTCCACAATAATAACAAGTAATTTCAATGAGAGTTTCCTATGTTTGTGACATGTTCCCTGAATTTAAATTTGCTATTATATGTCTACCTAAGCATGGTGAAAGTATATATACCAATGACAATTTGGACAGAACTGAGTATTTGATATTGTGAAATAAACATTCTATGGTCCACCAGCTAAACTTATCCTTTACAGGTACCTCTCATTTGCCAAGAAAATATACATTAAACAGTTGGGGGTTTTGTTTTGTTTTGTTTTGTTTTGTTTTGGAGACAGAATCTTGCTGTCGCCCAGGCTGGAGTACAGTGGCTGGATCTCAGCACACTACAACCTCCTCCTCTTGAGTTCAAGCAATTCTCCTGCCTCAGCCTCCCAAGTAGCTAGGACTACAGGCGCACGCCACCACACCTGACTAATTTTTTGTATTTTTAGTAGAGCTGGGGTTTCACCATGCTGGCAAAGCTAGTCTCAAACTCTTTACCTCATGATGCACCCACCTCGGCCTTCCAAAAATGCGGGGATTACAGGCATGAGCCATTGCACTCAGCCTGTTTTTTGTTGTTTGTTTTTGTTTTTGTTTTGAAACAGAGTCTCGCCCTGTCTCCCAGGCTAGAGTGCAATGGCACGATCTCGACTCACTGCAACCTCCACCTCCTGGGTTCAAGTGATTCTCTTCTCCTCAGCCTCCTGAGTAGCTGAGATTACAGGTGTGTGCCACCACGCATGGCTAATTTTCGTATTTTTAGTAGAGATGGGGTTTCACCATATTGGTCCAGCTGGTCTCAAACTCCTGACCTCATTATCTACACACCTCGGTCTCCCAAAGTTCTGGGATTACAGGCATGAGCCACTGTACCTGGCCATAAACAGTTGGTTTTAAGTGACTTTGAAGCTTTGAATAAATTTGGGGAAATATTTCAACGTCCTGTATACACTAGGAATTATTTCGAAGAAAATAAACTATAAGTCAAATAGTAAATGTGGAACTTATAAGAAAATGGGTGTCTTATGCCGGGCGTGGTGGCTCAAGCCTGTAATCCCAGCATTTTGGGAGGCCAAGGCGGGTGGATCACGAAGTCCGGAGATCGAGACCATCCTGGTCAACATGGTGAAACCCCGTCTCTACTAAAAATACAAAAAATCAGCTGGGCATAGTGGCACATGCCTGTAATCCCAGCTACTCAGGAGGCTGAGGCAGGAGAATTGCCTGAACCCAGGAGGCGGAGGTTGCGGTGAGCCGAGATCACGCCATTGCACTCCAGCCTGGGTAACAAGAGCGAAACTCCGTCTCAAAAACACAAAAACAAAAACAAAATTAGACGGGCATGGTTGTGCATGCCTGTAGTCCCAGCTACTTGAGAGGCTGAGGCAGGTGATTTGCTTGAACTCGGGAAGTGGAGGTTGCGGTGAGCCTAGATCACGCCACTGTACTCCAGCCTGGGCAACAAGAGGGAAACTGTGTCACACACACACACACACACACACACACAGAGAGAGAACTGAGATGTAACTAGAAATCTCTGGCATACTGGTCACATAAGTAGCCTGTTATTTATTTATTTATTTATTTTTATTTAGAGACAGAGCCTCACTCTGTCATCCATGCTGGAGTGCAGTGCTGTGATCTCACCTCACTGCAACCTCCACCTCCCAGGTTCAAGCGATTTTCCTGCCTCAGCCTCCCGAGTAGCTGAGATTATAGGCACCTGCCACCATGCCCAGCTAATTTTTGTATTTTTAGTAGAGACGGGTTTTCGCCTTGTTGGCCAGGCTGGTCTTGAACTCCTGACCTCAAGTGATCCACCCGCCTCAGCCTCCCAAAGTGCCGGGATTTACAGGCATGAGCCATGGTGCCCAGTCAGTAGCCTATTTTTAGATGAGTCAGCACAGCTTCTGCCTGAAGAGCTCATCAGTGCTCACTGTCAGTTTTCTTTTAAAAAGAAAACCAAATCCGTGGTGGTATCATTACCCCCTTTATTTATATTGAGAACCTACTGTGTTATCTTCACTTTTCTAAGCACTTTCCTAATATATATTATGTAATCCTTACAATTACCCTGTAAGGTAACTATCAATATCCTCATTTTACATATGAGGAAATTGAGGCTCAAAGAAAAGAACACACTTAGGCCAGGTTAGAACTGAAACCTGCTGGGACAGATGAGGTAAGTTAGAGAAGGAGTTTAGAAATAAAATTGTCCCTAATTCTCTCTTGTGATTTTCTTCTTATTGTGTTCTAGTTTCTCTTGCAAGTTGAGTTGCTTTTTCTCCTTTTCTCTTTTTGTTTATCAATTACAATTTAAAAAGGGACTTCAGAAACATTCGGGAAAGTGCACCCTTTCTTATCTGAAACATACCTCTCTGTTTGTTACCCTTACAGCCTGCTTCAGTTGTCAGAGCAATTTTAATGTTTTTCTAGTCTCCTTAGTAAATGAGTTCCTGATATTTTGCAAAGAGTAATGCTGGAGAGCATGTGATCTTCAGGAGTGGATTTTAGCCTTAGCAGGAAGGATATGGTATGGGATCTGGAAACGCTTCCTGGCAGAAAGGAAGAAAGAGAGTCTTTTCAAGAAAAAAAATACATATATATTATATAATACATATAATTATATATAATATATATTATATAAATTTTATATAATATATATTATATATAATTATATGAATTATATATTATATAAAAAATTATATATTTATTATATATAATATATAATATTATATATTATATATAATAAATATATAATAAATAATAAATAATAAATATATATAACTATATATTTATTTATAATATATAATATATTATATATTATGTATTTAATTATATATAATATATAATATATATATTCCCAAATAATATATATAATTATATATATTACATATTATATAATATATATAATATATATTTACATATTATATAATTATATATTATATATTTATATATTATATATAATTATATATATTATATAATACATAAATTTATATATTATATATAATATATAAATATATATATATAGAGAGAGAGATTATTTCCAAGGAAACATATATATTATATACATATAATTGCATCTTGTTGAAATGTGATGTTTCTCTTTCTCAAAATTGTTGTGATAAGCAGATAAATTTAGCTGTTATTTTGTGTGTATATTGGGAGTGAATAACAGCATTATTACCACCACTGAAATTTTTATGTCTAGAATTATTATAGAATTAGGGACTCTTTATTTTTAATGTAAGTTGAGTCCAATCATTGTAAACAGAAAAATCAGATGCCAAAAACATGTAATTTCTTAAGAAGAAACCTCTGTATTCTAAAATTCTTTTCCTAAAGTTTACTAAACATGATGTGGTATATGTGTTTATTTGTAGGGACTGGTAACATCCGAACATACCAAACCAAACAGGCAAACTCTTCCACCATTGCTACCACGACATTTTCCCACGAAAGCATGCCACTGCATGTGGATTCCAAGCAGGCTAAAAAGAAAAAGAACTGATTAGACCTCAGAAGACCCACTGAACGGGATGACGGCCACAGCTGAGGTAGAGACACCAAAAATGGAGAAGAGTGCCTCCAAGGAAGAGAAGCAGCAGCCTAAGCAGGACAGCACAGAGCAGGGCAATGCTGATTCTGAAGAGTGGATGAGCTCTGAGAGTGACCCTGAACAGATAAGCCTTAAGAGTAGTGACAACAGCAAGAGCTGCCACCCTAGGGATGGTCAGTTGAAGAAAAAGGAGATGCCTTCCAAGCCACACCGCCAGCTCTGTCGATCACCCTGCCTAGATCGTCCAAGCTTCTCCCAGAGCAGCATTTTACAGGATGGTAAACTTGACTTGGAGAAGGAATACCAAGCTAAGATGGAGTTTGCTCTAAAGCTAGGCTATGCAGAGGAACAGATTCAATCAGTGCTAAACAAGCTGGGACCAGAATCACTTATTAATGATGTATTGGCAGAGCTTGTCAGACTTGGGAACAAAGGTGATTCAGAAGGGCAGATCAACTTGAGTCTGTTAGTGCCTCGTGGGCCCAGCTCTAGAGAGATTGCAAGTCCTGAATTGTCTCTTGAAGATGAAATAGACAACAGTGACAATTTGAGGCCAGTTGTCATTGATGGAAGTAATGTGGCAATGAGGTAAGCCTGGTATGTTTTTTCTCTTTTTAAAAAACTGCCCTGAACTCATAAAAATTTTCTTCCTTTGCAAATCATTACAAGAGGTACATGGTTAGTGACTGTGGCTTGTGTTTCTGAAGGTGACCAGAAACTAAAATGATCCTACCCTTGCCTTTTCTATCTCCACTGAATTTGCTGCCAATGTGCATTCAGGTGTTGATGGAAGGCAGGTTCAACAACAGTGATGATGCTTCAGAGGAGATGTAGCCATTCAGCTTTGTTCCTTTTGGGGTCTGCTATCCCACCCCTAGACTAATCATCCTGAAAATGCTGCTTTTATAAAGTCACTTTGGGGTTTACTTAGGAACTTTCAGTAACTCTCAACTGTTATTATACTGAATTTTTATCCTTTTCTCTTGCTTTAAGGCTCTTTGTGATCTGGCCTTTCCCTCCTCCCATTTAATTGCATCTCTTATGCTTACTGCATTTACATCTGTCTCTTTAATGGTCTTTACATAAATTATGCTGATTTCTATTCCCACTACCTGTGTTCATGTAATTTCCCAATTTAGAAGAGGCCTCCTTTTTATCTTCATAGCCTTCAAAATGTACCACCTCCATAAAGACACTCTTAATTTTTCTGATTCCAATGATGATCTCTGACCTACAATATCTGTGGTAGGCTGAATGATAGCCCCCTAGAGATGCCCACATTTTAATCCCTGGAATCCCTGAACACATTATCTCATATGGTAAAAGGGACTTTGCAGATGTTATTAAGCTTCTTGAGATGGGAGAGATTACCCTGGATTATCAAGGTGGGCCTAATGTAATCTCAAGAGTCTTTATTGGAGGGAGGCAGCAAGATCAGAACAGGTAGGAGATGCAATGGCAGAAATAAGAAGCTGGAGTGACATAAGAAAGGGACTATGAACCAAAGAATGTGGGTGGCCTTTCTGACCCATGGGACTGTTTCAGAAACAAACAACAAAAAAGAGGATGGGTGGCCTCTAGAAAGCTGAAAAGGGGAAGGAAACAGATTGTCTCAAGCTTGCAGAAAGAACACAGCTTTGCTAACACCTTGATTTTAGATTTCTGACCTCTTGAACTTGTAAGAGAATAAATTGGTGCTATTTTAAGTCACTAAATGTGTGGTGATTTGTTATAGCAGCAGTGGGAGACTAGCATAGTACCTACAGTGCCTTCATAATTTAGTCCATACTCTCTCATATCATTTTTAAATTTTGTGTCAGAGAGCCATAAGAATCCCTCCCTCTATTTCTCAAATGAATTGTCATCCCGCCTTGGTTGAAAAAAAACCCAGTAATCAGCAGCCTATTTCCTACTGAGTCCATCATTGCTTGATTGGGTGCTCCCACAGAGACATGAGAGAGTGGGGATGGTAGAAAGTCATGAACCATACCATTGCTGTATACAGGAAATGCTTAGCAGGCTACCTAGAAGTACATTTTAGTATATAATCCTGTTTAATCCTCACAGCAAATTTATCTTGCAGATGAAAAAATAATGCTCAGCAAAGTTAAGTTACTTCCCTGAGTTTACATAGCTAGTAAGTAGTAAAGTGACAACTTAAACTTAAGTCCTCTGACTTCAAATGAATGAAATGAAACAAACTAACATTTATGAATACTGATTCTGTGGCAAGTTCTTTCACATATGTGAATTAATCCCCATTGGAAACCCTATAAGAATAAACTAATTTGATTCATTTTTGCAGGTGAAGAGATTCAGGTTCAGAGAATTTGAGTAACTATCCAAGGTTACCCAAGGTTACAAAACTTAGATTAAAACACTAACCTGACTCCAATTTCTCTTTTCACAATATCACACAGTATTGTCTGGCTATTCGTGTTATTAAGAATATTTGGGCCAGGCACAGTGGCTCACACCTATAACCCAGCACATTGGGAGGCCGAGATGGGAGGATCGCTTGAGCCCAGGAGTTCAAGACCAGCTTGGGCAACATGGTGAAACCCTGTCTCTATGAAAAATACAAAAACTAGCTGGGCATAGTGGCACATGCCTGAAGTTCCAGCTACTCAGGAGGCTGAGGTGGGAAGTTCTCTTGAGCCCGGGAGGTCAAGGCTACAGTGAGCAGTGATCTCACCAATGCACTCCAGCCTGAGTGACAGAGTGAGACCCTATATAAAAAAAAAAAAAAGAAAAGAAAAAAAGAATATTTGGTGTATTTGCTAGTAGCAGAGAATACATTTACAGATTTCCTTTTTCAAAGTTTTTAAACCATGACATCATTATAAGGTGAATAAACCAGGCTAGACAACTCCTTTGTTTTAATGAAGGGAAACCAAAAGCACAGTAACAAGAAAGTTAGATGGCCTGCACACAATACTACAGCAATCAGAATGATGCAGTGGGCCAGTGAAAAGCAAAGGATGACGCCTGTGTTCCAAAGCCCAAAGGTATCTCTGCTGCCCTCCTAACAGGCATACGAAAGAGTGATTCTTGAGTGGAAGGAATTTGAGATGTGCCCAACTCAATTTGTCACCAAACCAGACCACCCGAAATACCCTAGATTGGACATGTTTCCCAAGGCCTACCCTTTTTTTTCTCGGTTCGGTCTGGTTTTGTGTTTCGGAGTTGAGGATGAGAAGAGCCTAAGGCATTCTTGGGGACTTTGGCTTCATGGTAATGTATAACTTCCTTCTCTCTGGACTTCTATTCAAGGATTGCTGATCATGAAGGACGCTCGTTTGCTTTTTAAGGAATAATGCAGAGATTAAATACTTGGATAATTGGTTTCAACATATCTGGTCTATGTCAGTAACAAACTATTATACTGACAGGAAAATGAACTTTTATCTCCTGTACAAGTTACTTCGCTAAATTAATGGCATCTTGCATGATTTAAATAAAGCAAAAAACAATAGCATGCAACCTTATTATTAAGAGCATGTTAAAATAGTGCAGAGTAGACCACGTGATTTTTTTGAAATTACCAATTGAGTCCTTGTTAGCATCTTTTTTATTGTCTGAGTAGTAAATTACTGATGAGTCCCATTTATTCTGCAATCACATTTCACATGCTCAAAGTTCAGCACTATACTCTACTTATGAATTTATTATTCCTGTTAATCTAAATTTGGTTTGTTTTCCTCATTAGTTAGCTGTAAGTTTATGGTGAGATTGGTATTTTTCTTAGACGAACTACATGTTAATTTCGGTTGTTTCTCAGCCTGTTGGATGAGCCTGCATTAAAATTATGACGCTGACCAGGCACAGTGGCTCACACCAGTAATCCTAGCACTTTGGGAGGGCAAGACAGGCAGACTGCTTGAGCCCAGGAGTTCAAGACCATCCTGGGCAACATGATGAAAACCCATCTCTACTAAAAGTACCCGGTGTGGTGGTGTGCGCCTATAGTCCCAGCTACTTGGAAAGCTGAGGGAGGAGAATCGCTTGAGCCCTGGGAGATTGAGGCTGTAGTGAACCAGGATCATGCCATTGCACCCAACCTGGGTGACAGAGAGAGACCCTGTCTCCAAAAATAAAATAAAATTATGGGCCAGATCTGGTGCCTCACCTCTGTAATCCCAGCACTTTGAGATCATTTGAGGTCAGGAGTTCAAGACTAGCCTGGCCAACAAGGCAAAACCCCATCTCTACTAAAAATAAGATGCTTTGTTTGCCATTAGCAGCATTTGGTTAACATTTGCAGTAGTAGGTACCTGTCGTCCACATACTAAAGGGTACATTCATTCTGAGAGTTGTCTCCTTTGGGAGGAGAAATCCATTTCAAAGGAATTAAGGCTTTGAAATGTAAATGTAACCATATTCTTGTTAAGTCTAGGAGAAGCCCAAACATTTGAACCCTAGAGAAAGCAAGTGCACACAGGAAGGGGCCAATGACCTCTCTGCTAAGCTGAATTTGGCTTGGGAACCTGGATCATGATGGGTTACTAAGCCAGTTTACAAGACAAAGTGAGCTGTAGTGTCACCAAGATACTCTGTGACTTGCAGGTCCTAGGTTTTTAGATTTTTTAGATTGGAAAAGGACATTGTATGGGTTTAAGCAAAAACAAGCCACTTGCAAGCATTACTTTATTTTCCACTTTAAAAAAAAAATTATTCATTCTTTAAATGTTTTGGGGGCAATAAACTTTGCATACTTGGCTGTTGTGTAGGTCTTCATTGCCACCTTGATAAATGTTGAAAGTACCTTCTGATTTTTTTTTTTTTTTTTTTTTTTTTTTTTTTTTTTTTTTTTTTTTTTTTTTTTGAGACGGAGTTTCGCTCTTGTTACCCAGGCTGGAGTGCAATGGCGCGATCTCGGCTCGCCGCAACCTCCGCCTCCTGGGTTCAGGCAATTCTCCTGCCTCAGCCTCCTGAGTAGCTGGGATTACAGGCATGCACCACCATGCCCAGCTAATTTTTTGTATTTTTAGTAGAGACGGGGTTTCACCATGTTGACCAGGATGGTCTCGATCTCTTGACCTCGTGATCCATCCGCCTCGGCCTCCCAAAGTGCTGGGATTACAGGCTTGAGCCACCGCGCCCGGCCAGTACCTTTTGATTCTTATCGGACATTTGGTGTGCCTCATGAAATGCTTCAATGGCATACTTTTATTATATTTTAATAGGATGCTATAGGTATCTTACATTTTTTATTAACATAATTCTCAGTATGTCAGGAAATCTCAGAATACAAATATATCAAAATATTAACAGTGTTTGTCTCTGAATGGTAGTAAAACAGTTGGATTTTGAAGTTTTTTTCTTTATTCTTTATGTATTTTCCACATTTTATATGATAACTATGTATTACCTTTTCAATAATGAAATATACACATATATATATATACACATATATATGTATATATTTCATGACAGGGTCTTACTCTGTCACCCAGGCTAGAGTGCAGTGGCATGATCTTAGCTCACTGTAACCTCAAACTCCTGGGCTCAAGTGATCTTCCTGACTCAGCCTCCTGAGTAGCTAGGACTACAGGTGTGCATCACTATACTTAGCTAATTTTTTTGTAGAGACAGGGTCTCACTCTGCTGCCCAGGCTGAAAATATGTATTTTTTAAAACAAACATTTTGGCAGTATAAAATATGAAGTTGCAGTATCTAATAGCAAATGGTACTCTTATATTTATGTCTGACTTAGACTGTTTGGGAGAAGATCATAGCATTGTAGAGCCAAATGAAATTCCATCTCCTTCCCTCAAATCCCCCCTCTAATGGCAATTCTGATAATTTTCCCAAGTTCTGTTTTTCTTTATACTTACCAGTACTGTAGCAGTGGGAAAATTCACAACTGGACATCTTCTCTTCCTGACTGTTTCATGCTGAGTTCATTCAATATTAACCCTTTAAGCACTGTGGCCTTGCATGATTTCCCCATTGTTCAATTTTTTAGGAGTCAGTGGTAGTTATCTATAAGCCTTGGAGTATATTGACAGCTAAATATATTTTCCTTTTGTTTCTTAAGTGCTTTCAACTTTCAGTTGAGTAGTATAATTGCTTTATGGTACTCATTAGGGACTTTTAAACATGATTAGCATATGCTTGGAAATGTTAATAAAAGCATTTAATGAATTTTTGCAATTTGCCTCAAGAGTGATAAGGCAGGCCTGGCACGGTGGCTCAAGCCTGTAATCCCAGCACTTTGGGAGGCCGAGGCGGGTGGATCACGAGGTCGAGAGATCGAGACCATCCTGGTCAACATGGTGAAACTCCGTCTCTACTAAAAATACAAAAAATTAGCTGGGCATGGTGGTGCATGCCTGTAATCCCAGCTACTCAGGAGGCTGAGGCAGGAGAATTGCTTGAACCCAGGAGGCGGAGGTTGCGGTGAGCCGAGATCGCGCCATTGCACTCCACCCTGGGTAACAAGAGCTAAACTCCATCTCAAAAAATAAAAAAAAAAAGATTGATAAGGCAGTGAGAAGTTTTCCAGTACCAGAATTGGTGAGGCCCCTGATATTATGTATGAATTCATCCAAAAGGAACAGTATATTGGAGTTAATTTCTGTAGTAGTTAAGTGAGCTAGTACCGGTGAAAAGGTGAGG
Organism: Saimiri boliviensis; assembly: GCF_048565385.1. NCBI lineage: Eukaryota > Metazoa > Chordata > Mammalia > Primates > Cebidae > Saimiri > Saimiri boliviensis. Next base: position 54,856,180 of record NC_133470.1, read on the forward strand.
AATCCAATGCGAGAAGCCCCGTCAAGTTGTCTTAATTAGCCTTCTCACAAAGCAATTCTTCTCTTCTCATCAGTCTTAAAAGACAATAGCCACTTGATTGTAGTAGAATTGGTACATGTACACCCATTTGTTACCATCCAAGCTGTTTAATTAACTATAATTTAGTGTGATTTATGTATACGTCAGAGCACTAGATACCATGCTAAGAGATCATCTGGTTTTGTTTAATTTTTGTATAATTTTCACAGCCACACTAGGTCCAAATCTAGTGCATCTTTTCCCAATTTATCTGCAAATTTTCTCTCATCCAATTTCTATTTAAATGATTTCTGTTTGGCTTTTTAAGTTTTCACAATGTTTAATCCTACAAGTAATTCTGATAGAATTTTTTTTTCTTTTATATCATGTTCTGGTTATAAAAAGAATACTTGAATTTCTTTTTTTTTTTTTTTTTTTTAAATAAGGATAGGTTCTCGCTATGTTGCCAAGGCTGGTCGCAAATTCCTGGGATCAGATGATTGTCCCACCTCGGACTCCCAACATGCTGGGATTACAGGCCTGAGGCATCATGCCTGGCCAGAAATATTTGATTTTTTGAGGATATTTTGGAATTAGAGAAAGAAAATAGATCATGTAGAACAACAATAATTATAAATACTTTCATGTATGTATTTCTCGTGTTTTTTCTAAGCTTATACATAGATTTTCTTCTACAAAATTGAGATTGCATTATATATAGTCTGTAGTTTTTCTTGTCTCTTTTAGAATTACGAACATTTCCTACATGTTAAAATTTTCAGCCGGGCGCGGTAGCTCAAGCCTGTAATCTCAGCACTTTGGGAGGCCGAGGCGGGTGGATCACGAGGTCAAAAGATCGAGAACATCCCCGTCAACATGGTGAAACCCCATCTCTACTAAAAATACAAAACATTAGCTGGGCATGGTGGCGCATGCCTGTAATCCCAGCTACTCAGGAGGCTGAGGCAGGAGAATTGCCTGAACCCAGGAGGCGGAGGTTGCGGTGAGCCGAGATCGCGCCATTGCACTCCAGCCTGGGTAACAAGAGCAAAACTCCGTCTCAAAAAAAAAAAAAAAAAAAAATTCATGAATATGATTTTTGTTGGTGCATTATATTTAATTAAATGGATATATGTAATAAGCATTTTCAGTGAGCATTGATGTGCATATCTTTTTTGCTATTGATGTTATTTTTGAAGCTTAATATATATGTGCTTAAGACTTATCTCCTGGCTGGGCGCAGTGGCTCACACTTATAATCCCAGCATCTTGGGAGGCTGTGGCAGATGGATCATGATGTCAGGAGTTCAAGACCAGCCTGGCCAATACAGTGAAACCCCATCTCTGAAAAAAAATTTAAAAAGTAAAAGACATATCTCCAATTAATACTCTATATAAACTTTAAAGCTCTGGTAATACCTTTATGTTTTTTATCTTTTGTGAATATCTCAATCCTTGAAAAGAAAGTGGTAGCAGAAACAGAAAGAGAAGAGAGAAAATGGAACTAGTGATAGGGGATAGCTATCAGGACTACAATAAATTGAGAGTTACTACTAATCATCTACGGCCCTGAATGAAGTTTGTAATAATAATGGCAAATTTGTAACAATTAAAAAGAACTTGATTTGCTCTTTAAAAGCATATTACTTGGCATTATCAAGAATGTAAATGCCATGGCTGACTGCAGTGTCTCAACGCTTGCAATTCTAGCATTTTGGGAGGCTGAGGCAGGCGGATCACCTGAGGTCAGGAGTTTGAGACCAGCCTGGCCAACATGGCAAAACTCGGTCTCTACTGAAAATACAAAAATTAGCCAGGCATGGTGGTACACGCCTGTAGTCCCAGCTACTCAGGAGGTCGAAGCAGGAGAATCATTTGAACCCAGGAGGCAGAGGTTCCAGTGAGCCGAGATCATACCACTGCACTCCAGCCTGGGGGACAAAGTGAGACTACATCAAAAAAAAAAAAAAAAAAAAAAGGAAAGAAAAGAAAGAAAGAAAAAGAGAGAAAGAAAGGAAAGAAGGAAAGAAGGAAGGAAGGAGGGAAGGAAGGAAGGAGGGAGGGAGGGAAGGAAGGAAGGAAGAAAGGAAGGAAGGAAGGAAAGAGAAAAGAAAAGAAAGAAATAAAAAAAGAAAAGTCTATTATTAATACCTTGGAACTAAGAAAAAGCCTGCTTCAGGTATTTCTTTGCTACATATTATCAATCTTGTCTCCTCTTATTTTCTATCTTCCTAAAGCCATGGGAATAAAGAAGAATTCTCCTGTAGAGGAATACAACTTGCTGTGGATTGGTTTCTAGATAAAGGCCATAAAGATATTACTGTATTTGTGCCTGCATGGAGAAAGGAGCAATCCCGCCCTGATGCACCAATTTCTGGTACTGTGTCAAATAAGACATATCTTCTCATCTAGAGACAGATCTGGAAGGACAGTCTGGGGAGAGATTTATGGTTCCAATGTAGATATTTATTTTTCAAAGTTGTTAAGTATATTTGAAGTATTTTTATTAAGTGTATATTTGAAAAGATTTCCAAATGAAGCCATCATTACTTTGTGGCATCTGACAGTTAAATAAAGAAAACTTCAATTCAGCAAAATATAAAACACAAAAGTCTGGTACCTAGGGCCAATGATATTGCTAAGGGCCATGGAAATGTCTTAATTTTATTTTCTTCTCACACCAGAAGAAAAAATTGAATATAATAGCAATGCATGTATAATGATGTATCTAGCTGGGTTATCCTTGGCTTTATACCAAAGCAATTGAAAATGAAACTTTTACTATTTAATATTTCTCTTTTTTGTGAGACAGGGTGTCACTCTGTCACTTAGGCTGGAATGCCATGGTGTGATCATGGCTCATTGCAGTCTCTACCTCCCTGGGCTCAGGTGATTCTACCACCTCTGCCTCCTGACTGGCTGGGACTACAAGTGTGTCCCACCAAGCCTGGCTAATTTTTGTATTTTTAGCAGAGACGGAATTTGCAGTGTTGCCCAAGCTGGTCTTGAACTCCTGGGCTCAAGCTATCTGCCTGCCTCAGCCTCCCAAAGTGCTAGGATTAAAGGTATGAGCCACCATGCCCAGCCAATATTTAACATTTCTTACAGAGGAAGGGGCCCAGGAAGGCAAAAATGCCTAAGGTGCTCAAAAGTCATGATGCAGTCCTAACGGCAGAAGGGTCTCTACATTCATTTACAACTATCTTCTGAGCATCAGCTATTGCCGGGTATGCCTAATGAGAAAGTCCAGTGAATGGCTGTCTGAGCTGTGTGTGAAGCTATTTGCCATCTGCTTAACAGTCTCTTGAGCCTCAGTCTGAGAATAGGTCCTAGCCCTGCTCAAGCCCAGTCAGCAAACGTTTTTGCCTCAGCAATTAGGAGACCAAAAGGAAAGGGGGTCAGCACTCAGATGCTATAGCTTGATGTTTCACCCTAGTTTTGGCCTTCCCTCAGGCAAAAGCCAAAACTGTTAAGTCCCTAGGAGAGATGCTTTAGTTTCCTCCTGACAGACACATCCTCAGTACTTCCTTGTTAGAAATCAACAACCCAAAACCTGGTGCTTTGGCCAAAGGACAAAACAAGCATCAAGAATGCTAAGATATCAATGTCCCTCTCACTCTTGTTGGTAGTTTTTAAAACTCAGATGTCATTGAATCCAGTTCCTTCATTTTATCAAAAAGAAGACTGAAGTCCAAAGGGGAAGATGACTTGCCTAACGTCATACTCCAAATTGATATCATAAGCCAGGAACAGGGCCTGCTTTCCCTCTAAGGGCACATAACATCGTCATACAGTACCAACTTTTGCATTTTTAATATTGAGGTAATACTGTTAATTTCCAAAGATGATTTCTGCTCTGTGGCATATAATCATATTTTGACAGATCAAGATATTCTAAGAAAACTGGAGAAAGAAAAGATTCTCGTCTTCACACCATCCCGAAGAGTCCAAGGCAGGAGGGTTGTCTGCTATGATGACCGGTTCATAGTCAAACTGGCTTTTGACTCTGATGGCATCATTGTGTCCAATGATAACTACCGAGACCTTCAAGTTGAAAAGCCAGAATGGAAGAAGTTTATAGAGGAGCGGTTGCTGATGTATTCTTTTGTGAATGACAAGTGCGTTTCTTTCCACTAGGCCTATATCCAAGTTTTCAGTAGGAATAGACTTCCTTTCATTTTAATAAACATTTACCGAACACTTACTGTGTATCATACATTTTGCTGGTTGCCATAGAGATAAAAGGATGAATAAGGAAAAGGACTCACCCTTAAGGGGCTCAAAGTGTAGTAGAGGAGCGAAAGAGACAACCACAATGTATTGCTGTAAGAGCTATAGTTAAAAGTTGTTTCTTAAAATTGCTTTGTCTAGATGAAGTAATAGAAAAAGGCATCCGAGAGGAGACATTTCAGATCAAGTTTACAGGTGGAAGAAAGGGGGCTGCTAGGCATGACAGGTGAGGGGAATATCATGAATAAAGTTATGAAGACATGAAAGTGGGTAGCATATTGGGGGAACCAGCAGACATGCCAGCATGGCTCAAACATATAGTTCATGGAAGAATGATGAACAGGGAAAATCATCCTTTCTATATGATAAAGTGGCAACAAAGGGAAGAACTGCTATATTAGCAGAGGAAGGGCAATTAGAAGGCTGTGACAGCAGTACAGGCACGAAAGTCTGAACGTCTAGTAAGAAGTAGGGGACAGAAAGGAAGACAGTCACCTCTTGCTTACTTCCTTTCAGATTTATGCCTCCAGATGATCCTTTAGGACGCCATGGCCCAAGCCTTGAAAATTTCTTAAGAAAGAGACCCATTGTTCCTGAACATAAGAAGCAACCATGTCCTTATGGTGAGTACCTATGCACAAAATTAAGTTCTGTACCACAGAAAACATAAGGATTCTGTGAACACTTTTCTCTTCCAGATTTCCCTTTCAAATGGGAAATCCTGGTTTGTCCACTGTCTGTGAGTTAAAGTTTGTGTCTTCATGTACACTGTTAGGTGATTAAAGAAAAAATCTTAGAAACTGAACAAGGAAAAGGTAGCTAGAATTGAAGATTAGTTGTCACTTGTAACAATAGAACATGTGCTCTAGCTGCCTACGTCCTGAACTATGTTGCTGTGAGCAGGGAAATAAAGAAACCTATATGGCCTGTGGAAGCAGAAAGGGCAATACCAAACTGATTTTGGCCCCAAGATGAACATGTGTCTCAGGCAGGTGACTGGACCCTCTGTTAACCTTATACTGATCTTTCCTTTAGATCTGTCTTTTCCAGTGTTTGTTTGTTGTTTGGTTGTTTTAAACAAAGTCTCGCTCTGTCACCTAGGCTGCAGTGCAGTGGCACAGTCTTGGCTCACTGCAACCTCTGCCTCCTGGGTTCAAGCGATTCTCCTGCCTCAGCTTCTCCAGTAGCTGGGACTACAGGTGCGTGATGCCACGCCTAGCTAATTTTTGTATTTTTAGTAGAGACAGCATTTTACCATGTTGGCCAAGCTGTTCTCAAACTCCTGACCTCAAGTGATCCACCTGCCTCGGCCTCCAAAAATGCTGAGATTACAGGCATGAGCCACCGTGCCCGGCCCAAGATTTTTTGTTTTGGTTTTTGTTTTTGTTTTTAATAAATACAGTTTTCTAGTGTTTTCATGCTCTTACCCAAGTCCCTCTGATACAAGGTTTGTGCGACATGGGCTGCTTGATCGAGGCTACTCTGGATGTCTGTCCTTTTTGGATGATCATTTGTTTTGTGGGGTGTTTTGGTTTTTGTCCTCAACATTTAAGTCACAGAGTACTTTCATGTCCATTATCTCATTTAATCTATACAATAACCCTATAATATAGGCATGATGATCAACCTTGTTTACAGAAGAGGAAAATGAGGCTCACAAAATATAGTCACTTACCAAGATCACACAGCTAGTAAGGGACATAGTTAGAATTGAAATTCAGATCTGACTGGACTCCAAACCTGTGCTCTTTGCACTGCATTATGCTGCTTTCGGTTACTCTGTGCTGCTTCAGCATGCAGATTATGCCTAGGCAAAGTTGTGCGTTATCGAAAAATTAAAGCTTCTCAACTGCTCAGCTTTAGCTTTTTTGTTTTTGTTTTTGTTTTTTTGTTTTTTGGGTTTTCTTTGACAGGGTCTTGCTCTATCACCTGTGCTGGAGGGCAGTGGCATGATCATGGCTCACTGCAGCCTTGACCTTCCAGGCTCAAGCGATTCTCCCACCTCAGCCTCCTGAGTAGCTGGGACTACAGATGTGCACCACCGCGCCCAGCTAATTTTGTTTGCATTTTTCTTTACAGATGGGGTTTCACCATGTTGCCCAAGCTGGTCTCGAACTCCTGGGCTGAAGTGATCCACCCACCTCAGCCTCCAAATTGCTAGGACTACATACATGAGCCACCAGATCCAGCCAGCTCTTAGCTTTTATGCTGCAATTTTCTCCATAGCTTTCCACTTTCTCTCTCCCCTCACAGTGTGTGATGCCTCCTTGGTGTTGTCTGTCTCTCATCTTTGTGGACAGTTAATTTTCTGCCTTTACCCCAAATAGTAAAACCCTAACCTGAGTGACCAGATTGTTACAACAGTTTCTGGCACGGAGGGTTACATCACTGAGAGAGAGTCTTACCCCAAGGCATTATTTTTCAGGCAAAAAATGCACCTACGGCCACAAGTGCAAATACTACCATCCGGAGCGGGCCAACCAACCCCAGCGTTCGGTGGCTGATGAGCTCCGCATCAGTGCCAAACTGTCCACAGTGAAAACTATGAGTGAAGGTACCCTGGCCAAGTGTGGCACAGGGATGTCTAGTGCCAAAGGTGAGATAACCTCAGAGGTCAAACGTGTGGCCCCCAAGCGCCAATCAGATCCCAGCATCCGGTCTGTGGCTGTGGAGCCTGAGGAATGGCTGTCTATTGCCCGTAAGCCTGAGGCTAGTTCTGTCCCCTCTCTTGTGACTGCCCTAAGTGTCCCCACAATCCCACCCCCTAAAAGCCATGCAGTGGGTGCACTCAACACCCGTTCGGCCAGCAGCCCAGTGCCAGGATCTTCCCATTTCCCCCACCAGAAGGCCTCTTTGGAGCATATGGCCAGCATGCAGTATCCTCCCATCCTGGTTACCAACAGCCATGGGACCCCTATTAGCTATGCTGAGCAATATCCGAAATTTGAATCCATGGGGGACCATGGCTACTATTCAATGTTAGGCGACTTCTCCAAACTGAACATCAACAGCATGCATAATCGAGAGTATTACATGGCTGAAGCAGACCGGGGGGTGTATGCCCGGAATCCTAACCTCTGTCCTGACAGCCGTGTGAGCCATACCAGGAATGACAACTATTCCTCTTACAACAACGTGTATTTGGCTGTAGCTGATACCCATCCTGAAGGCAATTTGAAGCTGCACCGCTCAGCATCCCAGAACCGACTTCAGCCTTTTCCTCATGGTTACCATGAAGCCTTAACACGAGTGCAGAGCTATGGCCCAGAGGATTCTAAGCAAGGCCCTCACAAACAGTCAGTCCCCCACTTAGCTCTGCATGCCCAGCACCCAGCAACTGGAGCACGTTCCAGCTGTCCTGCAGACTACCCCATGCCTCCCAATATCCATCCTGGGGCAGCCCCCCAGCCAGGCCGTGCCCTGGTGATGACTCGGATGGATAGCATTTCAGACTCCCGCCTCTATGAGAGCAACCCTGTGAGGCAAAGACGACCTCCCCTGTGCCGGGAACAGCATGCCAGCTGGGACCCGCTGCCCTGTGCAACTGACTCCTATGGCTACCACTCCTATCCCTTGAGTAACAACCTCATGCAACCATGTTATGAGCCAGTCATGGTACGGAGCGTACCTGAAAAGATGGAGCAGCTTTGGAGGAATCCTTGGGTTGGAATGTGCAATGATTCCAGGGAGCATATGATCCCAGAGCACCAGTATCAGACCTACAAGAACCTCTGCAATATTTTCCCTTCTAACATCGTCCTTGCAGTGATGGAGAAGAATCCCCACACAGCAGATGCCCAACAACTGGCAGCCTTGATTGTTGCTAAGCTTAGGGCTGCACGTTGATATGACATAGTACTTATTTCTTTATACGAATATGGATATTAATACTAATACACAAATACAATTATAGTAACTAATAATTTGTGTTGCGCTTTACAAGTTAGAGTGTTTACATCATTTAAGCGCATAACAACCCTGTGAGGTAGTTCTTAATAACATCCTCTTTTATAGAGAAGGAAGCTGAAGCTCAGTGAAATTAAGTGGCTAGCCAGGGTCACACTGCTTGCAAATGACCAAGTCAAGACACACACCCAAGTCCTCTAATTCCAAGTCCCATGCCCTGTTGCACTGCACCATGCAGGTAAGGGAGGACAAAACCCAGGGGGAGAGGTCTAGATGCAAGAAACCCCAGCGGATTCTTTCTTTTCTTTCTTTTTTTTTTTTTTTGAGACAGAGTCTCACTCTGTTACATAGGCTGGAGTGCAGTGGCGTGATCTCTGCTCACTACAACCTCCGCCTCCAGGGTTCAAACGATTCTAGGGCCTCAGCCTCCCAGGTAGCTGGGATTACAGGCGTGCACCACCATGCCCGGCTAATTTTTGTATTTTTAGTAGAGACGGAGTTTCACCACGTTGGCCAGGTTGGTCTCAAACTCCTGGCCTCAAGTGATCTGCCGCCTCAGCCACCTAAAGTGCTGGGATTATAGGTGTGAGCCACCACACCCAGCCTACCAGAGTTTTCAGTCACATATTCTATATTACAAAGTATGGATGATATATCCAATTTAGAGAGCAAAAGTATTAGGATCAGATCACATGTTGAATTAACCTTTTAGGTTTTTTCTAATAGAAATATTTAAAGCTATTTAAAAGTAAATGCATACTTTATTGCATGGATATCTGATCATTCAGTCTTTATTAACCAAGCTATAGGGTCATATTGAAGCTTCTAGAACTATATTTTAAACCTATTATTAGCAATTATATTGCATGTATGAATGTATATATTTGGTTTGAGATGTGTACCTATCTCTGTATAACCTTTCATATAGTGATAATGAGAGGGTAGGCTCTACGCAGTCCTTAGTCTATAGCTGTATAGGTCACTAATCTGACTTGATGATTTTAAGTCACATTTCATAGTTTCAACTAGTTTTGAGAGTGAAATTATATGGCAATATTTGAACATTGCTTTCTTAGGCACCAGAGCAAAGCAACTCTATTTCCTTTGCACATTTTACTTGCCAACATTTATTAACAGTTCTTAGCTTCCAAGTCTCTTCACCTTAGCAAATTAGGGATCAGGTTGCACTCTTCTGCAGAGGAACTGATGGTTAAGCTCACGTTCCAAGCATAGTATGTGTGTGCTACACAAGCTCAGAAGAGTTTGACAGGGACCAGGGGACTTACCACCACAGTCCACTTCCCTTATCCCAGGAGAGATGGCCAAACCCATGTGGCATTAAGCGGTGAATAAAAAAGCTTTACTCAAGGAGGAACTATTGGATGCTCTTTGGACTTCCGACCTATGCAGTATTCAACATCCCAAGATGAGATGTAATGGAGGACAGTGCATAGCTATGTAATCCACTTTCCCTTGCTGTCCACCTTTTGGGTAATAAGGTCAATCATTGGTGGAACAGAATTTCTTTAGGAAACAAACCCAGGGAATTTGCTAGGTGGAAAAAGGCAGTTTCCAAAAGGGGATACTGCATCTTTGCTAGTAGCTGGCTCAGTTATGCACTTTAAATCCATGCAAAGAGAGTGCATTTGCTGTTAAATAATTGTTAGAGATTAGAAGGCAGGACTTTTGGTTTAGGCAACACCATTTGCGCAACTTGTACCTTGCTCAGGGTGGAAAACTTTGTAGCTAAATGCCTCTAGAAGAGGTGTTTATTGTTTTTTTTTCTTAAGCTGCACTAAAGGAATTCCCTTTTTGAATCCATTGTATATTTCAATATTTCGAACCATGACCAGCTCACTATTTCCTGAGCTGGAACTTGCTAACTTCTATGATCGTTTTTTCATGAAAGTTGAGAAGGCCGGGCCTTGGCCTTTTGTTTCTTCATGAGAAGGTATGACACTGCCTATAAATGTTTCTTACTGTGAAACACTCTGAATGTGAGGCTGTAGTCAGGGTTGTTTCTGGTGGTTTGATAATGGCTTGCATGCTGCTTTCTGGCTTTCTGTCTCTGTCCAAGTTGATCAATACTGCATCTTAACCAATGTTTCACTTCAGTTAACCACAGATTTACATTCTATCTCCTATCCTCTGATCTTCATATACCCCAGCATATTGAAAAAAATGTACAAGCATTTTCTATAGGGTAGGTCCACAGAGTGACAGTTGACACTGTAGTGCTTGCTATTTCACACAGACACCATTTCATACATTCAACTTCTTGGACTTCCTAAATCGGCCCCGTGTCTAAATCAGGGTATTTGACAATCTCAGATGATGCTACTGCCTATGTGCCAGTTAGTTCATCTTCCTACCAAAATCATCCATGGCACCACAGTATCCACTAGCTGTACAATTTATAGGGAAGCACAAGATTAATCTTGTCACATGCAATCATCTTGAACATGTTCATATTTAGTACTCAAAAAATTTGTAAGCTCCTCCCAATATAGGAAATATTTTTTAAGGCAGCATATGTATTTCTGATTTACTAAAAATGATGTCATTCTCCTCTCATTCTTCTTTTTGGTATGAACCAAAAGCGGCTAGGAGCAATGCCTCAAATAACCAGAAATGACCTTTTGTTGATACAAATTGTATCTCTTTTTTTCCTGATTGTATAGCAACAAATGTACAAAACTCACCTTAAGCTAGGTTTGGCACTGAATTTTCACCACGATGTTTGTGGCACTGTGTGTCACAGGGAAGTAGCTCAGGGGTTGTGAGGGAGCTTTTATTTCTAAAGGGCAGTAGTAATTTATAGACAAAGACAATTTTTCAAGGCCTCTTTATTACCAGTGCACAGCTATCATGTGTACAATTTCAAGCATTATATTGCATAAGTTCTCTTTAGCCTATTAAATTTAATGTCCTTGCAAAAGGGATTTTATGTAAAAAGTGTGTTAGTGAATCATCTGCAAGAAACTATAAATGGAGCTATATAATTGAATACATAAATACAGCATGGTTCTTAGTTATTAGAGAGATTTTCTTTATATTGAGGTCTACACACTTCTAGACTTTCCATTTTGTCTGTAATTATAAAACAGCAAATAATAAGGAAGCGTTGGGACCCCCTCGGATGACTTGATAATAAAATCAAGCTTCCTTCATGGGGCTAAGCATGTGTCTTTCAGAATACTTACCTCTAAGAACTCAGCAGGGGTTACTACAAAGCGTTTTGTGTGGTTTTCAAGAAGCAGTATATTTTGCGAGAGATGCTTTGTAATTTTAATTATTTCACTGATTTTCTGACCTCATAGCAAGTCTGTGCCTGTTGAGGCCTTCAACTTTGTAGCTTTTCTGAATTTTTTTCTTCTTTTTGTGATTTTGTTGTTGTTTTCATTTTGATCTAAAGGAGAAGTGTGACCCCGGAGTGGCATGGTCAATCCAGGGCACCCTTTCTGTAAGACAACTCAAAGGAAAAGAAGCCTTTTCAAAGGTAATATCGAGCCATTGCACTGTCTCTTAAGGTGCCAGGTATGGAAGGGAGAATAACAGATGCCTTATGGAAATGGTCTACAAAACTTTTCTTCTTCTAAGTAATAAAATACATAGCATGATTTTCTCTCTCTCTCTCTCTCTCTCTCTCTCTCTCTCTCTCTCTCTTTCTCTCTCTCTCTCTGTCCACCCACTGCTAGATTCCAGAATACTTCACTTCTCTAAAATTCACTTTTTCTACTTTGGAATAAATTATCTTTATACAGTAATTCAAACACTGATTTATTTCCATTAACCTTTGGCCCTGAGTTTTCTTCGAACATAGAAGAGTTCATTTTGAAAGGCGCTCAGTTACCATTCTATCTGTGCTGTACGTGTGGGACTTTGTACAAATGCCTTTTGAGGGCCAAAAATTTCAATACACTTTGTTCTACTTTGTGAACCAGGTCTGGATCTGCACAGAGAAAGTAATGCTGAGCTATCCAAAGAGCCCGCTCAGGTCTCTCTCCTAACCCTTCTCTGCCTTTCCCTAGTTTGCTTATCCTCAGGTCTGACACTGAGGAGTGCATAGTCTTCAACTGAAATGGCACTACAGTTACTTCTCATTGGAAACAAGTGTATTTCTGGAACCTGCTTGTCTAAAATAGTTAATGCCTTTGTAAAGACTCAGTATATTCAATATCTATTGTATGGTAGCTAGCTATATACATAGATTGACTATTTTTAGTCCTGGTTTGTGTATTGTTGAGCTATAGTAGTTTGCTTTATCCATTTGTGGGATTAAACAATACTGTTTAATGGTTGTAAACTTTTATAAAATCTCTTTGGGTTTTTTGTTTGACCCAAACATAATGTAAGTCTCAATGACAAAATACAAAAAGTTAACAAGAGGTGAGTGAAAATACAGCCCTTCCCCAGTTTTGTCTGCCCCTAATAATGCACGTGCATTGCTTTGTATATGCTCTCACTAGCATGAATGTGCTATGACTACTTCATGAGGTTTTAATTTGTTTCACCTATAATTGTGATGGAAAATGCTGTATCACTGACAATAATGAACTGTAACCACAGTTATTTACTGCATAAACTATTTGTCTACTAACTACTCATGGCTCTGTTTCTTTAAGAACACCAACAACAATGGGCCAGGCATGGTGGGTCATGCCTGTAATTTCAACACTTTGGGAGGCCAAGGCAGGCGGATCACCTGAGGTCGAGAGTTCGAGACCAGCCTGGCTAACATGGCAAAACCCTGTGTCTACTAAAAATAAAAAAATTAGCTGGGTGTGGTGGCACGTGCCTATAATCCCAGCTACTCAGAAGGCTGAGGCAGGAGAATCACTTGAACCCGGGAGCTGGAGGTTACAGTGAGCTGAGATCGCGACACTGCACTCCTTCCTGGGCGAGAGTGACTGTCTCCAAAAAAAAAAAAAAAAAAAAAGAACACCAACAACAAAAGCCATATCACACATACATACATATACTCCAGCAGTATGCTCCTAAGTATTAAATGTATATCCTTGTGACTTATATTTTGAGATAAACTATAAAGACAGGGATCTCCCCAAATGTGTCCATCTGAATTTTAATCCAGTAAGCATGTGTCCTCAAATTTTTGAAGACTAATGGTTCCAAGTGCTAATCAAACTGGTGCTCCCTGCAGGGCAGGGCTGGGCCACCAGTCAGAACCAGGTCGGGGGCCCAGGGCCCAGACTTAATTTTTGTGCACAGCCTATAGTTTCTCCCCTGAATAGCCTCAGGGCCACAGAGACATCATCTGCTGACTCAGCCAGAATATCAGAGCCAAAAGGAGCCTAGCATCCTACAATTCACACTCAGAGGGTGCTCAGCTGCATCAACCACTTCAGGGGATAGTGCATGAACTGAGGCTCCAAGACTGCTGAAGAGTTTTGACCAAAGCCAAACAGAATTAAGGGCAAAGGCAGGACTGGAAGCCCAGACCTCATGACTCCCAGGCCGGTAAGCCCTTCATTATAGTGGAGTTGGTTCTTCCCTCTCTGGAACCTCCTACCCACCCTCCACCGCACTCCAGGCCAGTCTCATTCTAAAGGTAGAGGTGGCCATCATGGCTGCAGCAGAGCCCAGCCTACAAGCCTTTGGAAGAGACCATTTGTGAATCTGAAAATCTTTTTTTGTTAACATCCTCCATGGGACTAAGAGTGCTCATCTCTCCCCACCTTTTACCTCTTCTGTCTCTTACTCTTTCTGTCACATTCCTCGGGCATACGTGTATCAGGTTGCTACTGAGGACTGAATAGGGGTCTGGCCTATACTAAGCTAGGCAGACAGAAGAGGAACAATCCCTCTTGGAGAACTTGCACTCTAGTAGGGGAATGAAACACACTCAGAGAATAAACTAAGACATTAACACTTCCTTGGAGGGCAGTGGCAGCATGAGGGTAAGGAGAGAGTGGTAAGAACAACTAGAATTCCAAGAAGGACGAATCAACAAACATCCAGTGCTTCTGCCCTAATCTCAGATGGAAAATAGTCTGGTCATATTCCTCTGCACCTCTCCTCTGGGCTCATGGATTACCAAGTCCTTCACATCACCATGTTCTAATTACCTATCCTGTACCCTGCACTGGTGCCCCCAGACTTTGCCTTCCTTCTACTTCTTGTTCTGACTAGTAACTTCGCCTTTGAAGATCCAGTGCCAATGTTACCTCCTCTATCAAGCTGTCCAACCTCCTGGTCCAGCCATTGCTAGTCCCTCCCCACAGTAGGCCTAGCACGAATATTGAGCAATACCTCTTAGCCCTTGTCACTCACTGTGGCACACAGTCTCTACTATAAAACAGGGAGTTCCTTGGGTGCAGGAATCATGTTCTTTGCCACTGATGAATTATCTATCAGAGGGGAATCTCTGAATTACCGTTTTTGAATAATAATATAATCTAAGCTCCCTTTCCTTGACCCCTATCCCTGTAGTTAAATGTGTGCATTTCAGGCTGGGCACGGTGGCTTACACCTATAATCCCAGCACTTTGGAGGCTGAGGTGGGAAAATCACTTGAGGTCAGGCGTTTGAGACCAGCCTGAGCAACACAGGAAGACCCCTGTCTCCACAAAAAATTTAAAAATTAACCAGGTATGGTGGTACGCACCTGTCGTCCCAGCTACTCAGGAGGCTGAGGTGGGAGGATTGCTTGAGCTTAGGAATTAGAGGCTGCAGTGGCCCATGATTGTGCCACTGTACTCAAGCCTGTGAAACAGAGCAAAACCTTGTCAACAAAAATAAAAATGGAAATTGTGAGCAGTTCAGACTTTCTAATCAGTCTCTGATCTCTAATCAAAAGAAAAGGTCCATGGGCACTAGGCCAAGTAAGGTTGTTTCCTGACAGCTCCATTCCCCACCCACCAACCCCTACCATCTGAAGCCCTTCAACATGGCCTCAGAACTCCTAGGTTCCAGAAGGATAATAGCAAACAACGACCCTTGGCTCTTATTCTCCAGACCTGGACTAGAAATAAGCTCATGTAGTCTGCTTTTCATCTTTGTATCAGTCTTTGAGGGCCAGGGGAAAGCATGACAATGGGTTTTTATAAAGAGACCTGAGTCCCAACTTCAAGGCTTACCAACCCTGGCATGAGCCCACACCATTCATACATACAAAGCATGACATGTTTTAGACACTTTCCCATCTATTGTCTGTTTTGATCCTCTGAAGCATAGGAAGCAAATATTATCTCCCTGTAGGTGAAAAAAACTGGCATGATTTACCCAAGGTTGCTCCCCTTAAGTGGTGGAGCTTGCCTGGAACCCAGGTCTTTGATGAGCTTTTTCCTGTATACCAGTCAGTGCATCTGAAACTTCAGTGTGCATTAGTCACTTTAAGGGCTTGCTAAACCATAGATTGCTGTCCACTCTTCTGATTCAGGTCAGGAGTGGGATCCATTAGTTTGCATTTCTTTTTTTTGAGACGGAGTTTCGCTCGTTACCCAGGCTGGAGTGCAATGGCGCGATCTCGGCTACCGCAACCTCCGCCTCCTGGGTTCAGGCAATTCTCCTGCCTCAGCCTCCTGAGTAGCTGGGATTACAGGCACGCACCACAATGCCAGCTAATTTTTTTTTTTTTTTTTTTTTTTTTTGTATTTTTAGTAGACATGGGGTTTCACCATGTTGACCATTTGGTCTTGATCTCTTGACCTCATGATCCACCCGCTTCAGCCTCCCAAAGTGCTGGGATTACAGGCTTGAGCCACCGCGCCCGGCCATTAGTTTGCATTTCTAACAAGTACCCAGGTGATGTTGACGTTGCTAGAAAACACTGATCTAAACCAACCCATTAACTTGCCCTGTGGCCTTGGGCAAATCCCTTTTTTTTTTCTACCTCACTGAATGCATACAATGATGGGGTTAGACTAGAACTTTGACTTCCAGACCTTATTATTATTTTATTTATTTATTTATCAGCAAAACCCATCTTTCTGGCCAGGTGCGGTGTCCTGAAATCCCAGCACTTTGGGAGGGCGAGGCGGTTGGATCACCTGAGGTCAGGAGTTTGAGACCAGCCTGGCCAACATAGCAAAACCCCATCTCTACAAAAATACGAAAAAAATTAGTCAGGTGTGGTGGTGGGTACCTGTAATCCCAGCTACTTGGGAGGCTGAGGCAGGAGAATTGCTTGAACCCGGGAGGCAGAGGTTGCAATGAGCTGAGATCGCACCATTGCACTCCAGCCTGGGTGACAGAATGAGACTCCGTCTCAAACAAAAAAAAAAAAAAGAAAAGAAAAGAAAAGAAAAGAAATCTTATATGTGATTCCAATACATAAGAATCTGATGAAGTGATGGAGGGAACCCAGAGCTTATGGCACCTATCCCCCTCCACAGAGCAGGCACTAGAGTACCTTCCAGAGTACACATTTACAAGTCCCTTCACTAGATGTGGCCTAGATGTTCTTTGCAGACGTTTCCAGCTCTGATATTCCAAGATGCCAACAGACTTCTAGCATTTGCCATTGTGAGGGGAAAGGGAAGAATTGGAAGGAAACTGACATTGCATTAATCAGTGCACAAGACTGCTTTGCCCATGCCTAATGCTTGGATCATACACAGGAAAGATCTTTAACACTGCTCGGCTGTTGGGTTAATGGATCCCTTTGACAACTTGTTAAAAGCTGTGGACCAGCCCCCTAGAAAAATGATTATACACATACCCACAATGATACTTAGTATATCCTTTCAAGTGTTATAGACACTCTAGGGCAGGCGTCCCCAAACTACGGCCTGCGGGCCACATGCGGCCCCCTGAGGCCATTTATCCAGCCCCCCGCCGCACTTCAGGAAGGGGCACCTCTTTCATTGGTGGTCAGTGAGAGGAGCACAGTATGTGGCAGCCCTCCAACGGTCTGAGGGACAGTGAAGTGGCCCCCTGTGTAAAACGTTTGGGGACGCCTGCTCTAGGGGGTCCTAATCCAAGTTAAAACTCTTGACTGGGCTCTGGCACAGCATTTTTACCAAATTCCTCTTTAGCATTTTCTTAGCATAAGCTCTCTCCATAATTTCTTGGTGCAGCCCTTTACAGAAATCCCTTAAGGCACCTTAGCAGAGGCATCAGGTTATCACTTGATGACTTTGTTCTTCCTCATCAGGCTGAAGGCTCTAAGGAATGAAAGCATGGTTTATTTATCCCTATCTCTTGGTAGCTCAGGGCTGACATGAGGTAGGCACTCTAAGGTGAGGTGAGTTTCTGAGGGGACTGATGATCACGGAGAAGGGGCTCTGGATCAGTCCCTAAGATATTTCTGTGGCTCTAATGCACACCACAAGGAAGCCCACTCTCAAGAGTGACAAAGAAAAGCTTCTCTCAGCTTTCAACTGCTGTTTAGTGCATAGTGAGGGCAGGTGTGGAGAACAGCAGGAAGCCTGCTGGGTAGCAGCAAGAAGGCCTGGTGTTTCCCGCTGTCAAGGAGGAGGCTCTAGGCACACCACCTGGACACTTGCTAGGCTCTGCAGCCAGCAATGCCTCTGGGGCCTGATGCTTCCAAGTGAGCTGGCCTCATACTACAGCTGAGAACAGAAATGGTCTGAGGAGTCAGGAATAAGATATGGGTGGAGCCTGGTTATGGAAGCAATCAGAGCCAGAGGCCCAAAGGGCCTCAGGACCTAACTCCTTCTCAAAGCCTTGTCTGGAGCCTCCACAGTAAAGGGAAAACTATACTGGTCAGCCCCAGCACCCATCCGCTTCATCTCACAAACACCAAAACTACAGTTGCCTGTTTATTATTTTTCAAACAAACAAAAACAAAAGACATTCAAAATTCCCCTATGGTGGACAACTGAGTTGATGTGGCTGATCCAGGCTGTCTCCCAGGTTGTCTCAGGGAGCATCAGTTGTACTAGGGGGTGGGCTGTTGCCCTGGCAGGGCTGGATGAACACTTGCACCAGGGATGGCCATCAGAAGAGCTGCAGGCCAGTTTTGAGCCCATGCAGCTGCCCCTGGCTCCAGAGAAGGCCCTCGAAGTTGCTGCTGCTGCTGTTGCCACTTCCCAAGGTGCTGAGGAGAGAGTGGGAGGTCAGTCAGGGAAGGAGGCAGCTTTAGGCTCTGGAGGGGCCAAGAGTGCTTGACATGTGTGTGTCTGTGGGACAGGCCCACTCTCCTGCCTGACCTTACAAAGAGACTGAAGCAAATCCGAGAAACAACTTCATGCGGGCCCCAGGGGTGGTTTGGCCCTCTCCTCAGTTGAGGAAGGGAGAGAAGGAGGCAAGTAACTTTTCAAATGAAGCTTTATGCAGAGCCCTAGTACATAAACTAGATTAAAGCAAAGCTGTTTGGGTTGAGGTACGGGAGGGGGCCCCGCACCATCCCGCTCCCAAGACACTGAAAGTAGCTGCCTTAACAGGGCCTCCTTTCAAGGCCCTAGAGCAGGCGTCCCCAAACTACGACCCGCGGGCCGCATGCAGCCCCCTGAGGCCATTTATCCGGCTCCCCACCATACTTCAGGAAGGGGCACCTCTTTCATTGGTAGTCAGTGAGAGGAGCACAGTATGTGGCGGCCCTCCAACGGTCTGAGGGACAGTGAACTGGCCCCCTGTGTAAAAAGTTTGGGGACGCCTGCCCTAGAGCTTGGGGGCCAGGGACCTCCACGCTGGATCCCTCCCACACCCAATAGCTAGTTAAGGGGCCCAAGGCCAGGCCTGGGCTGTAAGACTAGGCCCATGATTGCAAGATTGCTTTAGGGAGGGTGGCTCTGCCCTCCTTCTCCCTGGCCCTGCTCATAATACTCTTGCTTCCCCTGCTTCCCGCAGGTCAAGGTCCTTGCAGCTGGGCAAGAGTGACAGCTGAGAGCAATGCCATCATTCTTCCTTCAGGCAGATCCATGGTTACACTACTGCAGCTAAAAAAAAACCTTACAGATGATCTTGTCCCACCACCTCCCATTACCCACAATCTTACAGACAAGTTAACTGAGGCCCAGAGATGGGAATGGACTTGCCCACGGCCACATAGCCAAGTCAGGGGTGGAGCTGAGACAAGAAGCAGGGGTAGGCATGCCCCTCCCCAGCAGAGGAAACCTCCCTACTAAAGAGGGTGTGGGAGATGGGCTGAATCAGCTTCCTTCCTGGTCCTCAATGAGCCATCCTTACTCAGGGCCAGCCTGGTTGGGAAGAGGGGGAAAGGGGACCTCTCTCTCAAACATGAGAATCCCACTCCTAACTACAGATCTCCTGGCTTCCCCAGCTGCTGCCTCTCCTCTCCAAGAGGCCTGCTGGCCATGGCCTTGGACAGAATCCATGGCATTGCCTTGGATCTGGCCTGCTTCTGGGGCCCCTGGGTTCTAAGAGGGGCTCATCTCCCAGGGAGTGGGCAGGCAGCAAAGGGAAAGACTCAGTTTCAGGGGCCCACAGGGGTTCTTCTCTGGCACTCACAGGAGTCTCCTGGTCAGAATGGCCCAGCATTCTGGAATGTACAGGCCCTCTGGATGGGCTCCTTTGTGTTACCAGCATAGCCCCTCAGCAAGGGCTGCTTGGTTCCTGGCTCCCTGGTGACCCAAGGGCTCCCACACCTGTGATCCAGAGGCGAGTTTCGAGGGACAGCATGGAGCCCTATGCAGGCCTTGCTACCAAGGGGCGTGGACAGTGCAGGGAAGCCTACTGATTACTCTGTGCACCTTTGGACAAATCCCTTCCCTTTTCTGGGCCTCAGTTTTCTCCTCAGGAACATGAAAATGCTGGATGAGAGCATCTATTCTTGACCTTTTAGGAGTGGTAGACCAGTAAGAGAATTGGCTGAAAGTTATGGACCCTTCTCCTCCAAAATGAGCGCACGTGCACGTGCAGGCACACATACACACACACACATCCATCCACAAGCACAAACTGAATGGAATCTGAGGATGCCAAGCCAGTTGTGTGTGGCTACATCACTGGCTCCCCACACTAGGTACAGGGAGAGCTGGCAAGTGGCCAGCCACCTCCCCCACCCACCTCACCTTGTCTTCTCTCCCTCCCACAGGTGGCAGAGAAAGGGGGTGAGAAATCCTGTTGCCATGGGCACTCACTCAGTCTTGCATGTTGAGGGTTCCAGCCGCTGCTCTAGCACAGGCTGGTCCAAAAGATACATGGTGTCATAATTCTCCAGCATGAGCTCTGCTGGGTCCTCGGTCTGACCTGGCATTCGGCCTAGGGGAAATGTGTCCCATCGCACGTCTTCTGTGGAGCAAAGGGAAGTGGCAAGACTGGGCTGATGAGCTGGTTCTCCAACTGACGCACAGGCCTGCTCACCCTGTCTATCCACCCACCCCACTTAGCACGGGTGGGCTCTCTAAGGATCTCCAGCTTCACTGCTCTCGGTATCACTTCTCATGAGCCCTTCTCCACCAGAGTGCTTCACCACACATTCTTTATGGTCCTTCTTGCCCTCTGTGTGTTTACATATACAAGTATACAACTACAGGCATTTTTGTTCCTCTTTGCTCTTTTCCTACTTCCCCAGGCGTGTTCCCACACAGACACAAACAACATCTTCAGACATGGCTGCATCACTCTTCAACTTCTCATCCTCACCCCTATTTCCCTGCCTGAACATAAACATGCACATACGCGTGTACACACACACACATACACATACACACACACACACACACACACACACACATATCATGGAGGGTCTAGATGTCCCTGAATTCCCACAGCACCGTCCGCTAAACTCATCAATAACTCAGAGTATCTGAATGACCTAGATTTCCTACACATCCACACACACACTCCCTTGCCTGTCTGAATACCACGTATTTTCTTAATGCAGAGATACACACCCCTCCCATGCCCATCTCAGGGTGGATTCCGAGATAATGTTCCCCCACCCCCTGCAGTTCTTGCCCCAAGATGCAAAAGGTATAGCCCTTTTCTAGTGAAGGGCTGTCTCACTATACATCCCACCCCTCACAGCCACCCAAATATGTATACAGAAGCACACATATATATGCCCTTCACTCAGTGACTGTCCCTTCCATTCACTCCCTCCCTCCCACACCTCTCATTCACTGGCATACAACCAGGAATCTTCTTGTCCCTACCTTCCCACACATGGGTACACACAGAAGGAGCAATGGCAAAGGAAAGGGAAAGACAACGTTCTAGACTTCCCGCATTCACAACTCACATCCCCCCAACATACAGATGCTCCACTTTAGGATGGGGATGCTGGGCATCCCCCTTCACCCCCTTTCCTATCACTGAGACACCTACCACACATTATTATATTAAATCTCCCTCCCCATCCTTCCACAAATGCATTCAGAATTTTCAAATGAAGCCTTCACTACTGCATTCCACAAAGATCTGTTTCTGGTCTTCTGCATCTTCCTGGTACTCAAAGATAATGTCCCTGGCATTCTGTAATGTGTCAACCTTGGACCAGCTTTTTATGTAACCCAGAGTTCCTCAGGAAGGACTGTTCTACTTGCCCAACCCCCTTCTCTGGCTCTTACAGGAAGTTGTACCTGCCTTAATGTCCTGCATTACTCCATGATACAGAGAAACCTTTGTGCACATGGGCCACTACCTACATAGGCTCTGTTGCTGACCTGATCATCCCTCTATCATCACTAACATCCTCAATGCTATCTACATCACTGACCCTGCCTCTTTAGCCTGATACCTTTGTACATGTCCCCAGTGACAGCACAAACATAAAGGCCACCTCTGAACGGCTATATCTCTATGCTTGTTCCCACTACCCCTCCATAGACACCAACCTCAATGCTATCACTTCTCTCTCACACAAATACCTCTTAGCCCTCATGGATCTCAGCAACTTTGCTTCCTCTTCACAAAGCTGCATGACAGCCTACTTGGCCATGACTTCTACTTTAACTGCCCCTACTTTTCCCTTTTTCCTACACACACACACACACACACACACACACACACACACACACTCTGCTGATGTCAATGCCCCACCCTTTCAATATTTGCAAAGACGTCCCAACACAGCTCTCCTTATCCTAAGTTATTTGTCACTGGGCCATGGTTTGGCCAGCAGCTAGCTATAGGCGCATGCACATACACACACAGAAAGAGACAGACTTTATGTTCCAGCCCTTCCACCCCTTCCATACGAGGGCAAACAAAGGCCATAGTTTCTTTCGCCATAATCTCATTCACTGCCTCCCCTCTCACTCTCTGCCACTGCCCACTCCACATCACACAGGCCCAGCTGTTCTCCCTCCCTCCCCAGGCTTCAGCACACAAACACCACACTGTTCTGTCATTCATTCTGGATCTAAGGCCTTCAAGGTTCCTGCTCATTAACCTAAGCAAGGTACTCAAAAGGAAGAGCAGATCCCTATCACTAACCCTCCCTGCAGCAGCTTCTTGGCTTTGGTTTCGCTAATTTCTATGCTCATCTAAAAACCACAGCATTCCTTATTCTCTCTTGTGATCTCACTTTGTTTCTCTGACTTAACATCCTAGGCTCCATCTTTCTAATATACACAGCAAAATCTTATCTCACCACCAGCCAGCCTCCAAGCACACGCACACATACACAGAAAGCACTGTCTCACTGAACATGAAAAACACGTGCAGAACCATATACACGCTCCCTACTTGCGATCTTCTGCCTCTATGTTACTGCCCAGGGCTCACTCCTATCTCATCCTCTCAGTGTGCTCTTTACATGAGGTAGCCGGCAGACTGACAGTGGTCCCTGGCATTCACAGGCTCCATCCTAAGAGGGGGAAGAAGCCAGCTGTCATCTATACACCAGGCTCCCTTCCAGGCTTGCCTCACATTAGCTATCGACTGCTACTTTTCATCTCTTCCTAGGGTAGAATGAAGCCTCAAGAGCCAGCCAAAGAGAAAAAAAGTACGTATGGGGACAAAGTAGTTCTTACCTGAACTAACCTGCCACGCAGAACCCTGCAAAGCTCCCCTTTTCTGGGCCAGAAGCCTAGCATTCTCGGCAGTGGGAGACTCTTGCCCTGTAGAGAAAGGTCCCACCTCCATTCTTTCTTCCTCTTCATCGTCATCGTCTTCATCATCATCTTCATCCTCCTCTTTTTCTTCCTGGTCATCATTTTCTTTCTTCTCCTCTACCTGGTCTGGCAAGACCTTTTTCTCCTCTGTTTCCTCTTCCTTGACATCATTAACACTGCCCTGCTCCTCCTGCTGCTGGGCCTTTCCTTCAGACCCGAAGCTGGAGCTGGCTGGTCTGATGCTCCAACACAGGCTGTCTAGTGTATATGGAGATTTCCCAATGGGGGAGGCCTCAGGGCCCTCCTGCACCAGGCTGTTTTCTCCACTCTGGGTATAAATGGAACAGATGCGCAGCAGCTTCTCCTGCTCCTCCTCTGGCAGGCCCTGCCCCATGGCTTTGAAGATGCTGAGCAAAGGGAGGGATGGGGTAGGAAAGATTCAAAATCTCAAGTCACTTCATACCCCAACACTCCAGGGTTTGAACTTGGTCTCTGAACTTCCAGACCTGCCTCTGAAAGGCAGTGTAGTAGAGCAGACAGAACATAGAAACAACAGGACCATGGACCCCGAACAAGCTCTGTGGTTCATCTCTGTGCCTCACTTCCATTCTCAGGTAAAATGAGGACAATAATGATACCTAATGTATAGGATTGTTGGGAGGAGTAAATAAGAAAGCTCACATAGAATGCCTGGCACAGTGCCTGGCACATAGTGGGCATGCAATAAATGATAGCTATTAGTCTGCACTTAAAAGCTACATCAATACACAAAACAGCCAACAGGCCTGCAGGGCTGGAAATGAGCAGATCCCTCTCTTCTCTGGCCTAGCTGAACAACCTGTCTTGAGCTCCAAGGATATGCCTGGAAGTGTTCTGGGCTCCTTCTGCGTGGAACACAAAGTGTGATCCTTTTAAATGGGAGCAGCTACAGCCCAGCCTGGAATGGAGGAAAAGAAAAAAAAAAGCAGCAGCTGACAAGACAAAGCAGGATGTGGGAGGGAGGCCAGATGAGCACTGCGAACCTACTGCAGGCACTGCGGGGCTGAGGGAGACAGAGAGCATGAGGAGGGCAGGAAAGACCAAGGGAGGGCAACGTGCAGGAGGTAGGGCCCAGGAAGCCCAGAGACAAGAGCAAGCACACGGTGCTGCTGCGTGCAGTGAGAGTAGCCCAGATAGAGGGCACAGCCTGTGCTGAGGAGCCGTGGGAGGAAGAGAGGACTGGGAAGGTAAGTGTGTGCACTGGCGTGTGTGTGAGGGGTCTCCTGCCAATTCTGAGTACACGTGAAGGCTACATTTCTGAAGATCACCATGGTGACCATGTGGAGGCTGGCCATGTGGAAGCTGGCCTGGACGGGCAGCCTGGAGGCAGGGAGACCAGGGAGGAGCCTGTTCCGACAGTTCAGGCCAGAGTCGGGGAGGGCTGACCTAGGGCACTGGCAGTGGAGATGGGAGGGAGTGAAGCTGTGAAGGACACACAGACAGACAGAGAGCAGGGCTTGGTGACTGATGGCAGGGGTCAGGCAGAGTTAAAGATGATGACACTGTGCACACAAAAGACGGCGCTAACAGCAAAACCACCAACAGATACAGAGCTGCTGGGAAGGGGAGCTCGAGGGGAGAAGAGGGTGAACACCCCTGGCAGAGCCTCACATAGAACCGGGCACCTAACAGGCACCCGGTCACGGATGGATGCAGATGGTTCACAGACGGGCCATAAGCTCAGCAGGCTGCTTTCTCTGGGCACATGCAGACTCGTCATATATGCATAGTCACTGGTCGGTGGGGTCAGGGCTGGGGGGCTGATGACTTGGCTGGGAGATCCTGTCTATGGACCCAATTTCATATTCCAAGAGGATAGTGGCTCAAATTAAATTGATATTGGCAGGCTGGGGAAAGCGCTCAAAAAGCTTCCAGCTCTATCAGAGGAAAAGCCAGAGAGAAACTTTGTCCTCTCATGGTGGTCCATTAGTGTGATTAATAATAAATATCCCCAGGCACTTGATAGTGGCAAAATGCCTTATCAGCCCTGGTTATGATTACCCACCTGCTACCTCGAGCTGTCTGGTCTGACCACTAAGGTGCAGGGGTGATACGAATCTTAAAATACACCCCCTTCCTCAGGTATGCCTGGTCATAGCTCAGGGCTGAGAAAGTCACAAGTTCAGGCTGATGGAATGAAGGTGGACTTTGAGCTCACACTACCTGGGCCAAGATCCCTGTCCCACCATCAACAAATGTGTTAGATAAGTCCCATCACTCCTTAGAGCCTCAATGTCTCATCTGTCAAATCGGGTATACTATATAATACTTCCACCTCCCAAGACTGCTGTGTCAAAGTAAATGAAATTAACCTCTACAAAAAAACACAGCACCATACCTGACGCTTAATTTCCAATAGTATCTTTTATTTTTTCTCTGGGAAAAACAAAAGCCAAGTTCTGTGTTTAACAGATGCTTTCTGCAATAATACAATCTAGTGGAGTATTACAGAAGAGCATGGGACTAAGGACACGCTATCTGAATTGTGGCCCCAGCTCTGACTTGCAGCATAATACCTGGGCAAAACCCGTTTCCCGCTCTGTGTAATGGGGTGATTAGGACTAGATTCACTGCTTATCTGGGGAAGGCAGGATCTGAGCACAAGGAATCGTACCCAAGTAAGCCGCTGTTACTGCTGGCATGTGTCGCATCCCTCTGGTATGCTTGGGTTGGGAGAAGATCTCTGTGGTCCAGACTTCTCCGAGACCAGCAGCTTCCACTCTGCAGGCACTTAGGATTGGAAAGTACCTTGAAGGCCACCTATCCAAACCTCTCCATGCTGCTCTTGTCACTCCCTCCCTCCCATTACATACACATGCCATGTTCCTTCTGGACTTTGTGAAACTCCCTTTATTCTTTCTCCTGCTTGAATTGTTCAAATGCCTCCTCTCTGAAACGCTTTCTGACTCATCTAGGCCCTTTTGGTTCTCCTCCCAATTTCCCACCCATCCATGTCATTTCTAGTTTAGAGCACATACATCTGGCAATGTGCTGTTCAGTCCCATCTCCTGGAAGTCTTGCCTTGACTGACTTCGTCTACAAAGCCACTTTGTTAATCTTACAAATACCTCTGTGTCCCAAATGCCATCAGGGTTAAAGAAAGATTTTTGGACTCAATAGGGGGTCAGGGACTAAGAGAGTCTTGGCATCCAGACTCCCACTTCATTCATTCCCCAGGCACTGGGTCAGCTCCCACCAAGGACAGCACTGCTGGGAATGAGAGAGCAGAGCACGGTTCAATTCAATGACATTTACTGAGGCCTATTTGGTGCCTAGACTTGTGTGGTGTGCTGGGGCACAGACAGCTGATGCAGAGTCCTTGCCCTTGAAAAGCTTAATCTGATAGAGGGAAGGAGACACTAGGGGAAGTAGACACGGCAACACAAAACCTCAGATTTGGGAAGTATTCGAGAGTCAACAGGACAGGGTAGATGGTGCTGCCACCAAGTGAGATAGGGAACAGAGGAGGAAGATCACTTTAGAGTTGAGATGGGGACTAAGATGACCAATTCTCTTTTGGTCACAGTAAGGCGCCTGTGGGCCATCCAAGGGGAGATGTCTGATGTGCAGTCGAGTACAGGAGGCTAAATCTTCGGGCAAGGGCCAGGTCTAGACAGAGATTTGGGCCTCAGCACTTTATAGGAACTAGTAATAAGCACAGGCATTTTTCAAGGAGGGGGTGGTAAACAGCATCAATGCAGCAGACACAGAGACTGACAAGGGCCCATTGATTTGGTAATTTGGAGGTCAAAGCAACTCTGGGGGTAAATGCCAAATTGCAGCAGGTTGAGGAGTAAGAGGGTAGTGAGGAAATGGAGAGTGCTGAGTGTAGACTACTCTTCTGAGATGTTTTGATGGGAAGGGAGGGAATGACAAGCTGATGATAATCCAACAGAGGGATGCAGGGTCAAAGGAGATTTTGCTTGTGTTGCTGCTATTGTTGTTTTGTTTTGTTTTAAGATGAGAAAAGCTCAGGCACGTTCCTAGGTTGAAGAGCAAGAGCCAGCAGAGCAAGGTAGAGGCTGGGGTGAGGCCCCAGCGATGCTGGCAGAGGTGGCTCCAGAGCACAGGTGGAGGAGCAGGCTTTGAGGTGGGGCAAGGCCACCTCATCCTGAGACTGGCGAGAAGGTTGAGTGCAGCCGCAGATCAGTTCACGACGGCTGGACCTCAGGTCGAGGGGGCCCTGCCGGATGCCTCCATGTGCTCGAGGAAGCTAGGGTGAAATGGGAGAAGGGGAGGGGCTTGAGGTGAGCGGTAAGGGTTTAGAATAGTAAGGAAATGGGAGAGAAAGTGGTCAGAAAACAAGTACAAGTTCAGACAAGCAGAACTGAGGCCTCGCCCGAGATTAAAAATCATACCTCTGCAGTGGCAGCAATCCGCAGGGCTATGTGGTTTTCTCCAGCAGAGCTCAGCTACCCGGGCTGAGGAGCAGGGGAAGCAGAATGGGGAGGATCAATTCCAGCTCAGGGGTTTGCAAGTCAAATATGGCCAAAGGATGGGCAGAGCTGAAGGTGCTGATGATGAGTGGCTGAACTGAGCAACCACAGACAGGATAGAGGGGAAGCAAGGTCAAGGGATGCAGGAAATGGAGGGATGGAGATCTGGATGCAGGCAAAGAGCAGATGTCATGGGATGCAAAGGTGAGAACTAGAAGGACGAGAAGTGGTGGTCATCGAGTGGGATGCTGGGATGTCAGCTTTCAGAGGTGGAACAGCTCTGAATGATGGAAATGGATTGCTGAGTGTAGTGGAGAATGAAAGTCACTGGAGTTGAGGAGCTGTAGAGTGTCAGATGAGTCATTCAAATGAAATAGATATTGCTCCAGAAAGCAAGAAGGGAATCAGGTGCTAAAGGCTTCCATGATTATGAGGGAAGTGGCTCAGGGTCAGAAAATGACAGAGGAAAGGAAAGGGAGACAACCACAGGTATTTACCAGTGCAATATTCAGTTTGACCATAGAACCCAGGGTGGATGGGGTAAAGGAGACTCACAGGAGGTATGGCTACCATGGTAAGTTGGGCCAGAATCAGAAAGATCTTTGAATGTCAGGCTAAGAAGCCTAGACTTAACAGGAAGGCAATAGGGAGCAACTCAAGGTTGCTAAGCAACTATCAGAGGTATACTTTGGAAAGATAATAGAGGAAACGGCATTGGGCATGGAGTCAGAAGACCTGGGTTCATTAATAAACAGCAGCTACCATTTATTGTGCACTTACTCTGTGCAGGCCACTGTGCTAAGCACTCTAGGGGGATTGTCTTATCCATTCCCACACTGGACTCAGTTCAGTCAGGTCTTAAGCTGTATGATCTTAGGTAAGAAAACCCTACCCCTCCCCTCTCTGGACTCAGTTCTCCCATCTGTCAGTGGGAGTGAGACTGGGCTAGATTGTCCCCAAAGGGCCCTTCCAACTCAGTCATTCTAGGGTTGTGTGGCCCTGAGGCTTGCAGGGCCTCACCCTCTTACCGGATGGAATTCAAGAGACTTACAGCCGAAGGAGTTGGGGGCTGGCCCAGCAAGGTGAGCCCAAGCAGGACTCAACCATCCGGGGCCAGTCAAGGGAGGCGGAGCAGGTGAACAGCCTCCAGCCCCTTCTTGCTTCCCACTGGCCTGCAGAAAATCGGCGAGCATTCCGTCCTGAGAGAGAAAAGAGGACCTAAGGAGAAGGAAGCAGTGAGCCCCCCACAACATTTCACCTCACAAAGTTTGGCTCTGTCCCTCCCCATCCCCCCAGACTCCCCACCTATACCTCCCAACTGCTCAAAGCATTCAGCCCAGTTTAGTTGGCTCTGAGAAGAAAAGGAAAAGGGAGATTTGTCCACTGCTGCCGCAGGACCCTCTTGGGCAAAGCTAAACCTTTAACACAGGAGGTGTTTGCCTGGTGCTTCTTAGCAGAGAGCTGAGGACAGTGGCAGCGGCTCCTGCCTGGGCTGCCTTAGGCCCTACGGCTAGGGCTAGTCTCCCTCACCAGTCTTGGTGTTGGCCACGATCAGTTCAACGGTCCATCTGAGGATGTAGGTAGGTCGGATCCCGCTGATCCCCAAAGCTGGCAATTCAGAGAGCATCCTCTCCAACAGGGCCTGCGTGAAGTTCTGGGAGTGCAGGCCCCTGAGTAGGGGCTGCCAGAACTGAGAGAACGGCTTTGGCACCATGACGTCATTCAAGTCCACGTTTTCTGGTTTGTAAGGGACACCCATTTGTGGGGGGCAATAGGAGGGAGAGAGCAAGAGAGCACGAAAGAGAGAGCAAGAGACATCAAGAGAAAGGAAGTGAGAGTGAGAGCAAGAGAATGTGTGCGCGCGCGCATGAGCCAAGCCCCCCACCGACAACAGAGTTGCCACCGCAGAACAAAGAAAAGAGGAGAGCAGAACAGCAGGGAGAGAGAAACCAGTTAGTATCTGGCAACCAACAACTGACTCAAAATAAGATATAAACAAAACAGAGCTCTGGTTCTAGCTTCAGCTTTGTCAGTAACTCACTGTGTGACTTTGGGTCAGTACCTTCCCCTCTCTGGACCTCAGTCTGACCATCTGTAACATGAGGATGTTAGACTAGATGACCTCACAAGGCCCCTCCAATTCTGCTGTTCTAGCTCTCTAGCTAGCAGCTAAATCACAAGGAACACGGCACAACAATGTCATTAAGACTCCCCCACCCCGCCCCATCCCACCGCATCCCATTCCAGACCACTTAA
Organism: Saimiri boliviensis; assembly: GCF_048565385.1. NCBI lineage: Eukaryota > Metazoa > Chordata > Mammalia > Primates > Cebidae > Saimiri > Saimiri boliviensis. Next base: position 54,886,010 of record NC_133470.1, read on the forward strand.
GGACAGCCCCACAACTGTCAGTAGGGCTACCTGTTCTGCTCAGCCAGGTAGGCTGAGGGGCTTCCAGAGGCCATAGAGAAACAGCCTTCACACCCCAGTCCAGGGCCCCCAACCCACCCCAGGTGTTCCCACCCAGGAAACAGAACCCTAAGACTGCAGTGAGCCCCCAGAACCCTACCTTCATACTCTATCTGCAAAGCTGCCAACTGTTCAAATGTGGGGACAAGGAAGCCATCATCCAGAAAAGCATCCAGCACAGCCTCCCTGGAACAAGAGAACAATAGTTCAACAGAGTGATGCTGGCAGAAGACCTTCTCCTACTCCTCCACCCACCCCCAAAGTAGCTAATGCGTCTGGCTCAAGTGGCCAAAGCAGCATAGAGAAAGGTGGTAGGTGGGTAGGAGCGGGGAGGAAGGGAGTTGACAATTGGATCTTAGGCTTCAGCCTGCTTGGGTAGGGGCTGGCTAGAGGCTGGGATCAGTGGGTTTTGAACAAGTGTTTACCAAGCACTAATGCCGATCTACATCCCATAATGAGGGAAGTAGTGTCCAAATACACTTCAACACACAAATAGAAAAAAGTTTCACATCCACAGAGGAAGGAATTCAATGTCTGGGATCATGAAGTCAAGGGCTTTTAGACTCAGTTCTTGCAGTCTGTTTCTCTTGACCATTCTCCAGTACCCTACCCCATCTTTCCTCCCTGGCTACCTTCTTTTATATCCTAGAAGTAGAAACCTTGGGGACCCAACTGCTAGATCAAATATGGTCCGTATACCTTATTACTAGTGGATTAAAAAACCCAGAACAAAGTAAGAGGTGTTGCAGGAGTAGGCTATAGGAGTAATCTCTCATTCCTATCTATTAGTCCATTTATGCCTAGTGTTCCATTATTGGAACGCTAAGCCTGTGGGAGTTATTTATATCCTACTGCTTAAGGTCTTTACCAAGGTGTGATTTTTCACACACAAAAAAATGTGCAACCTCCAGCATAAATGGGTTAATAGCTCAAACCTACACCAGCAACAGCAAGTGATTCCTCCAGAATCAGTGGCTTCCCAAGAGGCTCTCTGCTACAGTTTGGATGTTTATCTACTCCAAATCTCATGTTGAAATTTGATCCCCAATGTTGACCATGGTGCCTGTAGAAGGGGTTTGGGTCACTGGGTCAGATCCCTCATGAATGACTTGGTGCTGTTCCCACAGTATCAGGTTCTTGTTTTATCGGATTCTGCAAAAGCTGGTTGTTAAAAAGAGCCTGACATCTCCCTCTCCACCTTGCCACTTGATCACTGCACATGTGGGCTCCCCTTTGCCTTCTGCCATGAGCGGAAGCAGCAGCCTGAAGCTCTCACCAGAAGTAGATGCTGGCATCATGCTTCTCGTACAGGATACAGAAACATGAGTCAAACAAACCTCTTTTCTTCATAAATCAAACCACCTCGGGCATTTCTTTATAGCAACACTAAACAAACATAGACACTCTCCTAGCTGACCAAGCCTAGACACAGAAAAAACAGCTCCCAAGGTTTCCTAGTGCCTGGAAAGTTGACATACTTAGATCCCTCCCTCCAGCATTACCAGACAGACACACTGTGTTAGGGGCATAGTTTTTCCAGCTGGTAATGAAGCCACCACCCACCCCTTTGCTGAAAGGCGGAGCCAAGAAACCTAGGCTGGGGAAACACTGATAAAATGCTTTTGGAACTAGTATCCTGGACATGAAGAGAAGACTCCAGGGGCAATCCCAGTCTACACTGCAGGTTCCCACCCAGGCTTACTCTGCCACCTACCACCTACCTACACTCTCCAACTTCTCTCTAGCTGAGGTTTACCACTGCCTCCACAGGTTCTTAGTGGAAAGTCCCCCAAAGCCCTTCCAGCTGAATTTAGAAAGCCCTCAAGAGCTGGGGAGGAAAGAATGGGTAGACATACTATGTGCCTGCTTTGGACTGAGCTGAGCACTCTGTTTTGGAAAAAAGGCCACAGCCATACTTGAGAGAGTAAGAACTTAGTCTCTAGGAGCCAGACTCTGAGAAGGTCCCACATCTGTTCCCCTAACCATGACTATCCAAGGGATGCAAATACCCTCCAATGGCAGGTGAAAAGAAAACGTCAGGCCAAGCGTGGTAGCTCACGCCTGTATTCCCAGCATTAAGGGAGCCCAAGGCAGGCAGATCACCTGAGGCCAGGAGTTCCAGACCAGCCTGGCCAACATGGGAAAACCCCGTCTCTACTAAAAATATAAAAATTAGCTGGGCATGGTGGTGTGTCCCTGTAGTCCCGCTTCTCGTGAGGCCAAGGCAGGAGAATTGCTTGAACTCAGGAGGCAGAGGTTACAGTGAGCCAAGATTGTGCCACTGCACTGCACTGCAGGGTGACAGCGAAACCCCAACTCAAAATAAATAAATAAATAAAAGACCAGGCATGGTGGCTCATGCCTGTAATCCCAGCATTTAGGACGCCGAGAGGCAGGTGGGTCATGAGGTCAGGAGTTCAGTACCAGCCTGGCCAACATGGAGAAACCCCCATCTCTACTAAAAATACAAAATTAGTCGGGCGTGGTGGTGCACGCCTGTAATCCCACATATTGGGAGGCTGAGGCAGGAAAACTGTTTGAACCTGGGAGGTGGAGGTTGCAGTAAGCTGAGATCGCACCACTGCAATCCAGCCTGGCCGACAGAGCAAGACTCCATCTCAAAAAAAAGGGAAAAAAAAAAAAAAAAGACCAGGCCAGCTGCAGTGGCTTACACCTGTGATCCCAGCACTTTGGGCAGCCAAGGCAGGACAATCTCTTGAACCCAAAAACTCGAAACCAGCCTGGGCAACATGACTGAGACTCCATCTCTATAAAAAATTTAAAAATTAGGGCCCGGCGTGGTGGCTCACGCCAGTAATCCCAGCACTTTGGGAGGCCGAGGCGGTTGGATCATGAGTTCAAGAGATCAAGACCATCCTGGTCAACATGGTGAAACCCTGTCTCTACAAAAATATAAAAATTAGCTGGGCATGGTGGCGTGCACCTGTAGTCCCAGCTACTCGGGAGGCTGAGGCAGGAGAATTGCTTGAACCCAGGAGGCGGAGGTTGCAGTGAGCCGAGATTGCGCCATTGCACTCCAGCCTGGTTAACAAGAGTGAAACTCTGTCTCTCAAAAAAAAAAAAAAAAAAAAAAAAAAAAATTAGGAGGCTGAGGTGGGAGGATCTCTTGAGCCCACGAGATTGAGGCTGCGGTAAGCTATGTTCTCACCACTGCACTCCAGTCTGGGAGACAGAGTAAGACCCTACCATAAAAAAAGAGAAAAGGCCAGGTGCAGTGGCTCATGCCTGTAATCCCAGCGCTTTCAGAGGCCCAGATGGGCAGATCACTTGAAGCCAGGAGTTTGAGACCAGCCTGGCCAACATGGCGAAACCCTGTCTTCACTGAAAAATATAAAAATAGCTGGGTGTGGTGGCTCACGTCTGTAGTCCCAGCTATTCTTGTGGCTGAGGCAGAAGAATCATTTGAACCTGGGAGGTAGAGGTGGCAGTAAGCTGAGACTGCTACACTGCACTTCAACCTGGGCAACAGAGCAAGACTGTTGATATATGGTGGGCACTGCTAGTCTTGTCTTTTTTTTTTTTGTAAAAAAAAAAAAAGACAAGACTAGCAGTGCCCACCATATATCTTTTACCTCAAACTTGGACAAGGGCTAGGCAGTGTCATTATCAAGGGATTTTTCTAGTTTTCAAGAGCTCCATATGCCACCTGACAGAGAGGAAAACAGCTGGCCAGAAGACGGATAATAGTGGGCATTCTGGCCTTTTGCCATTTTAGTATAGGCAACCCTCACCTGGAAGTTGGCAGGGTTGAGGGCAGACAGTTCTGCCAAATGTAGGGTCACTGTGGAGGGAAATCAGGATTACCCCTGGGATTTTGTACAGGAGAATGGCAAGCTAGGATATGGAAACCAATTTGAAAGAGGCTGCTACCCTCTATCCTAGAGAATATGCAGCTCCCAGTTACCTAGTTACACACCTGTTCTCGCATGTAACGCCCTTGAGCTCTGCCAGGACACATTCTACACGTGGGGACGGGTTATTCCACGCCTTAATGGCCTTAGGTAAATACCTAAATTTCTCCAGCACCTGCCAGCAAAGAGGGTCCCATCAGAAGGCTGGTTCAGCCAAGCAACGCACCTCCACCCCTCCAGGATCCCTTCCCATAGGACCTCTCAGCACTACCCTGCAGGGGACAGGGCAGGGCATGCAGGGGTGGGTCCACAACTCCCCTATTGGCCTTGCTACTAAAAATAGCCTGACTCTCAAATGCAAGACTTAATCCTCCTTCTCCCTTCCTCACCCCTCTTCCCCCTCCCCCAGCTGAATTTCCTGTGGGTAAATACTGAGACGTTCAGTGGAGGAATTTGGCTAGAGATAGAGACTCTTGGGCCATAGGGCCAAGGATGAGGGGAGGTAATGAGTTACAGAAGATAACTGGGAAATCCAGGTTCTAATCCCGATTCTATCATTAACTGTGTATGTGACTCCCTCCACTCATCCATGGCTTCAATTTCTTTCTTTTTTTTTTTTTTTTGAGACGGAGTTTCGCTCTTGTTACCCAGGCTGGAATGCAATGGCTCGATCTCGGCTCACCGCAACCTCCGCCTCCTGAGCTCAGGCAATTCTCCTGCCTCAGCCTCCTGAGTAGCTGGGATTACAGGCACGCGCCACCACGCCCAGCTAGTTTTTTGTATTTTTAGTAGAGACGGGGTTTCACCATGTTGACCAGGATGGTCTCGATCTCTCGACCTTGTGATCCACCCGCCTCGGCCTCCCAAAGTGCTGGGATTACAGGCTTGAGCCACCGCGCCCGGCCTGCTTCAATTTCTTAATCTGTGAAAAGGGAAAGCTGAGCTAAATGGTTTCTGAGCTACCTCCTTTCCTACTAAAAACAGCACCCCTCCAGCTCACCCAATTTACGGAAGCTCCTGGGCCCCATCTAACGGTCAGCTGCGGAATTGCAGGGCTGTGCAACTACCCATCCCAGTTGTTCCCTACCACCCAGTAGGGCAGATTATCCGCAAACTTCATCAACTGCTCCCTTCCATCGGTGTGGAGGATCAGCCAATTGGACTCTGCTCCTCTTGTCTCCTTCCTAGTTACCCCCTCTCTTTCCGAGAAGTTCCCTCACGCTTTGTCACTTTTCTTTCAAATTCCTTCTCAAGACTTCTCTCAGGTAGCTGGCAAGAGGGAAGAAATGGCTGGGGCAGATGAGAGTACACCAGCTCCAGGACACTTTCTTACCGTAAACTGCTCCTCTTCGTATGATACCAGCAGTTCTCGGGCTCTTTCTGAAACAGAATGGGGAGACAGATAGGACTGCCAGCCCAGACCCCTGTTCCTGCTGGGATTCTGAGCCTCTCTCACCTCATTTCTTTGCTTATTTTTTTTTTTTTTGAGATGGAGTTTCGTTCTTGTTGCCCAGGCTGGAGTGCAATGGCACGATCTCAGCTGACCGCAACCTCCGCCTCCTGGGTTCAAGTGATTCTCCTGCCTCAGCCTCCCAAGTAGCTGGGATTACAGGCGTACACCACCACGCCCGGCTAATTTTGTATTTTTAGTAGACACAGGGCTTCTCCGTGCTGGTCACGGTGGTCTTGAACTCCTGACCTCAGGTGATCTGCCCGCCTTGGCCTCCCAAAGTGCTAGGATTACAGGCGTGAGTCACTGCACCCAGCTTCACCTCATTTCTTGAGTTATAACTGGGAAACTAGAATTCCTTCTCCACCTACTTCACAGGGCTCAAGGAAGACAGTTTGAGGTGAATGTGTCACTATACTATGAAAACAAGCCAGGAAGATGGTTTGTGACAGTAATTGTTTAAGCTAAGACTCACCACAGGCCCCAGAGGAAATGCTGAGTCAGGAAACTACACAGTGTTAACTCTAAGCCTGAGCCTTCTGGGCTCATGGGCCCCTTTCTGCCCTCCAAAACACCTACCGTATAGCTCTTTACGACTCAGGGCCTTTTTGCAAGGAGAATCCATCTCTTCGCTGCCTTTGCTGTCTCCGTCGGCCTTTACATCTGACTCCACACTTTTCCCGTTGTCCTGAAGTTCTGGTTTCTGTTCTGTGATGTCATCGACGATAATGTTCTTATCTTCCTCTTGGTCCTCATCTTCTATCCCTTCCCTGAACTCCTCCAACTCCCAGGTCTCTCTCAGGCTGCTCTCCAGTTGGCGGCACCAATAGGTCTTCTGGAGCCAATCCAGGACAAAGTAGCAGCCTAGAGGAGGGAAGGCAGGCAGTGCCACAAGATCAGGCAGGCAACTAACAGGCCTCCAGCCTCATCTTGTGGGCATTATAGGAAGGCCCCAGGAAAAGGCTCGGCTCCAAAGTTCAAATCTCAAACATCCAGAAGCAGCCTCTTTAACACTGGGTTATCTGCCTGTTCTTTGCTTTCTCCTGTTCACCAGCACTTTTCCTAGAAAGCAACTAATATTGCACTTAGAGAAGGGATGTAAAAGACAGCAAGGAGCTGGTAAGTGGGAGAAGTAGGAATCAGCCCCATTAGCTAGTTACACGTCCTTGGCTACATCTCCCCTTTTGTAGATCTTTTTCCCATCACAAACAGTGAGGCTAAATCCAGGATTCTTAATTGGGATGGGGTGGACGTCCAAAGAACTCCTGGGTTCATGACACTTCTGATGGCTCATGCCTGGCAACCTCCCCACCTCCACTACGGTGAGGTATGTGAGGCTAATGAGGCACTACCTCAAAAACAAAATTTAAGGGGGTGGTCAGGAACTGTGGCTCACACCTATAATCCCAGTACTTTGGGAGGCCAAGGTGAGCGGGTCACTTGAGGTCAGGAGTTTGAGACCAGTCTGGCCAACATGATGAAGCCCCATCTCTACTAAAAAAAATACAGCCTGGCATGGTAGCTCACGCCTGTAATCCCAGCACTTTGGGAGGTCAAGGCGGGTGGATCATGAGGTCAGGAGTAAGAAACAAGCGTGACCAACACGGTGAAACCCTATCTCTACTAAACATTAAAAAAAAAAAAAAAATTAGCCAGGTGTGGTCTATAATCCCAGCTACTCAGGAGGCTGAGGCAGGAGAATCACTTGAACCCAGGAGGTGGAGGTTGCAGTGAGCCAAGATCGTGCCACCGCACTCTAGCCTGGGAAACAGGGTAAGACTCGTCTCAAAAAAAAAAAAACCTTAAGGGTAGGCCAAAAACTTCTGTAGTCAAAACTATGAAAACAGTGCCTTGATAAGCCATGTTGGAAGTTAAAACAAAAGGAGAAATCAGTAATACTAACCCTGTTTTATTTAAAGTTTTGATATTGTGTTTATCATAAATTTTTCTAAACTAATATGTTATTTATCTTGATTATGGAACTTCTGAATTCTTCCCGCCTTAAATGTTGTACCCAAGGCGAGGCCTTACTTCTTTCAACCTAGTCCCAGCCCTGACTCCAGGTGGAGACCCTCCTGCCTATTCCTCTACCCTCAATGCCACCAAGCCCAGGTCCCTGGGCTTAACTGTGATAGGTATACCCTCTGAGGACTAACCTCTACGGCAGTCATTTATATGGGGCATTTTCTTGTGGGTCAACTCATGGCGAAGGTCAACAATCCAATCCGGAATGTTTACCTGATTATAGGGGAGGGTGTGAGTACAGAAATGAGAAAAGATTAAAGTTGGAAGGGAACCAGAATGAATTATCCTGACCACCCCCTGCCCCATTTTACAACTAGAGAAACTGAGGTCCTGAAAGAAGATTCCAATCATAGTGACAGAGCCAAGGTCAAAAACCAGCTCTCCTGATTATTTTTTTACTGCTCTATAGAGGAGGTCTTGAAAATAAGAAAAGCGGGCCGGGCACAGTGGCTCATGCCTGTAATCCCAGCACTTTGGGAGCCCAAGGCGGGCGGATCATTTGAGGCCAGGAGTTGGAGACCAGCCTGGCCAAGATGGTGAAACCCCGTCTCTACTAAAAATACAAATGTAATCCCGGCTACTCGGGTGGCTGAGGCACGAGAATCGCTTGAACCTGGGAGGCGGAGATTGTGGTGAGCCAAGATCACGCCACTGCACTCCAGCTTGGGCAACAGAGCAAAACTCTGTCTCAAAAAAAGAAAAGAAAATCAGAAACAGAAAAGGCACACACCTCCCCTAACCACCAACCACCCTTCTACAACAAAGAAATCCCTGTGAATGAGCATTAACAATCATGTTCTCCAGTCTCCCTCTCCCCTGTCCTTCTCCCTGAATATCCTTTACCCCTGCTTCCCTCACACACCTCCTCCAGGAAGCGCTAATGACTGAAAACATGCCTGCCCTCTGGGCCTCTATATACTTCACATATTGACTCAAGGCAGGAATGTCTGAGTTATGGAAGTGGGAGACATGCGATGGGAATTCTTGACTTACAAAGTGATTCATAGTGGCTGGGCTGTCTCCTTCTTTCAGACTGTCAGCTCCCTGAGGGCAGGCACTGTGACTGTCACCTCTTTCCTGTCCCCACCCAATGCTACATTTGGGCTCCTCCCAGCAAGCTGGGCAGGCCAAGCCCTCTGAGATACCAGTCATGAGCAAGGGAGCAACTGCGCTTCCTTTAAGCTGGAAGATGAGGCTCTGGGATTCTTGCTGGGCTTGGCTGGTAGTGGTGGAATAAGCTAATCTGACTGTGTGCCCACATTACTCCACACCCCATTTGGTGAGCCCTCTAGGAGAGAGAATTGAGCAAGGCCACTGTATGATACGTACCTCTTGAGCCAGACACTTGAGGGGGAGCTTAGCAAACTTTGTCTTCCTCTCTGAGATAAGATTCACAAACCTGGAGTTGAGGGAGAAATGAGTCGCACAGCCCAAGGAACTGTTTTATTCCAAACACTTTGCTGAGTTACCGACACCCTGCATTTATTTCCACAACTTTTCCACTGACTGTCCTGTCCTAGTCTTACATTTACTGAGATTGCCCTATAACGAAGCCATACAGATGAATAAGACACCGCTCTAGCCTTGAACAGTTCAGTCTGGGATAAATTATCATGACATAATGTAACGTATCACGATAGAACACAGTATGTTATAAATGCTGCAAAGGACTACATCAAACGACAACGGGGAGTACTGCTAACCAATGGAGAAAGTAAGAAGAGAAAGGGAGGATCTCAAGGCAGACAAAGGGAAGAACAGATAAACAAAGACTTTGACAGATACGAAAACTCAGTAGCAACCTTTTTTCCAGTTTGTATACAGCTAGAACCATGAGCCACTTTGTAAGTCAGGAATTCCCAGCCCATGTCTCTACTTCCATAACTCAGCAACCTTTCAGTGTTCATAGGGTGAAGGGGAAAAGGGTGGTGCTAGGAATAGACAGGAACAGGGTTGGAAAGTCTACATCAAATCACGGCAGAGAACATCACGTCATTCAGACAAATTCCTCTGGGTGAGGAATTCAAAAGTAAGAATAAATATCAGACCATCAAGAGATCCACACAGATCACCAGGTCTGAATCCCTTCCTCCATATTCTAAGAGAAAGAAAAATGGAAGAGAAGGCTTTCAGGAAAAAGGGAAAGAGGAATGTGTTGACAAGGGTACCAAAAGCTGTTAAGTCAAGCGATAATCACAGGCTGACCCACACTGAGGTACACGTAGAGTTTTGCTTCAGGTAACACCTAAAACCAAGTTTTGCTTATCACATGCCTTCCCCGCCTCCAGTCCCCAAAGCCCACCTCCACCCTTACCCCATGCAGGTCTTACCTGACCAATGCCATGCCATAGAGCAGTCTAAGTTCATCAGTGCCCAAGCCACCAGTTACATCCAAGAGCTTACAGCGTACCAGGTCAGCAGTAGAAGCCACTGCCAGGGGGAGTTCGTTGCCTGACCTAAAGGGTCACAGTCCAGCACCATCATAAAGAGCCCTTACACGGTCCACCCTCTACCTCAGAACCTAGGTTGTTGCCGGCTACACCCATCATATTCTGGTTCAAGAGCATGAACAGACACAAAACAAGAAGGTGAGAGGAGACAGGGTAATGTCTGCGGGATTCAACAGTATATAGGGCACGAGAGGTTGGCTAGGCCTTATACAGGACACCTAACTGGTAGACTGTCAATTAACAGTGTGGACACACCCCTTTCTTTCACTCCTAAATCAACTCACTGAGCTAGAGAAGCCCCACCCCTTGTTAGTCAGCTCCCAACTCAATCTTACCAACCGGACTGAGGCGCTTGCAGGCAAGACTTCCTCCCTGCTCTCCCTAACTGGAATCGGAAATCCACCCTAGGGTACTAAACTACTAGGGCCTCACTAGTCCCTCCAGCATCCTCTCCCATCCAAGTTGGGAGAAGGTCACTTTCTGGAGGTAATGGATAACCTCACAGATATTTGTTGAGGCACAACCCCTTACTTTCCATCCACAAACGGGATTTCCGCAAGAGATGGCCGCGACGTTTCCCCAGGCATTTAGGAGAGGAGCAACATTAGGCGACTTAGGGAAAGACTGGAGACAGGGCCTTATAGAAACGACAAAGGAAGAGGTGCAGTGCCACCAGCACGCAGGCAAAACGGCCGAGCCCGCCACCTTACCTGCTCCTCCACACCGTGATGCGGTTAAGCGCGTACCGCTGCAACCTATGGTCGTCACAGAACAGATAAACAGTCACTTGGTCCCACTCGGCCCTGCTGGCCCAGGCGACCACGACACCGTTGGCCCAAAGTGGCAACAACCCTTTCTCTTTGATGCACTTTCCGTACCACGAACTCCACACGAGATCCATCCCCTGGGAACCCGGACCGGGCCCGGCCTCCGATTCCCACCACATACTGAGCTTAACACCAGGCTCGGAGCCGCGGCGCTCCGCGCAACCCTCAGCTCAACGTGCTACCTCTCTCCGAACCGCCGCCGCGCCAGCAGCCAATGGGAGAGCGTAACTCCATACGCAAGCCCGCCTTTCAGCGTGAGCGTAGCCAATCGGAACGTGAGAGTTGGGCGCCTACCTAATGACTGTAGGGGTTAAAAAACTCGCCGGCCGGAAGTGTTCTTTTCACAAAGCAACCCCTCCGGGTGCAATCGTTCAGCCTCCAGGTTCCGCCAACTTCCTGGTTGCTAACCGGCTTCCGTACCAGACCGGAAACAGTGTCTTCGCTGCAAGACGAATTTTATTTTGCGCCCCTCGGCGGGCCCGGCGGTATGATTGTAGTTATCCAGTGAATTGAAAATGCGATTTTATGGTGGCGCGTGCCTGTAATCCCAGCTACTCAGGAGGCTGAGGCAGGAGAATTGCATGAACCCAGGAGGCGGAGGTTACGGTGAGCCGAGATCGCGCCATTGTACTCAAGCCTGAGTAACAAGAGTGAAACTCGGTCTCAAAAAAAAAAAAAAAAAAAGCGATTTTAGGTACGTTTTAATTGCCATGAATCAAGACTTAACCTAGTAAAACACTGGACACTGAAGCAGGGCTACAGAGAAAATATCTCTTATCTAAATAGCTACAGTTAGGTTGGAAAAAATCTGTTTTTGTGGCAGGTAACCAGCGGCCCTGCCTTTTAAATTAGTACCAGCAAGGACGGGCGTGGTGGCTCACGCTTGTAATCTTAGCACTTTGGGAGGCCCAGGCGGGCGGATCACTTGAGGTCAGGAGTTCCAGACCAGCCTGGCAAACATAGTAAAACCCTGTCTCTACTAAAAACACAAAAGTTACATAAAACCAGCAGATCGGAAAAGAAAAAAAAAATTAGCTGAGCATGATGGCACACGCCGGCTACTCAGGAGGCTGAGGCACAAGAATCTCTTGAACCCAGGAGGTGGAGGCTGCAGCAAGCCAAGATTGCACCATTGCACTCCAGCCTGGGAACAGAGTGAGACTTTGTCTCAAAAATAAATAAATTAAATAAATAAATAAATAAATACTAGCCTAGAGACCTGGGTTTTACTCTTAATTTTGCCACTAACTGTGTGAATTTAGACTAGTGTCAGTTTTCTCATCTGTACAGTGAGGATTGTAGACTGGTATCTAGGTTTTCTGTCATAGCCGAAAATTGTAGGATTTTACCCTGCCAACATTCCACTGCTATGTTGATTTCAATATCCACAATGGTATACTTAGTTTTTCTGCAAAACTCCTTGGTATTTTGGAATTCTGGGAGAAAAGCAATTATTATAAAGTTCTGATTTAACAGGTTGGCTAAAATGTTTAGGGTTGTGTCCCAATCCTTGGAAAAGTTATTTTCCAATGTAACATTTGAGAGCGAGCGAGAATTATTGCTATCTTAACAGCATTGCTGTGAGTGGTACTTTTACACTTTACAACAACAAATTCCAATTCATTCTCTATATGTGCTTCTTTCTCCACCCTTTTCCTAAGATGTAGTCTACCCATGGTTCTTTTTTTTTTTTTTTTTTTTCATTTTTGAGATGGAGTCTGGCTCTGTTGCCCAGGCTGGAGTGCAATGGCATGATTCTCAGCTCACTGCAACCTCCGCCTCCCGGGTTCAAGTGATTCTTTTGCCTCAGCCTCCTGAGTAGCTGGCATCATAGGCGCCCGCCACTATGCCTGGCTAATTTTTGTATTTTTAGTAGAGACCAGGTTTCACTATGTTGACCAGGCTGGTCTGGAACTCCAGACCTCAAGTGATCTGCCCGCCTGGGCCTCCCAAAGTGCTGGGATTACAGGCATGATGCACTGTGCCTGGCCTGCGTGTGGTTCTTGACTGACAGTTATTCTGTCCCAAGTAGCCGTGTCAACCAGTTGGCCAGGTGTCTGCCTGATACCCTTTTTCCTTCGGGATCATTACTGTGTGCAGGCAAAGAAGTCAGGGGAGTGATTTCTGACTCCTCAAGATATAGTCCAGTCAGATGAGTTGCCAGATCTGTGGCAATCATTAACACACATTTTGAGGTTTATAGGCTAATAATTTTTCATAGTACTTTTCAGGAAAAGACCCCTATTTACCCCCTTTTCGTCCACATAGAGCTTAAGTTCTCACTATTCCATTAAGAGATGGGGTTTCATCATATTGACGAGGCTGGTCTCCAACTCTTGGTCTCAGGCAGTCTTCCCACCTCAGCCTCCCAAAGTGCTAGAATCACAGGCATCAGCCACCGCACCCAGCCTATTGCATGTGTTCTAAGAAAACATGACCAAAGCATGCAACAAGAGCATTATGTTTAATATGTGGCAAATGGGGCCTGAGACCTATTGAGAATTAGGAGATAGTGGACAAAGTGTGTTAAATAGTGGTAATTTTCAAGGAGTACTGTGTTAGTTTCCTACTGTTGCTGTAGCAAATTACCACAAACTTGGTGGTTTAAAACAACACACATTTATTCTCTCATAGTTCTGGAGGCCAGAAGTCTAGTAACATTATCACTGAGCTAAAATCAAGGTACTGGTAGGTTCATGATTCCTCCAGCTGCTCTAGGGGAGAATCCATTCCTTGTCTTTTCTAGTGGCTACTGGCATTCCTTGGCTTGGAGCACATTAATCCAGTCTTCAAGACCAGCGTCTTCAAATCTCTCTCTGCTTCATCTTCCCCTCTGTGTTTGTAAAATCTCCCCCAGCCTACCTTTTAAAAGGATACATGTGGTGGCAGAGTCCACCCAGATAATGCAGGCTAATTTCCACATCTCAATATCTTTAATTACAATGAAGTCCAATGGTTTTCTTTTTTCTTTCTTCCCCCCACCCCCCATAAAGTAAAGTTCATAGGTTGTAGGGATTAGGATGTGAGTATCTTTTGGGAGACAATTTTTTCAGCTTACCACAGGTACTATGGACCTGTCCTGGCACATGCTCAAGAATCCTAAGAATCCCTAGGTTTGTGGTGATGTAGGACACTTCTAGCAGTGCCAGTGGGCATGAATTAAATGAAATCTCCAAGTCCAAGGCATTGTCTGTGAACTCCTGAAGTTAATCAAGTTTGTCTTCAAGCTGCTGCTTCCTCTTCCTTATTTCACCATATCCCTCCCTCTCATTTCACCCCTCCACTTTTGTGTATCTCGTTCACCTAGTGCACTCGTGTGGCCCCGGCTAAGCAAACATCTATATGTTGATGTTCTTCAACTCTCTAGCTACAGTTTTCTGTTGCGCTCCAGACACATTTAATCAACTGCTGTACTTACGTGATCCCAGAGGCAAACCAGTATCAACCTGTCTAAAACTAAAATACTTTCCCCCAAAATCTGTCCTCCTCCTATATCACTCAATACATGGCAACACTGTCCACACATTCATCTACACCTCAGTGTCTGCATTCAGGTAGCTGGAACTGTGGCTTCACCACTTACTATTTGAAACCTTGAGCGAGTTACTTAACTTTTCTTTTTTTATTTTATTTTATTTTTTTGAGTTACTTTTCTATGCCTCGTTTACTTCATCTGTAGATGCAAATAACAAGAGCATTTATTAATAGTGCTTGCATAGTAGTCTCAAAGGACTGGTATGTGGATTAAAAGAGGTAAGCATTGGTCAGTCATGGTGGCTGTCGCCTATAATCCCAGCACTTTGGGAGGCTGAGGAGGGTGGATCACTTGAAGCTGGGAGTTCGAGACCAGTCTGGCCAACGTGGTGAAACTCTGTCTCTACTAAAATTACAAAAATTAGCAGGGTGTGGTGGCACGCCTGTAATCCCTGCTATTCTGAGGCATGAAAATCGCTTGAACCCAGGAGTCAGAAGTTGCAGTGAAGACCTTTTGATTTTACACGTTGGCTAAAATATGTTTAGGACTATGTAGCTGAGATCGTGCCACTGTACTTCAGCTTGGGCGACAGAGTGATACTGTCTCAAAGAGGAGAGGGGAGGGGAGCTCTTAGAAGAGTGCATGACATACTCTAAGCACTTACAGCTATTGGCATATATATATATATATATATATATATATATATATATATATATATATATTTGAGACGGAGTCTCACTCTGTCACTGAGGCTGGAGTGCAGTGGTGCAATCTTGGCTCATTCACCTCCCAGGTTCAAGCAATTCTCTTCCCTCACCTTCCTGAGTAGCTGAGACTACAGGCTTGCACCACTATGCCTGACTAATTTTTGTGTTTTTAGTAGAGAAGAGGTTTCACCATGTTGGCCAGGCTGGTCTCAAACTCCTGACCTCAGATGACCCACCCTTCTTAGCCTCCCAAAGTGCTGGGATTACAGGCTTGAGCCACAGAGCCCAGGCTAGCCTGTATATTGTCAGAGACATGTGAACCAGAGCATTTCCATCTGGAATAGGGGCTGGGTAAAATAAGGCTGAGACCTACTGGGCTACATTCCCAGACAGTTAAGGCATTCTAAGTCACAGGATGAGATAGGAGGTCAGCACAAAATACAGGTCCTAAAGACCTTGCTGATAAAACAGCTTGCAGTAAAGAAGATGGCTAAAACCCACCAAAACCAAGATGGCCACTAGAATGACCTCCGGTCATCCTCACTGCTACACTCCCACCAGCTCCATGACAGTTTACAAATGCCATGGCAATGTCAGGAAGTTACCCCATATGGTCTAGAAAGAGGAGGTGTGAATCCAGCCCTTCTTTAGCATATCATCAAGAAATAACCAGGCTGAGCGCAGTGGCTCACACCTGTAATCCTAACACTTTGGGAATCTGAGTTTACTGGATTGCCTGAGCTCAAGAGTTTGAGACCAGCCTGGGAAACATGGTGAAACCCCATCTCTACTAAAGCAAACAAAACAAAACAAAAACCAATTAGCCGAGCATGGCTATGTGTGCCTGTAGCCCAAGCTACTCAGGAGGCTGAAGCAGGAGAATTGCTCGAACCCGGGAGGCAGAGGTTGCAGTGAGCCAAGATCGTACCACTGCACTCTAGCCTGGGCAACAGAGCAAGACTCCATTAAAAAAAACAACAACAAACAAAAACCAATGTAAAAATGGGCAACCAGTAGTCCTCGGGGCTTCTCTGTCTCTTAAGTAGCCATTCTGTTTTCTTTTACTTTCTTTTTTTGGCTCACGGCAACTTCCACCTCCGGGGTTCAAGTGATTCTCCTGCCTCAGCCTCCTGAGTAGCTGGGACTACGGACATCCACCACTATGCCTGGCTAACTTTTCTATTTTTAGTAGAGACGGGATTTCACCGTGTTGGCCAGGATGGTCTTGATATCCTGACCTCGTGATCTGCCTGCTTTGGCCTCCCAAAGTGCTGGGATTACCGGCATGGGCCACTATGCCCAGCCTTCCTTTACATTCTTAATAAACTTGCGTTCACTTTATGGACTCACCCTGAATTCTTTCTTGTGCAAGATACAGGAACCCTCTCTTGGGGTCTGGATCCAAACCCCTTTCCTGTAACATCTTTCTGGCAAACCCCAAAGGGACTATAGTGAGGAAACTCTCTACCCAGAGGCTAACTTTGGGTAACTGGTGGGGCTCTGTGACAGTGTTACCATCCTTCACCACTTCACCTCCTCACTCACTTCCACTGTTCCATCTTCTCACTCACCCTTTGTGCCACCCTCCTCCAAAACTACATAATCAACCCACTACCTTTTCAATCAGTCCTCTTCATCTCCATGGCCACTGTTCTAATTCAGGCTTGGTTTTCTCTGGATCACTGTACTACCTTACTAACCAGTCTCTTCTGCTTCCATCCCTTGCATAGAAGAGAAGGGGTCTTATAAACTAGAAACTCAACTTGTTAGAATAATAAATCCCTAGACTGTTTTCCTGAAACAGTAGGCACTAAAGAGCTTTTCAAGGTTTTGTTTTTTGGTCTAGCAAGGTGGCTCATGCCTGTAATCACAGCACTTTGGGAGGCTGTGGTGGGTGGATCACTTCAGGTCAGGAGTTCAAGACCAGCCTGGCCAACATGGTGAAACCTGGTCTCTACTAAAATTACAAAAATTATCCAGGCACAGTGGTGTGTGCGTGTAATCTCAGCTACTTGGGAGGCTGAGGCACAAGAATCCCTTGGACTCAGGAGGTGGAGATTGCAGTGAACCGAGATGGCCACTGCACTCCAACCCGGGCAACAGAGCCAGACTCTGTCTCAAACAAAACAAAACAGAAAAGTTTTGTTTTTTTTTTTTTTGAGAGGGAGTTTCGCTCTTGTTACCCAGGCTGGAGTGCAATGATGCCATCTCGGCTCACCACAACCTCTGTCTCCTGGGTTCAAGCAATTCTCCTGCCTCAGCCTCCCGAGTAGCTGGGACTACAGGCTTGCACCACCATGCCCAACTAATTTTTGTATTTTTAGTAGAGACGGGGTTTCACCATGTTGACCAGGATGGTCTCGATCTCTTGACCTCGTGATCCACCCGTCTCAGCCTCTCAAAGTGCTGGGATTATAGGCGTGAGCCACCGCGCCCAGCCAAAAGTTTTTTTTGTTGTTGTTTTGCTTTTCTTAAAACACGTGTGCTGAATGAAGAGACCCCCCTCCCAAACATGCTTTGTGTGAGCAACATGGCTGTTTATTCACCTGGGTGCAGGCAGGCTGAGGCCAAAAACGGCGTCAGTGAAGGGCAGTGGGATAGGAGTTGGTTTTATAGGTTGTGAGGAAGGCAGTGGAAAGTTACAAAAGTTAAGTTTAGGGCATTTTTTGCAAGCTGGGAGAGGGGTCGTAGGATGTGAGATCATGAGTTTGGCCAAGCTGGGAGGGGGTTGTAGGGTGTGGTGTCACCAGGTTGGCTAAGGTTGATTACAAAGTCGAAAGGCCTTGCCAATTGAGGCCAGAATAAGAAACAATAGAAGAATGTCTCAAGTTAGGTGCTGCAAGTGTTGCTTGCTTTTTCCAGGAGCTCATCTGGGGTGTACATGCAGGTCACAGAGATTACCATGCCGTTCATGGCACCAACCATCAGACCTTACATTCCTGTCTTTTTTTTTTTTTTTTTTTTTTTGAGACAGAGTTTCGCTCTTGTTGCCCAGGCTGGAGTGCAATGGCGCTATCTCGGCTCACCACAACCTCCACCTCCAGGGTTCAGGCAATTCTCCTGCCTCAGCGTCCTGAGTAGCTGGGATTATAGGCACGCGCCACCATGCCCAGCTAATTTTTTGTATTTTAAGTAGAGACGGGGTTTCACCATGTTGACAAGGATGGTCTCGATCTCTTGACCTCGTGATCCACCCACCTCGGCCTCCCAAAGTGCTGGGATTACAGGCTTGAGCCACCACGCCTGGCCCTATTCCTGTCTTTTTATATTAGCAATATAAAGGAAAAGGAAGTGAAGAGTAGAGGGCAGTGGAATATTAGGAAGGTCGGCACAGAGGGGTGATGGGGTGATGTTTCTCAGGGCTTTTTCGAGCGGGGCTGGGGGAGGTGCCAAAACCTAAAAATGGGAAAGAATTTAGACTGCTGGGAGATCTCAGGGTAAAGTGTGATATTGTGGCGTTGTTAGTAGGAGCATTTGTTGTATTGACTGATTGGTTATCACATTGACTGACTGGTTATTGCTTGGATGTGATTTTGTAGGAATTGAGAGATTAATCAGGAAAGACAAGGTCCGAATAAGAGGAGAAAAGTAGGTATCAGAGGACTAAGGATTGGAAGAAGCCATGACTCCCAGTTAGAGAGTGTCCAGCCAGTCCAGCCAGGTCCAGAATAACCATTTGCCTGATTATTGAGCTTTTCGGCTCTGTCTTTTATTGATGGCATCATATACGAGGCTGGACTGGTTTACATAAAGGTAACATTCTTCATTTAGGAATAGGCAAAGACCTCCTTTTTCAGCAGTCAGTAAATCAAGACCTCTGTGGTTTTGGAGGATGGACAACTGCAGCTAGGGAATTTACTTGAGCTTGAGGAAGGGATAGTGATTGAGTTAATTCTGCAATGCTAGCAGAGAAATCATTAGAGAGGCTACAGAAGGTGCTGATTGAAGTGGTAAGGCCTCCTATGCCTGTGCTGAGTGCAGTAGTAATTCCTAACCATACAAGTAAGGGAATCAATGGAATGACCCGCTTGTGTCATGTCAAGACCACAAGGGGAACAGGGAGGCTTTCATTTCCGTTGGCAAACTGAATTTTGGGAGTAAGGAAAACTAGGGTACAAGTGCCAGTCGAGTTGGTGGGAAGGCAGATTGTAAAGAAGCAGAACCACAAAGGGGAAAAAAGTCCTTGGCTTAGACAGAACTGGAAGTGCAAACTGACAGGGTGAGAAAGTGTTTTGAGGGGTCTGGGGCTTTGAACCCAGATGCCGAGGGAACCAGCAAGGGCTGTGGCTGTTAAAGGTTGTAGCGGGGGTTGGTAGGGTAAATGAGTAGAGGGAGAGCTTTTGTTTTCATGGTGTGATATTTATAAGTAACCACTCAGTTTTATTAACAAGGTTAGGTAGGAGCAGGCAAGTAGAGGGGTTTAGAGGAGAGTCTGATGAACAAGGGGAGAGCAGCCAGGGGTAGAGTCAGAGACAGGGTAAATGCCTACCTGGGCAAAACTTGAAGTTTATTTGCCAATCTTGTGTAGGGGAAACTTCGAGGGACTGAAGTGTAGGAAAAAGTTGGGGGGGGGGACGGCGTTGAGAAAGCCCTGAGGAGTAGTAGAGTGATAGAACATTTTGAAGTGATTGTTTTGAGAATGGACTTCCATGGTGGAAAAGAAATAAGGGGTTCTAAAAGACGAGCCAGGGGCTTGTACTCTACATGGAAGCAGTCATGAAAGGATGAGAGGATAGAGTGAGCTTGTGAGGCCGGGAGGAGGAACTTCCCGTGGTGTAAAAACCATTAGCCTTGTGTAGGAACCATTTGCCTGGTAAAGCGAGTTTTTGGAGGGAGAGTAGGTAGAGACGATAGATGAGAAGGAAAAATACTGGCCTTGTGGGGGAGACACTGGGGTGTCCACTGCTTCTTTGGCTGTTTTGCCGCCTAAGGCATTTCCTTGGGTAATAGAATCTGACGGTTTTTGGTGTCCTCTGCAGTGCATAACTCCGGCCTTGACTGGGAGGACAGCGGCCTTAAGGAGCCCCTTTATTAAGGGGGCAATGATAATAAAAGACCCCTGTGTGGTGAGAAAACCTCTTTCTACCATATGGCAGCATGGTGGTGTAGGATGTAGAAGGCGTATTTAGAGTCAGTATGGATATTAACATGTAGTCCTCTGGCAAGAGTAAAAGCACGGATTAAAGAAATCAGTTTAGCTTGCTGAGAAGTGGTGGAAGAGGGGAATGTGGCAGCCTCTACACTAGACAAGTGGGATACAAAAGCATAGCCAGCTTTGGCCAGTGCCAACCGACTGGGCTTGGAGGAACTGCCATTAATAAACCACGTGTGGTCTGGGTCTGGAATAGGAAAAAGAAATATGGGGAAATGGGGAGGATGCTATATGGATTAGTAAAGTGTGAAGAGGAAACATTGGAGGTTGTGAGAGCTATAGAGGGTAAGTGGGGCATAGCCTGTGATGTTGAGGGATTCTAAGAGTATCAGGGTGGCAGCTGCTGCTGTGTGTAGGCCTGAGGGCCAGCCCAGGATGGTGAGGTTAAGTTGCTTGGATAAAAAGGCTACAGGCCGTGGGCCTGGCTCCTGGGTAAAAAAAAGGCACAGCCTTTTATTTCTGCTGTGAGAGAGAAGGGTTGAGAGGAGTTGGGGAGCGCTAAAGTAGGAGCAGTCTCTAAGGTCTTTTTAGAGAACAGAAGGAAGAATGTGGGGAAGGATTTTTGGTCTATGGGGTCAGCTAAGTTTCCTTTTGTAGGTTTATAAAGTGGTTTGGTTAGCGGGGCAAAACCTGAGGTGAACGTCCAGAGGCCAAAGTATCCTACAATGCCTAGGAAGGAGAGAAGCTGTTGTTTAGTGGGTGGGGTTGGGGTTTAGGAAATTAACTGGATACGGTTGTCAGGGAGAGCGTGTATATGCTGGTGAAGAATTATATCAAGATAGGTAACAGATGGGGAAGAAATTAGGGCTTTATAAAAGAGCATTTTTGAGGTCAAGAACAGAGTAGTAAGTTGTGGAAGATAGGAAGGGTTTGGTACAACTGGGTGGATGGGAAGTACAATCTGATTGATGAGGTGGAGGTCATAGACTAGTCTGTAGAATTTGTCTGGTTTTTGGACAGGTAGAATAGAATTGTAAGGAGCGTTTGTAGGAATTAAAAGGCCATGTTGTAATAGATGGGTGATAACAGGCTTTCGGTCTTTTAAAGCCTGTCGTGGTATGGGATACTGGTGCTGGGCAGGGTAAGGGTGGTTAGGTTTTAAGGGGATGATGAGGGGCGAGTGACTTGCAGCAATGGTTGGGGAGATGTTGTCCCCCACCCTAAGGTTAAGGTAGGGGGACATAAGGGGAGCTGTTGAAGGAGGTACGGGTTTGGAGAGGAGAGCAGCAATGAGGTGTGGCTGTAGTCCAGGAATAGTTAAGGAGGCAGGCAATTTTGCTAGGATATTTTGGTCTAACAGGGGAACTGGACAAGTGGGGATGATTAGGAAAGAATGTGGAAAGGAAGGCTGAGTGCGGTGGCTCAGGCTTGTAATACCAGCACTTCGGGAGGCCAAGGCAGTTGGATCAGCTGAGGTCGGGAGTTTGAGACCAGCCTGACCAACATGGTGAAACCCCGTCTCTACTAAAAATGCAAAATTAGCCGGACATGGTGGCACATGCCTGTAATCCCAGCTACTCGGGAGGCAGAGGCAGGAGAATCGCTTGAACCTGGGAGGCAAGGTTGTGGTGAGCTGAGATCACGCCATTGCACTGCAACCTGGGCAACAAGAGGAAATCTCCGTCTCAAGAAAAATGAAATTTAAAAATTAAAAAAAAGGAGTGTGGAAAGGAGTGCTGGCCTAATTGACTTGGGGAGTTTTGAGAGGCCTGGAGGCCTTGCCATCAATTCCCACAACAGTTATGGAGGCCAAGGAGACAGGTCCTTGAAAAGAAGGCAGCGTGGGGTGAGTGGCCCCGACCTGATTAAGGGGATGGACTTACCCTCCACCATAAGAGTTACCCAAAGCTCAGCATTCGTGATGGTCCAGGGGGCCTCCAAGATGTTTGGGCAGCGTCAGTCTTCAGCAGCCAAGCCGATTCAGTCTGGGAGCTTTTGGTTAGAGCTCCAGGAGTTATGGAAGCAGCAACATGAGTCAGATGGTCCAACTTTCCATGGGGGCCAGGCACAGATGGGGCAGGGCTTAGAAGGAATCCTGGGCTGTGGACATTTCTTGGCCCAGTGGCCAGGTTTCTGACACTTGAAGCAAGGTCCGGTAGGGGTGGCTGGACGCTGCAGTCTATGCACTTTGAAGTCTTTGTGAGCCGGTGGTGTGGCTGAGGTTTGTCTTACTGCAGAGGCAAGCATCTGTAGTTCTGACCGGACAGCATCTTCTCTATTATTGAACACCTTAAAGGCGAGGTTGATTAGTTCCTGTTGTGGGGTTTGAGGGCCAGATTTTAATTTCTGTAGCTTTTTTAATGTCAGGGGCTGATTGGGTGATAAAATGCATATTAAGTGTTCAGGGGCGAGAATAGAAGTAAGGAGACATTTAAGTCACTCCAGGTGAGATTATATAGGACTGGGTTAAATATCGGAACTCTTGTATATATTTAGTAGGATTTGATGAAAAGGAGCCTAGCCATTGGCACATTTGGGAAAGGTCAGATAAAGAGAAAGACATGCACCTTAACTATGCCTTTGGCTCCAGCCGCATCTTGAGGGAAATTGTGGGGAAGGGGTGGAGGAGTTAGCTGTAGAACTAAACTGTAAGCTGGATAGTGTATGAGGTGGGGAGGTGACAGGAGGAGCATAAGGAGGTGGGTTGTGGGCAGAGGAAGTGGAGGGAGGCTCTAGGGGGAGGTTTGGGCCTGGATTGGGGCCGGTTTGGACAGGCAGGGAGGAGAAATGTTGGAAGGGTCGATGGACAAGGAGGATTCTGGGTTACTGGCAGAGGCAGGAGGGGCGGATGGAAGGGAGAGAAGGAACTGAAATTAGGGAGGGATTGGAGTGTAAAAAAAATGCCTGGACACCTGGCACCTTAGACCATTTTCCCATTTGTTGACAAAAATTGTTCAGGTCTCGAAGAATAGAAAAATGGAAAGTGCCATTTTCTGGCCATTTGGAATTATTGTCTGATTTGTATTGAGGCCAGGCCATGTTACAGAAAAAAGGAGATGTTTAGGTTTCAGATCAGGCGACAGTTGAAGAGGTTTTAGGTGTTTTTAAGACGCAGGCTAGAGGTGAAAACGAGGAACAGAGGGTGGAATATTGCCCCTGGTGAAATAGGTAAGTTTAAAGGAAAGGAGCAGAGTAGAGACTAGGAGAAGGAGTAAGCATCTACCAGGGTTTTCAGTAGGCGTCGGCTGTAACGTGAATGAGTGATCAAGGCAGTCATCCCCACAATTGACCAGACACCAAGGGAAGAGTCCTGTCTTCCTGAGTCTGTGACCGACGTTGGAGTTTTTGAGCGAGAGGGAAAGACTTGTCTTCTCCAGCTCCACACGGATAAAGAGTGTCTCTTCATCTCTTTTGGAAGGAGAAAGATTTAAAGGAAAAGAGAGAAAGAGGGAGAGACTTGTCTCCTTGAGATTTGAAGGAAAAGCGGGGGGAGAGACTTGTCTCCCCTCCTCTAAAGAGAGAGAGATGAGAGACTTGTCTCCCGTTCTCTAAAGGAAAAGAGAAAGAGGGGGAGACTGCTTACCTGATCTGAAGGTGGCGGGGGAGCTATTTGGCATGCTAATCGTGAGCTGCTGGCATGATCTGATGTGTCGAGGTCTCAGGTAGGTCTCTTCCCAGAGGAGGAGCCACATCAGGGGGCTGGTCTCCCCAGAGGAGTACCCCTTTTTCGGGTTTCTGGCACCAAATGTTAAAACATGCATGCTGAATGAAGACACCCCCCAAACAGGCTTTGTGTGAGCAAGAGGGCTGTTTATTCACCTGGGTGTAGGCAGGCTGAGGCCGAAAAGGGTGTCAGCGCAGGGCAGTGGGATAGAAGCTGGTTTTACAGGTTGTGGGGAAGGCAGTCAAAAGTTGAGTTTAGGGCAGTTTTTTGCAAGCTGGGAGGGAGTCGTAGATTTGTAAGCTGGGAGGGGGTCTTAGGGTGTGGAGTCATAAAGTTGGCCAAGCTGGAAGGGCGTCATAGGGTGTGGCATCACGAGGTTGGCCAAGGTCAGTTACAAAGTCCAAAGGGCTTGTCAATTGAGGCCGGAATAAGAAACAATAGAAGAATGTCTCAAGTTAGGCACTACAGAGGTTGATCATTTCTTCTAGGAACTCATCTGGGATGTACATGCAGGTCATAGGGATTACCATGCTGTTTAGGGCGTGGTCAGAATTTCCAGTTTTGTTTCCTTGAGGCAGAATTTCACTTTGCGACCAATGCTAGACTGCAGTGATCCCACATCACACCTCACTACAGTCTGAAATTCCTGGGCTTTAGAGATCTTTCTGTCTCAGCTTCCCAAACAGCTAGGACTATTGGTGTATGCCACCACACACAGCATATATATATATATATATATATATATATATATGGAGAGAGGTAGGAGAGAGAGAGAGAGAGTCTTGCTCTGTTGCCCAGGCTGGTCTCAATTTCTGGCCACAAACCTAGGCCTTCCAAATTACTGGGATTACAGGTGTAAGTTACTGAGCCCAACCTTTTTTTTTTTTTTTTTTTTCTGAGGCAGGGTCTCATTCTGTCATCCAGACTAGAGTATAGTGGTGCTAAAAGTACCTTGGCAAAAATTATAACACTGACAAAATTATGACAGTGAAAAGAAAAGAGGTCTGACCTAACCCATTCCATCTTGCCTTTAACCTACAAACTGCTCTTGATCATTCCTGGGTGTGAGCTGAGCTAACTTTGGGAGAAATTTACTTTATAGTTTAAATGATAACAGCCCTTCTCAAAACTAAACTACCTTTGTAAAACTAATGAAAGACCACCAAGTTAAGAGGATGAGAGGACCCTGAATTCTGTTAAGATGTAGGCATAATTAAATGATTACCAGCCATTATTCTGGAGGTCACAAGATTTGCAACTTCCCCAATTACTCTTGTAAATAACATCACTATTGTGGAACCTAAGATTGGCCTTTTGAGGTGTCTTTCAGGCTTTTACATTTGTTTTATTTTATCTTCATTTTTGAGGCAGGGCTGGAGTGCTGTGTTGCCTTTTCAGCTCACTGCAACCTCTGCTTCGTGGGCTCAAGTGATCCTCCCCGAAGCCTCAAGAGTAGTTAGGACTATAGGCATGCAGCACCACACCGTACTAATTTTTTTGTGTTTTGGGTAGAGACAGAGTTTCACCATGTTGCCTAGGCTACTTTCAAATTCCTGAGCTCAAGCGATTTTCTGGCCCCAGCTTCACAAAGTGCCAGGATTACAGGCGTGAGCCCCTGCCCCCAACCAACTTTTGCATTTCTGACTGCTGGATGGCCCCAGTTGGACCAGCAACTCCTCTGTGATCCCCCACCCAGAAGTGAACTCCATGTACAAGGGCCATTTTCCACAGTTCTCTGATTGCACCTCCAACCAATCAGCAATACTCTTACTCTAGCCTTCTGCCTGCCAAACTATCCTTTAAAAAAACCTTAGCCTCAGGCTGGGCGCAGTGGCTCACCTCTGTAATCCCAGCACTTTGGGAGGCCGAGGCGGGTGGATCACGAGGTCAAGAGATCGAGACCATCCTGGTCAACATGGTGAAACCCCGTCTCTACTAAAAATAAAAAATTAGCTGGGCATGGTGGTACGTGCCTGTAATCCCAGCTACTCGGGAGGCTGAGGCAGGAGAATTGCCTGAACCCAGGAGGCGGAGGTTGTGGTGAGCTGAGACTGTGCCATTGCACTCCAGCCTGGGTAACAAAAGCGAATCTCCATCTCAAAAAAACAAACAAACAAACAAAAAAACCTTAGCCTCGGGCTGCGCACAGTGGCTCACGCCTGTAATCCCAGCACTTTGGGAGGCTGAGGCGGGTGAATCACAGGTCAAAAGATTACGACCATCCTGGCCAACATGGTGAAACCCCGTCTTTACTAAAAAAATACAAAAATTAGCTGGACATGGTGATGTGCCACTGTAGTCCCAGCTACTAGGGAGGCTAAGGCAGGAGAATTGCTTGAACCCAGGAGGTGGAGATTGCAGTGAGCCGAT
Organism: Saimiri boliviensis; assembly: GCF_048565385.1. Classification (NCBI taxonomy): domain Eukaryota; kingdom Metazoa; phylum Chordata; class Mammalia; order Primates; family Cebidae; genus Saimiri; species Saimiri boliviensis. Next base: position 54,912,020 of record NC_133470.1, read on the forward strand.
TGCGCTATTGTACTCCATCCAGCCTGGCGCCTGGCGACAGAGCAAAACTGTGTGTCAAAACAAAAACAAAAACAAAAAAAACAAACCTTAGCCCCCAAGTTTTCAGGGAGGTGCATTTGAGTAATAATAAGACTCAAGTCTCCCTTTTAGCTAATTCTACCTGTATTGAATTGCTTCGCTGTTGCAATTCTCCTATCTTGATAGAATGGCTCTATCTGGTCAGCAGGCAATTAGAACCCATTGGACAGTTACAGTGTGATCACAGCTTACTATAGCCTTGACCTCTTGGGCTCAAGTGATCAGCCAACTTTGGCCTCCCAAAATGCTGGAATTACAGGCGTGAGTCACCATACCTGGCCAAGCCACCTCCCACTCTGTTCAAAATCATCCCTCTGCTTGCTGAGATAAATGCATATCTGATTGCCTCCTTTAGAAAGACTAATTAGAAACTCAAAAGAATGTAACCATTTGTCTCTTACCTACCTATCACCTGGAAGCCCCCTCCCTGCTTTGAGTTGTCCCACCTTTGCTTCCAGTTGTCCCACCCTTCTGGACATAATCATTGTTCATCCTACATATATTGATTAATGTCTCATGTCTCCCTAAAATATATAAAACCAACCTGTGCTCCAGTCACCTCAGGCACATGTCATCAGGACCTCCTGAGGCTGTTTCACTGGTGCCTGTGTCCTTAACCTTGAAAAAATAAACTTTCTAAATTGACTGGGACTAGTCTCAGATATTCAGGGTTCACAGGTTTTACAATAGTGATGTTATTGCTCCCCCAGAGCAATTTGGGGAGTGTCACAATCTTTTTTTTTTTTTTTTTTTTTTTTTTTTTTTTTTTTTTAAGACAGGGTTTCACCATGTTGGCCAGGCTGGTCTTGAACTCCTGACCTCAGGTATTTCCGCCCGCCTCAGCCTCTCAAAGTGCTGAGATTACAGGCGTGAGCCACCGCGCCCAGCCCTAGGGTCACAGTCTTACAACCTCTAGCTGCATGACTCCTAAACCATAATTTATTTCTTTCTTTTTTTTTTTTTTTTAATGAAACGGGGACTTGCTTTGTGCCCAGGCTGGAGTGCAGTGACAGGATCTTGACTCACTGTAACCTCTCATGCCTCAGCCTGCTGAGTAGCTGGATTACAGGCAGGTGCCACCATACCCAGCTAATTTTTTTGTATTTTTAGTAGAGACGAGGTTTCACCACGTTGGCCAGGCTGGTCTCTAACTCCTGACCTCAAGTCATCCACCTGCTTTAGTGCTGAGATTACTGATGTGAGCCACTGTGCCTGGCCCTAAATAATAATTTCTAATCTTGTGGCTAATTTCTTAGTCCTATAAAAACAGTCTAGTTCCCAGGCAAGAAGGGGGTTTGTTTTGGGAAAGGGCAGTTATTATCTTTGTTTCAAAGTTAAACCATAAACTAAGTTTCTTCCAAAGTTAGTTTGGCCTATGCCCAGGAATGAACAAGGACTGTTGAGAGGTTAAAGGAAGATGGAGTTGGTTAGGTCAGATCTCTTTCACTGTAACAATTTTCTTCTGTAATTTTGCAATGGTGGTTTCAATGGTGGCGCACGCCTGTAGTCTCAGCTACTCGGGAGGCTGAGGCAGGAGAATTGCTTGAACCTGGGAGGCAGAGGTTGCAGTGAGCCAAGATCGTGCCACTGTACTTCAGCCTGGCGCCTGGCAATGGAACAAGATGCTTTCTCAAAAAAAAAAAAAATGGTGGGGTCTCCCTATGTTGCCCAGTCTAGCCTTGAACTCCTGGACTCAAGTGATCTTCCTGCCTTGACCTCCCAAAGTGCTGCGGTTACAGGTATGAGCCACTGTGCCAGGCCAACTCCAGCTTAACTAATGATATAAGAGGCAACATGGTATTGGAAAAGGAGCTATCATTTTTTACTTCTCTACTATAGGCTGGATGCTTTACATAACTCTTTCTTATTTATATTTTCTTATGTTTCCCATCTCTGTGTGTGTGTGTGTGTGTGTGTGTGTGTGTGTGTGTGTGTGTGTGTGTTTTGAGACAGAGTCTTGCTGTGTCACCCAGGCTGGAGTGCAGTGACACGATCTAGGCTCACTGCAACCTCCGCCTTCTGGGTTCAAGCGAGTCTCCTGCCTCAGCCTCCTGAGTAGCTGGGATTAAAGGCATCTGCCATCATGGACAGTTAATTTTTGTATTTTTACTAGAGATAGAGTTTCACCAGTGTTGGCCAGGTTGGTCTCGGACTCCTGACCTCAAGTGTTACACCCGCCTAGGACTCCCAAAGTGCTGGGATTACAAGCCTGAGCAACCGTGACTGGCCAAGATAAGAAGTCTTTTATCTTTATTTTTTTGAAACAGAGTCTCACCGCGTCACCTAAGCTGGAGTGCAATGGTGTGATCTCAGCTCACTGCAACCTTTGCCTCCCTGTTTCAAGCAATTCTCCTGCTTCAACCTCCCAAGTAGCTGGGATTACAGGCACCTGCCACCATGCCCAGCTAATTTTTTTTTTTTTTTTTTTTTTTTTTTGTATTTTAGTAGAGATGGGGTTTTACCATATTGGCCAGCCTGCTCTTGAACTCCTGACCTCAGGTGATCCACCTGCCTCAGCTTCCCAAAGTGCTGGGATTACAGGCATGAGTCACCAAACCTGGCGATAAGGGCTCTTAAAAAATGTATTCTATCTTGCTCTTGTTACACATTAAATAATTTCTTAATATCATCAAAAAACATCAGTTTTTACATTTCCCTGATATAAAACAATCTATGATTGTTTGGCTAGTTTTTAAAAAAATTCATAGAGCCGGGCGCAGTGGCTCAGGGCTGTAATCCCAGCACTCTGGGAAGCCGAGGTAGGCAGATCACGAGGTCAGGAAATTGAGACCATCCTGGCTAATACAGTGAAACCTGTCTCTACTAAAAGTACAAAAAAATTTAGCCGAGTGTGGTGGCTCATGCCCGTAGTCCCAGCTACTCAGGGATTCCTGCTGAGGCATGAAAATTGCTTGAACTCGGGAGGCCGAGGTTGCTTTGACCCGAGATCATGCCATTGCACTCCAGCCCTGGGTGACAGAGTAAGACTCTGTCTCAAAATATATATATATAGCCAGGCGCGGTGGCTCATGCCTGTAATCCCAGCGCTTTGGGAGGCCAAGGAGAGCGGATCATGAGGTCAAGAGATCGAGACCATCCTGGCCAACATGGTGAAACCCCGTCTCTACTCAACAAACAAAAGTTAGCTGGGCCTGGTGGTGCACGCCTATAGTCCCAGCTACTCAGGAGGCTGAGGCAGGAGAATTGCTTGAACCTGGGAGGCAGAGGTTGCAGTGAGCCAAGATCGTGCCACTGCACTCCAGCCTGGCGCCTGGCAACGGAACAAGATGCTTTCTCAAAAAAAAAAAAAAAAAAGAAAGAAAGAAAAAATGTATATATATTTATACATATTTTAGAGATGGGATTTTCCTATGTTGGCCAGGCTGGGCTCCTGGGCTCAAGGGCTCAGGTGATCCTCCTGCCTTGGCCTTCTAAAGCACTGGAATTACAGATGTGAGCCACTGTGCCCAGCTGGACTATTTTCTATGTATATTCAAATATCCATATGTATATATGTGAGTATATAAATGTATGTGAACAAATGAAATGCATGTGAAAATATGGGAGCTCCTAATGGGTATATGGAACATATGTGAATGGCGGGAGGTTGTGGTGTCTGGGAGAATATATATATGAATGAATGCATTTGTATCAGAGTGTAGGGCATAAGACTGGCAGAATATATACGAAAGTGTGGGCAAGAGGTGTCTATGGGAGCTCATGCAAGCTTTGCAAGAATCTGTATGAGTGAGAGTATATGTCAGAGTTTCAAGTGAGTGTATATGGTATGCGGAGGGGAGGGCTTGTGTTGTTTCATGTGAGTGTGGGTATAGAGAGTATATTAGTGGAGGGTTACTTGGGCAACCCTAGTTCCACTCCTTAGTTCACATAATTCAGTGAAGGCTTTCCAGTGAATTGCATTTAGCACCAGTTTCTGGGATTTGGGCACTCTAGGGTTAGGAAACTTGTAATTTTTCCTTTTCAGGCCCTGTGTTGAGATACACCCTCATTTAGCACCACACACACTTTATGAGCACTTACTGTGCACAAGGCGCTGTTCTTAGATGTTTCCTGGCAGGTAAGTCTACTCTCTGAGGAGTCATGTCTCTAGATACTGTCCCAAATCCTTTCCCTCACTGGATTCTCGTAAGAGCTGACTCCCTTCGTTGTCTAAATAGGGAAAGCAAAATCTGTTCAGAGCATGGGCTTGGAGGCAAATAGACCTGGGGTGAACTTCTCTGTTATTACCTAGCTATATTAGTTTGAAAGGGCTACCATAACAAAATGCTACATAATTGGCTTAAAACAACAGAAACTTATTCAGGTTTTTGTGCTGATATAGAAAAAAAAAAAGTAAAAAATATAAAAATAAATTAAAAAATAAAAATAAAAAACAACAGAAATGTATTTCCTCACAGTTGTGAAGATTGGAAGTCCAATATCAAGGTGTTAGTAGGGTTGGTTTCTTTTGAGGCCTTTTTCGTTGGCTTGCCAATGGCTGCCTTGTTTCTGTGTCCTCAACATGGTCTGTGTGAATGCATCCCTGGTGTGACTGTCTTTTCCAATATTCTCTTCTTCTTCTTCTTTTTTTTTTTTTTTTTTTTTAGAGCTAGCTGAGGTTTTATTTTGGACACACAAAAAAAATCAATTGAATTGTTTGGTAGCTGGAGCCATGGGCAAGAGGGGTCCCCAGGCAGTAAACTCCCCCATGGGTAAGCTGAGGGCTAGAGCTGAGCCTCAGGTGGATCTCCTGTTCCCTGTGCAACTGTGCACAGCAGCTTCCCTCCCGGGCTCTGGGGCAGCCACAGGAAGGGCAGGCTGAGAGGGGCTGCCACAGCTGTTCACTTGGGCAGGACGTCAGAGGACTTGGACACCACCTTCTCATCGCGGGTCTTAATACAACCATGGCCTGGTGGAGCTGGTGTAGCTGAAGGAGCTAGAGCCCATGCCAGAGCCAAAGTTGGAGCCCAGGCCGTAGCTGAGGCTGGGGCTTGTGAGGCCCCCATAGGGTGAGCTCAGACTACCTGTATAGCTGCTGGTGTTCTTTGTATGGATATTCGTGTTCTGCATCTCAGACTCCAGCCAGCTCTCCTTGCCCTCCAGCAGCTTCCTGTAGGTGACGATATCGATGTCCAGGGCCAGCTTGATGTTCATCAGCTCCTGGTACTCACACAGCTGCTGCTCCGTGTCCTGCTTGGCCTGCTGCAGGGCGGCCTCCAGCTTGGACAGCTTGGCGTTGGCATACTTAAGGGCCAGCTCCCTACGCTGCTAGGCATCTGTGATGGAGGCCTCCAGGGAAGCCCTCTGGCTTTTGAGGCTCTCAGCATAATCCTGGAGCCAGATGATGTTCTGGTTCATCTCGGAGATCTCAGTCTTTGTATGTTGCAAGTCATTCCCATGCTTCCCAGCCAGCGTCTGCAGCTCCTCATACTTGATCTGGTATATGCTCTCAGCCTCAGCCCAGCTGTGGTTGGCGAGCTCCTCATACTTCGCCTTGACCTTAGTGATGATGCTGTCCATGTCTGGGAAGTGGCCGTTGTCCACGGACAGCACCACAGATGTGTCCAAGATCTGAGACTGCAGCTTCAGGGTCTCCTCTTCATACAGCTGCCAGAGCAAGTTGATCTCATCAGTCAGCCCTTCCAGGAGAGGCTCCAGCTCTTCTATCTTGTTCATGGTAAGCTTCATCAACATCCTTCTTGATGAGGACAAATTCATTCTCTGTACATTTGTTGATCTCATCCTCATACTTGTTCCTGAAGTCCTCCACCAGCCCTTGCATGTTGCCAAGCTCTGCCTCCAGCTTCAGCTTCTCCTGGCCCAGCATTTCCAGCTGACGACCAAGGTTGTTGATGTCAAACATATTGTCCATGTTGCTCCGAGCCGTCTTCTGCTGCTGCAGGAGGCTCCACTTGGTCTCCAGCATCTTGTTCTGCCACTCCAGGATCCATATCTTGTCCACAAAGGAGGCAGACTTGCTGTTGAGGGTCTTGATCTGCTCCTTCTCCTGGGTGCACACTGCCTGGATGTTGTGGTTCACCGCCAGGTTAAGGGGGCTCAGCAGGCTCTGGTTGATCATGACAGTGGTGATGCCTCCCATGCCGCTGGCCCCACCATAACCTCTGTCCAGGCCACCCCGGAAGCTACTGCGGCCCACTCTAAAGAAGTTGGAGGAGCTGATGTGGGCACTGGGCCCACTCTTGTAGGAGTGGCTGCTGAAGGCCCAGGGGACAGAGGTGGACACCTTATAGGACGTCTGGGTCACCCTGATGGACGTGGTGGAGGTATGTGTGGAGGCAGGCGGGCTGAAGCAGGTGGGGATTCCAGAAGGAGTGGAGAAGCTGCTTCTTGGTCAATATTCTCTTCTTAAAAGGACACCAGTCAGATTGGATTAGGGCCCACCCTACCAGCCTCATTTTAACTTAATCACTTCTTTAAAGGAAGGCTCAGTCTCCAAATACAGTCACATTCTGAGGTACTGGGGGTCAGAGCTTCAACATGCGAATTTTGAGGGGACACAATCAGCCATAGAACTAGCTGTGTGACCTTGGCTTCTCTGCACCTTGGTTTCTCCCCACGGTATGTAGAGATAATTAGAGGTGATATTGTAAATATTTGACTCCTCGAAGGGACTCTGACAACCTACTAACTTTGGTGGCCCTAGTGTTAGAGCAGAGTCCTAGAAGCCCCTGCTATGCCAGGCATTAACCCTTTATAGTTGTTGAATTATATGGGGAGGTCAGGGGGAGGAGTTCTCATGAAGGAATCAAGGTGGTGGTGGTGTGAGTGAAGAGTGTTACCAATCAGTATAGAAGTTTTAAAATATTTTAGCAACCTATACAGCTCTGTCCATTCATACTGCCCAAATATCAATCCCAGTGGAGTTAATGCCTACCTTGTTAGTGTAGCTATATGCACACGTGTTGACCTCTTCCCCAAACACTCACCTTGATTTCTCTAAAGAAATCCTGGCCTGGCACGATGGCTCACACCTGTAATACCAGCACTTTGGGAGGCCGAGGCGGGCGGATCACGAGATCAGGAGTTGAAGACCAGCCTGACCAACATGGTGAAACCCCATCTCTATTTCAAAAAAAAAAAAAAAAGAAGAAGAAGAAATCCTATCAGGCCCAATTCTAGGGTGTCAAAAACTCAGCTTTGGTTTTTCATTTGGTTGTGCTGTGGCCCCAGAGACTGTTAAATTTCAGTTATTTTCCATCTGCTGAGGAGTGTTTCACTTCCTATTATGTGATTTATTTTTTTTTTGAGATGGAGTTTTGCTCTTGTTGCGCAGGCTAGAGTGCAATGGCACAATCTTGGCTCATTGCAACCCCTGCCTCCCTGGTTCAAGCGATTCTCCTGCCTCAGCCTCCTGAGTAGCTGAGACTAAAAGTATGCACCGCCATGCCCGGCTAATTTTTGTATTTTTAGTAGAGATGGGGTTTCACCATGTTGGCCAGGCTGGTCTCGAACTCCTGACCTCAGGTGATCTGCCCACCTTGGTCTCCCAAAATGCTAGGATTACAGGTGTGAGCCACAGCACCCAGCCTTATGTGATTGATTTTAGAGCATGTGCCGTGTGGTGATGAGAAGAATGTTTATTTTGGGTGGAGAGTTCTGTAGATATGTATCAGATCCATTTGATCCAGTGCTCAGTTCAGATCCTGTATATCTTTGTTAATTTTCTGTCTCAATGATCTGTCTAATATTGTCAGTGGGGTGTTGAAGTCTCCCAACATTACTGTGTCAGTGTCTGAGTCTCTTTTAAGGTCTCTAAGAAATTGCTTTATGAATCAAGGCACTCCTGTGTTGGGTGCACATTATATTTAGGATAGTTAAGTCTTATTGAATTGAACCCTTTACCATTATATAATGCCCTTCTTTGTCTTTTTGGTTTAAAGTCTGTTTTCTCAGAAACTAGAATTGCAACTCCTGCTTTTTTCTGTTTTCCATTTGCTTGGTAGATTTTTCTCCATCCCTTTATTTTGAGCATATGTTTGTCATTGCATGTGAGACGGGTCTCTTGAAAACAATGGGTCTTGGTTCTTTATCCAGTTTGCCACTCTCTGTCTTTTAATTAGGTCATTTAGCCTATTTCAATTTGAGGTTATTCTTGTTATATGTGGATTTGATCCTGTCATCACTTTAGCTCGTTATTTTGCACACTTGTTTATGTGGTTGCTTAATAGTGTCACTGATCTGCATACTTCAGTCTGTTTTTGTAATGGCTGGTAATGGTTTTTCCTTTCCATACTTAGTGCTTCCTTTATGAGCTCTCGTAACGAATTCCCTCAGGATTTACTTGTCTGAAAAGGATCTATCTTCTCCTTCACTTATGAAGCTTCGTTTGGCAGATATGAAATTCTGGGTTGGGATTTCTTTTCTTTAAGAATGTTGAATATTGCCCCCCGGCCCCCATGTCTTTTGGCTTGTAGAATTTCAGCTGAGAGGTCTGCTGTTACTCTGATGGGCTTCATTTTGTAGGTGACTTGGCCTTTCTCTCTGGCTTCCCTTAACATTTTCTTTTTCATTTCAACCCTCAGCATCTGATAATTATGTGTCTTGGGCATGATCTTCTTGTGAAGTCAGCTACTCCTGCTTCCTCGTACACAACCAATGTTCCTGTCTCAGACTTATATGGAACATTGCATCTTGCCTCAACTAAGGGGCTTTATGACAACTTTGCTTGATAATCTGCTTGATCTTCTGCACTCACACAGCTGTTGAGATGCTAGGTATCATTTTTGATGTGTTTGGGGTCACCAAGATCAGATATCTCCCTCAGAAACTTCCTCACTATAAGAGATGAATTCATGTAGCACAAGGAGCCTAACAGCACTTCTGTGCCTTTGTGCCACCATGGGTGAGGGTCCAGAGAAATAGGACTTAATGGCCCTTGAGAATACATCTTTTTCTTTTTTTTGAGATGGAGTCTCGCTCTGTTGCCTGGGCTGGAACGCAGTGGCGAACTAAACAGGTTAGTGGATCAAAAGCCAGTTTGATGGAGTCTCACTCTGTCTCCCAGGCTGGAGTGCAACCTCTGCCTCCCGGGTTTAAGCAATTCTGCCTCAGCCTGTGAAGTAGCTGGGACTACAGGCATGTGCCATCACACCCAGCTAATTTTTAGCAGAGACAGGGTTTCACTAAATTGGCCATGCTGGTCTCGAACTCCTGACCTTGTGATCCACCCACCTCAGCCTCCAAAAGTGTTGGGGTTACAGGCGTTAGGCACAGTGCCCGACCTGAGAATACATCTTTATAGAATACTCAGTATAGTATTCAGCCTCCAGGCCCTGCTAAATTAAACTGGTTGTCACTGGGGAAAAAAAATCTGTTGGGGTTTTACTAAGGGACACACACACACTTTGACTTCCGTCCTTTCCCTCTCCCAGTGAAAGTGGCAAAAACAATAACTGAAAGACTTAGACATTACTGTACTCTCTCTCTTTTTTTTTTTTAGCAGTAGGTAAAAGTTATTTTAAAATTAACATTTTTTTTTTTAATTTCAGAAACAATACCTACACATAGCAAAGCTTTTAAGCCAGACTACCAGGTTCATTCCACAAGGATACCCAATGAAAACAGTTTCTTGTGTTTTCCTTTGAAAAAAAATTAGTATTTATACAGAATAACCTTTTTTTTTTTTTTCACACAAATGGACTCAAACCAGATACACTGTTCTCTGCCTTACTTTGTTCACGTAACTATTTAGATAACTTTCCATATCAGTACAAACATATTCACCTCACCTTTTTTTTTTTCTTTGAGACAGAGTTTCGCTCATTACCCAGGCTGGAGTGCAATGGTGCGATCTCGGCTCCCCTCAACCTCTGCCTCCTGGGTTCAGGCAATTCTCCTGCCTCAGCCTCCTGAGTAGCTGGGATTACAGGCACGCCCCACCATGCCCAGCTAATTTTTTGTATTTTTAGTAGAGACAGGGTTTCACCATGTTGACCAGGATGGTCTCGATCTCTTGATCTCGTGATCCACCCGCCTCGGCCTCCCAAAGTGCTGGGATTACAGACGTGAGCCACCGCGCCCAGCCCACCTCACCCTTTTTAATAGAGAGATACATGGAGGTAGAGTTTACACCTTAATTTAACTGATCAGTCCCTAAATGATGAACATTTAGGGATTCCACCCCCCCACTGCCCCCAACCCAATGTCTAGTCAAAAGACTAGACATTGTTTCTAGTCGTTTGCTACTAGAAACAATGCTTTAGTTACTATCCTTGTACACATGTCCATGCACAGCTGTGATATATCTGCAGGCTAAATTTTTAGAAATATAACTATTGGATTATAGAGTATGCACCCTTAACATTTTTTTTGAGACAGAGTCTCACTTCGTCACCTATGCTGGAGTGCAGTGATGTGACCTCAGTTCACTGCAACCTCTGCATCCTGGCTTCAAGCGAATCTCGTGCCTCAGCCTCCCAAGTAGCTGGGATCACAGACACATGCCACCATGCCTGGCTAATTTTTTGTATTTTAATAGAGACAGGGTTTCATCATGTTGGCCAGGCTGGTCTCATACTCCTGACCTCAAGTGATCTGCCCACCTCAGCCTCCCAAAGTGCTAGGATTACAGGCATGAGGTACTACACCCGGTACACACTTTACATTTTTGATAAACATTGATAAATTGCCCTCCAATAAGATTGCCCAGTTTATACTCTTAACAGGCTGTGTTAAAGATGGACTGTTTTCCCCACACTGTCACTCACACTGTTAACAAACTTAGTAATCCTATAGGTGAAAAGTTGTATCTCACTTTAATTTTAATTTCTTTCATTATGAGTGATGAGCATCTTTATCAGTAATTCATCTCTCTTACTGTGTATTCACTGTTCTTGCCCTTTTCCCATTTTATATTGCTATTCATCTTAATCTTACTGAGTTACATGATCTTTTTGTTATTGAGGAAAGTAGCCCCTCGCTTACCTGTTTTTTGTATTATAAAATATGTTACCACTTTGTTGTTTGTGTTTTGACTTTATGTCAATATATATTTTTGTGATGCAAGAGTTTTAAATGCTTTGTAGTAAAATGCATCAATATTTTTTTGTATGGCTTTTGGATTTTGTATAGAGTTTCTTCACTTAAAGGTTATACAAGTTTCTTCTTATACATTAGTCTCTTTCTTAACATTTAAATCTTAGATCCATCTGGAATTGTTTTTACTTTACACTTAACATTTCAAGTTTAGCACCCCAAACTCTGCTTATTTCCCTCAGACTACTGCTTTTCAAATATTTACACAAAGGGACATTTTGGCGGAGAGGAGTGTCTTTGAAACTCTGGGAATCTGGAGAGATTTGGTGCCAGCTACAAGATCAACTTTTTTTTTTTTTTTTAAGATGGAGTCTTGCTCTGTTGTCCAGGCTGGAGTGCAGTGGTGATCTCAGCTCACTGTAACCTCCACTTCCCCGATCCAAGCCTCAGCCTCCTGAGTAGCTAGGATGACAGGTGCCCGCCACCACAGCTGGCTAATTTTTGTATTTTTATCTTGCTCTTGTTACATGTTAAAGAATTCCTTAATATCATCAAAAACTATCAGTTTTTACATTTCTCTGATATAAAAAAATCTATGAAGATTGCTTAATAAATTGATGTTTTAGTAACATGCAGTGGCTCATGCCTGTCATCCCAGCAACTTAGGAGGCTGAGGCAGGAGGATTGTTTGAGCCCAGGAATTCTACACCAGCCTGGGCAACATACAGAGAACTTGTCTCTACAAAAAAATTTTAAAAATAGCCAGGTGTGGTGGTGCATACCTGTAGTCCTAGCTATTCAGGAGGCTGAGATAGGAGGATTGCTTAAGCCCAGGTATTTGAGGCTGCAGTGAGCTGATTGCACCATTGTACTCCATTCAGCCTGAGCAGCAGAGCAAGACCCTGTCTCAAAAAAAAAAAAAAAAAAAAAAAAAAAAAAAAAAGAGAGAGAGAAAAGAAAAGAAAGAAAGAAAAAGAAAAAAAGAAAAAAAATTAATGCTTTCATTAACATCAGTAATTTGTGGGGAGTACATGAGAAGGTGCCATTTGTGGAAGGTGCCAAGCCCCCAGAAACTTCCTTGCAAATTCTTAACTATCAGCACCTAAGACTGGATTCTTTCAGCTTCTCTCTGAAACCTTATCTCTGAGTGAGACTGCTGCCTTAATTAACTTTTTAACTTCCTTAGCTACACCTTGTAGAAAATTAATTGTCCCTCCTACAACTAGCCGCTTTCAAAGAGTTGCTTCTGGAATATACAATACATTGTCGTTAACTATCAATTTAAAAAAGTTGCTTCTGACAGTAAGCATAGAATTTCATCAATTTCAGGCTGCACTAGAAGCTTTTCTAAAATAATTTCTTACCTGCTGTGGTGGCTCACACCTGTAATCCCAGCACTTTGGAAGGCCGAGGCAGGTGGATGACCTGAGGTCAGGAGTTTGAGAACAGCCTAGGAAACCTGGTGAAACTGCATCTCTACTAAAATATGAAAATTAGCTGGGCCTGGTGGTGGGCACCTGAAATCTCAGCTACTTGGGAGGCTGAGGCTGGAGAATCACTTGAACCCAGGAGGCGGAGGTTGCAGTGCCACTGTACTCCAGCCTGGGTGACAAGAGCAAAACTCCCATCTCAAAAAAAAAAAAAAAAGAATTTCTCTTGTGGGAAACAAAACAAACAAGCAAACAAACACCTAGCTTTTTCATAGATTTTCCTAATCTAAGCCAAGGTTCATGTCTCCTGGGGGAAAATTAAACAAAAAACAAGGAACAGAAGGTTGAGTGAAGAATCCTGGCAGAGGTGGCAGTGAAGCTGGCCTCTTTAGGATCCATCTTTAATCACTCAAAGAAACGCTACATGGTTGATAGGACACATCTATGTTCCATCTCCTTGGAACACATATTCAGAGGACATGGACTGAAATTAACCACAGCATAATTCCAATTTCAACTAGGAATAGAAAAGAATTTCTCTGATAAATATTTGAGAAAATAGGAATGGGTACAGTGGCTCATGCCTGTAATCCCGGAACTTTGGAAGGCCAAGATGGGAGAATTTCTTGAGTTCAGTAGTTTGAGACCAGCCTGGGCAACACAGTGAGACCTTATCTCTATTTTCAAAAAATAATATAAGTAAAATAGTGTAGAAAATAGTAAGATTCATGTCCATCTTCCTAGTCTTCAGGAAGGATATTCCTCCCTTGCGTGTACACTCCCTTCCCCAACACATACACTCTGAGCTGAAGTATCTTATCCATCTGTCAGAGGTTGGCTCAAGTTGTAGGCTTGAAGGCTGGGATTTGAGTCTTGACCTAGGAGAAATCAAGGACCAAGGCTTGACTAAGGAAGGATCAAGAGGATACTGTTCACAACAACCCTTCCTGTGAGTAGTGGGCATTTTAAACAATGAAACCTGTTCATGTTTATATTCTTTTTTTTTTTTTCTTTGAGATGGAGTCTCACTCTGTTGCCCAGGCTGGAGTGCAGTGGCACAATCTCAGCTCACTACAACCTCTGCCTCCCAGGTTCAAGTGATTCTCCTGCCTCAGCCTCCCGGTAGTTGGGGTTGCAGGCGTGTGCCACCATGTCCAGCTAAGTTTTTTGTATTTTTAGTAGAGACAGAGTTTTACCATGTTGGCCAGGCAGGTCTTGAACTCCTGACCTCAGGTGATCTGCTCACCTCAGGCTTCCAAAGTACTGGAATTACAGGTGTGAGGTACCACGCCTGGTCATGTTCATATTCTTAATGCCCATCAGTGAAGTAGGTACTTTCATCTCTACTTGTTGGATGAGAAAATTAAGTCTCAAGAAGGAAGAGGGCCTCCAACGCCACAGTGAGTATCAAAACTATGAATCAGGCCTTTTTTTTTAGACGGAGTTTCACTCTTGTTACCCAGGCTGGAGTGCAATGGTGCGATCTCGGCTCACCGCAACCTCCGCCTCCTGGGTTCAGGCAGTTCTCCTGCCTCAGCCTCCTGAGTAGCTGGGATTACAGTCACGTGCCACCATGCCCAGCTAATGTTTTGTATTTTTAGTAGAGACGGGGTTTCACCATGTTGACCAGGATGGTCTTGATCTCTTGACCTCGTGATCTGCCTGCCTCAGCCTCCCAAAGTGCTGGGATTACAGACTTGAGCCACCGCGCCCAGCCTGAATCAGGCCTTTTAAGCCCAGGTCTCTGGCTTCCGAAATACTATGATTTTCCCCGCATTCATCCTCTGTCAGTGGCCCATGGGGGAAATGCCCTCAGAACAATCTCCAGGCACCTTATCTGAGCCCTGGAGATTTGGGGGAGAATGGACATCACTAAAGGAGAGCAGGGGCAGAAGGAGCACTTTGGCTGACACTACCCAGGTGAGGACGTGGCTGCAGCATTTCCATGGAAGTGGTACAGTATCCTCTGCAAGACAGGACTCAGAGGAATTCACTTTTCTGAAGCTTCAAGAAGCCTGGACAAACTTTGTTAGCCCCATAACCTTCAGCCATGGCATTTGTCTCATACGTAACCCGGTACCAAGAGGGCCTGGGAATACCGCCCCCTGCTCTGAGGAAGTAGATAGGGAGTAGCAGCTCATTCAATTACCAGATCCAGGGAGTCATTAAGCACTGTCTAATGGAGTGGAGAAAGGGAGGAGCGGAAAAAGAGAGAAAATCCTAATGGTCAGCCTCTGTATCCTGGCTGTAACCTCAGAATCCATGAGAAAGATTCAAGGGAGCTGGCTGAAGAGTCAGTTCTTTGCTATACTCCTCTATTCATTTCTCCTCTGGATCCTGAAAGCCACCTCCCACTTCTATTAATTGAATGAGAGACAACCTGGCTGTTTTCTCTCTCCTCTTGGTGTCCATGGGCAATATGGAGGTAGTATGAGGACCTGATAATCCTGTATCTTAGATGTGAAGAAACAAAGGGATGTGATGTCCCCAGGGTCTACCCTAGGGAAACAAAAGCATTCAACTTTTCACTCCTTGAAATTGGAAGACAGAGTAAAGATTGGGTCACAGGCAGAACCCTAGCCATTAGCAGCCATTCTTGGGCTCTGCTTGGCTCAGAGAAGGAGGCAGCAGGAGCCTCAGTCTAGGAGTTTGGAGTCAAATCTGAGAACCCTGAGCCTCTCTATAGAAAAAAGAAAAAAAAAAGCAGACTCCAAATTCCCTCCCCAAAAGCTCCTGCAAGAGTTCCTCAGGCTGCCCCTGTCCCTAGGCCAGATTCAGCTGTGGAGACAGTGTACCTGCCTTCCTAAATGCTGGTTGTGACACCGATCTTATGGCTCAAGATTCTCTGTTTCACAGCCATGGTGGAGTTCTGCTGTCTCCAGATTCCAGGAATTCTTTTGTATTCCATCATCATCTACCAGACTGAGGATAAGAGTCACGGAATTGCAGCCATGGTCTTCTTCACCAAGGTAAGAACTACCTCCACCCCACAGAAGCCAGGAGCTGGCCTAGGACAGACATGTTTATCTTCCTCTAAATCTAACTCACTTTTGTGCAGGACTTTGGTTAGTGTCTGGATTACTTTACGACTCTAACCAGCCATTGACTTTGGACCTTGGTATGGTCATCTGCAAAATGAGGGGTTAAGACTAGAGAATATGAAATCTGTAGCATTTAGGGCAAGAAGGTTCCTTGGGAGATCCCATAGAAGTTTTCTTGCCCTCCTGAAACGTTTATCTTCTTGAAGAGAACAGACACCAAGCCTCTGTTCCCACTCTGGTAGGGGCAGACTTGGGATGACGCAGGTTATGGTTAGCAGGTGCAAGTTTTATCTAGTTCCTTTAGTTCACTGGCATGTGGTTCTAGTGGTCATTTCTCCTCTGAGATCATGGTAGTAGTCGGGTGGTAACAGGCACTGAGGGCAGAAGTGCCTCTTGCTTTGGGGAGGACTCATCTCAGCTGGCAGAATATGAGCTGGAAAGTCTTTCTGGGGCCAAAAACCCCAGGGACTGACTCTTCCAGCTTTCTGAAGCTCTCTGGTGTCCACGTTGTTGCTTTGAGACTCGTTTCTGAGCTGTCTGTGTAAAGGCATCTCTGATGGGAGCATGATGGTGAGGCTAGTGAGTCTGCATGGCTTCAACAACATCTTCCACATCCTGGGTATATTAGATGCACAGGGCCAAATGTGGGGTATGAGTCTGAGCAAAGGGAAGAAGGGAGGAATGCTCTGGCACCGCTACCTCAGACCCCGCCATTAGCAAAGGCCATCCTCTCGGAATGTGGAAGCTAGGGTGGGTGGATTTTCTCATCACTCTCCTCCCCTTGCTGGGAAAGCATTAGTGTGCTCCATGATAGGCAGTGTGGATTAGTGGAAAGACCCCTGGCCTTTCTGCTAAGTCCTGGGTGATCTTAGGCCTCCTTCTGGGCACTCGAGTTAGATGCTTAACACTTGAAACAACCCTGGTCTGGGATTCAGCCACCCTGGATTCTCACCATAATTCTGTTCCTAACAAGAAGTGTGACCCTGGGAAAATCTCTTCATTTCCCTGGAACTTATTTTTCCCACCTGTTAAAGGTTTGTACTATTCAGCTGGGCGCGGTGGCTCACACCTGTAATGCCAGCACTTTGGAAGGCTGAGGTGGGCGGATCCCCTGAGGTCGGGAGTTCAAAACCAGCCTGATCAAAATGGAGAAACCCTGTCTCTACTAAAAATACAAAATTAGTCAGGCCTCGTGGCACATGCCTGTAATCCCAGCTATTCAGGAGGCTGAGGCAGGAGAATCGCTTGAACCTGGGAGGCAGAGGTTGTGGTGAGTTGAGATCGCACCATTGCACTCCAGCCTGGGCAACAAGAGCGAAACTCCATCTCAAAAAAATAAAAAAGGTTTGTACTATTCATAGATGGCTAGCACTTTGTTTCAAGAGTCAGGATACGTAAGTTCTGGTCTCAGTTCCAATTTGCTACCAATTACTTGTGTGACCTTGTTCAAATCACTCTGAGCTTCATGTAAGTGGAGAGGGATGCATTTGGATCCAAGGATCTCTGAGGTGCCTTCCTGATCTAACATTCCGTGTGTCTGTGCTTGGTGGCCTAGTGTAGTTTCCATCAAGTCCAGCTGCCATCCCTTCTGAATGCACTCTTTGAGACCAATGAGTAGGTGATTTTGGCCAGCATGAGTGTCCTGTCAGACATATTCTACCCATTGGGTAAGTAACGCATGGGAACCTGGACCTTGACATCCATCTTGGCTCAAGGTCCTCCTGTGACGATGCCAAATGTAAAAAGGGAATGACTGCACATGTATTTGGGGGTGCATGGGGCCCTGCAAATATGTTCTGTGGAGGTTGTAGGTAAGTGAACCAAGTATACAGAGCATGGGTACAGTAGAGAGATGAAGACTCACACTCTGCCCCAGAGACCCAGGTCCACATGCCACTCTGGGAGGCATTGCATGACCCTCACCACTACCACTTTCCCTCCAAGGCAGAATCAAATTCACTCCCAGAGTCTTTTCCCCAGCCCTCTAACGCAGGGGTCATCAAAAACGTCTTCCGTAAAAGGCCAGATAATAAATATTTTCATCTTTGTGGGTTACATGGTCTGTATGACAACAGCTCAGCTCTGCCATTGCAACCACAGACAACATTGAATTGTTGAACGGGTGTGGCTGTGTGCCAATAAAACTTTATTTCTCATAATAGGCTGGACAAGGTGGCCCACACCTGTAATCCCAACACTTTGGGTGGCCAAGGTGGACAGATCACTTGAGTCTAGGAGTTCGAGACCAGCCTGACCAACATGGCAAAAGCTTGTCTTTATTAAAACTACAAAAATTAGCCAGGCATGCTAGTGCATGCCTGTAATCCCAGCCACTTGGGAGGCTGAGGTTGAACCCGGGAGGTGGGGGTTGCAGTAAGCCAAGATTATGGCCCTCCACTCCAGCCTGGGTGACAGAGTGAGATTCTGTCTCCAAAAAAAAAAAAGAAAACTTCATTTCCCAGCTAGATTTGGCCCTCAGCCTATAATTTGCCAACCCTGTTCTACTGTAATACTGAGCCCTATGAATTACGTTCACATTTGTTTCCTCGACCACACCAAGAGCAGGGATAGTGACTTAGTTATCATTTCTTTAACCTCAGAGGCCAGCCCAGGGACTGGAAATTTTTCTTTTTTTTTTTGAAATGGAGTCTCGCTTTCTCCAGGCCGGTTGTGGCTCCGTCTTGGCTCACTGCAACCTCCGCCTCCCAGGTTCAAGCGATTTTCCTGCCTCAGCCTCCCAAATATCTGGGACTACAGGCATGCACCACCACACCCAGCTAATTTTTGTATTTTTAGTAGAGACAGGGACGGGGTTTCACCATGTTGGCCGGTATGGTCTCGATCTCTTAACCTCGTGATCCGCCCGCCTCGGCCTCCCAAAGTGCTGGGATTACAGGTATGAGCCACCACGCCCGGCCAAGGGACTGCAAATTTTCAACTCAACTAATATTTATTAAATACCTACTATGTCTTCAACTTCCCTCTGCCACCCCTCTGTGTCCCAATATCATACACATGCTGAGAATTGGCACACAGGAAATGTCTGTTGAATTGTTTAACTTAAGCATGTATAAATAATTTTTGAAGCTGGTTGATGGGTTCATGGGTGATCAATTTTACTATTCTCACTACTTCTATATAGTTTTGAAAAGTTTCATATAGAAACGTTTTTTTAAAAAAAGAAAAAAACAAGACAAGGAGTCAGAAGAAAGGATATCTCATAGACTTAGGAGAACTTGCAAAGCAGTATAAAGCATTAGTACTTGCAAACCAATCTGCTGAGTACATGTAGGGAGTACTGGTTGTGTATAGGTAAGCACAGAGGGTGAGAATCTGTATGAATGGGTGTGGTTGTGTGTCTCTGTCTTTATATCATTATGTGAGTGTGTAAAGAAACATAGTTGTGGAGCCGGGCGCGGTGGCTCAAACCTGTAATCCCAGCACTTTGGGAGGCTGAGGCGGGTGGATCACGAGGTCAAGAGATCGAGACCATCCTGGTCAACATGGTGAAACCCCGTCTCTACTAAAAATACAAAAAAGTAGCTGGGCATGGTGGCGCGTGCCTATAATCCCAGCTACTCAGGAGGCTGAGGCAGGAGAATTGCCTGAACCCGGGGGGCGGAGGTTGCGGTGAGCCGAGATCGCGCCATTGCACTCCAGCCTGGGTAACAAGAGCGAAACTCTGTCTCAAAAAAAAAAAAAAGAAACATAGTTGTGTGTGTTTGCAAAGGAGGCTTCGGTGTGATAGGCTTATGTCCAAAGGAGATAAATATGAATGTTCTGAGCAGGGCTAGATGTATACGTACAGGTTTAGTTGAGTGTACACATATGTAGTGTGTGAGAGTATGTATGTCCAGTCCAGGTATGTGTACTTGTGGATATTTTATGATTGTGTGTGTGTGCGTCATACACACATACATCTTGGGGGGCGGTAGGTACTGTGTTTCTGAACAATGAGCAAGTTGCATATGAATATATAATGGTAAACTTTGGTGACTCAATGTGTGTGTGTGTGCCAGAGGAGTAACTTACTCAGGGCTGTGAATCTGAGTGTACTATGTCCTGTACCACTTGCCTAGGGAACAGAGGTTGAGTGCAATGGACATAGGCTGTCATGGCTAGGCTGGAGCTCAGGCACACAAGGCCCTAGACACATAGCCTTAATCTGCACAGGAGGAAGGCTGTGTCTGCGCAAGAACTGTCATCATGTTTGGAAACTTGGTGGGTAGTCTGGAGGACAAAAGGAATGTGACCTTCCTTCCTCCATGATCAGATTTGCCACAGGTTCATTCCCCTGCTCTTTCTTCCACCTCGTAGACAAGAATAAGGCAGTGATGAAGATGAACTCAGAGCCCTCAGCTAATTTCTCCTATATTCCCCTCCACCTGCCTGCTTCATCCCCTTGCAGCACCCCCAGTGTATATGAGCAGCAAGCTCCAAGTTGGCTTCTAGAGTCACTGGGTGCTCTGTTCTCTGTGGTTGTCTTAGACCTGTTTCTGTAAGCAGAGATGCCTGGGCAAAGACCACTTCTACTCCTGGGGCTCAGCTCACCCAAAACCTAAGTTGGTTGATACCTACCCTACTGCCTTATCACGTCTCTCCTCCAGGAACCAAAGATCTCTTGTCCTATTCTCTCCCTTTTCCTCTCTCCCCTTTTTATTTCCCCTGGTTAGGACTGGGCTAGAGGCCCACTATCTTAGTCCATTTTGCATTTCTATAAAGGAATACCTAAGGTCGGTAATTTATAAAGAAAAAAGGTTCTGCAGAGTGTGCAAGAAGCGTGGTGCTGGCATCTGCCTCTGGTAAGGACCTCAGGAAACTTACAAGCATGGCAGAAGGCAAAGGGGGAGCAAATGTGTCACATGACGAGAGAGGGAGGAAGAAGAGAGGGAGAGGTGCCAGGCTCTTTTAAACAACTAGCGTCCACGTGAACTAACAGAGAGATAACTCAATTATTACCATGAGGATGACACCAAGCCGTTCATGAAGGATCCGCCTTCATGACTCAGACACTTCCTATTGGGTCCTAACTCTGGGGATCAAATTTCAACATGAGATTTGGAGGAGGCAAATAGCCAAACTGTATCACCCTTCTTATCCCCTCCTCCCAGAAAATAGAAAAAGAGGTCAATGCATGTCTAGAGGGAGAGGAATTGTTGGAGCCTGGGGAAGCTGCCTGGCTCCCTCACATCAGCTCCCTTTTCTTGCTCCACAGACCGTGACATGGCACCCAGAGTGCCTGACGTAGCCCAAAGATAACTGTGTTCCTGATTAATGAGCAAGTTGCATATGAATATATAATGGTAAACTTTGGTGACTCAATGTGTGTGTGTGTGCTAGAGGAGTAACTTACTCAGGGCTGTGAATCTGAGTGTACTATGTCCTGAACCACTTGCCTAGGGAATAGAGGTTGAGTGCAATGGAAATAGGCTGTCATGGCTGAGCCTTAGTCCTGAGTCCAAGCCTATCTTTGTCTCCTTTATATAGGCAGAAAATGATGTTCATGATCTGCAAAGTTGACGTTTTCCTCTACTAGGCCATCAAATATATCCATTGCAAGCAGCTGATTTAGGCAGAGCTGCAGGCAGTCCGTATGTTGGCACAGACTTCCTCTTTCACATTACCTCCGCCTTTCAGTTCCTGACCCCCACAGGCACCTTCCTCTATTCTTTGGTCTGTTTACAAGCCTTGGATGACTTCCTTCTCTCTAGCCTCTACCCTACAAGTGAAAATACAGGAATATAAAACTGGCTTAGGATTTTGGAAAACATAGGTTTCATCCTTCCCAATTTTGCCACCTGTTGCAAATCTCTTTGCTGCTCTAGCCTCAGTTTCCTTCAGCTATAAAATGGATTCATTGTAACTTACCCTGCCCGCTTCCCAGGGCAGTTGGATAACAGTCTTTGAAGGTTGTGTGTAGATGTGTCTGCATGCAAAATAAGCTAGATAACAAGTAGGCCTGGTTTCCTAGAGAAATCAGATTGCGGGCCTCAGAGCACTAAACAATGTATCTGGAAGGTGAACATGCTTGAAGAACAATATGCAAATGATTTCACTGGTCTTGAGCTTGACAACACAGTTGATTTTTTTTTTTTTTGAGATGGAGTCTCCCTCTGTCACCCAGGCTGGAGTGCAGTGGTGTGATCTCAGCTCACTGCAACCTCCACCTCCCTGGCTGAAGCAATTCTCTGCCTCAAGCCTCCCAATTAACTGGGATTACAGGTGCCCACCACCACACCCAGCTAATGTTTTTGTATTTTTAGTAGAGACGAGGTTTCACCATATTGGCCGGGCTGGTCTTGATCTTCTGACCTCATGTTCCACCCGCCTCAGCCTCAAAGTGCTGGAATTATAGGGGTGCCCAGCCAGCACAACTAATTTTTGAAATATTCCATATAGCCCTGCTCATAGCACATTTCCTCTTTTGGAAAATTCCTGCTTCCAACCTGAAACCCCTTCTCAATTTGTTAATGCATTCGTCTAGGGTTTTGAGGCTGGCTTTGGTTGCTCAAGCAACATTTGGGAACCTCTGACATGGAGGAAAATGACTAGCCAAGATGCTTCCTTAACCTCTTCATTCTCTGTTGTTTTTGAGATACTCTCGCTCTGTTGCCCAGGCTGGAGTGCAGTGGTGTGATCTCAGCTCACTGCAACCTCCACCTCCTAGGTTCAAGC
This sequence comes from Saimiri boliviensis, assembly GCF_048565385.1. Classification (NCBI taxonomy): domain Eukaryota; kingdom Metazoa; phylum Chordata; class Mammalia; order Primates; family Cebidae; genus Saimiri; species Saimiri boliviensis. The sequence goes on from NC_133470.1 coordinate 54,934,239, forward strand.
AGTTCTTCTGCCTCAGCCTCCCAAGTAGCTGGGATTACAGGCACCCACCACCATGCCTGGGTAATTTTTGTATTTTTAGTGGAGACGAGGTTTCACTATGTTGGCCAGACTGGTCTTGAACTTCTGACCTGAAGTGATCCACCCTCCTCAGACTCCCGAAGTGCTGGGATTACAGGTGCGAGCCACCGTGCCTGGCCCATTCATTGCTTTTTGATCCTTTCAGGATATACTGTCAATTTGCTGTCTTATGCTGTTTCCAGGGTTCTGGATAAAAAGGGGTGTGGCCCTCCTGTTTGAAAGTGAGGCCTGAACAGTGGGTTGATCTGGATTGCTGGGATGAGAACAAGAGGACAGAGGGTATAAAGAGTCCTCACTTGCTTATTCAGGGCTCAGAATTGGGGTTCTATAACCTAAAGCTAGTTACTCTGGTGTCCTTTAACATGGCTAGAAGAGTATTTAGGCGCTCTTTATCTCCAAATGTGAGATATAGCTGTGACTGACTTGCTAAAGCAACTTCCCTTTAGGCTTCTTCACCTTCAAGTCAGTGGTGTTATAGAGTAGAGAGGAGCATTGGCCTAGATGGGCCCTCAGATTATTTTTCCAGGGATAAATGTCTATCTTGTGAATGCATACTTCAGCAGGGCCTATTCATTAGGTATCTTCTTGGTGGAGTGTTTTCATGGAAGTCAGAAAGGAGCCTTCACACTTTGGCCTCCTGCTCACTGAGGAGGCAGGACCTATATATCCAGATGTTGAGATACCATCCTCTAGTTAGACTAGATGGCAGCACCACATGGGGCGAGGGGTTGTAGGGGGGTGGCCCCAGGCTGATATTTTAGCTCCATGCCTTTTTTTAAAGCTCCCTCTGTACAACCTTCTTCCTCACCCTCAATTCCAAAACAGCTGCTCAGAGCTAGAAAAGAGCTGCATTCCTTTTTTTTTTTTTTTTTTTTTGAAACAGTCTCACCCTGTTGCCCAGGCTGCAGTACAGTGATGCGATCTTGGCTCACTACAACCTCCACCTCTTGAATTCAAGTGATTATCGTGCCTCAGCCTCCCCAGTAGCTAGAATGACAGGTGTCCACCACTACGGCCAGCTAATGTTTGTATTTTTAGTAGAGATGGGGTTTCGCCATGTTAGCCAGGCTGGTCTCGAACTCCTGACCTCAGGTGATCCATCCGTCTCGGTCTCCCAAAGTGCTGGGATTACGGGAGTGAGCCAACCACACCCAGGTATGCATTCCTCTTTTTAAAATTTTGTTCTTTGACATTCCAGTGAAGGATGAGGAGTTTATCTACAACATGGCAGCTGTTAACCTCGAAGGTCTGCACAAAGTAGTCCAAATGGAGTAGCACTGTAGTTGGGATCAGACCCCAAAGCTGCCTCCTCTTACCAGGACACAAACTTCTAATTCTAGGCTGGCTGGATATCCTTCAAATCTGGGTTCCATGGAGTTGGTTAGACTTTCTCTTTCCCGCCCACTCCAGTCCTACTCCAACTCTCCCATCCTTAACTTGCCCAGACACTTTTCTAGGATAAAGTCTTATTTTCAGTACTCTAAGGTTTGTTACCGCTTTCTATTTCTCAGACGATTTTGCCTCCTACCACCTGGAGTCTTGATTTGGCTACAACATAAGAGGATGTTTGATGTAAACCAACTAAAACCATGTAAAAGCCCCCAACTTAGGAAACAGTGAACATCCCAAAGTCAGGTGCCAGCTTCTCTCTAAAGCCCTGGGTTCCTAGTTCAAGCCCCATACCTAATAGGCTATGGACTAAGGACAGAGTGTGCCTTAGATCATAGTGATTTTCAAGTTGTGGCAGGTGTTTGAGTACCCAGCCACTGGAAATGGGCATTGTGGGGTAGAAGGAGTGGGGACTTGAGTATGAAAATGTGATTTTGACTAGAATGATCTATCAAGCACTGAGTCTGCATCTAATCAGCTTCATCTCTGTGAGCCTCAATTTTCCTTATTTGCAAAATAGAGATAACTCAGCTGGGTGTAATAGCTCACACCTGTAATCCCAGCACTTTGGGAGGCAGGAGGATCACTTGAGCCCAGGAGTTCAAGAGTTCAAGACCAGACCGGGCGTGGTGGCTCACGCCTGTAATCTCAGCACTTTGGGAGGCTGAGGCGGGTGGATCACGAGGTCAAGAGATCGAGACCATCCTGGTCAACAAGGTGAAACCCCGTCTCTACTAAAAATACAAAAATTAGCTGGGCATGGTGGTGCACGCCTATAGTCCCAGCTACTAGGGAGGCTGAGGCAGGAGAATTGCTTGAACCCAGGAGACGGAGGTTGCGGTGAGCCGAGATCGCGCCATTGCACTCCAGCCTGGGTAACAAGAGCGAAACTCCATCTCAAAAAAAAAAAGAAAGAAAAAGAGTTCAAGACCAACCTGGGCAACATAGACTCCATCTCTATTATAGAGAGAGAGAGAGAGAGCTCCATATCCTGCCAACTTCACAGAGCTATGGGGAAGGGGAGCTAATTAGATGGCCATCCAGGTGGTAACCTGTTATGGCCAGATTGCACTGGTATTCTAATTGTTAGATGATGAAATGTAGCTGAAGTATATGGAATACTCCATGGATGTAAAGAGCTTAGATAATGAGTATTAGAATCATCCCAGCTCCAGAATCAGCACCCCTTTGTGGTTGAGGGGACAACTCCAGGGGACAATGGCATTGTATGCTCTGGGCCTGAAGAGGGGAATGGATGGAAGAGAAACTTGTGGTCTGACCCCTTGGTATGGGGCAAGTTGTCTTGCTTTACTCCTAAGAGTTCCAAGTCAACCAGGAAATTGATTTCTAAGATCACTTCATTTAAACACCATTTGGTTGCATAAATTCCATCCCAACCCACAAAATATGCTTAGACCCCTGCCTAAGCTCCTGTTATCTCCCCACTGCTCTCCATTTTCCATCTATTTATTATCCTTTCCTCCCCTCACCCAGTTATCTAAGCACCACAACCAGCCCACCAGCAGCCAGCTCACTCAGGGCCCCATCCTTTGAACAAATTCCTGGAACTCACAACCCAGATGGGAGAAGAACGAAGATTCACTTACCCCAGGACTCTTGCTTGATTTGTTGCTGAGCATCTGCCTGATTTTCAGTCATCAGCCCCCAAGTTTATTCCCAGAGCCAGCTAGGGCCAAGACTCTTTCTCCTGGGGGCCCAATTCCTCCCCCATTTTCCTTCCATCCAGGCATCAAGCCATAAGCCAAATGGTGGTCAAGCAGGTGGTCCTGGCCTAGGTTCAGCCCTAGGGAACTTCTTGTTTTCTCTTGAACTTCAAAGAATCTCCATTCCCAGATGAGGCATGCTGTCAGATCTTGGCATATGACACCAAACACGTCCCACTTCCCCTTTTCTGCCCGAGTCTAAATGTCCCTTTTCCTCTGACCTACAATGTAGAAGATTCTTGCTAAGAACTGGATGAGGAAGGCTTGGGGGGTGCGGCATCAACTAGAGTGCAGCTCTATGTGCAAAGAGGAAAAAGCCAGCTCCTGAACCTCCAAGATAGCTTGTTTAAAATTTCTATTGAAAGAATCTAGGGGTGGGCCGGGCGCGGTGGTTCACGCCTGTAATCCCAGCACTTTGGGAGGCCGAGGCAGGTGAATCACGAGGTCAAGAGATCGAGACCATCCTGGTCAACATGGTGAAACCCCATCTCTACTAAAAATGCAAAAAATTAGCTGGGCATGGTGGTGCGTGCCTGTAATCCCAGCTACTCAGGAGGCTGAGGCAGGAGAATTGCCTGAACCGAGGAGGCGGAGGTTATGGTGTACCGAGATTGCACCATTGCACTCCAGCCTGGGTAACAAGAGCGAAACTCCGTCTCAAAACAAACAAACAAACAAAGAATCTAGGGGTATTTATCTCTCAGCTCTGGGCCCTGAGTCTTTTTTTTTTTTTTTTTTTTTTGAGACGGAGTTTCGCTCTTGTTACCCAGGCTGGAGTGCAATGGCGCGATCTTGGCTCACCACAACCTCCACCTCCTGGGTTCAGGCAATTCTGCCTCAGCCTCCTGAGTAGCTGGGATTACAGGCACGCACCACCATGCCCAGCTAATTTTTTGTATTTTTAGTAGAGACGAGGTTTCACCATGTTGACCAGGATGGTCTCGATCTATTGACCTTGTGATCCACCCGCCTCGGCCTCCCAAAGTGCTGGGATTACAGGCCTGGGCCACCGAGCCTGGCCCCCTGAGTCTTAAGATCTGCATATTTTGGGTAGAGGGTCCCGTGTCAGGCTGTGAAGCCAGTTCCTGGCAGGCCAAATGTGACAAAGAACCATTCAGTAAAGCAGCCAGCCCAGAAACACGGGCTCAGGAAAGAGCCTTCAGAGCTGGTTCAGTAGTGGAAGGTCTGAGATGCCCTCTTCCAAGCCCCTTTAGGAAGCCTGACTCTGGCTTCCAAGCTGGCTGCTGTCCCTAATGCCCTCCCTTTCTGGTGAAGACACTGAACAACACAGTTGCGTTTTACTTCCTGCCTGCAGCAGCTTGGGCTATGTGGATATCCTGCGGAAGTATTCCTGAAAGGTGACCTCCCTGTATCCTCATCTTTCAGTCAAAGGGAAAGCAGGGTGTGGCTGGTAATTCCACTTTTAAGGAACAGGACCATTAGGTGAAGCTAAGCCTCTGAGCCACTATGTGGCGCTATTTACCCATTGTTCTGTGCAAGGCTAGTGGGCGGTGGCTACACGCAAAGCAAACCAAACTTCAAAACTTGGAAACTTCTCAGGGGTCTAGCTCTGACTAGGCTCCTAATATGATGAGGGTACTTGGTTAAATCTCTTGACTTCTAGGAGCCTCAGTTCTTCATTTTGTGAAATGGGAGGCAGCTAGGGGTCCCTAAAGTCCCTTCTAGCTTCGTAATTTTGCAATCATGTGAGTTCCCAGTGATCATCCAAATGATGCAGTTTTGGGTTTTTGGGTCACACAGAGGGTGGGTACACAGAAAAAGCACAGGAGCCAAGGCATGGGTTTGGGAGTGAGGGTGAGGGTGAAAAGGAAGTGGACACGGAAGCGGGGGTCCTCTACAACACATGGGCCAGGATTTTTCTTTTTTCTTTTTTCTTTTTTTTTTTTTTTTTAAATCAGTTCTGTTTTCCATGCACAAGTAATAAAATCAATCCTTTAACTCTGTAAACAGTTACAATATTATAAATAAGATTAAAAGTATCATTGACCATCATCCCAAATCAGTTTTACTCCAGAAGTAACAACCGTTCACTACATAGTTATGAGCTAAACTAACTAGTTAATAAGTAACAAAATAGTTATATTAAATAGTTAATAATTAGTTATTATAACTAACAAAATAGTTATTAACTATTGAATGTGAGTCCTTCCATATCCCCACTTTTACCACAACTAGTAAATGAAAACATTTGGAATCAAACCCAGGAAAATTTAGTTTCAAAGTCTTTTTATTCTGCCTCTACGCATTTTTTTTCTGCACCAAATTTAACCACTTGGCAAATCTTAAACACTTTGCCAAGGAGCATAAAGAAGTGCTTGCAGCATGCCAGGCACTGAAGTGGCATCGTTGTCTGGGGTAAATGCCTGAGGTTCGTCATCTCACGCCAGAGAAATCGAGAACGGGGATGCATAAGAAGTGAGTTTAAGAGTGGAGGTTTCATAGGTGAAAGAAAGAAAAAGGTATAGCTCTCTCTCTTGCAGAGAGAGAGGGGCTCCTGAGTGGGACTTCCAGCTCCATGGTGAATTGCACGGGATTTTATAGAGGAGCCTGAGGAGGCAGTGTCTGATTCACATAGGGCCCGAGAGGTTGGTCAGACCAGGTATGACATTTGCATAGTGTGCAAACAAGCTGGCCATCCCACCCAAATCTTTTGTTAGCAGACAGGTTCTCTACCTGGCCGGTGCCAAGTCATCTGTTCCTTACTATACACATAGTTGACAAAGAAAAGGAAGATGGAGCTTCCATGTTGAATGTGCCTGGCCCCCAGGTAGCCTCTTCCTATTGGCACAGCTGCCGGCATTCACTTGTGCAAGCTTCTCACTTGCCTTTCTATGTCTGCAGCTTGATTTTACAGGCTGCTTATTGTTAGAAAAGAAATGATTTAGGGGCTGCCTTTTATTATTTTTTTTTTCTTTTTCTTTCTTTCTATTTTTTATTGCATTTTAGGTTTGGGGGTACCTGTGAAGAACATGCAAGATTGTTGCATAGGTACACACATGGCAGTGTGGTTTGCTCCCTTCCTTTCTCTCACCTGTATCTGTCATTTCTCCCCATGCTACCTCTTCCCACCTCCCCACCTCCCCGTGCCTCCCCCATTTCCCCCCAACGGACCCCAGTGTGTAGTGCTCCCCTCCCTGTGTCCATGTGTTCTCACTGTTCAACAACCGCCTATGAGTGAGAACATGCGGTGTTTGATTTTCTGCTCTTGTGTCAGTTTGCTGAGAATGATGATTTCCAGGTTCATCCATGTCCCTACAAAGGACGCAAACTCATCGTTTTTGATGGCTGCGTAATATTCCATGGTGTAAATGTACCACATTTTCCCTATCCAGTCTATCATCGATGGGTATTTGGGTTGGTTCCAGGTCTTTGCTGTTGTAAACAGTGCTGCAATGAACATTCGTGTGCATGTGTCCTTATAGTAGAATGATTTATAATCCTTTGGATATATACCCAGTAATGGGATTGCTGGGTCAAATGGGATTTCTATTTTTAGGTCATTGAGGAATCACCACACTGTCTTCCACAATGGTTGAATTAGTTTACATTCCCACCAGCAGTGTAAAAGTGTTCCTATTTGTCCACATCCTCTCCAGCATCTGTTGTCTCCAGATTTTTTAATGATCGCCATTCTAACTGGTGTGAGATGGTATCTCAATGTGGTTTTGATTTGCATTTCTCTAATTACCAGTGATGATGAGCATTTTTTCTTATGTTTGTTGGCCTCCTGTATGTCTTCTTTTGTAAAGTGTCTGTTTATATCCTTCGCCCATTTTTGAATGGGCTTGTTTGTTTTTTTCCTTGTTAATCTGTTTTAGCTCTTTGTAAATTCTGGATATCAGCCCCTTGTCAGATGGGTAGACTGCAAAAATTTTTTCCCATTCTGTTGGTTGCCGATTCACTCTACTGACTGTTTCTTTTGCCGTGCAGAAGCTGTGGAGTTTGATTAAGTCTCATTTGTCTATTTTGGCTTTTGTTGCCATTGCTTTTGGCGTTTTGGTAATGAAGTCCTTGCCTACACCTATGTCCTGAATGGTTTTGCCTAGATTTTCTTCTAGGGTTTTTATGGTGTTAGGTCTGATGTTTAAGTCTTTAATCCATCTGGAGTTAATTTTGGTGTAAGGTGTCAGGAAGGGGTCCTGTTTCTGCTTTCTGCACATGGCTAGCCCGTTTTACCAACACCATTTATTAAACAGGGAATCCTTTCCCCATTGCTTGTTTTTGTCAGGTTTGTCAAAGATCGGATGGTTGTAGATATGTTGTATTTCCTCTGAGGCCTCTGTTCTGTTCCATTGGTCTATATCTCTGTTTTGGTACCAGTACCATGCTGCTTTGATTACTGTAGCCTTGTAGTATAGTTTGAAGTCCAGTAGTGTGATGCCTCCTGCTTTGTTCTTTTTGCTTAGAATTGACTTGGCTCTGTGGGCTCTCTTTTGGTTCCATATGAAGTTTAAGGTGTTTTTCTCCAGTTCTGTGAAGAAGGTCATTGGTAGCTTGATGGGAATAGCGTTGAATTTGTAAATTACTTTGGGCAGTATGACCATTTTCACGATGTTGATTCTTCCTAACCATGAACATGAATGTTTCTCCATCTGTTTGTGTCCTCTCTTATTTCATCGAGCAGTGGCTTGTAGTTCTCCATGAAGAGGTCCTTTATGTTCCTTGTTAGTTGTATTCCTAGGTATTTTATTCTCTTTGTCGCAATTGTGAATGGCAGTTCGTTCTTGATTTGGCTCTCTTTAAGTCTGTTACTGGTGTATAGGAATGCTTGTGATTTTTGCACATTGATTTTGTATCCTGAGACTTTGCTGAAGTTGTTTATCAGTTTCAGGAGATTTTGGGCTGAGACGATGGAGTCTTCTAGATATACAATCATGTCATCTGCAAATAGAGACAATTTGATTTCCTCCTTTCCAATTTGAATACCCTTTATTTCTTTTTCTTGCCTGATTGCTCTGGCTAGAACTTCCAGTACTATATTGAATAGGAGTGGTGAGAGAGGGCATCCTTGTCTAGTGCCAGATTTCAAAGGGAATGCTTCCAGTTTTTGCCCATTCAGTATGATATTGGCTGTTGGTTTGTCGTAAATAGCTTTTATTATTTTGAGATACGTTCCATCAATACCTAGTTTATTGAGGGTTCTTAGCATAAAGGGCTGTTGAATTTTGTCAAAGGCCTTTTCTGCATCAATTGAGATAATCATGTGGTCTTTGGTTCTGTTTATGTGGTGAATTACGTTTATGGACTTGCGTATGTTGAACCAGCCTTGCATCCCCGGAATGAATCCTACTTGATCATGGTGGATGAGCTTTTTGATATGCTGTTGCAATCGGCCTGCCAGTATTTTATTGAAGATTTTTGCATCTATGTTCATCATGGATATTGGCCTGAAGTTTTATTTTCTTGTTGAGTCTCTGCCGGGTTTTGTTATCAGGATGATGTTTGTCTCATAGAATGATTTGGGAAGGATTCCCTCTTTTTGAATTGTCTGGAATAGTTTCAGAAGTAATGGTATCAGCTCCTCCTTGTATGTCTGGTAGAATTCGGCTGTGAACCCATCTGGACCCAGGCTTTTTTTGGGTGGTAGGCTCTTAATTGCTGCCCGGACTTCAGACCTTGTTATTGGTCTATTCAGGGTTTCGGCTTCTTCCGGGTTTAGGCTTGGGAGGATGCCAGTGTCCAGGAATTTATCCATTTCTTCCAGGTTTACTAGTTTATGTGCATAGAGTTGTTTGTAATAATCTCTGATGATGGTTTGGATTTCTGTGGAATCTGTGGTGATATCCCCTTTATCGTTTTTTATTGCATCAATTTGGTTATTCTCTCTTTTCCTTTTTATTAATCTGGCTAGTGGTCTGCTTATTTTGTTGATCTTTTCGAAAAACCAGCTCCTGGATTTATTGATTTTTTGAAGAGTTTTTTGTGTCTCTATTTCCTTCAGTTCTGCTCTGATCTTAGTTATTTCCTGTCTTCTGCTAGGTTTTGAGTTTTTTTGATCTTGCTCCTCTAGCTCTTTCAATTTTGATGATAGGATGTCAATTTTAGATCTCTCCTTTCTTCTCATGTGGGCACTCATTGCTATATATTTTCCTCTAGAGACTGCTTTAAATGTGTCCCAGAGATTCTGGTATGTTGTGTCTTCTTTCTCGTTGGTTTCGAAGAACATCTTTATTTCTGCCTTCATTTCATTGTTTATCCAGTCAACATTCAAGAGCAAGTTGTTCAGTTTCCACGAAGCTGTGCGGTTCTGAGTTAGTTTCTGTATTCTGAGTTCTAACTGGATTGCACTGTGGTCTGAGAGACTGTTTGTTATGATTTCCGTTCTTTTGCATTTACTGAGGAGTGATTTATTGCCAATTATGTGGTCAATTTTAGAGTAGGTGTGATGTGGTGCTGAGAAGAATGTATATTCTGTGGATTTGGGGTGGAGCGTTCTGTAAATGTCTATTAGGTTTTCTTGTTCCAGGTCTGAGTTCAGGTCCTGGATATCCTTGTTGATTTTCTGTCTGGTTAATCTGTCTAATATTGACAATGGGGTGTTAAAGTCTCCCACTATTATTCTGTGGGAGTCTAAGTCTCTTTGTAAGTCATTAAGAACTTGCCTTATGTATCTGGGTGCTCCTGTATTGGTTGTGTATATATTTAGGATCGTTAGCTCTTCTTGTTGCAGTGATCCTTTTGCCATTATGTAATGTCCTTCTTTGTCTCTTTTGATCTTTGTTGCTTTAAAGTCTATTTTATCAAAGATGAGAACTGCAACTCCTGCTTTTTTTTGCTCTCCATTTGCTTGGTAGATCTTCCTCCATCCCTTTATTTTGAGCCTTTGTGTATCCTTGCATGTAAGATGGGTTTCCTGGATACAGCACACTGATGGGTTTTGGCTTTTTATCCAATTTGCCAGTCTGTGTCTTTTGATTGGGGCATTTAGTCCATTGACATTTAGGGATAGTATTGTTATGTGTGAATTTGATATTGTCATTTTGATGGTACCTGGATGTTTTGTTGGTTAGTTGATGCAGATTCTTGATTGTGTTGATGCTCTTTTACCATTTGGTGTGTCTTTGGAGTGGCTGGTACTGGTCGTTCCTTTATATGTGTAGAGCCTCTTTCAGGAGTTCTTGTAGAGCAGGTTTGGTGGTGATGAAATCTCTGAGTACTTGCTTGTTCACAAAGGATTTTATTTTTCCTTCACTTATGAAGCTTAGTTTGGCTGGATAGGAGATTCTGGGTTGAAAGTTCTTTTCTTTAAGGATGTTGAATATTGGCCCCCAATCTCTTCTGGCTTGTAGGGTTTCTGCTGAGAGATCTGCTGTGAGTCTGATGGGCTTCCCTTTGTGGGTAACCTGACCTTTCTCTCTGGCTGCGCTTAGCATTTTCTCTTTCATTTCAACCCTGGTGAATCTGACAATTATGTGCCTTGTGGTTGCCCTTCTTGAGTAATATGTTTGTGGTGTTCTCTGTATTTCCTGGATTTGAATATTAGCCTGCCTTGCTAGGTTGGGGAAGTTTTCCTGGATAATATCCTGAAGAGTGTTTTCCAGCTTGGATTCATTCTCTTCATCACATTCAGGCACACCTATCAAACCTAGATTAGGTCTTTTCACATAGTCCCACATTTCTTGAAGATTTTGTTCATTCCTTTTTGTGCTTTTTTCTCTGTTCTTGCCTTCTCTTTTTATTTCATTGAGTTGATCTTCGACCTCTGATATCCTTTCTTCTGCTTGGTCAATTCGGCTGTTGAAACTTGTGTGTGCTTTGCAAAGTTCTCGTGTTGTGTTTTTCAGCTCCATCAATTCACTTATAATCCTCTCTGTGTTGTCCATTCTCGTTAGCATTTCGTCCAACCTTTTTTCAAGGTTCCTGGTTTCTTTGCATTGGGTTAGAACATGTTCTTTTAGCTCACTGTAGTTTCTTACTATCCACCTTCTGAAGTCTGATTCTGTCATTTCATCACACTCCTTCTCCATCCGGTCTTGTTTCCTTGCTGGTGAGGAGTCGTGATCCCTTTTAGGAGGAGAGGTGTTCTGGTTTCGGGAGTTTTCATCCTTTTTGCACTGGTTTCTTCCCATTTTTGTGGGTTTATCCACCTGTTGTCTTTGTAGTTACTGTCTTTCAGATTGGGTCTCTGAGTGAGCTTCTAGTTCGTGGATGCTGAAGTTACTTCTTTTTTTTTTTTTTTGTTAAAGCTTTCCTTCTAACAGTCTGGCCCCTCTGCTGTAGGACTGCTGAGGTCCTCTCCAGGCCCTGCTTGCCTGGGGGTCACCTGCAGCAGCTGCAGAACAGTAAGGGTTGCTACCAGTTTCCTCTTCCGCTATCTTTGTCCCAGAAGGATGCTCGCCAACTGTCAGTCCATTCTCTTTTATGAGGTGAGTCTTTGGATCTATGGGGGTCAGGGAGCTACTTGAGGAGACAGGCTATCTTTTATTGGGGCTTAAGTCCTGAGCTGTGAGCTCCGTTGTTCATTCAGAGCTGCTGGGCAGTTACGTTTAGGTCTGCTGCAGCTGAACTCATAAACCACTTTTTATTCCCAGGTGCTCTGTCCTGGGGAGTTAGGGCTTTATGAGTTTCCGTTGTGCTGCTGCTCTTGTTTTTTCTTTCAGGTCTGCCCCGCTCAGCTATCAGCCCACCTGGCCACTGTCTGCCTGCAGAGGCTTTGCTGAGCTGCTGTGGGCTCCGCCCAGCTGCCCTGTGCTCTTCCCTGCAGTCGTGTTTATGGGCATAGTTAGAACTGCCTCGGCAACGGTGGCCCTGCCTCTGTTATGGTGGACTCTCTCTGTTGTGGCAGGTTGCCTAGGCAACGGCGGGTTGCCTCCATAGTGGTGAAGAGTCTCAGTAATGGCAGACGCCCCTCCCTACCGAGCCTGACCATCCAGGGTTCAGCTGTGCTTGCTGTGAAACACTCAACCCAGAGAGTTTTCAATTACTGTTTTTATTTTCGTTGTTGTTGTTGGGGGTGGGGGGTAGGACCAACTGAGCCTGATCACCTGGCTCCCTGACTCAGAGTCTATTTTTTTTTTTTTTTTTTTTTTAAGTTGAAGGACCCAGCGTTCCAGTCGCTTGTTGAAAAGGCGCTGGGATCTCCCGTGCTGTGACTCACTGAGTCGGCTCAAACAGCAGCGCTGGCTCCTGGTGGGTTTTTTTGCCTAGGAATCTCTTGGCCTGGCTCGCTATTTCAGATGAATGGGCAACTCTGCCATCTCAGAGCTCCGATCGCCAGCTAAGAGGGCTCCCAGACCAAGAGTGCTCCCAGACCAGTGACTTGTATGGAGAACCGCCACAACAGGGTGTGGTCAAAGCAGTAGCTCGGCCAAATCAGCCCGGTGGGGGGCAAAACAGCTGCGCAGGAACAGCGGCGCTGGTGACCCCTCTGCCTGGGTATCTCCTGGTCTGTGGGCAATAAAAATTCATCTGGAAATGCGGCGTCCACTCACCCTCTGCACTTTCACTGGGAGCTGAAGTCCTGAGCTATTCTTAGGCGGCCATCTTCCCAGCATTCCCCCAGGATTTTTCTTGAGCCTTCCATAGTGCTAGGGAAAAGATAAGGGAGCCATTCATTTGCTTAGTAAACATTAACTGACCACAAACTAGATGCCAGGCACTGTGTGATAGAGGCAAGGCTGCTGTGGTAGGTGTGAGAGAAGTGAATGGTGGGTGGGACACCAAGTTGAGTAAATCCCAAAGGTGTTTACCAGCCAGTGGGGAATAGATGAGTAAAGAAATAATCAGGACATAGGGGAGAATGAAGTCCGTGGTAAATAGAAGTATAAACTGCTGGGGGTGACAGGGAAAAAGGAGGGATACATTCTGACCAGGTAAGAAAGGTCTCACAGAGGAGGAGCCATTTTAACTGGGCTTTGAAAGATGAACAGATGTGTGTGTGTGGTGAGGGAAGAGTTTGCAGAAAGGGAGAGCAGGAGAGAGAGGGAAAGGCAGGCATTCTAGTCAGAAGGAATGGCTTAAGGAAAGACAGAGGGAGGGGTACATGATGCTGTTTTGGGGGAACAGGGATTAGTCCGAGGTGGCAGGAGAAACGGAGTAGGAAAAGAGTTCACAAAAATGGTTTGGGGCCAGATTCTGGATTTACGGAGGCTTTTCACTTGGCCAGACAGGTACAGAGTGTGTGGAACAGGCTCCCAAGATGTGAACAGAGTTCTAGCCCTCCAGTGTGGAGAGGACAAGACCCAGTACCTCACACATGTACAAGTCTACCAAGGACTGGAGTGCAATGGTGCAATCTCAGCTCACTGCAACCTCAGCCTCCTGAGTAGCTGGGATTATAGGCGCCCGCCACCATGCCCGGTTAATTTTTATATTTTTAGTAGAGACGCGTTTTTGCCATGTTAGCCAGGCTGATCTGGAATTCCTGACCTCAGGTGATCCACCTACATCAGCCTCCCAAGGTGTTGGTATTATAGCCATAAGCCACTGCATGCGGCTTATTTAACTTTTATTTTAGGTTCAGGGTACATGTGCAGGTTTGTTATATGGGTAAATTGAATGTCACAGGGGTTTGATGTGCAGATTATTTAGTCACCCAGGTAATAAGCACAGTACCCGAAGTAGTTTTTCAATCCTCTCCCTCCTTCCAACCTTCATCCTCAAGTAGGCCCTGGTGTCTCTTGTTTCCCTCTTGTGTCCAGGTGTTCTCATCATTTAGATCCCACTAATAAATGAGACATGCAGTATTTGATTTTCTGTTCCTCATTAGTTCATTTAGGATAATAACCTCCAGTTCTGTTCATGTTGCTGCAAGGGACATGATCTTGCCCCTTCTAGCCCCTTTTAAAGACTCTGTAGTATTCATTTTTTTTTTTTTTTTTTTTTTTAGACCGATTCTTGCTCTGTTGACCAGGCTAGAGTACAGTGGCATGATCTCAGCTCACTGCAGCGTCCACCTCTCGGGCTCAAGGGATTCTCATGCTTCAGCCTCTCGAATAGCTGGGATTACAGATGTGTACCACCATGGCCGGCTAATTTTTGTGTTTTTAGTAGAGACGGAGTTTTATCATGTTGCCCAGGCTTGTCTCGAACCCCTGGCCTCAAGTGATTCACCCGCCTTGGCCTCCCAAAGTGTTGGGATTTACAGGCGTGAGCCACTCACTGCATGAGGGCTTTTTATGTCTATGTAGTATTCTACATTTATATGCACCACAGTTTTATTATTATTATTGTTACTGAGACAGAGTCTGGCTCTGTCATCCAGGCTGGAGTACAGTGGCATGATCTCAGCTCACTGCAACCTCCGCTTCCTGGGCTCAAGTGATTCTCCTGTCTTAGCCTCCTGAGTAGCTGGGACTACAGGTACACACCACCACACCTGGCTAATTTTTGTATTTTTAGTAGAGATAGGGTTTCACCATGTTTCCCAGACTGGTCTTGAACTCCTGGACTCAAGTAATCCTCCTGCCTTGGCCTACCAAAGTGCTGGGATTACAGGCATGAGCCACTGCAGCTGGCCCCACATTTTCTTTATGCAGTCTATCGTTGATGGTCATTTAGGTTTATTCCATGTCTTTGTAATTGTGAATAGCGCTGCAATGAACATAGGTGTGCATGTGTCTTCATAATGGAACAATTTATATTCCTTTGGTTGGGTGTATACTCAGCAATGGGAATTGCTAGGTCAAATGGTAATTCTATTTTGAGTTCTTTGAGAAACTACCACACTGCATTTATTTATTTATTTAGAGACAGGTTCTCTATTACCCAGGCTGGAGTGTAGTGGCATGATCATAGCTCACTGCAGCCTCAAACTTCTGGGCTCAAATGAGTGATCCTCTCATCTCAGCCTCCCAAATTGTTAGGATTACAGGGGCTTGCCACCATGCCTGGCTAATGTTATTATGAGTTTTATTTTATAGAGACAGGGTTTTGCTATGTTGCCCAGGCCGGTCTCAAACTCATTGTCTCAAGTGATCCTCCTGGCTTGGCCTCCCAAAGTGCTGGAATTACATGCCTGGCCCTACCCTGCTTTCCACAATAGCTGAGCTAATTTACATTCCCACCAGCAGTGTGTTAGCATTCCCTTTTTCCCACTGCCTTGCCAGCATGTTTTTTGTTTGTTTGTTTGTTTGTTTGTTACGGCTTTTTGACACTAGCCATTCTGACTGATGTGAGATAGTATCTCATTGTGGTTTTGATTTGCATTTCTCTAATGATGCGTGATGTTGAATGTTTTTTCATATGCTTGTTGGCTGCATGGGTGTCTTCTTTTGAAAAGGGTCTGTTCATGTTCTTTGCCCACTTTTTAATGTGGTTGTGGGTTTTTGCTTGTTAATTTAAGTTTCTTATAGATTGTGGATATTAGACCTTTGTTGGATGCATAGTATGCAAATATTTTCTCCCATTCTGTAGATTATGCTTACTTTGTTAATAGTTTATTTTTCTGTACAGAAGCTCTTTAATTTAACTAAGTCTCATTTGTCAATTTTTATTTATTTATTTTGTATTTCTATTTTACTTATTTATTTTTTTTTGAGACAGAGTTTCGCTCTGTCACCGAAGCTAGAGTGCAGTGACACGATCTCGGGTCACTGAAACCTCTGCCTCCTGAATGCAAGCGATTCTCTTGGCTCAGCTTCCCTAGTAGCTGAGATTATAGGCGCCCTCTACCACACCTGGCTGCTTTTTGTATTTTTAGTAGAGACAGGTTTCACCATGTTGGCCAGGCTGGTCTCACACTCCTGACCTCAAGTGATCCACCCGCCATGGCTTCCCACAGTGCTGGGATTGCAGGCAATTTTAATTTTTGTTTTTTGCATTTCTTTTAGCATCTTGGTAGAACCTTTAAAGACCTGACCTATGAGGAACAAGAAGAGGCCGTGCTTCAAGGATGGAAGAATTATTCCAGGAAACCTGGCAAACTGCTTCTGCTGTGGCTGCATTTGCAAGACTAGTCAGTCACCAGTTTGTCTTTAGTTAGACCTCACCAGCCAGCGGCAAATAGGAAAAGGCTGAGGCACTGTGGGAGCTGGCATCAGTCTAATTAGGATAATAAAGCAAGTGGGATTTAGGTTAGAATTAAGGAAAGCAGAGGACTGTATTCTGAAAAGTGAGAGATCTGCTAATCACAAGCGGTTATAACTGGTGTTCGTTTGGTAGCTGATGAGTGCCCACTCAATGCCAGGAGCATGGCTGGAGGGAGGAGTATGAAGAGTATTCTAGGAAAAAAACCTAAAGCAGGTTATGAGAATGCAGAGGACAGGACCCTGTCTTGGAGGAAAGGCATCAAGGAAGGCTCCCAGAAAGTAGTGAGGCATTAGAGAGAGATACGGAAGAAGTCATTGATATACAGCTGGAGGGGCTACAGCAGTGTCCCAAAGAAAAGCACCATGCATGAAAGAAAGGGGCAGATTTAGGGAAGCAAGAAGCAAATGTGCTGGAGTGGATGAGGGGTAGCCCAGGTGAGGGGAAGGGAAAAGGCGCGGGCAGAGAAAGGAAGCTGCTGCTTCTAACCTCCCCACTCTGAAAATCCCCAAGTGCCCAAGTTCTTATCTGCCATTTTCTGAGAGGTTAAGAATCCAGCATCTGTAGAGCTGAACTCAGGGGTCCCTGTATACCTTTGTGTTTGTCACCACTTCCCTCCACTCTCCCTGTCGCTGTGAAGTCCACTGAGGAAACCACTCCCCTCCGCCAGCCCTACAGCAAGTCAGAAATGAGGACGGAAGAGGAGCCAGTATACCGCTCGCTTGTCTTGAAACTCTCCATTCAGCTCAGCCCTGAGCCTGAGAGAGGAATGGGCTGAAATGGACGAGTTAGGGAGGGTGTTGGATTGTGGTAGGAATTTTTATTCCTCATAGAAATTTCTGGTCTGATTAAGGGAGAGAAGCCTGGAGGCTGGGCCAAAGGGTGGGGGCTACCTTGGAATTTAGATTCATCTGGGTGCTCCATTGGTAAACTCTCATTAGCAAAATAAAAGACTGGCTCAAGTTCTGGGGGCCGGAATAGAGGAAGAGCAGGAGGAGGGGCTATGGCTTGTCTCAAAGGGGCTGGGGTCTCTGCCAGTTCTGGCACAGGCCACAGGCAAGCAGGAATCTCTCTTGTTCCCCTGCCCCTCCCCTTCTCCAATCTCTATCCCCTGCCTTGGCATGAGGGCCTTTAGAGAAAAGAAAAGAAAAATGAGTGGGCAGAAGCAGCTGGATAGTCAGGAGCGCATCTGCTCTCCCAGGCGGTCTCCTGGTCCTTGTTTTGCCCCTCCCCCCACACCCCTTCCTCCTCTGCGGGCTTCTGATAGGACTGCAGCAGAGCTGGGGGAAGGGTACGGGATTAGAGTGGGGCTGGGTGGTGGGGGAGAAAGTCGTTCCAAATATTAGCTGGTCTTGTGAGGTGTCCTCTTGGCTGGACCCTGACCACCTAACTTACTGTTTTTCCTCCAGCTGCCTCCTCCTTTCTCTCTGCTCCAGGCTGGAACTAAGGCAGGGGGGCGTGGTGGGAGGGAGGAAGGAGGAGCAGCAAAGTTGGCTAGGGTCCCTTGTCTGATTCGGTGCTGGCTGGGGGCCAGGACTGCCTTCCTAAACAAACAGGCAGGGGCACAGACAGCCCGGGGTTCAGTTGTTGCACTTACTCCTCTTGCCACAGCAGGAACAAGAGGCGTGCGGAAAACCCTAGCTCTTCTCTGTCTCTTCCGTGAGCACACCCTGGCGCTGGGTCCGGAGAGCTCTCGATGCAGGCGCAGACACGAACTCCAGAACTCTGGAGGCAACAGGAAGGCTGGCCACCCCACCACCTCCGGCCCCACCACTCAACCAGCCATCAGTCCCATCACTGCCAGTGTTCGTCGACCATGCAAACAACCAAGTGAGTGAGCAGGGGCTGGCCGGTGTTGGGAGAGGTTCCTGAACTGGGAGTGCCAGCCTGTGCCCTCTTTTTTTTGTCCTCAGGGACAAACATGTGAGGCCCAGACAAACTCTTCTCAGGAGGTAGGAGACACTGAAATGTTGGTCTCTGTAGGTGTTTTGACTTTCCCCACAGCCCAACCATTTGCTCTTCTGTGTTCCTCTTGCCCTCTCTCTCTCTCCCCCTCCTCCCAGTCCCCACTCTGTTCTTACTCCTTTCTATTCCCAGGCAAGGAACTGATTAAACCCAACGCAATTTTTTTTTTTTTTTTTTTTTTTTGAGATGGAGTTTCGCTCTTGTTACCCAGGCTGGAGTGCAATGGTGCAATCTCGGCTCACCAAAACCTCTGCCTCCTGGGTTCAGGCAATTCTCCTGCCTCAGCCTCCTGAGTAGCTGGGATTACAGGCACGAGCCACCATACCCAGCTAATTTTTTTGTATTTTTAGTAGAGACGGGGTTTCACCATGTTGACCAGGATGGTCTCGATCTCTCGACCTCGTGATCCACCCGCCTCGGCCTCCCAAAGTGCTGGGATTACAGGCGTGAGCCACCGTGCCCGGCCCCAAAGCAATTTTGGAAAGACTCACAGAGGCTGCTAGTGCCAATGCTGCTGGTGCTGCTGCTGAGGAGTGCCCAGGACTGGGCGCCAGGGGAGTTGGAGTCAATAACCATCACTGTCAGATCTGCTGACCCCCAAGCCAGTTTCTCCAGTCAGGTACCTCCTACTCCCTGTGGAGGCCTGGGGATCTCTAAGGCCCTCCAGCTTCCATGTCACTCCCATTTTCACTCTACTCTCTATCCCCTGCACTTAGCCTTCCTTGATGGCTCTTCCTTTTACTTCTTTCCCCATCCCACCCACCCCAGTCCCAAGTTTTCAAAGTAATGACAGAAGAATAAGAGACCCCTTCCCTATTCTGGCCATTTAGTCTGCAGTTGCCTGTCTGTAACTTCCCCTGCTGTATACCATGGCACAACTATTCTCTCAGAGCCACCAGACACCTCCCAAGAGTCCCTGAAAGACATCTGTTTCCAGGTTAGGCTGGTTTTTCTCTTGGGACTGCTGGGCCCAGGAGAGACTGGCCAGTCACTGTGACCACACTTGAGAGCTTGCTGTCCTGATTCCTGAGAGCTCAGGAGGAAAAGGCACCCCAGCTCCTTGCCCGAGATAGCCTCCCTTGGGTGCCTGGGCTGTCACATCACTTCTGTGGCTCTCAGCCCCATCCCTGTCCTGACCAAACCTGGGAGGGAGAGGAAGGCAGGACCCCATCCTAACACTGTCATCCGTCCTCTTGCCAGCAGATCCAAGCCAGCAAACAAGCAGGCTCCATGGAAGCAGTTTTCCATGGAAGGCTTGGGTAATAAACTGATCCTGAATGTCGGGGGTATACACCATGAGATCTACATCGGCACCATGAGGGCCTTTCCATGTACCCTCCTCTACAAGCTGATTGAGCCATCCCCGCCTCGCACCCCAGCTGCTCAGGGCCCACTGGGCCAAAAGTTTTTTATTTTCTTTCTCCTTCTCTCCTTCCTTCCTTCCTTCCTTCTTCCCGCCCTCCCTCCCTCCCTCCCTTCCTCCCTCCCTTCCTTCCGTTTGTGTTTCTGTCTTTCTGTCTTTTCTTTTTTTTTTCTTTTTTTTTTCTTTTTTACCTTTGCAAGATTTTTATTTGATTTCTGTTGAGTGTATACCCAGTGGACCAAGCTCTGGGTCATATGGTACTTCTGTTTTTAGTTTGTTGTTGTTGTTGTTGTTGTTGTTGTTGTTGTTGTTGTTGAGACGGAGTTTCGCTCTTGTTACCCAGGCTGGAGTGCAATGGCGCGATCTCGGCTCACCGCAACCTCCGCCTCCTGGGTTCAGGCAATTCTCCTGCCTCAGCCTCTTGAGTAGCTGGGATTACAGGCACGCGCCACCATGCCCAGATGATTTTTTGTATTTTTAGTAGAGACGGGGTTTCACCATGTTGACCAGGATGGTCTCGATCTGTTGACCTCGTGATCCACCCGCCTCGGCCTCCCAAAGTGCTGGGATTACAGGCGTGAGCCACCGCGCCCGGCTGTTTCTGTCTTTTCTTTTGTTTGTTTTTTTGTTTTTTACCAGGTTTTGCTCTTGTTGCCCAGGTTGGAGTGCAATGGTGCAATCTCAGCTCACTGAAACCTCCGCCTCCCAGGTTCAAGTGATTCTCTTGCCTCAGCCTCCCAAGCAGCTGGGATTACAGGTATATGCTACCACTAGTGTATTTAGTAGAGATGGGGTTTCACCATGTTGGTCAGGCTGGTCTGGAACTCCTGACCTCAAGTGATCCACCAGCCTCGACCTCCCAATGTGCTGGGATTATAGGCTTGAGCCAGCACACCCAGCTGAGAGTTTTTCTTTGACTGCAATCCTGAGCTGGGCTACTACCATACTCAGCAGCTGCACTGCCCTGCCAATGTTTGTCAGGATATCCTAGAGGAGGAGTTGCCTTATGGGGGCCTGGTGTAAACACCCCTGACACTTTGCTGCTAGCGCGAGCTGAGTGGCAAGGAGACCCATACCCAGGAAAGTCCTGGGAGACCTGTGAGAATGCCTGCGTGGATGGATGCCTTCTGCTAAACTCCATTGAAGGCCAGGGACTGGAGAATATTTGGAAACCATGGATGTATGTGCTTCTTGACCAAGCTCAGTCTTCCTTAGGGGCCAGGGCAACTCATTAACAGTGTGTGACACCATGCTAGACACTCCTACCTTCAAGGGACCCTCCTAAGTTGCCATAATTGCTATACACTTGGCATGGTGCTGGGGACTCAACTCTAAACACTGCCAGGACAATTTGAGGGCATCCTTCAAAAAGGGAAGCCAAGAAGGGTGGAAGTATGGTTAGAGAGGTGGGGATGCTGACAAATGGGATTTCTCACACGCATCTTTTTCCCCAGTGCCTTTCCGTGATCTCCACACTCTTTGCCGTGTGTGCCCTGGTCATCTTCTTCCAGGAGATGGAGGTCCAGCTGGATTACTTCCCTGGCACCTTCACTACTATGGAACATGCGGTGGGTGTTTTTGACCATCGTGCCCCTGACCTGCTATACCTGGAGCTGCTCTGTGCCCTTTGATTTGGAACTGAGCTCTTTGCCCAGGCCATTTTCTGCCCTGATAAATTGCACTTCCTGTTTAGCCCTCTCAATCTAGCTAATATCTTCTGTTTGTTCACTGTGTTGGTGGAATTGGTGGTAGGTGACGAGGCTGTAGGGCAACCCTATCTTATCCTAACCCTTGGGGCCATTCTTTCCGGGAGCTGGTTCGTCTCCCAGGCTTCCTTGAAAAGTCCTTGGCCGTGAGAGTCCTCGTTCATACCCTACATTCTTCCTGGAAAGAGGTGTGTGCCTTTCTCTTAATTTGGGTGGCTGAAACCTTATTCTTTGGCTTGCTTTTCCTCTGTGGGGAGCTCTTGGGTATGTCCATTTCAGGTCAAAGTGAGCCCCACTTTGGAGACATCTTTACATGTCTCTGGTGGACTGCTATAACTCTCACCACTGTAGTCTATGGAGATGTCTACTCCCTCTCTGCTCTGGGCCGGCTCACTGCTGCTGTCACAGCCACTGTGGGCATGTGCACTGGTGTCTTGCTGGTTCGTGTGCTCCTGGTCCATTTCCAGCGCTGTTTTGCTGTAACCCTGGCTCACCAGAAACTAAGGCCCAGTGGGACCCTGTAATAGGCCCATTGATCAGGAGTAATGGACCCCACCTTCCCTTCTTTCCTTTTGCCAGTTTCTGGTGACAGATAATAATTTCTGGCTTTGGCAAAGAATCCTTGAGGAGGAGCCCCAGATCTTGGCAATTTCTGCTAGTCAGGATCAGCTAACGATGAACTGCAAGTCAGACTTTTCCAAGTCATCAAGGGGACACCCTGAAGGAAGGGGCCTAGGGGCAAGGCTGGCTAGGCTTCAGCTTTCCCCTGCCCCACCCTAGGCCTTTTTCTTAACCTTGGATTGAGCAGGAATGATAGAAAGCAGTTCTTCCTGGATTGGTGCTATATCTCCCTCTCAACCAGTTCTCTCCTTCCATCTCCTTATCCCTGCTCCTGCCATCTAGACTAGGATCCAGATGAGAGACTTCTGAGTGATGGTAGCAATAGGATAGCAACATCGATTACCTATGAATATCAATAGTGATTGTCTGTGGGTATTGATAGTAATTGTGCAATTGTTTATGGGTATTGATGACAACCGGTACCTTCAGTGCCCAGGCATAGCCAGATTATAGCATTGCTCCCCCTACTGCTCCTGGGACAAATGCTCCGTAGAGCCATAAGTCCTTTGGAGGTTCTCAGAGACTCCCAGCAGATGTGGGTCAGCCAGGTCTGAACCAAAACACTCTAACTCCATGACATCCTCTTCATCCCACTTTTTTTCTTTTTTTGAGATGGAGTCTGGCTCTGTCGCCAGGCTGGAGTGAGGTGGCGCAATCTCGGCTCACTGCAACCTCCACCTCTCGGGTCCAAGTGATTCTCCTGCCTCAGCCTTCTGAGTAGCTGGGACTACAGGTGTGCGCCACCACATAGAGATGGGGTTTCACCATGTTGACCAGGATGGTCTCCATCTCTTGACCTCATGATCCTCCTGCCTCAGCCACTCAAAGTGCTGGGATTACAAGCATGAGCCACTGCACCCAGCCTCTCTTCATCCCATTTTGCCCTTGCCCACTCCTCCCCATCTTTGTGACCTTTTCATAATATTTTAAATATAGTATTAGCCATCATTAGTCACAATATATTAGCCAATATTAGTCACAATATCTCAGCCATAACAGTATGTAATTGCCTATAGATATGAAATGTTATCGTTGCACATTATATGGACAGGAATGAAGGAAATGGGATTGTTGGCAACAATACGTAAGCGATTTCCTCTTCCAGATTAACAAACAATTTTGAACCAGGCACAGTGGCTCACACTTATAATCCCAGAACGTTGGGAGGCCAAGGTAGGCGGATCACTTGGGCTCAGGAGTTCAAGACCAGCCTGGCCAATGTGGTAAAACCCCATCTCTACTAAAAATACAGAAATTAGCCTGACGTGGTGATGCATGCCTGTAATCCCATCTACTCAGGAGGCAGAGGTAGGAGGATTGCTTGAACCCAGGAGGCAGAGGTTCCAATGAGCCTGGATTGCACAACTGCACTCCAGCCTGGGGGACAGAGAGGGACTACATCTCAAAACAAGACCAATTTTGATTTTGCTCATTTATTAATCCTTTATTATTTTTTTCTTTTTTTTTTTTTTTTTTTTTTTTGAGACAGAGTTTCCCTCTTGTTACCCAGGCTGGAGTGCAATGGCGTGATCTTGGCTCACCGCAACCTCCGCCTCCTGGGTTCAGGCAATTCTCCTGCCTCAGCCTCCTGAGTGGCTGGGATTACAGGCACACGCCACCATGCCCAGCTAATTTTTTTTTTAGTATTTTTAGTAGAGACGGGGTTTCACTATGTTGACCAGGACGGTCTCGATCTCTCGACCTCGTGATCCACCCGCCTCAGCCTCCCAAAGTGCTGGGATTACAGGCTTGAGCCACCGCGCCCGGCCTTATTATTTTTTTCAAACACTTTTCAGTACCCATAATGGGTCTACCCCAATCTTCACTCTTACCTTCTTACCTTCCCACGCCCATTTTTTTTTTTTTTTTGGCTACCTTCATGCTTTTTCCTCCCTGCTTTTCCTGTGGTGCTTCCTACCATACACATCTTTTAGAAATGGCTTCTAGGAGGAAGAGAAGGGACCACCTCAGGTCTGACTTCAAATCCAGCCACTGGGTTGTCTGAGGAAGTACCCCAAGCAACTAGTTTGAACTGGGAGGTTGAATTGAACCCCTGCTGTTGCTGAAGCTGTGAGAATAATTCTGTTTATAAAACTTTTAAATAAAATATTCTTCAAAGTCTTTGTCCCAGGGTCTGTCTATGGTTTTTCTAGGAGAGGCTTTTGGGCATCAGCAGTGGTAGGGGTTCTGCAATGACCTAATAACAAGACCATATAGGCAAATTATTTTATTTTGTTTTATTTTGAGAGGGAGTCTTACTCTGTTGCCCAGGCTGGAGTGCAATGGCATGATCTTGGCTCACTGCAACCTCTGCCTCCTTCCCAGTTTCAAGCAATTCTCCTGCCTCAGCCTCGCGAGTAGCTGGGATTACAGGTGCACACCACCATGCCTGGCTAATTTTTGTATTTTTAGTAGAGATGGGGTTTCACCATGTTGGCCAGACTGGTCTCGAACTCCTGACCTCAGGTGATCCGCCTGCCTTGGCCTCCCAAAATGCTGGGATTATAAGCATGAGCCACCATGCCTTGCAGGCAAATTGATAGGGTAAAAAGCAGTTTGTTATCTTCATTGAGTCTGTGCCTCACAATAAACATTATCGCTCATAGACACCTTGATTGGGGGAGAAAAACTTTTTGCTTGGGAACAGGTTGAGGAAGGGAAGGAGACAGGTCTAGGAGTTGCTGATTGGAACTGTGGGTAATTATCAGAGGTGGGAGATTGTAGGCAGAGAGGTTTCCATCTAAGGAGCACTAAGAGAGGATCAGAATTATGGCAAAACATCAAAGACAATCTCGACCTTCTCATTGCCTAGAAGTGCAAGGTGTTGGAGCCATTTGTTGCTTTCAGAGACCATTCTAGTCCACTGCCCTTAAGTTACAGTTAGGAAAAAGTGAAGTTTAGAGAAATGGGGGAATTTCCCCAAGGGCACAAAGGGGAGTAGTGGCAGAAATGAGAGTTCTGTCACCTCAGAGCAATACTATATCAATATTTGTTAACTCACCAGCATCAGAGGTAGGTTGTTAGAATTTCCAAACAAAAGTAGAGAAGACTGTGCCCTGTTGTAGGCAGCAGCAATGGTGATGGTGGCATGAGAGGGGATGGTGGTGGGATGAAGTGGTGGCTATATGGGACTAGGATGTAATGGAAAGCCTTGGCAGCTGGAATGAGTAGGCTTGGATGTTAGGTTTGAAAGGACCTTTAAGAATTGGTGGGCCCTACTTGGGTAGGGGCAGAGAAGCATAGAATACCACAGAACATTATAAAAGAACCAGATGGAATGTCAGGGCTGGGAGAAACCTGGAAGCTCATCAAGTTTAACTCACTCCTGTTTCAGGTGGGGAAACTGAGGCCCAGAGAGAGGCTGAAACTTGACCTGGTTTCTACAGCGAATCAGGAGAGAAGTAGGGCTGCAACCATCCCTGTCACAAAGGAGAAACACTGGCTGCCTTTGTTGTTACTCTCGCATTTGGGTTGGATGCAAGACCCTATAACCAAGAGAGACGGGAGAAGGGAGCCCAGTGTTTCATGGCCTGCTTAGTAGTACTTATGTAATAAAACACTGTCAAATGACACCTGTGAATGCCTTAGTATGCACCCATTTCTGTAACATAACCCTATATCTGAACCCATCCTACACCTCCAGCATGTAATGTCTTGCAATGCTGAGTCGAAAGAGCCCCTCAAGTTTAGTGATACCCTGAGACTGAGCCCACAGATCACCTAGACAGTAGAGCCTTCCTTGAATACCAAGCACTCTCCAGTCTTTCTCATGATTTAGTCTTTCTCATGATTAGGTTCTCTCTCCCACACTAAGATCACTTCTTTTTTCTGTCCAGGCATAAATTCTATCTTCTCTGAGGAGGGAAGAGAGTAGATGGGGATACTGAAAAGCACTTTAATTTGAGCAGTTCTTGCCATATCTTTGCCCCACATGTGGAAACTTCTCAGCCATGGAACAAACTTGTTCCTAGACCCACTCTCACTGCACAGTCACACTCTACCCCCATTCATTCATACTCCTGACATTTACTCACTTTGCCCATTGCGGAGACCCTACTGGCCATGCTCTTGGCACAGCCCTGGAAAGCCTCTTGTTCTGGTCACTAGGTGAGAAGGTCCAGTCTTCCAGCACACACTTCTTATCTGGATCTCTCATTATAGGGGAGACTCGGAGGTCTATAGACCAATCCCAGCATAATTCTGGCCCTATCTAGTGAAGTACACAGTGATCTCTTGCGCCCCACTCTGGCCTCAGCTCTTTAGCAGTTGCCACAGCAAGTGGTCTAGTTGGGCCTGTACTTCCAGGTCAGACCCATAGAGGGCAACCACTTGCCAGTTTATGAGAAATTACTCTGGGTGTGGCCTCTCCCTTTCTTCACTTCCTTTTCAGTGCCTGTAAAATTCTAGAACCACAGGCTGTCAGAATCAGAGGGTATGTTTAGATAACTTATATTTGAATACCCTCATGATAAAGATAGAAAAACAGGATCAGAGAAGAGACCAGTCTAAACTCAGAAAGGGATTCACTCCGTGGCAGTTAGGGCTAGAATCCACATTTCCGGAATGCCAGTTCAGAACTATTGAAACATACTGCCAAGCATCTAACCCAAATGCCTCATTTTATAGTTGTGAAAACTGAGGCGCAGGAAAGAAGTTGACTAACGTTGTACAGTCGTTGTGATAGAGCTAGGACTCAAATCCAGGTCTCCTGAATCCCAGTCTAGATTTAGAAACATAATGTTAGGCATCTAGTTCATCCTGTTGGGTTTTTTTTTCTTTACAGATAGAAAGAGCTCAGAGAGGGAATGTCATTTACATGAAGCCACAGAGTAAATTAGTGACACTCAGAACTGGAGCCCATGGCTGGCTATAGAACTGGCACTGAATGAAAATTGGGAACTCTGACTTCTAGTCTCCAAGAAACCTCAATAACTTTAGGACCCCAGTGTCTCGGAATTAAATAGCAGAGGTAGGGGTGCAGTCCTAGCTTAAGCTGCCTGTGAATCCCCAGGAGGCTGGAATTAGTAGAGCATAGTGTGGATGTATGTGTGTTGAGAAGGAGGGGTCTGCTTTGGTCCCCTCCAAAAATCTTAACAAATGGTTTACCTCATTTTTCCTCTTTCAAGTCCTTCAGCTTTGAGAGTGAGAAG
Source organism: Saimiri boliviensis (assembly GCF_048565385.1). Taxonomy (NCBI): domain Eukaryota; kingdom Metazoa; phylum Chordata; class Mammalia; order Primates; family Cebidae; genus Saimiri; species Saimiri boliviensis. The sequence goes on from NC_133470.1 coordinate 54,961,222, forward strand.
ATGACTCACTCGTTGCCCACAGTTGCCGCTGAGAACATAATTGCTAGCTGGGCCATCACCATAGCACCCAGCCATCACATTTGCAGAGTATTGTTTTGTTTTTGTCAAAGCTCTTTCCTATTTTTCCTTTTTCATTTCAGCTTCCTCAAGCCCCAGGGAGCCAGATGAGGCAGATACTATTACCTCTTTTTTTTTTTTTTTTATAAAGAAGAAACTCATTTATGGAGGGGTGGGGGGAATGAGGAGGGAGCTGAACTGGTGTTGAACAGACTGAGACTAAATCCCCAGTCCTTTGATTTCCAGCTTTCTGGAGTGTTCTGCATAGACACCCAGAGTCCCAGAGGAGCCATCAGTGTCCCTTAAATGTCAGATGACAGCTCCCTCCTTCATTTATTAATCACTGAGCTGGGGCCAGATACTCTATTGGGCTTTCACTGGAGACAAAGCTGACCCAGATCATGCCTTTAAGTGTTCACAATCTGCATATTGATTAGGTCATCACTCTGCCCATTTTCAATCCTCAGCTTTCTCTTCTTCTACTAGAAAAATAATCCCATTAGTGTTTTATTTTATTTATATATTTATTTGAGACAGGGTCTCACTCTGTTGCCCAGGCTGCAGTGCAAAACTTAAACACAGTTCACTGAAACCTCAACCTCCTGGGCTCAAGTGATCCTCTCAATTCAGCCTCTTCTGAGTAGCTAGGACCACCATGCTTGGCTTTATGTTATTATTATTATTATTATTATTATTATTATTATTACTTTTGTCAAGACGGCATCCCACCATGTTGCCCAGCCTGGGCTCAAACTCCAGAACTCCAGAGATCCTCCCACCTCGGCCTCCCAAAGCACTGGGAATAGATGTGGCCCACCTGGCCCAGCCTTATTTTATTATTTATTAGACAAGGTCTGGCTGTATCCCCCAGGCTGGAGCACAATGGTGTGATCATGGTTCACTGCAGCTTCAACCTTCTGGGCTCAAGTGATTCTCCCACCTTGGCCTCCCTAGTAGTTGGGACCACAGGCATGTCACACCATGCCCAGCTAATTTTTAAATTTTTTGTAGAGTTCAGGCACAGTGGCTCATGCCTCCGATTCTAGCACTTTGGGAGGCTGAGGCGGGCTGATCACCTGAGGTCGGGAATTCAAGACCAGCGTAACCAACATGGAGAAACCCCGTCTCTACTAAAAATATAAAATTAGCCAGGCCTGGTGGTGCATGCCTGTAATCCCAGACACTCAGGAGGCTGAGGCAGGAGAATCACTTGAACTGGGGAGGTGGAGGTTGCGGTGAGCCGAGATCACGCCATTGCACTCCAGCTTGGGCAACAAGAGTGAAAAATATATATATATATATATATATAGGTGTATATACACACATGTATATATATACATATATATGTATATATACACGTGTATATATATACATGTGCATATATATATATATATTTGTATAGATGGGATCTTGCTATGTGGCCTAGGCTGGTCTTAAATTCCTAGCCTCAAGTGATCCTCCCACCTTGGGCTCCCAAAGTGTTGGGATTACAGGTGTGACCCACCATGCCCAGTCCAATAATGCTTTTTGACTGGTGACATTGAATCAATTTTATAACCTTTTCAGAGCACTTGATTAGGAGTCAGAACACCAGCATTCTAGTTCCAGTTCTTCTGCTACTTCACTGTGTAATAATGAGCCAGTCCTTTCTTTTGCGTGGGTTTCAGTTTTCACATCTGCAGAAATGATGGTGTCAGGTGTGGTCAGGAGAGAGTAGGAATATGGTTTCTAAGAACATCTGGCTCAGATGATTTAGGAGATGAAGACCCTTTGTAACCTGTGGGCAGTGTTGTTTCTTTAGGTGAAAGACTGGAGGGTAGGAGCCAGCTGGCCCTGTTATGAGACCTTTCATCCTGTTTCCTTCCTCCTTAGCTTTGTGAGATACCCTTCCCCAGGAGCAGGGAATTTGAGCTTTCTGAAAACCTCAGAGGGATCCCATTTCTACCTCTCCTCAACAACAGCACTCAGGAAGCACCAGAACTATTTTGGATTGGAAGTTATTCAGCCAGATTCTGAGGTTGAGGTTCATGAAACAGAGAAAGAATCAGAGAAGGAGAAGAGAGAGGCATAAAGGAAGAGGTAAGAGAGACAGAAGGAAGAAAGAGGTTGGGGAGAAAGAGGGAAAGACTAAGAGCAAAAAAAAGGAGGAGAGAGAAAAAGAGAGTGGGAGTTAGAGATGGACAGAAACAGAGACAGGAAGAAAAAGAGAGAGACAGAGAAACAGAAGAAAGAGGGAAACAGAGAAGGGAAGAGGAGAGAGGAGAGAAAAACGGGAAAAGAGAGAAACGGGGAGAGAGAGAGATAATATGAATGAATATGATTATATGATAGTGGACATACCTAGTCCCAGGCTGCTGCATGAGAGAAGCTGCATAAAATCCTGTGTCTTGAATAGAATCTAGAAGCAAAAGAACCCTTGAAAAAATTGAGGCCAGAGAGCATTTGAGCTTTATTCATAGTCACACAGCAAGCTGGTGGCAGTGCCAGGACTCAAACTGATGACAAGGATAGAGTAGCTCAAAACGGACTGGCCCGAGAGTCTAGTGGCCTTGAAGTTTGTCAGTGTGTCTTTGAGGGACTGCAGGCAGTGCAGTAACACAGGAGGAATGCCAGCACATTGTCTGCTGCAGAGGCGGCACTGGCATCAGGGAGTTTTCCCCTCTTCCCCCATCAGCTCTCCTCTGAGGACAGAGACATACAACATACACGCATGCCTATGAAGGCTGACTGGGAAAAGTTTGATTCTATAACATAGTACTTTTGGAAGATTAGAGGCGGACTTCATGGAGAAGGTAACTTTTAGGTTGGGGATTGACGGGTGACAACACCAACCAAAATTTTAATTGCGGCCTGGCGTGCTGGCTCATGCCTGTAATATCAGCACTTTGGGAGACTGAGGTTGGTGGATCACTTGAAGTCAGGAGTTCAAGATCAGCCTGGCCAATATGGCAAAATCTCTACTACACATTAAAAATGAAAGAACAAAACAAAACAACTAGCCAGGCGTGGTAGCACACGCCTGTAGTCCCAGCTACTGGGGAGGCTGAGGCAAGAGAATCGCTTGAACCCGGGAGGCAGAGGTTGTAGTGAGCTGTGATTGCACCATTGCACTCCATCCAGCCTGGGTGACAAGAGCAAAACTCCATCTCAAAAAAAAAAAAGAAAAATTACAAAGATGCAGTTATTCTTTAAAAAAAATTCAAAGTAGGTAGGATTTTGATAGGTGCAGAAGGAGGTGGTTCTAGTTCAAGAAAATAGCACAGAGGGTAGGAACTTGAGGAGGACATGAGTAGGCTACTGAGTAAGATGTCATCTGCCTTCTGGAGGGCAGAGGGCATGAAAAAGGGGTCTCAGGTTTTGGTCACCCCATGAATGATAGGTGTCTAGGTCGGATTGTGATGACAGTGGGGAGGAAAGAGAGGCTTTTGAGCAGGGATTCAGTAAGAACAGGGTTGAGTTCTAGGAAGATTCCCTCTGGCAGGCAGCCCTATGGAGGATGAATTGGAGAAAAGATACTGGCACCAGGGAGCCTTGATAGAACATCTTTGCTGTAGTTCAGGTGACATAGGTAATAAGAATGTGATGTGGTGTGGTGTGGGTGGGTATAGATGCAGTAGTTTTGGGGATGGCATTCTAAGACTCCTTTAGAGAAAACATAGGATCTGAACTAGGACCATTGTGGAAGGAGCAAGGAGAGAGATGAGCAGAGGGCCAGAAAGCAGGCACCCCAAACTCCAGACAGGTAGCTGTGTTTTCCTAGTTTATGGTTGCAGTGTATGTGTGTCTTTTTTAAAATTTGTGTTGGTTACTCTAAGAGTTTGTGTGTCTCCCAATGTGCATGAGCAACCTCCTGCATGTGCATCTGTTTATGGATATGCATCTCCAGGCATCTAAATGCGTCTGTACCTTGCTCTGTGCATGTTTCACCTAACTCATGCTGTGGTTAAACTGATTGGCTAGAGGAATGACTTCACATTGCTTCATGCGTCTTAGCGTGCAGAAATAAGCATCTTTGCTCCCAAACGTGCTTCTTAATTCTGTTTGCTAAGCTAGGCTGTGGTGGATTTGATTGGCTAAAAGAGCTATTCTGAATTGCCTGTGCTCCGTGGCATAGCTACAGCTTGAAATCCTATTACTACTGGCCGCAGGAATTACCATAATGTGTTTGGCTTGATTTTCCAGACAGTAATTTAGGACCGTGCCACCTCTCTATGCAAATCTACCCAGTTAAATTAGAAGCAGAACTGGGAATCTTTTTGCAAACAAAACTCTGACCCATTAAGAATTCTCTGCTGCTTTGCTATGGGAATAGAGGGGAATGCAACCTTAAAGGACCCCACAACCCTGATTATGGTTTGATTCTTCCCAGCGACAGAAGTCTAGAGTCCACACAGACTTCAGGCGTCTTATAGAATTTAGACCATTTCTTTCATTTTCTTTCCATTCCAGTCTGTGAAATGGGGAGTGTTCAAATCATGCTTTCTTCTCATTCTTAAGAGGTGTCAGCTCTATCAATCACAGTAGGCTCTCAATAAGTATTTATTGCCTTGAAATTGAATTATGGCTATCTAAACCAAAGCCCAGAGAGAAGGAGAAATTTATTCAAGATCTCACAGAGGAATCTGAACTTGAATCCTGGTTTCTGGATTTCCTGGTAAGAACTCTTACAACAATGTCATCCTGCCTTGTGATAGCTCAGGTTCAGAACTCTGGCAGTGGAGGGGTTATATACTGCTCTCACCAATGTGTGATGGTCCAGTCTCTTTACCCCTCTGGGCCTCAGTGCTCTCATCTGCACCATGGGAAGATTAGGCTACAAGGTACTGAGCGGGCCTTTCTAGTTCTGTTTCTAGGAATCTGTGACCAACACTGAGAACATAAACCTGTGGGCCCTTGGGTGGGGTGAAGAGGGGAGGAAGCAGTTGGGGCCTGTCTCAGAAGCTATGTGTCACACCTTCCTCCCTCTTCCCTGACTCCAAATCTCCATTAAAAGAAGTAGCATAACTTTTCCGGTTTGGGAAGTCTCTGACCCAAAAGCCACTGGGCCTCTGGGAAGTGGGACAGCATGTCCAGCCTACAGCCTCCAAATGCCTTATAGGGCTAGAAGGAGCAAAGTGGCTGGCTGGGCAGGTGGGAAGTGGTTGGCTTGGAGAAGTTCCCCATTTTTGGAGGATCTAATCCTGGTGGGGAAGGGAGGTGACTGCCACTCAGCCCTGGCAGGTTGACAGGCTGGGCTGAACCAGTGTGTTCTGGAAAGGCCAGGAATGATGTCATGGGACACTTTGGGCTGCAACAACAGGAAACCACTGAGTGTTTACATTGGCTCTCAGAGCTCAGGCAGCCTGTTTTTTCTACACTTCCTCAGTCTATCTGTTTCCTCTGATTCAAATACTATGAAGAGGGACTCATTGCCCATGCTAGGGAAAGTGGAAAGGAGGCCCAGGAATAAAGAGCCTCCTTCCCAGCCCAGAAGACCAGATGCTTGGGAGGGAAGGCCAGCTTTACCCTAGCTGGGCTCCTGCCAAGAACAGATCTTAGGGTAGGGAAGCAAGACAGCTAAGTCTTGATGAATTCCAGTGCTCTACAGCTCCATGGAAAGCAACTTCAAAATTCTTCCAAAGACTCCTCAGGTTCTAAACTTGGAAGCCCTCTTGTATCTCCTTCTGATCTAATCAGTTACCAAATCTCATTAATTAAATCTAATTGAATCAATTTTAACCAACAGTGGGTTTGTGTGCAAAGTGCTGTGTTGTGCTGTCTGTGTCTGTGTGGGGGAGACAACACAGGTGGTAGGTAGGATACAACGATAAAAAAAGTTCTTGCCCTCAAGGAATTAATGATGGAGTGACAGAGTAACAGTAGGATGTCCTCCATCTGTTTCTGTCTCTTCATCCCCAAGGCTGCTGCCCCAGTTCAGGAACACCCATCTGCATGCAACAGTCTTTTAATGGGTCTGCCTGTTTCCAGTCTTTTCCCCAGCCATGCTTTCTCCATAATAATATTGACGTGACTGATATAATTATGGAGGAAGCCTCTCCATCTCCGCATTCTGTCATCAAGCCTCCTAGATGGTGTGGCAGGGTGGCTCCAAGTTTAGTCTTGGTGTTAGGCAGACCTGAGTTTGAGTGGGTACCTTACCATTCACTATTGGCTGTGTGACAGTGGTCAGTGGCTTTGCTTTTCCAAACCCCTGTTTCTCTAGCTATAGCTTCTTCATTGGCAAACTGAAGATAAATACTACCTCATGGGGATGTTGTGAGGATTAAATGAAATAACGTATGTATGGTGCCCAGTACAGAGTTAATACTTGGTAAATGGCAGCTCTAGCTACCATGCCTCAGATGTGTCATGTTCATTTCTATTTCAGCTCCTTTACACCTTCGGAAACAAGCTCCTTTCTCTTAAAGACTACTGCAATTGGGAGGGACCTTAGAGACCATACAGAGGAGTTTGATCATCCCCACTGAGGCCAGAGAGGAGAAACAATGTGCTCACATTTACACAGAAAGTGAATTCCAAGCCAGGCACTGTGGCTCACACCTGTAATCTCAGCACTTTGAGAGGTCGAGGTGGGTTGATCACCTCAGGTCAGGAATTTGAGACCAGGCTGGCCAACATGGTGAAACCTTGTCTCTACTAAAAATACAAAAATTAGTTGCGCATGGTGGCGGACGCCTGTAATCCCTGCTACTCAGGAGTCTGAGGCAGGAGAATCGCTTGAAGCTGGAAGGTGGAAGTTGGAGTGAGCTGAGGTCATGACACTGCACTCCAGCCTAGGGTGACAAGAGCAAAACTCCCATCTCAATAAAAAAAAAAAAAAAAAAAAGAAAAAAAGAAAAAAGAAAGAAAAGAAAAGAAAATGAATTGCAGAACCACAACTAAAACACTTTTCAAATGTTAACTCATTTTATGCTTACTGCAGCCCTGTAAGGTCAGTAGTAGGGGTACCTACTGTTATTAGATCCATTTAATAGATGAAAGGACAGGCTCAGATAGGCTAGGTAACTTGCCTAAGTTTGCACATCTGGAAATGACAGATCCAAGATATGAATCTAAGTAGTCTGACATCAAGCAGCTGAGCACTAGAAATGTGATTAGTGTGACTAAGGAATTTAATTTCTTTTTATTTTTCTTTTTTTCTTTTTTTTTTTTTTTAATTATTTTTTTAAGACAGGGTTTCACCATGTTGGTCAGGCTGGTCTTGAACTCCCGACCTCAGGTGATCCACCCGCCTTGACCTTCAAAGTGCTTGGATTACAGGCGTGAGCCACCGCGCCCGGCCAGGAATTTAATTTCTAATAATAGTTTATTTTAATAAATCTAAAGTTGAAATTTAGTAGCAACTTGAAGCTAATGACTACCATGTCAGACAGGATGGTTCTAGGCTACTATAGTGCTTCTTCAGACTCCAGCAGGATAACAACCATATCTAATAAACTTTTATGTCATTACATTGCCCAGCACTGTGCATGGCACATCTACCATTATGTTCAAATTCAGCTATGTTAGCAGGCTCTTGTGATCCAGGCAAAAAGGGAGCCTACAATACAATATGATAGTCACATTCAAGAGGGACAAAGGGGACATATTTGAAAGATTATCATTATCACTATCATCATCACCATTATCATAGTAAAATTAATAGGTAATTAAATACTTATGTGCCAGGCAACTGTTTTAAGTGCTTTACATAGATTAATTCATTTGATTCTTACAACAACTTTATAAAGTAGGCTTAGGTACTATTACCATCATTCCCATTTTGCAGGTAAGGGAAGGAGGCATAGAAAGGTGAAGTGACTAGCAAGTTGCAGAGCCAGAATATAAGCCAAGGCAGGCTGGTTTTAGAACCCAGTGTCTTAATAACTACTCTATATTGTGCACTGGAGCAGAGGACAGATGTCCGGGGAGCAATATGAAAGCTTCGATTTGATTCATGGTAGGGTTGTGGTGCATGTGAGATATCCAGAGGAAAATAGCCAGTAGATGGTTGGCCATGTGGATTTTGAGCTCAGAGAAGAATGCAGGGTTAGAGATAGAATATTGGAAATGATCAGCATAAAGATGGCAGTTGAAGCCACAGAAGTACATGTGATCCCACAGGGAAAGTGTGCGGTGTTAACACTATGCACCAACATAAAGGAGGGATTCTCTGATAGTGTATTTGAAGTAGAATGAATAGGCTCCTTTTGAAGGTGGCAACAGATCAGAAATAAGTATAGGGGGCAAGAAAGACAGAGAAAGGGATTGAATTAAACATCTTTCCCTCAAACCTGCTCTTTTCGAGTGGTCTCTACCTCAGTGAATGGCTCCACCATCAATATAATTAGACAAACCCAGAACCTGGGGATCACCTCTTAACTCCTCCATCTCCTTCACCTCTCATATTCAATCTATTGTCAAGGTCCATTGGCTCTTTTCTCAAAATTTATCCTGAACCTAACCTCTTCTGCCCACCTCCACCACCACTACCCTAGTCTAAGCTACCATCACACTTCACCTCTATGACTGAAGTAGCCTCCTTCCTGGTCTCCCTGCTTCCATCCTTACCTCTCTACAGTCAATGCTCAACCCAGCATTCAGAGTGATCATGTTAAAAACAGGTTGGTTTATGTCATTCCTCTGTTCACAACTAGCCCATGGCTCCTCCAGCACACTCAGGACTTAAGATCCTATTAAAGATGCCTCAGCCTCTGTCCTGGGCTCCAGATTAATGTTTGACATCTCCATTTGGATATCTCACTGGTAAATTAAAGACAGCCAAAACAGAACATCGCCACTCCAAAGCTTGTTCGTACACAATCTTTCCTACCAAAGAAACATGGCACCACCATCTACCCAGGTAGCAAACAAGAAATCTAAGAGATAGCTTTGCCTCCTCTTTCTCTATTACCCCTGACCATTCAGCCTATCAGCAAGTCCTGCTGCACTCAGAGCTACACTCAGAATATATCCCTAACACATCCACCTGTTTCCTCATTTACTTCCCATCAGTCCAGTCCAAGTCCCTATCACCTGTCACCTGGATGACTTGCCCTAACCTCCTTATAGGTCTCCCAGCTTCCACCCTTGCCCCCTACAACCCATTCTTTACAGGAAATCCTGAAGAATCATTGAAAAACATAGATCATGCCAATCCCCTGCATGAAACTCTCCAGTGTCTTTCCATCACATGAGGACCACAAGCCAAATTCTTTGCCATAGCCCACAAGGCTACATAATCTAGTCTCTGCAAATTTCTCCACCTCCTTCTACTACTCACTCCTTTTCTCACAATTCAGCCACTCTGATCATTTTTCTACTATTTCAACAGCTCAAACCTATCACCACCTCCTCTCCTTACTTAACATTTGATTCACTCCTTTCTCAAGCATCAGCTCAGATAGTCACTTGCTCTGAGAGGCTCTTTTCCATATCCCAGACTAGGAAATCCCTTCTGTGTGTCACTCTCACAGCATCCTGCCCTTCTCCTTCACAGCATTAAGCCTAAGTTAAATCGTTAATTTAATTAATTATTCAAGAGACAGGGTCTTGCTCTGTCACCCCCACTGGAGTGCAGCGGCATGATTACAACTCACTGCAGCTTCGACTTCCCAGGCTCAAACGATCCTCCCACTTCAGCTTCCCCAGTGACTGAGTCTATAGGTATGCACCACAATACTGAGTTGTTTTTCATTTTTTTATGTTTTGAGACAGAGTCTCATTGTCCTCCAGACTGGACTGCAGTGGTGCACTCTCAACTCACTGCAACCTCCACCTTCCAGGTTCAAACAATTCTCCTGCCTCAGCCTCCTGAGTACCTGGGACTACACCACCATGCCCAGCTAAGTCTTGTATTTTCAGTAGACAGGGTTTCACCATGTTGGCCAGGCTAGTCTCAAACTCCTGAGCTCAAGCAATTTTCCTGCCTTGGCTTCCCAAAGTCCTGGGATGGTATGAGCCACTGCGCCCAGCCTGATTGTCAATTTAATTACTGGATTGTAACCTCCATGAGAACAGGGATTGTCTGTGGTAGAATACTATCCCGTATGACTAACACAGTGGGTGCAATATAGTATTAATTCATTTGCTCATTCATTCATTCAAAAATATTTATCAGACACTCTCTATTGGCCAGTTACTGTTCTAGGAGCTTGAGGTACAAAACAGGCATAAATGCTTTCATGCAGTTTACATTCCAGTGGGACACACACTGAATAGTAGGTATTATATCTGCTATTTATTGGATCTGTGATCTTGAGCCTGAGCAGAACTGTATTACTTAGTTTATTCATTTCTTCAACAAACATCTATTGAATATTTTCAATGGACCAGTTGCTTTATACATACTTTTATTTAATCTGTAAGACAACCCTATGAGAGAGGTATCATTAGCCCCATTTCTAAGAAAGAAAAATTAAGGTCAGAGAGGTTTAGCAACTTGCCTTAGGTTAAGTAGCAAGCAGTCAAGTGCAGGTAGTTTGACCACAAAGCCTGCTGGCTTACTCATCACACTACAACATACTGCTTTTGACAAGTCAGTTCTGGTCTTAAAATGGTACAAAGCAACCCCTGTAGGGCCCCTGACCCAGCAGGAGACCTTGAGAAAATGAAGCCATGGAGAAAGCTCCCAGCATAGATCAGGCCTGATATACCAATGTACTCTCCATTCCTTATGGTGCACCCCTATATACTCTCCATTCCTTATGGTGATAGAGTAGTCCTAACAACTGGTTTTTCTTTGACAGATGGGGAAAATAGAGACACAAGGTCAGGAAAGAAGTCACAGAAAGGCACATTGGCAGTGAAGAAAGACCCTGACACCCTTGTATTCAAGATATCATAGAATAAGGCACTGAGAGTTAACTTCAGGAAGGAGGAGGCCAATGGTGGTGGCTACAGAACAAGTACCCAGTTGTCAGTCTTAAACCTGAGTTCTTGAGTAAGGTCCTGCATCCATGCCTTTATGTGAATCCTGGAGGTCTTTGCTCTTTCAGACCATTCCCTGCCCTCACCTTCAATTCCTCCCTATCCTGAGCCAAATGTTTGAAAGACAGGAGGCAGGGAACATGGTTCTGGGACTCAACCTCACCCACCATAAAGACAAATATAAGGAAAATCACTGGTTGTGGTGACACATGCTTGTAACTGTTGCTACTCAGGAGGTTGAGGCAGGAGGATCACCTGAGCCCAGGAGTTCAAGACACTGTCTCAATTAAAATTAAAAAATAAAAACATATCAGGAAACGTCTTCAACACTGAAAGGGAGGCACGGTGCAAGGGCAGGTGAAAAGGGGCATAGCCCTACCAGACTGCCCTTCCCTGAGGTGTAGGGGAAAGCTCAGTCTGTGTAGTCACCCCTGTGAAGTGATTCTAAATGCCACAGTGTAGGGGAGACAAACAAGGAAAGAGGGTGGGAGGCATTTACAATCTTTGGATATGAGCTGGGCTGAGCCTGACAGTGGGTATGAGACTGTGTCTGAGTTAAATGAAGACAGTTTTGCGTGAAGACAGGGCAGACCCAGGAGAGGAGAAGGGGAGGAGCATGAGGCAGCGTGAGTGAAGAGTCTCTGTACCCAGTTTTGTTGCTAGAACACAGTTATGGCTGTGTATTCCTAAGAGATGTGTTCATACCTGAATGGGCGTGTGGAAGGTAGGGTTTATTATATGCAAGGCCCATGCAGGAATATTTGTATGTGAGGTGTGTGTGTGTGTGTGTGTGTGTGTGTGTGTGTGTGTGAAGTGTCAGGGGAGGGAAAGTTGTGGGTGTCAGTGTCCTTGTAAAGTCAGTCTGGATGTGCATTTTAGTTTTTGTGTGGAATGCAACAAACACAAGATATAGGCAGTGTGTTTCAGGGAGATTTTATATGTGAGATATGTAACAGGAAAATGGTGTTAAGCATGCGGTATGTGCTGAGGGTTATGGGGGAACACTGGCAGAGTACATAGCATGCTGTCTGTGTGGAGTAAACAAGAGCTTTGGAATGGTCTAAGTGTACCAGGCATTCTCAGTAACCTCAGCTATGTCTCTCTGAACCTCAACTTCTCTGCTGAAAAAGGGGATAGACCCCACCCACGTACAGGGTCATATGAAAATTCAGTGACTTAATCCATTAGAATTGTCCTGCTCTCAATAGGTGTTCAAGAAATGATTACTTCTATGATTCTGGTTGTAAAGTTGCCAACACCTGAGACAGAGCTCATTAAATGTTTGCCAAACTGAAGAATAAATGACTTGCTTTGGTTTTGCCTGCTTAACACCAAATACTCAATTGATAACTGGGGCTTGAATTAGCTCATTATTTCTTATTCATTTATATTTTGCTTTTTATTCTACCTATAGTTCCAGAGCTCTCTCATTATGTTGAGAGCTCTGGAGCTATAGGTGCAAAGTCCCTGAAGGAGTTAGTGGGGTGTAGGGAAGGGAAGAGATAGTTGGAAAGTCAATCAGACAGCCCTGGGCAAAAAGCAGGGGAAGGTGCCAAGAGCTCTCTATGCACTCAAGGAATTGAGTCAAGGAGAAGTAAAGGCCAGTGAGGTCTTGAGGACGCAAGGGAATATAGTGAAGGGTGAGAAACATCTAGGATTCCCATGCCTACTCTGAGCTCAATTATTCCAAGGCAGCTCTTGAGTTTAAGGCTCAGACCTGCCCAGACCAAGGCAAAATTGACCTCCTAAAGAGAAGAGGAAAGGGAGGGGCAGAGACTGCTTGTACAGGAAATGCTCATTGCTGTGAACTTGAGCACATATAAAGCTCATAGCTCTACAACCTAGTCTCTAGGGCTTGACCCAAGCCAGGACTCAGCAAGTGGTCATAGAGATCAGAAGCCATATAGACCCAGGGACATAACAGTATTAAGGCTAAAGAGTAGATTTCCTGCCCCAATGCAGTGGCTCATGCTTGTAATCCCAGCACTTTGGGAGGCTGAGGTGGGTGAAACACGAGGTCAGGAGATCGAGACCATCGTGGCTAACACAGTGAAACCCCATCTCTACTAAATATACAAAAAATTAGCCAGGCGTGGCGGCACACACCTGTAGTCCCAGCTACTCAGGAGGCTGATGCAGGAGAATTGCTTGAACCTAGGAGGCGGAGGTTGCAGTGAGCCAAGATCACACCACTGTATTCCAGCCTGGGCAACAGAGCGAGACTGCGCCTAAAAACGTAAATAAATAAAAAGAAGACATGTGCACATGTATGTTTATTGCATCACTGTTCACAATAGCAAAGAGTTGGGACCAAAGAAAATGTGGCACATAGACACCATGGAATACTATGCAGCCATAAAAAAGGATTACTTCATGCCCTTTGCAGGGACATGGATGAATCTGGAAGCCTTCATTCTCAGGAAACTGACACAAGAAGAGAAAATCAAACACTGCATGTTCCCACTCATAAGTGGGAGTTGGACAATGAATACACATGGACACAGGGAGGGGAACATCACACACTGGGGCCTGTTGGGAAATGGGGGGCTAGGGGAGGGATAGCATTAGGAGAAATACCTAATGTAGATGACGAGGTGATGGATGTAGCAAACCACCATGGCACATGTGTACCTATGTTACAAACCTGCATGTTCTGCACAAGTACCCCAGAATTTAAAGTACAATTAAAAAAAAAAAACAAAAAAAAACCAGTAGATTTCCTGACTCCTTATTTGTGTCTATATTGTCTGTCTCCTCTCAGTAGAATGTTCTTCACTACTATTTTCCTGGTACCTAGACCTAGCATGGAGTACGTATTTCTTAAATGGTTACAATAGATTATAGCCATAAGAGTACTATTTATTGCAGCTGTTATTACCATCTTTTTCTTTTTGGTAGTTTTAAAAATTGTGGCAAAATATGTATCACAAAATTTTCCAACTTGACAATTTTCAAGTGTTCAATTCAGTGGCTTTAATTACATTCACAGTGTTGTGCAACCATCACCACTTATCTATTTCTGAAACTTTTTCATCAACTCAAACGGAAACTCTGTAACCATTAAGCAATAACTTCCTGCTCCCCACCTTCCTCCTGTCCCTGTCAACCTCTAATCTACTTTTGGTCTCTATGAATTTGTCTATTTTGAATATTTCATATAAGTGTCTTTATACAGTATTTGTCTTTTTGATTTTGGCTTATTTCATTAACAATGTTTTCAAGGCTCATCCATATTACAGCCTATATAAGAACTGCATTCCTTTTAACAACTAATATTCCATTTATGTATATACCATATTTTATTTATCCATTGATCTGTGGATAGACGTATGTATTGTTTCCACATTTTGGCTATTGTGAATAATGCTGCAATGAACACTGGCATGCAAGTATCTGTTTGAATACCCGTTTTAAATTCTCTTGGGTATATACCTAGGAGTGTAATTGATGAGTCATATGGTATTCTATGTTTAGCTTTTTGAGGAACTGCCAAACTGCTTCCCATAGCATCTGCACCATTTTACATTCTCACCAACAATGTATGAAAGTTAGAATTTCCCCACAACTTTTCAACATTTACTTTCTATTCTTTTTGAAACCTTTTAATACTTTTTAAATTTTATTTTTAACTGTAGCAAAATACACATACCATGCCACGGCACTCCAGGCTGGGTAACAGAGTGAGACTCCTCAAAAAAAAAAAAAAAAAAACACATAACAAAACATTTATGATTTTAACAGTTTGTAGATTTATAATCCAGTAGTGTTAAGCATATTCACGTTGTTGTGTAACCAATCTCCAGAACTATTTTAATTTTGCAAATTTGAAACTCTATACCATTAAACAACTCCTTATTTTGCCCTTTCACCAGCCCTAGGGAAACCACAATTTTTCTTTCTGTCTCAATGAATTGGACTACTTCAGGTACCTCATATAGGTTAAATCATACAGTATCAGTATTTATTTCCTTTTTTTTTTTTTTTTTTTTTTTGAGATGGAGTCTCACTGTCTCATACAGGCTGGAGTGCAGCAGTGCAGTCTTGGCTCACTGTAACTTCCACCTCCCAGGTTCAAGTGATTCTCCTGTCTCAGCCTCCCAAGTAGCTGGAATTACAGGTGTGTGCCACCACACCCAGCGAATTTTTGTATTTTTAGTAGGGACAAGGTTTCACCATGTAGCCAGGCTGGTCTCAAACTCCTGACCTCAGGTGATCCACCCACCTTGGCCTCCTAAAGTGTGAGGATTGCAGGCATGAGCCACCACGCCCGGCCAGTATCAGTATTTCAGTGACTGGTTTATTTCACTTAGCATAATGTCTTCAAATTTTATCCATGTTGTAGCTTGTGTCAGAATTTCCTTCCCTTTTAAGGCTGAATAATATTCTATTGTATGTCTATACCACATTTGGTGTATTCATTTATCCTTTGATTGACACTTGGGTTGCTTCTACCTTTCAGCTATTGTGAATAATGCGGTTATGAACATGGGCGTATAAATATCTATTTGAGATCTTGCTTTCAATTACTTTGAGTATCTACCCAGGATTGAAATTTCCAGATCACATGGTAATTTGGTTTTTAATTTTTTGAGGAATTGTCATACTGTTTTCCAAAGTGCCTGTACCATTTAATATTCCCACGAACGGTTCACAGAAGCTCCAATTTCTCTATATCCTCACCAATACTCCACTCTTTTTGGGTTATAGCCATCCTAATGGTTGTGAAGTGGTAGCTCATTATGGTTTTCATTTACATTTTCCTAATTACTAAAAATGTTGAGCATATTTTATGTGCTTATTTGATATTGTATATCTTCTTTGAAGAAATGTGTTCAAATACTTTGTTCATTTTTTAAATTGGGTTGTGCTATATGGTTTGAATGTTATCCCTCCAAAAGTGTGTTGGAAACTTACTCCCCAATGCAAAAATTGGGGGGTAGGGGGTGGGGTCTAATGAGAGGTAATTAGGTCATGAAGTGTATTATCACAGGAATGGGTTTGTTATTGTGGAAAAGGTTCATTCTAAAAGAGCAAGTTTGGTCCCCCCCCCCCCCCCGTTTCATCCTCTCTTGCCCTCTAGCCTTCCACTATGTGATAACACAGCAAGATAGCCCTCACTACATGCTAGCTTCTTAATCTTTGACTTCATAGCCTCCACATGTGTAAGCCAATGCATTTCTGTTCTTCATAAATAAACCACTCTCGGGTATTCTGTTATAGCAGCACAAAATAAACTCAGGTTATTCATCTGTTTGTTGTTGAGCTGTAGCAATTCTTTATATATTTTGGGTACTAAATCCTTATCATATATATAATTTGCAACTATTTACTCCCATGCTGTGGCTTATCTTTCCAGTTTCTCCATAATGGTTTTTTGTTTGTTTGTTTGTTTTTGTGAAGCAGGGTCTCTGTCGCCCAGGCTGGAGTGCAGTGGTGCGATCTTGGCTCACTGCAACTTCCTCTTCCTGGATTCAAGTGATCCTCCTGCCTCAGCTTCCCATGTAACTGAGACTACAGACACGTGCCACCACACCCGGCTAATTTTTGTATTTTTAGTAGAGACAGGATTTCACCATGTTGGCCAGACTGGCCTCAAGTGATCCACCCGCCTTGGCCTCCCAAAGTGCTAGTGTAATATTGGGGTTCAGGGGTTCAGGGTGTCCTCAGCTCCCCTGAGAGGATGTTTCTTCAGGTTCTTGTTCTCCTGCTCTCTCAAGAATGAGAGAGGGGACCATGACGCAGTGCGCAGTAAATGCTGGACTCAAAAGTGTAGAAAGTGATTTATTTAGAGAGACGGAGAGAAACAGGAGAAGGAGAGAGAAAGAAACAGCTGATTCTCACACTGAGTGAGAGAATCCAGAAAGATGGAAACCAGGAGAGGAAAGCAGCTTCCACCCTGAGTGGAAGGGAATAGAGAGAGATGGAATTTATGAGGGGAAGACAGGCTTCCATGAGAGAGTGTGGAAGGGGACTCCAGATGGAAAATGCAGGAGAGAGAAAGATGGCTTCCACGAAGGGAGTGTTCGTGGAAGGGGACCCAGGCATGGAGTCCCAAGGGGTGTGAAAGAAGGGGACTTTTAACCTGGAAGGAACCCCCACTTTCTCTAAGACCCCGGGGCCAATGAAAGGAGTTCCTTAGAACTTCTGCTGGTGTGATTGACTCTTAGTTTCTTCCCACGCCTGCGAAATTTAAACCTAAACCATTAAATCTCCCAGATGGAGAGAGATGGGAGGGGGGCACGGCGCCAGGGAGTTCTTGCCCTTAAAACTACACTCCCTTGTGGACCTGTAAAGAGAACAGCTTCCCTCACTAGAATTATAGGTTTGAGCCACTGCACCCGATCCGTAATATTTTGCGATACATAAAAGATTTAAATTTTGATGAAATACAATTTACCTATTTTTTTCTTTTTTCTTTCTTTTTTTTCTTATTTATTTATTTATTTATTTATTTATTTATTTATTTATTTGAGACGGAGTTTCGCTCTTGTTACCCAGGCTGGAGTGCAATGGCACGATCTCGGCTCACCGCAACCTCTGCCTCCTGGGTTCAGGCAATTCTCCTGCCTCAGCCTCCTGAGTAGCTGGGATTATAGGCACGCGCCACCATGCCCAGCTAATTTTTTGTATTTTTTTAGTAGAGACGGGGTTTCACCATGTTGACCAGGTTGGTCTCGATCTCTCGACCTTGTGATCCACCCGCCTCGGCCTCCCAAAGTGCTGGGATTACAGGCTTGAGCCACCGCGCCCGGCCTATTTATTTATTTTTGAAAGACGGGGTTTCACCATGTTGGTCAGGCTGGTCTTGAACTCCTGACCTCAGTTGATCTGCCCGCCTTGGCCTCCAAAGTGCTTGAATTACAGGCGTGAGCCACCACGCCCACCCAACTTACCTATTTTTTTTCCTTTGTTACTTTTGGTGTCCTTTCCAATAATCCATTGTCAAATACTAGATTATGAAGATTTTCAGGTATTTTTTTTGATAGTTTCATAGTTTTACATCTTATATTTAGTTTTTTTTTATTATTGTACTTTAGATTCTGGGGTACATGTGCAGATCATGCAAAATTGTTGCATAGGTACATTCATGGCAAGGTAGTTTGCTGCCACTATCCCCCCTCACCTATACCTGACATTTCTCCCCATGTTATCCCTCCCCACCCTCCCTCCCATTGTTCCTCTGCTAGCTCCAACCAGTGGACTTCAGTGTGTGATGCTTACCTCCCTGTGTCCATGTGTTCTCATTGTTCAACACCCACCTATGAGTGAGAACATACACTGTTTGATTTTCTGTTCTTGTGTCAGTTTGCTGAGAATGATGGTTTTCCAGGTTCCTCCATGTCCCTACAAAGGACACGAACTCATCATTTTTTTATGGCTGCATAGTATTCCATGGTGTATATGTGCCCCATTTTCCTTGTTCAGTCTATCATCAATGGGCATTTGGGTTGGTTCCAGGTCTTTCCTGTTGTAAACAGTGCTGTAATGAACATACATGTACATGTGTCTTTATAATAGAATGATTTATAATCCTTTGGATAAATACTCAGTAATGGGATTGCTGGGTCAAATAGAATTTCTATTTTTAGATCCTTGAGGAATCGCCACACTGTCTTCCACAATGGCTGAACTAATTTAAACTCCCACCAACTGTGTAAAAGCTTTCCTATTTCTCCACGTCCTCTCCAGCATCTATTGTCTCCAGATTTTTTAATGATCACCATTCTAACTGACGTGAGCTGATATCTCAGTGTGGTTTTGATTTGCATTTCTCTAATGACCAGTGATGATGAGCATTTTTTCATATGTTTGTTGGTCTGATAAATGTCTTCTTTTGGAAAGTGTCTGTTCATATCCTTTGCCCACTTTTGAATTTTTTTTTTTTTTTTCCTTGTAAATCTGCTTTAGGTCTTTGTAGAGTCTGGATATTAGCCCTTTGTCAGATGGGTAGATTGCAAAAATTTTTTCCCATTCTATTGGTTGCTGGTTCACTCTAATGATTGTTTCTTTTGCTGTACAGAAGCTCTTAAGTTTAATTAGATCCCATTTGTTTATTTTGGCTTTTGTTGCCCTTGCTTTTGGTGTTTTAGTCATGAAGTCCTTGCCTATGCCTATGTCCTGGATGGTTTTGCCAAGGTTTTCTTATAGGTTTTTTTTTTTTTTTTTTTTTTTTGAGACGGAGTTTCGCTCTTGTTACCCAGGCTGGAGTGCAATGGCGTGATCTCGGCTCACCGCAACCTCCGCCTCCTGGGTTCAGGCAATTCTCCTGCCTCAGCCTCCCGAGTAGCTGGGATTACAGGCATGCGCCACCATGCCCAGCTAATTTTTGTATTTTTAGTAGAGACGGGGTTTCACCTTGTTGACCAGGATGGTCTCGATCTCTTGACCTCGTGATCCACCCGCCTCGGCCTCCCAAAGTGTTGGGATTACAGGTGTGAGCCACTGCGCCCGGATCTTATAGGGTTTTTATGGTGTTAGGTCTTATGTTTAAATCTTTAATCCATCTGGAGTTAATTTTTGTATAAGGTGTAAGGAAGTGGTCCAGATTTTGCTTTCTGCACATTGCTAGCCAGTTTTCCCAACAGCATTTATTAAACAGGGGATCCTTTCCCCATTGAATGTTTTTGTCAGGTTTGTGAAAGATTAGATGGTTGTAGATTTATGGTGTTGCTTCCAAGGCCTCTCTTCTGTTCCATTGGTCTATGTCTCTGTTTTGGTACCAGTACCATGCTGTTTTGATTATTGTTGCCTTGTAGTATAGTTTGAAATCTGGCAGTGTGATGCCTCCAGCTTTGTTCTTTTTGCTTAGGATTGTCTTGGCTATGTGGGCTCTTTTTTGGTTCCATATGAAGTTTAAGGTGTTTTTTTCCAGTTCTGTGAAGAAGGTCACTGGTAGTTTGATGGGAACAGCATTGAATCTATAAATTAATTTGGGCAGTATGGCCATTTTCATGATATTGATTGTTCCTAACCATGAACATGGAATATTTTTCCACCTATTTGTGTATTCTCTTATTTCCTTGAGCAGTGATTTGTAGTTCTCCTTGAAGTGGTCCTTTACCTCCTTCGTCAGTTGTATTCCTAGGTATTTTATTCCCCTTGTAGCAATTGTGAATGGGAGTTTGCTCTTGATTTTGCTCTCTGTTTGTATGTTATTGGTGTATATGAATGCTTGTGATTTCTGCACATTGACTTTGTATCCTGAGACTTTGCTGAAATTGCTTATCATCTTAAGGAGATTTGGGGCTGAGACCATGGGGTCTTGTTAATATACAATCATGTCATCTGCAAATAGAGACAATTTGACTTCCTCCTTTCCTGATTGAATACCCTTTATTTATTTTTCTTACCTGATTGCTCTGCTTAGAACTTCCAATACTACATTGAATAAGGGTGGTGAGAGAGGGCATCCTTGCCTAGTGCCAGATTTCAAAGGGAATGCTTCCAGTTTTTACCCATTCAGTATGATATTGGCAGTGGATTTGTCATAAATAGATTTTATTATTTTGTGATACATTCCATTGATATCTAGTTTATTGAGCGTTTTTAGCATAAACGTTGTGGAATTTTGTCAAATGCCTTCTCTGCATCTATTGAGATTATCATGTGGTTTTTTTCTTTGGTTTTATTTATGTGATGGATTATGTTTATAGACTTGCATATGTTGAACCAGCCTTGCATCCCTGGAATGAAGCCTACTTGTTTGTGATGGATAAGTTTTTTGATGTGCCTTTGCAATCAGTTTGCCAGTATTTTATTGAAGACTTTTGCATCTATGTTCATCTTCGAGATTGGCCTGAATTTTTGTTTTTTTGTTGAGTCTCTTTCAGGTTTTGGTATCAGGATGATGTTGGTCTCATAAAATGATTTGGGGAGGATTCCCTCTTTTTGTACTGTTTGGAATAGTTTAGGAAGGAATGGTACCAGCTCCTCTTTGTACATCTGGTAGAATTTGGCTGTGAACCTGTCTGGACCTGGACATTTTTTGGTTGGTAAGCTATTAATTGCTGCCTCAACTTCAGCCCTTGTTGTTGGTCTATTCAGGGATTCATCTTCCTCCTGGTTTAGTCTTGGGAGCGTGCAAGTGCCCAGGAATCTATCCATTTCTTCCAGGTTACCTGTTTCTGTGTAAAGAATTGTTTGTAGTAATCTCTGATGGTAGTTTGTATTTCTGTGGGATCAGTGGTGATATCTCCTTTATCATTTTTGAGACAGAGTTTCACTCCATCACCAGGCACCAGGCTGGAGTGCAATGGCGTGATCTCAGCTCATTGCAACCTCCGCCTCCTGGGTTCAAGCAATTCTCCTGCCTCAACTTCCCGAGTAGCTGGGACTACAGGCACGTACTACCATGCCCAGCTAATTTTTTGTATTTTTAGTAGAGACGGGGTTTCACCATGTTGACCAGGATGGTCTCGATCTTTCGACCTCGTGATCCACCCACCTCAGCGTCCCAAAGTGCTGGGATTATAGGCATGAGCCACTGCGTCCCGCCTTATTTATTTTTTGGAGGGTTTTTTTGGTGTCTCTATCTCCTTCATTTCTGCTCTGATCTTAGTTATTTCTTGTCTTCTGCTAGATTTTGAGTTTTTTTGATCTTGCTCCTTTCGCTCTTTCAATTTTGATGATAGAATGTTGATTTTAGATCTTTCCTTGCTTCTCATATGGACATTTATTGCTCTAACTTCCCCTCTAACCACTACTCTGAATGTGTCCTGGAGATTCTGTTATGTTATGTCCTTGTTCTCATTGGTTTCGAAGAACATCTCGATTTCTGCCTTCATTTCATTGTTTATCTAGTCGACATTAAGGAGCCAGTTGTTCGGTTTCCATGAAGTTGTGCTGTTTTGAGTTGGTTTCTTAATCCTTAGATATAATTTGATTGCAATGTGGTCTGAGAGACTGTTTGTTATGATTTCTGTTTTTTTTGCATTTGCTGAGGAGTGATTTACTTCCAGTTATGTGGTCAATTTTAGAGTAAGTCCGATGTGGTGCTGAGAAGAATGCATATTCTGTGGCTTTGGGGTGGAGAGTTCTGTAGATGTCTATTAGGTCTGCTTGTTCCAGTTCGGGATATCCTTACTGATTTTCTGTCTCATTGATCTGTCTAATATTGACAGTGGAGTATTATAATTTCCCAGTATTATTTTGTGGGAATTTAAGTCTCTTTTTAGGTCATTAAGAACTTGCTTTATGTGTCTGGGTGCTCCTGTATTGGATATGTATATATTTAGGATAGTTAGCTCTTCTTGTTGTATTGATCCTTTCACCATTATGTAATGCCCTTCTTTGTGTCTTTTGATCTTTGTTGGTTTAAAGTCCATTTTATCAGGGACTAGGATTGCAATCCCTGCTTTTTTTTTTTTTTTTTTTGGCTCTTCATTTGCTTGGTAAATCTTCTTCCATCCCTTTATTTTGAGTGTATGTGTGTCTTTGCATGTGAGATGGGTCTCCTGAATACAGCACACTGATGGGTCTTGACTTTTTACCTAGTTTGCCAGTCTGTGTCTTTTCATTGGAGCATTTAGTCCATTTACATTTATGGTTAGTATTGTTATTTGTGAATGTGATCCTGCCATTTTGTAACTGGTTGTTTTGCCTGTTGGTCAATGCAGTTTCCTCATCGTTTCATTGGTCTTTACCATTTGATTCATTTTTGTAGTGGCTGGTACTTGATGTTTTTTTTCCGTATTTAGTGCTTCCTTCAGGAGCTCTTGTAAGGCAGGTCTGGTGGTGATGAAATCTCTCAGTAATTGCTTGTCCATAAAGGATTTTATTTCTTCTTCACTTATGAAGCTTAGTTTGGCTGGACATGAAATTCTGATTTGGAAGTTCTTTTCTTTAAGGATGTTGAATATTAGCCCCCACTCTCTATTGGCTTGTAGGGTTTCTGTTGAGAGATGTGCTGTGAGTCTGATAGGCTTTCCTTTGAGGGTGACCCGACCTTTCTCTCTGGCCGCACTTAGCATTTTTTCCTTCAGTTCAACCCTGGTGAATCTGATGATTTTATGCCCTGGGGTTGCTCTTCTTGAGGAGTATCTTTGTGGCATTCTTTGTATTTCCTGTATTTGAATGTTGGCCTGCTTTGCTAGGTTAGGGAAGTTCTCCTGGATAATATCCAGAAGAGTGTTTTCCAGCTTGGATTCATTTTCCCTGTCTTCTTCAGGTACACCGATCAAGCGTAGATTAGGTCTTTTCATATAATCCCATATTTCTTAGACGCTTTGTTCATTTCTCTTCGCTCTTTTTTCTCTTTTCTTGACTTCTCTTTTTATTTCATTGAGTTGATCTTCAGTCTTCGATATCCTTTCTTCTGCTTGATCAATTCGGCTATTGAAAATTGTGTATGCTTCATGAAGTTCTTGTGCTGTGTTTTTCAGCTCCATCAAGTCGTTTTTGTTCTTCTCTAGATTGGTTATTCTCATTATCATTTCATCTAATCTTTTTTAAAGGTTCTTAGTTCCTTTGCATTGGGTTAAAACATGTTCTTTTAGCTCAGAGAAGTTTGTTATTACACACCTTCTGAAGCCTGCTTCTGTCAGCCTGTGAAAATCATTCTCTGACCTGCTTTGTTCCGTTGCTGGTGAGGCATTGTGATCTCTCTGGGGAGGAGAGGCATTCTGGACCTTTTTGCACTAGTTTCTTCCCATTTTCATGGATTTATCTATCTTTGATCTTTGAAGTTGGTGATTTTGAGTGGGATCTCTGAGTGGTTGTCCTTTCTGTTAAAGTTGGGGTTATTTATCCCGTATAAGGCTTTTTTTATTGCATTTTAGGTTTTGGGGTACATGTGAAGAACATGCAAGATTGTTGCATAGGTACACACATGGCAGTGTGGTTTGCTGCCTTAAATGCAGGTGTCAGTGTGCTGCTTAAGACAGTCTGTCCATTGTCTGCCTGTGGAGGTGCTGCTGGGCTGCCTCAGTCTCAGCCAGGCTGCTGTTTATTCTTCGCCTGGTTTCTGCTTATGCCGGTGGGATTAACCCCACCTTCCCAATGGTGGGCTTTTTTCCTTCTGCTGAGCCCGCTGCTCCTGGATGGAGCTCTGTCTGATGTGTTATCTGCGAAACTCTCCTGGGAGAGGGATTTCATTTGCTGGATCTTGTGGGGGTGGGACCTGTCTGGTCACATCCCCTTCCCTGCTTTCAACTTTCCTTTCTTCCGTGGGATGGGCATTTTCGTCTCACAAGCCTTCTCATTGTTAGTTCAAGTCTCTGCCCTGGTCTGCACTGACAAGGCACTGGTCTGGCTGGGGCTGCCAGTCTGTGCTGTCACCCATTTCTGCATTGGGGCGGTTCTCAGCCAGGTGGCATTTTCCTGGGCTGTGTGCTGCTGAAGTCAGGGAGTGAAGTGCTGTATCTGAATCGGAGTACCGAGGAGGTGAAGCTCCCCTCCCCAGATCCTTCGTGCCAGATACACTTCCCAGGTGGGGCAGTGCCCTGCCTTGCCTCAGCTCGCCCCCTTTGGGCCTCTTTTGCTGCCTTTTTTGGGGTTAAACCCCCTGATCAACCAGTCCCTTTGGAACAAATCCAGTACATCCTTTGGAGACACAGATATTGCTCTGGTTCTGTGTCGCACTCACTGGGAGCCGCACCCTGGAGAAGCTCCCTTTTGGCCATCTTGGTCCCCCTCCCCCGGTTGATTTTTTTTTTTTTAATTTTAAATTTGATTTAAAAAAATTTTTTTTAAGCCGGGCGCGGTGGCTCAAGCCTGTAATCCCAGCACTTTGGGAGGCCGAGGCGGGTGGATCACGAGGTCAAGAGATCGAGACCATCCTGGTCAACAAGGTGACACCCCGTCTCTACTAAAAATACAAAAAGTTAGCTGGGCATGGTGGTGCGTGCCTGTAATCCCAGCTACTCAGGAGGCTGAGGCAGGAGAATTGCCTGAACCCAGGAGGCGGAGGTTGCGGTAAGCCTAAGATCTCGCCATTGCACTCCAGCCTGGGTAACAAGAGTGAAAAAACTCCGTCTCAAAAAATAAATAAATAAATAAATTTTTAATTTAAATTTTAAATCTGCAAATAAGATTGATACATTTTGACTTGATTTTTGTACATGGTGTCAGATAAGGGTCCAACTTTATTCTTTTTGTGTAGAAGTTCAATTGTCCTAGCATAGTTGAAAAGACTGTTTTTTCTCCCAATGAGTGTTTTTAACACCCTTATCAAAATCAATTAGCCCTAGATGGTTGCATTTATTTCTGGCCTTCCAATTTTATTTTATTTATCTATATGTCTGTACTTATGCCAATATCACACTGTTTTGATCTTTGTACCTTTATAGTAAGTTTAGAAATTGAGAAAAATGCCCTCCAACTCTCTTCATCTTTTTCAAGATTGTGTTAGCTATTTAGGGCCCCTTGTAATTTCATATAAATTTGAGGATTAGCCTTCCTATTTTTGCAAGAAGAAAACTGTTGAAATTTGATATGGATTGCATTAAATCTGTAGATCATTTGAAATAGTACTGTATTTTTAAAAATGTTAAGCCTTCATTTTAATTAACATGGAATACTTTCCATATATTTAGGTTTTCTTAAATGTATTTCAGCAAGGTTTCCTAGTTTTCAGTGTACAAGTTTTCACCTCCTTGGTTAAATTTATTTTTAGGTATTTTATTCTTTTAGTTGCCATTTTAATGAAATTTCTTTCTTAATCACCTTTCTGGATTCTGTTGAATAGAAATACAAGTGATTTTTTTTGTTGACATTTTCCCCCACAATTTGGCTGAGTTTGGTTATTAGCTCTAATAGCTTTTTTTAAATGGATTCTTTGGGATTTTTAAATATATGAGATCATTTCATCTGTTAATTAAAGTAGTTTTATTTCTTCTTTTTTTTTTTTTTTTTTTTTTTTTTTTTTTTTTTTTTTTGAGATGGATTCTCACTCTGTTGTCCAGGCTGGAGCGCAGTGGCTCCATTACGGCTCACTGAAACCTCTGCCTCCCAGGTTCAAGCAATTCTCTTGCTTCAGCTAGGCATGATGGCTCAAATCCCAGTACTTTGGGAGGCCAAGGCAGGAGGATCACTTGAGCCCAGGAGCCCAGCCTGGGCAACATAGGAAGACCCCATCTCTTAAACAAAAAATTGTTTTTGAGACAGAGTCTTGCTCTCTTGCCCAGGCTGGAGTGCAATGGTATGACCTTGGCTCACTGCAACCTCCACCTCCCCGGTTCAAGTGATTCTTCTGCCTCAGCCTCCTGAGTAGCTGGAATTACAGGCACCTGCCACCATATCCCATTAATTTTTATATTCTTTTAGTAGAAATGGAGTTTCACCATGTTGATCAGGCTGTTCTTAACTCCCGGCCTCAAGTGATCCACCTGCCTCAGCCTCCCAAAGTGCTGGGATTACAGGTGTGAGCCATCACGACTGGCCTTATTTCTTCTTTTCAATTCTGATGTTTTAATTTGCTTGTCTTACTGCTATAGGCAGAACTTCTAGTATAATTTTGAATGGCAGTGATGAAGCTAGGCATCTTTGTCTTATTATTATTATTATTATTATTTGAGACAGAGTTTCACTCTGTCACCCAGGATGGAGTGCAGTGGCATGATCTCTGCTCACTGAAACCCCTGCCTCCTGGGTTCAAATGATTCTTCTGCCTCAGCCTCTGGAGTAGCTGGGACTACAGGTGCATGCCACCACACCCAGCTAATTTTTGTATTTTTAGTGGAGACAGGGTTTTGCTATGCTATGTTGGCTAGGCTGGTCTCGAACTCCTGACCTCAAGTGATCCACCTGTCTCGGCATCCCAAAGTGCTGGGATTATAGGCATAAGCCACTGACCCTGGCTGGCATCTTTGTCTTTTTTTTTTTTTTTTTTTTTTTTTTTTTTTTGAGACGGAGTTTCGCTCTTGTTACCCAGGCTGGAGTGCAATGGCGCAATCTCGGCTCACCGCAACCTCAGCCTCCTGGGTTCAGGAAATTCTCCTGCCTCAGCCTCCTGAGTAGCTGGGATTGCAGGCACGCGCCACCATGCCCAGCTAATGTTTTGTATTTTTAGTAGAGACGGGGTTTCACCATGTTGACCAGGATGGTCTTGATCTCTTGACCTTGTGATCCACCCGCCTCGGCCTCCCAAAGTGCTGGGATTACAGGCTTGAGCCACCACGCCCGGCCTTACGGAGTTTCGCTCTTGTTACCCAGGCTGGAGTGCAATGGCACGATCTCGGCTCACCGCAACCTCCGCCTCCTGGGTTCAGGCAATTCTCCTGCCTCAGCCTCCTGAGTAGCTGGGATTACAGGCACGCGCCACCATGCCCAGCTAATTTTTTGTATTTTTAGTAGAGACGGGGTTTCACCATGGTGACCAGGATGGTCTCGATCTCCTGACCTTGTGATCCACCCGCCTCGGCCTCCCAAAGTGCTGAGATTACAGGCTTGAGCCACGGCGCCCGGCCTGTACTCGATCTTAAAGGGGAAAAGCTTTCAGTTTTTCACAATTGAGGATAATGTTAGCTGTGAGTTTTTCCATAAATGTCTTTTTTTATGTTGAGAAATTTTTCTTCTATTCCTAGTTTTCTGAGTGTTTTTATCACCAAAAGATACAGATTTTGTTAAATGCTTTTTCAATCTCAATTGAGAAGACCGTGTGGGTTTTTCCTCTTTTTTCTTATTAATGTAATGTATTACATTGATTGGCTTTTCTTAGGTTGAATGTTTCTTCAATTCATGCTATAAATCCCACATGATTATGATGTATAATTCTTTTAATATGCTACTAGATTTGCTTTGTTAGCATTTAATTGAGGACCTTTGCATCTAAATTCATAAATGATGTTAGTCTGTAATTATTTTATTTACATTGTATATCTTCATCTGGCTTTAGTATCAGGTTAATTCTGGCCTCAAAGAACGAGTTTAAAAGTATTCCCCATTCTTCTATTTTTTGAAAGAGTTTGAAAATATTTGGCATTAATTCTTCTTTAAATATTTGGCAGAATTTGGCTGGGTGCAGTATCGCACCCCTGTATTCCTAGCACTTTGGGAGGCCAAGGCAGATGGATCACCTGAGGTCAGGAGTTCCAGACCAGCCTGGCCAACAAGGCGAAATCCCATCTCTACTAAAAATACAAAAATCAGCCTGGCATTGTAGTGGGTGTCTGTAATCCCAGCTACTCAGGAGACTGAGGCAGGAGAATTGCTTGAACCCAGGAAGTGGACGTTGCAGTAAGCCAAGATCATGCCATTGGACTTCAGCCTGGGCAACAAGAGAGAAACACCATCTCAAAAAGAAAGAAAGAAAGAAAGATAAAAGAAAAACTGGTAGAATTTATAAGTGAAATCATCTGGCTCTGGTCTTTCCTTTTTTGGGAGGGTTTTCACCACTGATGCAGTCTTTACTTGTTATAGATAGGTTAAGGCTTTCTATTTCTTCTTGAGTTGCTTTAGGTAATTTTTGTGTTTCTAGAAATTTGTCCACTTAATCTACTTTATTCACGAACAATTGTTTATAGTATTCTTTTGTATTCATTTTTATTTTTGAAAGGCTGTTTGAAATATCTCTATTTTCACTTATTGTTTTACTTACATGCATATTCTGTCTTTCCTTTTTTGTCATTCTGGGCAAAAGTCTGATTTTGTTGATTTTTAAAATCAACAAAATTTTATTGATCTTGTTGATTTTTAAAAATGACAATTTTTAAAAATTGTCATTTTAAAAACTGTCAATTTTGTTGATTTTTAAAAATGACAAGTTTGGGCCGGGCGCGGTGGCTCAAGCCTGTAATCCTAGCACTTTGGGAGGCCGAGGTGGGTGGATCACGAGGTCAAGAGATCGAGACCATCCTGGTCAACATGGTGAAACCCCGTCTCTACTAAAAATACAAAAATTAGCTGGGCATGGTGGCGCGTGCCTGTAATCCCAGCTACTCAGGAGGCTGAGGCAGGAGAATTGCCTGAACCCAGGAGGCGGAGGTTGCGGTGAGCCGAGATCGTGCCAGTGCACTCCAGCCTGGGTAACAAGAGCGAAACTCCGTCTCAAAAAAAAAAAAAAAAGAAAAAGAAAAAGAAAAAAAGACAAGTTTGGGCTTTACTGATTCTCTGTACTGTTTTTCTATTCTCCATTTTGTTTATCTTCACTCTAATATTTATTATTTCCTCCCTTCTGCTAGTTTTGTGTTTAGCATGCTCTTTCTTTTTTAATTATTTCTCAAAGGGTAGAGCTAGGTTGTTGACTTGAGCTCTCTCTTTTTTATTTTTTAACATAGGCAATTAGAACTATAAATTTCCAGGCCGGGTGCGGTGGCTCAAGCCTGTAATCCCAGCACTTCGGGAGGCCGAGGCGGGTGGATCACGAGGTCAAGAGATCGAGACCATCCTGGTCAACATGGTGAAACCCGGTCTCTACTAAAAATACAAAAAACATTAGCTGGGCATGGTGGCGTGTGCCTGTAATCCCAGCTACTCAGGAGGTTGAGGCAGGGGAATTGCCTGAACCCAGGAGGCGGAGGTTGCCATGAGCCGAGATCGCACCATTGCACTCCAGCCTGGGTAACAAGAGTGAAACTCCGTCTCAACTATAAATTTCTAGTCCCAGCTACTCGGGAGACTGAGGCAAGAGAATTGCTTGAACCTCTGAGGCAGAGGTTGCAGAGAGCTGAGACCACACCACTGCACTCCAGCCTGGGTGAAAGAGCGAGACTCCATCTAAAAAAAAAAAAAAGAAAGAAAGAAAAAGGAAAGAAGAACTATAAATTTCTCTCTAATTGGTGTCTTCACTTAATCCCCTAATTTTTGGTATGCTGTGCTTTCATCTTCATTCATCTCTAAGTATACTTTAACTTCCTTTGTAATTTCTTCTTTGACTCATTGGTTGCTTAATATTATGTCGTTTAACTTCCACATATTTGCAAAATTTCCAGTTTTCCTTTAGTTATTGACTTCTAGCGTCACTGCATGTGGTTGAGGAAGATACTTTGTATGATTTCAATGTTTAAAAAATTTATTGGGACTTGTTTTATGACCTAACATACGACCTATTCTGAAGAATGTTTTATGTACACTTGAGAAGCATGTGTGTATTCTGAGAAGAATATTCTGCTCTTGTTGAGTGGAGTGTTCTATATATATTTGTTGGTCTAGCTGTTTTATAGTGCTGTTCAAATCCTCTACTTTCTTATTCATCTTCTGTCTGTCCATTATCTAAAATACGGTACTGTGTCTTCCACTGTTGTTTTAGAACTGCGTATTTTTCCTTCATTTCTGTCAGTTTGTTTCATATTTTGAGATTTTAACTGCTTGTTGCACATATGTTTATAATAATTATAGTTTCTTAATGAATTGACTCTTTTGTCAATATGTAATTGCATTCTTTCTTTCTTGCAACAGTCTGTTTTGTCTGATATAAATATTGCCACCCAACTATCTTTTGGTTACTATTTCCATGGAATATCTTTTCCCATTCTTTTATGTTCAACCTATTTGTGTCTTTGAATATAAATCGAGACTCTTGTAGACAGACAACATATAGTTGGATCATGTTTTTTAACTATCCTGCCCATTTCTGCCTTTTGATTGGATGATTTAATCAATTTACATTTAAAGTGATTACTGATATGGAAGAACTTACTTCTACCTTTTTGCTATGTGTTTTTTGTATTCCTTTTTTTCTTTTAAATAATTTATATCTCTTTACTGATATTATAAAATTAAAATATATATGTTTCCTGATTTTCTTTAGTAATTTGTCCACGTTTTCCCTTAGCTCTTTGAATATATTTAATACAGCTCTTTTAAAGTCTTTGTCTAGCAAGTTGAATGTCTGGACTTCCTTGAAGATGGCTTCTATCCATCTATTTGCTACTTTCCCATTTTTTTGTATGCCTTGTTTTTTGATGTTGTTGAAAACTGTTCATTCAAATATTATAGTGTGGTAACTGTGGAAATTAGATTCTCCTCTTTTTTTCAGGGTTTGCTGTTTTGTTGATTGTTGAAGGCTGTTGTAGTCTGTATACTTAGTGACATTTCCAGTCTACTTTTGCAAAGGCTGTATCCCTTGTCACGTATGGTCACTGAAGTTTCTGTTTTTGTTTTTGTTTTTTTTTTTTTAAAGCTTATGTGGTGGTTCATGCCTCTAATCTCAGCACTTTGGGAGTCCAAGGGGGGTGGATCACTGGAGGTCAGGAGTTCAAAACCATCCTGACCAACATGGTGAAACCCCGTCTCTACTAAAAATACAAAAGTTAGCTGGGTGTAGTGGCAGGTGCCTGTAATCCCAGCTAATCAGAAGGCTGAGGCAGAAGAATTGTTTGAACCGGAGAGGTGGAGGTTGCGGTAAGCCAAAATTATGCCATTGCACTCCAGTCTGGGTGAAAAAGCAAGTCTCTGCCTCAAAAAAAAAAAAAAAAAAAAAAAAAAAAAAAAAAAAAAAAAAAGCCCAAAGTAATTTATAAATTTAATGCTATCCCCATCAAACTACCAGTGACCTTGTTAACAGAACTGGAAAAAAACACCTTAAACTTCATATGGAACCAAAGAAGAGCCTGCATAGCCAAGACAAGCCTAAGCAAAAAGAACAAAGCTGGAGATATCATGCTACCTGACTTCAAACTCTACTAGAAGGCTACAGTAATCAAAACAGCATGGTACTGGTACCAAAGCAGAGATATAGACCAATGGAACAGAACAGAGGCCTTGGAAGTAATGCCACACATCTACAACCATCTGGTCTTTGACAAACTGGACAAAAACAAGCAACGGGGAAAGGATCCCCTGTTTAATAAGTGATGTTGGGAAAACTGGCTAGCAATGTGCAGAAAGCTGAAACTGGACCGTTTCCTTACACCTTATACAAAAATTAAGTCCAGATGGATTAAAGATTTAAACATAAGACCTAACACCATAAAAACTCTAGAAGAAAACCAAGGCAGTACCATCCAGGACATAGGCATAGGCAAGGACTTCATGACTAAAACACCAAAAGCAGTGGCAGCAAAAGCCAAAATAGACAAATGGGATCTAATTAAACTTAAGAGCTTCTGTACAGCAAAAGAAACAATCATTAGTGTGAACCAGCAACCAATAGAATGGGAAAAAATGTTTGCAAGCTACCCGTCTGACAAAGGGCTAATATCCAGAATGTACAAAAAACTAAAACAAATATACAAGAAACAAACAATCCCATCAAAAAGTGGGCAAAAGATATGAACAGATGCTTTTCAACAGAAGACATTTATGCAGCCAATAAACATGAAAAAATGCTCATCATCACTGGTCATTAGAGAAATGCAAATCAAAACCACATTGAGATACCATCTCACGCCAGTTAGAATGGCAATCATTAAAAAATCTGGAGACAAGAGATGCTGGGGAGGATGTGGAGAAATAGGAAAGCTTTTACACAGTTGGTGGGAGTTTAAATTAGTTCAGCCATTGTGGAAGACAGTGCGGCAATTCCTCAAGGATCTAGAAATAGAAATACCATTTGACCCAGCAATCTCATTACTGGGTATATACCCAAAGGACTATGAATCATTCTTTTATAAAGACACATGAACATGTATGTTCACTGCAGAACTGTTTGCAATAGCAAAGACCTGGAACCAACCCAAATGCCCATCAAAGATAAATTGGATAAAGAAAATGTGGCACTTGTACACCATAGAATGCTATGCAGCCATAAAAAACAATGAGTTCATGTCCTTTGCAGGGACATGGATGAACCTGGAAACCATAATTCTCAGCAAACTGACACAAGAACAGAAAACCAAACACCGCATGTTCTCACTTATAAGTGGGTGTTGAACAGTGAGAACACATGGACACAAGGAAGGGAACGTCACACACTGGGGTCTGTTGGGGAGTCGGGGGCTAAGGGAGGGTTAGTTGGGGGTGTGAAGATTGGGGAGGGATAAGATCAGCACATGTACCCCAGAACTTAAAGTAAAATTTAAAAAAAAAAAGAGAAGAAAAAAGAAGCTTATGTTCAGTGAGATATTTTATATATATATGTATATATGTATCAGTGAGATATAGTTATAGAGATTTCCATGAATTCCAGGAGCTAGAAACAAAAACAAACAATAAACAACAAAAACAACAAAGCAACCTCCTTCCCCCTCCGAAAAACCCAAAATCTAAACCAAACACCTCTCCCAGTCTTTGCAGATTGTCTCTGTGCTAAGACAGTCCAACACTTAGCCAGGCTTATACTGAGCCTGAAGTGAATGCTTAGTATGGCCTAAGTTCTGAGTTAAAATAAACAAAGACAAGTGCCTTGTGTCAGTCTTTTAGGAAGCCCCCAGAGTGGTTAGATTGACCATACACTATAATTTGTGAATAATGTCTGCTATGTTCTTCCTGGAACCGGGGATCATGGGCCCACACTGGGAACACTGGATGTCACTGCTTTAAGACTGACACTAACCCAGAAGGAGACGGGACAAGGACAAGTAAATACACCACATAATTCACTTACCATTTTCAGCTGCCTTTTTTTTTCTTGATTTACTTGGTTGCTACAAACATTTTGACTGTTTTCCAGAGTTCTGACAAAGTTGGTTCTGACAGTTTCTGCTTGTTTTTTGATATCACTGTGGAGGGATGAAAATTGAAACTGTCTATGCTGCCATTTTCCTGCATGGTCTATACTTTTTAAATAACAGCTTTATTGAGATGTAATTGGCACACCATATGTATTAGTCTGTTTTCTCACTGCTGATAAAGACATATTCAAGACTGAAAAGAAAAAGAGGTTTAATTGGACTTATAGTTCCACGTGGCTGGGGAGGCCTCAGAATCACGGCGGGAGGTGAAAGGCACTTCTTACATGAGAGCAGAAAGAGAAAATGAGAAGCAAAAGCAAAAACCCCTGATAAACCCATCAGATTTCATGAGACTCACTATCATGAGAATAGCACGGGAATGACTGGCCCCCATAATTCAATTACCTACCCCTAGGTCCCCTCCACAACAGATGGGAATTCTAGGAGATACGATTCAAGTTGAAATTCAGGTGGGGACACAGCCAAACCATATCATTCCACCCTGACCCCTCCAAATCTCATGTCCTCAGATTTCAAGACCAATCATACCTTCCCAACAGTCCCCCAAAGTCTTAACTCATTTCAGCATTAACCCAAAAGTCCAATGTCCCATCTGAGAAAAGGCAAGTCCCTTTATAAGCCTGCAGGATCAAAAGCAGACTAGTTACTTCCTAGATACAATGTGGGTACAGGTATTTGGTAAATACAGCTATTTCAAATAGGAGAAACTGGCCAATACAAGGGGGTTCAGGGCCCATGCAAGTCTGAAATCCAGTAGGGCAGTCAAATTTTAAAGCTCCAAAATGATCTCCTTTGACTCCGGATCTCACATCTAGTTCACAGTGATACAAGAGGTGGGTTCCTGTGGTCTTGGGCAACTCTGCCCCTGTGGCTTTGCAGAGTACAACCTCCCTCCTGGCTGCTTTCACAGGTTGGCATTGAATGTTTGTGGCTTTTCCAGGTGCACGATGCAAGCTGTTGGTAGAGCTGCCATTCTAGGGTCTAGCCCTCTTCTCACAGCTCCACTAGGCAGTGCCCCAGCAGAGACTCTGTGTGGAGGCTCCAACCCACATTTCCCTTCTGCACTGCCCTAGCAGAGGTTCTCCATGAGGGCCCCACCCCAGCAGCAAACTTTTGCCTGGGCATCCAGGCATTGCCATAAATCTTTTGAAATCTAGGCAGAGGTTCCCAAGCCTCAATTCTTGACTTCTGTGCGCCCACAGGCTCAACACCACGTGGAAGCTGCCAGGGCTTTGGGCTTCCACCCTCTGAAGCCACAACCTGAGCTCTATATTGACCCCTTTCAGCCATGGCTAGAGTGGTTGGGACACAGGGCATTGAGTCCCTAGGCTGCATCCAGCTCAGGGACCCTGGGCCTGGCTCATGAAACCACTTTTTCCTCCTAGGCCTCCAGGCCTATAATGGGGTGGGCTGCTGTGAAGACCTCTGACATGGCCTGGAGACATTTTCCCCATGGTTTTGGGGATTAATATTAAGCTCCTTGCTACTTATGCAAATATTCGCAGCAAGCTTGAATTTCTCCTCAAAAAAAAAAAAAAAATGGATTTTTCTTTTCTACTGCATCATTGGGCTACAAATTTTCTGAATTTTTATGCTGTTTCCCTTTTAAAACAAAATGCTTTTGGCTGGGTGCAGTGGCTCACGCCTGTAATCCCAGCACTTAGGGAGGCTGAGGCGAGTGAATCACCTGAGGTCAGGAGTTCAAACCAGCATGGCCAACCCCATCTCTAGTAAAAATTTAAAAAATTAGCTGGGCATGGTGGCAGATGCCTGTAATCTAAGCTACTCAGAAGACTGAGGCAGGAGAATCGCTTGAACCTGGGAGGTGAAGGTTACAGTGAGCCGAGCTCATGCCACTGCACTCCAGCCTGGGCAACAGAAACTGTCTCAAAAAAACAAACTGAAAATGGCATGTTTTTAACAATACCCAAGTCACCTATTGAATGCTTTACTGCTTAGAAATTTCTTTTTTTATTTTTTATTTTTTATTTTTTTTTATTGCATTTTAGGTTTTGGGGTACATGTGATGAACATGCAAGATTGTTGCATAGGTACAGACTTGGCAGTGTGGTTTGCTGCCTTCCGTCCCCTCACCTGTATCTGTCATTTCTCCCCATGCTATCTCTTCCCACCTCCCCACCCCCCCGCCCCTCCCCCATTTCCACCCAACGGACCCCAGGGTGTAGTGCTCCCCTCCCTGTGTCCATGTGTTCTCATTGTTCAACACCCACCTATAAGTGAGAATATACGGTGTTTGATTTTCTGCTCTTGTGTCAGTTTGCTGAGAATGATGGTTTCCAGGTTCATCCATGTCCCTACAAAGGATGTGAACTCATCGTTTTTGATGGCTGCGTAATATTCCATGGTGTATATGTACCACATTTTCCCTATCCAGTCTTTCATCGTTGGGCATTTGGGTTGGTTCCAGGTCTTTGCTATTGTAAACAGTGCTGCAATGAACATTCGTGTGCACGTGTCCTTGTAGTAGAATGATTTATAATCCTTTGGATATATACCCAGTAATGGGATTGCTGGGTCAAATGGGATTTCTATTTTTAGGTCCTTGAGGAATCACCACACTGTCTTCCACAATGGGTGAATTAATTTACATTCCCACCAACAGTGTAAAAGTGTTCCTATTTCTCCACATCCTCTCCAGCATCTGTTGTTTCCCAATTTTTTAATGATAACCATTCTAATTGGTGTGAGATGGTATCTCAATGTGGTTTTGATTTGCATTTCTCTGATGACCAGTGATGATGAGCATTTTTTCATATGTTTGTTGGCCTCCTGTATGTCTTCTTTTGTAAAGTATCTGTTCATATCCTTCGCCCATTTTTGAATGGGCTTGTTTGTTTTTTTCTTGTAGATCTGCTTTAGTTCTTTGTAAATTCTGGATATCAGCCCCTTGTCAGATGGGTAGGCTGCAAAATTTTTTTCCCATTCTGTTGGTTGCCGATTCACTCTACTGACTGTTTCTTTTGCCGTGCAGAAGCTGTGGAGTTTGATTAGGTCCCATTTGTCTATTTTGGCTTTTTTTGCCATTGCTTTTGATGTTTTGGTCATGACGTCCTTGCCTACACCTATGTCCTGAATGGTTTTGCCTAGATTTTCTTCTAAGGTTTTTATGGTATTAGGTCTGATGTTTAAGTCTTTAATCCATCTGGATTTAATTTTGGTGTAAGGTGTCAGGAAGGGGTCCTATTTCTGCTTTCTGCACATGGCTAGCCAGTTTTCCCAACACCATTTATTAAACAGGGAGTCCTTTCCCCATTGCTTGTTTTTGTCAGGTTTGTCGAAGATCAGATGGTTGTGGGTATGTTGTATTTCCTCTGAGACCTCTGTTCTGTTCCATTGGTCTATATCTCTGTTTTGGTACCAGTACCATGCTGTTTTGATTACTGTAGCCTTGTAGTATAGTTTGAAGTCCGGTAGTGTGATGCCTCCTGCTTTGTTCTTTTTGCTTCGAATTGACTTGGCTATGCAGGCTCTCTTTTGGTTCCATATGAAGTTTAAGGTGTTTTTTTCCAGTTCTGTGAAGAAGATCATTGGTAGCTTGATGGGAATAGTGTTGAATCTGTAAATTACTTTGGGCAGTATGGCCATTTTCACGATGTTGATTCTTCCTAACCATGAACATCGAATGTTTCTCCATCTGTTTGTATACTCTCTTATTTCGTTGAGCAATGGCTTGCAGTTCTCCTTGAAGAGGTCCTTTACGTTCCTTGTTAGTTGTATTCCTAGGTACTTTTTTCTCTTTGTAGCAATTGTGAATGGCAGTTCGTTCTTGATTTGGCTCTCTTGAAGTCTATTACTGGTGTATAGGAATGCTTGTGATTTTTGCACATTGATTTTGTATCCTGAGACTTTGCTGAAGTTGTTTATCAGTTTCAGGAGATTTTGGGCTGAGATGATGGGGTCTTCCAGATATACAATCATGTCATCTGCAAATAGAGACAATTTGATTTCCTCCTTTCCAATTTGGATACCCTTTATTTCTTTTTCTTGCCTGATTGCTCTGGCTAGAACTTCCAGTACTAGATTGAATAGGAGTGGTGAGAGAGGGCACCCTTGTCTAGTGCCAGATTTCAAAGGGAATGCATCCAGTTTTTGCCCATTCAGTATGATATTGGCTGTTGGTTTGTTGTAAATAGCTTTTATTGTTTTGAGATACGTTCCGTCAATACCTAGTTTATTGAGGGTTTTTAGCATAAAGCGTTGTTGAATTTTGTCAAAAGCTTTCTCTGCATCAATTGAGATAATCATGTGGTTTTTGTCTTTGGTTCTGTTTATGTGGTGAATTACGTTTATGGACTTGCGTATGTTGAACCAGCCTTGCATCCCTGGGATGAATCCTACTTGATCACGGTGGATGAGCTTTTTGATATGCTGTTGCAATCGGTTTGCCAGTATTTTATTGAAGATTTTTGCATCTATGTTCATCATGGATATTGGCCTGAAATTTTCTTTTCTTGTTGAGTCTCTGCCGGGTTTTGGTATCAGGATGATGTTTGTCTCGTAAAATGATTTGGGAAGAATTCCCTCTTTTTGGATTGTCTGGAATAGTTTCAGAAGGAATGGTATCAGCTCCTCTTTGTATGTCTGGTAGAATTCAGCTGTGAACCCATCTGGACCTGGGCTTTTTTTGGGTGGTAGGCTCTTTATTGCTGCCTCGACTTCAGACCATGTTATTGGTCTATTCAGGGTTTTGGCTTCTTCCAGGTTTAGGCTTGGGAGGATGCAGGTGTCCAGGAATTTATTCATTTCTTCCAGGTTTACTAGTTTATGTGCATAGAGTTGTTTGTAATAATCTCTGATGATGGTTTGGATTTCTGTGGAATCTGTGGTGATATCCCCTTTATCGTTTTTTATTGCATCAATTTGGTTATTCTCTGTTTTCTTTTTTATTAATCTGGCTAGTGGTCTGTCTATTTTGTTGATCTTTTCAAAGAACCAGCTCCTGGATTTATTGATTTTTTGAAGAGTTTTTTGTGTCTCTATTTCCTTCAGTTCTGCTCTGATCTTAGTTATTTCCTGTCTTCTGCTAGGTTTTGAGTTTTTTTGATATTGCTCCTCTAGCTCTTTCCATTTTGATGATATGGTGTCAATTTTAGATCTCTCCTTTCTTCTCATGTGGGCACTCATTGCTATATATTTTCCTCTAGAGACTGCTTTAAATGTGTCCCAGAGATTCTGGTATGTTGTGTCTCCGTTCTCATTGGTTTCGAAGAGCATCTTTATTTCTGCCTTCATTTCATTGTTTATCCAGTCAACATTCAAGAGCAAGTTGTTCAGTTACCATGAAGCTGTGTGGTTCTGGGTTAGTTTCTGCATTCTGAGTTCTAACTCGATTGCACTGTGGTCTGAGAGACTGTTTGTTATGATTTCTGTTCTTTTGCATTTGCTGAGGAGTGATTTATTGCCAATTATGTGGTCGATTTTAGAGTAGGTGTGATGTGGTGCTGAGAAGAATGTATATTCTGTGGATTTGGGGTGGAGAGTTCTGTAAATGTCTATTAGGTTTGCTTGTTCCAGGTCTGTATTCAGGTCCTGGATATCCTTGTTGATTTTCTGTCTGGATGATCTGTCTAATATTGACAATGGGGTGTTAAAGTCTCCCACTATTATTGTGTGGGAGTCTAAGTCTCTTTGTAAGTCATTAAGAACTTGCCTTATGTATCTGGGTGCTCCTGTATTGGGTGCGTATATATTTAGGATTGTTAGCTCTTCTTGTTGCAGTGATCCTTTTACCATTATGTAATGTCCTTCTTTGTCTCTTTTGATCTTTGTGGCTTTAAAGTCTATTTTATCAGAGATGAGAATTGCAACTCCTGCCTTTTTTTGCTCTCCATTTGCTTGGTAGATCTTCCTCCATCCCTTTATTTTGAGCCTTTGTGTATCCTTGCACGTAAGATGGGTTTCCTGGATACAGCACACTGATGGGTTTTGGCTTTTTATCCAATTTGCCAGTCTGTGTCTTTTGATTGGGGCATTTAGTCCATTGACATTTAGGGATAGTATTGTTATGTGTGAATTTGATACTGTCATTTTGATGCTACCTGGCTGTTTTGTTGGTTAGTTGATGCAGATTCTTGATTGTGTTGATGCTCTTTTACCATTTGGTGTGTTTTTGGAGTGCCTGGTACTGGTCGTTCCTTTATATGTGTAGAGCCTGTTTCAGGAGTTCTTGTAGAGCAGGTTTGGTGGTGATGAAATCTCTGAATGCTTGCTTGTTCACAAAGGATTTTATTTTTCCTTCACTTATGAAGCTTAGTTTGGCTGGATAGGAGATTCTGGGTTGAAAGTTCTTTTCTTTAAGGATGTTGAATATTGGCCCCCAATCTCTTCTGGCTTGTAGGGTTTCTGCTGAGAGATCTGCTGTGAGTCTAATGGGCTTCCCTTTGTGGGTAACCCGACCTTTCTCTCTGGCTGCCCTTAGCATTTTCTCTTTCATTTCAACCCTGGTGAATCTGACGATTATGTGCCTTGGGGTTGCTCTTCTTGAGGAATATCTTTGTGGTGTTCTCTGTATTTCCTGGATTTGAATATTGGTCTGCCTTGCTAGGTTGGGGAAGTTTTCCTGGATAATATCCTGAAGAGTATTTTCCAGCTTGGATTCATTCTCTTCATCACATTCAGGTACACCTATCAGACGTAGATTAGGTCTTTTCACATAGTCCCACATTTCTTGAAGATTTTGTTCATTCCTTTTTGTGCTTTTTTCTCTGTTCTTGCCTTCTCTTTTTATTTCATTGAGTTGATCTTCGACCTCTGATATCCTTTCTTCTGCTTGGTCAGTTCGGGTGTTGAAGCTGGTGCATGCTTCACGAAGTTCTCGTGTTGCGTTTTTCAGCTCCATCAATTCACTTATACTCCTCTCTATGCTGTCCATTCTCGTCAGCAGTTCATCCAATCTTTTTTCAAGGTTCCTATTTTCTTTGCGTTGGGTTAGAACATGTTCTTTTAGCTCATTGTAGTTTCTTACTACCCACCTTCTGAAGTCTGATTCTGTCATTTCATCACCCTCCTTCTCCATCCGGTCTGGTTCCCTTGCTGGTGAGGAATTGTGATCCTTTTAGGAGGAGAGGTGTTCTGGTTTCGGGAGTTTTCATCCTTTTTGCGCTGGTTTCTTCCCATTTTTGTGGGTTTATCCACCTGTTGTCTGTCTCTGTCCCAGGGAGTTGGAGGTTTATGTTTCCGTTGCACTACTGCCTTTTTTGATTTTTCTTTCAGGTCTGACCTGCCCAGCTAGCAGCACGCCTAGCCACTGCCTGCCCGCAGGGGCTTTGCTGAGCTGCTGTGGGCTCCACCCTGCTGCCCTGAGCTCTTCCCTGTAGTCCTTTTTATATGGGCGTAGTTAGAACTGTCTCGGCAACGGTGGCCCCGCCTCTGTTATGGCGGACTCTCTCTGTTGTGGCAGGTTGCCTCGGCAACGGCGGGTTGCCTCGGCAACGGCAGCCTGCCTCCGTAGTGGTGGAGAGTCTCAGTAATGGCGGAAGCCCCTCCCCCACGGAGCCGGACCGTCCCGGTTCAGCTGTGCTTAGTTTGGAGGGCTCAACCCAGAGGGTTTCCAATTACTGTTTTTGTTTTCGTTGTTTTTGGGGGTGGAGAGGTGGGACCAACCGAGCCTGATCACCTGGCTCCCTGACTCAGAGTCTTTTCTTTTAAGTTGAACGACCCCGCGTTCGGGTCGCCTGCTGAAAAGGCGCCGGGATCTCCCGTGCTGCGACTCACGGAGTCGGCTCGAACTGTGGCGCCGGCTCCTGGCGGATTTTTTGCCTAGGAATCTCCTGGCCTGGCTCGCTATTTCAGATGAATGGGCAACTCTGCCGTCTCAGGGCTCTGCTCGCCAGCTAAGAGGGCTCCCAGACCAGTGGCTTTTGTCCGGAGAACCGCAGCAACAGGGAGTGGTCACAGCAGCCGCGCGGGCGGAATCAGCCCCACAGGGGCCAAAACAGCCGCACCGGCTGGGACTGCGACGCTGGCGACCCCTCTGCCTGGGTATCTCCTGGTCTGTGGGCAATAAGAGTTCGTCTGGAAATGCGGCGTCCACTCACCCTCTGCACCTTCACTGGGAGCTGAAGTCCTGAGTTGTTCTTAGGCGGCCATCTTCCCAGCATTCCCCAGACATTTCTTCCACCTTAAATCATCTCTCTCGGCCGGGCGCGGTGGCTCACGCCTATAATCCCAGCACTTTGGGAGGCCGAGACGCATGGATCACGAGGTCAAGAGATCGAGACCATCCTGGTCAACATGTGAAACCCCGTCTGTACTAAAAATACAAAAAATTAGCTGCGCATGGTGGCGCACGCCTATAGTCCCAGCTACTCGGGAGGCTGAGGCAGGAGAATTGCTTGAACCCAGGAGACAGAGGTTGCAGTGAGCCGAGATTGCACCATTGTACTCCAGCCTGGGTAACAAGAGTGAAACTCCGTCTCAAAAAAAAAAAAAAAAATCATCTCTCTCAAATTCAAAGTTCCACAGATCTCTAGGGCAGGGGAAAAATGCCACCAGTCTTTGCTAAAACATAACAAGGGTCACTTTTGCTCCAATTCCTCACAAGTTCCTCATCTCCATTTGAGACCATCTCAGCCTGGACCTTATTGTTCATATCACTCTCAGCATTTTTGTCAAATCCATTCAACAGGTCTCTGGGAAGTTCCAGACTTTCCCACATTTTCCTATCTTCTTCTGAGCCTTCCAAACTGTTCCAACCTCTGTCTGTTACCCAGTTCCAAAGGCACTTCCACATTTTTGGATATCCTTTCAGCAGCGCCTCACTCTACTGGTATCAATTTACTGTATTAGTCTGTTTTCAGGCTGCTGATAAATACATACCTGAGACTGGGAAGAAAAAGAGGTTTAATTGGACTTACAGTTCCACACAGCTGGGGAGGCCTCAGAACCATGGCAAGAGGCGAAAGGGGCTTTTTAAATTTTTTATTTTTTATTTTTGAGATGGAGTCTCATTCTGTTGCCCAGGCTGGAGTGCAGTAACACAGTCTTGGCTCACTGCAACCTCCAGTTTCAAGCGATTCTCCTGCCTCAGCCTTCCGAGTAGCTCGGACTACAGGTACATGCCACCATGCCTGGCTAATTTTTGTATATTTGGTGGAGATGGTGTTTCACTATGTTGGCCAGGCTGGTCTCAAACTCCTGATTTCATGATCCACCCATCTTGGCCTCTGAAAATGCTGGGATTACAGGCGTGAGCCACTGTGGCCGCCTGAAAGGCACTTCTTATGTGGTGGTGGCAAGAGAAAAATGAGGAAGGAGCAAAAGCAGAAACCCCAGATAAATCCATCAGATCTTGTGAGACTTATTCATTATCATGATAATAGCATGGAAAAGACTCAATCCCATGATTAAATTACCTCCCTCTAAGTTCTCCCCACAACATGTGGAAATTCTGGGACATACAATTCCATTGAGATTTGGATGGGGACACAGCCAAACCATATCACCATAAAATTCATTCTTTTAAAGTGTACAGTTTACCCAGGCATGGTGGCTCACGCCTGTAATCCTAGCACTTTGGGAGTTTGAGGTGGGCAGATCACTTGGGGTCAAGAGTTTGAGACCAACTTGGCCAGCATGGTAAAACCCTGTCTCTACAAAAAAATAAAAAATTAGCTGGGAGTGGTGGCAGGCGCTTGTAATCCCAGCTACTCAGGAAGCTGAGGTTCAATAATCGCTTGAACCTGGGAGGTGGCGGCTGCAGTGAGCCAAGATCGTACCACTTCATTCCAGCCTGGGCAACAGAGCAAGACTCTGACAAAAAAAAAAAAAGTGTACAATTCAGTGGCTTTTAGTATCCTCACAGAGTTGTGTAATCATCACCACTATCAAAACGTAAAACCTTCTTATCACCCAAAAAGGAAACCCTAAAGGCTGGGTGTGGTGACTCACACCTGTAATCCCAGCATTTGGGGAGGCTGAGGCAGGAGGACTGCTTGAGCTCAGGGCTTTGAAACCAGCCTAGGCAACATAATGACACCCCATTTCTTAAAAAATAAAAAAGTAAAATATTAGCTGGGTATGGTGGTATGTGCCTATAATAATCCCAGCTACTGGGGAGGCTGAGGTGGGAAGATCACTTGAGCCCAGGAGGTGGAGGAGGCAATGAACTATGATTGTGCCACTGCGTTCCAGCCTGGGTGACAGAATGACCCCCTGACTCAAAAAAAAAAAAAAAAAAAAAAAAAAAAAAAAAAAAAAAAACTCTCAAAAACCCTGGACCTTTTACTAGTCAATCCCATTCCTATCACCCTCTCTACCCCAGACCTAGGCAACTACTAGTCTACTTTCTGTCTCTATGGATTTGCATTTTCTGAATATGTCATATAAATGGAATCATATATTATGTGTTTTTTTGTTACTTATTTCCTTCACTTGGTATAATTTTGCATGGTTCATATCATATCATGTGTCAATATTCCTTTTAAGAATTTTTTGAAATCTTAATTTTGAGATAATGGTAGATTTACATACAGTTGAAAGAAATACTATAGTCCTCTGCATTTTTCCTCAGTTACCTGCACTTATAAAATCTCGCATAACTATGTGTAATATCACAACCAGGATATTGACATTGATACAGTCAAGATACAGAACATTTTCACTACCACAAAGATCCCTCATGTTGTCCTGTTATAGTCACACCTACCTCCCATCTACTCCTACATTCTTTTTTTTTTTTTTTTTTTTCCTGAGACGAGTCTCGCTCTGTTGCCAGGGGTGGAGTACAATGGCGCCATCTCTGCTCATTGCAACCTATGCCTTCCAGGCTCAAGCAATTCTTCCTCAGCCTCCCTAGTAGCTAGGATTACAAGCACCCATCACCATGCCCTGCTAATTTTTGTATTTTTAGTCAAGATGGGGTTTCACCGTGTTGGACAGGCTGATTTTGAACTCCTGACCTCAAATGATCTGCCCACTTCGGCCTCCCAAAGTGGTGGGATTACAGGCATGAACCACTATACCCAGCCCCTTACATCCTTCTTAACCACTGACAACCACTATTCTGTTTTCCATGCATTTAATTTTGTCATTTAAAAAATGTTATCCCAGCACTTTGGGAGGCCGAGGCGGGTGGATCACGAGGTCGAGAGATCGAGACCATCCTGGTCAACGTGGTGAAACCCCGTCTCTACTAAAAATACAAAACATTAGCTGGGCATGGTGGTGCGTGCCTGTAGTCCCAGCTACTCAGGAGGCTGAGGCAGGAGAATTGCTTGAACCCAGGAGGCGGAGGTTGCGGTGAGCCGAGATCGCGCCATTGCAC
Source organism: Saimiri boliviensis (assembly GCF_048565385.1). NCBI lineage: Eukaryota > Metazoa > Chordata > Mammalia > Primates > Cebidae > Saimiri > Saimiri boliviensis. The sequence continues at coordinate 55,005,979 of NC_133470.1, forward strand.
TCCAGCCTGGGTAACAAGAGCGACACTCTGTCTCAAAAAAAAAAAAAAAAATGTTATATGAATGGTCTCTTACATGTGTAACTTTTGAGATTGACGTTTTTTCAGTCAGTATGATTCTTTTAAAGTTAGTCCAGATTGTCACCTATATCAATAGTTAATTCCTTTTTACTGCTGAATAGTATTCCATGTTATTGATGCACCACAGCTTGTTTATCCATTCACCCACTGAAGGACATTTGGGCAGTTTCTAGTTTGCGGCTATTATTATTACTATTATTTTGAAATAAGGTCTCACTCTGTTGCCCAGGTTGGAGTGCAGTGGCATAATCATGGCTCTCTGCAGCCTCAAACTTCTGTGCTCAAGTGATCTTCTCACCTCAGCCTCTCAAGTAGCTGGGACCACAAGCATGTGCTGCTATACCTGGCTGATTTTTTCATTTTTATATTTTGAAGACATGGAATCAAACTAAAGACCTAGGCTCATCTTGGACTCCTGGGCTCAAGCAATCTTCTTGCCTCAGCCTCGCAAAATGTTGGGATTATAGGCATGACCCCCACCCCTGCCCAGCCTGAGCTATTATTAATAAAATAGTTATGAGCATTCCCGTACAAGTTTTCATTTGCACAGAAATGTTTACTTCTCTGGGATAAATGCCTAAGAGTGCAATTACTGTGCTGTGGTTTGAATGTTTTCCCCAAAAAGCATGTAGTGGAAACTTAACCCCTAATGCAAAGGCATTGGAATGTAGGGCCTAATAATAGCTTGTTAATCCATGAGGCTGGAGTGAATGGATTAATGCTATTATTGTGGGAGTGGGCTCATTGTAAAAGCGGAAGTTTGGCCCCCTTTTACTGTCTCTTTCTTACCCTTTCTTTGGTCTTATGCCATGGGATGATGCAGCAAGAAAGCCTTTGCTAGATGCTAATCTCTTAATTTTGGACTTTCTAGCCTCCAGAAACTATGAGTTAATAAATTTCTGTTCATTATAAATGACCCAGTCTTTGGTCTGCTGTTATGGTAGAACAAAATAGACTACAACATGCTGGGTCACACTGTAGCTGCATTTCTAGTTTTATAAGCAACTACCAAACTATTTTTCAGAATGACTGTATCATTTTACATTCCCAACAACATTTGAGTGATTCAGTTTCTTCACATCCTTCACTGATTCAGTTCCTTAAATTTCTTCACATCATTGGTGTTGTCACTGCTCTTTTATCTTTAGTCATTCTGATAGCTGTGTAGTGATGTCTCATTGTTTGACTTGGGCACATATTACCTACCTCAGTGGGACTCACGTGAAGGTTCATGTGTACAAAGTGTCTGGCACAGCTAGATAAATGTTAGCTATAATTATTACCACATACATAGAGATGACACCGTCCCTGCCATCAAAATAGTTATTATCTCATGGAAGACAAAGACGTGGAAACAAATAATGTTAATCCAGATTGCCAAATGGAGGAGTCGTGATCCCAAAATTACGGGACTCCAGACTGGAGATGAGGGATGGTCAGGGAAGATGTCTCAGGAGAAGTAATCCTTAGCTAAGCCTCAAAGGAAAAGTTAGCTAAGCAACGGGAGGGCTGGCATGGATGCATTTCTGGCAGAGAGGACAGAAAGAGTATATGATGGTAGCCACAGATTTAATATGGCTGTAGGTTAGGAAGGTACCAGTGGGAATAAGCCAGGGATGTAGCTGGGGAGGACATTGTGAGGGATCAAGCAAGGACTTACTTGGTACAAAAAAAGAGTCTAGACTTCACCCCCTAGTCGTTGGAGAGCCACAGAATCCCCAAGAGTGATATTTGACCAAGGTGGATACTTTTCTTGCACCCCTTTTCTTCTAAAGATTTCTGCCCAGATGCCCACTGGAAAGGAGCTGACTTCTTTGTGGGACCCTTGGTAGACTAGCCGTGCTCCCTTTTCCAGGGCTTCTGTTACAAAAAGCTCTTTCTATCTTAGGCATATTTACAATGCCTCTCTAACCAACCACCAAACAAAGCACAAACATGGCCATAAACAATTAATCACATCTCAGTTCTTATTAAGACAATAAACCCAGATTTCCATTCTTTAACTCACTGCCCCAGTGTGACCTGTATTTCCCCAGGCTTTCCACAGGCTTTCTTGCTCTTTCCTTCTTCCCTGCTCTAGTGAAATTCATAAAGCTTTGCTCCGATAAGGAAGCCTGCATTCTAGGACTGGTCTGCCATTAATTGGCTGTGTTGCCTTGGGCCAGTCTCTTCTTCCTCTGAGCCTTAATTGCCTCATCTATATCAGGAAGTATGTTAGCCTTTAATGGTCTAACATTCTTTAAAGGTATTTATAATAATAGGAAGGAACTCTTCTTACACTTGTGGTTTTGGATAGTTCATTCTCACAAATTCCATGAGAACTCTAACATGATAGGTATTCGTCTCATTTTATTAAGAAAGAGGCTGTGTTTCAGAAGAATGGTCATGTGTCCAATGTCACACAGCAGTTCAAGAGCAGAGTTTGGCCTTAAACTTAGTCCAATGTCTTACCACCAGACCACACCCCCTTCTTCATCTTCTTAATTTTTTTTTCTTTGGATAAACAAGTTTATTTGTAAATTTAGTCAACATACATAATAGACCTAAAAACTTCAATAGAAGGATAAATTTTAAAACCACTTGGAAGGCCATCCCTATAAAAGTGATTTTCCCAGGAAAGTAACCAGTTGTAACCTAACCCAATACCATCTTTTTTCTTTCTTTTTTTTTTTTTTAGACAGAGTCTTGTTCCATCACCAGGTGCCAGGCTGGAGTGCAGTGGCACAATCTCGGCTCACTGCAACCTCTGCCTCCCAGGTTCAAGCAATTCTCCTGCCTCAGCCTCCCGAGTAGCTGGAACTACAGGTGTGCACTACCATGCCCAGCTAATTTTTGTATTTTTAGTAGAGATGGGGTTTCACCATGTTGGCCAGGATGGTCTCGATCTCTTGACCTCGTGATCTGCCCTCATCGGCCTCCCAAAGTGCTGTGATTACAGGCGTGAGCCACCGTGCCTGGCCTACACCATCTTAACTGGCAGAGGTTCAGCGGGCTGGAGCTTTGTGCTCCTCCTCGCACCAAGTTTTTATAATACAAATGCCACAAAGAAAGAACTTCCATATTGTTTCCTCTTAGTAGAGGAGAAAAAACTCAACCTAGTTATGAGACCAACAACAACAGAATGAAAAGCTGCACTAACTAGTTCAGAATATTAGTTAACACATGCTGCTGGTGTGAATAACTCGTATTTTATTCTAGAGCCCTTATAAATAAAATCCCCCCGTTAGTGTTTGCATTATCAACCAGAGGGTTAGTTAACATGTTGTAGAATGAGGACTTATGCAAGGTATAAATGCACATAGCATTTTACTACTATGAAAACAAGTGCGGCCAGAAGAAAACCAATTGGACTCTAAATTACACACACTTTAATGACAAGACTCCCTAACACTTGTGAATGTAAAACATTTAATTTAAAAATGTTGACATTACAGTATATTAAATAGCTATTATAAATGCACATGGTGTATTCTGTAGCTGCCAGGTTTACTTTTTTTTTTTTTTTTTTTTTTTAAGGAAACTGTAAGTTACTCTGTGTTTAAGACTTGTATTTTCACTGTTGAAAAAGCCCACATTCTATCACAGTGATGTACGGTCAGACTTAACAGCCCCAATTGTTAAACGCTTGGATCAAGTCATAACCAGTTTTATTGCAAAACGACCCTGTACACATTTATCGGTTCTAGTACCTTAATAGTTATGCAACATGTAATTAACATACAGAAACATGCATCATGAGAAGCAAGAAATATCACCCATCCCTTCTGCATATTAGCAACTTGTCACTCCTGAGCAACAGTGCTCACCTCACTGAGGTCTATGAACAGTCACTTTTCACATTCATCCTGAGTGAAAGATGGAATGACTTAAGTAGAAATGCAACATATTTTTTTTTTTTTCTTTTTTTCTTTTTTTTTTTTTTTTGAGACGGAGTTTCGCTCTTGTTACCCAGGCTGGAGTACAATGGCGCGATCTCGGCTCACCACAACCTCCGCCTCCTGGATTCAAGCAATTCTCCTGCCTCAGCCTCCTGAGTAGCTGGGATTACAGGCACGCGCCACCATGCCCAGCTAATTTTTGTATTTTTAGTAGAGACGGGGTTTCACCTTGTTGACCAGGATGGTCTTGATCTATTGACTTCGTGATCCACCCGCCTCGGCCTCTCAAAGTGCCAGGATTACAGGTGTGAGCCACCGCGCCCGGCTATAAACAATTGCTTTTTAAAAAGTCACAAATTAAACCAAAGTATTTTACAGAATTTACTACAAAACGCCAAACCTGCCTTCACTTAACTTCTCTCTCCCCGTATCCGGCGAGCCAACTGGATGTCTTTGGGTATGATGGTGACTCTCAGCTATGATGTTGACTCTCAGCGTGAATAGCACAGGTTAGTATCTTCGAACAGACCCACCAGGTACGCTTTGCTAGTCTCCTGCAGTGCACGGATGGCAGCGCTCTGAAACCTCCGGTCGGTTTTGAAATCCTGCGTGATCTCCCTCACCAAGCTCTGGAAAGGCAGCTTTCAGATGAGCAGCTCGGTTGACTTCTGGTAACGACGAATCTCTCAAAGTGCCACGGTCCCAGGCCCGTAACTATGAGGCTTCTTCACCCCGCCGGTAGAGGGGGTGCTTTTCCTGGCGACTTTCGTGGCCCACTGTTTGCGGGGGAGGCTTGTTGGGGGCGAGCGGGCGGGGGTGGGAGGGCTTTCCCACTGGTGGATTTACGAGCAGTCTGCTTGGTTCAGGCCCTATTCTTTTACCCAACGCAGAAGTTTTAAGCCACTTCTCTGACCACTGTGCTGCTTCCACTGCCCAAGGGAGAGCCGCAGTTGCCAAGCAAAGAAACGACGCTACCCCAACAAACTACCAAACCGCTCTGCGATCTTCTTCACCTTCTTTATCAATTCCTTTCACTCATCTCCTTGTTTCCCCTGACTAGCCCCCATGACCACATCACAAAGGAGAATTTTATGCTAAAAAGAATCTATTGCTGTCCAAGGGACACAATAATCCTTGGCCTGGCAAAGAGGACTGAGAACAGCCTGAGAGGCATTGAAACATGTCCAGGAGGGGAGCATGTCCTTCTCATCACCCTACACTGCAAGCCAAAGCCATGGTGGCAGGGCCACATGAAGGCTTTAGAGGCCTAGGTGATGAACAGATTGTGATGCACCTGTCCGTATGTAATGCAAAAGAAAAACTATAATAAGCCATTGAAGGCCAGGTGAGGTGGCCCACACCTGTAATCCCAGCACTTTGGGAGGCCGAGGTGGGTGGATCACCTGAGGTCAGGAGTTCGAGACCAGCCTGACCAACATGGTGAAACCTTGTCTCTACTAAAAATACAAAAATTAGCGGGGCGCAGTGGTGCATGCCTGTAATCCCAGCTACTTGGGAGGCTGAGGCAGGAGAATCAATTGAACCCAGGAGGCAGAGGTTGCACTCTAGCTTGGGTGATAGAGCGAGACTTAGTCTCAAAAAAAAAAAAAAAAATGCCGTTGAAATCAGTATGAGGAAATTTATTAATATTGTGATCACCCTCATGATGACTAGTTTTAAATGTTTTTAAATACCAAATAGGAAAGTATTCTCATTTGGGGGGCTAGTTTTTTGTGCACTTGCTTTGAGGGTGACTATCTACACATCTGCAACACATGGTGGATATGAGTGCCTGATCCGCTTGGGCTTACTGTTGCTTGGGCTCACTGCTGCTTGGGCTCACTTACCTTGAGCCATCTGTCTGTTATGGCCTCTGGGAGCCCTGTCAGTACCCCTCGAGCATTGGACTCCACAGAGACCACTCCCAGGGCTCAGCCCAAGCCTCCAGCCCAGACTGTTGTCCTGATGCAAGGGTTTAGGGCAGGACAAATAATTGAGGCTCCTTTTCTATTCTGTCTTTATGGCTCTTACTCTTCCTTTTTCTCTGCCTATCTCTGACTCTGTAAACTTTTTCCTACCTCTCTTATTTTTTCTTGTCCACTGTATTCCTTTCTATTGCTGAGTCTTTCTCCTTCTTTGCCCCAGTCTCTTGGACTCTCTCCTTTTCTCTTTTCCTTTCTGTCGCTCTGTCTCTTGTCTTTTCTTCTTTCTCTTCCCCATACTTCAGTCTCTCCTTTCGTTTTTTGATGTCTATGGGTGTTGGGTGTATTTGTGTCTCAACCTCTCCCTGTCTTTGTCTGTCTCATTTTCTTTCCCATCTCAGAATCCACAAGGACCTTTAGATAGGATAAGCTGTTATACCCAGAGCTCTCTCTCCAGAGGAGATAGAAATGGTGACTTAGGGCTAAATTTGAACTTTTCAGGCTTGGGTGGGGCACTCCAGCAGACAGTTAAGGAAAAAGGAGGGAAAGCTAGTTTATTCAGTCAGGAGACGGAGCCTGGGGTGGGAATTTGGCAAAGACTGTGAGTTCCAATGCTGTCCCAGCCCTACACTCTCTGACTGAGGCCTTGAGGCTATTTTTGGAAGCTTTCAAAATATCCCAGATGGCTACCCGCTCCATTCAGTCTGGGATGCCAAAAGATTCATTGAAGATTGCATAGCTGAAGCCTGTCCTGTATTATTCCTCAGCTTCCACCAGCTACTGACAAAACAATAGTAACGCTGCCCCCAGATTGGAACATCATGAAAGAGAGGAGAGTAGTGGCAGCAGATGAGGAGCCTTCCAGAGAGTGGGAAGGGATGAATAACACGTGCCTCAATTCCCAAGACCCTGAAGTATCCAAACTAGAAGGGATCCTAGAGGTCAGCTACTATTGCCCCTTCGATAGTTACATGTGAAGACCAGATAGGGTGCTATGTAATATCTGTGAAGAGGGAAGAGAAAGCCAAGCGCAGTGGCTCACACCTGTAATCCCAGCACTTTGGGGGGCCGAGGTGGGCAGATCACCTGAGATCAGGAGTTTGAGACCAGACTGACCAACATGGAGAAACCCCATTTCTACTAAAAATACAAAATTAGCCAGGCATGGTGGCGCATGTTTGTAATCCCAGCTACTCGGGAGGCTGAGGCAGAATTACTTAAACCCTGGAGGCAGAGGTTGCAGTGAGCTGAGATCCTGCCACTGCACTCCAACCTGGGCAACAAGAGCAAAATTCTGTCAAAAAAAAAAAAAAAAATGAGAGAGAGAGGAAAAAATCTCTTAAATCCATTTCTTTCATCTCTGCCCTAGTTTACTCTCTCTGGCATGGATTGTGGCAACAGGTTGGTTTCTCAGCGTCTGGTCTCTCCCAGGGCAATCTATCTTCTCTACTGGCCAGAGAGACTTATCATATTTTCAGGTGGGGTGCGGGGGAGAGGCAGCCCTGACTGTGTCACTTCTACTTCAAGTCTTTGCTAGTTCCCCACTACCTACTGGATAAAACCCAAAACCCCTTGCCTGAAACATAAGCCTGTTTGTGATTTAGCCCCAACTCACCTTTTCAAACTCCTTTCTTAACTTGCTGTGTTTCCCTTTAGAACCTTTCAAACTCTCTACCATTCTCACAAATTGACATTCTTTCCCCCTTTGTCTCTTTCTCTCTCATATACCTGCTGGTAGAAATTCAAACAGCATAGAAAAATGAAAAGTAGGCTGGGCACGATGGCTCACACCTGTAATCCCAGCACTTTGGAAGGCTGAGGTGGTTTGATCGCTTGGGGTCAGGAGTTCGAGACCAGCCAGAGCAACATGGTGAAACTTCGTCTCTACTAAAAACACAAAAAATTAGCCAGGTGTGGTGGCACATGCCTGCAATCCCAGCTACTCAGGAGGCTGAGGCAGGAGAATTGCTTGAACCCAAGAGGCAGAGGTTGTAGTAGGCTGAGATCGCACCATTGCATCCCAGCTGGGCAAAAAAAGCAAAACTCCATCTCAAAAAAAAAAAAAAAAAAAAAAAAAAGGAAAGAAAGAAAAGAAAAGTAAAACTCTTTAAGCTTCCCACACCCTACTTCTATCCAAAGATAGACTTTCCCACCTCTCTGATTGAATCCCCTACTATTCTCTCTCCCCAACCCCCACCCCACAGTGATCCAGTCATAAAGAGCCTCCTTGCTGTTCCTAGAACATATGAGCTTAACCTTAGGACCTTTGTCCTTGTTAACTTCTCTGTCTAGAATTCTCTTTTACCAGATATCTTGCTTCTCCCCTCAGTTCCTTCATGCCTCTATTTATTTATTTTTATTTTTATTTTTATTTATTTTTATTTATTTATTTATTTTTTGAGATGGAGTTTCGCTCTTGCTACCCAAGCTGGAGTGCAATGGCACGATCTCGGCTCACCGCAACCTCTGCCTCCTGGGTTCAGGCAATTCTCCTGCCTCAGCCTCCTAAGTAGCTGAGATTACAGGCACACGCCACCATGCCCAGCTAATTTTTTGTATTTTTTTTAGTAGAGACGGGGTTTCACCATGTTGACCAGGATGGTCTCGATCTCTTGACCTCGTGATCCACCCGCCTCGGCCTCCCAAAGTGCTGGGATTACAGGCGTGAGCCACCGCGCCCGGCATTTATTTTTATTTTTAAAATAGAGACAGGGTGTCACTACATTACCCAGGCTGGTCTTGGACTCCTGGGCTCAATTAATCCTCCCACCATGGCCTCCTAAAGAGGCCTATGCCTCTGTTGAATTATTACCTTTCAGTAAGGCATTCGCTGATCTCCCTTGTCTACATTTGCAACACCCCCCACACACCTTCTTCCCTGCTTTATTATTTAGCACTGATTACTATCTAACATACTATACATTAGACCAATTTACTTGTTTATTGCCCATTTTCCCCCAGTAGACTGTAAGTTCCATGATGGTACTGAGTTTTCAGTATGGCTATCTCCCAAGTACACGATAGAGTACCTGTTAGATCATAGGTGTTCAATAAAAATATTCATTGAACAAAATTCAACAGGTGATAACCATAAATTATGTTACATATTTCAGATTGCTTCTAGATTATATTCTAATCAACTGATTTGTTTGCTCTTTCTTTGGTAGAACAATATTTTGTACTTGATGTATGCTGTCTTACTTCTGGCTTCTGTACATGCTAGTCCCTCTGCCTAGCATGAGTTTCCCTCTCCTTGATCTATTTGAACTTCTGCTCACTATTTTTTTTTTTTTTTTTTTTTTTTTTGAGACAGAGTTTTGCTCTTATTGCCCAGGCTGTAGTGCAATGGCATGATCTCGGCTCACCACAACCTCGGCCTCCCGGGTTCAAGAGATTCTCCTGCCTCAGCCTCCCAAGTAGCTGTGATTACAGGCATGTACCACCCCACCAAACTAATTTTATATTTTTAGTAGAAACAGGGTTTCTCCATGGTGGTCAGGCTGGTCTCAAACTCCCAACCTCAGGTGATCCGCCAGCGTTGGTCTCCCAAAGTGCTAGGATTACAAGCGTGAGCCACCATACCTGGCCTCCTGGTCACTCTTTAAGACTTTGCTTAAGTTCCAACTTTTTGTGGTCCCTTTCCACTCTCCCATAGCATTTCTATTTTCTGCCATGGTATTATACATCTGCTTCCCCTACTAAACTGTAAGTACCTTGAAGAACCAGGAATTATTGATGGTGACATCTGCAGTGTCTAGCATAGTACTTGGCATTTAGTAGGAGCAGCTGTAATCAGAAATACCTGGATTTTTTTTTTTTTTTTTTTTTTTTTTTTTTTTTTTTTTTTAGACAGAGTCACCCAGAGTGTCACCCAGAGTGGAATGCAGTGGCATGATCTCAGCTCACTACAACCTCCAACTCCTGGAGTCAAGTGATCCTCCCACCTCAGCCTCCCAAGTAACTGGGATTATAAGCATGTGCCCATGCCAGGCTAATTTTTTGTAGTTTTGGAAGAGACAGTGTTTCACCAAATTGGCCAGGTTGCTCTCAAACTCCTGATCTCAAGTGATCCACCCACCTCAGCCTCCCAAAGTGCTGGGATTACAGGTGTGAGCCATGAAAGAAAGACCTGGATTTGAATCCAGCTCTGCCATTTTCTAGCATGATTTTCAGCAAGTTACTTCACCTCCTGTGTCTCAGTTACATGCCCTGTAATACAGGCCTCATGATACTTACTGCAGGATGTTATGGTAAAAATGCAATTAAATAACTCTTTATGCTAGAACAAATTTGTGGGCCTTTTGATATCTCACTTGCTCCTCCTGCAGGAAATAAGGCAAGTATTATAAGGTTCATTTTTCAGAAGAATCAATAGAGGTCCAGAAAAGTGGAAGTTCATTTTTTTTTTCTTTCTTTTTTTTTTTTTTTTTTTTTTGAGACGGAGTTTCGTTCTTGTTACCCAGGCTGGAGTGCAATGGCACGATCTCTGCTCACCGCAACTTCTGGCTTCCAGGTTAAAGCAATTCTCCTGCCTCAGCCTCCTGAGTACCTGGGATTACAGGCACACGCCACCATGCCCAGCTAATTTTTGTATTTTAGTAGAGACAGGGTTTCACCATGTTGACCAGGATGGTCTCGATCTCTTGACCTTGTGATCCACCCACCTCGGCCTCCCAAAGTGCTGGGATTACAAGTGTGAGCCACCGTGCCCGGCCTTCTTTTTTTTTTTTTTTTCCTTTTTTGAGATGGACTTTCACTCTTGTTGCCCAGGCTGGAGTGCAATGGCATGATCTTGGCTCACTGCAACTTCCGCTTCCCAGGTTCAAGCAATTCTCCTGCCTCAGCCTCCTGAGTAGCTGGGATTACATGTGCATGTCATCATGCCCAGCTAATTTTTTTGTATTTTTAGTAGATAAGGGTTTCACCATGTTGCCTAGTCTGGTCTTGAACTCCTGGTCTTAGGTGATTAACTCACCTCAGCCTCCCAAAGTTCTGGGATTACAGGTGTGAGCCACCATGCTTGGCCTGAAAGTTCATTTTCTAAGGTTGCAAGGTAAATAAGCTAAAGAGCCAGGACCCAAATATGAATCTCCCAAGTTGGAGGTTTGCTGTCTGCCAGGGAAGTGGGAAGGGCATGGACTCTAGGACTCCTGGCTTCTAAGCCAGCATGTAGGTATTGTGTGGTGCTCTTGGAGAAGACTGGCACCTCCTGGACAGCAAGACCTGCCCCACCAAGGGAAACAGAGTGAAGTCTTTGACTCCAGATCCTCCTTAGTACAGGGGTTCTTGGCTACCTCAACAGCTTAATCGGGAAACAGAAGGCAGTCCCTAACTGTCTGATGTTGAAGGAAGTAGAAATGTAAGAGCTTTCTTTCATGAGAGGTAGCTGAAGGCTAGGCATGATCTGGGAGAATCCTGAGAAAGAAGGTAAGCATGGGACCCACTGTACATAGAACCTACTGTTTGCCAGCTACTTTCTCATAAGTTCATTAATTCAGATTATAAACATTTAGTGAGCACCTGCTATCTGCCTGGTGCTGTGCTAGATGCTAGGGGTGCCCCAGTGAAAGAGACCAGAAAGGAAGGACATTTATGGCAAACAAGTGACAACCATAAAGAACACATAGTAGGCCGGGCGCGGTGGCTCACGCCTGTAATCCCAGCACTCTGGGAAGCCGAGGCAGGCGGATCACAAGGTCAGGAGATCAAGACCATCCTGGCCAACATGGAGAAACCCCATCTCTACTAAAAATACAGAAAAATTAGCCAGGTGTGGTGGCACACGCCTATAGTCCCAGCAACTCAGGAGGCTGAGGCAGGAGAATTGCTTGAACCCAGGAGGCGGAGATTGCAGTGGGCTGAGATCACGCCACTGCCCTACAGCCTGGGTGACAGTGGGAGACTCCGTATCAAAACAAAGAAAAAAAAAGGACACATAGTAGTCTTCTTATTTTATGGATAAAGAAACTGGATCTTAGGAAGGGAAATAAATTGCCGACATCACATAGCTAGTGTGGGGACTCAAAATGCAGATTTGCTCATTTTGAAACTGGATACTCTCTATTAAGCCATCCCACATCCGTGAATGTGTTGCCTCCAAATCATTTCCCTCACATACCTGTTTCAGCACTCCAAATGTCACCATTAGAGAAATACCCCTGTGGGATAACACTTGCTTCTCCAATAATTCCCTATTAAAATGTCAGGACAGCATACCCAGTGGCCTGATATTAGCATAGCTCAGTTTATCAGCTTTAATTTATCAGTCACCTAGCAGGAAGCAGAGGGGAGTGGATAGCAAATGGTGAGTTCTGATGGAGGGAAGAGAAAAGAGGAGGAAAGATATGGTGGCCTAAATGTACTAGAAAGAAATATGGATTAGTAATTTTATTTTATTTTTTTTTTCAGAGATGGGGTCTCACTATGTTGCCCAGGCTGGAGTGCAGTGACTATTCACAGGCATGGCCCCACTACTGATCAGCACGGGTAGTGGTCCCCTGCTCCCGGGAGGTCACCATATTGATGCCGAACTTAGTGCGGACACCCTATCGGCATAACGCACTACAGCCCAGAACTCCTAGGCTCAAGCGATCCTTTCACCTCAGCCTCCCTAGTAGCTGGGACTACAGGCATGCGCCACCGCACCCGGCAATTAGTGATTTTATAATCTTAGCATAGGGGTGGGCACAGTGGCTCACATCTGTAATCCCAGCACTTTGAGAGGCTAAGGTGGGCAGATTGCTTGAGGTCAGGAGTTCCAGACCAGCTTGGTCAACATGGCAAAACTCCGTCTCTACTAAAAATACAAAAATTAGCTGGTCATGGTGGCTCATGCCTGTAATCCCAGCTTCTTGGGAGGCTAAGGAACGAGAATTGCTTAAACCTGGGAGGCAGAGATTGCAGTGAGCCAAGGTCACGCCATTGCATTCCAGCGTAGGCAACAGAGCAAAAATCTGTCTTAAACAAAAAAACTTATCATAAGTCAGAAATAATAAGTATTTTATTGATAGAATTGACTACATAAAAATAAATTATTTTGTGTTGCAAAAGTTAAAGCAAATTCAAAAGAAATGATAAGCTAGGTACGGTGGCTCATGCCTGTAATTCCAGCACTTTGGGAGGCCAAGGCAGGCAGATCAATTGAGGTCAGGAGTTTGAGATCAGCCTAGCAAATATGGCGAAACCCCGTCTCTACTAAAAATACAAAAATTAGCCGGGCATGGCGGTGTGTGCCTGTAATCCCAGCGACTTGGGAGGCTGAGGCAGGAGAATCACTTGAACCTGAAAGGCAAAAGTTGCAGTGAGCTGAGATCATGCCACTGCACTCCAGCCTGAGTGACAGAGTGAGACTTGGTCTCAAAAAAAAAAAAAAAAAAAAGCGGGGGGGTGGTGAAGGATTTTTTTTTAGCATATTGACAGAGATTGACTGATGATACCAAATGTTGATGAGCATGTGGGGATAATAGCTCTTCTATCCATTTCTCACTGAAATGGAAGCTAGAAAACTCTCTCTGGAGACTGACAGCATGTATCAAAATTTAAAATTTGTTTACTGAGGAATAAATGTAGCTAAGTGTGTAGAAATATATGCCTAAGGTTATTTATCACAAAATTGTTTAATAGTTGCAAAATTGAAAACAACCCAGTGTCCTCTGATAGCAGAATAAATAAACTATGATACATCCATGCTATGAAACACTATGAAGCCACATAAAATGGTGAAATAGACCTATATTAGTTGTCATGCAAAGATGCCCAAGAATACTGTTGAGAGAAAAATGGCAGGTTATAAACGAGAATGTAGAGTGCACATTTTGGGGTGTGTGTATGTGTGTGTGTGTGTGTGTGTGTGTGTGTGTGTTATCCTGGAGTATATTAATAAATATATTATTTTTAGAAGAAAGAGGTAATAGTTCATTTGTACATTGGACAGAGTCCTCCAGGGTCCAGGTTTGGGCATGGCATATCACACAAAGTGGCACAAGTCACAGGCAAGTCATACAGACAGGTGACAAACTGGAGTCTGTCCAGAGGGAAACAAATAGGCTGTCAAGGAGTGGAACTCAAGTCAGGGAAACAGTTGAAGGATCTGGGCCAGAGAGAATATATATCTCAGGGAAACTGATATTGACTTAAATAAGTCCAGCTCTTTGAATCCCCAGCTCTCCTGTGATTGAGTAGGCTGTCTAGCTAAGGATAGGGAGTGAGCTTCTCATCACTGAAGATGTGTACGGAGATGGTCAGGGAGTTAGATGACCTCTGAGTCCATTCTTTTCTAGTTTTTGAAACACTCAGACTTGACAAATGTGAATGTGCATGGCCTGCCTGAGGCTGATGAGAAAGGTAAGGGCAGGGGCCTTAGGGAAAAAAAGACCAATGGGACCTGCAGGGAATTAGAGCAAAGGCCAGTCAGTTTAGCTTCCTACCCCTATTTCCTCAGTGAGATCTCCCCTCCCTAGCCACCCCATCCCACAGGCTTCTCCCTTAACTCAGAGCATCTGGCCTATGGAAACTCCAGGACTTCTAGCCCTTAGATTAGAACTCCTCCCTCCTCTTCCCTTCTGAGTCAGAGTTTAAATTGGCTCCGCTATTAGGTTAAATAGGTAGGTGGTTACCTAGGTGGTGTGATTCCCCAGGACACTAGACCTATTCCCTTGTTTCAAGATACCTCCCCAATGTCTGATTTTTCATTACTGCCATGTACTTTGAATCTTGAATGCATTCCAAAATTCCTTTGCAAAAATGCCAATAATTCCGGGAAGGGGGTCACCTTAAGCTGCCAGGAAAGGAGAGGGGTGGGGAAGGGCTTCTGTATTCTACACAGGACTGCTTCTGAGCATCTAGAGGAAGTTTTGTATGCTGGGAGGCTGGGCAAGGCAAGGGCGGGAAGAGAACTTTGGGGAGGGGTTTTTCTATTCAAGGGCCCAAGTACTCTGGTTAAAGCTTAGAACAGCTAGACTCCATAGTTCCTAGGCCCAGCTGCACATTCGAATCACCCAGAGAGCTTTTAAAAATATTGATGGTAGAAAGTTCTAGCAACTTTACTAAGGCTAGAAAGTTCTAATTTAATTGGCCTGGGATGGGGTCCAGACATAGTTGTTTTTATAAAACTTCCCAAGTGATTCTAAAGTGCAGCCAAGGTTATGAATCACTAAACCAAGAGAAGCCTAGTTAGATGTAATCTCGTTTGAGGGAGAAGAAAAAGGGGTTGGATTAGCTTCTTGGTCCCCTGTCATGGCCCCTTGTCTCAAGGGTGGTTGAGGGCTGGAAAGCTAATTACCTATGTAAGGTGACACAACTTTCTGGTTTGCTTGGGACTTTCCTGGTTTTGAAACTGAAAGTTTGGCATTCCCAGCAAACTACAAATGCTGGTCACCCTACATAGGGTGACTGCAAGTATTTAAATCTTAAAGTGATTTGAGCACTGATTGGGACAACTACTTTTTTCTCTCCCTCAGTTTCCTCTTCTGTAAAATGGGGCCAGCCTTTAAATGCTTGTTCTGCCTCACTCACTGGCTGCTGCAAGATGGAATAACATTAACAAAAGGGCTCAGTGATCTGTATGGCACTTCTGGATGGAATGTTATAATTAATAAGCAGTACCTGCCAGGCTGAAAAGGTCACAGGATGCTTGCCAATTAAATCTGTAACAACCAGTGTGGTGGTAGGCTGGCTTTCATATATCCTTTTCTTCTCTCCCATGAGTTCCTTTACCTCTTCCCCTAAATCCTAGAATATCAGAGCTGGAAGGGACCATAGACACCTCTTAGTCCTAGCCTACTATCAAGCAGATAGAAAGATGGAGGCCTACAGAGGTAAAATATAACTAATTCAAGATCAAACAGCTCATTAGTGGCAGAGCTGGGGTTCAAACTTAACACATCATGAAGTCCACCTCCTTCATCTCAGAACTGCATATCACTACCCAACCACCTCTCTGACCCCCATAATCCCATATGTCCTTTTTAGAGACATTGTGTTTTATTTCTCCCACAAACACTCTTTGAGTACAGAGAGAAAAGGAAGCTCAAGGGAATCAAATTCAGACTAGGGAAGCAGCTATGGTCAGGAACTTCTCAGATGAGATGAGCTGAGACTAGAATAAAAGTATTAGTCCTCCAGGTAAGTGGGGGAAGCCATTAGGGGAAGGTCATACTAGGCAGAGGAAACAACATGTCCAATGACCCAGAGGAGGCAGACAACATGGCCCTTTCAGTCCAGTCCAGGGCTTGGGATGACTGGAGAGCTGGGTGATTGGACAGGAGATGAGGCTGATTATATATGCCTTGCTAAGGAATTTGGGCTTTCCCCTGGAGGTGTCAGAAGGCTTTAAATAGCCACTCATAACTCCAAGCAAACAGAGAGGGATTTTTAAAACAATGGAAAAGTTGCAGAGTTACTCCAAATCTCAAAACAGAGCTAACACTAACTCTTCTAGCACAAACTGCTAAGTACTGGAGCTGACGCCAAGCCCTGAGTCATCCCTGGGCTACTGGGCTGGGAGGAGGCCGAGCCCCACCCTCCCCTGTCTGGGCTTGGTTTAGGCTGAACCATGTAGACTCCAGGCCCAGGCTGGCAGGCCTTCAGGCTATCCTTCCCCAAGTGTGCTTCCCTGAGCCTGGAGCTATCAGGACCCTCCTGGCCTCTGATAGCTGATAGTTACTGGCCTCTGACAATACATCCTTCAAGGTCTCTGCTTTGATTTGTCTTCTCATCTGCATCTGTGGAGTTTTTCCCTACCTCTCTTCTGAGCTTCATGTAATGAGCCCTCCTACTCCTAGATCCCGGTAGCACAGACTTTTCTTTCTTTCTGCCCCCATGGATTTTCCCTAAAGCATGTTTGTGGGGGAGTTGAGTGTCCAAAGCACTTTGGGGGCACAGAGAAGAAAGGGAATTTTTTATTGGGGAATGGGGGTAAGGGGGACAGCTTTTCAGAGAAAATGACATTTGACTTGTGAAGGGTGAATATGAGTTGTTCAGATGGAAAAAGATTATAAAACTGAGGAACAGAAGGCTCAAAGACACAGATCTTTGAACCTACGTGGAAATGCTTAGGTGTGTCTCCAACATAGAGGAACTGCATGGTGAGGTGATGGAGAGCAGGGACGAAGGAGGAAATACTGAGATGAAACTGCTCAGCTGCCTCCACCTTGATGGTTCATGGGTACCTCAAATTCACCATGTCCAAAAACACATCCTCTTCCTTCTGCTCCACAAGTTTGTACTATTATAGGGATTCTAATCACTAATTTCTATCTGTTCCATAATAAGTCTTTAATCTCTCAATTTTAACCTCTTATCTCCACTGCTAATATAGGTCTAGTATCCCTAATCCAAAAAGCCGGCACTCACAAAGTTTCAGATTTTGGAGCCTTTTGAATTCTGAATTTTTGGATTACAGATGCCGAACTGGTATAATGCAAATATTCCAAAATTTGGAAAAATTCTAGTTTGAAAACACTGGATGGGGAAAATGTGGCACATATACACCATGGAATATTATGGAGCCATAAAACATGATGAGTTTGTGTCCTTTGTACGGACATGGATGAACCTGGAAACCATCATTCTCAGAAAACTGACACAAAAACAGAAAATCAAACACCGCATGTTCTCACTCATAGGCGGGTGTTGAACAATAAGAACACATGGACACAGGGAGGGGAGCACTACACACTGGGGTCTGTTGCGGGGAAATGGGGAGGGACAGTGGGGGGTGGGGAGTTGGGGAAAGATAGCATGGGGAGAAATGCCAGATATAGGTGAAGGGGAAGAAGGCGGCAAATCATGCTGCCATGTGTGTACCTATGCAACAATCTTGCATGTTCTTCACATGTACCCCAAAACCTAAAATGCAATAATAAAAAAAAGGAAAACACTTCTGGTCCCAAGCATATTGGATAAGGGATATTCAACCTCTTCTACCATCCAAGGCCAGAACTGAAGAATGAATACATCTTTTCCTTTTCCGCAATAGAAACTGGGTGTCCCTTTTCACAGTTTAGTTGCATGTGCCCTGTGGCTTCCATGTCTGTACTCTACTCTTAATAATTCACAATGCTGCCGGGCGCGGTGGCTCAATCCTGTAATCCCAGCACTTTGGGAGGCCGAGGCGGGTGGATCACGAGGTCAAGAGAGCGAAACCATCCTGGTCAACATGGTGAAACCCCGTCTCTACTAAAAATACAAAACATTAGCTGGGCATGGTGGTGCGTGCCTGTAATCCCAACTACTCAGGAGGCTGAGGCAGAATTGCCTGAACCCAGGAGGCAGAGGTTGCGGTGAGCTGAGATCGCGCCATTGTACTCCAGCCTGGGTAACAAGAGCGAAACTCCGTCTCAAAAAAAAAAAAAAAAATAATAATAATAATAATTCACAATGCTGAGAACCAAATTCACAGCTCAGTTGCACATGCACAGTGGCTTCCGTGTCTGTACTCTATTCTTAATAATTTATCCTCTTTCCTTACCCCCCTCAACAGATTTCCTCAGTTTTGACTTCCTGATCTTGACTCCTGTCATCCCAATTTTAAAGTTGTGTTTATTTAATTTTACAATTTTATTGCTTTCTTGCGGCAAGTTCCCTCAAATCATTTGTGGAATGAGTTGAGAGATGAACGAGTTGAGAGATGGATGGCCCACAGGAGATAACACAGCTCAGATCTTCATTATTTTTTGCCTGAACTATTACAATGGCTTCCAAACTGAGTTCTATATCCCCCATCTTATCTCATCCCCTCAATTCTGTCTTCCTTTGGTATGTGACATTATCTTTTCTAAAAACAAAAACCCGATCAAGTCACTTCAGTGGTTTAAAACTATAAGCAGTTTTGGCTGGGCGTGGTGTCTCACGTCTGTAATCCTATCACTTTGGGAGGCCGAGGTGGGTGGATCACTTGAGGTCAGGAGTTTGAAACCAACCTGTCCAACATGGCGAAACCCCTTCTCTACTAAATTACAAAATTAGCCTGGCATGGTGATGCATGCCTGTAATCCCAGCTACTTGGGAGGCTGAGGCAGGAGAATCGCTTGAACCTGGGAGGTGGAGGTTGTAGTGAGCCAAGATTGTGCCACTGCACTCCAGCTTGGGCAACAAGAGCAAAACTCCATCTCAAAAACAAACAAACAAACTGTAAGCAGTTTCTCATTACCCTGAGGGTAGCTTTTAAGACCCCAGTATGAGGTACAAGGTCCTTTGTGAACTTATCATAGACACTGGTGTTCAATAGTGATTAAAAAGCCAACACTGTTGCTGTCTTCATGGAACTTATGTTGTACTTGGGGACACAAACATTAATCAACTCAAGATTCAATTAAGTATATATTTGCAAATTGTAGTAAGTTCTCTGGAAGAAGGGCGAGCAGTTCTCTAAGGACATATGGTAGGGATCCTGACATATGGTGGGTTTTAGAGAGTTCCACAAGAAGTGATATTTGATGTAAAGGAGGGATTGAATTGCTGTTAACTAGGTAAATGGTGAAGGTGAGGAAACATGTGCTCCCCTATAGAATAAATAGTATGCAGAGACCTTCATGGGGGATGGATTGGAGGAAGCATAACACATTTTAGAGATGGAAAAATGTCTAGTGTGGCTGGAATGCAAGCAGTGACAGGGAGGGTTGATAGAGGGAGGCTAGAGAAATAGGTAGGAGCCATACTATCAGTGCCTTTTAAAGGCCACACAAAGATTCTTTTCTTCATAAAAGCACAGAGGAGAAGCATTGAAGGTTTTTATACTAGAGAATGACATAATTTTGCAATCAAAAAGGCTTCTCTGGCTTCTTTGTGGACAGTGAATAGAGCCAAAAAGGCTGTTTTTGGAAAGGTTGAGGTGGAGACATCTATGAGTTGGTGCCTATTTGCCACAGAAACCTACTGCTCATCCTCATCAATCTTTTGTGGATCTCTACATTTCCATGATCTCTTTTGCCTCCTGGACTTTGTAGATCTTGTTCCTTTTGCCCGAGGCACCACCTTCATTACTCTCTCTCCCCGCAACCTCCCAATGCCACTTTCCAGAAAGAAGATGTCTTAGTCCATTTCTACTGCTATAACAAAATATGTGACACAGGGTAATTTATAAATACTAAAAATTTACCCCCTCATAGTTCCGGAGGCCAGGAAGTTCAAGATCAAGGCTCTGGCAGGTTCTGTGTCTGGTGAGGGCCTGATTTCTGCTTCTAAGATGGCACTTTGAGCACCTTGCCCTCACATGGCAGAAGAGACAGAAAAGCAAAAAGGACCTAGTTAGTTCCCTCCAACCTTTTAATAAAGTTTCTAATCTCATTCATGAGGGCAGAGACTTCATGGCCTAATCACATATTAATACTGTTGTATTGGGAACTAAGTTTCAACATAAATTTTGGAAGGGACACACACATTCAAACCATAGCAGAAGAAATACCTAGAGGACAGGCTCCAAGGTGTGCATGAGTAGGGTGTGTGAGTATGTGTTTATGAAAATAGAATAGCCAAAGGAGCACAATGGTTATAAGTGTGGGTCCTGTATCAGGGCATCTTGACTCATAGTCTGCCATCTTTAGGTGCCAATGAACTTGGGAAAGTTACTCTCTTAGCTTCGGCTTCTTCATCTATAACATGGGAATAATAATTATACCTACGATTTGAGGTTTTTATGAGGATTATATTACTTAATAATGTATATTGAGTACTTAGCAAGATGCCTGGCACAAAATAAGCACTCAATAAATATCATAGTTATTGTTGAGTGTTTGTGTGCGTGTGTGTGTGTATGTGTGTGTATGTGTGTGTGTGGAGTGGGCATGGGCAATGAAGACACCAGTCTGACTAGAGAAATGCAGCTGCATTTAAAAGAAAAGATAGGCTGAGTGTGGTGGCTCATGCCTGTAGTCCCAGCACTTTGGGAGGCCGAAGCAAGCAGATCACAAGGTCAGAAATTCAAGACCAATCTGGTCAACATAGTGAAACTCTGTCTCCACTAAAAATACAAAAAATTAGCCAGGTGTGGTGGTGTGTGTCTGTAATCCCAACTACTTGGGAGGCTGAGGCAGGAGAATGGTGTGAACCTGGGAGGTGTAGGTTGCAATGAGCCAAGATTGTGCCACTGCACTCCAGCCTGGGTGACAGAGAGAGACTCCATCTCAAAAAATAAAAATAAAAAACAAATAAAATAAAAGATGTGGCTGGAAATGAGAGGTGAGACCTGGGTATGGATGAGAGAAAATGCTGAAGATCACACTGTCCGTAAGTGGCCAAGTGAACACCTAGGCTGGCATACCAATTCCCATGACCTACTCCACTTACTGCTTCTTTTTACTGGAAGTAAAGATGGCTGCAGAAAGGCAGAGTGTATTACTTTATCAGGGAGAAGGTAGAATTCTTCCTTCTAAAGATGTGGCCTAAGGGAAGATACAAGATAGGTCCAATGTGTGCAAGCTTGTGTGTCAGAGAGAAGTGCAGGTAGGTGGTAGCTTTACCAGGTATATAAATTGTATATGTACATATATATGTGTACATATATATGTGTATATATATGTGTACATATACAATAATGTATATTGTTATATTTGAATATACATATAAAATCATGTATATAATTGTGTGTGTATATATATATATATATATATATATATATATATATATATATAATTGTATATGTATATAATTTGGTACAGTGCCTGTCTGGAGAGCTGGGTTCTAGCTCACTGGCTGTGTGTCCTTGGGCAGGGCTCATACTTTGTCTTAGCCTTTTTATAGTAGGGCTAGGAATCCCTACCCCACCAAAGCAAGGAGCAAATGAGATAACAAAAAGATAACACGTGAAAACAGACCATTACCACCACCATCCACAAATACCATGCACAAGCTCCTGGCACTGTACACAACACACTCTGGTGTTCCTGTAAAGGTTCTTGGATTAGAATCGTTTCTCTTTATATATAGGTATTAAAAAAATAACATGTGCACATTGTTGTGTGGATAGACAGGTGGTTAATATAGATTCCACAGGCTTTCTTCCTTCCTTCCTCTCTGTCTTCTTTCTTTCTCTTTCCTTCCTTCCTTCCCTCCCTCCTTCCCTCCTTCCTTCTCTTTTCGCTTCTCTTCTCTTCTCTTCTTTTTTCTTTTCTTTTCTTTTCTTTCTGGCAGAGTGAGACTCTGTCACCCAGGATGGATGGCAGTGGTGCAATCTTGGTTCACTGCAACCTTCGCCTCTTGGGTTCAAGTGATTCTTGTGCCTCAGCCTTTCAAGTAGCTGGGACCACAGGTGCACGCCACTATTTCCAGCTAATTTTTGTATTTTTAGTAGAGACAGGATTTTATCGTGTTGGTCATGTTGGTCTCCAACTCCTTGCTTCCAGTACTCCACCTGCCTTGGCCTCCCAAAGTTCTGGGATTACAGGCATGAGCTGCCGCACCCAGCCAACAGGGCTCCTTTCTGAGAAATAAAAGATGTAGGTGTTCTCAGGCTTCCAGCTTCTCTCCTACCAGGTTCTGGCTGGGGAGGTATCAGCCTCCTTTAGGCTCAGCCTCTTGGATGAAATGGCACCCCACATTAAGGGGCATTATGGAGGCAGGATCCATAAGGCGTGCCTAGGCTTCATTCACTTATTTAATATAATATTAATTGAGGTCCTACTTCATGCTGGGTACTACGCTGTATGCTGGGGCTATGGTGGTGAGTAGAACAGACCTATTTCCTGCCCTCATCAAAATCATGATCTAATGGGGGAATGTAATGGTTTTCCACGTGTCCCGTAACAAATTACTAGCGGTTTAAAACAACAATTTTCTTATAGTTCTAGAGGTCAGAAGTTTAAAATGGGTGAGCAGGGCTGATTTCCTTCTGAAGGCTATAAAGAAGAATCATTTTCCTTGTCTTTTCCAACTTATTAAGACTGCCTGCACTCCTTGGCTTGTGATCCCTTCTCTCTTCAAGGCCAGCAATAGCAGGTCAAATCCTCATACTGCATCACTCTGATATCCTCTCATGCCTTCCTCTTCCACCCTTCCACTTCTAAAGACCCTTGTGATTACAGGGCCCACGAGGGTATTCTAGAATAATCTTTCCATCTCAAGGTTAAGCCAATTACCTACCTTAATTCCATCTGCAACCTTAATTTCTCTTTGTAATATAACATAACATGTTAGTAGCTTTTGAAAATTAGAGGTGAGGCACAGTGGCTCATGCCTGTAATTCCAGCACTTTGGGAGGCTGAGGTGGGCAGATCACTTGAGGTCAAGAGTTCAAGACCAGCCTGGCCAACATGGTAAATACTGAAAATACAAAGCTTAGCTGGGTGTGGTGGTGCGTGCCTGTAGTCTCAGTTACTTGGAAGACTAAGGTAGGAGAATAGCTTGAACCTGGGAGACAGAGTTTTCAGGGAGACGGAGGTTGCAGTGAGCCTGAGATCACAAAACTGCACTCCAGCCTGGGTGACAGAGTGAGACTCCATCAAAAAAAAAAAAAAAAAAAAAAAAAAAGAAAAATTAGGATGTGGGTATGTTGAGGGTGCCGTATTCTGCCTACTGCAGGGAGGTAGATATTAAACAAGTAAATACATAGATAAAATACATTATTTCAAACTATAAGTGGGTGGCGTGAGCCACCGTGCTCAGCCTTATTTTTATTTATTTATTTTATTTTCATGCTTATTTATTTATTTATTTTAATATATATTTTCTTGTACTTTAGGGTCTGAGGTACATGTGAAGAACATGCAGGATTGTTGCATAGGTACATATATGGCAATGTGGTTTGCTGCCTCCATCCCCATCACCTACATCTGGCATTTCTCCCCATGTTATCCCTCCCCAACTCCCTACCCCCTGCTGTCCCTCCCCTGGTCTCCCCCAACAGACCCCAGTGTGCGATGCTCCCCTCCCTGTGTCCATGTGTTCTCACTGTTCAACACCCGCCTATGAGTGAGAACATGCAGTGTTTGATTTTCTGTCCTTGTGTCAGTTTGCTGAGAATGATGGTTTCCAGATTCACCCATGTCCCTACAGAGGACGTGAACTCATAGTTTTTTATGGCTGCATAGTATTCCATGGTGTATATGTGCCACATTTTTTCTGTCCAGTCTATCATTGATGGGCATTTGGGTTAGTTCCAGGTCTTTACTATTGTAAACAGTGCCACAATGAAAATATGTGTGCATGTGTCTTTATAATAGAACCATTTATAATTTTATTTTCATGTTTATTTATTTATTTTTATTTTTTGAGATGGAGTTTCACTCTTGTTGCCCAGACGGGAGTGCAATGGTGAGATCTCGGGTCACAGTAACCTCCACCTCCCAGGTTCAAGTGATTCTCCTGCCTCAGCCTCCCAAGTAGCTGGGATTACAGGCATGCTCCACTACGCCGGGCCAATTTTTCATTTTTTGTAGAGAAGGGATTTCATCGTGTTGGTCAAGCTGATCTCGAACTCCTGACCTCAGGTGATCCACCTGCCTCTGCCTCCCGAAGTGCTAGAATTACAGGCGTGAGCCACTGCACCCGGTCATAGTATTTAAACTGAGACCTGAAGGAAGGGGAGGAGTAACCATGCAAAAAGCCAGAGGAAGGATGTTCATGGAAGAGTGTATCAGGCAGAAGAAACAGCATCTGCTAGGACTCTAAGGTGGAAAAGGTATTGCATGGAACAGGAAGTGGAAGCAACCCAAGACCAGCCTTGCCAAGGAAATGAGAGAGCTCAGGTAGCAGAAAACTTTGCCAGAGTAAACGAGATGACAGATGAGTAAATGTGATGAGCTGAAGGGATTTCATTACCTCTACTTTCATCTCCTGTGCAGTCTATGAGATCAGAGCACTGAGGATGGGAAGCAACCTCTCTAGGCCAGCAGGCAAGCCCATCACCCTTGGGATGTGCTGTGCTAATCCAGCCCCCTGGAATATGGGGGCAACTAGAATGTGGAGAACCGAAAGGTGGGTGCACTTGCAGTTCAGTGATGCAGCCAGTCAGATGGTTAATCAAGACAGAGACCTTTGCCCACAGATCCAGGATGATTTCATCTCTATGGCAAGCATCCTCAATCAGGAGGCCTGGAGCTGAGCAAGTTTCTGGGAGATGAAAAGAGAATGCAAGCCACAATCCTTGCCTTCAGAAGCTTTTGTTGGAGACCCAGAACCCATGTCACAGGGAGAGTAAGACCTCTCCAGTTTCCAGGTCAGCTGCTGAACAAGAGAAGCAGCGGGTCTCAGGTCTGGCCCCAAGCCATGGTAGGTACTTGGTGCAGGTCCTACTCTCAGCACAGAGACCCACCAGCAAGCCCCTGTAATTTTTTTCTCCCTCCCTAAGAACTTCTCAGCGTCTATTTTCAGATGACCTCAAGCAATAAGAGTGTATTTTTTTTTTTTTTTTTTTTTTTTTTGAGACAGAGTTTCACTCTTGTTACCCAGGCTCGAGTGCAATGGCGCGATCTTGGCTCACCACAACCTCCGCCTCCTGGGTTCAGGCAATTCTCTTGCCTCAGCCTCCTGAGTAGCTGGGATTACAGGCACGCGCCACCATGCCCAGCTAATTTTTGTATTTTTAGTAGAGACGGGGTTTCACCATGTTGACCAGGATGGTCTCAATCTCTTGACCTCGTGATTCACTTGCCTCGACCTCCCAAAGTGCTGGGATTACAGGCTTGAGCCACTGCTCCCAGAGTGTATGCTTTTTATTAACTTGCTTGATTCTTATTGCTCTTGAGTCTGGAGATTCAGGGGAAAGAACCCTAGCCTAGGAGTCAGGAGAACTGATCTTTTCCCTGATCAAGTCCATTCACTTCTCTTGGCCTTAGTTTTCTCACTTGCAAAATTGGGACATGTACGCTAGATGATATTAAAGGTATAATATTTTAAGATTGTGATTTCTGTTTTTACTCTTTCACAAGGCTATGGGAGAGGTAGATTTAGGCAGTAATGAGGGACCATGCTCTAAGATTCAGAGGTTCTATGAGTTAAACACGGGGCTCTCTCTCTTCTCCCAAACATTCTGATACTCAGAATAAATGGCTGGATGTCTTCGGATCCAGTCATCTGGCAGTATATTTAGGACTTTGTTGGTCTGCGGAAAGTAGAACCAGACCTCTTGGCCCCCAATCCCAAAATCTTAGAGAAGTGGAGGCTGAGGAGTTGGGAGTGGTGCATGTGTGACAGGAAACTGGAGAATAGCTTCTCCTCTTCCCCTGTGGCATTATTTTGCCAACACCACATCCTCTGGAGCCACTGGAGAGTCCCAAGAACACATGATGTGGATGGTTTGAAGGGGCACTTCAATCCCGGGGGAGGGCCCTGCAATTTCCCAACTGAGACCCAGCCACATATGGGCTCACATCTGCATGTAAACACATGGCTGGGCTGAATATAAACCAATGTCTTTGGTTCAGTGTGAAGTATGGGGAAGTCTCTTAAGAAATAGGAATGTTTGAGGCCTGTATTTCTCAGAAAAAAAAAAGGAATGTTAAAATGTGTTCTGGTCTGAGACTAGGGGTAAAGAATGAGAAAAAGTGTTTTAGGAAGGTAAGTGACGAAAGGAAGGGGCTACTATGTATTAGGCTGTCTTGGAAATACATGTTAGGCCCAACAACACACATACAAGCAAATGGGCACAAAACCAGGCAAGCATGGGAGCCTGTTTGCATGGATAACATATACATGGCCAATCAAAGGCACATCTGGGCCCAGGAAGACTTCAGAACCTACTTTATATACCAAATATACATAGCTATGATCCCTTTTTTCTATGTGCAAGCATTTTATGGTTTGCAAAGAAGCATCTCATATCCGACCTTATATATCATCCTGACAAACAATCCTAGGAGGTAGCTGTTATTATTATCTCAATTTTTACAGGAAACTGAGGCCTGGGTTAATCAATTGATTTATCTAAAGTTGCTGAACTAGTTATTGGAAAAACAGACTAAAACCCGGTCTTCTGTTTCCAAATTCACTGTTTTCACGGTGGCACTTTCTATCTCTCTCTTTCCCTCAAACATATACAAAAAACAAAAACAAAAAAAACCAGAAATAAAACATCCAATTATTTTACTATATATACATAAAGGCATATATGTATGAATAAAGCATATATACCACCAGTGGCCAGCAGGAGTTTTTGGGTTGTGCTTTCATGGAGGCCTTAGTAAGAGGAGAGGGGTCTGCTCAAAGCCCTGAGCCATCCTCCTTTCTGTTCCTTGTCCAGTCACTTGCGGCTGTTTTATCAGAGCCTTGTAGGTGGGGGCTTTTTATGCTGGACTAATAGTTTTTATTGGCCCTGCTGAGACGAAGTCTTTGATCCCCATACTTCAACACTTAGGATGTGGGGACTGGTGAAAATAATATATTATATTCCTGTTTCTTTGTCTCCGTCACTAGGTTGTGAGCCCTCTAAGGGTAGAAACATTTGCTTTTTCATGTCTGCGTACACAGAGCCTAGTACAGTGCCTTTTGTATAGTAAGCATACACACACAAAATTGTTGAATGAATGAATGGATGAATAATAAGGTGAAATAGGCTTGTTTCAAGATCCTACTTATAGTGGGATCTTGGCCAAATGACCTTACTTCTTTAAGCCTCAGTTACCTTATCTGTCAATTAGGGATTGACACTTATTCTGATTACCTAAGATGTTCTTGGTAGTGAATGACATAATGATTTGAAAATGGCTCTGTTTTTATTTGAGGGCTTTTAACATATTGATTTTATAGACTCTTAGAGCATACACATTTTCTCTTCAACCTCCCAGAGTATTGGGTCATCGAACTTTCATTCACACACTTTCAATTATGAGGACCTCAGTACATTTTGAATGACTCTCTCCAGTTTTGGACACTGTGACTATAAGAACCTTCTCCCTTGTGTCCACCGTGGCTTTCTCCCATTGGTTCCAGTTCTGCCTCTTGGCATTCAGAAGTCTGATTCAGAAGAAGACATAGACATCTCCCTGAATCTTCTCAAAGTCAAACAAACTCAGATGCTTCAACTGTTCCTCGTGTGTCCTGGATGCCAGCCCCCTCTCTAGCCAGCTCACTCCCTTATGGAAAGACCCTAGGGTGTGTGTGTTGCACTTAAAGTAGGGGCCACATCAGGATATGGTTCCTCAAATGGGGTGTGACTAGGGAAGAAGAAGATAGCACTGTTCCCTTTTTCCTAGACACTAGACTTCTGGGTTTGAATGAACTCTCTTGGCAGCCACACCTTATTGCTAACATTTATGGAGTTTATTATCAAGTAAAACCTCACAGATCTTTATAGCTATGCTGGTACTAAGCCACATCTTTCCTACCTGTTTCCCCACGAGGTTGGATATTTGGACTCAAGTACAATTCTTCCTTTTGTTCTACTTTTCAGCTTTACTATTATTTGGGCTTGTCTTAAATTTGGATCCAGATTCTGTTGCCTGACCTATTTACATTCTCTCTGAGATCCATCTTATTTTTCTCCTTTCTTCTCTTCTCCCTCCTTTTCTTCCTCTTTATGTTTCTCCTCCTCATCCTTCTTTTTCTTTTTTCACTGTTTTATATAATTACAAAAGTAATTCAGGCTCATTGAAAAATAAAAGAATACAAAAATATGTAAAAATATTGACATTAAGAAGTAAAAATTCTCTCTTTACTCTCTTCTCTGATCCTGGTCCTCTCTTCAGAGATAAACAAGTTATCAGTTTGCTATGTGTCTATCTCCTTTTCTGGGGACCTATAAACATATGTGTAAAAGTACGGATATTTTAATGCATAAATGGGATCACACTATACATATTGTTCTGTGACTCAGTAATAGCTCTAATAGATCAAAAACCTCTTTTCATGATAGCTTGTGCTTTTATTTTTTGTTCATTTGTTTGGTTTTTGAAACAGAAGCTTGCTTTTGTCGCCCAGGCTGGAGTGCAGTGGTGCGACCTCGGCTCACTGCAACCTCCACCTCCCGGGTTCAAGTGATTCTCCTGCCTTAACTTCCCAAATAGCTGGTACTACAGGCGCCCGCCACCATTCCTGGCTAATTTTGTATTTTTAGTACAGACAGGGGTTCACCATGTTGTCCATGCTGGTCTCAGACTCCTGACCTCAGGTGATCCACCGCCTCAGCTTCCCAAAGTGCTGGGATTGCAGGCATGGGCCACCATGCCTGGCCAATAGCTCAGTTTTCAAAGGCCGAATTGTTGTATGGATATACCATAATGTATTTAATTAGTGCCCTAGCGATGGATATTTATGTTGTTTCCCTTGATTATTATAGTATTGCAGTGAATGTCTTTGTAAATGCCTCTTTGTACATAGTAGAGTGTTTCTCTAAGTCAGACTGGGAGCAGAGCTGAAATGATGTGTGTGTGTGTGCGTGTGCGTGTGTGTGTGTGTGTGCGCACGGGTTGTTGTTGTTGTTGTTGTTGTTGTTGTTCTTGTGAGTTGGGAGAAACGAAGTGATGAGGCTCTGTTCCATTGGTCTTGTTTCCTAATAGGATAACTTGAGGCAATGTGAAGAGGAATGTGTGCCCTTAGAGAAACTGAACATAATAAAAGTTGATAGCCTTGCAGGGCTGGAAATGAGCAGATCCCTCTCTTCTCTGGCCTAGCTGAACAACCTGTCTTGAGCCCCAAGGATATGCCTGGAAGTGTTCTGGGCTTCTTCTGCGTGGAACACAAAGTGTGATCCTTTTATGGGAGCAGCTACAGCCCAGCCTGGAATGGAGGAAAAGGAAAAAAAAAAAGCAGCAGCTGACAAGACAAAGCAGGATGTGGGAGGGAGGCCAGATGAGCACTGTGAACCTACTGCAGGCACCGTGGGGCTGAGGGAGACAGAGAGCATGAGGAGGGCAGGAAAGACCGAGGGAGGGCAACGTGCAGGAGGTAGGGCCCAGGAAGCCCAGAGACAAGAGCAAGCACACGGTGCTGCTGCGTGCAGTGAGAGTAGCCTAGGTAGAGGGCACAGCCTGTGCTGAGGAGCCGTGGGAGGAAGAGAGGACTGGGAAGGTAAGTGTGTGCACTGGCGTGTGTGTGAGGGGTCTCCTGCCAATTCTGAGTACACGTAAAGGCTACGTTTTTTATGTGAAGGCTACGTTTCTGAAGATCACCATGG
The DNA here is from genome assembly GCF_048565385.1 of Saimiri boliviensis. NCBI lineage: Eukaryota > Metazoa > Chordata > Mammalia > Primates > Cebidae > Saimiri > Saimiri boliviensis. Next base: position 55,035,900 of record NC_133470.1, read on the forward strand.
TGACCATGTGGAGGCTGGCCATGTGGAAGCTGGCCTGGACAGGCAGCCTGGAGGCAGGGAGACCAGGGAGGAGCCTGTTCCGACAGTTCAAGCCAGAGTCGGGGAGGGCTGACCTAGGGCACTGGCAGTGGAGATGGGAGGGAGTGAAGCTGTGAAGGACACACAGACAGACAGAGAGCAGGGCTTGGTGACTGATGGCAGGGGTCAGGCAGAGTTAAAAATGACACTGTGCAAACAAAAGACAGCGCTAACAGCAAAACCACCAACAGATACAGAGCTGCTGGGAAGGGGAGCTCAAGGGGAGAAGAGGGTGAGCACCACTTGCAGAGCCTCACACAGAACCGGGCACCTAACAGGCTCCCGGTCACGGATGGATGCGGATGGTTCACAGACGGGCCATAAGCTCAGCAGGCTGCTTTTTCTGGGCACATGCAGACTCGTCATATATGCATAGTCACTGGTCGGCGGGGGCAGGGCTTGGGGGGCTGATGACTTGACTGGGAGATCCTGTCTATGGACCCAATTTCATATTCCAAGAGGATAGTGGCTCAAATTAAATTGATATTGGCAGGCTGGGGAAAGCGCTCAAAAAGCTTCCAGCTCGATCAGAGGAAAAGCCAGAGAGAAACTTTGTCCTCTCATGGTGGTCCATTAGTGTGATTAATAATAAATATCCCCAGGCACTTGATAGTGGCAAAATGCCTTATCAGCCCTGGTTATGATTACTCACCTGCTATCTCGAGCTGTCTGGTCTGACCACTAAGGTGCAGGGGTGATACGAATCTTGAAATACACCCCCTTCCTCAGGTATGCCTGGTCATAGCTCAGGGCTGAGAAAGTCACAGGTTCAGGCTGGTGGAATGAAGGTGGACTTTGAGCTTACACTACCTGGGTCCAGATCCCTGTCCCACCATCAACAAATCAACAAACATGTGACTTTTGAATAAGTCACATCACTCCTCAGAGCCTCAGTGTCCTCAATTCTACCAATGTAACTGTCATTTCTTGTGAGGGTTACATTGAGGTTAGGTACTGAAATGGTCTCCTAATACTCAGCACATAATAGGCACCTTGTTTAATATTATCTTCTCTCCTTTTTCCCAAATTCCAACTTTTTTCCCTAAGAAGTAGTTACAAGACTGAGGATGGCTTAAAGTACTATTTTCCTACTACTGCAGTTTGTATTCTCAGCCACTGTGCTGTGACAGGGTCTTTTGCCTTCAGGGAGACAACAGTATATGCCTTAGCTTATTCTCTTTTTTGTGTAATTGACACAAGTAGTCAAGTGTTTGTGCTAATGACCCAGGGGAAGAAAAAGAGAGAGAAGGCCTCAGAGTGTGGGGCCCCAAGCTGATTTTTTTTTTTTCTATCTGTCTCTGACACATTTCTGTGAATGAAGCTAGAAGAGCAACCTTGGGGGCTTAGTTAATTCTTCCTTCAAGGATAACCCAAGAGCAAATGTGCTGAGTGAAGCAGAAAGACTTCCCAACAATGATAAAAATGGAAAGCAGCCCTCAGAAAGTTTTGAGTGATAGGGAACTTTCAATTGCTACCATTCCATAAACTGTTGGGGTGGGAGGACTCTTTTTGCAAAGTAGCCCTAGGATTTAAGACTGCTCCCCATCCAGTTTGTCTCTGGTATTGCCTCTTGTGCACTGCACTGCATCCCCTGAAGGAGGAATGCCACCTGAAATGCAGAAGCTTCTTTATTACAGCGAACTTACATCTAGAATGGGTACAAAATATGCACAGATAATTAAATGTCCAATTTCATTTCTCTCTTGAGCTTGGATATAGACTTTCATATAAATCAGCTTGATTTTTCTTTTCTTTTCCTTTTCTTTCTTTCTTTCTTTCTTTTTTTTTTTTTTTTTTTTTTTTGAGACAGAGTCTTACTCTCTTGCCCAGGCTGGAGTGCAATGGTATGATCTTGGCTCACTGTAACCTATACCTCCCAGGTTCAAGAGATCCTCCTGCCTCAGCCTCCCAAGTAGCTGGGACCACAGGTGTGCACCACCATGTCCAACTCACTTTTTGTATTTTTAGTAAAGATGAGGTTCACCATGTTGGCCAGGCTGGTCTTAAACTCCTGGCCTCAACTGATCCACCCACCTCGGCTTCCGAAAGTGCTGTGATTACAGGCATCTGCCACCACTTCCAGCATCACATAAATCAGCTTCATGCAGCTCTTGCTTGCCTTTCCCTTAACTTTGATGTCCAGACTTGGTGCAGCTCCAGAACATTCCCAGCCCTCAAGGAATCCTGAGCCTTTCCAACTGGACCCCAAGTCTGACCCTAAAGCCCTGATCAAATCTTCTTTTGCATCTCCTGTCCACTGATTCAGATGCCCCCAGTTTCCTTGGACTCCAGCTCCAGAATGTCCCTGTACCACCTCTGCTCATATTGGCCCTCATTAGCTGCTTGAAAAAAACTTGCCTGTCTCTCTTAGAACTTTCTGAATTTAGCTTGTTTGAAAACCCAAATCTCTTCATACTCCTTACTTTCCTCTCACAGAGTAACCGACCTATGTGTGGATATATAGCACTTACTTCTATGTCTTCTCTCTAGAAACACTGACATAAACCTCATCAGATCTAAACCTATTCATGGGTATTACTCTGGCCCTAGGATGACTGATCTAACTCTCAGTACAAATAGAATCACAGTAGGTAGGGTAGGGGGAATTTCAGAAGTTTGGGCAATATAGGCATGAAGTAGTTTACAAAGAGATAAAAAACAAAGCTGTTTCAGTGCCATTTGAAGAACAAGATAGCACCTCAGCTGCCTCTGCTCTGCTCTGGAGACAGGGGCATTAACTGAGATGAGTCCCTCCTAGCCAATAGCCCCCAAACAATGTCTAGCTATTGACCACAATCACCATAACCAGCTTCTGTTTGGCGAAGTGGAGAGGAAGGCACGACTTCTCTGGTTCTAGCCCTCAAAATTTATTGCTTTATTGATTTGACTCTCAGCCTGAACATTATTGATGTATAGAAATGTTACTGATTTTGTACATTGATTTTATATTCTACAACTTTGCTGAAGCTGTTTATCAGATCTAGGAGTCTTTGGGCAGCAATTACGTGGTTTTCCAGGTATAGAATCATATCATCAGCAAAGAGAGATAGCTTGACTTCTTCTTTTCCTAATTGGATGCCTTTTATTTCTTTCTCTTGCCTGAATGCTCTGGCCAGGACTTCCAGTACTGTGTTGAATAGGAGTGGTGAGAGTGGGCATCCTTGTCTTCTTCCAGTTCTTTAGGGGAAAGGCTTTCAGCTTTTCTCCATTCAGCATGTTAGCAGAGGGTTTGTGATAGATGGCTCGTTTTTTTTTTTTTTTTTTTTTTTTTAGATGGAGTATTGCTCTGTTGCCCAGGCTGGAGTGCAGCAGTGGTGTGATCTCAGCTCACTGCAACCTCTGCTTCCTGAGTTGAAGTGATTCTCTTGCATCAGCCTTCCAAGTAGCTGGGATTACTGGTGCCTGCCATCATACCTGGATTATTTTTGTATTTTTAATACAGATATAGTTTCACCATGTTGGCCAGGCTGGTCTCGAACTCCTGACCTCAAGTGCTCTGACCGCCTTAGCCTCTCAAAGTGCTGGGATTGCAGGTGTGAGAAATCTATAAATGGCTCTTATGATTTTGTGGTATATTTTTTTGATGCCCAATTTGTTGAGGATTTTTATCATAAAGGGGTACTGGATTTTGTTGAAAACTTTTTCTGTATCTATTGAGATGATCATGTTATCTGTTTTTTAAATTCTGTGTATGTGGTGAATCACAGTTATTGAATCAACCTTGCACTCTAGGAATGAAGCCTACTGATCATGGCATATTAACTTTTTGACGTACTGTTGGATTAATTTGCACTATTTTGTTAAGAATTTTTGCATAAAAAAAAGAAGTTTTGCATCTATGCTCATCAGGGATATTGGCCTGAAGTTTTCTTTTTTTGTGGTGTCTCTGCCAGATTTTGGTATTAGGCTCATGCTGGCTTCACGTAATGAGTTAACGAGGAGCTCCACTTCCTCAAGTTTTTTTTTAGATGGAGTCTCACTGTGTCACCAAGCTGGAGTACAGTGGTGTGAACTTGGCTCACTGCAACCTCTGCCACCTGGGTTCAAGTGATCCTACTACCTCAGTCTCCCGAGTAGCTGGGACTACAGGTATGCACCACCACACCCAGCTAATTTTTTGTGTTTTTCTTAGAGACGGGGTTTCACCATGTTGGCCAGGATGTCTCAATCTCTTGACCTTGTGATCTGCCTGCCTCAGCCTCCCAAAGTGCTGGGATTATAGGCATGAGCCACCACACCCAGCCATCTTCAATTTTTTTTAAAGAATAGTTTCAATAGGACTGGTACCAGTTTTTCTCAAGAACACAACTGCATTTACAATAGCCACAAAGAGGACATGTGCCGTCGCTCAGCACTTTGGGAGGTCCAGGCGGGTGGATCACGTGACGTTAGGAGTTTGAGACCAGCCTAACCAGCATGAAGAAACCCCATCTCCACTAAAAATACGAAGTTAGCATGGCATTGTGCCACATGCCTGTAATCCCAGCTATTCCGGGGGCTGAGGCAGGAGAATTGCTTGAACCTGGGAGGCAGAGATTGCGGTGAGCCGAGATCGTGCCATTGCACTCCAGCCTGGGCAACAAGAGTGAAACTCTGTCTCATAAAGAAAAGGAAAAAAGAAAAGAACAAAAGAATAAAATCTTCTTCGGTAGCAAGAAAGAAAAAAAAGAATAAAATCATGTCCTTAGTAGCAACATGGATGGAACAGGAGGCCGTAATCCTAAGTGAATTAGTGCAGGAACAGAAAGCCTAATATCGCATGTTCTTATTTATAAGTGGGAGCTTTACACTGAGCACCTACAGACATAAACATGGACACAGTAGACACTGAAAACTACTAGAGGTAGAAGGGAGGACAACATGGGTTGCAAAACTTCCTATTAAGTGCTATGCTCACTACCGGAGTGCAACATAACCATGTAACAATCATGTACATGTACTCCTTGTATCTAAAATGAATCTTGAGAAAAAAAATTTAAAAATTTCTTGCTTGTACTATTGCCAGAGTTTCTGAACTGAGCTCTTTGTCTTCTCTACATTAGCTGTCTTGCCTTGGGTAAGTCCTTTCCTCTTTCTGATCCCCAGTTCCCCTGACCTGGAGTGAGGGCTGGACTAGCTGGTCTCTGATTAAGTCTCTGATTTAGTCTCTCCCTCTGTTTCCCATCCTCTCCTCCCCAGAGGTCCAACCTCATCTTTCTCCTTCAGCCCCTCTTTCCCCCTATTTCCTTAGCTCCCCCAGCCTCTGATACCCCCTACCCCTGCTTGGACTTCTATGTCCCCTTTCATTTTTTTTTTTTTTAAAGGAATCTCTCTTGTCACCCTGGCTGGAGCCCAGTGGTGTACTCTCTGCTCACTGCAGCCTCTGGCTCCTGGGTTCAAGGGAATCTCCTGCCACAGCCTCTTGAGTACCTGGAATTACAGGCACACGCCACCACACCCAGCTAATTTTTGTATTTTTAGCAGAGATGGGGTTTTGCCATGTTGGCCAGGCTGCTGGTCTTGAACTCCTGACCTCAAGTGACCCATCTGACTCGGCTTCCCAAAGTGCTGGGATTACAGGTGTGAGCCACCACATCAGGTCCCCGTTGCCCTTTTAGTAGTGTATTCAGCTTCTTGACACTCTCTACCCAACTCTCCCCTGTATATGTGTGTTGTGGGGAGTAGTTGGCATGGGAGGTGGGGAATGACACAGAGGGAGTTTCCACTTTCCAGAAAGTTGGAGTGAACAACCAACTTCTTTGTTTTTAGGCATTTAGCTTTGTGCCAGGTCCCTGTGGGGGCTAGATGCACATGAGTGAAGGAATCAGTTGAGTTCCTTGAACTTCTAGTAAGGAAGGTCCTATGGCAGTATTAAGGAGTGTGATGAGCTGCCATTGCTACTCCTGCTGCTGAGGCTTTCTGATCAGTTCTGCTCTTCCTTGGGGACAACTGTTCATGGGGACTGGGCTTTCTGATGAGTGCTGCTCTTTGAACAAATGCTTAGCTCAAGGAAATGGTTTTGGCAGGGAACTTCGTTTACCCTAGCATACATCAATGAATCTTATCAGCAGTGAGAGAAACCAAGGCACTTTGAGTCGTGGACACTGTTGGGCTGGGAAGGCAGACGAGGAGGGAATGAGACTACTGGTTTCTGAGTGCAAATGCAAGACCAGCCCATATACAATCCTGTTAGGCTCATCTATTGTCCTAGGGAGTCAACTTCCTTTCTCATCCTTTCATAGTGTCAGAGTGGGAAAGGACCTTGGAAGCCCAGGAGTCCAGTCCTTTCTTGCTACAGAAATGGGAACTCAAGCCCAGAGAGGGGAAGGGAATTACCCAAGGCCACATAGTGGTCACACGATGACTTAATGGCAGAGCTATAAGTAGAAGCCAGGTTTTCTGACCTCTCAAATGTCCTTTTCGTTGTCTCAAATCAGCTTACCATCTGTGGTGCCTTACCTCGCAAAGGATACTCAGACCAGGCGTTCACACGGTTGCCAGTGGAGGGGAGAAAAAAAAGGACTCTGTCGAGCCACTTTCAAACTAAAACTCAGACTTATTTTTACTTTTTTTGAAGATAGAGTCTTGCACTGCTGCGCAGGCTGGAGTGCAGTGGCCCAGTCTTGGCTCACTGCAGCCTCCGCCTCCTGGAAGCAATTCTCCTGCCTCATCTTCCCTAGCAGCTGGGACTATAGGTGCGTGCCATCACCTCTGGCTATTTTTTTTTTTTCTTTTTGTATTTTTAGTAGAGATGGGGTTTCACCATATTGAGCAGACTCGTCTCAAACTCTTGACCTCAAGTGATCTGCAGGCCTCGGCCTCCCAAAGTGCTGGGATTACAGGTGTGAGCCACTGCGCCCAGATTCACTTATTTTGTTTATATATATATAGATACGGGAGAGGGTCTTGATATGTTCTCCAGGCTGGTCTCGAATTCCTGGGCTTAAGTGATCCTCCTGCATCAGCATCTCAAAGTGTTGAGATTACAGTCATGAGCCACCATACTCAGCCTAAAACTCAAACTTGACCAGACGACTGCAACAGTCTAGAACACTGCCATCCTGGGATTCTGTGACCCTGACAAAAAGGAGAAAGGGCGCTGGCAGACAAATGTCAAGGGTGTGCACTAGGGAGGTCACATCTAAACTGAGAGAATTAATAGCCAGATTCATCAGAACATCAGAAAGTGAATGCTGGGGGAGGGGCTAAAGGATCAGGGTACTGATTTGAGGAAGGTGGAGACTGGGATTTAGAGGAAGCAAAGAGTAGAGAACAGAAATGGGTAGAAGGAGATCAAGTCTGTTGAAATGAGGACTAAGCAAGAATGGGGAGGAAATACGATGGGGAGAGTCCTACAGAAGAGAATAAATGAAGTGTTTGAAGAGGTGAGGCAGTTTAGCCAAACGAAGAGTAGTTTCCTGTGGACCTGAGATCTTCAGGCCTTTGAGGAGCTGTTAGGGACAACAGGGATCTGTGTGGCCTCAGGGAGGAGAGCTGAGATCCAAGGATGGAAGCCATAGCGAAAAGGAGTTCCGACATGCAAAAACTTTCTAAGAGCCATGGTTGTTTTAAGAAGGAAAAGATAGCTGTGATAGGTAGTGAGCTCCCCATCGGTGGAAAGTTGCAGTCAGGGGCTGCGTAATCATCTGTCAGGGTGCGGCCCAGGGTCTGGGCCCTGAGTGGGGGTGGGGCTGGAAGGCTGGGACGTGGAAGGCTAGGGGGTGTGAGGGGGTGTGAGAAGAGCGGGGTGGGTCTGGGTCGGGAGTGGTAGCTACGCTAGGTCCGCCCGCGCCCAGTCGGGCCCCCCACGTGGCCGCTGTGGCCGGGCTGCGCCGGGCTGGGCCAGGCTGGGCTGGGCGGGGCAAGGCCAGCGGTCGGCTGGGAGGCGGGCGCGAGGGCGGGGAGCGGCGCGGAAGCCGGGCCACATAAAGGAGCGGGCGGCGCGACGGGGGCGGCTCTTTCCTGGGTGGGGTTTGCGAAGTCGTGGCCCGTTAGCAGGAAGCCGAACAGTCGCCCCGACGCTACTGAGGACCCAATCTGAGTCCCCGGCCACCCGAATCCGAGCCGTGTGTACTGCGTGCTCAGCACTGCCCGACAGTCCTAGCTAAACTTCGCTAACTCCGCTGCCTTTGCCGCCACCATGCCCAAAACGGTGAGTGCCGGGGTGGGCGCTGTCGACCCCAAGGGCTCTGGCTGAGCCTCATAGCCCTTTGCTGATGGCTGAGGGCTTGGCCAGTCACCGACCCGCCTGGGACGCCGCGCCCTCCGCCATAGCCTAGGGTAGGGAGGGGACAGGAGTGGGAATCCTGGTCTGGCGCGCCCTCAGGGGTTGAGGGGTTGTCCAGGCTGGAAGTTAGGACAGGGCGAGGCCTGCCTCTTTCTCAGGTTCCAGTTCCCTGTGTCTGAGATGCAACAGTGAGGATGGCCTCGTTGGGGCCTGGGGACTCCCCTTTCCCCTGACGGGCCATGGGCACAGAGGAGAGTATTTTGGTCCAGAAGACAACACTTCCCCCAACTCAGGAATTGGCACCTTTCAGGGGCAAGGCTGCCAATGTCCAAGAGGGGCCTTGGGAAGAGAGAAGCAGGGAGGAAGGAGGGAGCCGCTCGGGGCGGATCCCACACCCCCACTCACCTTTCCCACAGCCTCACCGGGTGGCTCCAGCTGTTTTCCACTAGGAGGTGAGGAGAGAGATGTGAGGAAATCGTCATCGAGGCTGCACCCGAGAGCACCAACACTTCATTAGGCACCAGTCTGAGGAGAGGCCTACCCTATCTCCTGGGAGAGAGGATCGGTTTCTCCCTCCTCTCCACCCACAAATCCCTGCCCCTTCCATTGCTTAATGCCTCTATATCTCCTCCTATACCCGCAGGACTATTTTGTGTAGTGTGGGCTCACTTGTCGTCGGGCCACACCTTTCTAGAGTGGTGGTTGATTTGGGGATGCGTCTCCACCCCACTGGCTGTTATGAGAGGAACAGAAGCCTCCTGGGAGTGGGGTTAGGGGGGCCGGATGCCCAGGAGGGAGGAGGGAGGAGGAGTGTGCCTGACTAATGAGCTCTGCTTGCTTTTGTGCAAGTCATGCCAAATGGCTGCTGGGGCCATTCCCTTGCTCAGAAAGGCCTGGTGACTACTCTGGCTTGAGTCCCTTAGGCCAAACAGCTTGTTGGGCTGGCCTAGGCACTGCAGTGCTCCCAGAAATGTCTTCCCAGGACTACTTGAGCTTTGTAGAGGTGAGATAGTGACTAGTAGCCTTGGAACGGGCTGAAGGCCCCTGGGATGAGACGAGGCAAGTTGGGATCCTAACCTTTTGGGTTTGTGATGAGCTTTGGGTGCCACATTACTGTATACCAGCCTCACTGCCAAGTCATTCTTGCCTTTCCAGAACGTTGTCCTTCAGAAACACCAAGGTTTCAAAAAATGTGTGCTTTCACTGTCTATCTCCTTTAGATTACTTGTGGTTTTAGGACATGAGGCTTTTACACACTTTCTTCCCAGCTCCCCTGCCCTCAAGGAGAGAGTAATGGTTTTGGAGACAAGGGAAAATACCCCATTGTCTGCCAAAACAGGATTATAAAGATCCTGTCAGGAGCGGCTCTTTGGGTCTCTCTCTGTGGTTGACTCCTGACTCCTCTTCAGGTGTGGGTTTGCCTGAATAGTTGGGTGGATCTCTGGGAATAGACATTGCTCCATGGCCTTTCTTCTGTAGTGGCATATCTCATCCTCAATTCTGCCATATCTCACCTTGAAACACAACTTCATGGGCCTGGAAGTTGCGTCAAACTTGCATGAACCATCTCATCTCAGTCAAAGTGGCAAAGAAGACAAGATAGTGTGTTTATTGTTTTCGTGGGAATGGAGAGAGATTGGAGTACAAGCTGTAGTCAGGCCTGGAGTAATGAAGGTGTCTAAATACTGAAGGCATTTTTATGCAGATTAACTGAAACCTGAATTAAATTGGAAGGAGAGGGCTGAATTTTGATAGACTGGAAGCATTAGAGAATTTTCTATGCTTTGACTCAAGGAATGGTCAACTTTTAGGAAAAACAACTATATGTCTGTTAAGGCCATAGAATCTTAACCTAAAAGGGACCTTGGAGACTATCTATTTAGTACAACTCTCTTTAAAAACAAAAAACAACAATAACAATAACAACAAAAAACTAGTGAGGATATTGAGGCCTACAGAAAAAGACCTACCTGAGGGCATATGGTGACTGAGCCAAGATTGGGGTCCAGGCTTTCTGATGCTCTTCTGATTGACCCTCTATTCTGACCCAATGATTGAGTTCTTCACATTTGAGTTCTCTTTCTTGCTCCAAACAAATTGCCCATGTTCTCAGAACTTTATGGTCCTCAGATAAAAGGAAATGAGTAATTTGAGCAAAGTGGCCAAGGTTGGCGTTTGTGTCATGTCTTGGTAAGGTTCAGCAGTGTCACCAGGTGCCTCCTGTTACTTTTCTTATTCCTCATCCCAAAGTCGAGCTGTTTAGGGGTACATCCTAGTTCACTAAATACGAACCAGTAACTTTAATGAAAAAAGGAAAAAAATTTCCCTTTCTCTGCTTCTTTTTCATTGATGTGCTTTAAGCTATTTCTATCGTATGACAGACAGAGAAGAGTAGTGGAAAATCAAACTCGTTCATTCATATGAAGCATGTCTACAGCCTATCTAGGATCGGTTTCACTTTTATAGCCAATTGTCCCGCCTAGTCAGCCCAACCTCCCCTACATCTGTTAAAACATGCTGGCTGGGTGCGGTGGCTCACGCCTGTAATCCCAACACTTTGGGAGGCTGAGGCTGGTTGATCATGAGGTCAGGAGTTTGAGATCAACCTGACCAATACGGTGAAACCCCATCTCTACTAAAAACACAAAAATTAGCCTGGGTGGTGGCACGTGCCTTTAATCCCAGCTACTCAGGAGACTGAGGCTGGAGAATTGCTTGAACCTGGGAGGCAGAGGTTGCAGTGAGCCAAGATTGTGCCATTGCACTCCAGCCTGGATGACAGAGTGAAACTCCTGTCTCAAAAAAAAAAAAAAAAAAAAAAAAAGCTCACTACCCGCCACCGCCCTTGCCTTCTTGCCATTCCTTGGACTCTGCTTCTGGTTGCCAGTTTCCTGAGTCTGCTTTAGTAGCCAGAATGGAAAAGCTTATTAATAGCCACCTACATCTTCTGGTGATGATGACAGTTTTATATATATATATATATATATATATATATATATATATATATATGTGTCTGTGTACATATATATATATATATATTTTAAAAGGGCTTTTCCTCTCACTGCCTTCTTTAATTTTTTTTTTTTTTTTTTTGAGACGGAGTTTCACTCTTGTTACCCAGGCTGGAATGCAATGGCGTGATCTCGGCTCACTGCACCTCCACCTCCTGGGTTCAGGCAATTCTCCTGCCTCAGCCTCCTGAGTAGCTGGGATTACAGGCACGCGCCACCATGCCCAGCTGATTTTTTGTATTTTTAGTAGAGATGGGGTTTCACCATGTTGACCAGGATGGTCTCGATCTCCTGACCTCGTGATCCACCCGCCTCGGCCTCCCAAAGTGCTGGGATTACAGGCGTGAGCCACCGTGCCTGGCTTTTTTTTTTCTTTTAAGATCACAAAGGCTTTAAGGCTCTCTTGGATTTCCTAAAAAAAAAAAAAAAAAAAAAGATGGTGTTGTGAATTTTCAAGATGTCCTTGAGTTTCTGGTTTCCTTTTTTGGGATTTATTAAGTTTAGTATTGAAAAGGCTCTCCACCACTATGAAGTCCGATTCCTATCATTGTGTAGATGATGAAACTGAAACCCATGTTATGGGGAGACTAACCTAGAGTGAGGCAGTATGCCAGTTGCAAAACTAGGACTTGAATCTAGGTCTTAGAGCATTAGTCTTGGTGAAACACCTCTTTGATCTGCTGGGGTTTTAGCCATAGATCAACAGATCAAGGGAAAGATAATCAACTGTCATTTGATGGGACCATCAATGTGAGCAGACAAGAGCCTAGCTCCTTGAAGTATTTGAAGGTGTCTAGGTCGGCATTCAGCTAAACTTTAACAGGGGCTATGTGAATTGTTTATTCTCCTGCCATTCCTAGCATTGCTTGAGCCACTCGAGTGGCACTAAAGTGGTACTTGGTAAATAGGAGCCAGAACCTCAGTCTTTTAACCCTTGAACCAGCCCTGCCTGCAGACTTCAGGGTGGGGAAAGGATCAGGAATAGAGGTTGTGTGAGAGAGGATCCTGCCATCTTTTCACTTTGATTCTTAAGTTCACTTGGCCCTTTGTGAAAGTGTAGATGATACAGACAGAGCAGGAACCATCTTGGGAATTTCCTTTAGCCTTTTCTTTGAACAGCCATCTAGGTAGGGAGGGGCTGGTGGGGCAGGAAGGCCTTTGTGGGACCCACACCAACTAATCTAATACTCTCTCGTGTTAGGCTTGGAGAGGGAAAGGCAGCTCTTTGAGTCAGTGATAAAAGTAGTATTGACTACTAATCTAACTTTCCGTTCTCTAGCTGCCTGCAAACAGTAAGTTGTTTTAGAATGTTGTTCTTACCTTCCTCTTACCTCCTCCTTCAATGGAACTGCTTTACTGAATGATGGAGCTGGAAAAGATATTTGGGAGTCATCTAGTCTATTCCCTTGCCTCCAAATCTAATTCTCTCTGGATGAGATAATATGACAGTTACAATTATTCTGAACTCTGTTCTAGTGTTGCATGGCAACAGCCTGTCTTAGGTCCCTTTGTATCTTTCTGACAGTTTCCCCCACTGGAATTTCTAGACTCAGGGTCCCCAGAGGGGAGACACTACCAGAGTTAGGCCTTTCATAACCGTAGCTGCTGGAAATTTGGCATTGTTACAGATTGGAAACAGTCTTGTCTCTGATCTTTCAAAGATAGACTTGAATTTATCATGTGCCTCTTTCCTAACTCACAATCTTTTTTTTTTCCCTGCCACCTGCTCCATTACTTTGCTTGCAAAGAGGAAAAAACAGGGTCCAAATGTGGTCTTCTTTGGGGTAGTCTATTGGTTCAAGTGAATGGGATGGTCTTTTCATGATTTACTGGCTTTGCTGTCTGTCCCTCCTCCCATTTCATGCTTTATAGAGCTGAAAAACTTTTCAAGTCCAGGTTCTAATTTGTGGTGTAGAAGTTGTCACTTTGGAGGGTTAGTTCAGGATTCCATGAATTTGGAAAGTGGGTGCTGGGAAATGGTAAGCAACACTGAACTGAGAATTTTTCTTCTCTTTCCATATAAGAAGAATCGCTCCTGTCCTCAGTAAAGTGAGTCTAATGAAGTGGGTCTTTAGGCTAGTCTTTTCTTCAGGCCTTCTGTCTCTAGCTTGTCGTGACAGAGCTGTACCAGTGATGGGTAAACTCTAGGAACCCCTCCAGTACTGATGTTTTTGAGAATCTTTATGGTATAGCATTGAGTCTCTTATTTGTATGTTCATTCCTTCAGACATTCTTTCTTCAACATTTGCACACCTTCTATGTGTGAGGCAGTACTGTAAATAAAAATTGAACAGTACTTTTAAAAATGTATCCTCTTTTCCCATTATACTTCTGGAGTGCTGTTTCTACTTCAGTGCTGAGTTCAGAATGGATTGTTTCTCACATGGAGTTAGCTTGTTTCATTAGTAGATCCAAGAAGAATATTGGCTTGAGTACTCTTAGCCATTTCTTCCTGAGTCAATGAAAGAGAGAGGGCTTGTCTTTCCTTACTGCGGAAAGAAATAAACCAAGTGAGATTATATTATGAAGGCTGTGAGTTGACTGAAAAGCTCTGGACAAACACCAGAAGCTTCATACATTTCCCTGCCATTCTTCCCACATTTTGCAGTGCCTGCCTGCCTGATAGTAGAATAGTCCCTTTTATTTCTGCTGAAAGGCCGGGAAGCTACTAGATTATGTTTTAGATTTTCTTCTAACATGGTGAGTGCGGTAGTTAGATATATTGGTAGATATTGAGGCCTTCCTAAGGGCTTCTAAACAAGCCTAAAGTATCTACTACCAGTGAACTGAGGACTGGCTATTGTGGAGTACAGCATTTCAAAGGCATTTGCCCTTAGGGCAACCCAGAGCTTCCCTAGCCTTAAGCTTTCCTTTATTTAGCTGCTGGATGGGCTGAGTTTCTCAAAGGAGTGTTTCGAACCACTGAACAACTGAGTTGGCCTTAAAACTTCTGTCTCAGCCTTTATCTTCTTGATGGGGGCACTGAAGTCCAGAAAAGGAAAAGGATTTGAGTGAACTGGTTATAGGGCCACAACTAAACCCCAACTTGCTTGGCCCCAGTGTAGGGGAAGGACATTGAATGCCTACCTTCTAAATGGCACTCACTGTGAGGTGCTCAGTATCTTCTCTCTCTGTGCTTGTGGTTACTTGACCATGGAGTTATGGTCATGGGAAGAGTAAGTTCTTCTGAATGTGCAGAGCTGACTTCAGGCGCTTCTTTATTTGGAAATGGTTCAGCCTTTGACCTTGTCTCAGGAACTCTTTGTAGCACTTCCCAGGAAGGTAAGTGTTTTGCTTTGGCTTGTGAAGGGTGGTGGAAGGCAGATGTGTAGGCTGAAGGGAGGTAGAAAGAGGACACTAGTCACATTTTTCTGCTTGAAACTAGGTCTTACTGTTCTAAGAAACTTTAGGGAGTAGAGTTATTTTTTTTTCATCATATTCATAACCACGGGGATTAGGCAGCTTGTTCGAGATCACATAAAGTTGGTAATAGTATTGAAAGGAGAACTTGGATTTACTAATTCTGATGTTAGTGATCTTCCACTGGACTTGGCTGCCTTGGAAGAATGACTTTCTACCCAGAGAGCACAGACTTCCAGAGAATTGGCTCTGCGGTGATTATGTTAGCAAGATGGCTACAATGGAGTTCCCCTAAAATGATTTTGCTATAGCAGGATTTTCTGGGATCTCCAATGACTGTCTTCTCTTCCTGCCCACCTCTCACCCCAGTTCCCTGCTTTCTCTTTGCCCTGTTTAATTTTGAGCTCTGACCTCTTTGAATTCTGACTCAGTGCTCCAGCTTGACCTGCCCCTTGAGTTAGGAGAACATCATAGCACTTTTTTCCAATTTAGTGATAATATTTGCTTGCTGTAGCAAATTGAATGCAGACTGGAATCTCCTGGCTTCAACCCTCACCACTCACTCACCTCTAGGTGCTTATAGGCCAAGCCTGGGGCACGTAGCTAAAAAAAAACCTTCCAAGCCTCCATGGAAAGGAAGCATAGAGTAGTGTTGAAAAACAGACTCTGGAACTAGACTGTTTGGACTCAAATCCCAGTTCTGTGACTGACTAGTTATATAGTCTTGGACAATTTATTTAACTTTTGTACCTCGTTTTCCTCAACTATAAATAATAGTAGTACTTATAGGGTTGTTGTGAGGATTACATGAGATAATTTATTTAAAGGACTTAGAACTGTGCCTAGAATCTAACAAGTGATACACAAATGTTACAATTATTTATTGAATTACTATATGCCTAACTTTGTGCTACATCAGAGGGATAAGAAAGAAGACAGGAAGTTGAATTCTCACCATTTAATGAGTGGTTACTATGTACTATTTACCATAAGGGATAGAAATAAATGAAGGGATGATACAATTGCTGCCTTCAAAGATCTCCTGTCACCTATTTAATTGGGGATTTAGGGCCAACTCACTTAAAAACGGTTTGATTTCTACAGGTTTTTGAGGAGAAAGGGTTTGCTGGGATATGAACAGGGCCTTAAAGGGTGTGTACACTTGGAAGCAGTGGTCTTTCTGGGTGGGAAAGTGATGCGTTTTTGGTATATGGGCATAAACCAGATTACTCTAGGCCGATGCTCTCTTGAAAGTGAATTTCTCTGAAGTGAAGGAAAGCTGAGGTGCTGACTGATTTAAGGGGGGCCACAGAGACATAGATATAAGCATAGATGAAGCTGCTCTTTCCAGGGTCATTTGGAGCCAACAGTCCTTTCTTAATTGGTAAACAAGAGCCTGTGGGGGAGACTATACCTTTGGTTTTCCAGAATTGGGCAAATAAATTTTTTAAAATGTTACTTTTGTTGACCAAGTAGGTATGTGAGAGGGTCTTTTCTTCATGCTTCCAAATGAACTAAACCAAAGAATAGAGCTTGGCGATAACTCTATGTCAGTACCCTAGAAACGGCTTTTAGTTCTCCCAGTGATTTTGCTATAAAATCAGGTATTGGGGAAATGGTGGAGATTGAGGGGGGAGGATTTCTCAGTGTGTGGTTGTTAGAGGTGGAGGAGCATGATGTTTTCTGGCCAGGGCACAGCTGCAGTATCTGGATCTTGAATTTGGAGAAAAGGCCTTTTGGGCAACTTTCAAAGCACAGCCCTTTGTCTGTGCCCAATGGCATAGATACTAGATCTGATACTCCTTTCAATGGACTTGTTGTGGCATAAGGTAAGTGTTGACATAGCTCCTAGGCCACTGGTATAGCAAATGGCTCTGTGCTTGCGTAATAGAACTGTTTTGCCAGTTATCTTCTGTGATTGGTGACTTCAAAGATTGAAGTTTCTTCCCATTCCTTCTACCTTATAGGAATTTGATAAGATACTTTGTGCATCCAGGGATCAGATCCTAATGAGAGAAGAGTTGAGATGTAACAGTTTGGTGGTACAAAACAAGATACAATCCTGAAAATTTTTTTCCTGGGTATATATTTGGGAAGTGACTGGGGCCAAGGCCTAAGATGGGGAGCAAGACATACTTACCAGGCATGATCAATATTTCCTTCCCTGTCGTTAGTCTTGATCTTCCTTAAATACCTGAGAAGGATCAAGTCTTATTTTTTCTCGAGTTGTGTGTTTAGATAAGATTCCTGATCTTGATCAAGATTACTTTCTTGATCTAATCTTCCTTCCTTCCACCCATGATTTCTTTCTTCCTTTTTTTTTTTTTCTTGGAGTTTCTGTTGCCCAGGCTGGAGAGCAGTGGCATGACTTCGGCTTACTGCAACTTCCATCTCCTGGGTTCAAGAGATTCTCCTGCCTCAGCCTCCAGAGTAGTTGGAACTACAGGCATGTGCCACCACACCCTGCTCATTTTTGTATTTTTTTATTTGAGATGAGGTTTCACCATGTTGGCCAGGCTGGTCTTGAACTCCACCCACCTTGGCCTCTCAAAGTGCTGGGATTAGAGGTGTGAGCCACTGCGCCTGGCCAATCCATTTCTTTTTCCAGAATCTCAGCCTGGATGTTTGATGAAATACAGCAAGAGCCTCTTTTTTATCTGTTGTAATTTTTAACTGAGGTTGACTAATCTATGGTATGGAGTTGAAGGGTGAGGGTCAAGGTAATAGTCTGGGTATCATTAGTTAAGTTGTACAAATCTTTGCTATTTTCAAGGGTTTTAAGTGAGCTAAACTCCTCTCTAAACATTCTTGTAGATACTTGTGGGAGACTGACTAATTCCTTTACAAAGAAGAAAAGTCATATAACTTATTTGCCTTTTAATTTTTTTTCTCCGGCATGAAAATATCAGCAGTATTAGAAATAGGCAAATGGAGGTCAACTTCGTGGCTCATGCCTGTAATCCCGGCCCTTTGAGAGGCCGAGGTGGGTGAATCATTTGAGGTCAGGAATTCGAGATCAGCCTGGACAATATGGTGAAACCCTGTCTCTACTAAAAATAGTAAAAATAGCTGGGTGTGGTGGCAGGCGCCTATAAGTCCAGCTACTCAGGAGGCTGAGGCAGGATAATCACTTGAACACAGGAGGCAGAGGTTACAGTGAGCTGAGATCACACCATTGCACTCCAGCCTAGGTGACAAAGCGAGACTCTGTCTCAAAAGTCTTAGAAAAAAAAAAAAAAAGAAATATGTAAATGGAAAATCACAAAACCCCCTCCCAGGTGCCTTATTCCTCTTGGTGCCTGGACCATTGTAGGTCTAGCATACGCTTGGTGGGAACATCTGCCATTTGCTTTAGGATAACACTACGTCTTTCTGCTTTGAGTACTTGAAGAGCTGCTCCAGCAGGGCCTGATGAAAATCTAGCCTAGTTGCCTTTCTGTCTGCCATAGCCTGGGCATTTTCCTAAGGTTGGGAGTTTTCCTTCTGGCCTTAGGCCAGTTGCCAGAGGAAACTGATGACTAAAGGCTTCCTCCCTGCGACGTCAACTTCTGGAACCTTTCCTGATGATTCCTACCAGTGAAGTCTGCCTTATTTGGTGATTTTCTCCCCCCTCAAGTTACTCCCTCTCCTTGCCACCCCACCTCAACTAGTCCTCTGTTCTCCTTTGGTACAGGGAATGCCTTCTTCAAGTTTATACAATACAACCTGCAAACTTCTTTTCTCCTTGTTTAGAGTACTAATATGGGGGAGGAATGGGGAACAAGAGAGGAAGATGGGAGAGCTCTGGAATGACTGTGATTTCTCCACCCTACTTTCTTATCTCCCCTTATCCTCTTGACACTGCCTGGTCACTCCTGTCCAGCTTCTTACTTAGATCTCTTACAGTCTAGGAGTGGTCTCAATTGGCCTGAAGAGGTTCAGAGTGCGGGGGTGGGATGGGCCTAGGGCTTTCAACATTTGAAACTATTTCTTTGGAGCAGGTAAAGCCTTCCAGTTGGTAAAGCCAACTAGTTCTTTATGTATGCCTGTGGTATGCCTAGCCTTCTCACTTGGCTTTCCTGGGTGGGCTGAGTCAAGGTCCCTCTACCTTCCCTTCCAAGTCCTGAGCTTTCTAACTTTAGGTTAGAAGAGCTGAGTTTTTTTTTTTTTTTCTTTTTTTTTTTCTTGAGCTGAGCTTTTGACACTTTCAGCTTGGGACACTTGTCTGGGTATCTTTTAAAAAATGCCTTATAGTAAAAATGGTACAATGGAAAGAAGAGTGAGATATTTGGCTTTAGTCTCTGCTTGTGTGACCTTGGGCAAGTCACTTTTATGAGACTTAATTTTCTTATCTACAAAATGGAGACATTAGCTTTTTCTGACCTTCTGAATATCTATGCCCAGTCTTTAAGAGGCTAGGAAAGGGTTCCTAGGAAAGGGTTCTTAGAAAGCATGTAACAGAGCAGAGTGGTGACTTTTTGAAGAAGCTTGCTTCTCCCATTTAGAATGGCACTGAGTGTGTCATTTTCTCCTCTAGCTATCAATATGTAAGCAACCGCCTCTATTTCAGTGAGCTCTGCTCTGGATCTACCTACCACAGAGCTCGCTGTGGAGATCCTGGCTTGGAGAGACAACTGTTGACTGCATGCTTTGGGTGGGGCCTTGGAGTCTAGCCTGCAGACTACAGTTGCTGGCTATTTTTGGTCATTTGTGACTCAGGAAGAATAGAAGACCCTTGGATTTGTCATTGTTCCATCAGGGAAAGGGAAGACCAAGAAACAAACCAAAACTGAGCGCATATGAGATTTGACTTCCTTTACTCCCTCCCTCACAACATCCCTCTTTGTCGGGCTATGAAATTGCTTTTGAGTGAGTCTTAAATTGCTAAGCTCCCTTTCCCCTTCCTCCATCTGAGTCATTGTTGACTATGTTGCCCTTGGATGGGGATAGCTAGGTGATGTGGGCTTGGGTGGAGCAAAAGGGAGAATTTCTAGTCAGGAAGATTGCCACACACCTAGTGTTGGGCTTTCAATTGATCCTGTATTTTACAAATATGGTTTCCTTTGGTGTTAGTCCTGGAGATTAAAGGAGAGGGATTTCTGAATTTTTTGTGAGGGCCTACAAGGCTGATAGGGAATAAGCAAGTTTCTAGGAAAGGTGTATCCTTGACTGGATATGTTTTTGCCCGTCCTCTACTGCCTCCTCCTTTTCTTCCTTCTCACTGACATTTTATCCAGTGCTTGCTTGTGAAACAAGGATCCCACACTGGATCTCAGCCACCTAAGAGTTGGCCATGAACATAAACATTACCTTCTCTGAGCCCCCTGGAGGAAGGGCAAGAAGAAGTCTTGGCATCTGTTTTCTTTCCTTTAGAAACAAATTTCTTGGGCATCCTTGGGCAGTTTAACCAGAGAAGCCTTAGTTGGGTAGTGCTGGGCAGTGCTGTTAGGGGGAAGATTCTTCTCCTACACTGAGCTGAAATGGCCTTTGGGCTATGCAGGAGCTTGCTGCTGTAAGCAGCTGCCTTGCTGAAAGCTTCTCATTCTTCCTAGATGCCTCACATGGGTTGTTAGTAATGCCAGTTGCAGGTGGCAGATCCAAATGACTGTTGGTTCGGGAAGGTAGGCAAGCAGGTGGAGGAAGAAGGAATGTGAAGTCAAATGGAACAAGAGTGGTTTTTTATTTTCATATTTCCCCTTTTTGTAAAACTCAGCATGGCGTATGACAAGGTTTAGCTAATAGAGAGAGAAGTTGTGTATAAATTCATTTTTTTTTTCTTTTTTTTCGAGACAGAGTCTCACTCTGTCGCCAGGTGCTAGGCTGGAGTGCAGTGGCACAATCTCGGCTCACTGCAGCCTCCGCTTCCCGGGTTCAAGCAATTCTCCTGCCTCAGCCTCCCGAGTAGCTGGGACCACAGGTGCACGCCACCACGCCCAGTTAATTTTTGTATATTTAGTAGAGACAGGGTTTCACCATGGTGGCCAGGATGGTCTCGATCTCTTGAACTTGTGATCTGCCTGCCTCGGCCTCCCAAAGTGCTGGGATTACAGGCTTGAGCCACTGTGCCCAGCCGTATAAATTCATTTTAACATGGAAATAATTATTTGTATTTCTTGTCACATCTCACATATGTACCTTAGTTTTCGATGGTGCAATCATAGTATACATAAAATAGTTATACTTCTGCTGGGCGCAGTGGCTCATGCCTGTAATCCCAGCACTTTGGGAGGCTGAGGCGGGCGGATCACGAGGTCAAGAGATCGAGAACTTTCTGGCCAACATGGTGAAACCCCGTCTCTACTAAAAATACAAAAATTAGCCGAGCGTGGTGGCATGCACCTGTGGTCCCAGCTACTCGGGAGGCTGAGGTGGAAGAATCGCTTGAACCCAGGAGGCGGCGGTTGCGGTGAGCCGGGATTGTGCCACTGCACCCCAGCCTGGTGACAGAGCAAGATTCCGTCTCAAAAAAAAGAAGAAAAAGTTATACTTCTTCCCCCCACTTAACACGTCACTAAAAACTTAGATAAATGCCATTTAATTTTAAGAAATGAACATTCTAATGGCCTTGTAAAATTCCATTCAATGGCTATGCCATAATTTAAAACCATTTTCCTTTTGGGATAGCATTTAGATTACTCCCAGCATTTGCTAGTATATATGACATTGCCATGATGTAAAAAGAGAAAATGGAAACCTCTCAGCAAGGCCTATACGGTGGGCCCTTTGTTACGTCGTCCCATCCTAGCTTCCTTTCCCGGCTCAGCTCCCATTTATTCCCACATGTATGCTATATGGTAGCTTTGTGGGATCAAAGTTTCCCAAGTAAGCCTGCCAGTCTTTTTTTTTTCTTTTTTTTCAAACATCTTTCTCAGGTTGAATTTTTTTGTTTTGTTTTGTTCTTTTTGAGACAGTCTCAACTCTTTTGCCCAGGCTGGAGTCCAGTGGCCCAATCTTGGCTCACTGCAATCTCTGCCTCCTCGGTTTGAGAGATTTTTGTGCCTTGACCTCCCGAATATCTGGGATTATAGGCATATGTCCCCACACCTGGCTAACTTCTGTATCTTTTTGGTAGAGACAGGGTTTCACCATGTTGGCTAGGTTGGTCTTGAACTCTGGGCCTAAAGTGATCCATCTGCCTCAGCCTCCCAAAGTGCTGGGATTACAGGCATGAGCCATTGTGCCTGGCCATGAATTTTTTTTTTTTTTTTTTTTTTTGAGACGGAGTTTCGCTCTTGTTACCCAGGCTGGAGTGCAATGGCGCAATCTCGGCTCACCGCAACCTCCGCCTCCTGGGTTCAGGCAATTCTCCTGCCTCAGCCTCCTGAGTAGATGGGATTACAGGCACGCGCCACCATGCCCAGCTAATTTTTTGTATTTTTAGTAGAGACGGGGTTTCACCATGTTGACCAGGATGGTCTCGATCTCTCGACCTTGTGATCCACCTGCCTCAGCCTCCCAAAGTGCTGGGATTACAGGCTTGAGCCACCACGCCCGGCCGCCATGAATTTTTTTTTAACTGTGGTAAGAAATGCCATACCTCTTCTTTCTGCTTTAGCCTATGTTCTTTTCTTCAGCTTGAAATTTCAGGTGCCTCTTCTTCACCTTCCCCCTACTCCATGTCGCTTCCATTGGAAACTTACTTTATTACTTCCAGGTAGTATTAGTTTTACAATCTTCTGTGTGCCCATTGTACTTTGTAAGAACTTCTGTTATGTTATTTACCATGTGAAATTGCAGCCATCTGGAATCCTAGGCTTACTCCTTCATTAAACTTATGGATTTGGAGGCTTCTAGCTCTTCCTGCCTCAAGAAGGTGCCAGGTGGACGTGGTTAGGAATAGACAAACCTTTGAGGATCATTTGGTCAGTAATATATATGTTGAGGGAGAAGCAGTAGCAATGAATACAAGGGATGCAAGGGATCCACTGACCCTTGCATCCCTTGTATTCATTGCTACTGCTTCTCCCTTGGATCAGCACCTGGTAGGGCATACTAGGCACTAGTAATAAAGAAAATACGCCTTGGAGAAAGGACAGGTGTATTAGCACCTATAGGGAAGAGAGGCCTGAGGGTAAGTACAGAGAAAGCCTAGCTGGCCTTGAGTCACCAGTGCAAACTCTGAAATCATTCCAGACTTTAGTTCCCCATTTGTGGAATGGAAAGAGTAATAGCACCCCACTTCTTAGGGTTATGGTGAGGATTCATTCAGTGCACTAATGTGTCTGCAAGTGCTCTGTGAGGTGTGAGGCACAAAGAAGATAGGCCCAGGACACTCCAGTATTTTTGTTCCAGTTGGCCTCTTGAAGTTCTAGCCTACATATGATTCCAGTCAAGCCTCTGAACCCAGAATGCCAGATGTTGCAGTTTCTCTGAGCCCCCTATAGGTGCCCCTACAGCCTGGTTTTTTGAAGTAGGAGGTATTCAGGGAAATACCATCTCCCCATTTATTTGAGCAGCATGACTCCAACTGGCCCTAACACAGCCCTACTCATGAATGACCACAAGTGCCTGGGGAGGGAGGTACCACCTTCACCTTAGCTCTTTAGTACCAAATAAGAGGTATAGAGGGTTTCCTAACATCCCTTTAGCTGTAGGTAGAAGCATAGAAGCTGCAGTGAAACTGAGCACCTCTCAGGTCTTCTGGTCCAAAGCCTGCTATGCACTGTGGGAAGGACAGATCTTCATGTCTGTCACTAATTGTATACTCTTCAGAGGCATGCCCATCTCATCTGTCTTAGGAAAACAGCTCATGAGGAACCATGTAAGCCAAATTCAAGGTCTTTGAGTGGAGAATCTCAATTAACTGCTTTTTGTTTTCACCGCATACTACCCATGGCTTCTGTTGTTGTTGCGACCCATGGTTTCTTGCTGCTGCCTTAGCCATTTGCATACCCCCAGTCTACCCAAGGATTTTATGTTTTGTAAGGAAGCAACTGACCTGAGCCAGTGGAAGATCTATTGGTCAACTTTAAATCAACATGAAGAAGGGACTTGCTCAAGATCACATAGTGAGGCAGAAGCAGAAACTAGTATTGAAAGCAAGACTCTCAGGAGTGTGTTCTTTTCATTATATCAGTCTAGCCCACTAGAGTAAGCTTCATGAGAACAGAGATGGTTTCCCACCATCCATTGCATCCCCAGTACCTAACACAAGGTACCTAACACAAGGTACTTGGGATACAATGGATGGTGGGCATAAAGTAGATTCTCAACAAATATTTATTAAATAGATATGTTAATAGCTACTATTTTCATGTTGGAACTGTCTTCTTTAGACTCCTTTAGCTAGATCTACCAGACAGCTGAACAACAATTCCATGGGTTCACTGGAAAATACCTAATGTGGACCCAGGTGAGTCCTGGCAGAATGGAGCAGGGTAGAGCCAGGGAATGGGAAGGCATTGCCTCTCTTGTGCACCTTGGAGAAACTGTTTATCTGTGAGTGGTCAGCTTGTTCATAGCCATTTCTGCTGCCTTTTCCCACATCTTCACATAATACAGTAGTGTTCATGTCAAGTGGGAATATTCCAATCAAAGCTTTTTGTGGATTCTAACAGGCAGCCATGCAAGCGTTTCTGTCCAACTTTTTGAAGTAGCTCAAAGTTTGGCTGTAGAGTACATATTTGAGACATTAGTTAGTTTTTTTTTTTTTTTTTTTTTGAGACGGAGTTTTGCTCTTGTTACCCAGGCTGGAGTGCAATGGCACAATCTCGGCTCACCGCAACCTCCGCCTCCTGGGTTCAGGCAATTCTCCTGCCTCAGCCTCCTGAGTAGCTGAGATTACAGGCACGTGCCACCATGCCCAGCTAATGTTTTGTATTTTTAGTAGAGACGGGGTTTCACCATGTTGACCAGGATGGTCTCGATCTCTCGACCTCGTGATCCACCCGCCTCGGCCTCCCAAAGTGCTAGGATTACAGGCTTGAGCCACCGCGCCCGGCCAGTTTTTTTTTTTTAATTAGTATTATTTTTTGTGTGTATGCTGCTCCTTATGGCATGGCCAGCAGGCAGGGCTGCATTGAATAATTTAATCCTGAGAGGTTTGTGCACCTGAGGTTTAGGGATTGGGTTGGCCCCTGTACTGAGGCATAGGGAGAGACAAGCATAGATCAGGGAGGATAGCAAGGAAGTCCAGAGATCATAATGTTGGGGCACCTATTAGCTATCCACTCTTGCTATTGCTACTGTTGCCACCACCACCACCACCACCCAGGCTGCTTTAGAGCCCAGAGCTGCATATCTTTGCAGATTTGGTATGTTCTGGCCAAGGGAGGCTAATTTTGTAGGCAGTAGGAGGTATTTTCCTCCCATCAACTCCAGACAAAGGGGTAAGGCCAGCATTTGAGAAGTGTAGGTTTATGCTTACTAGGTAAGGTTGGCTGTCCTAAAATAGAGAGAGCTTCTGAAGGTCACCTAGTCTTTAAAGGACATTTTCCGTCTTTTCTTTTTAATACTGAGCTAGACACCATATAAGGAAAGTTAACAGACACACTCTCTGCTGTGTGGTAGGACAGATTTAAATAAAGACAGGCTTTGTTTTACAATTTTGGATTAATTTTTAATTATGAAACTAATGCATATTTGTTGTAAGAAATGAAAGAGCATTGAAAAATATAAAGCCTCCTGTCTTCTGCCCCTGACTGTATTCTCCAGAGGCAACCACCGTTAACCAGTTAGTTATGTGAACATAGACTCTTTTCTTTTTTCTTTTTTTATTTTTTGAGATGGAGTCTTGCTCTGTTGCCCAGGCTGGAGTGCAGTGGTGCAGTCTTGGCTCACTGCAGCCTCCACCTCCTAGGTTTAAGTGAGTCTCATGCCTCAGCCTCCCAAGTAGTGGGGATTACAGGTGCCCACCACCACATCTGGCTATTTTTTTCTATTTTTAGTGGAGTTGTGGTCTCGCCATGTTGACCAGCCTGCTGTTGAACTCCTGACCTCAGGTGATCACCTGTCTTAGCCTCCCAAAGTGCTGAGATTACAGGCATGAGTCACTGCTCCCAATCCATAGACTTTTTTTTCATGCATTTGTACATATATGCCTTTAAATGCACAGATAGTACAAATCCATATTGTTTTGCTTTTTAAACTCAGTAAGTGCTGGCCATATTTTAATGTCAAATTCGATTTTAAAGTCTGCAGGGGCTCATTAATAACAAATAGGTAGAACACTTTTAAACATTATTATTTTTCTTTTTTTGAGGCAGAGTTTCGCTCTTTTTGCCCAGGCTGGAGTGCAGTGGCGCAGTCTCAGCTCACTGCAACCTCCGCCTTCCAGGTTCAGACACTTCTCCTGCCTCAGCCTCCTGAGTAACTGGGATTACAGGCACATGCCACCATGCCCGGCTAATTTTGTATTTTCAGTAGCCATGGGGTTTCACCATGTTGGCCAGGCTGGTCTTGAACTCCTAACCTCCAGTAATCCACTGGCCTTGGCCTCCCAAAGTTCTGGGAGCCACTGTGCTCACCCTCCCCGCCCAATTTTTTTTTTTTTTATAGAGACAGGATCTCACTGTGTCACCCAGGCTGAAGTGCAATGGTGTGATCATAGCACACTGTAACCTTCAACTCCTGGGCCCAAGCAATCCTCCTGTCTCAGCCTCCTGAGTGGCTAAGTCTACAGGTGCATACCCAGTTATTTTTTTTTTTTTTTAATTTTTTGTACAGATAAGGTCTTGCTATGTTGCC
The DNA here is from genome assembly GCF_048565385.1 of Saimiri boliviensis. NCBI lineage: Eukaryota > Metazoa > Chordata > Mammalia > Primates > Cebidae > Saimiri > Saimiri boliviensis. Next base: position 55,062,219 of record NC_133470.1, read on the forward strand.
TTGGCTAGCCTTGAGCTCTTGGGCTCAAGCAATCCTCTCACCTCAGCCTCCCAAAGTGTTGTGTTTTCAGGCGGAAACTACCAATGCCTGGATAAATGGGTGGAACAGTTAAAATCTACATGAATAAAGGGGCCATACTCTGCATTAAGTGGAAAATAAAGAGGAAGTAGTTAGGATTTTTCTGTCTGAGAGGGAAGGCTTTTTGAAGAAGATGTGGTATGTGGACCCTTCTGTTGAGATGAAAGATGTTGGTAGCTGCTCTCCTTTCCAAGCTCAGTAGGCCCCACCTATAGAGATTGCTTTAAGATCCTGTGTCTAAATGATCTCAGTGGAGTGACTAGCAATAGGATAAACTTGTTTTCTGCTCTTAGCATGGTCCCCTTCCTGTTCTGTGGTTTTGCCACTTCAGGGTGGTTTGATTCCAGATAATACCTGACTGAGAACCCTGTGCCTCAGACGACCGCTGGCTGTTGGAACTGTCTGAGGTGAAGGAAAGAAATTTTGTGAGTGTACATATGTGTGTGTTTGTGGTAGGCATACATGCTTTTCTAATCTCCAAAGAAGAGCAGTGGAAGCTGATCCAATGGTAGTGGGTTATCAGATGGTAGTTATCAGATGGTTATCAGATGGCAGTGGGTTATCAGAACTTATTAACATTAGTGTCACTCCAGTTTTTTTCTTTTTCTATTTTCTGAGACAGTCTTGCTGTGTTACCCAGGTTGGAGTGCAGTGGCATGATCTTAGCTCACTGCAACCTCCATTTTCCATGTTGAAGCAATTCTCATGCCTTAGCCTCCCAAATACAGGCGTGCGCCACTGTGCCTGGCCAATTTAAATATTTTTAGTAGAGCCAAGGTTTTGCCATGTTGGCCAGGATGGTCTCAAACTCCTGGCCTCAAGCAATCTGCCTGCCTTGACCTCCCAAAATGTTGGGATTGCAGGTGTGAGCCACCACGCCCCAATCAGTAAAGTTGGTATACAACTTCCCACTGCTAAATTTGACTGGCTTAAAAAAAAAAAAAAAAAAAAAAAAAAGCAAAGAAGAGCTGTGGAAGGGCCTGCCAATTATCAGAGAAGCTGGATTAGAATCCCCTTTCCAACAACATACACGTCAAAGATTTTGTCCAGGTGACAGAAAAGTAGAATTTTGCAGAGCACTCAGCTGTAGCTGATCCACCAGTTGAATAATTGAGGAAGATAGTTATTTTGAAATACAAATAAACATGATATATTTTGAAAGAAAAATTCTAGCCTAGTGGTCACTGGTCCTGGTCTTAAAAGCTTGCTAGCTTGAGTGTATTGATCATGTTGAAGGAGCCAGGCCAGTAGAGGAGAAGCAGAATTACCAGAAATGCTGGCTCTATTCTGCCCACTCATGGCAGGCCCCACCCTTCTCTTGTCTTTTTATTCCCAGACTTCCACAGTGGGTGTGGCAGAGTTCTGCTTGCCCAGCCTTTAATCCTGGAACCTTTGCTACCAGAGGTTGACCCTGACTGGGCTAGACCCACAGGCCACTTACAGGCATTATATTCCCTTCCCCTTCAGACAAACAGGAAGCTGCCTGCACACTCTTAGTGATTGGCACTGTCAGAAGCTTTATGGGGCAGGGAGAGCAAAACTTTGAGATCAGGCTCCAAAAGGAAAAGGAAAAGGAAATGACATTTTAAATAATTTCCTGGGTTACTTGAGAAGGTGTGGATCCACAGTATCTCCAGGCATTTATTGTAGGCCAGGCTTGTAGGAATATTTGTGTTTCCATACTTGGTGTTTTGACTTTGGGGAAGTCCCTTAACCTCCCTGAGCCTCCCCTTCTCCCATTGGTAAAGTGGGAATGATAATGTGTTAACCTTAGAATTGGTGGTGGGAAACTTGGATAAGTTAACATTGGAAGGCTCTGAAATGTTAGCTCTGTAGAAAATCAAGTGTACAGGATTCAGGTGCTCAAAGAAGTTTAAATCATTTTTTAATAGTCTCTGTTGACAAAAGTAGTAGAGTATGTCAGTAGATGAAAGACTTTTTTAGCTCACCATTAAGAATGGTTATGATCCTTAAAAGGGTGAGCCTCAGTTATCAGAAAAAGTCCTCTTCTGTGGAACAGCTCATTTATAGACCATTTAGGACCAATGAGGCATTGCCACATAATCATCTCTTAACTATCCACAATAAAACTCTCTTTTCAGCTACCTGTGGACTGCCTATTCTAAATAAGGTGAGCTCAGGGAATACCAGCTCTTCTGATAGTCTAAATAACACATAATTAGTTATGCACACCTGTCCCAGAAGTTCCCAGGGTGAAGAGGTTAGGTTGCTATTTATGAGTAATCCATAGAGTATTACTCTTATGTTGATGTGGGTAACTGACCTTCACTATAAGGCAAATGGTTAACTTTGCACTATGGAGCAAGGAAAGTGATAGCCTTGTATTTCTCAGGTCATTTGTGATCTCACTGACCATCCCTGCAGCTGTGAACTCAGAGGCAGCACATTTATGAGAATGGGATTGGAAAGGAGGCAATCCTTCAAAGATTGGAGGTTGAGAAGACATGGTTGAGTGTGCCCTGCATAGAATTTTATTCAGGGGAGAGTTGAGTAGTTCTCCCTTCACTATACTCTACTGGGACTGTCCTTTGGCAAGGAGAGCCAAACTTAAAGAAAATCTTAAAAGAGCCATTAAGGATCTCTTGGTGCAAGTTCTTCCGGAACCTCTAGTGATTTAACAACCCAGAAAAGGAAATTCTAGGATTAGGAGGCTGGAAAGGAGTTATAAGTTTAGGGGATAGCTGCCCATTTTCCAAATAGTTTTCTCTTTAAAATAGCCAAGTCAGATGCGAATTGAAGGAATCTCTTCATAAGTTGGCTGGCATTGCCCTGTAATACTCTTCTAGTGTCCAGCTAATGATAATTCTCTACATGTGTAATAAGTTTCTTAGTTGTAAAACTCTTACTATTACTGTGTCATTTGGTATTCATCAACTCTCTTCAGTTGGCAGGTTAGGAATTATTATTTTTTTTTAATTTTTAAAAATACAGACACGGTTTCACTATGTTGACCAGGCTAGTCTTAAGCTCCTGGGCTCAAGTGATCTGCCCACTTAAGCCTCCCAAAGTGTTGGAATTACAGGTGTGAGCCACCACACCCAGCGAGGAATTATTATCTTTACTTTTACATATGGGAGAACTGAGGCTCAAATACTTTAAGTGACTGCAAAAATTACTCAGCTAATGAGTAATGGAGACAAGGCTTGATTGGGAGACAGAAGACTTTGGTTTTAGACTATACATGGGGTGGAGTGTGGGAAGGGAAGGCAGTGTTGTTTCATAAAGGCCTGGACTTAAGCTCTGGTCATGGTTAGGTCAGAGTTCTGAATCTAGAAAGGGAAGTTTCAGCTTTAAACATTTGGCCCTTCCCCCATTCCAATGGCTGCCCAACCTCTCTTCAGTTTCTCTTCTAAAAGATCATAAGTCAATACTAATGTTTAGAAAGAATTCTAGCACTTGGGGGCTGTGTGGGGATGGCCACCTGTTATGTTTGTGTTCTGCCTGCTTGGGGCCTGGCCTGACTCTAGTTTTGTAACTGGCTTCCTATGTAACCCATTCTTGGTAGTGTCAGACCACTGCCTTCAAAGCTAGTTGTTTTTTCCACCTGGTTGAGCCAATAACTTATTTAGTTTTGCCATGCTTCTGGACATATAGGAGTTGCTTGTTAGTACGGGAGAATTGTTTGGGGGGCTGCTTAGACCTAGCTAATGTAGGGACTTGTTTGTTCCTTGGTGGGACCAAGAGCATCGATCCAACTTTTTGTTGAGAGGAGGAGGTATTAGAGAATAATGGAAAGGGCACTTTTTTAGTTGAAGAGCTGTTGTTTATTCTGGGCCCTGCTGTTAGCTTTCCAGAGGAATCTTGACCAAGACCTTGCTCCTTTTTGGGCCATAGCCTGTTCCACAAGAGGTTGGTCTGGCTAATCTCTTTTTTTTTTTTTTTTTTGAGACGGAGTTTCACTCTTGTTACCCAGGCTGGAGTGCAATGGTGCGATCTCGGCTCACCGCAACCTCCGCCTCCTGGGTTCAGGCAATTATCCTGCCTCAGCCTCCTGAGTAGCTGGGATTACAGGCACGCGCCACCATGCCCAGCTAATTTTTTTGTATTTTTAGTAGAGACGGGGTTTCACTATGTTGACCAGGATGGTCTCGATCTATTGACCTCGTGATCCACCCGCCTCGGCCTCCCAAAGTGCTGGGATTACAGGCTTGAGCCACCGTGCCCGGCCGGTCTGGCTAATCTCTGAGGGCTATTTCTTGCTCTGAAGCTCTGATTTATTCAGAAATGTTACACTCCACTAACAATGGAGACTGGTCTGTCCCACCATGGGTACAGGAATGGTGGCACACATCTCAGAAATGGTTTTGTTCCATGGGGAACTGAGCCAAATGGACAACTTTGCTAGCTCTGAAAGGTTAGAAGTGGTCAGCTGTGTCTGAATTTTGTAAGGCAGCATAACTGGGTGGAGGGGTGGGCAGGCAGGGGTGGCAGGCATCAGAGGACGGATGTGGATGAAGAGGGAAGAAGTGCCCCAGAGAGGTAGTTCATAGAGAACCCACCAGACATGGGTGATAGCTGGGGATGCAGGAAGAGCAGCTCTTTCTTGTCATCATTCCCTCTGTGTAGGGTAGGAGGTTCTTAAAATTGGGCCATAGAGACCATATGTGGCGAATGAAGAAAACAATTCATAATGACAGATAGGCCTGGTCCTTCAGAGAAAGAGAAAGTTGTAATGCTTGCCTGATGTCAAAGCATGTGGGGTTGGATTTGCTAGTGCCAATACCTTTTAACTTTTTTTTTTTTTATTGTACTTTAGGTTCTGGGGTACATGTGCAGATCATGCAGGATTGTTGCATAGGTACACACATGGCAATGTGGTTTGCTGCCTCCATCCCCCTGTCACCTACATCTGGCATTTCTCCTCATGTTATCCCTCCCTGACATCCTCCAGCCCTGCTGTCCCTCCCTTGGCTCCCCTAACAGACCCCAGTGTGTGATGCTTACCTCCCTGTGTCCATGTGTTCTCATTTTTCGACATCCACCTATGAGTGAGAACATGTGGTGTTTGACTTTCTGTTCTTGTGTCAGTTTGCTGAGAATGATGGTTTCCAGATTCATCCATGTCTCTACAAAGGATACAAACTCATTAATTTTAATGGCTGCATAGTATTCCATGGTGTATATGTGCCACATTTTCCTTGTCCAGTCTATCGATGGGCATTTGGGTTTCTTCCAGGTCTTTGCTATTGCAAACAGTGCCACTATGAACACACATGTGCATGTGTCTTATAATAGAATGATTTATAATCCTTTGGATATATACCCAGTAATGGGATTGCTGGGTCAAATGGAATTTCTATTTCTAGGTCCTTGAGGAAGCACCATACTGTCTTCCACAATGGTTGAACTAGTTTACACTCCTACACAATGGTTGAACTAGTTTACACTCCTACCAACAGTGTAAAAGTGTTCCTATTTCTCCATATTCTCTCCAGCATCTGTTGTCTCCAGATTTTTTAATGATCACCATTCTAACTGGCATGAGTTTGTATCTCAATGTCGTTTTGATTTGCATTTCTCTAATAATCCATGATGATGAGCATTTTTCATATTTGTTGGTCTCATATGTGTCTTCATTTGAAAAGTGTCTGTTCATATCCTTCTCCCACTTTTGGATGGGTTTGTTTTTTTTCTTGTAAATGTGTTTTAGCTCTTTGTAGATTCTGGATATTAGTCAGATGGGTAGATTGCAAAAATCTTTTCCCATTCTGTTGGTTGCCAGTTCGCTCTAATGATTGTTTTTTTTGCTGTACAGAAGCCGTGGAGTTTAGTTAGTTCCCATTTGTCTATTTTGGCTTTTGTTGCCAATGCTTTTGGTGTTTTAGTCATGAAGTCCTTGCCTATGCCTATGTCCTCAATGTTTTTGCCTAGGTTTTCTTCTAGGGTTTTTATGGTGTTAGGTCTTATGTTTAAGTCTTTAATTCATCTGGAGTTAATTTTAGTGTAAGGTGTAAGGAAGAGGTCCAGTTTCTGCTTTCTGCATACTGCTAGCCAGTTTTCCCAACACCATTTATTAAACAGAGAATCCTTTCCCCATTGCTTGTTTTTGTTAGGTTTGTCAAAAGTCTGGTGGTTGTAGATGTGTGGCATTGCCTACAAGGCCTCTGTTCTGTTCCATTGATCTATATCTCTGTTTTGATACCAGTACCATGCTGTTTTGATGACTGTAGCTTCGTCGTATAGTTTGAAATCGGGTAGCGTGATGCCTCTGGTTCAGTTCTTTTTGCTTCAGATTGTCTTGGCTATGTGGGCTCTCCTTTGGTTCCATATGAAGCTTAAGGTGTTTTTTTTCTAGTTCTGTCATTGGTTGCTTGATAGGGATAGCATTGAGTCTATAAATTACTTTGAGCAGTATGGCCATTTTCATGACACTGGTTCTTCCTAACCATGAGCATGGAATGTTTCTCCATTTGTTTGTGTCCTCTCTTATTTTGTTGAGCAGTGGTTTGTAGTTCTCCTTGAAGAGGTCCTTTACATCCTTTTTTAGTTGTGTTCCTAGGTACTTTATTTTCTTTCTAGCAATTGTGAATGGGAGTTGGCTCATGATTTGGCTCTCTGTTAGTCTGTTATTGGTGTATATAAATGCTTGTAATTTCTGCACATTGATTCTGTATCCTGAGACTTTGCTGAAGTTGCTTATCAGTTTCAGGCGATTTTGGGTGAGACGATGGGGTCTTCTAGATATACAATCATGTCGTCTGCAAATAGAGACAATTTGACTTCCTCCTTTCCTAATTGAATACTCTTTATTTCTAGAGAGGGCATCCTTGTCTAGTGCCAGATTTCAAAGGGAATGCTTCCAGTTTTTGCCCATTCAGTATGATATTGGCTGTTGGTTTGTCGTAAATAGCTTTTATTATTTTGAGATAAGTTTCATCAATACTTAGTTTATTGAGGGTTTTTAGCATAAAGGGCTGTTGAATTTTGTCAAAGGCCTTCTCTGCATCAATTGAGATAATCATGTGTTTGTCTTTGGTTCTGTTTATGTGGTGAATTATGTTTATACACTTGCATATGTTGAACCAGCCTTGCATCCCCAGGGTGAATCCTACTTGATCATGGTGGATAAACTTTTTGATGAGCTGTTGCAATCGGCTTGCCAGTATTTTATTGAAGATTTTTGCATCTATGTTCATCATGGATACTGGCCTGAAGTTTTCTTTTCTTGCTGAGTCTCTGCTGGGTTTTGGTATCAGGATGATGTTGGTCTCATAAAATGATTTGGGAAGGATTCCCTCTTTATGGATTATTTGGAATAGTTTCAGAAGGAATGGTACCAGCTCCTCTTTGTACATCTCGTATAATTCTGTTGTGAACCTGTCTGGACCTGGACTTATTTTGGTTGATAGGCTATTCATTGCTGCCTTAACGTCAGCCCTTGTTATTGGTCTGTTCAAGGTTTCAGCTTATTCCTGGTTTAGGCTTGGGAGGGTGCAAGTGTCCAGGAATTTATCCATTTCTTCCAGGTTTACAGTTTATGTGCATAGAGTTGTTTGTAGTTTGTGTTTCTGTGTAGTTAGTGGTGATATCCTCTTTATCGTTTTTTATTGCATCTATTTGATTCTTCTCCCTTTTCTTTTTTATTAATTTGGCTAGTGGTCTATGTATTTTGTTGATCTTTTCAAAAAACCAGCTCCTGATTTATTGATTTTTTTGAAGGATTTTTTGTGTCTCTATCTCCTTCATTTTTGTTCTGATCTTAGTTATTTCTTGTCTTCTGCTAGCTTTTGAGTATTTTTTTTTTTTGTCTTGCTCCTCTAGCTCTTTCAATTTCGATGATAGGATATCAATTTTTGTTTGATCTTCCCTCGCTTCTCTGGTGGGCACTTTTGCTATAAATTTCCCTCTAGACATTGCTTTAAATGTGTCCCAGAGATTCTGCTATGTTGTGTCTTTGTTCTCGTTGGTTTCAAAAAACATCTTTATTTCTGCCTTCATTTCATTGTTTATCCAGTTGACATTCAGGAGTCAGTTGTTCAGTTTCCATGAAGTTGTGTGGTTCTGAGTTAGTTTCTTAATTCTGAGTTCTAATTTGATTGCACTATTTTCTGAGAGACTGTTATGATTTCCATTCTTTTGCATTTGCTGAGGAGTGATTTACTTCCAATTATGTCATCAATTTTAGAGTAGGTGTGATATGGTGCTGAGAAGAATGTATATTCTGTGGATTTGGGGTGGAGATTTCTGTAGATATCTTATTAGGTCTGCCTGGTCCAGATCTGAGTTCAAGTCCTGGATATCCTTGTTAACTTTCTGTCTCGTTGATCTGTCTAATATTGACAGTGGAGTGTTAAAGTCTTCCACTATTATTGTGTGAGAGTCTATATCTCTTTGTAGGTCATTAAGAACTTGCTTTATGTACCTGGGTCCTCATGTATTGGGTGCATATATATTTAGGATCATTAGTTCCTCTTGATGTGTTGATCCTTTTACCCTTATGTAATGGCCTTTGTCTCTTTTGATCTTTGTTGGTTTAAAGTCTATTTTATCAGAGACTAGGATTGCACCTCCTGCTTTTTTTTTTTTTTTCGCTCTCTATTTGCTTGATAAATCTTCCTCCAGCCCTTTAGTTTTAGCCTATGTGTGTCCTTGCTTGTCAGATGGGTTTCCTGAATACAGCACACCAATGGGTTTTGACTTTTTATCCAATTTGCCTGTCTGTGTCTTTTGATTGGGGCATTTAGTCCATTTCCATTGGAGGTTAATATTGTTATGTGTGAATTTGATACTGCCATTTTGATGCTAGCTGGATGTTTTGCCCGTTAGTTGACACATTTTCTTTATTGTGTCAATGGTACCATTTGGTACGTTTTTTGGAGTGGTTGGTACTGGTTGTTCCTTTCCTTGTTTAGTGCTTCTTTCAGGAGCTCTTGTAAGGCAGGCCTGGTGGTGACGAAATCTCTCAGCAATTTCTTGTCCATGAAGGATTTTCTTTCTCCTTCACTTATGAAGCTTAGATTGTCTGGATATTAAATTATAGGCTTAAAGTTCTTTTCTTTAAAGATGTTGAATATTGGCCCCCACTCTCTTCTGGCTTGTAGGGTTTCTGCTGAGAGATCTGCCCTGAGTCTGATGGGCTTCCCTTTGTGGGTAACCCGACCTTTCTCTCTTGCTGCACTTAGCATTTTTTCCATCATTTCAACCCTGGTGAATCTGACGATTATGTGTCTTGGGGTTGTTCTTCTTGAGGACTGTCTTTGTAGTGTTCTCTGTATTTCATGGACTTGAGTGTTGGCCTGCCTTTCTAGGTTGGGGAAGTTCTCCTGGATAATATCCTGAAGAGTGTTTTCCAGCTTGGATTCATTCTGTCCATCAGATTCAGGTACACCTATCAAACGTAGATGAGGTCTTTTCTCATAATCCCATTTTTCTTGGAGGCTTTGTTTATTTCTTTACACTCTTTTTTCTCTATTCTTGCCTTCTCATTTTATTTCATTGAGTTGATCTTCAATTGCTGATCTCCTTTCTTCTGCTTGGTCAATTCAGCTATTGAAACTTATGTACGCTTCGTGAAGTTCTCGTGCTGTGTTTTTCAGCTCCATCAAGTCATTTATATTCTTTTCTAAGCTGTTTATTCTAGTTTGCATCTGATCTAACCTTTTTCCTAAGTTCTTAGTTTCTTTGCCTTGGGTTAGAATATGTTCTTTTAGCTCTGAGAAGTTTGTTATTACTCACCTTCTGAAGCCTTTTTCTGTCAATTCATCAGATTCGTTCTCCATCCATCTTTGATCCCTAGCTGGTGAGGAGTCGTGATCTCTTGGAGGAGGGGAGGCATTCTGGTTTTTGGTGTTTTCTTCCTTTTTGCACTGGTCTCTTCCCATCTTAATGACTTTATCTACTTGTGATCTTTGTAATTGGTGACTTTTGGTAGGGCTCTCTGAGTGGATGTCCTTTTTGTTGATGTTGAAGCTATTTCTTTCTGCTTCTTAGTTTTCCTTCTAACAGGCCCCTCTGCTGCAGGTCTGCTGACAGCCCACTCTAGACCCCACTCGCCTGGGGATCACCTGTGGGGGCTGCAGAACAGTAAGGGTTGGTTCCAGTTTCTTCCTCTGCTATCCTTGTCCCAGAAGGGTACCTGTCCAATGTCAGCCTGAGCTCTCCTTTATGAGGTGTCTCTTTGGGTATAGGGAGTCAGGGAGTTGCTTGAGGAGACAGTCTGTCCCTTATAAGAGTTCAAGTGCTGTGCTGGGAGCTCCGTTGTTCCATGCAGAGCTGCTGGGCAAGTACCTTTAAGTCTGCTGCAGCTGAACTCATAACCGCCTCTTTTCCCAGGTCCTCTGTCCTAGGAAGGTCAGCTTTATTTATAAGTTCCTGTCGTGCTGCTGCCTCTTTTCATAGATGCTCTGCCGTACATGGAGTAGTCTAGTCACAGTCTGCTAGTAGAGGTGTTGATGAGCTGCTGCAGGCTCTGCCCAGCTGCTGTGTGAACTGCCTCAGTAGTGGTGGTAGCCCTTCCCCCCACTGAGCTGGACCATCCTGGGTCCCGCTGCACTTGCTGTGAAACTCTCAATCCAGAGAGTTTCAGATTGCTTGTTTCGTGGGGGTGGTACCTGCCAAGCCAGGTCACCTGTCTCCCTGTCTCTGCCCCCTCCCTTTCAGTTCAATGGGTAGCTCTGTCTCCCAGGTGTTCCAGGCACCAGTTGAAACAGCCACTCAGACTTGTGTGACTTTCTGTGTGCCATCCTGAAACTGGCTGACACCACTGGGCTGAAAACTCATGGTACTTTTTGGTCCAGGAATCTCCTGGTCTGTGGGCAGTGAAAACTTGTTTGGAAATGCAGTGGGCACTCACCCTCTATGCTGTTCTCTCTGGGAAGTGCACTCCGGAGCTGTTCGTATTCAGCCATCTTGGATCCTCCTCCTAATTTTTTTTTTCTTGTGGACTTGAAGCAAGGTTTGGTAAAAGGGAGAAATTTGAACTCATAACCCTAGGAGACCAGAATGAAGCTGAATGTTGACTGTTAGAGCTGCCCTTCTTATAGTAGGGGGATGAGTTATGCATGGAGTCATCTAGGCTCCTTGCATTCTGATCCACCTTGGCTAGGGTGTGCCTGGGGAAGTCCAGCTTGCCTGTGGAATTGATTTTGACCAGTTTATAGGAGCATGTGTAGACTCTGATTAATTGTTCTGGATTAAAGCTTTGGGAATCAGTATTTTCTAAGCACTCCCACAGGGAATTCTAACATTGGGCAAAGATTGCTTACCGCATCTCTAATAGAAGCCTCTCCTTGCTACATGTGACAAAACTGAACCAGAGAAAGGAGAGGCCTGTGCCTATGCTAATATGGCATGGATACAGATTATCTGAGCTCTGAGCTAATGCTTTGTCCTGGTTCTTTGAACTCTTCTAACAACTCAATTGGGCATCCTGTAAACTTGGTCAGAGGTCCAGGAGGAGATAGTTGTTATGACCCCCAACCCACAAGTGCTGAAGGAAGAGGTGGGGTTAACTAATTGCACCCAAGGGAGGTGAGCAGCCCTTTTTAGAGAGTGAGTCCACTGTCTGGGCATGTGCAGACCAGTGGTTGGGGGAAAGAGGAAGCCTGGAACAGGATAGGAGGTGAGTAATGCTGTGGGCATCAAGACATTTAGTTAGTGGTAACATTACAAGGAGTTGGTGAGCTTAAGGACCTGGTGACTTTTCTCCTCAGATCCATGTGGACTTGCAGGGCTGAGGCCCTGTCTCAGTGTCCAAGATTTGTGTCTCGTGCTTGGGAACTGAGGACTGCTTGTTGTTTGCTTCCTGCTTCAGCTGGATGGCCTTTACACTTGATTAGGGAGTGAGCCCAACCATAGAGCAGCCTCTCCTTGGCCCCAGCCCCTACTGTTCCTATCCTTTCAGAGTGCATCAAGCTCTCCCACATGTCTGGGCACACCATATCACAGTATGGTCTTTGATTATTTTTCCTCTATTTTATATGTAGTATTCTGATTGAGAATGAGCTCCTTCTATAGTAGGAAAGGGGGCTTTGTTCCAAGTCCTTCCTAGGGGGATGGGAAGGTGCTTAATGGAGAAAAGCAAGCAGATGAGTAGGACACTTAGGGTACCTTTTCTCTTAACAGTGTCAAAACGAACTTTTCTTAGGAGAGAAAAGTGACTGGGAGATTTAGGGTGGCTGTAGTACACACTTCATTCTGTGGGGTCCAAGAATTATGTCTTTTTCCTACTAGATGGGGAACCCCTTGAAGTAGTACTTGTCATAGTCTCTAAATTCCCAGTGCAGAGTAAAATACCCGCACACTTTGCAGGGTAAGGACATTTTTTTCTCTTATTCTCTCCCTTGAGTTGGATTAGATTTCCTAGAAGCCCTCTATCTCCTGGCTGAAGACTGTGGAAGCTAATGGGGGAGGAAAGGAAGGGCTGCATCTATGGGTTGGCTGTCTATGGCACCCCTCGTATCCAGAATTCCACTCATAGTTCTTCATAGTAGTTAACTTGTAAGGTGTATACACTTTCACATGTAGATGTTCTTTTTTTTTTTTTTGAGATGGAGTTTTGCTCTTGTTGCCCAGGCTGGAGTGCAATGGTGCTATCTCGGCCATCTCAGCTCACTGCAACCTCCCGTCTCCCAGGTTGAAGTGATTCTCCTGCCTCAGCCTTCCAAGTAGCTGAGATTACAGGCGCTGGTCACCACACCTGGCTAATTTTTTGTATTTTTAGTAGGGATGGGGTTTCACCATGCCGGCCAGGCTGTTCTCAAATGCCTGACCTTAGGTAATCCACCCACCTCGGCCTCCCAAAGTGCTGGGATTACAGGCATGAGCCACTGCGCCTGGCTCTTTTCTTTTTCTATAGGTGGAACAAGTGTGAAGAGCCAAGGGGTCTTAGAGGTTAGAAGGCGGGCACTTAGAGGTTAGAAGGCGGGCACTCCTGAATGGTTGTTTCTTCCTACCACCTTTGAAAGAAGGGTCAACCAGATCATGAGCATCCTAGACCTATCCAGAGGAGAAAGGCCTTAGTACAGTGTTGGCCACTAATGGAAGTCATTAGCCTTGGAGCTCTGTGGTGGCCTGCTTTCATTCTTAGCCTCTCACCTCCATTGAGTTTGGCATCTCTAGCTTGATTTCCTTTTATTCTCCAAACATTTTCCAAAGGAATAGGGAGAGAAGCAAGCCACACATGTCCCTTTGCTTCTTGAGCCCTTAATCGACTAGCTGGGAGGTATTCTCTTCTTGCTTCTTTCTTTCTTCTTCATGAATACCTCTTGCTCTCTAAGGTTAGGGATATGAGCCAGAGGCCCGGGAGTCAGGTAGTTTATGACTCAGCCACTGGCCTGGGGCCTTCTATTGGGATTAGCTTGGCCCAGGGCCTTTCTAATGTGTGAATGGATTTTTGGGGAAGATGGTTAGTGGTCTAAACTTATTATCTATTTTTTCTGCCAATGTCTTTGTGTAGGAAGGGTGTAGGAGACTATGTATGATTAATTGGTATGTGGGCCAGTTATCTTTGGCCCGCTTTCAGATAAAACCCTTGCTGCCCATCTTTTAGAGAAAGTAGAATGTGAAAAGAGATATTTATCCAGGGTTGAGGCCTTGCAGAGAGTTAGTGGAGTTATCAGGTACAAATATTTAGTTTAGTCTAGGAATTGGTGAACTTGCCTGTGGGACCAGTTTTTATATATATTGTAATAATAGATTTTACGTTTTTAGGAGCATTTTTTTGTTTTGTTTTGTTTTTTTGAGATGGGGTTTCACTCTTGTTGCCCCAGCTGGAGTGCAATGGGGCAATCTCGGCTCATTGCAACTTCCGCCTCTCGGATTCAAGTGATTCTCCTGTCTCAGCCTCCTGAGTTACAGGCACCTGCCACCATACCCAGCTAATTTTTGTATTTTTAGTAGGGACGAGGTTTCACCATGTTGGCCCGGTTGGTCTCAAACTCCTAACCTCAGATGATCCACCCGCCTTGCCAGCATTTTTTTTTTTTAAAGAAAAAAGAATGTGCAACAGAGACCATATGTGGCTTACACATATAGCTTGCCAGTCTCTACTAGTCTATGCCTTAGAGTGTGAATTTATTATATACCTATTTCCTAGATACTCATGACTTCTTTATAGTTACCTTTTTCCTGAGTCTTACATATTGTAGGCCTCTGAATCCTGCTTCTTGTAGCCAATCATAAATACCTTCCATGCTGGTTACTAACTAATATGTGGTTACTAACCAAACTGTTCTGTCTCCTTTCATATACACTTGGGGTCTGTGGTCACCTAGGGTTAGAATTAAAATTGTATCCTTGGAATGAAAAGAACTTGATAGATGATGCTTTCCTCTGGTTCACTTTAACTTTGTAAAACTTAGCTTTTCAGTGCAGACAGCCCCAAATCTAGAAAGTTAGCCCCAAATCTAGAAAGTACACAACTCCTGTTGATAGTAATTAGTGAGATTTGAAAAAACAAACACAAAAATCCAAAGCTGTACTCAACAGGAGATCTCAGAGTTGGGGCCAGCATTTTCTGTTCATTCCCTCATACTTCATCCCTGGTTTTGTTGAGCCTCCTAAAATTAAACCTGTTTTTTTGAGAACGTGTGTTTGTGTTCTTATGGGACCATGCCTGGACAGAGGGAACTTTAGCTACTTTTGGAGCAAGACACTGAAACTGGAGTTGTAACGGTGATACTAGTATAGTTCTAGTGATAGGCTTACCCAGAGAGGGAGGCATTCCTGGCTTCATCTGTAGCCTATACATCCTTTGTACTATGTTAGCTTTTGTGTATTTATGGGAGTGCATGCCTATTTGGGCACCCATACCCATTCATGCCAGGTCTTTGAGAGTCCTGGAGTGGAAGGAATATGGTGCCAAGGCTTAAGTCACTCTTCTGAAAGGTCAGGATTCTAATAGGAGTTACCGCAAGGCTGCTATGGAATGCCTTTTCTTCTCCCTGCTGCTGTGCCTGCCTTCTTCAAACACACCTAGGATGGTAGATGTCCACCCAGCTCCAGGCTACTAGGCCTGGGAGACTCAACCACTATGGTCTCTCTACCTAGAACACCATGAGGCTCCTTTTCCCTTTAATCTTTTTCCTGTGACCATCTCATTTTTCCTTTAGGAAAGGTCAGCTCTATCTCAAGAAACCTTCTGCCTTCTCACCTCTCCTTGTCTCTTTACCTTTCCCATTATGGCCTAGATGCCTCTTGCTTGTGTTTCCACAGTCCACTTTGATTACTTCTGTCTCTGCTCTTGCTGTATAGAATGGTAATTTCTCATTCATTTATCTGCATATTGCCTCCATCTGACAAAAAATGTTCTCAGATTCTTGCTCATTTTCACACACAAACACACACACACACACACACACACGCACACACATAAACACACACACACAATTTCAAATCCTGGTCCGATCCATATTGGGTGTCTGATAACGTGGTGGTGTATGGAACCTGTATGTGTATACATATGTCTGTGTTAGTGATATGAGTTCTTTATGAAACACCTGTGGTAGGTAAGAGGTAGCTTTACTTATTTTTCCAGATCTTACTAGAATTGTAGATTTTTAGGGTTTGCTTTGGATTATGGAACAATGTATGTTGCCTTGGCCATTAGGAAGGCTTCTAGGTGATTTCCATAGATATTCTGGTTGGCCTCTTTACTGTTGTCTGAAAAAACTAGACCAAACATTGGGGGCTGGGGGTATGATTTTTATTCTCTCCAAAGAACTGATATGAATATCTGTGTGGGGGGTTAGGTGGGTTCATGCTTGCTCACCTCAGCATTGAGGGGTGTGAAGATTATATGTTTGTGGGGGTAGGGGTGCTAAAAACCCTTGTATTATTGCAGGATAGGTTAAATCGTTTTTACTGGTCTCAGTAAATTGTTAGCCGACCTTGTGGTTTGGAGAGAAAGATGTGGCTTTATCAACTCGAAAAAACAAAGCCAGCTTTTAGAGAAGTTATCTCAAGCTACATAGGGACCAAAACTAATAAGCTGGATGCCATGTGGTCTCTTATCAACCCTTGCCACCAAGGGACTTTTCCAAAACAATCATAGATCCATAGATCCCAAGAGCATTCTTTGAGTTCTCTGTACCTCTGCTTCCAGGAAGGTGGTCATGACAAAAATGAAGGCTGTGAGCTATTGGCTATAAACAAATACACTTGTGGCAGGTTATGAAGCCACCTTTTAACCTTCAGCACATTCACTGGAGGTACGTATTTTTGAGAGTAGGTATTTTCTTAAGGCCTATGTGATAAACCTTGTTCCCTAATGTGGATGAGAAATGGATTAGGTGTAGGGGAACACCAGGCTGGGTAGGACTGAGGACATCCTGCTTAGGGGTAGCTAGCCAAAGTCCCCCATACAAGCCCAACCAAGGATCATGCTGCACTGAAGGTCTGCACTTAGTAGTGAGGCAGTGCTGTGAAATGTCATCTGTCTTCCAATTTCTCACACTGGATGAGTAAGGAGGCCCTCCCTGAATATTCACATGGATGTTCAGCCACATTCTTTGCTATATTTACAGGGTGGGAAGGGAAGACAAGGAGGAGACAGGGAGTCTGAGCTGGTTAGAGAGGAGTGAAGGAAGTTTCAACAATGAGTAGGTTCAAGCTGTGATACCTCCTGGCTGCCTCTTCCTCTTTGAGTTTGTCGGGGACCTTCCTATGGGCCTGAGATCATTTTCTTTTTCAAAGTGGCCAAAACCACTCTAGGCCCATTTAAATCAGGGTGCTTTTAGCAGGAATACCAATGCTGGCATCTAAAACTCATGTGTAGTGAGACTTGAATGACACTTGGGACCTTTTTTAAAATACAATTTTATTGTATTTTTGCATTTCTTGGTTCATTAATCAAGGAAGAACATTGGCATGTCATCTTCCAGTCTCCAAATGTAATATAAATTGTCAATTTGTGTTTTTCCAGAAAATTTATTTTTCCAGAAGTGCTTTGAACCATCATCATCTATCTGTAGGCATGGATCCTCCAATTTAGAAGGTGCTCCTAGTGTTACCTAGTACCCTTCCTGTCCCATTCTGTGAAACTGGGATATTTACTGTAGATTATTCAGTCTGGTCAGACAGAAAAGTCCAGCTCCCTCCCCAGTCAACCAAAGCCTCCTGTATAGAGGGGAAGTACGGTAATGACATTATCTTTCCCTGGGCAGCCACGTGTTCTCTGAGAACAGGATGTGGGGAGGGCTGGGCCCCAGTCACAGGGTATGGGGGCGGGCACCGGAAAATGGGCTGATGGTAAGGCCAGGAGGATTAGTGCTTGCCTCCTTGGCTTTAAGAGGCATGAAGATCTCCTGTATTCTTGATTGTTCAATCATGTGTATACCTTACCCTCGCCCATGGCGTGTCTGTTCTTACCCTAAGGAAGACTGAACCTGAGAAACACCTTGTGTAAGAGGCCCAGCTCTTTGGTCTGTAGAAACTCAGTGAGGTGGAGTGAATGGGCACAGGATGCTCACCATACCAACCTATGCCTTGTGATTCTTTATGACAGCCTGTGGCTTCAGGACACTTTGGCTAAGCTTTGTTGGGGAGCTGGACCCCAGTAGATAATGAGCAGCTTTTCTGCTTTTTCTCAGGGCCCCAGTTGTTTTCCTTCCCCCAGATGGCTCCTTAGCTGAGGTGATTTGCATTTTCAGCTTCCTTTCAGGCCCCATCCTTCTCTTCTCCCTGCCCCCACTGCTTCTGCTGGGGACCTTTGGTGATGTGCTGCCTGGGGTGGGGAAAAGAGGATGTAGCTAGCTTCCTGTGCAAAAGAGGGTGGGGCGCCAGCCTTCCTGCCTGTCTGCCCACCCACCCAGCCACCCACCCAGTGCTTGAGGAATTGCCTGAAGAGTTCAGTTCAGAGTCACCAGAGGCTGAAGTTCTTTTTTCAGAGTAGAGATGGAACTTTGCTCATGCTGGTCTCTCTCCACAGTGTTCTACTGTGGGAATAGTTGGACACTCTTTTCCTGAAATCACAATGTGGAAAGGGCCTTTAGAAGCCAGCTAGTCCAACTACTTCACATTATGGGTGGGGAAACTGAAGCCCAGAAAGTCATATAAATCCTATAGGGAATCAGTGGCAAAGCTAGGATGAGTAGAATTCTAGAAGACCAGACCTAGAGCTCTCTCCCTCCCCTCAAGCTGCTAATCCAGAGGGTTACAAATTGTTTGGCTCAGCTACCTGGTGAGCTGCAGCCTCCCTTCAATCAGAACAGCTCTACTTTTATGTACTTCATATTTTGAAGTTTTGTGTGATTTTCTGTTTGGGAGTTTGAGGAGTCAGGAAGCTGTTAAAAATGTAATAAAGTTGGCCGGGCACGGTGGCTCACGCCTGTAATCCCAGCACTTTGGGAGGCCAAGGCGGGCGGATCACCTGAGGTTGGGAGTTTGAGACCAGCCTGACCAACATGGAGAAACCCCATCTCTAAAAATACAAAATTAGTCAGGCGTGATGGTGCATGCCTGTAATCCCAGCTACTCAGGATGCTGAAGTAGGAGAATCGCTTGAATCTGGGAGGCAGAGGTTGCAATGAGCTGAGATCACGCCATTGCACTCCAGCCTGAGCAACAAGAGCGAAACTCCGTCTCAAAAAAGAAAAAAGTAAAAAAGTAAAAACCATTGAGCAAAACCCAGCCATTACAGTTGGGAACAGTCAGACCTATAGGGGCAAGGGAGTATCCCAAGTTTACTGGGACCAGACTCAAACCCAATCTGTGAACCACCATTCATAGCTGGTTGCTCTTAGTTAATGATGTGGCTTCTACCACAAGGACTGTTCCCTCCCTGTGTACCAATGCTCTCCTGTCCCAAAGAGAGCCTCTTCTGTAGCACCCTAAGACAGAGGTGAAGTCCAGAGGCTGTTCAATTTATTGGATGAAACAAATGACAATAGGCAAGCCTTTGGAAGGACCTTTATGTAGCCTTAAATAAGAGAAACTCGGAAAGGTAAAGACCAGAATACTAGTAGTTGGGGAGATCAAGGTTCTAGTTCTATCTCTTTCACACTTGAGCATGTTGCTTTTTACCTCACTGAACCTCCATTTCTCCCTTCTTTAGAATGGTGCTTGTCTTGGCTCTGTGTTTTTCTTAGAGGGTTTAATTCAGTGAGATAATGCATATGGGTAAGCATCTTTTAAATTGTAGAGTACTGTGCACATGGGGCTAGGATTATTATTGTATACAAATGAGCCAGAGGCCCTAGAAGAATCTGGGTTGGATAACAGGATTGCGGGAGAAAGGAACTAAAATTTACCAAGCATCTGCTATATGCCAGGTACCAAGCCAGGTGCTTTTCTATTAGTAAAGGATAAAAAGGTGCCGGGCGCGGTGGCTCAAGCCTGTAATCCCAGCACTTTGGGAGGCCGAGGCGGGTGGATCACGAGGTCGAGAGATCGAGACCATCCTGGTCAACATGGTGAAACCCCGTCTCTACTAAAAATACAAAAAATTAGCTGGGCATGGTGGCGCGTGCCTGTAATCCCAGCTACTCAGGAGGCTGAGGCAGGAGAATTGCCTGAACCCAGGAGGCGGAGGTTGCGGTGAGCCGAGATCGCGCCATTGCACTCCAGCCTGGGTAACAAGTGCGAAACTCCGTCTCAAAAAAAAAAAAAAAAAAAAAAAAATGGTTAAAAAGGTTACTCTTGGAATACTCTGGTGAGGTAGGCATTATTACTCTCATTTTACCTGTAGGAAAACCGAGGCTTTAAGAGGTCTAGGAACTTGTAATGCTCCAGAGACTACCTCTGGAGCCCAGTGTCTCTGTCAGCCATTTGTGAAGAGACCTTAGGAATGTCCTGTGGTTTCTACTGGGGTTTTCTAGCACACTCCCTCACTTAAGCCTCTCTCCTCTGGTGGGGATGAGACTGTCTCTTGTTGGCTTCGTGTCTCAGTCCTGAACTCTTAATCCTCATTTTCCTTGGTGGTGCACCAGGCACAATTAGGTGCCCTAGTTTGGCCTTTAGCTGATGGGGAGCCCTTTGGATCAACCACCTTTTGTCTGATAGTAAGGACGTCCTGCTACTCTGGGTTTCTGGTAACCAGAGCCAGTGATTTGTAGCTAGCTAGACAGACTTGGCTCTTGGTCAAGGCCATGTAGCTAGAAAATAGCAGTTGGGTCCTTTCTTTGAGACTCAATTTCCTCATCCATAAAATAGGTTTAATAATGCTCAACTCTAATGTGTCTCTTGTCCAGTGTGCTGGTAAATGTTTAACAATCAACTCTTTGACAAATCCATGATTTTTACTGTTTGCCAGTTCCCACGGTGTAAATACTCCCACCGTGGCTGATTTCAGGCTACCAATATGCAGTCCTTGATGGAGGAGTTGGGAAGAGATGTGTATGATCAGCTCTAGTGCAAGCTGGTTCTACTGCACCATTGCTAGTCACACCTCTCTTAGATTCCTATCCTCACCTTCCAGCCTACTCACATCTGTATACAAATGCAGCATCCTCTCAATCATGCCTCTTCTGTTCTTCAAGTTCCCAGAGCATCAAGGAAAGGGAGAGCTTCATTTAAGGTCTGCTCCTTTCCTGAAAGTTTTTCCAGGAAAGAGTGAATGTGGAGTGTTAAAAGGCAGAGAACTCAAGAGGGCTTTGATTGGGACCCTAATGCTTTGACTGCTGAAGTATATGAACTGTTTGTTTTCTCTCACTGTTTAATTCTTAGCTAGATGGGAGGATGGTTGAAGATTCTGGACAATGGCCTGAGGGTGTGGTGCACTTAGCATTCTGGTTGTAATTACAAAGTCTCCTCCTCTTCCTGCCTGCAGAATATATTTTGCTGGGTGCTAACCTCAAGGTCCCTGTCATAGGGCTCTCTGGGCCAGAAAGCATTTTGGAGGACCAAACCTCTGGTCCTGTTCTCTCATTTCAACAGCATCTGTGTCATGTGATATTTCTTTGAACTTTTCAGATGGAAAGGATCACCTGAAGCATTTGTTAAAATGCTAATTCCCAAGTATCTCCTCTGTAGAGTCTATTTCAGTAAGCTTGGGGTGGTGTCTGGAAGTCTGGACTTTTTGACCAATGCCACAATCTTATGATAAACTAAGTTGGGGATATACCTCATTAAGTACTGCACAGCACTCCTGTTATGTTGAGATCATTATGCCCATGTTACAAGTTGAAATATAAGAATTCATGACTGTTTATTGGTAGACCTGGATCTTGAGGTCAGGTTTTCAGAATACAAAGCTATGTTCCTCTTACTACAGAGACATTACTGTAGTGAACAGTGGTGTATGTGGTGGTGGGTAGTGATGATTCTGGGTAGGGAGGAGCAGGCATAATCCCTGCACTACTTTACAAATAAGGAAGCCAAGGTGCAGAGGATTTGAGGGCAGTAGCAGAACTGACCGCATCCTTGATCTTTTGTGGAGGTGGACTGTATTCGACCCTGGAGAGCCATTTACCAGGCCCAGCAACCTAGATGTCTCTGCAGTTGCCCCCCACCCCACTTTTTTTTGAGACGGAGTCTTGCTCTGTTGCCCAGGCTGGAGCGCAGTGGCACGATCTCAGCTTACTGCAACCTCTGCCTCCTGGGTTCAAGCTGGAACTACAGGAATACGCCACTACACCTGGCTAATTATTGTATTTTTGGTAGAGACAGGGTTTCACCATGTTGGCCAGGCTGGTCTTGAATTCCTGGCCTCAACTGATCTACTTACCTCGGCCTCCCAAAGTGCTGGGATTACAGGCATGAGCCACTGCACCTGGCCTTTCAGTTGCTCTTTACCTGCAGTGTTTCCCTTGTATCAGACATCCCTTTAGTCATATTAACACCATCCCAGGCCATGCATGGACCAAGAAGCAGATGGAGCTCTTGTATTTCAAGATGGAAATCCCCATCCCTCTCAAGAGATAAAATATTTAAAATAATGCAGGAATATTTGTGTATTTAACTGTCATGCCTGGTTTCACATTGTCTCGCCAACTAGAAACATAATCACCTTTTAGTTTTCCCCCA
The DNA here is from genome assembly GCF_048565385.1 of Saimiri boliviensis. Taxonomy (NCBI): domain Eukaryota; kingdom Metazoa; phylum Chordata; class Mammalia; order Primates; family Cebidae; genus Saimiri; species Saimiri boliviensis. Next base: position 55,084,218 of record NC_133470.1, read on the forward strand.
AAGTGAAAGCCCTTTATGCTAGGAGGGCTCTTTAGAGGTCTTCCTGGGCAGCCCCCAGCCCTCTGTACTGAAACAGGTTTTTGTTTTAAATCATTCCTGACAGGTAGGATACTTGTCATAGTATGGCTAAAAGGGGAGGTGTTAGTAATTATCACATTCTACTTATGGTGTGTCAGGTACTTTCCTGTCTATTATTGTATTATTATTATTACTGTTCAATTATTTTCTTCCTCCAGTGTCAAATATGTCTATTATTTTAACATAAATCTCCCAATAACCCTGTAGTGAGATTTTTTTTTTTTTTTTTTTTTTTTTTTTTTTTTTTTTTTTGAGACGGAGTTTCGCCCTTGTTATCCAGGCTGGAGTGCAATGGCGCGATCTCGGCTCACCGCAACCTCCGCCTCCTGGGCTCAGGCAATTCTCCTGCCTCAGCCTCCTGAGTAGCTGGGATTACAGGCACGTGCCACCATGCCCAGCTAATTTTTTGCACTTTTAGTAGAGACGGGGTTTCACCATGTTGACCAGGATGGTCTCGATCTCTCGACCTCGTGATCCACCCGCCTCGGCCTCCCAAAGTGCTGGGATTACAGGCTTGAGCCACCGCGCCCGGCTGAGATTTAATATTATTAGACCCATTTTATAGATTAGGAAACTGAGTATTAGAAAGAGGAAGGTCAAAAAGGCTCCAAAGCTCAAAATGTTGAGAGACCATTATTTCCAGGACAAGGACTCCAGTTTTGTGGGTTCCCCAGATACTAGGTTTGGTTCTTAGCTTACTGGCAAGGTAGGTAGGAAGCCAACCTTAGCCTAGCCCTGGGGTTAAAAACAGAGTTTTTTTTTTTTTTTTTTTTGACAGGATCTCTCTCTGTCGCACAGGATGGAGTACGGTGGTGCTATTTCAGCTCGCTGCAACCTCTGCCTCCTGTGTTCAAGCAAATGAGTCTCATGCCTCAGCCTCCTGAGCATTAGCAGCTGTGACTATAGGCGCACACCACGATGCCCAGCTAATTTTTGTACATTTGTAGAGACAGAATTTCACCATTTTGCCTAGGCTGGTCTTCAACTGGGCTCGAGCTATCTGCCTGACTCATCTTCCTAAAGTGCTGCGATTACAGGCATGAGCTACCATGCTCAGCTAGAAACAGAGCTTTTTGATTAGGCCCAGAAGCCTCCCCCTGCAACTGCATATTTGACTAATCCTGGCTTCAGCAATTTTAACATCCCATGAGCAATAGATGGAACCCAAATTTGGGTTTGGATCAGCTCCAGTGTGCTTCAGAGGTATGATGCTGGAGATTGCTAGGGTCTGTTCCTAAGCGGAGGGAATAGAGCCCTCTTCTGGCACCCTGGGCAGAGCTGGCATCTCCAGGCAGCCAAAAATGGTCAGTTTCCAGTCTACAAATACTTCCTGTGAAGCTTGCTGGCAGGAAGCTGGGTCAAGCAGGAAACTGACGCTAAAGAGTGAAGCCCAGCTAGGTGTGGCCCCAGAGAGGGGCTTTGCCCATTTGGAGACTTACTTTATTAATGATGGATCTGTACTCCTTTTACTTCAGCAGCTTTGAAGGTTTATGAGAGTTGAAGGAATCTGTTGTTCTTGGCTGCCTGGATATGAACCCATTGCTCAAATTCCCTGCCTCTTTCCCTGCTCTGTGCCCTTCTCAATCCCCAGCTTGAGTCTTGGGTGTGCCTGTTACTGGGGGCCTTCTAAACCAGTTGCTATTCAAGTTTTTGCAAAGAAAACTGTTCTGGAAATAGGGTTTGCTGAGTTTTCCTTCCATGGTGTTATAAAATACTTTGTCTCCCTAGAATGAGTGGTGGTGATTGTCTCATAACCTGAAGGTTAGGCTTGCCCTCTGTTTAATGCTAAACTTCCAAGCAGTGCCAGCTTGGAGTTTTTCACGGAAACTAATTGTTCCAGCCTCCTCCACATAGTTTTTATTTTTTATTTTTATTTTTTATTGTTTTTTTTGAAATGGAGTTTCGCTCTTGTTACCCAGGCTAGAGTGCAATGGTGCGATCTCGGCTCACCGCAACCTCCGCCTCCTGGGTTCAGGCAATTCTCCTGCCTCAGCCTCCCGAGCAGCTGGGATTACAGGCACGCGCCACCATGCCCAGCTATTTTTTTTGTATTTTTAGTAGAGACGGGTTTCACCATGTTGACCAGGATGGTCTCGATCTCTTGACCTCATGATCCACCTGCCTCGGCCTCCCAAAGTGCTGGGATTGCAGGCTTGAGCCACCGCGCCCAGCTAGTTTTTATTTTTTTAGATCAATAATAGTATACTTGAAGTATCTACTGTTTTCTAAATGCCAGGCTGGCACTATGGCTTACTAAATAGGCTAATAGATCAAAAGTCAGTTTGATGGAGTCTCACTCTGTCGCCCAGGCTGGAGTCCAGTGGCGTAATCTCAGCTCACTGCAACCTCCACCTCCCAGGTTCAAGCAGTTCTCCTGTCTCAGCCTCCCTAGTAGCTGGAACTACAGGCACATGCCACCACACCTGGCTAATTTTTTGTATTTTTAGTAGAGACAGGTTTTTACCATATTGGTCAGACTGGTCTTGAACTCCTGACCTCAGGTAATTCACCCACCTTAGCCTCCCAAAGTTCTGGGATTATAGGCATGAGCCACCACGCCCGGACTCAAAAGCCAGGTTTTTAATCCCTCCTCCCACACTGCCTAGCATCTGTAGGGCTCTGGGCCAGTGTCACTCTTTCTTTGGACCTCAGTTTCCCCAGCTGTATGTTGCAAAGTTTTAATCTAATGATCTCTGAGGTCTCTTTCAGGTCTGACAGTTTGGGATTCTGGACTGTTTATTTTCTTAAAGGACAAGGAGAAGTTCGGAAGGGAGAAGCCATATGAGATTCTAGGATGTATGTTTGAAATAATGAGGAAGTGTAAAAATAGGAATGGCTATGCTAAAGAGCTGGTGGGACAGCCCAAGAGCCTATGAAAGAGAGATTGAGTAGGGGCTAGAGAGTATTTGCCCTGGGAGTATGGTTTGGCTAAGCTGATTTTGGAAGTAAGTCCTGGAGTTAGGTTCAGATACTAAAGAGCTAGTTTTCTTCCTGACTTTCACATGTGGAGAGAAAAACAAGAGGGCTCTACCTGTGCCCGAGGTTGAACAAAAGGCCATGCAATTAAGGCTGGATTAATGAAGAAACTAACTGGCTAAGGTGACATCACTGTTTCTGATTTTTTCTTTCCGTTTTGGCCTCTGCCTTGAGCTCTTCTCTTACAGGGACAAGGTGGTTATATTTTCATTGCCAACCCCCACACATATGGTAATTGGAGTGGTAACACCCAGTCTCCAGTATGTCCTTGTCTTCCAGTTGAAATTCTTCTTGAAGAGCTTTGGATGACAGGGTTGGGTCAAAACAAATGAAAGGGAACCCTTGTCTCTCATTCCCTCTGGAGCAATTGGAGTGGTTGAAGAACTACTGCTAACCCATTAAGGTGTGAGTGAGGTTGGGTGTTGTTCTCCTTTCTAGAAGTTACTGGGAAAAGGCACAGGCATAGGAAAGGTTAACTCCAGACATGTCTTATGAGCTGGAGATGAGCAGGAAGAGGTCAGAGCAGATTACTGTAGCAGTTACCACTTCCAAGTCAACAGGAAGGGGCTGACTTGCTGGGAAGTGAATGAGTCAGTGACGGAGGAGGAGGAGGAGCAGAATGGCCCCTAGGCTAAAGATTCAAAGCAAACCTTGTTTTCCCCCTTATGGAAAATAGCTGCTTGAGGCAGTGCTGTCATCCATAGAGGCAAGACAGACCAGGACCTGCCCTGCCTTGCGTTGGCCCCACTCTTAGTAGCAGAAATGGTGGGAACTGGAGCCTAAACAATGGAGTTTAACCTCCAACTTGATGAAGGCAGTGTGGGTGACACTGTGATGACTATTCTCTGGCCAGGGAAGATACTAGAGTTCTGGGACTGCCTTAGTAGGGCTCATCCTTCCTCTGGGTCCCCTGTCCCACTTATACTTGCCTTCCTCTCTACACCAGCAGCCCCGCTGAAAGCCCAGTGGGGGTGGCCCCTGCAGGAGATCAGGGAGTGGCAGGTGGGAGATGAAGCCATTAAGCTCAGACCCAACTGGACTGACTCACAAGCTCTGCCCCAGTGAGACAAGAGGACCTTCCCAAGCAGTGCTTCCCAGATGTGCCAGAATGTTTTGAGTCTTAGCCAAAATAGTTGCCAAGGCAACGTCTGAAGACAACATGACAGGAGAGGTGGGTGGAGTTGTGGAAAGAGCTCCAGGAATGTCCAGAAGACCCGCCTCCACTACTTGTTGTCTGAGTAAATGTGACCTCAGTGATGTTAAGTGAGACTGTGCATGATGAGGCTGGCACATTGTTGGCATTCAGTAAGTGTTCACTTCCATCCTTCTGTCACCCGCCTCTGTGCACTTCAGTTTTCTCATCTATGAAGTGGGGCTAGTAACGTCCACTTCCTCAGCTTGGAGGTCCATGCTCCAGGCAAGTTACTTGTAATTATTTGACTTATTCTCTGCTTTTCTCTCTGACTCCTCCAAACTTCTTTCTAGGAAGGAGCCATTTTATAGTTCAGTGACATGAGGTAGGTGAGGGGAAACCATTGCCGATCCCTTTTGCTATAGCTGGGCTACTGCTCCCCTGAGTGCTCTTGACAACAGACAAAGAGAAAGTCACTTATCTGAAACTGGCAGGCCCAGAGACCAAAGAACCCCAGCTGCTGGTGCCATGGCAGAGGGAGCTTCTGGCCTGGTTACTTTTGTGTCTCAGGTCAGGTAACTGGGGCCATGAGAGAGATCCAGGTTTGTTGAAGGCTTTGGACAGTGGACTACCGAGATGGGATTGTTTGTACTTAGCGAAGTGCTTGGTGTGGGAAGTGTCTGTGTTGAATTGCTCAGTAACAGTGGGCTTATTGTTCTTGGGCAATGGGTGGGAGGGCCAGTGCATGTGAGAGGATGACACTCCCCCTTCCCCAAACACACATGCAGACATTTTGTTATTGTTCCTTCAATCCTTAATGTTCTTCTGAGACACAGTCTTTGACCTCATGCTGTGCCTAGATCCTCAGGGCCTGGCTTAGGCAAGGATTTAGCTGTATAAACAGTTCTCTGCTGGGGACTACATCTTGAAATGCTGCCCCACCCAGGTCAGCTCCTGTATTCCTGTTAAACTGAAGGGCTGCCTGGGAATTTTCTGCTGACTTTTGGAGCTTCATTTTCAGGTTCTTTCCTCCCGCACTAGACCACTGTCTTCTCTTTGGGGAGAGAGCAGAGTCTAGGCCCAAAAAGAAGACCGTGAGTGCCCACTAACGATGAGCATCCAGTGGGCCTTCTGTGGCAGTGGGTCTGGGCCTGCAACGCATCTTGCACTCTTGGGTCCCAGATTAATCTAAGAGAGAACAAAGGGACCTTCTTTGATCAGGACTTCTATCTATCACCTTCAGGCCCCAGCTGTTACTACCCTTACTCCCTGCTACCTCTGACACATACAGAGAAAACAGGAGAGCATAGACCCACGGCCGTGTCCCCATGACTTACATTTTAAAAATTTCTAATTTTAAAATTTTTATTATTTTTTAACTTGAATTTTTTTTTTAATAGAGATGGTTTTACTATATTGCCCAGGCTGATCTCTAGCTCCTGACTTCAAGCTATCCTCCTACCTTGGCCTCCCTAAGTGTTGAGATTTACGGGTGTGAGCCTAATTTTGATTTTTAAACTTAATACATAATAATAAATGCATACATAATTTGTACATATTTATGGGGTACATAGCAGTACATACAATATATAGTGATCAGATCAGGGTAATTAGCATACTCATAATCTCAAACATTAATAATTTTTTTTCTTTTCTTGAGACAGGGTTTCACTCTGTTGCCCAGGCTGGAGTGCAGTAGCGCCATTCTCTTTCCTCAGCCTCCTGAGTAGCTTGGATTACAGGTGTGTGCCACAACACCCAGCTAATTTTTGTATTTTTAGTAGAGATGGGGTTTTGTCATGTTGGCCAGGCTGGTCTCGAACTCCTGACCTCAGGGGATCTGCCCGCCTTGGCCTCTCAAAGTGCTGGGATTACAGGCATGAGCCACTGTGCCTGGCCTGGTGTCTAACTTTCTATGCCTGGCTTATTTCATTTAACATAATGTTCTTCAGGCTTATTCATGTTGCTGCAAATGACAGGATTTCTTTTTCTTTTCTTTTTTTTTTTTTTTTGAAATGGGGGTCTCACTTTGTTGCCCAGGCTAGAGTGCAGTGGCACGATTTTGGTTCACTGCAACCTCCGCCCCCTGGGTTCAAGTGATTCTCCTGCCTCAGCCTTCCGAGTAGCTGGGATTACAGGCACATGCCACTACATTCAGCTAATTTTTGTATTTTTAGTAGAGATGGGGTTTCACCAAGTTAGCCAGGCTGGTTTTGAACTCCTGACCACAGGTGATCCGCCCACCTCAGCCTCCCAAAGTTCTGGGATTACACGCATGAGCCACCATACCTGGCCAGGATTTCATTTTTTTTTTTATGGCTGAATAATATTCCATTGGGTATATATGCCACATTTTCTTTATCCATTCATCTGGTTTTGGACATTTGGGTTGATTCCATACCTTGGCTATTGTGACGTAGTGATGCAATAAACATGAGGGTGCAGATATCTTTTTAATATACTGATTTTTTTTTCCTTTGGATAAATGCCTAGTAGTGGGATTGCTGGATCATATGGTAGTCCTATTTTTAGTTTTTTGAAGAACCTCCATAATGTTATCCATAGTGGTAGTACTGGTTTATATTTCTGCTAACAGGACTCACATTTTCTTCTGAGTTAAGTGGAGATAGGAATGGGAATTCATTTGTGTTTGTTTTTCTTTCCCATTTTTTTAAAACCTAAAATGGTTTATCTCCACAATGAAATTCAGGAAACCTCAGGCTGCTATCCCTGGGGAAGCAGCCACAGTGGAATGGCAGAAACCCTGAGTAGGAATTCAGGACAAACAGGTTCTGGTTGGGTTTCAGCTCACACCTTCAGATTTTAGGAGAGCCCTTGTAACAGGGTGATCCTCTAAGAGGGAGGAATCTTGGCCAACTCTAGCCTCTCTGACATGCTTATTCCTCACCCAGGATGGGCCCTCTTTACCAATTGATTAATTTAGGAAATATTTCTGTAAAAGATATTTGATTACCTACTTTGGGCCAGCACTGGGCTCCACCCTTGATCAGTGCCCTGAAGATGCTGGATTGGCATGACCTATAATTGACATGATCTGCACAAGACACTGGCTTCCTTCCTTTGAAAATTATTTCCAATATTGTGAATTAAAGGGAACTCGTAAGCTTTGGAATATGTCCCTGGAATCCCACCCCTTCCCCTTTACTTACTTTCTTTCCTGGATGTTTTTTTCCAAAAAGCTCAGTTCTGATCCCCTGCCCAGAACCTCTAGGCTCTGGCCACTGCCAACAGGATTAAGAAGGGCCCAACCTTCTAGCACAGCACAGCCTTCAGTGTCCTCCACCTACCTTCCTAGACTCTCCCCTCTCTTCACTTTACAGGCCTCATTCACCCTGGAGTAGGTTTACATATTGACTTCTAAAGGGGCCATCTGCATCCCTGCCTCTTTCTGGTCCATCCACACATGGTGTTTTCTCTACCTGAGACATTTGAGTGCTCTACTCCCTACCTGCACAGTCGTTCTTTTCCACAATCCAACTTCTCCTTTGGAAATCAGTGGAAACACTACTTTGAACTGTGATTCCTAATTTCCACGAAAGATTTCCTCTGTTTTTCTTTTATGGCACTGCTCAGGGTCTTTCTTGTACATTTTAGTTTTTCTGTTTTTCAGTGTCTTGAGATCAGGGACTGGTTCTGCTGCTCTGTTCCAACCATAGTTCTTAAACATTGTATTCCATTAATACTGGGTGAATTGAATGAATTTATAGGAGTTTATGGAGTTCCATGGATAGAATTTATGGAGTTCCATGGATAGAATTTTAAGTGGGAAGGATATACGAATTTGGATGGAGGAAAAATGCTTATTTGTTTTTTACCAACCTTTCATTTGTAATTTAGCCTTTTGTTCAATTATAAATATAGGCAAATAAAATAAAATAAAGGCAGCAGTAATAGCAGTACCCATGACTTTGTTACCAACTCTTAGGCTGTGGAGTGTTTTCCTGGATTCCACCATTTTTTTTAGTTTTCTTAATTAACTCATAGAAGTTTATGTAGAAACTATCTAATGTACATTTTGGTCTTGGTCTGTCACCCAGGCTGGAGTGTAGTGGCGTGATCTTGGCTCACTGCAACTTCTGCCTCCTGGGTTCAAGTGGTTCTCCTGCCTCAGCCTCTCGAGTAGCTGGGACTACAGATGTGCACCACCACACCTGGCTGATTTTTGTATTTTTAATAGAGATGGGGTTTCACCATTTTGGACAGGTTTGTCTTGAACTCTTGACCTCAAGTAATCTGCCCACATCAGCATCCCAAAGTGCTGGGATTACAGGCATGAGCTACCACACCCGGCCCCTAATGTACATATTTCTTTTATATCACAATTACTTATTGTGTATTTCTCAAAATATTATTTATGCTCAATATACTTTTGAAATTACAGTGGTAATAACCAACTAATAAGACCTAGTGCTAAGTAATTACTTAATGTGATAAGAAACACATATTATTAAATTTTGATAACTATTTCAATATAATTTTGTCTTATTGTATCTACTTTATTTCATACAGTTAACAAATATTCTGAGAAGGGGTCCATAGGCTTCATTAGACAGGCAAGAATGATTCATGGCACAAAAATGTCAAGATGTCAAATGTCCCCATCTTTGTATGTGTATACTATGCTATCTCTATCTCTGATATCCCCTTATTTGGTACCCATTTGTTTAGTCAGCATCTTGTGTGAGTACCCAGTGAGCCTTGAGAACTGGAGACAGAATTCTAAGTAAGAGGTAAACTTTGAGGTGAGAATGAGGTCTATTGTTCTAAAAAACCCACTGCCCTCTTTCTGTTCTCTCCTGTCCCTTCAGTCATTGGTGTTTTGAGGTTACCCTGACCCAGCTCAAGGGTTAGTTGAGGCTGGATGTAGCATGGTGCCCCTCAAATTCCAGGCTCCCTGGCCCCATCTTATTTTATGAGGGCCCATTTTATAAGGGTCACTGACTTGGCAGAAAGCCTAGGGTAGTACCAAATCAAAGTGGCTAACCTTGCCTTACTCCCACTGGGGTACTTGCCTTACTTGTTCCTGCCTTCAGGGCCTTTCCTGTCCCATTGTCAATCCTAAAATAGATTTCCTCCTTGGCTCCCTAGTGGGATTTATTTACAAAGTTGTTTTCTGGGCCTGATCCTCATCATAATTGTTTATATGGCAAGATGGCTGCCTGACCCCCTCTTCCCTGCTACCTGACCCCTGTGTTCAGGAAAGTCCTAGAGGTTCAAAGACTGATAAGGTTTAATGTCTTACTCACTCCATGGGAATTTGCATCTTTGCCAATTCTGTATATCTAGTGTTGTCCCTCAAAACTATAAGTAGTATGTGACCACCTTAGAAAATGTATATTAGATAGGTTTTTTTTTGTTTGTTTTTTAGTTTAAAGGGGAGAAAGCACATATAAGATCACCACCCCAAAACCAAGCCTGACTAATACTTGGACATGATTCCAATCATCTCTCGACGTATACATTTTACAAAGTTGAGCTCATGGGCTGTGTGAAATATTGTTTACAATTCCTCACTTAATATTACTAAGTGTCTTCCCTGGGCATGAAATCGTCTTCATAAAGATTTTGTAGCCGGGCGCGGTGGCTCAAGCCTGTAATCCCAGCACTTTGGGAGGCCGAGGCGGGTGGATCACGAGGTCGAGAGATCGAGACCATCCTGGTCAACATGGTGAAACCCCGTCTCTACTAAAAGTGCAAAAAATTAGCTGGGCATGGTGGCACGTGCCTGTAATCCCAGCTACTCAGGAGGCTGAGGCAGGAGAATTGCCTGAGCCCAGGAGGCGGAGGCTGCGGTGAGCCGAGATCGTGCCATTGCACTCCAGCCTGGGTAACAAGGGCGAAACTCCGTCTCAAAAAACAAAAACAAAAACAAAAACAAACAAAAAAAAAGATTTTGTATGACTATGTAACAAGCCATCTTGTGGCTGTATCATATATATGGTTTAAGCAAAATGTCTAACAACTAAAAATCAATTTTTGATTTCTTTCAATGGGAGACTGTTGTACTCTGTAAGAGGAATTTAACGTATTGGTTCACGTTGTGACGTTTGGATTTAGACCTACATTGAAACCCTGTATCCCCTACTTAATCTCAGTGTGACTTTAGACAAATACCTATTTCTTTGTCTTCAATGTAAAGATAATACTCTTCTTTACAGGATGATTATTGATATTAAATGGGCTAGTACATTTGAAGTACCTGGTGAGTAGCAAGTCTTAATACAGGAAAGCTGCTGCCTGTTACTATTGCTAGTGCTCCCATTACTACTGAGTTTTCAGCCAAAGGGACAAATCTCTAATTATGAAATTTCAACTGTCATTGACCTAGGCTAGTGGATCTATTTGTAAAGGTGGTGGGTATTTTTTCTAGTTCCCATGAAATCATGTGTGTTACTGTCTCTTATTTTGGTCTGGGCCTGTTTCTGGACCTTTGTACCCCCATTGACTTGGCTTTGGTAGGACCTCTATGCCACCCAGACTCACCTCTGCTGAGGCCCCTTTCCCATCTTGTGCCTAGGAAAGCCAATGAGACATAAATAGAGAAGCATTAACAATGCAAGGCAGCCTGTAGAACTACAGACATCAGCACTGAAATGGTCCTTGGACTATTTACCTAGTTTAATTGGCTGCCTTCCATCCCATTCCTGCCTTTGCACAGCTGAGGGACACTAAGGCCCAGGAAAAGGATAGGAGTCATCCAAGGCTGTAGATTTGACCAGTTGCATGTGAGGCTTGGAATCCAATGTTCTTCTTTGTTTTCAATTTTTAAGTTCAGTGGTACATGTGCAAGTTTATCATACAGGTAAACTTGGGTCATGGGGTTTTGTTGTACAGATCATTTTATCACCCAGGTATTAAGCCTAGTATCTATTAGTTATTAATGTTTTTTCCTGATCCTCTCCTGCCTCCCACCCTCTACTTTTTAGGTGTCCATGTGTTCTCATCCTTTAACTCACACTTGTAATGAGAACAAAGGGTATTATGCAACCTCTGCCTCCTGGGTTAAAGCAATTCTCATGCCTCAGCCACCAAAGTAGTTGGGATTACAGGTGTGCACCACCTTGCCTGGCTAATTTTTATATTTTTAGTGGAGACGGGGTTTCATTATATTGTCCAGGCTGGTCTTGAACTCCTGACCTCAAGAGATGCATCCACTGTGGCCTCCCAAAGTGCTGGGATTACAAGTGTGAGCCACCGTGCCCAGCCTGGCATTTGATTTTCTGTTCCTGCATTAGTTTGCTAAGGATAATGACCTCCAGCTCCATTCATGTTCCTGCAAAGGACATAATCTTGTTTTTTATTGCTGCATAGTATCATACATTTTCTTTATCCATTCTACCATTCATTGGCATTTAGGTTGATTCCATGTCATTGCTATTGTGAATAGTCCTGCAATGCACATGTGCATGCATGTATCTTTATGATAGAAAAATTTCTATTCCTTTGGGTATGTACCCAGTAATGACATTTCTGGGCTGAATGGTAGTTTGGTTTCCAGGTCTTTGAGAAATTACCACACTATTTTCTACCAGGGCTGAACTAATTTACACTCCCATCAACAGTGTATAAACATTCCCTTTTCTTTGCAATCTCACCAGCACCTTTTTTTTTTTTTTATTGCATTTTAGGTTTTGGGGTACATGTGAAGAACATGCAAGATTGTTGCATAGGTATACACATGGCAGTGTGATTTGCTGCCTTCCTCCCCCTCACCTATATCTGGCATTTTTCCCCATGCCATCCCCCCCAACTCCCCACCACCCACTGTCCCTCCCCTGTTTCCCCCCAACAGACCCCATTGTGTAGTGCTCCCCTCCCTGTGTCCATGTGTTCTCATTGTTCAACACCTGCCTATGAGTGAGAACATGTGGTGTTTGATTTTCTGCTCCTGTGTCAGTTTGCTGAGAATGATGGTTTCCAGGTTCATCCATGTCCCTACAAAGGACACAAAATCATTGTTTTTGATGGCTGCGTAATATTCCATGGTGTATATGTGCCACATTTTCCCTGTCCAGTCTATCATCAATGGGCATTTGGGTTGGTTCCAGGTATTTGCTATTGTAAACAGTGCTGCAATGGACATTCGTGTGCATGTGTCCTTATAGTAGAACGATTTATAATCCTTTGGATATATACTCAGTAATGGGATTGCTGGGTCAAATGGAATTTCTATTTCTAGGTCCTTGAGGAATCACCACACTGTCTTCCACAATGGTGGAATTAATTTACACTCTCACCAACAGTGTAAAAGTGTTCCTATTTCCCCACATCCTCTCCAGCATCTGTTGTCTCCAGATTTTTTAGTGATCGCCATTCTGACTGGCGTGAGATGGTATCTCAATGTAGTTTTGATTTGCATTTCTCTAATGATCAGTGATGATGAGCATTTTTTCATATGTTTGTTGGCCTCATGTATGTCTTCTTTTGTAAAGTGTCTGTTCATATCCTTCTCCCACTTTTGAATGGGCTTCTTTGTTTTTTTCTTGTAAATCTGTTTTAGTTCTTTGTAAATTCTGGATATCAACCCTTTGTCAGATGGGTAAACTGCAAATTTTTTTTTTTTTTTTTCTTTTTTTGAGACGGAGTTTCGCTCTTGTTACCCAGGCTGGAGTGCAATGGCGTGATCTCGGCTCACCGCAACCTCTGCCTCCTGGGCTCAGGCAATTCTCCTGCCTCAGCCTCCTGAGTAGCTGGGATTACAGGCACGCGCCACCATGCCCAGCTAGTTTTTTGTATTTTTAGTAGAGACGGGGTTTCACCATGTTGACCAGGATGGTCTCGATCTCTCGACCTCGTGATCCACCCGCCTCGGCCTCCCAAAGTGCTGGGATTACAGGCTTGAGCCACCGCGCCTGGCAACTGCAAAAATTTTTTCCCATTCTGTTGGTTGCTGATTCACTCTAATGACTGTTTCTTTTGCTGTGTAGAAGCTGTGGAGTTTGATTAGGTCCCATTTGTCTATTTTGGCTTTTGTGTGAGATGGTATCTCATTGTGGCTTTGATTTGCATTTCTCTAATGATGTTAATTTTTTTTTAATATGCTGCTTGGCCACATGTATGTCTTCTTTTGAAAGTGTCTGTTCATGTCATTTGCATACATTTTAACGGGGTTGTTTTTTTCTCATAAATTTGTTAAAGTTCCTTATAGATACTAGATATTAGACCTTTGTAAGTTGCATAGTTTGCAAATATTTTCTCTTGTGTAGGTTGCCTGTTTACTCTATTGATAGTTTCTTTTGCTCTGCAGAAGCTCTTTAGTTTAGTTAGATCCCCTTTCTCTAATAAATCATAAAAATAATAAGATTCCTAGGAATACAGCTAACTAGGGAGTGATTTTTGGCATTTTATTATTTTTGCTTTTGTTTCAGTTGCTTTTGGCATCTTTGTCATGAAATCTTTGTCCATTCCTATGTCCAGAATGGTATTGCCTAGGTTTTTTTTGAGAGTTTTTATACTTTTGAGTTTTACATGACATTTACATTTAAGTCTTTAATCCATCTAGAGTGGATTTTTATATATGGTATAAGGATGGGGTCCAGTTTCAATCTTCTGCATATGGCTAGCCAGTTATCCCAGCACCACTGATTGAATAGGGAGTCGTTTTTCCATTGCTTGTTTTTGTCAACTTTGTCAAAGATCAAGTGGTTGTAGATGTGCGGCCTTATTTTTGGGCTCTCTATTCTGCTCCATTGGTCTCTGTGTCTGTTTTTGTAGCAGTACAATGCTGATTTGGTTACCGTAGTCCTGTAGTATCATTTGAAATTGGGTAGCATGATGTCTCCAGCTTTGTTCGTCTTGCTTAGGATTGCTTTGGTTATTCCAGCTGTTTTTCTTTTTTTTTCATTTCCACATGAATTTTAAAATAGTTTTTTTCTAGTCCTATGAAGAATGTCATTGGTAGTTTAATAGGAATAGCATTGAATCTATTCTATAAATTGCTTTGGGCAGTATCACCATTTTAACATTTTTGATTCTTTCTATTCATGAGCATGGACTGTTTCTCCATTTATTTGTGTCGTCTCTTATTTCTTTAAGCAGTTGCTTATAGTCCTCCTTGCAGAGATCTTTCACCTCCCTAGTTAGCTGTATTCCTAGGCATTTTATTCTTTGTGACAGTTGTGAATGGGATTGCCTCCTTAATTTGGCTCTTGGCTTGACTGCTGTTGGTATATATGAATGCTAGTGACTTTTGTATGTTGATTTTTGTATACTGAGACTTTACTGAAATTGTTTATCAGATTAAGGAGATTTTGTGCTGAGACTATTGGGTTTTCTAGATATAGGATCATGCCATCTGCAAACAGGAATAGTTTGACCGCCTCTCCTCCTGCTTGGTTGCCCTTTATTTCTTTCTCTTGTTTGGTTGCTCTGGCCAGGATTTCCAATACTATACTGAATATGAGTGGTGAGAGAGGGCATTCTTGCCTTGTGTTGGTTTTAAAAGGGAATGCTTCCAGCTTTTGCCTATTTAGTATGATGTTGACTGCGGGTTTGTCAGATAGTTTTTATTATTTTGAGGTACTTTCCTTCATTACCTAGTTTATTGAGAACTTTTAACATGAAGGGGAGTTGGATTTTACTGAAAGCTTTTTGTGCCTTTATTGAGATTATCATGTGGAACTCGGTGCTCTTTATCCTGCTATTAATTTGCCTATGTAATTGTTTACCAGTGTTGTAGATAATCCAGGTTGTAAATCAGAGGTGAGAAGAGAACCCTGTGAGCTGAAATTGGCTAGTATAGATGGAGAGGCTTTCCTGGAAGAAGTACAGTTATCATTTGCTTGCTCTTAGTTGTAGGCTGATAGGCATTTTTTTTTTTTTTTTTTAATTGAGACAAAGTCTCACTTTGTTGCCCGGGTTGGAGTGCAGTGGTGTGATCTCGGCTCACCGAAACCTCTACCTTCTGGGTTCCAGTGATTCTTATGTCCCAGCCTCCCAAGTAGCTAGAACTACAGGTGCACATCACCATGCCCAGTTAATTTTTGTATTTGTAGTAGAGAAGGGGTTTTGCCATGTTGCCCAGTCTCATCTTGAGCTCC
Source organism: Saimiri boliviensis (assembly GCF_048565385.1). NCBI lineage: Eukaryota > Metazoa > Chordata > Mammalia > Primates > Cebidae > Saimiri > Saimiri boliviensis. The sequence goes on from NC_133470.1 coordinate 55,099,464, forward strand.
TAGCCTCAAGCAATCCACCCACCTCGACCTCCCAAATTTCTAGAATTATAGGCATGAGGCACTGTGCCCGGCCTACATTCTTGTCTGCTCCTTGGTAAGTATGGCTTCATGGCTGTATTGTTTGGTCTTCAATAAGCTGCTTGGGAGCAGGGGTTGTGTTTGGGTCAATATTCTCCCCTCTTCTCCATCAATATCTAAGTTGCTCTGGCTCTTAGCATCCTAGTTCCCTCCTCTGTGATTGAGCAGAAACACTTATCCCAGGCTCTGTTGAACACAGAGCCAGATGACTAACCTGCCTTCTTTGATCTCATCCTAGATCAGTGTGCGTGTGACCACCATGGATGCAGAGCTGGAGTTTGCCATCCAGCCCAATACAACTGGCAAGCAGCTATTTGACCAGGTAAGAGGGAGACTCCTAGCTTCCTCTCCTCCCAGTAGCTTCTACCACAATGCCGACCATCTATGCTTTTTGCCTCTTGTCAGAGAATCTCTCTGTTCACTCCAAGATAGGTCAAAATGAAGGCTGATTCCAGCCTTAATGTAAAAGGAGACAAAGTTTAACTTTGGATAAATGTTAACTCTCATCTGTATTAGCTACAGACAATAATTTTCCTACTCTACGTAATAAAAACTCAGAAGGCATACCCAAGCTGTCCTCAGATTTCTAGCCCTCTCCTACCCCTGTCTCCATTCTGCTCTTGTCTTTTCTCTCACCAGTCAGGAATGTTCACAGGAATAGAATTACCATTTGAACACAGCCTCCTTCTTTCTTTCTTCCTCTTCCCAACCCTGGGGAAGTTCTCACACAGTAGAAGGACACAGAGAGCAAAGAAGAAAGGGAAGCAAGAGGGCTTGGAAAATCCATCAGGGTGATATGCAGCCTCAACATTCTGGACAATAACTCACACCTCCACCTCATCAGAGGCAGGTGGAGAGATGGGATAATTGCCTGTCTGGTGAGGTCCCAGTCTCTGGAAATGGGAGCCTCATTTTTACTCCTAGAAGTCTGACTAGAGATGGCACATTCCCTTGAATGCTGTAAGTGTCTGTAGCTCCCATCTGTTTATTATAACATACAGTACATCCTTTCTGACAATAACGATTCACAATGAAAGGACACCCTTTTGTTTGGAGATGGGAATGACCTCTTCACTATGGCGACTAAGCAATTATCTTCATGGCATCCATGAATACTGTATACTAAGTATCGTGGTAAGCATTTGACTTCCACAAAGTTCTGTGAGTGCATGCATTAGTACTGACACATTTTACAGACAAGGACACAAAATCCTCATTTTCCTAGTTAGACCTTGGGAAAATTATTGAACTCTGTGGGTTGGTATCCCCATCCAAAAAAAAAAAAAATCTGTTACTTACCTCACAGGATTTTTGTGAGTGTATTATGTTTTATATCTTACCTGTTACTCAAAAAACTGATTATAGAGGGATATAAAGATGCCTAATCCAAAAGATAAATTATAAATAGATGAAAAAGATAAGAAAACACAAAGAGGGAAGAAAGTGTTAGCTGGAAGAAAGCATCCAGTATATAGTAGAGAAGTAATAAATGATAGATTCCTTTCTAATATTATGATGCTTCTTGTATTATTAATTGAGCTGGAGTTAACCTGACGTAGTGGCTTGTGCCTGTAATCCTAACACTGAGATGAGAGGATCACTTGAGCCTAGGGGTTTGAGACCAGCCTGAGTAACATAGCAAGACACTGTCTCTACAAAAAATTTAAAAATTAGCCTGGAATAGTGGTATACACCTATAGTCCCAGCTACTCAGGAGTTTGAGGCAGGAGGGTTGCCCAAGTCCAGGAGTTAGAGGTTACTGGGAGCTATGATTGCGCCACTGTATTTCAGCCTAGGTGACAGAATAAGACTCTGTCTCTAGAAGAAAGAAAAAGAAAATAAACAAAATAGTAAAGAAAAATAATCTAGAATTGAGAGAGTCAGGAGATGGGCTTAATGATCCTCAGAATATCTAACTTTAGGTTAAGATGGAAATTACTTCTCTGGAGTTTGTTTTGTGTTTGTTTTACTTTGAATGGCAAAGTATAATCATCGCTACTTAATTTGTGAAACTACAAATTAGTCTGAGGAATATATAAATACAAGTTTATTACAATTAAAGTGATATACTTGCATTCATAGAGCTCACAAGTGATTACAGTGCTAGTCTGGAATGACTAAATGCATTCTAATTATAATTGTGTTTTGCATTTTCCCTTCACATGCAGGTTATATTAGAGAACTTTTAAAGGGACAGCCTAGTGAAATCAAAAGGGCATGGATAGAGTTATGAATCTTGGGCCCTAAGGCTGGCTCTGTCACTAACTCACTGTGATACAAACATTTCCTTTCTTTGGGTCTCAGTTTCTCATCTGTACAATGCCTAAGTTGTTTCTCAAATCTGTTATATCTAAAAAAATTATCTCTGGCATTTATTTGTGCATTCTATATCTCTTTCTCTCCCATTTCTGTTCCCAGTATTGGGAATTCAGACAATCCTTTTCTGTACAAAGGAGGGAAATGCCTCACTTGAGTATGACCAGCTGCTGTCATATGTGAGGGGGTAGGACTAGTTGGCAGGGGGATCATCTCTTCCTTGACAGGCTTTTTACTGTCTCTAAGACAAAAAGAAGGAGGTGTCCATAGAACACATAGGCTTTTGGGCCCTTTGCTTTAGACAGCAGTATCATTCTGGATAGCAACTATTTGAGGGGGAGGGGATCAGTCAGTGCAGATTTTACGGATCAGCTGGGAGCCAGAGGCTCCTTTGACATTTACCTGTACTCCTTCCAGGAGCCCTGATTCTACTCATTCCCCGCTCCCACACCAGATGATGCCATCCCCTACCTTCAACACTGGGGCTTTGTACATTTGCATTGCAGGGGGACGGCTTGGAGGGTGAGGAAGGCATGATTTGGAGCCTGGGGCAGAAACATTATTGAACAAAGAGGTTTATTAACTTCAAAAAGCCTCAGTGCCTGGTAGTGTTTTGTTGGTGTTGGTTTGGTTTGTGTGCTGTGGGGGTGGTTTTAAGGGAAGCCTAGATAGTAGGGAACCCTGGCCAGATTCATATGTTAGTTCTGAATGCTATTGCTTCCCAAACAAAGCCTTTGAGAGACTTGGAAACCAAGAAGTCTATGACTTCCCATCAGTGTTATCTTGAGAAGTATTATTTGTTGAGCCCTACTGTGGACTATCCCTGGCTAGGTGCTTTAATCCTCACAATGATCCTCCCTCTGTGAGGTGAAAGAACATACCCTAGTCATGTAGTTAGTAAGTTGTGATACAGAATTTTGAATACATCTGTGATCACAAAACTGTACTTTTCCTGCACTGCACTACTCTGTTTGGGATGATTGAGAGTATTTACCTTAGAGAAGACTCAAAGAAGATACACTTTCTGTCTTCAGACCGCTGAAGGACTGTCATAAGAAGGACGAGGGCAGTCATGTTCTGTGGGTCAGAGGGACAGAGGTGGATCCCATAGGTGAAAAAATACAGGGAAAAAGATTTGAACTCAAGGAATTGAGCATTTGGCCCTCTTGAAACCAAGGCAGGTCAGCTCAGGAATCAGTAGAGGTAGTAGATGTATATGTTCATAGGCAGTTGGGGAATGCTAGCTCTTCTCTCTCTAACTTGATGAGGAATAAGGGAGGAAGTCTGTTCCGTCTGGCCCTTGGGACCCATCATTCAAGAAGGTCCTCCTGGTGGAGCCTGGGCCTGGGAGGAAGGAGCTAGACTATTTGAGAGGAATTGGCAAAAGCTCTACAGCCATCCTGGAACCCAGCAGTCATTTGGCGGATGACCACAGAGGAAGCCAATCAGAGAGGAAGTACTCCTTGGCACAAGCAATAAACAATAGGCAACAATGGGATGCCATAGCATGAAGAGGTCCAGGGCCTGGTGGGAAAGGAAAGTAGGGCTCACATTTCCTCTCATTTACCTGTCTTCTTTTGAGTGTGCTTACAGCTGGAGGGGAGAGAGAACATGGTTTGCTACAGTGATTCTTTCACTTGCTTGGGCTTCTAAAGTTTTTGATCTTTGATTAACTAGGTGCCACTAAAAGGCAGTGCTCAGAGATGGAGGTGAAATCTCAAAGCATCGATTCGTTCATCTATTCACTGATTCATTCAATATTGACTGAATGTCTACTCTGTCAAACACCATCTCTGTTCTTCAGGAACTGGGAGTTCCTTACCTATAAAGGCATACAAAGGCACATGCAACTTTCCACCCAGAAGGAATGAAATAAACTGCGTTGAGGCTCAGATCGCATAGGGTGGTATATAAAGCATAGGATTTAGAATCAGCCTTGAGTTTGAATTCTGTCCTGTTACTTAGTTGTGTGACCTTGGATGACTCATTTAGCCTCTCAGTACTTTCCTTTCCTTAGTAAAATGATAATCATGCTAATCTCAGAGATTTTGTGATTTAATCCCCAAATAAGTAAAGTGCCTGGTGCATACCAAGCATTCTAATATTGGTGATTCTTTTTAAGGACTAAATAAGTAGGTGGCATTGCCCTGAGAGTTCAGATGAGGGAGCTATGAAGTCAGGAATTTTTCTGGCTCAGTGAAGTGCTTAGGACTTTACTGTTCATTGAGGACAGCAAACCTTTTTTTTTTTCTTTTTCTTTTTTTTATTTCATAAAATAACTAATATCTATTATTATAGTAGGAGGACCTCCATCTTATAAATAAGGAACTGAAGCTTACAGAGGTGAAATTATCTGTTTAAGGTCATATAGCTAGGAAATGGTATAGCTGTGGCTTAAACCAGGGCACATGGCATTTCCAGCTTTCCCAATGCTTTTTATCAGCTGTCCTCTGGAACTTTCTTCCACTTTACCTGCTTCTAAAACTTACAACCCTTGCTAGTTTGGGCATGGTGGCTCATGCCTGTAATCCTAGTGCTTTGTGAGGCCAAGGTGAGAGGATCACTTGAGGCTAGGAGTTTGAGACCAGCCTGGGCAACATAGCGAAAACTCATCTCTACAAAAACTTAAAAACTAGCTGGGCATGGTGGTGCATGCCTGTAGTCCTAGTTACTTGACTGGCGGAGGCTGGAGGATCACTTGAGTCCAGGAGTTCAAGGTTACAGTGAGCTATGATTGGGCCACTGCACTCCATCTTGGGTAATAGCAAGTCCCTATTGAAAAAAAAAAAAAAAAAAAAAAAAAAAAGATAAAAAGAAAGAATCTTAGAATCTAGGCTGAGTATGTTCTCTGCTATAGAGTAAGTAGGTGGCCACATGACTACAGGCAATGTGGAATAACAGAAACAGCAGTAGTGGTAGCCCATCTTGGTGCTTTCCAGTGGTGCAGTGATTTGCTTTCAGGTGGGTGGCTGATGTAGATGCTGCGAAACCTGTCATGGTATCTCGAGGGCCTCAGGTGTTTGGGCATTGATGCAGTTTTGCACATTGTTTTTCACACAGTTCTTCTCTTGTGACTCCAGCATTATTTCCTCATTCTCCTCTAGGTGTGTGTGTGTGTGTGTGTGTGTGTGTCTGTGTGTGTGTATGTGTGTGTGTGTGTGTTTCTTTTTTGGAGAGATGGGGTCTACTCTGTCACCTAGGCTGGAGTGTAGTCGTTTGATCTCACTGCAACCATCACCCCCCGCCCCCACCCCCAGTCTCAAGTGATCCTCTCACTTCAGCCTCCTGAGTAGCTGGGCCCACAGGTGCCCACACCAGCTATCTTTTTGTATTTTTAGTGGAAATGGGGTCTCACCATGTTGCCTAGGCTGGTCTTAAACTCCTGAGCTCAAAGGATCTGCCTGCCTCGGCCTCCCAAAATACTGGGATTACAGGCATGAGCCACTGTGCCTGGCCATGCTCTGGGAGATTCAAGAAGAGAATCTCTGGGCTCCTAAGCTGACCTGATCTTCCCTCCCCTCTACAGACCTCAGATATAGGTTGCCTCCACATGCCAAAAGGAAGTAAAGGTTTTTTTTTTTTTTTTTTTTTTTTCTTACTTCCAGAACCTTCTGATACTTAATGAAGGTTTACTCAGAAGCAGATCTTTTCTTTTCACTGGACCTCAGTTTTCCAGTTTATGTTGCTTGAATCCTGTAACTCTCCACAGTCATGGAGCTGAGTAGAATACACAGCCTCCAGTTTCTTAAGCTAGTGTCTTAAAAACTGAAGTCCTAGTTTCTTTAGGTGTATGTGGCAGGTTCCAGGAGGGACACAAAGCTGTGAGATGAATGTGATTTAGTATTCTAGAGCATTAATTTTACTTGTAATAATTTTAAAAATTCATTATTTATGGAGTAGAATATAGAATTTGCACAAATAATGAAGACTAAACCTGAGGCTTCAAATAAATTATAGCTGCCTTTCAGCCATCTACCTATTATCTCCCCCTGCCACATCCTCTGTGTTCCTTGGGTATATCCACTCATTATTTTCTGCTGCTTCAGGATTTTTTCCATGGCAGTTTTGAGAAATACTGGCTAAGATCAGATAAGCTGGCTGTCAGGTCAAAAGGAGCCAATAAAGAATTTTCTTTTTCCTCAGGGATAGAGCCATTTCTTAGAGAGGAATGATAAGGACCCTAGTCACTGGAGCCACAGAGGTTATTACTGGAACTGGAAGCTAGATGCTAAGCTCTCACTTGAAAATAAGATTTCTCTTTCCTCTGGAATGGAGGTCCCAACTGGAAGCAAAGCTGAAAGCCAGAAAATCTTTGCTTGGAAAAGGGATTTAGAGTTGCCTGATAAAATGGTTCACAGCACCCTCATGGGCCTTAGAGATTTCCTTGTAGCCTGGAGTCAGAAGTCATCCATTTTTGTTCTTTGTTCTTTTTCAGTTTCAACTCTGATTTCAGACCATATTTCCTTCCTGCCACATCCTCAATTTCTCACTTTGGGACTTCAGTGCAGGCTTAGAGGTATTACTCATCTCTTTAAGCCCTAGAGCCTAAGGAAGTGGAAAATTTATCTTTCTGGTTTCTTTATGTTCACAAAGGAAGAGACAGTGCTCAAAGAGATCAAAACCCCCCACTGAGCCAGAATTCTGTTTTGTTTTGTTTTGGTGTGTTTTTTTTTTTTTTTTTTTTTTTTTTGACGCTGCTTTAGGTTTTACTTTGTCCAACTTCTCAGAGTTACTCTGGATCTCAGAAATACTTTAGTCACCATGATCCTCCTTCTCTTATCATAGCCCTACCCCCATCCAATAGTGAAACAGACAATGTGGTATAAAAAGAGGCTAAGGGGCTCACTCCTGGGATTCTGGGACTGGCTGCTTAGTCTGTGCTTACCTCACATCCTTTCAGTGTTGGAGTCTCTGAGCCTCTACAATTAGTCTGTTACTACAGGTAAAGGTCAATTGCTGCATGTCTGAGACCATTTTATGTTCTTACAACAGAAGACCTGAGGCTACGTACTTTATAAAGAAAAGAGGTTTATTTGTCTCATAATTGTGGTGGCTGGAAAGTCCAAGAGCATGGCACTAGCACCTGGTCAGCCTCTGGTGAGGGCCTTTGTGCTGCTTCGTAATGTAACAAAAGGTCAAGTAATTCATAGGGACAGGGTCCCCATGACCGAAACACCTCTTATTACATACCACCTCTTAATGATTCAACCTCCCAGCACTGCCACTTACAATGAAGCATCAGCATGAATTTTGGTGGGGACAAACCACATCCAACCCATAGCTCTGCTCTGGTACTTCTGTTCCCAGTCTGTTCTCCCCTACATGACCTAATATCCTGGCCCATATGGTCCAGCTTTTCTTCAGCATCTTTAGTGGGTCTTCTCTCTCTCTCTCTCGGCTAGAGTGTTTCTTGGATCTTGCCTCTTCCCACCAATTGCATCTGGACACACTATTCTTCTGCAACCCTATGGAAAATGATTAGAACTGCTAATTAGGCCTTAGGCCCTATTTAAGATCTAGGATGAGATAAGAGGTGCTTTAAAAAATATTTTCTATTCACAACCATCCACTACCTCCATCCTCTCCAAAAAGCCAATATTACATTTCAATGTAAACATTCATATTTCTCCATCTGAAACTTTCTGACAGTTCCTGCTGCCTATTGACTTAAGAGTCAGGGACTCACCTGGCCACTGAATTCTGGCAGGCTTTTGAACTTTCCCCATTACCTCCCATCCCCACTGATCTTTTCTAAACATGTTTCTAATTATCCAAATCAACAAAAGGTAGTTGTGAAATGGGATTGTTTTTATTAACCATTTGCAAAATAACCTTGTAACATAATCAGTACAATGATAGAATGTAAGAGAAGAAAGAGATCATTGAAGCCATTTTGGATAGATAAGGAAGCTGAGGCCCAGAGAGGAAATGTCCTACCTTAATATCACACAGCTAATTGGAGACAGAAGTGAACATTTTGCCCAGGTTTCCTGATAATTGATCCAAGCTACAAATGGGAAGGGTGACCTGGTGAGCAATGAAGGTTGATGAGTTGGAGGACATGGCTTCTCCCCAAAGTGGTTGTTGGTTTGGTGTAGTGGGAATGCCAGGAAGCATATCTCAATGCAGAAGTGATCAAAGTTTATTATCTGGATAGTATACTTGGGCCAAAAGAGAGACAAGGCAATTAATCTCTTGAGAAGCCCAGGAGTTCTAAGCTCATATGAGCACTTGGCATTAGGAGATAGCATGCTAGAGAAGAAAACGTACAAGCTTTAGAGTCAGACACATCAGGGTTCTATATGGCTCTGTAATTTTAGATGTATTACCTCTCTAAGCTTTAGTTCCTCATCTATAATATGGGTATAATTGCTCTCTCACAGGGTTGTTTACTGTTCAGTGCCTGCCACATGATTGGTGCTTAGTAAATATGAGCTACTTTTTTCCTTGGGGCCTCTGAGCTCTAGATTGTAAACTCGGTGTGACTGTGGGTCCTGACTTTGGATACATAATAGAAACTTTGCAGATACAGTGTTGGCGTGTATATGTGTATCTTTGTGTGTGTGTGTGTGTGTGTGTGTGTGTGTGAGAGAGAGAGAGAGAGAGAGAGAGAGTGTGTTGAAGGGAGATAATAATTTGCTCATAAGGGAAGGACATCAGCAACACTGGGTCCTTGTTCCCTGCTTCCATCTCCAAGTATATTTCTGTGATTCTTTACCCAACTTACCCTAAACTTCCACTTGCATCCTTCCCCTAAAAAAACAAAATAAAGAAGACTGCTTAATACCAGCCTGACCTCATTAGGATGTGGCTCAGCTTCACCACTGCCATCGACAGTGGTGGGTATGCTGGGGTTGAGCTGACAGCCAGACCATTAACATGCTAATGTCAGGGACTAGAGAACAGAGCTCATCTGTCTTCTCTTGGCAAGCCTCCCTTTCCTACCCACTGTTCAGCCAGGAGGCTCAGGACAACAGGGGATGCCTCAGCTACTACACTGAGAGACTTTCCCTATTTCTACCCTCATTTCCACCCTAAACCTGTGTAAGAGTAATCATGACTGGACTCTTATCAGAGTTGAAAAAAATCTTCTCAGAACCCAGACACACCACGGTTTCAGGATCCTTCACAGTCTCTACTTTGTCTTCTCAAACATTCTTTATTTTGGGTATTGTAAATGGAACTCAGTCTTAAGGGTATGGGTATTAACCCCACTTGCTAAGGATAAAGGATAATATATGGGAGCAACCCAAGAGAACAAAATGCAGGAGTTAATCCAACCATCTTCACCTTCAGGCTTTAATCCATCATGGAAGTGGGAACTGGCAGGACATTTTAGAGGGAGGGAGGAGGTGTTAGAAATTACTGGATATGCATGGATTTGGAGTCAAACAGACCTGGTTTGAACCCTAATTCTGTCACTCACAACCTGAACGTTGGGCAAATTATTTTATTTCTTTGAACCTCATTTTTGATATCTATCAAATGGACCTAATTGTAAGTGTATCATAGGGCTATTGTGAAAATTAAAGGAGATGATGGATGTAGGGTTCTTGGTATGTGTCAGTGCTCATAAGTAATGACTCCTTTCCTACCAGCAGTACTTAGTGCAGAGAGGTGCCAACATCAGTTCTTCATTGCTGCTTGAGTGTATTTTCTTGCTAGACTCTGAGCACCTTAAACCCTTTAATAGCAGAGATCATATTGGCTTCAAACTTTGTGTCCTCTGTGCCTCGTACAAGGGAGGTATTCAATCAATGATTGGTTGTTTTGGTTTTCTCTTCTAGGTGGTGAAAACTATTGGCTTGAGGGAAGTTTGGTTCTTTGGTCTGCAGTACCAGGACACTAAAGGTTTCTCCACCTGGCTGAAACTCAATAAGAAGGTAACTGCTTATTCCTCTGTTGGATTTAGAATTATTTTCTTTTCCAGAACTTTCCTGGGAGGGTACCATGTGCTAGTTGGCAAATCGTGGATACTTAGGACGATGTTCATGAATGGGTGGTCTGCTGACCACCTGGATCAGAATAAAGACAGAGGATTCAGCCAAAGCAGAGCTCTTGCTCTGTCTCCATTTTGACTTCTAACAGTGAGAATGGCCAGCATTCAAAGAAGAAGAGACTCTTTCCTTTCTACTGGGAACTCTATCTTGAACTTTATTTTGTTTTGGATCTAATCCATTTGTGGCTCTTCAAGAAAGGATTGGTATTCCCTTCATCTCTTCCAACTCAATGGCTTTAGGAGATTTGTTAAAAAGAGCCACAGATTCTTGAACTAGAAAAAAAATCTGAAAGATCTCACAGTCTTATGCTGCCCCTACTCCAGCATTCAACTGATGCGTGAACCCCATACAGATGTTTCCCTCTTTCTTGGTCTTTTACCTCAACTGGACCCCAAATGGGATAGTTTGAGTCCATGCAAGCTCTCCAGCACCCGAAGCAGCATCTCCACAGGAATTTGGTAGCCTTCCATCTTCGTATCCACAAACTGGCTGGCCTTGTCCTTAGAAGTCTCCATACTGTCCTGAAGTTTGCTTCTCTGACCTTGTCTAGGAGTAGGTACCCCACCTTCTGCTGGTAGAGTCTTATTTTCCTAGAGTTGAGTATTTTTCTGGACAAGTGTTGAGCCAGTCTAGTAGTCCTTTTCAGGCTTTAAAAGGTGATCTAAATTGTGCTCTTGTCTAGCCAATTCTTCATCCTCAGTCATACATCCTAGTCCTTACTTTGCTAATTTATGAAGTTGGAGGAGACTTAGAAGACGAGCTTAAAAGAAGAGCTTATGCCTACCCTCAGAATTTGGGGTAGTTGGATATAGTCAGATAAAAGTGGTTTGAAGACTTCTGATCATCAGTTGGTATTAAGGTAATTTTAGGAAGAAATTCCCAACTGAAAGTGATTACAGGCATGGAATTCAGTCCTCAATGAAACTAATGTATTGTTTTTCTTAATTGCCAGGAGGGTTGCCATCCAGCTCTTTAAGATTATGCAAATTGATGACCTTTCAGTGTTTCTTCTCAACCTACAGCCACTCCATCACCCTTAAAACTTATTTTTTGAGCGCTCATAACCCTTACTGCTCCCAGGTGACTGCCCAGGATGTGCGGAAGGAAAGCCCCCTGCTCTTTAAGTTCCGTGCCAAGTTCTACCCTGAGGATGTGTCTGAGGAATTGATCCAGGACATCACTCAGCGCCTGTTCTTTCTGCAAGTGAAAGAGGGCATTCTCAATGATGATATTTACTGCCCGCCTGAGACTGCTGTGCTGCTGGCCTCGTATGCTGTCCAGTCTAAGTATGGCGACTTCAATAAGGAGGTGCATAAGTCTGGCTACCTGGCCGGAGACAAGTTGCTACCGCAGAGGTGAGGTGGTTCCCTGCCCTCCTTTGCCTTGGCCAGAAGGGGCTGCAGCCCACAGCTGACCAATTTCTGCCCCACAGGGGATGCCAGATCTATTCCGCTTCATTAGGGTCTGTCTGAAGTCTGTGTTATGCTGCTCAAGAGACATTTGCATGTAGTGTCATACTCTGTTGTTATTTTTCTGCCTTTCCAAAGAAAAAGCCTTTTCCCTCTTCTGTCTACCTGATTACAGAACTTTATTATCCTGGAGGCAGGTGCTTATATAGAACCAGAGGTTCAGCAATTTCTTTCACCCCTCCCTGGTTCGATTTTCTCAGTTCTTTTTACTGAAGGAAGATCTTAGAATTTCACAGGGGAGAGAGAGAAATACACAAACCAGGGACAAGGGGAACTCAGATAGTCTTTTAATATTGACAACTAGTGTACAGAGCTTTCTTGCTTTGTAAACTTCAAAGGTGAAAGCTCTGAAACACTCATTTTTGTTTCTGTGTCACAATAACACACAAAACGAACAAAGCAGGCATTGTCCTGATTTCCTGGCTGAGAACATAGAGGTGCAGAGGTACTCACACTGATTTTCCACATCTGCTGCAGTTCATCTGAGGCAGAGCCAGAGCCACACCTGGGACCTTAGCATCTTAATATTTTAGCACTGACTTTTTTCCTGCTATACCCAATGGCCATTTCCATAGTCTTTTGGATTAGAAGGAAAAGCTTTGCTTCATTCTGGGAGCCACGGTCCCATTGGAACTATAGCATATATGCACAACACCCATAAGATATTAGGGATATTGGTTGTATCCTGGGGACTCTACCAGAGTCATTGCTGTGATATCTGAGAGGGCATGTTTAAAGCAAACCTTTTTTATAATCTGGTAGGTCTGGAGGTTGGACCTGTTAGTTTTTCTCAAAGCTATTAGGACTCAATTCTTTGCTCTGTAGCAAAGGCCATCCTTTCATCTCTCAGCAGTATTCTTATAAACATAGGCTGTTTGTCCCAAGACGATCTAGGAGAGAGTGTACCTGGCTCCATGAGGTCCATCCCTACTGTTAGCCTCTAAAGTCAGCACAAACTCCTGATACATTACTGCTGTGCTTCGGGACTACAGCACTTCATTTGATTTGGTGGATAAAGGTACAAAGGAAGATGTTCCCCTTGTTGTTTTTGATCATCCAGTGTTGTAGCTCTCTTACCTTTCAGGCAATTCCTTGTGTCTAGTTTTATACATTCTTGCTATAATTTCAGTCCACTTCCAGTGTGATCTCAATTGGTTGACTCTGCATCTTCTTTGCATCAACCCTGTCGAAAGCTAAATGGGCTTCCCTTCTCTCCTGCACAGGGGCTTTGTGCTTTTAGTTAATCATCACTCATTGTCTTTCCAGAGTCCTGGAACAGCACAAACTCAACAAGGACCAGTGGGAGGAGCGGATCCAGGTGTGGCATGAGGAACACCGTGGCATGCTCAGGTAAGCTTGCCCCAGCAGTGGTGGGCCTCACTTCCCGTACAGGGAGAATGATAATGTGTTCTGGGAAGAAGAGACAGACGACAAGGGACATTGGTAGATGTAGGAGAAGGAGGAAACTGGGACAATAGAAGGCAAACTGGGACCATTACAAGGCTGTTTTTTGTTTGCTTGTTTTGTTGAATGGTGGTAACTGGTAGCCCAAACAGTTTTGACAATCAAGAAATGGAGGGGACCTCAGGGTGTCCAGGAAGCTGATGGGCCACCGAGGACTACCCCACTCCTCGCCAGAAGGAAATGAGGGAGGAGCCCTTAAACATGGCAAAGCATTTTTGAGGGTTGTCTAGTTGCAGAACAAATATCATTTTGCCATCACTACATTCTGATCCCTGCTAAGAATGTACCTGTATAAGAGGCTGTCATAATGAACGAGAGAAAGAAAATTGCTTCTATGGCAGCCAAGATGCCAGAGGCCAGCAAGGGTCAGTCCATCTTTATTCCCTTTGGGAGCATAGACCCTAGGTTTTTGCTAGGAGATTTTGCTTTGCAAAAGTCATGTTGTGCTCTGTTCTCCATCATCTGCTTGCTTTTTGTCCCCTTTCCCACTCCTAACAGCAAAATCCTTGTCAGAAGTACAGTGCAAGCAGGCTTTCTATCTCCCTGGGTCTGACTCACAGGCTCCCTTTTTGACCCGCAACTCTGTGTCATTTAGGGAGGATGCTGTCCTGGAATATCTGAAGATTGCTCAAGATCTGGAGATGTATGGTGTGAACTATTTCAGCATCAAGAACAAGAAAGGCTCAGAGCTGTGGCTGGGGGTAGATGCCCTGGGTCTCAACATCTATGAGCAGAATGACAGGTATATCTCAGATCTCTTTTAGTTTATTTAGGTCACTTTAACATCTAGGGTTCACCTTTCACCAAGGAGCAGGGCCATACCTCTTGAGTCTCACCTCGGTTCTTTTTTCTACCTAATTTAGTCCAGCCCAGATGATTTTACAACTTCCCTTAGGCCTCTAAACCCTGTATTGACTAGACTCACACTGTCAACTACAATAGCCACCAGCCACATGGGGGCTACTGAACCCTTGAAATGCAGCTACTTTGAATTAAGATCCAGCCCAGATGATTTTACAACTTCCCTTAGGCCTCTAAACCCTGTATTGACTAGACTCACACTGTCAACTACAATAGCCACCAGCCACATGGGGGCTACTGAACCCTAGAAATGCAGCTACTTTGAATTAAGATGTGCTGTAAGTATAAACTACACACTGGACTTTGTGTAAAAAACATAATGCAAAGACTTAGTGTAAAAAACAGAATGTAAAATGTCTCAATATTAAAAAAAAATTTACATGTTCAAATGACAATATTTTAGATATATGGGGTTATTAAACTTACTATAATTTTATTACATCTATTTCTTTTTACTTATTTTCATATGGCTACCAGAAAACTTAAAATTATATATGTGGCTGGGTGTCGTGTCTCACACCTGTAATTCCAGCACTTTGGGAGGCTGAGGAGATCACCTGAGATTGGGAGTTTGAGACTAGCCTGACCAACATGGAGAAACCCTGTCTCTACTAAAAATACAAAATTAGCCCAGCATGGTGGCACATGCCTATAATCCCAGTTACTCAGGAGGCTGAGGCAGGAGAATTGCTTGAACCCAGGAGGCGGAAGTTGTAGTGAGCCGAGATCGCGCCATTGCACTCCAGCCTGGGCAACAAGAGCAAAACTCTGTCTCAAAAAAAAAAAAATTATATATGTGACACTCATTATGTTTTTATCAGATCATGCAGGCCTAGCTTATCTTACTGGGATATGTAATTGGCCTCATATGATGATTATATGTCTTTTGACCTGTAATCCACTCACTGTAGTCTTATCTCACTTGCCTATATTTTTCAGTTGGTGTGCTCTTGGTGAGGATGGAGATCAATAGATTATTGTTCCACATAACTCCTGAATCTTGGAGTTCATACATAACTCCTGAATCTTGGAGTTCATTATTTACCTTCTCTCTAACTTTTGTAAGCTTGGATAGAAGAGACTCAGTTAAATAGGGCTGGGATTTCCCTTGAGGAGTTGTCACAAGTTCCATGCCTCAAACAAAAACATAACGAAACAAACTTGAGACAAGAAATCATATGTTAGTTGTATCAGGAGATCCTTTAGTGAACTCTCAGTGCTGGCAACTGACCTGGTGGCATGTGATGACACTGGCTGAGCTGGCACTGAGTCTGCCTCCTCCAGAGAGAAGTGTTTGTTTGGCCAGGCTCAATGGCTCATGCCTGTAATCCCAGGACTTTGGGAGACTGAGGCAGGAGGATTGCTTGAGCCCAAGAGTTCAAGACCAGCCTGGGTAACATAGTAAGACCTCATCTCTATATATTTTTTAAAAAAGAGATAGAAACACAGAAGCTTGGGTGTGACAGTGAGGGCAAGCCACCAGTTCTCTATGTCCTTCTTGTCTGACCCTTGTCCTGATGTTATTGGTTTCCATTTCTACAGACTGACTCCTAAGATAGGCTTCCCCTGGAGTGAAATCAGGAACATCTCTTTCAATGATAAGAAATTTGTCATCAAGCCCATTGACAAAAAAGCCCCGGTGAGTGATTCCTCCTTCTGATCAAGACAGGTATTTGCCAAGGCCTGCATAATGAGCAATCATGCTATTCCATTTTTGTCTTCCTTTTCTGATGTGTGTGTGTGTATGTGCGCACACATGCGCACATGTGCACGTGCATGAACAGGAAACACAAATAGAGATTGGGAATGGAGGGGGATGTTGAAGCCAAGAAATGGCCAGCAGACATTCTGTACCTGTTACCACTGTGCTACTTATCTCCCTCACTGTGGATGAAGGAGAGCCACAGGCAGTCTTAAGTACTGCTTCTTAGCTATTATCTCTGCTGCACTGAGGTTCTAGGGTGGAAACAGAATGCATCTCATATTTCCAAGCCCCTGGGTTCCAAAAGTGGACACTGTTCACATATTTGATTTTTTTTTTTAAGATGGACTGTTGCTCTGTCGCTCAGGCTGGGGTGCGGTGGCATGATATGGGCTCATTGCAACCTCGGCCTCTCAAGTACCTGGGATTACCGGTGTGTGCCGCCATGCCCGGCTGATTTTTGTAGTTTTAGTAGAGACAGGGCTTTCGTGTTGGCCAGGCTGGTCTTGAACTCCTGACCTCAGGTGATCCGCCCACCTTGGCCTCCCAAAGTGCTGGGATTACAGGCATGAGCCACCGCGCCCAGCCTTTGATTTCTTTTTTATTGTGGAGGAAGGGCTCTGGCCAGAGAAGTTCAAATCCAAAGATGATCCTCCAAACTTCTTGGTAGGACTTTACTGCTGCCCTCTCAGACTTTTCTCCAGAGCAATCCAAGACCAAGATAGTGCTTTAAGATCACTCATTTCTCTAACACACTTGCTACACTTCTTACCCACTTAGTTGCCTGCAGCTGACAAGCCCAGACAGCTGGTGATTGTGGGTAGAGTGGAAAACAGAGCTGAGGATCTCCTCTTTTGGGATAGCTCATGTCTAATAAGGCCCAGTGACCATGATGAGCCTGACACTTTTAATGAAGGCTCAACCATTCTTCTCCAGCCCTGAGGTGTCTGAACTCCTTCTAGGGACTTTACACATATTGTCTCCTTACACTCTCTGCAACACGGTCAGGTAATTAGTAAATAGCATACTGGAAATACTAATTTTATGGCTGACAAAACTGAGGTTAGAGAGATGGAGTGATTTGCCCAAGATCACACCACTCGAAATGGTAGAGCTGGGATTTATACCTAGGTTATTTGACTTTGAGAGCCTGTGCTCCCTCCATTGTACCCAAAGCTATATGAGACAGTAGCAATGTGTGGTCAGTGGCAGAGGATGTGGTAGCCAGCCCATCAGCTGGTGACTTTGATCCAGTGATATTTGTAGTAACAGACTCAAACACGCTGGATTTTCTTGTGTGTTTTCTTTTATTGCTGCCGTGCTCAACTTTTATCAGAAAAGTTAAGTAACCAAGCCAGCTGAGATCAAGGGCTCACTTTAAAAACAACAACCAAGACAAGCAGTGATCAGATTTATGTGTTTATATATGTATTTGCAGCCTATCTGTTTCGAAAAGGATTTAAGGGGCTGGGTGTAGGATTTGCTTTTAGGAGATTGTAGAAACAGTCCAGCCACCCATACTTCACCCACCAATGTATTAATCAGGGATCGTTTGGCTTCCTAAAGAGGTTACCTGAGACCCAGCATGTTCCCTAACTAATTAGCAGAGAAAGTTTGAATCCTTAAACTTGATTAAGACTAATTTAGGATGCTTTTCATAAGCAAAGAATGAAATAAATTGTGATTTAGTGGGAAGAACACGGGTTTCAGAGTTAAGAAACCTGGGTTTCTAGTCTTGGGTCTGCCTGCTGTCTGATCCTGGGCAAGTCACTTCACCACTCTGATAATTATTCTTCCCATCTGTAGGCCAGGAGATTAGATTAAATATTCTTTCCAGTGCTTTTGGATTTAGCTTTTCGGAAGGCAGAAGATCACCTTCACCTGTCCCTCCAAATTCTTTCTGATTGCTAATTTCCCACCAGGACTTTGTCTTCTATGCTCCCCGGCTGCGGATTAACAAGCGGATCTTGGCCTTGTGCATGGGGAACCATGAACTATACATGCGCCGTCGCAAGCCTGACACCATTGAGGTGCAGCAGATGAAGGCACAGGCCCGGGAGGAGAAGCACCAGAAGCAGATGGAGCGGTAGGTGCTGCACACTGATGTTGGGGGCCAGGGCCGGGGCAAGAAAGCTTCTCAAAGGTGCCCAGCCTGCTAAGTCAGGACATGAGGCCAACCTAGGACTTCATATATGAGGGGTTAGACACCAATATTCACATTTATTCAGAAAAAATTTACCAAGTTTGAGGGGCAGTTTTTACAGAGCTGGATCTGGCAGGAACCTACCCTATAGGACCTCACAGTCTAATAGCAGAGAGAGGAAAAACAATATAACCATAACTCAAGGTACAAAGGTCATATCACTCATTCATTTAATAAATATTTATTGAGCAGTGAATAAGAAAAGACCAAAAATCTTTGCTTTTGTGAAGCTAGCATTCTAGTGGGGAGGAGACAGACATAATAAATAAGCAAAGTATGTGGTACATAAGATGGTTAAAAAGTGCTGTGGAGAAAAAAACAGAAGAGGGATGGGAAGAAGGGTAAGTCAAATATTTTAAGGGCTCAAATGGAGAATACCTAGCCAAGGGAGATAAGAAAGTTCCTGGAAGAGGTGCTAGGGCAAGAAAAAGCAAATACTTACTCTAGATTTGTAACAAACTCTGGGAAAAAGAAGCCTAGAGCTGGGCTTTATGTCAGGCAGAATTATACCTTAGGATTGATGCCCTAGCCATAGAGATTACTAGACTTGAAGCACTTCATTCCAGCGCAGAGCCAAAACTTGTTTCCCTACAAGGTAGATAGGGTAGGTTTTATTGGACTGTTTTGTACATAGGGGAACAAAAGCAAAGCAGTGACATAGCTAAGGACACCCAGTGGGTTGGTGGAAGAGCTAGGATTCCTGACTCAGAAGAACATTGACAGGGCCCCGTGTACACCGGCCTATGTGGGGCTGTGATATAAGGACAAGGGTATAGAGCTAAGGGAGGGTGGCCCAAACTCTCAATCTCTGAATGTGTTGGAAGTGTGGGGCTGAGAGATCCAGAGGCAGCAAGCCTTGGAATTTCCCAGGATTTTTTTTTTTTTGAGAAGAAATCTTGCTCTGTCACCCAAACTGGAGTGCAGTGGCACGATCTAGGCTCACTGCAATCTCTGCCTCCCAGATTCAAGCAATTCTCCTGCATCAGCCTCCAAATGATAGTCCCATGATAGCTGGGACTATCATGGCACCACCATGCCTGGCTAATTTTTGTATTTTTAGTAGAGGCAGGGTTTCACTATGTTGGCCAAGCTGGTCTTGAACTCCTGACCTCGTGATCTGCCTGCCTTGGACTCCCAAAGTGCTGGGATTACAGGTGTGAGCCACTGTGTCCAGCCTCCCCAGGTTTTTATAGAGCTTTGCTATCCTGTTCTATCCTTTTTATCTCCTTCCCTAGTGCTATGCTGGAAAACGAGAAGAAAAAGCGTGAATTGGCAGAAAAGGAGAAAGAGAAGATTGAACGGGAGAAGGAGGAGCTGATGGAGAAGCTGAAGCAGATCGAGGAACAGACTAAGAAGGCTCAGCAAGGTGAGGCTTGGAGTCACCTTGGAGATTGTTTTCTTTCCAGGCGTAACTCTGAGCTGGAGACCCTTTTGCCTGACTCAGACAATGTAGCTCAGGTGTGGCTACAGACTAGAAGAAAGATGCACAAGAAGAGAGCTCAGAACTTTCTGCCAGCTTTGTCCTGTGGTGGAGCATTTCCAGGAAGAAAGCGAGTGTGTCATCTTTATCTCTGTGCTCTTCACTGCCTTCTTCCCTCCTTTTCTGCCCAGAACTGGAAGAACAGACTCGTAGAGCTCTGGAACTTGAGCAGGAACGGAAGCGTGCCCAGAGTGAGGCTGAAAAGCTGGCCAAGGAGCGTCAAGAAGCTGAAGAGGCCAAGGAGGCCTTGCTGCAGGCCTCCCGGGACCAGAAAAAGACTCAGGAACAGCTGGTAAAGCTGGAGGATGGGACGGGATTATGGGACCTGAGCTTTCTTCCTTGTCTGCCAACTTACTAATAGCTACTTTTGGATAGAAGGTGGCTCTTTAGAGCAGGCTACCACTCCACAGGCCTCCAGCAAATAATTAGTTCAGAAACAAGCTGAGAAGTCACTAGTATGACCCAGAAATTTTTGCAGTCTTCCCTAACCCTTAGGTTTTGTTCACTTTTTTAACCCTTGGGTATCTGAGCTGATTGACCTGACAAAGGAAAGGAAAGGAAGAAGGAACAAAAGGGACTCATACTTGAGTTCCTACTGTATGTTGCTGTGTTGGCAATATTTCCCTTTTCCTTACTTATTTCTTCTTCCCAGTAACCCTATGGGATTAACCTCATATGAGATAATATGCCCAGA
Source organism: Saimiri boliviensis (assembly GCF_048565385.1). NCBI lineage: Eukaryota > Metazoa > Chordata > Mammalia > Primates > Cebidae > Saimiri > Saimiri boliviensis. The sequence goes on from NC_133470.1 coordinate 55,119,731, forward strand.
TAAGGAAATTAGAGCTCAGAGAAGAGATTCACCAAAGGTAACACAGTTGTGGCTAAATAAGGATTAGAACTCATTTCTGCCTCTATTTGAAAGCTTTGCTCCATGAAATCACATGCAAAACCATGTCCATGCATTTTTGGGGAATTTGGCATCCATACTTTCATCACAGTTTCCAAGGGTGCTGTGGCTCAGAAGTTAAGAACCTATGGTCCAAACTCCTTGACATACACGCTTCACCTGTACTGTCAGGTGGGAGTAGAGGGAGCCAAGACCTGTCTCTCAGGAGGAAGGCTGTCATGGGAGATTTACCCAAGGTGTGATAAGCTTTTCTTCCTTGTTCAAATCACCTTGTGACCCTTGAGTGTCTTTCCTATACTTGTCCTGGGAAGAGTCTTAGTGGAATCCTGAGCATTCTGGGATATCAAGAAAGGATCTACCACTTCAGGAAGTGACTCAGTGATGGCCAAAGCTTTACTGAGGCCCCTACTGCATACTTGGCAAGAGGGGTAGGGGGAAGGATCATGAAGAAGGGACAGAGATGGCATGTTGTTTGTCTTCAGGAGGCCTACAGTCTAGGAAGGGGAGCTCTGACTTATAAGGTAGTGGTGGTCAGGGAAGATGAGACTGGAATGAAGTGGTCTGATAAAAGACTCTCTGAGGCAGCAAGCAAGTGGAACAGTTGGTTCCTTACTAGTACCCCAGGGGAACTGGAGTTGAGGACACCTGGGCCCAGAGGACCAGAAAGCCCAGCTCTCACAGGCTTCCAATTTATCCATAGGCCTTGGAAATGGCGGAGCTGACAGCTCGAATCTCCCAGCTGGAGATGGCCCGACAGAAGAAGGAGAGTGAGGCTGTGGAGTGGCAGCAGAAGGTAAGATACAGGGCCTAGAGCAAAGCACTGAGGGAATGGGTACCATATGCATAGGTTACAGCTCCTTAGATTCCTTATGGTTTGGGCTCCCTCCCTCTTTCATAATTTCCACAGCAGGCAGCGTGGGAAAAGGCACTCATGGTTTCCTCAGATACTTACTGGAGTTCTCCAGTACCTCTAGGAAGTTGGTATAATTGCTCCTGTTTTATGGCTAAAGAAACTAAGGATCAGGAAGATGAAGTGACTTGTCCTACTCGGTGTCTGCCTTTTGCCAGACTGTTCTAGGCATATATAGGATGCCATAGTCTAAGTCAGGCATCCCCAAACTTTTTACACAGGGGGCCAGTTCACTGTCCCTCAGACAGTTGGAGGGCCGCCACATACTGTGCTCCTCTCACTGACCACCAATGAAAGAGGTGCCCCTTCCTGAAGTGCGGCGGGGGGCCGGATAAATGGCCTCAGGGGACTGCATGCGGCCCGCGGGCCGTAGTTTGGGGACGCCTGGTTTAAGTGGTCTGACGGTTTTTCTCTCCAATCACTGGACAGGCCCAGATGGTACAGGAAGACTTGGAGAAGACCCGTGCTGAGCTGAAGACGGCTATGAGTACACCTCATGTGGCAGAGCCTGCTGAGAATGAGCAGGATGAGCAGGATGAGAATGGGGCAGAGGCTAGTGCTGACCTACGGGCTGATGCTATGGCCAAGGACCGCAGTGAGGAGGAACGTACCACTGAGGCAGAGAAGAATGAGCGTGTGCAGAAGCACCTGAAGGTATACAAGTAGGGCCAAGGGTCAAGGAAACTATATGCATTGATTTAATAGCCCATGGCATTCCCTAGACCATCATGGGGGTTAGGTACAAGATCCTGTCCCAGTGCTGTATGGGAGCCCAAGTCTTTCTTAAGTGAAGGCTTTAAGGATAGGCACCTCTCACTTATTAATCAGACCTTGGGATCTCTCCTCCCTTTTTGAGATTTTCTCTGTGCCCCACCTCCCACTCACTCCATTCACCTCTTACATTAAGAAAATATGTAGCTGACAAAATTCTCACCTGAATCTTTGGTATGTTGTTCTACTCTTAAAGGATACCCATTATCAACTGGTCCCCTAAGTTTGTGTGATTTTTTTAAAAAAATTCTTGCCCCACTACACTTCTAGCAGAATTGGAAATGACTTTTATATATATATATATATATACATATGTTTACATATATATGTATATATATGTGTATAAATGTATATATGTGTATATATACGTATACATATATATGTATATACACATATATATACACGTATATGTATATGTATACATATATGTATATATATATATAGAGAGAGAGAGGGTGAGTAAGAAAGAAGGAAACAAAAGAGAAGGGAAGTCTGGTCAAATAACGGGAGGTAAAATGAGAGAAAGCCATTGACCTCTGTGTTGCCATGCATCCTCACAGGCCCTCACTTCGGAGCTGGCCAATGCTCGAGATGAGTCCAAGAAGACTGCCAATGACATGATCCATGCTGAGAACATGCGACTGGGCCGAGACAAATACAAGACCCTGCGCCAGATCCGACAGGGCAACACCAAGCAGCGCATTGATGAATTTGAGTCTATGTAATGGGCACCCAGCCTCTAGGGACCCCTCCTCCCTTTTTCCTTGTCCCCACACTCCTACACCTAACTCACTTAACTCATACTGTGCTGGAGCCACTAACTAGAGCAGCCCTGGAGTCATGCCAAGCATTTAGTGTAGCCATGGGACCAAACCTAGCCTCTCAGCCCCCACCCACTTCCCTGAGCAAATGAATGGCTCACTATGGTGCCAATGGAACCTCCTTTCTCTTCTCTGTTCCATTTAATATATCTTGCTAGCATATCCCACTTCCCAGCCCAGAGGTACTGCCCACTTGATTTTGCAAACACCCTTACACTTACTGTTATCCTATGGGAGTAAAGTGTGGAGTAGGTTGAAAGCTAGCTCCCCTCCCCTCCCCTACCACTGCCTTCTTTTTCAGGGTCCTGAGATTTAAGGATTGGAGTATTAGAGGGTTTAGGGAATGAAACAGGACCTTGACTATCTGCTCTAGTATGTCAACTGACCTAGAATTTGGCCTCCCAATGCCCATCCCTTTTAGAGTTATTTGGGTTTTGTAATGATTGGAGAATAAAGAGATGTTCAGTCTTTTGTTTCTACCTCCCAGATTGGGCCTGTTAAAAACTCAGCCTCAATAAGTCTTGCCATTGACTTTAGGGACTCAGTTTCTCTCCAGGGTGGATGGGGTAAATGGTGCCTTCAAGAGGCTTCATGAAACATACTAGAAGGATATTGGCCATTCTATTCTGGCAAGGCTGAGTAGAAGATCCTACCCCAATTTCTTACAGGAGTATAGGCCTGTCTAACATGAACTCTATGGGCAGAGCTACCCCTTACTTACTATTCCAGATCTGTGGTCACTTTGTGGGATCTGCCCCTCCCAGCTTCAGTACCTAAATCCTCTCCAGCTAGAACAGTAGGGATAAGTACCCAAAAGCCCAGTCAGCCCCATCAGGACTCTTGTGAAAAGAGAGGATATGTTCACACCTGGCTTCAGTATTTTCCCTGCCAGGGGTTTTAGGTCACTTCCCCTCTCAGAGCTACTTGGTCCACAGCTCCTGCTCCAGCTCCACAGCCATTCTGGCCTTGGCATCTAGACCTTGATGCTAGTAGGCTCAACTAGGGACTGAGTGGAAGCAGCTGAGTATGGTGAGAGAAACTTGTGCCCCTGATCCCAGTTTACTCGACCCTCTCAAGTCCCCCAAATCCCTTTCTCGTCACTCCCCTCCAAAGTGGTGACTGGGCCCTGCCTCTGTTTGACAAACCTCTAACCCAGGTCTTGACACCGGATGTTCTGCCTCTTGGAGGTGTAAACCAGAGAGCTGCTGGGGATTCTGGCCTAGTCCCTTCCACACCCCATCCCTTGCTCTCAACCCAGGAGCATCCACCTCCTTCTCTGTCTCATGTGTGCTCTTCTACTTTCTACAGTATTATGTATTCCAGTGATATCTAAATAATGATTTCTGCCTTCTTTGCTAATACACCATTAGAAGATATTAGTCTTGGGGCAGGATCATTTTGGCCTCATTCCTTTACCACCCCCATACCTGGAAAGCATATATTATATTACAAAATGACATTTTGCCAAAAATATTAATATAAGAAGCTTTCAGTATTAGTGATGTCATCTGTCACTATAGGTCATACAATCCATTCTTAAAGTACTTGTTATTTGTTTTTATTATTCCTGTTTGTCTTCTCCCCAGGATTTAGTCCCCAAGGGGCCATCCTGTCCCACCACGCAGTGCCCCTAGCTTAGAGCCTCCCTCAATTCCCCCTGCCCACCACCCCCACTCTGTGCCTGACCTTGTGGAGTCTTGTGTGCATTGCTGTGAATTATATTGACACTCACTTGGTGATATGCCCTATATTGGCTAAATTCAAACCTGGAATTGTGGGGCAATCTATTAATAGCTGCCTTAAGGTCAGTAACTTACCCTTAGGGAGGCTGGGGAGAAAGGTTAGATTTTGTATTCAGGGTTTTTTTGTGTACTTTTTGGGTTTTTTAAAAATTGTTTTTGGAGGGGTTTATGCTCAATCCATGTTCTATTTCAATGCCAATAAATGTAGGAAGACTTCACAGTGACTCGGTCTTTCTTTGTAGTATGAATGGGTAGCTGTAAGATATTTCACTGCAATTTCTATTTACTCTATAGATTACCTTCTTATCCTTGGTCTCATTTCATCTATACCTCAGTTCTATGGAGAGGGATAATATGATGACTCTCATTTTATACAGGGGAGAATGGGCTCAAAAGAGTAGAATAACTTCCCAAGGTCACAGAACTGTCTAACTTAATAGCCTGCACCCTTTATGTAGTTCCAGGCCAACTTTTCTAGTGTAGATGTGGAACCTGCATTGACCATGTGATGCTACTGGACTTGCTAGGCATTGGAACCTAAGAGGTACTTATTTGTATCTCTTGATTTACCTTGGCTTGGTCAGACCCTGTCCTGCCTCCTTGTCAGGAAAGCCTTCAGGCTTTTCCCACTTCCTACTATCCTCACATATTGTAGTGCCAATAAAGGTCAGGGAAGCTACCTTGGGCCCTGTTGCAGAAGGCAGTGGGGAATGGAGTGTGAAGTGAGGATGGAGAGTGTGTGTATGTGCAAAAGCTATTGGGTAGTACTTAATAGTTTATAAAACATGTATATTTGAATTCTTTTTATTAACTTTTTTTGCTTTTGCACTCTAGCCTGAGCATATAAAACATGTATAAAACACTTTGTAGCCTAGATAAAGTTAGCCTCATTTTGCAGATGAGGAAATTGAGGCCAGACAAACCTTTTAAACTGTCCTGGACCTGGTACTCTCACCAGTTTTTTTCCTGGTGAGTCAACACTTGCAAGGAAAAGTAAGTTATCATATATGTTCTTTTCTTCTTTCTTTTTTTTGAGATGGAGTCTCTCGCTGTTGCCCAGTCTGGAGTGGAGTAGTGCAGTCCCGGCTCGTTGCAACCTTCAAGTGATTCTCCTACTGCCTCAGCCTCCAGAGGAGCTGGGACTACAGGCATGCACCATCACACCTGGCTAATTTTTGTGTTTTTAGTAGAGATGGGGTTTCCTCATGTTGGCCAAGCTGGTCTCGATCTATCGGCCTCAAGTGATCCATCCGCCTCGCCCTCTCAAAGTGCTGGGATTACAGGTGTGAGCGCATGAGGCCTGGCCCAGTTATCGTATGTTTTGTGAGCTTTTAATCCTTACAACAACCCTTTGAGACAGTGGCCCCAAAACTTGTCTTCACATTAGAGTCCTTTAAAGATTCCAAAGCCCAGACCACATCCTCAAATCAAATTATAATCTCCAGTATTGGGATCCAGGCACCAGGTGTCCTCGTGGGGGTGGGCAGACATATACTAGGAAGAGGAGTCATTTGCATAGCTTCAATTCTAAGGTAGTATATGTAGTTCTAACTCCCTAGAACATCAGTGTAGGAGGAAGCCTCAGGAATCTCTGCTAATGATTATCCCAACTGTTGTTGCCTTGGGAAGTGAAGGAGCTCTAGATCCCCTCCAGCCTCAACCAGAGGTTGTCTGTTTTTGGATATTGGGATGTATGTGTGTAAATGATTTATTTGTTTGTTTATTTTAAATGGAAAACAGGTAGACTTCTTCCAGGAAGAAGGATGTGGCAGGCAAGATAACGGCCCTCTAAAGATGTCCATGTTCTAATCCATGGGACCTATAAATACATTACCTTACATGCCAAGAAGGACTTGGGATGTCATTGGGTTAAAGATTTTAAGATAGGGAAAGGGTGCTGTATTATCTAGGCAGGCCCAATGTAATCACAAGAGACATTAAAAATGGAAGATGGTCAGATTCAGAGAGATTTGAATATGTTATTTATTTATTTATTTATTTATTTATTTATTTATTTATTTTTATTTATTTATTTATTTTTTTGAGACGGAGTTTCGCTCTTGTTACCCAGGCTGGAGTGCAATGGCGCGATCTCGGCTCACCGCAACCTCCGCCTCCTGGGTTCAGGCAATTCTCCTGTCTCAGCCTCCTGAGTAGCTCGGATTACAGGCATGTGTCACCATGCCCAGCTACTTTTTTTTTTTTTTTTTTTGTATTTTTAGTAGAGACGGGGTTTCACCATGTTGACCAGGATGGTCTCAATCTCTTGACCTCGTGATCCACCTGCCTCAGCCTCCCAAAGTGCTGGGATTACAGGCTTGAGCCACCGCGCCCGGCTTGAATATGTTATGTTGCTGATACTAAAGAAGGATGAAGGGGCCATGAACCAATGAATGCAGGTAGCTTCTGTAGAATGGGAGAGTCAAGAAAATGGATTCTCCTCTAGAGCCTCCAGAAGAAATGCAGCTTTATGGACACCTTAGTTTTAGGGCAATTTTAGCCCATTTGGGACTTTCATCTTGTTACTGAAAAGGGGTTCAACCCAGACCCCAAGAGAAGTTTCTTGGACCTCACATAAAAAAAAAAATTTGAGGTGGGTCCATAGATTAAAGTGAAAGCAAGTTTATTAAGAAAGTAAAAGAGGGCCGGGCGCGGTGGCTCAAGCCTGCAATCCCAGCACTTTGGGAGGTGGAGGCGGGTGGATCACAAGGTCGAGAGATCGAGACCATCCTGGTCAACATGGTGAAACCCCGTCTCTACTAAAAATACAAAAAAAAAAAAAAAATTAGCTGGGCATGGTGGCACGTGCCTGTAATCCCAGCTACTCGGGAGGCTGAGGCAGGAGAATTGCCTGAACCCAGGAGGCGGAGGTTGCGGTGAGCCGAGATCGCGCCATTGCAATCCAGCCTGGGTAACAAGAGTGAAAACTCCGTCTCAAAAAAAAAAAAGAAAAGAAAAAAAAGAAAGTAGAAGAATGGTTACTCCAAAGGCAGAACAGCCGTATGGGCTGCTCGATTGAGTATACTCATAGTTATTCTTGATTATATGCTAAACAAGCAGTGGATTATTTATGAATATTATTCAAAAGGGGAGGTATTTTCCCAGAACGGAGGGTCTCTCCCCTTTTTCGACTATATAGAGTGATTTCCAAACATTGCCATGGCATTTGTAAACGGTCATAGTTCTGGTAGGAGTGTCTTTTAGCATGCTAATGGATTATAATGAGCATATAATAAGCAGTGAGGACACCTAGATGTCACTTTCATTGCCATGATGGTTTTGATGGGGTTTTGCTGGCTTCTTTACCGCATCCTGTTTTATCAGCAGGGTCTTTGTGACCTGTGTATTCTGCTGAGCTCTTATCTCATCCTGTGACTAAAAATGCCTAACCTCCTGGAAATGCAGCCCAGTAGGTCTCAGCCTTTTTTTACCCAGCCCCTGTTCTAGATGAAGTTGCTCTGGTTCAAATGCCTCTGACATTCTGACCTCCAGAACTATAAGGTAATAAATTTGTTCTGTTTGAAGCCACTATAGCATTGTTCTCCATTTCCCTATTCCTTGAAATTCCTTATTCTTGAAATGACAATATTATAGAAATGGAGAAGGGAACAAATTAGTGGTTGCCTGCAGTTGAAGAATAAAGCAAGGGACAGAGCAAATGTGAGAAATGGATATGGCTATGAGACAGTAACAGGAGGGATCTTTGTAATACCTCGTGTCTTGACTATGTCAATGTTAAAATCTTCATTGTGATATTGAAGGATAATTTACAATATGATACCACTGGGAGAACATGAGAAAATCATACATGAGATCTCTCTGTATTATTTCTTACAACTGTATGTGAATCTACAAACATCTCAAAAAAATTTAATTAAAAAAATAAGGGTAGAGGTGTTTGGTATATATCAAAGAGCAATGAGTGCTTATTTCCACCAAAAGACATAGCAATACTATTTAGTGCCAGTCTGAAAACTAGCGAGACTTTGATCAACAGGAGAATTAACAAAACAATGGTATATCCATAATTGCGGTATTGCTCAGCAATAAAAATAAATGGACTACTGTGATATTGTGAAATACATATATATTTGATTTTTCTCCCATTTCCTGGCATAGCACTTCTAAAATCCTTGGGAGGGAAGAGGGGCTTAAGGTCAAGTTGATAGCCAATAGCCAATGGTTTAATCAATCATGCCTACATAATGAAGTCACCATAAAAATCTATTAGGTTGGCGCAAAATTTATTGTGGTTTTTGCCATTAAAATTAACAGCAAAAGGTGTGTTGGCGCATGCCTGTATCCCCAGCTACTCTTTGAAAGGCTGAGGCATGAGAATTGCTGGAGCACAGAATGTGAAAGTTGTAGTGAGCATAGATGGCTCCACTGCACTCCAGCGTGGGTGACAGAGCAAAACTCTGTGACAAAACAAAAAATCAAACAAAAGGCTGGGCGCAGTGGCTCAAGCCTGTAATCCCAGCACTCTGGGAGGCCGAGGCGGGTGGATCACGAGGTCAAGAGATCGAGACCATCCCCGTCAACATGGTGAAACCCCGTCTCTACTAAAAATAAAAAAAAAAAAAACATTAGCTGGGCATGGTGGCTCGTGCCTGTAGTCTCAGCTACTCAGGAGGCTGAGGCAGGAGAATTGCCTGGACCCAGGAGGCGGAGGTTGCGGTGAGCCGAGATCACGCCATTGCACTCCAGCCCGGGTAACAAGAGCAAAACTCCGTCTCAAAAAAAAAAAAAAAAAAAATCAAACAAAAAAGGAAAGCAAAAAAACCCCAAAACCCCTCCTTGCAGGGAAGCCAAAATTCCTTAGCCTAGTGGCTCTTCACTATTTGACTTCTCTTCCACTATCTGTCATCATCTAACTCCCCCCAGCACGTTGCATCCCAGGCATACTAGACCTGGCATCCTTCAGAATTCTAGACTTGCTCATAAGGACGTTCCATTGTGATAATAATCGTAATTAGCATTTATTTATTCTTACTCTATGGTAGACACTGTTCAGTCTGCTTTACAGTTACTGCCACATGTCTTCACAATATCTCTGAGGCAAGGTCAATTATTACAGATAAGGAAACTAAGGCACAGAAAGGATAAGTAACTTGCCCAAAGTCACATAGCTTGGAGTGACAGAGACAAGATTGAAATGTTTCCTGGAGCTTCAAATTCAGAATAGCAGATATATTATTTTTATTCTTATTCCACTCTGCTCATCTTCTTATGTCCCTCTGTCACTTGGTGGCGCCACTATCCACTCCTTTTCCCAGAATAGGAACTTGGATATTTTTTCTTGACAATTTTATTTCCCTAGCCTGGTCCCTGTGCCCAATCTCCTGCCTTTCATTCTGCAAATAGGTTTTTAATGCCACATTTGCTTCTCTTCTGCTGCTGGGACTGTTGCCTCTAATTAGTGGCCTCCTCACTAGACCTCCAGTCAGCTTTCTATCCTCTGCTGCTAGTAACTTGTCAGAAAGTTCCATTCTTCCCTCACCTTCTTTGCTCAGATTCTCCATTCTTACCTGGTTGGTCTTACATTCTCTGAAAGGCACAAGTGATTGCACCCAGTTAAGTGACTAATTATAGCCTATGTACTCATGACTCCCATGTTTTTCTCTCTAGTCCCTAACTCTCTAAGTTCAATTTGGACAGCTAGCTGCTCTCTTGAAACCTGCACCTGCATATCTAATAGGATTCTTAAAGTTTACTCAGTCAAAACAGAACTCTTGATTTTCTTCTCAAATCCTTTCCTCCCTCTATCTTCATCACCTTACTAAATGACACCACCATTTACCCAGTTGCTCAGGCCCTCAAATCGGGCACTATCATTTCTCTTTTCTCACTCCTACAACCAGTCCATCAGTAGTAAGGCCTGTCCAGTCTTTCTTTCTTTCTTTCTTTCTTTCTTTCTTTCTTTCTTTCTTTCTTTCTTTCTTTCTTTCTTTCTTTTTCTTTCTTTCTTTTTTTCCATACAGAGTCTCATGTAGCTGGGACTACAGGCACACACCACTACTCTTGGCTAATTTTTGTATTTTTAGTAGAGTCAGGGTTTTACCATGTTGACCAGCCTGGTTTTGAACTCCTGGCCTCAAGTGATGCACCCGCCTTGGCCTCCCAAAATGCTGTGATTACAGGTATGAACCACTGAACCCAGCCTATCCAGTCTACTTTCAAATAGGATTTCAAACACAACTATTTTTTACTTCCTCCAATTCGTCACTTAATCTGAGCTATTATTACCTCTGGTCAGGACCATTGAAATGACTTCCCAACAGGTCTCTCTGCCTCCACTTTTGCTCTCCTACAGTCTGTTCTTCACACAGTAGCCAGAGAGACCTTTTACAAGTGTAAATTAGTTTACATCGTTCCCTTGCTTTAAACCTCCCATGAGGTTGTTTTTTTAATCACACTCAGAATGAAATTCAAATCTGTACTATTACCTTCCAAGTTCTGTGTAATCTGGCCCTTGCTCATCACTGATTTCTGAGCACCCTTCCTTGCTTTATTATACTCCAGCCACATTGTCCTTATTTCTTTTCCATTAATAGCTCAGGCTCATCCAAGTATCAGGCCTTTAACTGCCCCATTGTCTGGAATGTTCTTGCCAGAGAATCAGGCCCCAGCTTACAGAGGTACCCCTTTATCGCTCTGTCTAAATTAGTCCCCACTTCCCAACTCACATACACACCTATAATAGCTAATATATATGGCTTACAATGTGTCAGATAGCTTTCTAATCCTTTTTACATAAATTAAATCACCCTTTCTATGCTCCTACAAGATAGTGTTATTGCCCCATATTATAGATGACGAAGGACACTAAGACACATAAAAGTTAAACAACGTTTCTAAAGTTACACAGCTAATAAGGGGCCAAACTATGATTTGAATTCATTCCCTATTTCATTGTCCTGTTTTATTTTTTTATAATATATTTTACTAACTGAAGTGATCTAATTTATCTGTTTCTTATTGCTTAGTTTATTACACATCTGTCCATCTAGAATATAACCTTCACAAAGGCAGGAACTCTTTTGTTCACAGCTGTCTTCACCAACATTACCTGGACACTGTAAGTACTCAATGTTTATTGAATGACTTAATGGCACCTTCCTAGGAAGGTGCGGCTTTCTCTAGTTGGGATGATCTCCCTCTTTCTTTCTGAATTTCAACATAGAATCTTTTTTTTAAATTATTTTTTAATTGTTTTTAACTTCTTATTTCCATAGGTTTTTGGGGAACAGGTGGTGTTTGGTTACATGAATAAGCTCTTTAGTGGTGATTTATGAGATTTTGGTGCATCCATCTCCCGAGCATAGTATATACTGAACCCAATTTGTGGTCATTTATCCCTCACCCCCTTCCCACTCTTTCCCCCTAAGTCCCCAAAGTCCCAACATTTAATCTTTTAGGACCAGCTTCAGTGTTGCTATCCCTCAGAAACCTCCTGCCCATCCTCCTCTCCTCACTAATGTACCATGCTGTCTACTCCTCCCCTGGCTTCAGCTCATGAATGAAATGACACTGAGTGGCCCTCTTCATGTGTGACTCTACATTGTGTCATCTCAACCTGACTATAAAATCTTTCCGAAGAGGGGCAGTGTATTTTTCATCACAAAATGTCCCACTGCCCAACCAAGCTTAGTACATAGATTCTATATAAATACTTGCTGTATGAATTAGAAACTCAATTTCATTAAATGCCCCTGGCTCTTCACATCATTTATAACCATGTGAAATTGCAGACGTGTCCTGTAATAGAATTTGCTGTCAAAAGGCATTATTATTTTGGCCTTTTGTTTTCTGTCTCCCAGTTTTTTTTTACCCACCCATAGCTGAAAGTCTTCCAATCCCAGAATAACTTAATTTTTCTCACAGCCCTTGGTTTGGATCTTGTCAGAGGGGTTAAGAAAGTGCCAGTTCCACCCACTATTTTTACATATCCATTGACATCTCCAGGAAAACTTCTAGTTTAGCCTGAGCCCTTTGTCTTGCCTTTCTCTGTCAGTACAACCTTCTTCCTCATCCTCTTTGGTCTAAGGGTATCTTTGGTGGGTTTTGGGTCTATGTAAATAGAAAAACTTGGCAGCAGGGTGGTTCAGCGGCCACATAACTTACTGTTTTTCTGGAAAAGTGAAATGCTGTTCAAAGCTGGTTTACATTTTTGAGAAGGTAAGGTAAGGGTCTTATTACCAGTGGTAGAATTTAGTCTCACCCACACAGAAATAGGCTTGTGGCAAAATATCCAAAATACAGGCAGCTCCATAAACTGCTCCTTGCGAATGCAATATCTTTGCAAAGTAAAACTCTGTCCAAGTACTGTCTGTTAGGGATTTGCTGAGCTGTGTGTTTTTTTGCAATCAATGTTGACCCAAAGAGTCTTTGCTAAAATCCACTCTTGAAACTTGAAAATCCAGAATGATTTCTTCTGATCTTAGAGCCCATGTTTTGTTCCTCTATTTCTCCTTAATTGCTTTCTTTTGTAGTAAATAATTCCTAATGTAACACTTTAATTTATTTAGTGTTTTCTGTTATTTATTTTTTAGTTATTTCATTAGTGGTTGCTCTAGGGCAGGCATCCCCAAACTACGGCCCATGGGCCGCATGCGGCCCCCTGAGGCCATTTATCCGGCCCCCCGCCGCACTTCAGGAAGGGGCACCTCTTTCATTGGTGGTCAGTGAGAGGAGCACAGTATGTGGTGGCCCTCCAACGGTCTGAGGGACAGTGAACTGGCCCCCTGTGTAAAAAGTTTGGGGACGCCTGCTCTACGGCTTACCATATACATCTTAACTTGTGAGAATGGCCTTCAATTTATTCAAACTTAATTCTGGTGAGATAAAGAAAGACTTGCATGGCTCTATTAATTATCTCCCCCTTTGTGGTATTAAATATATATATACACATGCACACACAACACATATGCCACAAATGTAATAATATATTGTTATAATCATTACTTTATACAATTTCAAGTCTACTAAAGAAATAGAGAGAAAAAGGAAAGCAAGTATATATTTTTGGATTTTGTTGTATTTTCTTCCTTTAATATAACTTTGCTCTCATCTACTTCCTTTGGGTTATTACTAACAAATATATTACATTTCTATATGGTATATTCACAAGAGTAAACATACCGTTTCATACAACTGGTTTTTAAATCAGTTAAGGAAAACAGAGAAGAAATATGAATTTATACTGTTATATTCTATAAATAACTTGACTACTGCTCTTTGTTTCTATGTGTAGATTCAAATTGCTGACTGGAGTCACTTTCTTTCAGTATGAAGAACTTTTCTTTTTTTATTGCATTTTAGGTTTGGGGGTACATCTGAAGAACATACAAGATTGTTGCATAGGTACACACATGGCAGTGTGATTTGCTGCCTTCCTCCCTTCACCTGTACCTGGCATTTCTCCCCATGCTATCTCTCCTCAACTCCCCACTCCACGCTGTCCCTCCCCTATTTCCCCCCAACAGACCCCAGTGTGTGATGCTCCCCTCCCTGTGTCCATGTGTTCTCATTGTTCAACACCCGCCTATGAGTAAGAACATGCGGTGTTTGATTTTCTGCTCTTGTGTCAGTTTTCTGAGAACGATGGTTTCCAGGTTCAGCCATGTCCCTACAAAGGACATGAACTCATCGTTTTTGATGGCTGCATAATAATCCATAGTGTATATGTGCCATATTTTCCCTGTCCAGTCTATCATCAATGGGTATTTTGGTTGCTTCCAGGTCTTTGCTATTGTAAACAGTGCTGCAATGGACATTCGTGTGCATGTGTCCTTATAGTAGAACGATTTATAATCCTTTGGATATATAGCCAGTAATGGGATTGCTGGGTCAAATGGGATTTCTATTTTTAGGTCATTGAGGAATCACCACACTGTTTTCCACAATGGTTGAGCTAATTTACACTCCCACCAACAGTGTAAAAGTGTTCCTATTTCTCCACATCCTCTCCAGCATTCGTTGTCTCCAAATTTTTTAATGATCACCATTGGTATCTCAATGTAGTTTTGATTTGCATTTCTCTAATGACCAGTGATAATGAGCATTTTTTCATATGTTTGTTGGCCTCCTGTTTGTCTTCTTTTGTAAAGTGTCTGTTCATATCCTTTGCCCACTTTTGAATGGGCTTGTTCGTTTTTTTCTTGCAGAACTGTTTTAGTTCTTTGTAAATTCTGGATATCAGCCCCTTGTCAGATGGGTAGACTGCAAAAATTTTTTCCCATTCTGTTGGTTGCCAATGCACTCTACTGACTGTTTCTTTTGCCCTGCAGAAGCTGTGGAGTTTGATTAGGTCCCATTTGTCTATTTTGGCTTTTGTTGCCAATGCTTTTGGCGTTTTGATCATGAAGTTCTTGCCTACGCCTATGTCCTGAATGGCTTTGCCCAGATTTTCTTCTAGGGTTTTTATGGTGTTAGGTCTGATGTTTAAATCTTTAATCCATCTAGAGTTAATTTTGGTGTAAGGTGTCAGGAAGGGGTCCAGTTTCTGCTTTCTGCACATGGCTAGCCAGTTTTCCCAACACCATTTATTAAACAGGGAGTCCTTTCCCCATTGCTTGCTTTTGTCAGGTTTGTCGAAGATCGGATGGTTGTGGGTATGTTGTATTTCCTCTAAGACCTCTGTTCTGTTCCATTGGTCTATATCTCTGTTTTGGTACCAGTACCATGCTGTTTTGATTACTGTAGCCTTGTAGTATAGTTTGAAGTCTGGTAGTGTGATGCCTCCTGCTTTGTTCTTTTTGCTTAGAATTGACTTGGCTATGCGGGCTCTCTTTTGGTTCCATATGAAGTTTAAGATGTTTTTTTCTAGTTCTGTGAAGAAGGTCATTGGTAGCTTGATGGGAATAGCATTGAATCTGTAAATTACTTTGGGCATTATGGCCATTTTCACGATGTTGATTATTCCAAACCATGAACATGGAATGTTTCTCCATCTGTTTGTGTCCTCTCTTATTTCGTCGAGCAGTGGCTTGTAGTTCTCCTTGAAGAGGTCCTTTACGTCCCTTGTTAGTTGTATTCCTAGGTATTTTATTCTTTTCGTAGCAATTGTGAATGACAGTTCGTTCTTGATTTGGCTCTCTTTAAGTCTGTTACTGGTGTATAGGAATGCTTGTGATTTTTGCACATTGATTTTGTATCCTGAGACTTTGCTGAAGTTGTTTATCAGTTTCAGGAGATTTTGGGTTGAGATGATGGCGTCTTCTAGATATACAATTATGTCATCTGCAAATAGAGACAATTTGATTTCCTCCTTTCCAATTTGAATACCCTTTATTTCTTTTTCTTGCCTGATTGCTCTGGCTAGAACTTCCAATACTATATTGAATAGGAGCGGTGAGAGAGGGCATCCTTGTCTAGTGCCAGATTTCAAAGGGAATGCTTCCATTTTTTGCCCATTCAGTATGATATTGGCTGTTGGTTTGTCGTAAATAGCTTTTATTATTTTGAGATACGTTCCATCAATACCTAGTTTATTGAGGGTTTTTAGCATAAAGGGCTGTTGAATTTTGTCAAAGGCCTTCTCTGCATCAATTGAGATAATCATGTGGTTTTTGTCTTTGGTTCTGTTTATGTGGTGAATTACGTTTATGGATTTGCGTATGTTGAACAAGCCTTGCCTCCCTGGGATGAATCCTACTTCATCATGGTGGATAAGCTTTTTGATATGCTGTTGCAATTGGCTTGCCAGTATTTTATTGAAGATATTGGCCTAGTGTTTTCTTTTCTTATTGAGTCTCTGCCGGGTTTTGGTATCAGGATGATGTTTCTCTCATAAAATGATTTGGGAAAAATTCCCTTTTTTTGGATTGTCTGGAATAGTTTCAGAAGGAATGGTACCAGCTCCTCTTTGTGTGTCTGGTAGAATTCGGCTGTGAACCCATCTGGACCTGGGCTTTTTTTGGTTGGTAGGCTCTTAACAGCTGCCTCAACTTCAGACCTTGCTATTGGTCTATTCAGGGTTTCGACTTCTTCCAGGTTTAGGCTTGGGAGGATGCAGGTGTCCAGGAATTTGTCCATTTCTTCCCGGTTTACTAGTTTATGTGCATAGAGTTTTTTGTAATAGTCTCTGATGATGGTTTGGATTTCTGTGGAATCTGTGGTGATATCCCCTTTATTGTTTTTTATTGCATCAATTTGGTTATTCTCTCTTTTCTTTTTTATTATTCTGGCTAGTGGTCTGTCTATTTTGTTGATCTTTTTGAAAAACCAGCTCCTGGATTTATTGATTTTTTTTGAAGAGTTTTTTGTGTCTCTATTTCCTTCAGTTCTGCTCTGATCTTAGTTATTTCCTGTCTCCTGCTAGGTTTTGAGTTTTTTTGATCTTGTTCCTGTAGAGACTGCTTTAAATGTATCCCAGAGATTCTGGTATGTTGTGTCTTCATTCTCATTGGTTTCGAAGAACATCTTTATTTCTGCCTTCATTTCATTGTTTATCCAGTCAACATTCAAGAGCAAGTTGTTCAGTTTCCATGAAGCTGTGCGGTTCTGAGTTAGTTTCTGCATTCTGAGTTCTAACTCGATTACACTGTGGTCTGAGAGACTGTTTGTTATGATTTCTGTTCTTTTGCATTTGCTGAGGAGTGATTTATTGCCAATTATGTGGTCAGTTTTAGAGTAGGTGTGATGTGGTGCTGAGAAGAATGTATATTCTGTGGATTTGGGGTGGAGAGTTCTGTAAATGTCTATTAGGTTTGCTTGTTCCAGGTCTGAGTTCAGGTCCTGGATATCCTTGTTGATTTTCTGTCTGGTTGATCTGTCTAATATTGACAATGGGGTGTTAAAGTCTCCCACTATTATTGTGTGGGAGTCTAAGTCTCTTTGTAAGTCATTAAGAACTTGCCTTATATATCTGGGTGCTCCTGAATTGGGTGCGTATATATTTAGGATCGTTAGTTCTTCTTGTTGCATTGATCCTCTTACCATTACGTAATGTCCTTCTTTGTCTCTTTTGATCTTTGTGGCTTTAAAGTCTATTTTATCAGAGATGAGAATTGCAACTCCTGCTTTTTTTTGCACTCCATTTGCTTGGCAGATCTTCCTCCATCCCTTTATTTTGAGCCTTTGTGTATCTTTGCATGTAAGATACGTTTCCTGGATACAGCACACTGATGGGTTTTGGCTTTTTATCTAATTTGCCAGTCTTTGTCTTTTGATTGGGGCATTTAGTCCATTTACATTTAGGGATAATATTGTTATGTGTGAATTTGATACTGTCCTTTTGATGCTACCTGGCTGTTTTGTTGGTTAGTTGATGCAGATTCTTGATTGTGTTGATGCTCTTTTACCATTTGGTATGTTTTTGGAGTGGCTGGTACTGGTTGTTCCTTTATATGTGTAGAGCCTCTTTCAAGAGTTCTTGTAGAGCAGGTTTGATGGTGATGAAATCTCTGAGTGCTTGCTTGTTCGCAAAGGATTTTACTTTTCCTTCACTTATGAAGCTTAGTTTGGCTGGATAGGAGATTCTGGGTTGAAAGTTCTTTTCTTTAAGGATGTTGAATATTGGCCCCCAATCTCTTCTAGCTTGTAGAGTTTCTGCTGAGACATATGCTGTGAGTTTAATGGGCTTCCCTTTGTGGGTAACCTGACCTTTCTCTCTGGCTGCCCTTAGCATTTTCTCTTTCATTTCAACCCTGGTGAATCTGACAATTATGTGCCTTGGGGTTGCTCTTCTTGAGGAATATCTTTGTGGTGTTCTCTGTATTTTCTGAATTTGAATATTGACCTGCCTTGCTAGGGGAAGTTTTCCTGGATAATATCCTGAAGAGTATTTTACAGCTTGGATTCAGTCTCTTTGTCACATTCAGGTACACCTATCAAACGTAGATTAGGTCTTTTCACATAGTCCCACATTTCTTGAAGATTTTGTTCATTCCTTTTTGCGCTTTTTTCTCTGTTCTTGCCTTCCCTTTTTATTTCATTGAGTTGATCTTCAACCTCTGATATCCTTTCTTCTGGTTGGTCAATTCAGCTGTTGAAGCTTGTGCAACAAGTTTCAACTCAGAGTCTTTTTTTTTATTTTTTAAGTTGAACGACCCAGTGTTCCAGTCACTTGTTGAAAAGGCGCAGAGATCTCCCGTGCTGCAACTCACTGAGTCGGCTCAAACAGTGGCACTGAGGCTCCTGGTGTTTTTTTTTGCCTAGGAATATCCTGGCCTGGCTCGCTATTTCAGATGAATGGCCAACTCTGCTGTCTCAGGGCTCCAATAGTCAGCTAAGAAGGCTCCCAGACCAGTGGCTTTTGTACGGAGAACCGCCACAACAGGGCATTGTCAAAGCAGCTGCGTGGGCCAAATCAGCCCCGTGGGGGCCAAAACAGTGCACCAGCTGGAACAGCGACGCTGGCAACCCCTCTCTCTGGGAATCTCCTGGTCTGTGGGCAATAAAAATTCGTCTGGAAATGTGCCATCCACTCACCCTCTGCACTTTCACTGGTAGCTGAAGTCCTGAGCTGTTCTTAGTCGGCCATCTTCCCAGCAGTCCTCTACCCTTTTTTTTTTTTTTCTAATCTTGCCTGCTCGTTTTGTTTCATTGAGTTGTTCTTTGACCTCTGACATCCTTTCTTCTGCTTGGTCAGTTCAGCTGTTGAAACTTTTGCATGCTTCATGAAGTTCTTGTGTTGTGTTTTTCAGCTCCATCAATTCACTTATATTCCTCTCTATGTTGTCTATTCTCGTTAGCCTTTCATCAAATCTTTTTTCAAGGTTGTTAGTTTCTTTGTATTTGGTTAGAACATGTTCTTTTAGCTCAAAGAAGTTTCTTATTATCCACCTTCTCAAGTCTGATTCTGTCAATTCATCACACTCTTTCTCCATCCAGGCTTGTTCCCTTGCTGTTGACGAGGTGTGATCCTTTGTAAATGGAGAGGCTTTCTGTTTTCAGGTGTTTTCATCCTTTTTGCACTGGTTTCCTCCCATCTTTGTGGATTTATCCACCTGTCGTCTTTGTAGTTGTTGACTTTCAGATTGGGTCTCTGAGTGATGTCCCGTTTGTTGATGATGAAGTTATTTCTTTCTGTTTCTTAGTTTTCCTTCTTACAGTCTGGCCCCTCTGCTGTAGGACTGCTGAGGTTCACTCCAGGCCCCGCTTGCCTGGGGATCACCTGCTGCAGTTGCAGAACAGTAAGTATTGGTGCCAGTTTCTTTCTCTGCTATCTTTGTCCTGGAAGGATATCTGGCAAATGTCAGTCTTAGCTATCCTTTATGAGGTGACTCTTTGGCTCTACAGGGGTCAGGGAGCTGCTTGAGGGGACAGTCTGTCCTTTGTAAGGGCTCAAGTGCTGAGCTGTGAGCGCTGTTGTTCATTCAGAGCTGCTAGGCAGTAATGTTTAAGTCTGCTGCAGCAAAACTCACAAACCCACTTTTTTTCCCCAGGTGCTCTGTCCTGGGCAGTTAGGGCTTTATTTAATAAGTTTCTGTTGTGCTGCTGCCCTTTTCTCAGGGCTGCCCTGCCCAGCAAGGAGGCAGCCTAGTCACTGTCTGCCTGCAGAGGCTTTGCTGAGCTGCTGTGGGCTCTGCCCAGCTGCCATGTCAACTTCCCTGCAGTCCTGTTTATATGGGTGTAGTTAGAACTGCCTTGGCAATGGTGACCCACCTCTGTAATGGTGGACTCTCTCTGTAATGGTGGGTTGCCTCGGCAATGGCAGGCCACTTCAGCAATGGCAGACTACCTCCGTAGTAGTGGCTGCCTCAGTAATGGCGGATACCCCTCCCCCACAGAGCTGGACCTTCCCGGGTTCAGCTGTGCTTGCTGTGAAACTCTCAACCCAAAGCATTTCCAATTGCTGTTTTTTTGTGGGGGTGGGACCAGCTGAGCCTGATCAGCTGACTCCCTGCCTCAGAGTCTTTTTTCAGTGGAACGGTAAACTCTCTCCCAGGTGTTCCAGTTGCCTATTGAAAAGGCACTGGGAACTGTGTGATTTCCCGTGCAGCAACCCACTGCGCCAGCTGAAACAGCAGTGCTGAGATTCGTGGCACTTTTTTGCCCAGGAATCTCCTGGCCTGGCTCCCTGTTTCAGTATGCTTTTTAATCAGATAAATGGGTGACTCTGCCTTCCCAGAGCTCCCCTCATCAGCTAAAATGGCACCCAAACCCGTGTGTTTTGTATGGAGAACTGCTGTGCTGGGGCTCTGGCAAAACAACCACTCCAGTCAAAACAGCCGTGCTGGCCAAACCAGCCGCACTGGTGACCTGTGGGGCTCCTCCGCCTGGGAATCTCCTGGTCTGTGGGCAATAAACATCCATCTGGAAATGCGGAGTCCACTCACCCTCTGCGCTTTCACTGGGAGCTGCAATCCTGAGCGGCTCTTTTTATTTATTTATTTATTTATTTATTTATTTAATGCTAGTAATTTTAGATTTTATTTTTATTTTTTTTTATTGCATTTTATTGCATTTTAGGTTTCGGGGTACATGTGATGAACATGCAAGATTGTTGCATAGGTACACACATGGCAGTGTGGTTTGCTGCCTTCCGTCCCCTCACCTGTATCTGTCATTTCTCCCCATGCTATCTCTTCCCACCTCCCCACCCCCCCGTCCCTCCCCCATTTCCCCCCAACGGACCCCAGTGTGTAGTGCTCCACTCCCTGTGTCCATGTGTTCTCATTGTTCAGCACCCGCCTATGAGTGAGAATATACGGTGTTTGATTTTCTGCTCTTGTGTCAGTTTGCTGAGAATGATGGTTTCCAGGTTCATCCATGTCCCTACAAAGGACGTGAACTCATCCTTTTTGATGGCTGCGTAATATTCCATGGTGTATATGTACCACATTTTCCCTATCCAGTCTATCATCGTTGGGCATTTGGGTTGGTTCCAGGTCTTTGCTATTGTAAACAGTGCTGCAATGAACATTCGTGTGCACGTGTCCTTGTAGTAGAATGATTTATAATCCTTTGGATATATACCCAGTAATGGGATTGCTGGGTCAAATGGGATTTCTATTTTTAGGTCCCTGAGGAATTGCCACACTGTCTTCCACAATGGTTGAACTAATTTACATTCCCACCAACAGTGTAGAAGTGTTCCTATTTCTCCACATCCTCTCCAGCATCTGTCGTTTCCCGATTTTTTAATGATCGCCATTCTAACTGGTGTGAGATGGTATCTCAATGTGGTTTTGATTTGCATTTCTCTGATGACCAGTGATGATGAGCATTTTTTCATATGTTTGTTGGCCTCCTGTATGTCTTCTTTTGTAAAGTACCTGTTCATGTCCTTTGCCCATTTTTGAATGGGCTTGTTTGTTTTTTTCTTGTAGATCTGCTTTAGTTCTTTGTAAATTCTGGATATCAGCCCCTTGTCAGATGGGTAGGCTGCAAAAATTTTTTCCCATTCTGTTGGTTGCCGATTCACTCTACTGACTGTTTCTTTTGCCGTGCAGAAGCTGTGGAGTTTGATTAGGTCCCATTTGTCTATTTTGGCTTTTGTTGCCATTGCTTTTGGCGTTTTGATCATGAAGTCCTTGCCTACACCTATGTCCTGAATGGTTTTGCCTAGATTTTCCTCTAAGGTTTTTATGGTGTTAGGTCTGATGTTTAAGTCTTTAATCCATCTGGAGTTAATTTTGTTGTAAGGTGTCAGGAAGGGGTCCTGTTTCTGCTTTCTGCACATGGCTAGCCAGTTTTCCCAACACCATTTATTAAACAGGGAGTCCTTTCCCCATTGCTTGTTTTTGTCAGGTTTGTCGAAGATAAGATGGTTGTGGGTATGTTGTTTTTCCTGTGAGGCCTCTGTTCTGTTCCATTGGTCTATATCTCTGTTTTGGTACCAGTACCATGCTGTTTTGATTACTGTAGCCTTGTAGTATAGTTTGAAGTCCGGTAGTGTGATGCCTCCTGCTTTGTTCTTTTTGCTTAGAGTTGACTTGGCTATGCGGGCTCTCTTTTGGTTCCATATGAAGTTTAAGGTGTTTTTTTCCAGTTCTGTGAAGAAGGTCATTGGTAGCTTGATGGGAATAGCGTTGAATCTGTAAATTACTTTGGGCAGTATGGCCATTTTCACAATGTTGATTCTTCCTAACCATGAACATGGAATGTTTCTCCATCTGTTTGTATCCTCTCTTATTTCGTTGAGCAATGGCTTGTAGTTCTCCTTGAAGAGGTCCTTTACGTTCCTTGTTAGTTGTATTCCTAGGTACTTTATTCTCTTTGTAGTAATTGTGAATGGCAGTTCGTTCTTGATTTGGCTCTCTTGAAGTCTATTACTGGTGTACAGGAATGCTTGTGATTTTTGCACGTTGATTTTGTATCCCGAGACTTTGCTGAAGTTGTTTATCAGTTTCAGGAGATTTTGGGCTGAGATGATGGGGTCTTCCAGATATACAATCATGTCATCTGCAAATAGAGACAATTTGATTTCCTCCTTTCCAATTTGAATACCCTTTATTTCTTTTTCTTGCCTGATTGCTCTGGCTAGAACTTCCAGTACTATATTGAATAGGAGTGGTGAGAGAGGGCATCCTTGTCTAGTGCCAGATTTCAAAGGGAATGCTTCCAGTTTTTGCCCATTCAGTATGATACTGGCTGTTGGTTTGTCGTAAATAGCTTTTATTGTTTTGAGATACGTTCCATCAATACCTAGTTTATTGAGGGTTTTTAGCATAAAGGGTTGTTGAATTTTGTCAAAAGCCTTCTCTGCGTCAATTGAGATAATCATGTGGTTTTTGTCTTTGGTTCTGTTTATGTGGTGAATTACGTTTATGGACTTGCGTATGTTGAACCAGCCTTGCATCCCCGGGATGAATCCTACTTGATCATGGTGGATGAGCTTTTTGATATGCTGTTGCAATCGGTTTGCCAGTATTTTATTGAAGATTTTTGCATCTGTGTTCATCATGGATATTGGCCTGAAATTTTCTTTTCTTGTTGAGTCTCTGCCGGGTTTTGGTATCAGGATGATGTTTGTCTCGTAAAATGATTTGGGAAGGATTCCCTCTTTTTGGATTGTCTGGAATAGTTTCAGAAGGAATGGTATCAGCTCCTCTTTGTATGTCTGGTAGAATTCAGCTGTGAACCCATCTGGACCTGGGCTTTTTTTGGGTGGTAGGCTCTTTATTGCTGCCTCGACTTCAGACCTTGTTATTGGTCTATTCAGGGTTTCAGCTTCTTCCAGGTTTAGGCTTGGGAGGGTGCAGGTGTCCAGGCATTTATCCATTTCTTCCAGGTTTACTAATTTATGTGCATAGAGTTGTTTGTAATAATCTCTGATGATGGTTTGGATTTCTGTGGAATCTGTGGTGATATCACCTTTATCGTTTTTTATTGCATCAATTTGGTTATTCTCTCTTTTCTTTTTTATTAATCTGGCTAGTGGTCTGTCTATTTTGTTGATCTTTTCAAAAAACCAGCTCCTGGATTTATTGATTTTTTGAAGAGTTTTTTGTGTCTCTATTTCCTTCAGTTCTGCTCTGATCTTAGATATTTCCTGTCTTCTGCTAGGTTTTGAGTTTTTTTGATCTTGCTCCTCTAGCTCTTTCAATTTTGATGATAGGGTGTCAATTTTCGACCTCTCCTTTCTTCTCATGTGGGCACTCATTGCTATATATTTTCCTCTAGAGACTGCTTTAAATGTGTCCCAGAGATTCTGGTATTTTGTGTCTTCGTTCTCATTGGTTTCGAAGAACATCTTTATTTCTGCCTTCATTTCATTGTTTATCCAGTCAACATTCAAGAGCAAGTTGTTCAGTTTCCATGAAGCTGTGCGATTCTGAGTTAGTTTCTGCATTCTGAGTTCTAACTTGATTGCACTGTGGTCTGAGAGACTGTTTGTTATGATTTCTGTTCTTTTGCATTTGCTGAGGAGTGATTTACTGCCAATTATGTGGTCAATTTTAGAGTAGGTGTGATGTGGTGCCTAGAAGAATGTATATTCTGTGGATTTGGGGTGGAGAGTTCTGTAAATGTCTATTAGGTTTGCTTGTTCCAGGTCTGAGTTCAGGTCCTGGATATCCTTGTTGATTTTCTGTCTGGATGATCTGTCTAATATTGACAGTGGGGTGTTAAAGTCTCCCACTATTATTGTGTGGGAGTCTAAGTCTCTTTGTAGGTCATTGAGAACTTGCCTTATGTATCTGGGTGCTCCTGTATTGGGTGCGTATATATTTAGGATCGTTAGCTCTTCTTGTTGCAGTGATCCTTTTACCATTATTTAATGTCCTTCTTTGTCTCTTTTGATCTTTGTTGCTTTAAAGTCTATTTTATCAGAGATGAGAGTTGCAACTCCTGCCTTTTTTTGCTCTCCATTTGCTTGGTAGATCTTCCTCCATCCCTTTATTTTGAGCCTTTGTGTATCCTTGCATGTAAGATGGGTTTCCTGGATACAGCACACTGATGGGTTTTGGCTTTTTATCCAGTTTGCCAGTCTGTGTCTTTTGATTGGGGCATTTAGTCCATTGACATTTAGGGATAGTATTGTTATGTGTGATTTTGATACTGTCATTTTGATGCTACCTGGCTGTTTTGTTGGTTAGTTGATGCAGATTCTTGATTGTGTCGATGCTCTTTTACCATTTGGTGTGTTTTTGGAGTGCCTGGTACTGGTTGTTCCTTTATAAGTGTAGAGCCTCTTTCAAGAGTTCTTGTAGAGCAGGTTTGGTGGTGATGAAATCTCTGAGCGCTTGCTTGTTCACAAAGGATTTTATTTTTCCTTCACTTATGAAGCTTAGTTTGGCTGGATAGGAGATTCTGGGTTGAAAGTTCTTTTCTTTAAGGATGTTGAATATTGGCCCCCAATCTCTTCTGGCTTGTAGGGTTTCTGCTGAGAGATCTGCTGTGAGTCTAATGGGCTTCCCTTTGTGGGTAACCCGACCTTTCTCTCTGGCTGCCCTTAGCATTTTCTCTTTCATTTCAACCTTGGTGAATCTGACGATTATGTGCCTTGGGGTTGCTCTTCTTGCGGAATATCTTTGTGGTGTTCTCTGTATTTCCTGGATTTGAATATTGGTCTGCCTTGCTAGGTTGGGGAAGTTTTCCCGGATAATATCCTGAAGAGTATTTTCCAGCTTGGATTCATTCTCTTCATCACATTCAGGTACACCTATCAGACGTAGATTAGGTCTTTTCACATAGTCCCACATTTCTTGAAGATTTTGTTCATTCCTTTTTGCGCTTTTTTCTCTGTTCTTGCCTTCTCTTTTTATTTCATTGAGTTGATCTTCGACCTCTGATATCCTCTCTTCTGCTTGGTCAATTCGGCTGTTGAAGCTTGTGCATGCTTCACGAAGTTCTCGCGTTGCGTTTTTCAGCTCCATCAATTCACTTATACTCCTCTCTATGCTGTCCATTCTCGTCAGCAGTTCGTCCAATCTTTTTTCAAGGTTCCTATTTTCTTTGCGTGCGGTTAGAACATATTCTTTTAGCTCGCTGTAGTTTCTAACTACCCACCTTCTGAAGTCTGATTCTGTCATTTCATCACGCTCCTTCTCCATCCAGTCTGGTTCCCTTGCTGGTGAGGAGTTGTGATCCCTTTTAGGAGGAGAGGTGTTCTGGTTTCGGGAGTTTTCATCCTTTTTACGCTGGTTTCTTCCCATTTTTGTGGGTTTATCCACCTGTTGTCTGTCTCTGTCCCAGGGAGTTGGAGCTTTATGAGTTTCCGTTGCACTACTGCCTTTTTTTTATTTTTCTTTCAGGTCTGACCCGCCCAGCTAGCAGCACGCCTAGCCACTGCCTGCCTGCAGGGGCTTTGCTGAGCTGCTGTGGGCTCCGCCCAGCTGCCCTGAGCTCTTCCCTGTAGTCTTTTTTATATGGGAGTAGTTAGAACTGTCTCGGCAACGGTGGCCCCGCCTCTGTTATGGCGGACTCTCTCTGTTGTGGGAGGTTGCCTCGGCAACGGCAGCCTGCCTCCGTAGTGGAGGAGAGTCTCAGTAATGGCGGAAGCCCCTCCCCCACCGAGCCGGGCTGTCCAGGTTCAGCTGTGCTTGGTTTGAAGAGCTCAACCCAGAGGGTTTCCAATTACTGTTTTTGTTTTGGTTGTTGTTGGGGGTGGAAGGCTGGGACCAATCGAGCCTGATCACCTGGCTCCCTGACTCAGAGTCTTTTCTTTTAAGTTGAACGACCCCGAGTTCCGGTCGCTTGTTGAAAAGGCGCCGGGATCTCCCGTGCTGTGACTCACGGAGTCGGCTCGGACTGCGGCGCCGGCTCCTGGTGGATTTTCTGCCTAGGAATCTCCTGGCCTGACTCGCTATTTCAGATGAATGGCCCACTCTGCCGTCTCAGGGCTCTGCTCGTCAGCTAAGAGGGCTCCCAGACCAGTGGTTTTTGTATGGAGAACCGCAGCAACAGGGAGTGGTCACAGCAGCCGCGCGGGCGGAATCAGCCCCACAGGGGCCAAAACAGCCACACCGGCTGGGACTGCGACACTGGCGACCCCTCTGCCTGGGTATCTCCTGGTCTGTGGGCAATAAGAGTTCGTCTGGAAATGCGGCGTCCACTCACCCTCTGCACTTTCACTGGGAGCTGAAGTCCTGAGCTGTTCTTAGGCGGCCATCTTCCCAGCATTCCGAGCTGCTCTTAATTGGCCATCTTTGATCCCTCCCCTTGAAGAACTTTTCTTAACCCTAGATTTCCATTTGATTTTTTAAAAAATAATTTACACCTTTTTATTACTATTCTCTATTTGATAAATCTCATAGCACCTTATACTTCCTTTTTTAATTGTAATTTTTAAATATTGAGATGAAATTAATATACTACAAATTCCACACTTTCAAAGTGTATAATTCAGTGGATTTTAGTCTATTCATAAAGTTATAGGCTGAGTGTGGTTATTCATGCCTGTAGTTCTAGCACTTTGAGAGGCTGAGATGGGTGGATCACCTGAGGTCAGGAGTTTGAGACCAGCTTGGCCAACATTGTGAAACCTTATCTCTACTAAAAATGCAATAATTCACTGGGTGTGGTGGCAGGCGCCTGTAATCCCAGTGACTTGGGAGGCTGAGACAGTAGAATTGCTTGAACCCAGGAGGTGGAGCTTGCAGTGGGCTGAGATCACACAGTTGCACTCCAGCCTGGGCGACAAGAGTGAAACTACATCTCAAAAAAAAGTTATATGAATACCACCATTATCTAATTTCAGGGCATCTTTATCATCCCTAAATGGAACCTGATATTCAATAGCAGTCACTTTCTGCTACCCTGTTCTCCTTACCACAAGCCCCTGGTAACTTTGAGGTCCTAATAAATCAATAAGTTAACAGGAACCAGGGAAGAGCCAGGCTGGCAGAACAGGGACCTAACCCAGTTTGCAGGGTTCACCTCTTTTTGTGAAAAACCAGTCAGTATCTTGCAATACCAGAAACAGAAAGCATGTGGATTGCAAGACAGCTAAAATCAGCATAGTATTTCCCTTGGTCGCCTGCATAGGAAAGACCTGGCAGTTAAAAATTATCTGAACATATTCTTAGCATACAGCACAAATTCACTCGCACATAGCCCCCTCCAGCACAACCTTATAAAACTTCTGTCCATCCCTTGCCTCTTTGCTGGCAACCTCTTCTTTGCTGTGCTGCCCATTGCTTTCTTGCAACATGTCTTTGTACTTTCACTAATAAATTTGTTTTTCTTTACCCACAACTGTCTTGGTAAATTTAATTACTGCCCACAATATCGGCCCCAGCTAGATACATCCACAACATTTTGGTGGCCCATATTGGGAGTGCATGAGACTGCTCAGGAACTGCTTAAGAACTGCTTAAGAACCTCTCTCCTAGTATCTCCCTTTTATCTTCCCCAACTCCAATCTCTTGGTGAACAGTGTCCAAGCCTGGAGATAATTGGTGGTCCTGGCCGAGGCCACTCCACGGAAGACCAGAAGGTCCTGATAGACACCTGACCATTCTAGACATTGGATTAAGCAAAGAATTCATGACCAAGAACCCAAAAGCAAATGCAACAAAAACAGAGACAAATAGATGGGATTTAATTAAACTAAAGAGCTTCCACTGCCACGTGTGTACCTATGCAACAATCTTGCATGTTCCTCACATGTACCACAAAACCTAAAATGCACTAGAAAAATAGCTTCTGCACAGCAATAGAAATGGCCAGCAGAGTAAACAACCCACCAAGTGAGAGAAAATCTATGCATCCAACAGAGGAATAATATCCATAATCTACCAGAAATGCAAACAAATCAGTAAGAAAGAAAGAAATAATCCCATCAAAAAGTGGGCAAAGGGTATAGATAGACAATTCTCAAAAGAAGATGTACAAATGGCCAACAAACATATAAAAAAGCTCAACATCCCTATCGGGGAAATGCAAATTAAAACCACTATGCAATACTACCCTATTCCTGCAAGAATGGCCATAATTAAAAATAAAAAAATAATAATGTTGGCATGGATGTGAAAAGGGACTACTTTTACACTGCTGTTGGGAATGTAAACTAGTACAACTAATGTGAAAAACAGTATGAAGATTCCTCAGAAAACTGAAAGTAGAACTACCATTTGTTTCTGTTGGAGAATGTATCTTCTTTCATTTTTTGGAAGGGTTTGTGAATGATTGGTTTCAATTCTTTAAATGTTTGGTACAATTCACCAGGGCAACCATCTGGTCGTGGGCTTTTCTTTGTGATCAGCTTTCTGAAGACAAATTCAATTTCTTTACTTCTCATAAGGCTATTCAAATTTCTATTTCTTTTCTAGTCACTTTCAGTAATATGTATTTTTCTAGGAATTTATCTAGGTTATCTAATTTTGGCATACACATTTTCATGGTATCCTCTTATAATCCTTTTTATTTCTGTATGCTTCATATTAACACATTTCCTTTCAGTTCTGATTTTAGTCATCTGAATTTTCCCTTTTACTTTGTCAATTTTGTTGATCTTTTCAAAAATCCAAGTTTGTTTTTATTTATTTTCTTTATTGTTTGTTGAGCCTTTCTTATTTCTGCTCTAATAATTACCTTTCCATTCTTTCTGCTTGTCTTGTGTTTATTTTTCTTTTTTTCCAGTTTCTTAAGGTGGAACACTAGGTTATTAATGTAATATCATTCTTCTTTTTAATATAGGCATTTATAGCTCTAAACTTCCCTCTAAGCAGTGCTTTAGCTGCTTCCCATAAGTTTTTCTAAGATATGCTTTTGTTTCCACTCATCTCAAATTATTTTCTAATTTTTCTTGTAATTTCTTCTTTGATCTCCTGATTTTTAAGGAATGTATTGTTTAACTAACACGTTTGTATACATTTTCAAAATTTTAGTTTTATTGATTTCTAATTTTGCCCCATTTTTGCCAGAGAACATGTTTTGTGTGATTTTAATCCTTTTAAATTCTTTGTTTTTCTTTTAAAATGTAGATAAATAGATATAGATAGATAGTATGCTGGAATGAGGTATTCCTCCTCCCCAGGGTTTGTTCTTGTTTCTATTTGTTTATTTCATGAATTGAATTTTCACTACTAATTCTGCAAAGTCTTTTTTTTTTTTTTTTTTTTTCCTCATGTGTAGCCATTGAAACCTCTGCTTGCTTATCTTAGTGGTCAGCTAATAATTAGACAAATATTAACATAAATGCCTAGAACCACTAAGCCTACCAGTCTTCACTGAGGGGCTCTATCTACATGTTGAAACATGATTTCAACCCTCAGCCAGGCAGTCACTTGAACCTTTACTTCCTGCTTGTGCAGAGCCTTAATCAAAGCCAGAGGTGAGTGCTTAGGGCCTTCTCAAATCTTTTGGGAGCATGTGCCCAGCCCTGACCATGGATACAACCCCAAACATGTGGATGGCCCTGTACATTCCCAGGAATATGTAGGAGATTATCAAAGCCCCCATGGGCGTCCTATTTTTCATGTTTATTATTTTTTATTTTAAACTTTTTGGTTAGTTTAGTGTTTGTACCAACTCTTATCCACACCTCAGATAGTGTGTCAGTAAAACAGTTGCCTTTGTTTCTGATCCCCTGGAAAAAGTCTCTTTGTACTCAGAGTCATGTCTTACAGGGAATAACCAAAGAGGTCATATAATAACAAATTTTCTCTGAATGAGGCTTTGCAGCATCTCAGCCCTGTTTTGCCCAATTTAGTTGTTACCACATTGCTAATTTTCATCATAATAGTGGGCTGTTGGTTTTCAAAACTACCATGGAACTGGAAAAGAGGAGATGGGAGCACTAAAGATAAAAGTGCCATAAGACTTGTGGCTTGCTGTTCTTAGTAAGATTCAGCCATTTTTTTTTTTTTTCAATTGAATGATCTCCAGACTGCTATAAAACTTTAGTTAAGGTCTATGTCCAAAAAAGTTGATTCTGACAATTTTTAAAACCAGTTTCCTTATTGCATTTATGGAGTATAGAGTATGTAGATGTTCTTACTTCTTCCTTTTTACTCCTTCCTCTTTTTTATTTAAGAATGGTTTCTGGCCAGGCGTTGTAGCTCACACCTGTAATCCCAGCACTTTGGGAGGCCAAGGCGAGTGGATCACAAGATCAGGAGATGGAGACCATCCTGGCTAACATGGTGAAACCCGTCTCTACTAAAAATACAAAAAAATTAGCTGCGTGCCTGTAGTCCCAGCTACTTGGGAGGCTGAGGCAGGAGAATTACTTGAACCCAGAAGGCGGAGGTTGCAGTGAGCTGACTGCACTCCAGCCTAAAAGACAGAGCAAGACTCCATCTCAAAGAAAAAAAAAAAAAAAAAAAAAAAAAGACTGGTTTCCTTTAGTTCTTTTGAACATTATTTTTTTAAATGTACTTTATTTGTACAGCAATTTTATGTTCACAGCAAAATTGAATGAAAATATAAAATTCCTATATACTCTGCTCCCACACATGCATAACCTTCTACTCTGTCAACATCTCACAACAGAGTGGTATATCTGGTGCATATTTTTATACAAGTACATGCTGCTTTGGTGACTATGGCCTTATAGTATAGTTCGAAGTCAGGTAATGTGATGCCTCCAGATTTGTTTTGTTTGCTTAGTCTTGTTTGGCTATGCAGGCTCTTTTTCGGTTCTACATAAATATTAGGACTTTTTTCCAGTTCTGTGAAGAATGATGG
The DNA here is from genome assembly GCF_048565385.1 of Saimiri boliviensis. Classification (NCBI taxonomy): domain Eukaryota; kingdom Metazoa; phylum Chordata; class Mammalia; order Primates; family Cebidae; genus Saimiri; species Saimiri boliviensis. The sequence continues at coordinate 55,151,074 of NC_133470.1, forward strand.
TGATACTTTGATGGGAATTTTATTCGATTTGTAGATTTCTTTTCACACTATGGTCATTTTCTTTCTTTCTTTCTTTCTTTCTTTCTTTCTTTCTTTCTTTTTTTTTTTTTTGAGATGGAGTCTCACTCTGTTCCCCAGGCTGGAATGCAGTGGCACAATCTTGGCTTACTGCAACCTCGGTGTCCCAGGTTCAAGTGATTCTCCTGCCTCAGCCTCCCCAGTAGCTAGGACTATAGGCACACACCACCATGTCCAACTAATTTTTGTAGTTTTAGTAGAGACAAGGTTTCACCATGTTGGCCAGGCTGGTCTTGAGTGTTACTGACCTCAAGTAATCTGTCCACCTCAGCATCCCATAGTGCTGGGATTACAGGCATGAACCACCACACTCAACTAAGGAGGGTCATATTCACAATGTTGATTCTACCCATTTGTGAGTAAGGGATGTGTTTCCATTTTTTGTTTGTGTCATTTATGGTTTCTTTCAGCAGTGTTTTGTAGTTTTCCTTGTAGATGTGCCTCACCTCCTTGGTTAGGTATATTCCTAAGTATTTTATTTGTTTTGCAGCTATTGTAAAAGGGGTTGAGTTCTTGATTTGATTCTCTGCTTGGTTGCTGTTGGTGTATAGAAAAGCTACTAATTTGTATACATTAATTCTGCATCCAGAAACTTTGCTGAATTATTTTATCATTTCTAGTAGTTTTCTGGAAAAGTCTTTAGGGTTTTCTAGGGAAATAATCATATCATCAGCAAACATCAAGAGTTTGACTTCCTCTTTACTGATTTGGATGCTGTTTATTTCTTTCTCTTGTCTGATTGCTTTGGCTAGCAATCAGACTTCCAGTACTATGTTGAAGAGGAGTAGTGAGAGTGGGCATCCTTGTGCTGTTCCAGTTCTCAAAGGAAATGCTTTCAACTTTTCCCCCATCATTATTATGTTGTCTGTGGGTTTGTCACTGATGGCTTTTGCTACATTTTGCTGAGAGTTTTTAAGTATAAAGGGATGCTGGATTTTTCATTTTCTGCATTTATTGAGATAATCTTGTGATTTTTGTTTATGATTCTTTTTATTTGGTGTATCACATTTGTTGGCTTATGTATGTTAAACCATCCCTGAATCCCTTGTATGAAACTCACTTGTATGTGATGGGTTATTTTTTTGATATGTTGTTGCATTCAGTTAGCTAGTATTTTGTTAAGAATTATTGCACCTATGTTCATCGGTGATATTGATCTGTCGTTTTCTTTTTCGGTTATGTCCATTTCTGGCTTTGGTATTAGGGTAATACCGTCTTCATAGAATGATTTACGAAGGGTTCCCTCTTTCTCTATATTGTGGAATAATGTCAAAAGCATTGGAACTAAGTCTTCTTTGAATGTCTGGTAGAATTCTGCTGTGAATCCATCTGGTCCTGGATGTCTTTTTGTGGGTAATTTTTTAATTATTATTTCAATCTTGCTGCTTGGTATTGGTCTGTTCAGGGTATGTAATTCTTCCTGCTTTGAGCTAAGAAGGTTGTATTTTTCCAGGAATTTATTGATTTCCTCTAGGTTTTCTAGTTTATGCACATAAAGTTGTTCATAGTAGCCTTGAATGATCTTTTGTATTTCTATGGTGTCAGTTGTAATATCTCCTGTTTTGTTTCTTGTAGAAGTTATTTGGATTTTATGTCTTCTTTTCTTGGTTAATCTTGCTAACACTTTATGAGTTTTATTTATCTTTTCAAAGGACTAGGTTTTGTTTCATTTATCTTTTGTAAGTTTTTTTTGTTTCAATTTTGTTTAGTTCTGATCTGATCTTGCTTATTTTCCTTCTTCTGCTGAGTTTGGGTTTGGTTTGTTCTTGTTTCTCTAGTTCCCTGGGGTGGGACCTTAGAATGTCTCTTTATGCTTTTTCAAATATTTTGATGGAAGCATTTAAGACGATAGACTTTCAGATATAGTATGCACCTAGTTTAAAATAAAAAAAGACTATAGACTATCCTCTTATCATTGCCTTTGCTGTATCCCAGAGGTAAAAACCTAATTTTATTTTATTTTATTTTATTTTATTTGCCTTTTTAGTTTTTTTTAATTGCATTTTAGATTTTGGGGTACATGTGAAGAACATGCAAGATTGTTGCATAGGTACACACATGGCAGTGTGGTTTGCTGCCTTCTGTCCCCTCACCTGTATCTGTCATTTCTTCCCATGCTATCTCTTCCCACCTCACCACCACCCCGTCCCTCCCCCATTTCCCCCCAACGGACCCCAGTGTGTAGTGCTCCCCTCCCTGTGTCCATGTGTTCTCATTGTTCAACACCCACCTATGAGTGAGAATATACGGTGTTTGATTTTCTGCTCTTGTGTCAGTTTGCTGAGAATGATGGTTTCCAGGTTCATCCATGTCCCTACAAAGGACGTGAACTCATCGTTTTTGATGGCTGTGTAATATTCCATGGTGTATATGTACCACATTTTCCCTATCCAGTCTATCATCGTTGGGCATTTGGGTTGGTTCTAGGTCTTTGCTATTGTAAACAGTGCTGCAATGAACATTCGTGTGCACGTGTCCTTGTAGTAGAATGATTTATAATCCTTTGGATATATACCCAGTAATGGGATTGCTGGGTCAAATGGGATTTCTATTTTTAGGTCCTTGAGGAATCGCCACACTGTCTTCCACAATGGTTGAATTAATTAACATTCCCACCAACAGTGTAAAAGTGTTCCTATTTCTCCACATCGTCTCCAGCATCTGTTGTTTCCAGATGTTTTAATGATCGCCATTCTAACAGGTGTGAGATGGTATCTCAATGTGGTTTTGATTTGCATTTCTCTGATGACCAGTGATGATGAGCATTTTTTCATATGTTTGTTGGCCTCCTGTATGTCTTCTTTTGTAAAGTATCTGTTCATATCCTTCGCCCATTTTTGAATGGGCTTGTTTGCTTTTTTCTTGTAGATCTGCTTTAGTTCTTTGTAAATTCTGGATATCAGCCCCTTGTCAGATGGGTAGACTGCAAAAATTTTTTCCCATTCTGTTGGTTGCCGATTCACTCTACTGACTGTTTCTTTTGCCGTGCAGAAGCTGTGGAGTTTGATTAGGTCCCATTTGTCTATTTTGGCTTTTGTTGCCATTGCTTTTGGCGTTTTGGTCATGAAGTCCTTGCCTACACCTATGTCCTGGATGGTTTTGCCTAGATTTTCTTCTAGGGTTTTTATGGTGTTAGGTCTGATGTTTAAGTCTTTAATCCATCTGGAGTTAATTTTGGTGTAAGGTGTCAGGAAGGGGTCCTGTTTCTGCTTTCTGCACATGGCTAGCCCGTTTTACCAACACCATTTATTGAACAGGGAGTCCTTTCCCCATTGCTTGTTTTTGTCAGGTTTGTCAAAGATCAGATGGTTGTGGGTATGTTGTATTTCCTCTGAGACCTCTGTTCTGTTCCATTGGTCTATATCTCTGTTTTGGTACCAGTACCATGCTGTTTTGATTACTGTAGCCTTGTAGTATAGTTTGAAGTCCGGTAGTGTGATGCCTCCTGCTTTGTTCTTTTTGCTTAGAATTGACTTGGCTATGCGGGCTCTCTTTTGGTTCCATATGAAGTTTAAGGTGTTTTTTTCCAGTTCTGTGAAGAAGGTCATTGGTAGCTTGATGGGAATAGCGTTGAATTTATAAATTGCTTTGGGCAGTATGGCCATTTTCACGATGTTGATTCTTCCTAACCATGAACATGGAATGTTTCTCCATCTGTTTGTATCCTCTCTTATTTCGTTGAGCAATGGCTTGTAGTTCTCCTTGAAGAGGTCCTTTACGTTCCTTGTTAGTTGTATTCCTAGGTATTTTATTCTCTTTGTAGCAATTGTGAATGGCAGTTCGTTCTTGATTTGGCTCTCTTGAAGTCTATTACTGCTGTATAGGAATGCTTGTGATTTTTGCACGTTGATTTTGTATCCTGAGACTTTGCTGAAGTTGTTTATCAGTTTCAGGAGACTTTGGGCTGAGATGATGGGGTCTTCCAGATATACAATCATGTCATCTGCAAATAGAGACAATTTGATTTTCTCCTTTCCAATTTGGATACCCTTTATTTCTTTTTCTTGCCTGATTGCTCTGGCTAGAACTTCCAGTACTATATTGAATAGGAGTGGTGAGAGAGGGCATCCTTGTCTAGTGCCAGATTTCAAAGGGAATGCTTCCAGTTTTTGCGCATTCAGTATGATATTGGCTGTTGGTTTGTCGTAAATAGCTTTTATTGTTTTGAGATACATTCCGTCAATACCTAGTTTATTGAGGGTTTTTAGCATAAAGGGTTGTTGAATCTTGTCAAAAGCCTTCTCTGCATCAATCGAGATAATCATGTGTTTTTTGTCTTTGGTTCTGTTATGTGGTGAATTACGTTTATGGACTTGCGTATGTTGAACCAGCCTTGCATCCCCGGGATGAATCCTACTTGATCATGGTGGATGAGCTTTTTGATATGCTGTTGCAATCGGTTTGCCAGTATTTTATTGAAGATCTTTGCATCTATGTTCATCATGGATATTGGCCTGAAATTTTCTTTTCTTGTTGAGTCTCTGTCGGGTTTTGGTATCAGGATGATGTTTGTCTCGTAAAATGATTTGGGAAGGATTCCCTCTTTTTGGATTGTCTGGAATAGTTTCAGAAGGAATGGTATCAGCTCCTCCTTGTATGTCTGGTAGAATTCAGCTGTGAACCCATCTGGACCTGGGCTTTTTTTGGGTGGTAGGCTCTTTATTGCTGCCTCGACTTCAGACCATGTTATTGGTCTATTCAGGGTTTCGGCTTCTTCCAGGTTTAGGCTTGGGAGGTTGCAGGTGTCCAGGAATTTATCCATTTCTTCCAGGTTTACTAGTTTATGTGCATAGAGTTGTTTGTAATAATCTCTGATGATGGTTTGGATTTCTGTGGAATCTGTGGTGATATCCCCTTTATCGTTTTTTATTGCATCAATTTGGTTATTCTCTCTTTTCTTTTTTATTAATCTGGCTCGTGGTCTGTCTATTTTGTTGATCTTTTCGAAAAACCAGCTCCTGGATTTATTGATTTTTTTGAAGAGTTTTTTGTGTCTCTATTTCCTTCAGTTCTGCTCTGATCTTAGTTATTTCCTGTCTTCTGTTAGGTTTTGAGTTTTTTTGATCTTGTTCCTGTAGAGACTGCTTTAAATGTATCCCAGAGATTCTGGTATGTTGTGTCTTCGTTCTCATTGGTTTCAAAGGACATCTTTATTTCTGCCTTCATTTCATTGTTTATCCAGTCAACATTCAAGAGCAAGTTGTTCTGTTTCCATGAAGCTGTGCGGTTCTGAGTTAGTTTCTGCATTCTGAGTTCTAACTCGATTGCACTGTGGTCTGAGAGACTGTTTGTTATGATTTCTGTTCTTTTGCATTTGCTGAGGAGTGATTTATTGCCAATTATGTGGTCAATTTTAGAGTAGGTGTGATGTGGTGCTGAGAAAAATGTATATTCTTTGGATTGGGGTGGAGAGTTCTGTAAATGTCTATTAGGTTTGCTTGTTCCAGGTCTGAGTTCAGGTCCTGGATATCCTTGTTGATTTTCTGTCTGGTTGATCTGTCTAATATTGACAATGGGGTGTTAAAGTCTCCCACTATTATTGTGTGGGAGTCTAAGTCTCTTTGTAAGTCATTAAGAACTTGCCTTATGTATCTGGGTGTTCCTGTATTGGATGCATATATATTTAGGATCATTAGCTCTTCTTGTTGCAGTGATCCTTTTACCATTATGTAATGTCCTTCTTTGTCTCTTTTGATCTTTGTTGCTTTAAAGTCTATTTTATCAGAGATGAGTATTGCAACTCCTGCCTTTTTTTGCTCTCCATTTGCTTGGCAGATCTTCCTCCATCCCTTTATTTTGAGCCTTTGTGTATCCTTGCATGTAAGATGGGTTTCCTGGATACAGCACACTGATGGGTTTTGGCTTTTTATCCAATTTGCCAGTCTGTGTCTTTTGATTGGGGCATTTAGTCCATTGACATTTAGGGATAGTATTGTTATGTGTGAATTTGATGCTGTCATTTTGATGCTACCTGGCTGTTTTCTTGGTTAGTTGATGCAGATTCTTGATTGTGTTGATGCTCTTTTACCATTTGGTGTGTTTTTGGAGTGGCTGGTACTGGTCGTTCCTTTATATGTGTAGAGCCTCTTTCAGGAGTTCTTGTAGAGCAGGTTTGGTGGTGATGAAATCTCTGAGTGCTTGCTTGTTCACAAAGGATTTTATTTTTCCTTCACTTATGAAACTTAGTTTGGCTGGATAGGAGATTCTGGGTTGAAAGTTCTTTTCTTTAAGGATGTTGAATATTGGCCCCCAATCTCTTCTGGCTTGTAGGGTTTCTGCTGAGAGATCTGCTGTGAGTCTAATGGGCTTCCCTTTGTGGGTAACCCGACCTTTCTCTCTGGCTGCCCTTAGCATTTTCTCTTTCATTTCAACCCTGGTGAATCTGACGATTATGTGCCTTGGGGTTGCTCTTCTTGAGGAATATCTTTTGTGGTGTTCTCTGTATTTCCTGGATTTGAATATTGGTCTGCCTTGCTAGGTTGGGGAAGTTTTCCTGGATAATATCCTGAAGAGTATTTTCCAGCTTGGATTCATTCTCTTCATCACATTCAGGTACACCTATCAAACGTAGATTAGGTCTTTTCACATAGTCCCACATTTCTTGAAGATTTTGTTCATTCCTTTTTGCACTTTTTTCTCTGTTCTTGCCTTCTCTTTTTATTTCATTGAGTTGATCTTCGACCTCTGATATCCTTTCTTCTGCTTGGTCAATTCGGCTGTTGAAGCTTGTGCATGCTTCACGAAGTTCTCGTGTTGTGTTTTTCAGCTTCATCAATTCACTTATAGTCCTCTCTATGCTGTCCATTCTCGTTAGCATTTCGTCCAATCTTTTTTCAAGGTTCCTATTTTCTTTGCGTTGGGTTAGAACATGTTCTTTTAACTCACTGTAGTTTCTTACTACCCACCTTCTGAAGTCTGATTTTGTCATTTCATCACCCTCCTTCTCCATCCGGTCTGGTTCCCTTGGTGGTGAGGAGTTGTGATCCCTTTTAGGAGGAGAGGTGTTCTGGTTTTGGGAGTTTTCATCCTTTTTGCGCTAGTTTCTTCCCATTTTAGTGGATTTGTCCACCTGTTGTCTTTGTAATTACTGTCTTTCAGATTGGGTCTCTGAGTGAGCTTCTAGTTCGTGGATGCTGAAGTTACTTCTTTTTTTTTTAAACTTTCCTTCTATCAGTCTGGCCCCTGTACTGTAGGACTGCTGAGGTCCTCTCCAGGCCCTGCTTGCCTGTGGATCACCTGCAGCAACTGCAGAACAGTAAGGGTTGCTGCCAGTTTCCTCTTCCGCTATCTTTGTCCCAGAAGGATGCTCAGCTACTGTCAGTCCGTTCTCTCCTTTATGAGGTGAGTCTTTGGATCTATGGGGGTCAGGGAGCTACTTGAGGAGACAGTTTATCTTTTATTGGGGCTTAACTCCTGAGTTGTGAGCTCTGTTGTTCATTCAGAGGTGCTGGACAGGTATGTTTAGGTCTGCTGCAGCTGAACTCATAAAGCACTTTTTGTTCCCAGGTGCTCTGTCCCAGGGAGTTGGAGCTTTATGAGTTTCTGTTGCACTACTGCCTTTTTTGATTTTTCTTTCAGGTCTGACCCGCCCAGCTAGCAGCAAGCCTAGCCACTGCCTGCCCGCAGGGGCTTTGCTGAACTACTGTGGGCTCCGCCCAGCTGCCCTGAGCTCTTCCCTGCAGTCCTGTTTATATGGGCGTAGTTATAACTGTCTCGGCAACGGTGGCCCCACCTCTGTTATGGCGGACTCTCTTTGTTGTGGCGGGTTGCCTCGGCAACGGCGGGTTGCCTCGGCACCGGCAGCCTGCCTCTGCAGTGGTGGAGAGTCTCAGTAATGGCGGAAGCCCCTCCCCCACCAAGCCCGACCATCCGGGGTTCAGCTGTGCTTGGTTTGAAGGGCTCAACCCAGAGGGTTTCCAATTACTGTTTTTGTTTTCGTTGTTGTTTGGGGTGGAGGGGTGGGACCAACCGAGCCTGATCACCTGGCTCCCTGACTCAGAATCTTTTCTTTTAAGTTGAACGACCCTGCGTTCCAGTCGCTTGTTGAAAAGGCGCCGGGATCTCCCGTGCCGCGACTCACTGAGTCGGCTCGAACTGCGGCGCCGGCTCCTGGCGGATTTTTTGCCTAGGAATCTCCTGGCCTGGCTCGCTATTTCAGATGAATGGGCAACTCTGCCGTCTCAGGGCTCTGATCGCCAGCTAAGAGGGCTCCCAGACCAGTGGCTTTTGTAGGGAGAACCGCAGCAACAGGCAGTGGTCACAGCAGCTGCACGGGCGGAATCAGCCCCGCGGGGGCCAGAACAGCCGCACCGGCTGGGACTGCGACGCTGGCGACCCCTCTGCCTGGGTATCTCCTGTTCTGTGGGCAATAAGAGTTCGTCTGGAAATGCAGCGTCCACTCACCCTCTGCACTTTCACTAGGAGCTGAAGTCCTGAGCTGTTCTTAGGCAGCCACCTTCCCAGCATTCCAAAACCTAATTTTAAATCCAATTCCTTACCGATGTGCATTTAAGTTTTTTTCCCCAACTTTTCGCTGTTGGAATTTACATTTCAATAGACCTTCTGGTATGTACATACATACACCTTCATACATTTCTCACATTATTTTATTAGGGTAAATACCTAGAAGAAAAATTGCTGGATACAGATTGCATTTTAAGATTGTGCCAATTCAGATTATTCCCTAAATTCCACTGACCTAGCTCTTTTTCTTGAGTCTAAAAAAGCTCCATTTCTCAGGTTGATCACAAGCAGCCTGTCAAGGGTCTCCTCTTCTGCATACTGCTCTCTTTAAGATGCTCTCCTACTTTCACCTTCCAAAACTCCCCATCTTTCATTTCAAATTCAGAATGCCCATTCTACCCTCAGCCTGCATGGAGGGAAGTTCAACTCATGTAAAAATTGATTTGAGTGTATAATCTGGAGTTAAGCAGTAGAGGTTAATACTACACCTTGAATACTGATTAACTAGGAGATATAACATTTTAATATTTTGATGCTCCACTTTCTTTATCTCAAAACTAAAGATGACATCTACCTTATAAACAAATTGGGAAGATTATATCAGCCAATGAACCTATATAGAAGGAGCATTGACTACTGGCCTGGGCAACAGAGACCTCCGTTTCTACCAAAAAGAAAAAGAAAATAGTTGGGTGTGGTGGTATGCATCTGGGACCAAGTAGTCCCAGATACTTGAGAGGCTGAGGTAGGATAATCACTTGAGTTCAGGAGGGTGAGGCTACTGTGAGCCATAATCATGCCACTGTACTCCAGCCTGGATGACAGAGCAAGACTCTGTCTCAAACAAACAAACACACAAACAAACAAAAAACAAATAAGAGAAAAAGAAATATTGTCTGGTTCATAGTGAATGTTTAATAATTGATATATTATTAGTTATATTTCTGCTTAATGAATGACTAGATTGGGTCATATTCCAGAAGATATTCCTTTTTTTAAAGATTATAGAATAACTTTATTATTCATGTAGAGGTAAAAATTGCAAAAATTAATCCACAAGTTTAATCTGGGCTGTAAATAACAACAAGATTAAGTAGAGTTTATTTCAGGAATACAATTCGACAAAATGAGATTCATCAATGTAATTCCAAATTAAAAGCACAACGCTACATGGTTAAATAGATGCTGAGGGGGCAGCTGATAAAAGTTAGCAGTCATTCTTAATAGATACCCTAAGTAAAACAGGAACAAATGGAAACTGCTTAGCCATAATAAAAACTGCATAAGAAAACTGCAGCAGGAGTCAGCAAACTATTGCTTGTGGTCCAAATCCAGCCCACTGCCTATTTTTATAATGCAGTTTCACTGAAATTCAACTACACTCGTCCATTTACATATTTTCTGCTTTTATTCAGAGTTTCATGGGAGAGTTGAGTAACTGTGACACAGACTATATAGACCACAAAGCCTGATATATTTATGATACGACCTTCTATCTGCAAAGTTTGTTGATCCATGTTCTAAAAAGTTGAATCATGAAGTTATTTCCATCAAAAGATAGGAGAAATTCAGGGATGTACCTTATCTTAAATATTATTAATTCTATCTTTCATTTAGCAGTAAAGGTGATCTTCCAGAAGATATTTCTATGTTTTCAGGAGACTGATATCCCAGTCTGAGGGAAGTTTAAGAGTCTCATTTCACCTGATAATGCATTATCTGTAGTGTGTTTTCCTTCTTGTTTTGGTCTTGCTCAGATGTTAGGGAAATCTCGGAATAAAGTAAATTATGAAACCAATTCCTTTAGGGTCACTCTTGATGGTTACTCATGGGACTTATCCCATTGAACTTTCAGCAAGTTTACATGTAGCATTAGCACTTTCCTGTGAGTTCTCTAACAAATGTACTTTCAACTAGCTTTTCATTGTCAGTTTGAGCTCAGTCTCATGTAACACAATCCTTTTGACATTTTATCATCAGTTACAGGAGCACAATGTAAAACAGAAAACATCAGCTAAAAATTAAAACAACTGAACTCATGGAGATATCATGTAGAATGATGGCTAACAGAACTGGGAAGGGTAGTGGGGAGGAGGGATTGGGGTTAACGTATACAAAGATATAGTTAGAACAAATGACATCTAGTATTTTATAGCACAACAGGGTGACCACAGCCAACAATAGTTTACTGTATATTCAAAAATAACTAAAAAATATAATTGAAATGTTTGTAAAGCAAAGATTAATTATAAGTGCTTGAGGTTATGGATACCCCATTTACTTTGATGTGATTATTACACTTTGTATGCCTGTATCAAAACATTTCAGATATTCCATAAATATATACACCTACTATGTACCCATAGGAAAAATAAAAAACAAAGCAAACCATGTTGGGAATATACTTTAATAGAAATGTCTATGCAATTGTTTCCATACACACATTGGGATCAAATTGTATACAAATTGTATCAAAGTGTATACTTAATTTTTACTCCCATTTAGTATCTGTTTTCTTATATTCATCCAAACTCCGGGTATTAGCATTTATAAATTCTTTACTAATTTAACAATCTCTGTCTCCAAATGACATATCACTTTAATTTGTGCTTTTTGGATTACTAACATTTTTTAAATTGTTTAACAACCTGGCTGCAATCCCAGCATTTTGAGAGGCCTAGGAGGGAGGATTGCTTGAGCCAGGGACTTGAGGCCAGCCTGGGCCACATAGTGAGACCCTATCTCTACAAAAAATTAAAAAACAGCTGGGCATGGTGGCATGCACCTGTAGTTCTAGCAACTCAGGAGACTGGGGCAGGAGGATCACTAGAGCCCAGGAGTTCAAGGCTGTAGTGAGCTATGCCTGTGCACTGCACTCCAGCCTGGGCAACAGAGCAAGACCTTGTCTCTTAAAAAAAAGTGAATCTCAACACAGATAATGTCAAGATTTGCACTCAGGTACTGAAAACTGACTGAAGAAGAGGCTACTTTAGATGCGGCTGTAAAGCAGCTTATGTAAAAACGTCTCAGGGTTTTGGTTGACAGTCAATTCAATATAAGCCAACAGTGTGATATGGTTGCCAATAAAGCTAATTTAAATTTGGGGGGCATTAATAAAAGTTTAGCATCTTGGACAAAAGAGGCGACAGTCTTCCTTTATTCTCTTAAATTAGCCTGCAGCTGGGACACAGCCCACACAAGCTGTGGGTCCAGACCGTTAGTTGTGGCTCAAACACTTCAATGTGTATCTGGAACAGAAAGAGCAGTCTCGAGAAAGAAGAAATGTAACCTATGAAGTGTGGCTGAATTATCTTAGAAGAAAAGAAGACTACGGGGACTATGACCTCTGTTTTCAGGCTTGGAGTAGTCATGGGGCAGAGCAAGTTGGTACATTTTGGGTCATGACTGGGTGCAAAGCAGCATACAAGGGTAAATACCAAGGGAAGAATAATCTCAGCTCAACACAAAGAATCCCATTCTAAAAGGGATCTTGGAAAGGTCAGCCTGGAGTAATAGTGAATTTCCCATCATCAGAGTTATTTCATCAGTAGCTAGATGACTACTCAGCAGGACTTTTTTTTTTTTTTTTTTTTTTTTTCTGAGAAGTTCAAATAAGGGACAGAGGCTTGCACTAGATGCTTTTAACTTCATCTCAGTCCTGGTGTTCTAGGTCTCCATAAATGCTACTGCTCTTAATCAATTTACTCAGAGCCATCTGTCCAACAGCTTTGTTGGAGAAGGAGAATACTCGTAAAGCAGTGTTTCTCAAATTTAAAATGAATGGTAAATACTTGTTAAAAAGTAGGTTACAATTCAGTAGGTCTGGAATGGAGCCTGAGATTCTGCATTTCTATCAAATTCAAAGTGAAGGTAATGAGTTGTTAGCATGCATTTTAAATTGGGATGATATAGTCTCCCCAAAAAGTAAAAATTTACTCTTGGCGTGGGGATGGGGAACTCTTAGCTATTACACTGGTCTATGGACTTCCAAAGGGCTATAGTATATAAACAGATATATATTAAATGTGTGATATTAACATTTTATGGGTGAGATATTTGGAAAAAAATAGAAACAATAAGAAAGGCCAAGAAACACTATATCAGAGAGTCTAGAGCAATGACTTTCAACCTTGACTCAGCATTGGAATCACTTGGAGAGTTTTAATATTTTGGATGCCTGGATTACCCCCTACAGATTCCATCTTAATCGGGCTGGGGTATGCCTTGGACTTTGGTTTTTGTTAAAGCTCCCTAGATGATTCTAATGTGTGACTAAGCTCAAGAACCACGGTCTAGAAAGAGGGCAAGAGGGTAATATGCAGAGATGACAGAAAAGGTGTGAGGCATGTGCGAGCTGAGGATGGGACATGGATTACTGAAAAAATGGAAGACCCTCTGGAATATTCAGCAGGCACCACTTAATGTTAAGAGCCTTAAGAAAGTGTCAGAATGTCTCTTGTCCTGTTTTTGGGTGGGAAAAAAAACACACACATATAAAAATCAATGAACTAAGGCAGAAAGAGGACAAGAATGCTTCATGGACTGGCGATTTATAAAGAATAAATTGCTATATTCTTTATAGCTATTTTAGGAAAGTTAACCTCTCGGAATTATTTTCTTCATCCGTTAACCCCCATCTTTCCTTCAGGGTAGTTGAGAAGCTCAGTTTGAAAAGTAGTGAGTCCTTTTTTGTTGTTGTTGTTTTAGTTATTTTTTTAAGAGTTTTTTTTTTTTTTTCTCTCTCTCTCTCTCTTTTTTTAATTATACTTTAAGTTCTGGGGTACATGTGCAGAACAAAAGTAGTAAGTCCTTTCTAAGCATAAAGTATGGAATTCTCACATACTGAGCATGCAGATATTATCATCTATTTAATGAGTGTTACTGTGTGCCTGTGCATGAAAGTGAGGTTGCTGTGTCTCCTAGGTGAGCAGGAGACATTAACAAAATGTAGGAAGCTTAAAATTTTAGAGGTTGTTATTAACACAGTAGAGGCATCCACTATTCCCTCCTTCAACTAGAAAAGTTGTAAGAGCTTGAATCTTCCTTGGTGGATGGTAGTAGCACCATAAGTCTGGGTTCCAAGGGCAGCTAAGTTCAATTATTTTGAATCCTCACAAGTCAATCATTCTGCTCCTACTTGAACCACCAGGATTGGAGAATTCATTTTCTTTCTAAGCAGCCTGTTAGTTCTTTATTTAGGGGACTCCAATTTTAGAAAGTTCTACCTTATACGGAACTCGAAACTGCTTTCACTGGTCTGGTCCACCTTATCCCTTCATAAATCCGAAGACAGAAACCCATTCTCCTGTGGTTTTTCGGCTTCAGGATAAATAGTCCCTTCTCCTCAGACCCTTTTACTTGAGACCTGGATTCCAGCCTCCAGTTTAGATTCTAGTTATTTCTTAGAATTCAAACGCACAGGGCCAGACCCAATCCTCTGATGCTTCCAATACCCATGACTGAGGAAGCAGTACATCAACTGGTTTTCTTGTAGAGTCCAAAACCTAACTGGGGTAGAAGTGACTCTGAAACCAGAGAGCGGCATGCATATGTTAAGTGTCTTTTGCCTACCTCCTTCCCACAGGAACAGCCTTTCGAAACAGTTTAAGTGATGACGGCATCTTGCATCCGTTGATCGCAGAGCCCCCGATGTGTCGAGGTGCCATGGCATCATCCCCTCGACCAGCAGTGCTTCCTGGTTAGCTCGGAGGGGCCCTGAGGCTTCCACAGGGCTACAGTGTCTTTCTTGTCTGCGGGGAGGGAGGGGCTGTATCTGAGCACCGGGCCAGCAGCTGAGTGCTATGCCCCTGGAGTGGGCTCACCCATAGTGGGTGGATCCCCGCCTCTTCCTCCCCATTGAGTCCTGTTAGCTTAGTGCCTCTCCTTCCTTATTGTTGTACCTCTTGCAGTATTGTTCATGTTAAAAAAGAGAAGGAGGAGAGTTAGGGAAGCAACTCTGCTTTCTCATCCTGGCTCAGAATCATCTGGTTTAAATGGGAAGAGTGCAGGAGGCAGCTCTAAGTCAGGGAGAAACAATTATACATTGGCCTTTGTACTTTCTCTGCTTGAGGTGTTCTACCAGTCACAAACATTTATGGAGCACATAAAACAAGAGACAGATAAGGAAGACTTGATTTCTTCTTTCAAACATTTCATAGCAAAGGATAGAGGGACTGAGGGAATAACAGATATGCACACTAATAAATTAGAATACAGTGTAATCAATCTTTTTAAAGTTGGATTAACTGCATTTAGAAGAAAGCAGTTAATTCACCCTGGGAAAACACTTAAGATAATATTTGCAGTGGGTTTTGATATTAAGCTTCCCAAGCATAGAAATAGGGATAGAGCATGCTTGTATACTGAGGGAACATCATGTGCAAAGAGACAGATGAATGAAACGACATAGCAAATTGACAGTAATTTGTAATTGCTTCAGATTAGGGCATGTATCAAAGGGAAGAAGGAACAGGATATAATGAATGAGAATAGATAGGAAATTTGAGGTTTAATTTAGATCTCAAACATGGATTGCTTTGGTTGTTCTAACCTCTGGCAGTGTAGACCCTGAGCAGGTGGTAGAAGCGATTTTTTTGATTCAAACAAACAAAACACATTGAGAAACTATTTTATACCTAGTGACATGCTATGCAATTTTACATACATTAGATTATTTCCATTTGGTTTCTGAATATCAGACTTGCTTGTTCCATTATACAAAGTTAATAGTCATCTTTCTTCTGCACCTTTGGCCCCAACCTGAATGTAGTAAGTAAAGTACTAGACCAAGAATCAGAAGGCCTATGATCTAGTCCCAGTTATTCATCTCATCTTCTGTGTGACCCTGGGCAATTCCTGTTCCCCTCTTTGGGTCCAACTTTTCCTTATCAATACAAATAAGGATTTGGATTAATTTCCAAGGACACTTACCTCCCTGTTACATGATTTCCTGAAGAAAGGATACAGATGCAGGTGAGTGCTATGTAGATTCTAAGCAGGAGAAGAATCCTATGGGCTGGGATGGTCAAGAAAGGCTTCTTGAAGTAGGTGAAACATGAACAGAACTTGGTAAAAAGCCAGGTATGTCTTTCATATGTTATTTTCCATTTCCTAGAGCTGAAGGGCAGGGACAGTTGCAATAAAAGTATGCTGTACTGGTAAAAACATAGATTTGGAGTTGGACTTGGAGAGAAATACTGGCTCTGCCACTATTATGTGACTTTTCAGATTATTTTCTATAAAAGCAGTATAGTAGTAATACCTCCTTGAGAGGCTTTCTGAAAGTAAATTTATAAATGATAGTGCTTAACATAACACCTAGAGTAGATGTCCCATATACAGATTTTCTCTTCTTTGCACCTTTCCTGTGCTTTTCTGCTCCATGGTTTAGGCACTTTGTCAACACTGGTTTGTTCATAATTCGGTTTGATGACTGGGTCTGCAGTCAAGCCTATGGAGGTACCTAAAATGTTTTCGAACTAGTAAATGGGTGTGTGGTTCAGAGTGTAAATGTTCTCCAAGTGCCATAGCGTTAATTCATCAAATTAATCAATTCATCATGTAAACAAGGTCCCTGTTCTTTCTCATGGCTTAGCAGGGACTGGGAGTGCTTGCTATCAGGAGGAGGCTGATCATAACAACAACTAATTGAAATTCATATAACCTGGAACCAAAACTACCCCATTCTCAGTGTCATATCCCATTCTCAGTGGAGTGTTGTAATTGTAATTTCATACAATTACAACACTCCACTGAGAATGGGGTATGACCCTGTGGCCATGTTTTGCTTTCCGAGCTGCTGCATTCAAAAGGAGTTGTGCTGGAAAAAACAAATAGCAACAGCAATAATTACACAGGTAGGTTTTCTACTCTGAGTATAAATAGTTGTAAGGCTGAAGTCATGTAGCATGCTGGGGGACATGAGGCATTGTGGCACATCCAACCATATATGTGCAAAATCCCCTTCTTCACCTCAATGGACAGACAAGTTTGTATGCACATATGCACTGGCCTATGTCAAAGGAATAGATGTGCACATAGATGTAGATGACAGAAAGCAGGGACTTTGCCACTGCACAAGAGAGGGAAACTGATTGGCTGAAACATCCCGATCCTGGTGCCAATGTGCACCGTCATCTGATTTTCTCATTCCTGTCTCTGAACCAGAACAGAAGATAAACCTGGAAAGGTCTCTAAATGGTTGACTACAAGACTCTCATTGTACATATGGGGAGACTGGAGTCCAGAGAGGGAAGGGGATTTGGCTAACGAAACAGAGAATCAGTGACAGGGCCAACACAGGAAGAATTCGATCCCTGACTACAATATGTAGCCCAACTGTGTTTCCCAAATTGTTTACCAGCATCACTGGTCTATAATATGCAAGGCAATTTTATGTGGTAAATGGATGACTTTTTAAATTTTAATAGTTATGTATATCTATGTGTACTGTAGTAAGAAAAAATTACTAGCAGAACAGAGCAATGAATTTATAGACAGCATTGTTTAAGATATGGTAGAAATCATGAAGGTAGTATACCAGTAGCTGTGGTTGGTAAAACACTGTGGTGGTGTAAAGGGTCTTGGGGCCAGCAAGGCCTGGGTTTGAATCTAACTCGGATGCTTCCTACTATCATGGAGTCTCAGTCAAGTTTTCTTCTCTCTCTAAGCTTTCAATTCCTCATCTATAAAATAGAGATACTGATGGCTGATAGTTACCTCCAAGGTAACTGTGAATATTGATACAGATAACTGATAGTTACCTCCAAGGTAACTGTGCGTATTTATAATAAGCATGTATAAATATCTACTAAAGCTAAATATACATGTGATCAATGATCCAGAGATTCTACTCCTGGGGATGCACTCAATTAAAGTGAGTGTTTATAGCTCCATTGATAATATATTTTCAACGGGCAGCAGGAAACTGAGGCCCTCAGTCAGCAGCCTGCATGTAACTGAATGTTGCCATTAACCACGTGAGTTTGGAAGTGAATATTTTCTCATTCCCAGTTGAGACTACAGCCTTTGCCAATAATTTGATTTCAGCTTTATGACACTCTGAAGCAGAAGACCCAGCTAAGCCATGTACAGACTCCTAATCCACAGAAACCATGAGATGGTAGATATCTGTTATTTTAATGTGCTATGTTTGTGGTAATATTGTTACACAGAAATAGATGACTAATACAATGGAATAGTATGAATAGTATGAAAAACATGCTCAGTGAGAGAGACCAGACCCAAAAGTACACATATTGTGTGATTACATTTATATGAAGTTCAGGCATTATATGTTCATATGAACATCAGGTAAAACTAACCTATGATGATAGAACAAAGAAAAAGGATTATCTCTAGAAAGTTATCAAAAAGAAGGGCATCATGGAGCATCTGGGAATGATGGAAATGTTCTATATCTTGATCTGGGTGTTGACTATCCAGGTGTATATTTTAATCAAAACTCATCAAATATACAGTTGAAATTAATGCAGTTTACTTACCATGTAGGTATTTCAGAACTTCAGAACAAAATAAACAAAATGCCCTTTTTAGGGGTTAGAATTCAAATAAAAATTCAAGCATGCTCTTTAAGTGGCAAGCAGATTATAGGTTTTTGTTTTTTTTTTAAATTAAAAATACTTTATTGTTAAAAAATGCTAACAATCATCAGAGCCTTTAGCAAGTTACAATCTTTTTGCTCGTGGATGGCCTTGCCTTGATGCTTTTAAGTTCAGAAGTACATATACAGATGTGCTATACAGGTAAACTTGTGTCATGGGTTTGTTGTACAGATTATTTAATCACCTAGGTATTAAGCCTAGTATCCATTAGTTATTTTCCCGATCCTCTCCCTCCTCCCACCTTCCAACCTCCAATAGACCCCAGTGTGTGTCGTTTCCCTCTATGTGTCAATGGGTTCTCATCATTTATCTTCCACTTATAGGTGAGAACGTGCAAGTATTTGGTTTTCTGTTCCTTCATTAGTTTGCTAATAATAATGACCTCCAGCTCCATCCATGTCCCTGAAAAGGATACGATCTTGTTCTTTTTCATGGCTGCATAGTATTTTGTAGTGTACATGTACTACTTTTTTAAAAATCCAGTCTATCATTGATGGGCATTTAGGTTGATTCCATGTCTTTGCTACTGTGAATAGTGTGGCAATAAACATAAGGGTGCATGTATTTTTATAATAGAATGATTTATATTTCTTTGGATATATACCCAGTAATCGGATTGCTGGGTCGAGTGGCATTTCTGTCTTTAGGTCTTTAAGGAATTGTCACCTTGTTTTCCACAATGGCTAAACTAATTTACATTCTCACCAACAGTGTATAAGCCTTCTTTTTTGTCTATAACCTCACCAGCATCTGTTATTTTTTAGGCTTTTTAATAGTGTCCATTCTGACTGGTGTAAGATAGTATCTCATTGATTTTGATTTGCATTTCTGTAATGGTCAGTGATGTTGAGCTTGTTGGCTGTATGTATGTCTTCTGAGAAGTGTGTTCATGTCCTTTGCCCACTTTTTAATGCGATTATTTGTTTTTTTTTTTCTTGTAAATCCGCTTAAGTTCATTGTAGATGCTGGATATTAGAATTTTGTCAAATGCAGTTTGCAAAAATTTTCTTCCATGCTGTATGTTGTCTGTTTACTCTGGTGACAGTTTTTTTTTTTTTTTTTTTTTTTTTTTTCTGTGCAAAAGCTCCTTAGTTTAATTAGATCCCATTTATCAATTTTTGCTTTTCTTTTCTTTTCTTTTTTTTTTTTTTTTTTTTGAGACGGAGTTTCACTCTTGTTACCCAGTACCCAGGCTGGAGTGCAATGGCGCGATCTCGGCTCACCGCAACCCCCGCCTCCTGGGTTCAGGCAATTCTCCTGCCTCAGCCTCCTGAGTAGCTGGGATTACAGGCAAGCGCCACCATGCCCAGCTAATTTTTTGTATTTTTATTAGAGACGGGGTTTCACCATGTTGACCAGGATGGTCTCGATCTCTTGATCTCGTGATCCACCCGCCTCGGCCTCCCAAAGTGCTGGGATTACAGGCTTGAGCCACCAAGCCCGGCTATCTTTTGCTTTTCTTATAATTGCTTTTGGTATCTTCTTTATAAAATCTTTGTCTGTGTCTATGTCCTGAATGGTATAGCCTGGGTTGTCTTCCAGAGTTTTCATAGTTTTGGGTTTTACATTTAAGTCTTCAATCCATTTTGAGTTAATTTATATATATTGGTGTAAGGAAGGGGTCCAGTTTCAATCTTCTGGATGTGGCTAGCCAGTTATTAAAGCACCATTTATTGAATAGGGAATCATTTCTATAATGATTTTGTCAGGTTTGTTGAAGATCAGATGGTTGTAGGTGTGTGGCTTTATTTCTGGATTGTCTATTCTGCTCCGTTGGTCTATGTGTCTATTTTTGTGCCAGCAACATGCCATTTTGGTTATTGTAGCACTGTAGTATACTTTGAAGTGGGTAGTGTGATACCTCCAGTTTTGTTCTTTTTGCTTAGGATTGCCATGGGTATTTGGGTTCTTTTTTGGTTCCATAAGAATATTAAAATAGTTTTTTCAACTTCTGTGAAGAATCTCAATGGTAGTTTAACAGGAATAGCATTGAATCTATAAATGGCTTTGGGCAGTATGGCCAAAGATATTGATTCTTTCTATCCATGAGCAAGAAATGTTTTTCCATTTGTTTGTGTCACCTCTGATTCCTTTGGGCAGTGGTTTGTAGGTCTCCTTGTAGAGATCTTTCACCTCCCTTGTTAGCTGTATTTCCAGATATTTTATTCTTCTTGTGGCCATTGTAAATGGGAGATAGTTCCTGATTTGGCTCTCTGCTTGACTATTGTTGATAAAAATATGGGCTTTTGATACATGCCCTGGTCTCTCCTTACCCAGGGCTCATTTTACTATCTCAAGTTGTTTTCTATCTCTTCCTCAAATGTTTGAGTGGTAGTGGACTAGATGGGATAACCTATGGATAATTAATCTGGAGAGACCTTACTATTTTTGGTTGGAGTTTCAGGCCACTCAAAGGTGTTTCTGCCATCCTGCCCCCCCACCACCTTTTTTTTTTTTTTTTTTTTTTTTTTTTTTTTTTTTTACAGCTCTGAAGACCATCTGCACTGTCACTCTGGGTAATGAGTGGCTGAAAGATGTGCTGAAGACAGCAAGGTGAAATATCTGAAGTCAAAAAACCTCAGACCACTGGAGTCAAGTATATCAACCCTCCACACCACTTACCCTGGCTGGCCTCACACTCAGCTACATATGGAGGCAGAACTCTGACATCACACACACACACACACATACACACACACACACACACACACACACACTTGTCCAGTCAAATTCTTTTGGATATTGATATAAATTAACAGAATAAATCTTTCCTTTTGGACTTACTTGATGCTCAACTCTGTGTAAGGATCAATGGGGAACTTCAAACCTCACTTTTGTCACACTGACCTTTAAGCATGGTTGGAAAATCCTTTGAGATAATAGTTGAGATAACACCTCCAAAACTGGGATATCAGATGGAAAGATATGTGAGCAGCAAATCCTTGTAAATATTAAGTGCTTGAGTAAGGTTTATTCAAACCAAAAAGAACCGAGAACTGGTTTCTCTAGTCAGTTTTTGTGAAGTACTTGGTAATGATGCTTTATTTCTGTCCTGCCACCTTCTGAATATAACTCCAGCTGAGGTTCAAGCCAACATTTAAGTTAATTCCTCCACAGTGATATTGTCCAGCTGTTAAATCGTCTCTAGTCTTAGAGTCCTTCAAATTCTCAAGACATTGTGAAACAAAGACAAGCCATCTCCACTTTCCCCTATTCCAATTCCTTGCCCACAGAAACCATGAACATCATAAAATGGTTGCTTTATATCTTTCTAGTTTTGAGGTGGTTTGTTAAGTGGCAATAGATAACTACCTTCTCCACTAACCTGAGGGCTCCTTGTATTCAGTGACTGTCAACTCTGTAACTTTGGTGCCTAGTGAAAGGCCTGGCATTCATTCATAGTTGGTAATGTTTGATGAGCTAATTTGGGTTGAAATGGTGTTGAATGGATAAATAAAAGGATGAGATAATGAATGAAGAAAACCATGCCAAGGGAGAGACGAGCAGCAGAGAATAAGCAAAGCTCGTAATAGGGAGAGGCAGGACATATGAGAGATATTTAGAAGTGCCCAGTCTCCTAGGGAAAGACAGATCTGAGAAATAGAGGAAGGGTCAGACTGCCACAATAATTAAGTGGTGCTGAATTAGCACTTATGATGGGTGAGAGTAATAAGGTTGCATTGAGTATCCTAGTAGAACTAGCAAACTTCAGGCCAAAAAATTCTGCAAGGGCTGAAATGTCTCTGTGTAGAGGTGGGGCAAGAGGCTGGTCCTTATTTACTGAGACCTACACTGAGACTCTGATGAAAACTCATCTGGGTACCAGACAGGGCTCAGGGAACAAAGCAAATTCAAAGAGAGGCTCATATTATCTCAGTTAGATGCTAATAGAAATTATGTGCTGCCTCTTACACAACTCTGCTCTTCTTGCTATTCAGAGATGACATATATGATTCTACCTCTGTGTCTTTCATCATGATTCCCCAATCCAACCCCACTGCCACTGTCGTTCAGATTTTTATCTTTTCTCACCTAGCCTATTGTTATAGGAACTGTATTTTCCTGATTGAAAATCTACCTATCCACAGAATCTGACATGGAGGTTAACACTTGAACTGAAAAAAAGACAAAATATACAAAATTAGGATTGCTCTGGAAGATTCAGACTACATAAGGACATTCAATGTTTATATATATATATATATATACATACACATATATATATATATATATCCTTAGCCAACACAGTATCCACTTCATTTATTTGAATATTCATTTATTCATTTCTTCAACATAGATTTATTGATCATCTATTAACTTTCATGAACTGTAATAGGAACTGGATGAGAAAGAATGAAAACAAAAAAGAAAAAAGTTGTAGGCTCTAAGGAACTGATAATTTCTCATTGAGCATAGACATTTAAACATATGGTCTTTGTTCACATTTTAGTCTTGGCAAGTTATTCAAGTGCAGATAACCAATAGATATTTGGAAATAAAGAAGAAACTCTGGAGTAATACAGGACTAAAGGAAGAGAAGTGGGACTCTTTGAAAAGAAGTAAAAATTAATACTGTAGGAATAATGGGAGGGCCAAGAAGAGAGTTTAGAGAAAAGACAGGGGCCAAGAAGAGAACTTGGAGGTGTCCCTACATTTTCAAAAAGGAAATGAACTAGTAAAAGATAAAAGGTGTAGTCAGGAAAATTGGTGAATAGGGAGAGGGACATGAACATTTATTGAGAATCTATCATGTACCTGGGATTTTGTTCTTTTTTTTTTAAAAAAAAAAAACCCTATGCGACAGGGCTTTATCTGCCCCATTTTAGACATGAGGAAACTGACGTTCAGAGAGCCTTAGTGACTTGCCTGACATCACAGAATAAACAGTAGGGATTTAATACCCCTCTGTCTATTCTTAGAAGTTATCTAGCTTTTAGCCTGCAGTTAGACGGACGCTCACCTTTCTGGGTTCAAAACCTTGATATGATATCCCAAAAACTCCATTAATTTGCTATTATACTCATTTCATTCTCTCTTTGGCTTCCTTGGCCCAAGCACTAAGAGGCTTCTGAGTCAGGCATACTTATCCATATGTTAGTGAAATAACAGATTTAGGACCTAAATTTTATCTGGGGACCATAGGATCTAATTTTGTCTTTGAAAATGACCCTAGAAACCGTCTTTCAGTTCACCACACATATAATTGTGTGTGTGTATGTGTGTTTGTGTGTGTGTGTGTGTGTGCGCGCATCTACATTTGTTTATGGTGGGAGAAGTCAAGGGAGTCACCAAGATGGTCATCTGCACCAGACAAACATGGAAATGTGGAAGAAGAGAAGAAACAGAGAAACAAGAGAAATGTGCTAGCATAAGGAATCTACAGACCTACAAGTATTTCCCTACCCGGAAGGCTTAGGGAACAAACAAGACTGTTGAACAACATTTGGTGTCATGGAAGGAGCATTCAACTTGGAATCAAAATTCAAATGTTCCTATCTTCTCTGTAATAAACTAGTGAACTGGGGTACATCTTGTCAGTACCCTGACCTTCAGTTTTCTCCCTATAAAATGGGGGCAGGACAATTGATCTCCAGGGTTCCATATAAGGAAGATCCAGTTTAAAAATTTTGCTCACATTTGTATGGGTTCCAGGTTCAGAGACCACAGGGAATTTTCAGCTTGTCTGGAATACCTCAGCCTCTTATGCTGTTGTTAAACTGTGAGGAGAATTTGGCTTAGATTTGCCTAAAAAGCAAGAACATATCTGTCAGTTTGGACCCTTGCATAGTACCTGGCAGCCCCAATCCTCTCTACCACTGCTCTCCCAAACAGTTTCATTTCTACTCCAAGCCAATGTCTTAACATCAAGGCCTGGTAGGATCTGGTGCCCAGCTGCTCTGCCTAGCTTAGCCTCAATGCCCTCTAATCTTGGAGCTTCTGAAAGATGGCCTTTCAACTTCCACAAAGAAAACTACTGTCTGGAAATTATTGTGTCTGTTTTCTTTTCTTTTCTTCTTTCTTTTACCCTTTGGCAGCAGTAGAAAAGAAGGAGAAGAGCCAAATGGAAGGAGTGGGGAAAATTTTCTCTGGATAGTTGTGAATTGCTTAGAGGTCTCAAAGAAGCTCATTGGTTATTATGCTTGTTGCTAAGGCAAATGTTCCAGGCTATGAAATGACTTATGCAAAAGTATACATGTTTGAGATTAAGACTAAACAACAAATAATTTCAGATGGGGGCCTATTGTTCTCTAAAGTGAAGAGTAATCAATTGTTAGCTAATGCAAGGCATATTGCCTTGATTGCAGAGAATGTATTCAATTCTCAACAAATATCTTATGAGTTTAGGCCCAGGTCTAGCTCCAGATCATGGGCCAGTCACTTTTCCTCTTTGGGTCTCAGTCTTCTCATTTATACAATGAGATCTGAATCTTCTTTAGTGTTCCTTTTTAAACAAACATACCAGAGACATATGTCAGATCTCTACTTTTAGAAGTCTCAGACACAATGAAGACTGCTGACAGTTTTAAGATATGAGATGTGGAGGAGTTAAAAGAACATGAAACTTTTAAGTACTTGCTCTTAGTTCTTACAATAAAAACTGGGTGACACTTCAATTGCTAGAAAAAGAACAAAATACCAACAAATACAGCTAACAAGGGATGTGAAGGACCTCTTTATGAAATACAAACCACTGCTCAAGGAAATAAGAAAGGACACAAATGAATGAAAAAACATTCCATCTTTGGGGACAGGAAGAATCAATATCGAGACAGTGGCCATACTGCCCAAAGTAATTCATAGATTCAATGTTATTTCCATGAAACTCCCATTGACATTCTTCACAGAATTAGAAAAATCTACTTTAAAATTCATATAAAACCAAAAAAGTGCCTGTATAGCCAAGACAATCTTAAGCAAAAAGAACAAAGCTGAAAGCATCACGCTACCTGACTTCAAACTATACTACAAAGCTACAGTAACCAAAACAGCATGGTACTGGTACTAAAATAGACACATAGACCAATGGAACAGAATAGAGATCTCAGAAATAAGACCACACATCTACAACCATCTGATTTTCAATGAACCTGACAAAAATAAGCAATGGGAAAAGGATTCCCTATTTAATAAATGGTGCTGGCCAGGCGCGGTGGCTCAAGCCTGTAATCCCAGCACTTTGGGAGGCCGAGGCAGGTGGATCACGAGGTCGAGAGATCGAGACCATCCTGGTCAACATGGTGAAACCCTGTCTCTACTAAAAATACAAAAAGTTAGCTGGACATGGTGGCGTATGCCTGTAATCCCAGCTACTCAGGAGGCTGAGGCAGGAGAATTTCTTGAACCCAGGAGGTGGAGGTTGCGGTGAGCCAAGATTGCGCCATTGCACTCCAGCCTGGGTAACAAGAGCTAAACTCCGTCTCAAAAAATGAATAAATAAATAAATAAATAAATGGTGCTGGAAAACTGACTATATGCAGAAAATTGAAACTGGACCTCTTCTTTACACCTTATACAAAAATTAACTCAAGATGGATTAAGGACTTGACTTAAATGCAAAAGCCAAAACCATAAAAACCATAGAAGAAAATGTAGGCAATATCATTCAGGACATAAGCATGGGCAAAGACTTCATGATGAAAACACCAAAAGCCATATCAACAAAAGCCAAAATTGACAAATGGGATCTAATTAAACTAAGGAGCTACACAGCAAAAGAAACTATCATCAGAGTGAATCGGTAACCTACAGAATGGGAGAAAATTTTTGCAATCTACCCATCTGACAAAGGTCTAATACCCAGAATTTACAAGGAATTTAAATAAATTTAAAATAATCAAAAAAGAGCCTTCATAGCCAGGACAATCCTAAGGAAAACAAACAAACAAAAAGCTGGAGGCATCACACTACCTGACTTCAAACTATACTAAAAGGCTACAGTAATCAAAACAGCATGGTACTGGTACCAAAACAGAGATATAGACCAATGAAACAGAACAGAGGCCTCAGAAACAACACCACACACCATCTGATCTTTGACAAACCTGAGAAAAGTGGCAATGGGGAAAGGACTCCCTATTTTATAAGTTGTGTTGGGAAAACTGGCTAGCCATATGCAGAGGGCTGAAACTGGATCCCTTCCTGACACCTTATACAAAAATTAACTCCAATGGATTAAAGATTTGAACATAAGACCTAACACCATAAAAACCCTAGAAGAAAACCTAGGCAATACCGTTCAGGACATAGGTATGGGCCAGGATTTCATGGCTAAAACACCAAAAGCAATGGCAACAAAAGCCAAAATAGACAAATGGGATCTAATTAAACTTAAGAGCTTCTGCACAGCAAAAGAAACTATTATTAGAGTGAACTGGCAACCAACAGAATGGGAAAAAAAAATTGCACTCTACCCATATGACAAAGGACTAATGTCCAGAATCTACAAAGAACTTAAGCAAATTTATGAGAAAAAATAAACAATCCTATCAAAAAGTAGCTGAAGAATATGAACATACACTTTTCAAAAGAAGACATTTGTGCAACCAACAAACACATGAAAAATGCCCATCATCACTGGTCATTAGAGAAATGCAAATAAAAACCACATTGAGATACCATCTCATGCCAGTCAGAATGGTGATCATTAAAAAACCAGGAGACAACAGATTCTGGACAGGATGTGGAGAAGTAGGAATACTTTTACACTGTTGGTGTGAGTGTAAATTAGTTCAACTGTTGTGAAAGACAGTGTGGTGATTCCTCAAGAATCTAGAACTAGAAATATCATTTGACCCACCATCCATTACTGGGTATATGCCCAAAGGATTATAAGTCATTCTATCATAAAGACACATGCACACGTTTGTTTATTGAGGCACGGTTCACAATAGCAAAGACTTGGAACCAACCCAAATACCCATCAGTGATTGACTGGATAAAGAAAATATGGCATATATGCACCATGGAATACTATGTAGCCATAAAGAAGGATGAATTCATGTCCTTTGCAGGGACATGGATGAAGCTGGAAACCATCATTCTCAGCAAACTGATGCAAGAGCAGAAAACCAACACCACATGTTCTCACTCATAAGTGGGAGTTGAACAGTGAGAACACATGGACACAGGGAGGGGAACATCACACACTCGGGCCTGTCAGGGTGTGGGGAGCTATGAGAGAGATAGCAGGGGGTGAGGGAATTGGGGATGGCTAACATTAGGAGAAATACCTGATATAGATGATGGAGTGATGGATGCAGCAAGCCACTATGGCACGTGGATATCTATGTAACAAACCTGCACATTCTGCACATGTACCCTAGAACTTAAAGTATAATAAATAAATTAACAAAAATTAAAAATAAAACAATAGCTGGGTGTGGTGGGCATTTGCCTGTAGGCCTAGCTCTTCAGGAGGCTGAGGCAGGAGGCTCGCTTGTGTCAAGAAGGTGCAGTGAGCCATCATAGTGCCATTGTACTTTAGCCTGGGCAACAGAAGGACCCCCTCTCAAGGATGAATGGAAGGAAGGAAGGAAGAAAGTTGCCACCACCACTCTGATTAGTCAGAACTCATCAACATTGAGGCAAGCCCCTCCACCAGCAAAAGATTAACTTGCTGAAGGCTCAGATGATTAGCATTTTTTGGCAATAGAGCATTTTTAAATTAAGGTAAATGTATTTTTTTAAAAAAACAAAATGCTATTGCACACTTAATAGACTATAATGTAAATATAACTTTTTTCTTTCTTTCTTTCTTTCTTTTTTTTTTTTTTTTTGAGACAGAGTCTCACTCTGTTGCCAAGCTGGAGTGCAGTGGCATAATCTCTGCTCACTGCAACCTCCACCTCCCAGGTTCAAGCGATTCTCCTGCCTCAGCCTCCTGAGTAGCTGGGATGGATAGGCACACCACCACTCTCAGCTAATTTTTTGTATTTACTAAACATACAAAAAGACGGGGTTTCACCCTGTTGGCCAGGACGGTCTCGATCTCTTGACCTTGTGATCCGCCCGCCTTGGCCTCCCAAAGTGCTGGGATTGCAGGTGTAATTCACTGTGCCAGGCCATAAATATAACTTTTATGTTAACTGGGAAACAAAAAAAATTGTGAGTCACTTTATTGCAATATTGCTTTATGGCAGTGGTCTGGAACCAAACCTAGAATATCTCTAAAGTATGCCAGTATCTCCAATTCTAATCTATTATCACATGGGTCATTCTGGTCTTTCTTGTCTGTTCCTTTCCATTCCAAGAGTAAAAAATCTGGGAATATCCTACTTTTCACCTCAGAAAGTTACAAATGTAAAAGGAGAAATAAGTTTGTTTTGAGAGGAAATCACTTATCCAAATAACCATGTTATTCTGTTTTGTTCATAAGATAAAAGGCTCTATAAATAAAGAACTTTAAAGCAAAACCAAATTCACCCAGATTTAAAGTGAGCTAAAGCTTTGCTTGCAACACTTTTCAGTTTATGTCACACAAAGAAAAACAGTAGTGTTTGTACAGCCCACTGAGATAAAACGCACAAGGTTGCTCATTGGTGGAGGTGATGGTCAAGGGACTTGGGAATCTGTCCGGAATGCTGAGAGACCAACACCTCCACTAACATGCAGCTATTCACATCATCAGCAAAGTACTGAACTTAAGCAACAAGGCTTTAACAACTCCAGGGATTTCTGGAATTGCATATCGTATACCATTCCTAAACTATAAAAAGTAACATAAGGTCTGAGGTTAAAAAAGAAAGGATCACAATACATATCAACTGCTAAGCAATGTAAAGGGTTCACTTTTGCAGTGGTCTGGAACTAAACCCACAATACCTTTTAAGTAGCCTATATACTAAAAACCATCAGATTTCCTCTTTAAATGGATGTGAATTATAACTCAATAAAGCTTTTACCAAAAAAAAAAAAAAAAAAAAAAAAAAAAGAAAGAAAGAAAATAAACAACCTCATCAAAAAGTGGGCAAAGGACATGAACAGACACTTCTCAAAAGAAGATATTTATGCAGCCAACAAACATATGAAAAAAAGCTCAACATCACTGATCATTAGAGAAGTGCAAATCCAAACTTCAACAAGATACCATCTCACAGCAGTCAGAATCATGGAATCATGATTATTAAAAAGTCAAGAAACAACAGATGCTGGTGAGGCTGTGAAGAAATAGGAGTGCTTTTATACTGTTGGTAAGAATGTAAATTAGTTCAACCATTGTGGAAGACAGTGTGACAATTCCTCAAGGATTTCAAACCAGAAATACCATTTGGCTCAACAATCCCATTACTGGGTATATACACAAAGGAACAGAAATCATTCTATTTTAAAGATACGGGCACACATATGTTTATTGCAGCACTATTCACAATAGCAAAGACACGGAATCAACCCAAATGCCCATCAATGGTAGCCCGGATAAAGAAAATGGGGTACATATATAATATGAAATACTACACAGCCATTAAAAAAACATGAGATAATGTCCTTTGCAGGGACATGGATGAAGCTGAAATCCATCATCCTCAGTAAACTCACACAGGAAAAGAAAACCAAACACTGCGTGTTCTCACTCGTAAGTGAGAGCTGAACAATGAGAACAATACACACAGGGAGGGAAACAACACACACTGGGGCCTGTTATGGGGGTGAGGGAAAGAGAGCATCAGGGTAAATAGCTAATACATGTTGGGCTTAATACTTAGGTGATGGGTTGATAGATGCAGCAAACTACCATGGCACATGTTTACCTATGTAACTAACCTGCACGTTCTGCACATGTATTCCGGAATTTAAAATATAATAATTTTTTTTAAAAAAGAAAAAATGGGTGATTGAAGAAAAAAAAACACTTTATTTCTCATAGTTTTCTTATCTTCATTTGTAGAACAAAGACTATATAATCCTTAAAGTCTCTTCCAACCTAGAATGTAAAACTTCCAATAACAAAGGCCCTGTTTCAGATGACATGGGGGCATAATTAAATAAGACACAATTCTTGCTTCCAAGCAACTTTGCATCTAGTAGGGAAAATAGTCATGTATTGTAATTGCCCCTCTTATCTCCTCTGGAATCCTTGGCCCACTCTCCAATTCAAAAATCCCCTATAATGCCGCATATTCTACTGGATTGAGTCAATACTTATTGACATGCTAAGTATTTGATAGAACAATTATCTGAAGGTATACTCTCTGTCTTCTTATATTAACTCTCTCTCTCTCTCTTTTTTTTTTTTTTGGCATTCCAGGATGGCTCCAATCTAGCTTCCCCAATCCTTTGATGTGCTTTTGTTATCACATAACATGTGCATTCTCTAGTTTGACACTTAGATCTTGGAGAGCCAGAATTAAGTATTGGCCATTTATGAGTCCTTCACTTGGGAACTGATACAAAATAAACAACCAGTATATGCTAAGCAAAATAATAAATAAGTAAATAAATGAAACAAATCTAACAAAGTACAAAGTGATCAAGCCCATAAGTGAAAGGCACAGATAACACACAGAAGTGTCAAGCATGTGACAATTTGTGGCTAGAGGAATTAGGAAAGCCACTATGGAAACAATGTTATGTGACAAAGTCATTAAAAATAATCAGGGTTTCATGTCATGGAAAATTCCAATGGAAGCAGCCAAGTGAAGTCAATAGAACTATGCAGGTGGATATGTTCAGAGACTGGGGAACAGTCCAGACTGGCTGCTCCAGGGAGGTTGATGAAAGGGCAAAGTGGTAGGCTGGTAAAGTTTGTTGGGACCAGATTATAATAAATCTTTAAAAACAGGCTGAAGGTTTTGAATTTTCTTTAGGAGTCAATGAAGAGCACCAGGTGGCTTCTGAGCTGGCAAACATTGTCATCCCAGGTGTGCTTGATGGAAAGAAGTAAAAAAGTGGTGCCCAGGAGGGTCTTAGAGTTTGTGTAGCGACACAAGACAGCGTGACAGGCAAGAAGACAGACTCCAGACTCTGCTGTGGGATGGAAGGTGTATGACATTCCAGCATGCTTATGAGAACTCAAACACATTGTAACTTAGTGATAGATGCTAACAATCTCATGAAGAGCAGCCTTATTCTAACAAATAATGAATCACTCTTACCATTTATGAATGTTAGGCAGCTGTGGCTCATATATATACGTGAGTCATCTGGGGTGTGACATACCAAACCTGACAGGGGACTCACAGTTCCGACTGAGCAGCATCAGGACTGGCTCCTATGTGACCTGGCCCATCCAGTTGTGGGCTGTTCTCTTTGCTACTGGGTAACATTTCCCTGGGTAACATTGCCCTCTAGTGGTTTTTGTTTCCTACAACCAGAGGTACACTTAACCCCAACCTTAAACATTCCCTTTCTCAGGGATTGCAGTTTTCTTTTCTGTCTCTCTGTTTCCTGTTTCATCTCTACCTTCTCTTCTTTCTCCCTCCCTTATTCTATGGTGGAGTAGAGGGAGTGAAGCAGACAGGCTTAGAGAGAATTAACCCAATGTTACAGATAAGGAAACAGGCTTAGAAATGTGAAGTTAATTTGCTCTACACATTCAGCTCCAAAGCCTCTTAACTACAAAGTGACTGGATTTGAATTCCAACCATATGTCTTAACTTGGAATTTTGTTTGTTTGTTTTTTTTTTTTCCAATTCACTTTCCTCCCTCCTTCCTTTCTGCTCTCCTTCTTCCATCTCTTCCTTTTCATTCACCCTCCCTTCCATAAATGCCAGTTGACCATTCTGTGCCAGGAATAGTGTTAAGATATAAAAATAAATAAATACTGTCTTAGAGGGAGCGCCCAGTCTCTTATGACAGACAGACAAAAATAATTATAACCCAATGTGATTATATCGTTGATAGAGTTATGTTGGATGTACTGGGTCATCAAGGATATAAGGGTAATTGACCTGTCAGAGAAAAGGGAGAAGGGAAGATGATTTCAGGCCAAGGGACCAGTCAGCACTAAGTCTGGGGAAAACAATAAGGCGTTTTCAGAAAAAGAGTAAGTGGGTAAAAGAGTTGGGGGAGTGCGACCTGGAGACAGACTGTGGCAGCCTTTGTGTGCCTGGCAGAGTACTCTGGACTTTAACCTCTTTCTTTCTTTTTGCACAATCTCTGAAGCTTGTAAGTAAATACATTTTCTAGGCTATTGCCACACCCCCACACACCAAGTTCTTTATTTGTTAAGCATGCCAAAAAATAACAAAGTATAATGTGAGCCCAGGATCCAATGCGAACCAAACCCTGGTTTCCTGCCTTCTAGGCCTTCGGTTGATAAAAATGAGAAGGGGAGAAATGTGGAGAAATTAACTGAAAAATAATGAAACAAATTCCAGACATCTGGATCAGCCTCAAACAAATCGATATGCAAACTATGTCCTGTTTGCTCTGGCTTTCTCTTTACCTACCGACCTAGAGATTGGGTGGGAAGCAAATGTTTGTTTATCAAAGTATATTTATCTGCTGACCTCCAGAATATTTTCAGGGATGGTTGTTGTTCCATTAAAAACATGCAGGTCACAATACATTGTCTTCAAATCACACAGGAATTCTCATAATACTTCCAAATAGTACTCCTTCTTTCCCCACATCTTATTTGGGTGCATGTGTTAATAATTATCAACTTTTTTTTTTTTTTTTTTTTTGAGATGGAGTTTCGCTCTTGTTACCCAGGCTGGAGTGCAATGGCGCGATCTCGGCTCACCGCAACCTCCGCCTCCCGGGTTCAGGCAATTCTCCTGCCTCAGCCTCCTGAGTAGCTGGGATTACAGGCACGCGCCACCACGCCCAGTTAATTTTTTGTATTTTTAGTAGAGACGGGGTTTCACCATGTTGACCAGGATGGTCTCGATCTCTTGACCTCGTGATCCACCCGCCTCGGCCTTCCAAAGTGCTGGGATTACGGGCTTGAGCCACCGCGCCCGGCATAATTATCAACTTTCTAACTTCACTTCCTTTCATGTATAAGACTTCCCGTGAACAATGTCCTCTCACAAGCACTGGGTTCTTCAGCAACCCTAGGAAAGAAGTAAAGAGGTGAATTCAGGCCCTCATTTTTCAGAAGAGGAAACAAAGGTTCGGAGATGACATTGCCCCCAACTATGGGAAGGAGACAGAGCAATATTCCAAGCTCAGTGCTTTCGCTACTCATACAGATCCTGTTAGGAAATGTGTTTAAAGAAGCACTAAAGCCACAAGCTTAGTGAAGGCTCATTGACAACACTTTAATTAACATACCTCACGATTAATTTCCATTTCCTGCACATTTTCCCCAGACTCAGGGTCCTGAGACCTAGAGGAGTCACACTGAGCCATTGCTCTGGTCAGTGTGACATGTTTCCATTCTGAGCCAAATTTTCAATAAAGGTTCTTTGTTTTTTCTTTCAGACAGTGTCTCACTCCGTCACCTAGGTTGGAATGCAGTGGTGCGTTCTAGGCCCACTGCAACCTCTGTCTCCTAGGTTTGAGCAATTCTCCTGTTTCCGCCTCCCAAGTAGCTGGGACTACAGGCCTGCGTCACCATGCCTGGTGAATTTTGGTATTTTTAGTAGAGACAGGGTTTTGCCATGTTAGCCAGAATGATCTCAAACGCCTGACCTCAAGTGATCTTCCCGCCTCAGCCTCCCAAAGTGTTGGGATTACAGGCATAAGCCACTGCATCCAGCCAAAGGTCATTCTTACCCTACCAAATAGGGTTCTTTGGGAATAGAAAGAATCCTTGGAAATGCATGGCAAGTTGAACAGCATTTATGCTTATGGATTCAGGAACCGGAAATATACCAAATAATTAATGTGGTTTTTCTTACCAGATAAAACAGCCCTTGCAGCTTCTTCTGCCTTTAGCTGCTTCTCTGTGATAACAGCCTTTCTCTTTGTTTGTCTGATATCAGGGGATGAGCCTCAATTATATGTATTTTAACAGATGAGGAAATTGAGGCTTAAAGAGGTTAAATTACTTGCACAGGGTCACACTGTTTGTAAGTGGCAGATCTGAACCCAGACAGTCTGATTTTAGAGCCAGTATACTAAAATGCCATTCATTTTGTCTTGCTTTTAATTTCACCATTCAAGGCCTTTCACTCCTTACACCTTCCCTCAGTCAGTTACCCTAGGGAACTAGATTTATTTCATTCCTTATACCTTTGCTTAAGCTGCAACCCCACCCTACTCCCATTCTTTTTCTACTTCTCTGCACCTTTACAGCTATTTGGAAGTTTAATTCTAAGTTCTCCACAATGTCTTTTCTTTTCTTTTCTTTTTTTTTCAACAAACACAGGCATATATTTTAGAACAATGAGCAAGTGATTTTGACTGAATTTTAAAATACAGAAATGAAATAGGAGAATCAAACATGGAAATTTATCTTGTTAAATGAGTCTCATCAGCACAAAAGCAATCTAATTTGACTTTCTGCCCCTGCTTTCAAATAAGTTCCCAAACTACCCCAGGAATTGATCCATTCATCTGGCACTTTGTTGACGATATTGGTTTCATAAAAGAAGCAAATCTTCATGAAATTTTAGTTAGCTATGACTCGTCTTATCATATTTCTTTCTACCACAGAAGAGAGTGAGTGTAATAGAAAACTAACCTCTCATGAGAACAGCAACAACAACAAAAAAACCACACATTTCTGTTACGATTAATGCTAACTGGATTGGGGGGTGAAATCTCACTTGCATTAGAGAATTTCTCTTGTTCCTTCTTTCTTTTTTCTAAATTTTATTTATTTTTTTATTGCATTTTAGGTTTTGGGGTACATGTGAAGAACATACAAGATTGTTGCATAGGTACACACATGGCAGTGTGATTTGCTGCCTTCCTCCCCTTCACCTATATCTCATTTCTCCCCATGCTCTCTCTCCCCACCTCCCCACCCCCGTCCCTCCCCCATTTCCCCCCAACAGACCCCAGTGTGTAGTGCTCCCCTCCCTGTGTCCTTGTGTTCTCATTGTTCAACACCTGCCTATGAGTGAGAACATGAAGTGTTTGATTTTCTGCTCTTGTGTCAATTTGCTGAGAATGATGGTTTCCAGGTTCATCCATGTCCCTACAAAGGACATGAACTCATCGTTGTTGATGGTTGCATAATACTCCATGGTGTATATGTGCCACATTTTCCCTGTCCAGTCTATCATCGATGGGCATTTGGGTTGGTTCCAGGTCTTTGCTATTGTAAACAGTGCTGCAATGAACATTCGTGTGCATGTGTCTTTATAGTAGAACGATTTATAATCCTTTGGATATATACCCAGTAATGGGATTGCTGGGTCAAATGGAATTTCTATTTCTAGGTCCTTGAGGAATCACCACACTGTCTTCCACAGTGGTTGAACTGGTCACTAGAGACATGCAAATCAAAACTACATTGAGATACCATCTCACGCCAGTTCAAATGGCGATCATTAAAAAATCTGGAGACAACAGATGCTGGAGAGGATGTGGAGAAATAGGAACACTTTTACACAATGTCTTTTCTATATACTCCAGAACATCTGACAGTTCGATCATGGTTAGCATGGAACATTAGAATGCCTTTTTATTTTCTCTTGTTATTCAGGGATAAATATCTTTTCAATTATATTTTCACTGCTTCAAGAGCAGAGAGTCTTCTTTGGTAGCACTCACATAGCTTTAATGCAATACCTAGACACATATTTCTAATGAATCCATTTTCCAAATGTAAATAAATACTGGTTTGACAACAGGTCAGATGACCTGAATCTGGAATAAATGATCCCAATCCATGGGGTGGACTTTGGCTTGTGTAACAAACACTGGCTCAATTAAATAATTATTTGCCTTATTAGTTAATCACCTCAAGCTTACCAAAATGTCATCAGCATGTTGAACTACAGTATTAAGTACCTACTACGTGCCAAGCACTGTACTGGGCAATATTAACAATCCTTTTTATCAAACTCTCACACCATCTCTGAGAATGAATTCCCACTTACAAAATTAGATAGTTCTTATGACTTGCATGCAAAAGCACTGTTACATGTCAGGACACTTTCCATGGGAAAGGCTCTCACCAGGGTCAATCTTTGATGGGAATTCTCTAAAGCAGAAGAGTTGAATTCTCTTAGTATGGAAGGGCAATATTCTATGCTTATCCCCTTCTAAACAGTTGCAGGCTAAGTTGGTGCCTTATTATAAATTAGGACTAAGGTTGGAAGAGGACTGTTAGCAGATTCATTAAACTAGCAAAAGGGCCTGAGGTTTTTTTTGTGTGTGTGCTTTAGAGAGAGAGGGATAAAGAGAAGGATAGATAGAAAGGTGTAATTTAACTTATTTAAAGACTCTTTTAAAGGAAATTATTTAGGAATCATATCTAGACAGGTAAATGATAGATAGATAGATAGATAGAGATATTTTAATGGATCACATTAAATGTTCTGATGAGTGGCTAAGTGTGGTATAACTGTAAGAGATTTTATCCAGACATTAAAAGTCATGGTTTCAAAGAACATTTAGAAACATGAGGAAATGTCCATTTTATGGTATTAAGCGAATAAAGGAGAACACAAAATAGTATGAAAAGTGTGATCTCAATTAGGATGAAACAAAATACACACACACATACACACACACACACACACTCAGAAAAAGGTCTAAAAGGACAAGCATCAAAAATATTAACTGTGATTGCCTCTGGGATATAGGATTATGATGGATTGTTTTCCTTTACATATATTTTGCTCCCTATCCTTTCAAAGTTTTCTGCTCCCAGCAAGTTTTAATTCTGTAATAGCAAGGGAAAAGAAAATTATTTTTTTTTAAAAAAAGGTTTGTGTGACGTTTGCCTGGGAGTAAGCGTAGAGAAATATCAATGGTGAATAAAGAAAATAGGATGGTTCCTGGGACTAGGAAACAGGGATCTGGAAGAGGAGTAGGTTAGAGTAGCTCACTGAAAGCTAGAAGTAGCTATTTAGAAGACTTGGGGCTTCTTTGTTGCTTTTCAGAGGAATTTAGAAACAGTAATGGGTGTATTGGAAATTATGTTTCTGTGTTTGCTTATTCTGTTAATAGCCGGGTTGAGGAGAGAGGGAATGGGTGTTGGTAAGGTGATTGCACTGGGAAGTACACTGAAGGAGCCTCAAGCAAAAGTTCAACTTTAGGGCAGGGATTTGGATGTAGTCCTGCCACTACCACTCCAATCTCCATGTTCTCTACAGGACCTGACAAAATAAGCTGTTTGGTGTTCGTTGACCAGAACTTTGAGCAGCACAGAGACAAAGGCCCTTCTCTCTGGAGGTTTCCATCTAGCCATCTAGGATTTTCCTCTGCTTCACTTTGTGTGTGTGATGGGGTGGTGGTGGTGCTGTTTCCTTATTTATGCAAACTCAGTGATAATCATGCTTTTTACCATGTTATAATTTCTATTATAAAGATATTACATATTTATTACAGAAAAATGCAAAAATACAGGTAAGTAAACAAAAAAATAAAATTATCTACAATTCTACCATCACAACCCAAAGATAACCCTATAAACATTTTGGTGTACGTTCCTTTAGACATTTTTCAGTGAGTATATTTATTCTTTTTTAGAAGAATTTTCTACCAAGAAAATTTTACTCTTGAAATGAGTGTATTTATTCCTCTAATATGATTATGCTATTTTGTAACCTATTTCTTTTCCTTAGCAATTTAATATAAACATCTTTCCTGGTTATTTAATGTTTTAATTTTTTGATCTTTTAAAAGTCATTTTTATTACTCAAATAATACATTATCTTTGTAAAACTTAAAATATAGGAAACTTACAGATAAGATTAATGTCATTTTTAATCACCTGTCATACTCCTATTTCAATTCTAGTCCCCTCCCCATTTCTGAAAAATAACCATTATTATCATCTGTCATGTATTCTTATATATTGTTCTCTAAAGATTTCCATACACACATATGCATTCATAGGAGATCTATGACATTATTTTGGGTGGTAGGTACGGTGTTTATTTTCTATACAGATGGTATCGTACTGTACATATTAATCTAAAACTTGCTTTTGTTATTCAATAACATGAATATTTAGATATATCTCATTCTGTTTAACCAATGCATAGCATTGTGTAGTACAGATAAATCATTATCCTGTCACTATTGATGTAGATTTAAGTCATATCCAGTTTTTCACTATTACAAATAGCATTGGAATAAATATTCTTGTCATGACTCCTTGTGGATATGAATGGGAATGGTCCTTTAGTATAGACATTAAGGAGAAAAATTAATAGGTCATAGGTTGTATATATTTTACTATATTGCTTTAAAAATCTTTAATTATGTATTTTATTTAAACCAACATATTCAAAATACCATTATGACTGATAATTAATGTAAGAAATGAAATACGTTTTTGTATTAAATGTGGAACATTTCAAATATAAGTTTTAAAAGTACAAAATTTTATAATGAACCCAGATGTGGACTAAAAATCAGCTTCAATAATTATCAATACATAGCCAGTCTTGTTTCATTTATACTCCATTTACACTCCCTTCAGAACACATTGAATTACCCTGAAGCAAGTCATATAATTTGGATGCACATTTTAAAATTTGGATGCACATTTTAAAATTTGGTATATCCTGAAAAAGTGTCTCCAAAATAGTTGTGCCAATTTATACTTTCATCAGCAGTGTTTCAGATTACCTATTTTCCATATCTTTGCCAAACTTAAAACTATCAAACTTTACATTTCTTGCTAATCAGAAAGAGTATTTTATTTTTTAAATTTGCATTTCTCCGACTACTAGTGAAATTGGGCATCTTTTTATATCCTTAACAACTCTTTGTATTTCCCCTTCTGCAAACTGCCTGTTCAAGTCCTTTGCCCATTTTTCCACTTTGGTTATCTTTTTTGCCCATTTTTCTACCTCGTTGTTGTTTTTAATCACATCCGATGTTTATAAATGAAATGCCACTAATAAATAGGCACAGTGTTAGCTTGTGTTAACATTCTGAATGTTATTAGGAAACTGGGCTTTACTTAGCATCTACTTTATTTATATATTTGTTGAGTACCTGGTACCTGCCAAACTCCTGAGGATACAATGTTAAGCGAAAGAGAGATAGTTCCTGTCTCATTGAAACTGATAATCAGTCAAGTCAGCAAGATGAACATTAATTAAACAATCACACATATAAATACACAATTACAAATAGTTATAACTGTTGTAAAAGAAAAGTACCTTGATCAAAAACCTTGAGGTAGCCAGGTTGCTGGACCACTGGGTATACTGGAATAGAGAAAGGGTGAGTAGCAGATGCTTTTATTCAAAGGGCCATAGCCAGTAAGAAAAGATCTCGTCTACTAAAGATACTCCTTCCCTAAGGAATATTAGCTTTAGGATCACAATTTGCTTGTAAGATAATATTTTATGAAATAGAATAAGATATAAAAACACTGGCCAAACATTTCAATATTAATCTCTGGCCAAAAATGCAGAGGTAGAGACTATCCTCTGTATCCCCAATGGCTCATAAGCTCAGTGCCAGAATTCCTCTGGGAAAACCACAAGAAACGTGATGGATAGGCCGAGTGTCTTCTAAAGAAACATGGAAAGCTATGACCTGGGCTAATCTAGTGGGACTGTGCACTCCATTAGAGCACTATCAACACCAGCAAGAACAGCAAAAGCAACATTAGCAACATCAAAACCAGAGCAACGGCAGGAATATCAAAGTCCAGAAGAACAAAAGCAACAACATAAACAAGAGTGAGTATAACATCAACCACATTAACAGGCAGTATCAGAAGAGAGAATAATACAGACAACACCTCAGACTTTTTGTACCTACTCTTTCAGTAAGAGAGTAACACCGTGCTCAAGAATGCTCACCACCTCAGAATTCTCCAGAAACCACCTCCAACCTCAAGAGATGTATTAATAGAATAGAGAATAAAGTGTGATCTTAGAGTGTCATCCATCACATTTTAATTGATTCACTGGAGAGACAGTACCCATCATAAAAAATACCACAATACTGAGCAAGAACTGCTTCAAATAATTATATAAGGACAGATCCACATAATTTGGGGAAGTGGTCCAGTTAATCTATTTTATAACCCCACGTTTCCACCTTTTCCATGATTGACTACAAGATCTCCATCTAGGCTTGGAACCAGGAAAGCCTTACTAAGGCCAAAAAGAGTTTGGGCTGCAAGTTGCTACTTACAATGCTTTGTAACTAAACAGAATGGCCTTTACTTGAATTGACTAATTATTTTAAGATCCCAAAGCTAGAGAGGCATAAGAACACAAGATCCAGAACTCATGGCTTCTGATATGGCTCAAGACTGGGTGACAAACAGGGTTGAGCTGTGACAACCCTGGAGGCTAGGGCTGCTCCAGAAGGAGGTTTGAACACACAGCCATCTCTAGGGAAATGTGGGGGCTGGGGCTGTCTCACTTTGTCAGTATTCTTGTCAGAGTGTTTCCTATAAGAGAAAGCATCCTACCTGTGATCTGACCAATGTTAAGTAGAACAGGATTGTCACCTCCCTGGTTCTGAACATTGCATTTTTAAGATTACTGTTAAAGATAGCATTAGGTTTTGGCCACCCTACCTCATAAATGACACATATTGAGCTCACTGTCCTCCCAAATCCCTAGGCTGTACTACATTTACTGCTTCTAAGCCAAATGTTCTCAATCGTGTGTGTGTGTGTGTGTGTGTGTGTGTGCACGTGTGTGCGCGTGTGTGTGTGTGCATGTAGCAAGTTTGGGGAATAAAGAGAGAACCAGGAAGAATTCAGAACTGAGTAAGAATTTCTGATCCATAGGGGTTCCAGCAAATTAGTCAAGTGTTTTTTTACCAAGAGATAATTACAGGTAGGAAGTAGCCCTCAGAGGGAGATCACCATAAGTTCAAGGTCTGAATTCAACTTGGTGAGACCAGAAAGTTAATTATCACCTCATCTAGAGTTGGTCAGGCACAAGGACACTAATTTCCATTCTCCAGAAACAAAGTTGAATTTCCCACACCTGCTATTCATCTAAGCTGCCCTGTCCTAGGGTGAGTTTGCTCAGATGTCAGACTTGAGAGCATAGGGGTGTTTGAGGAACAGAAGAGTAAGGCAAAATGGCTTGGATGGCATTCGGGAACATTTTCTTAAAGCTGGAGTAGCTAGATGAATTAACTTTCAGGGGACTTCAGTCTATGTGAAGCAGGTTGATCCATGGACTCAGTGGTCCCTCTCTTTGGCTAGTGTCAGAACCACATTAACACATTCTTTTGCTTTTGACTCCTCTTTCTCTAACCTCCATGGAGACACCTCCAACTACCAGCCAGCCAACCACTCTTCTGTTATGACAACACAACAGTAACCTCTGCCAAGTTTCAACATAATTGAGTAGGTTACTGTTTTCTGTGCACCAAATTCCATTTCTCCTATGTCTTACTAAAGATTTGACTAGGGACATAACCTGGTCCCTTAATGGAGACTTGAGACACATCCAATTCCCGTCACGTTAGTAATAAGCATTCAAATTCTTTCTAAGGCTCAACTCTTTCTGCAAAGGGCTGAGCTCATAGGTTCCTTGTTGATTTTGTTTTGGTCAGTTTCCAAGAGCAATTTGGTCTAACTCAGCCTTTCCATGAGCAAGTAGAGGAGCAGGGTTTGGATGGAGGGTGTGCCCCTTGTGGAATCTGGCACATTATCAGAATAACTATCCAGTGCTTCTGAAAATAATCAGCTCTTACATATCATTTCATGTAGTCACCATAAGATATCAGGGATATATATATATATATATATATATATATATATATATATATATATACAGAGAGAGAGAGAGAGAGAGAGAGAGAGAGAGAGAGAGTCACCCTGTTCATGAATAATAATAAAACAAATGTTCAGAGAGGGAAAGGGCCTTGTTTAAGAGTTACATGACTAATTATGAGCAAAGCTGAATCCAGGTCTCCTGATTACAAATCCAGAACTTTTCTGCATTTTCCTGCATCTTTACCTAAAAGTTGGTAGGAACGCCCACCAATGCTACTACTGCCAGGGCTTTCCTGTTTCTGACCATTTCTGGGGACCTCACAGAAGGGAAAAACCTGCCAGTACCAAAATCACTTGCCAGCTTTTTCAGACATAAAGTAGAAGACATAGGAAGCTGACTTCACTGCTCAAGCTCTGCTTCCCATGAAGTGACCTGGTCATAGTGGTTAAAGAGAAGGAGAGAGACCATACTAGACTACTAAGGATCTTCCTTGATCAAGAACCCATGATGGTCTAAAAGGAGCATCAGTAAACAGTGAACTTAAAAAATTGTCTTTGTGTGTATTACTTTGCTAGGGCTACAGTGACAAAATGTCACACTCTGGGTGGCTAAAATAACAGAAATTTATTTTCTCACAGTTCTGCAGGGCAGATGTCCAAGATTAGGTGTCAGCAAGTTTGTTTTTTTCTGCGATCTCTCTCTTTGGCTTACAGATGGCTGCCTTCTTGCTGTGTTCTCAAATGGTCTGCTTTGTCCCTGTGTGTCCTTGGTCTCTTTTTGTGCCCCAATTTTCCCTTGTTATAAAGATAATAGTCACATTGCACTAGAGACTACCCTGACAACTTCATATTAACTTAATAACCTCTTTAAAGGCCTTGTCTCCAAATACAGTGACATTCTGATGTACTGGGGATTAGGGCTTCAACATATGAATTTGGGCAGGGAAACACTGCCCTTTGTTTCTTAGCACATGGGCTGAAACTAATTAATCTTTTAGGCTTAAATAAATAGAGAACAGCTGGATAAAGAGACACATAAATACAATACTTTTGAGATGAAGGTGATTGTATAACATTAATTACCATCTAGTACTTGCATCTCTTCTCTATCCACACCCCACACTGTGTCAGCTCCCTTATCCCTGGCAGGTCTAGAATTTTATGGTTTCTTGGTAAACATCCATTGTCTGCTTGCTAGCAGAGTCTTTGTTTTTCTGCTAAACTGGAACTTTTCATCTTTTTGGTTAATATCTGTTCTCTTTAGAAAAGTTTGGTTTCTTGACGTTCTAGAGACAAGCATGTAAAACACAAATTTTGACTATATCTACAGATCTTTGATCCAACAATGGACAAGTTTTGT
Source organism: Saimiri boliviensis (assembly GCF_048565385.1). Lineage (NCBI taxonomy): Eukaryota > Metazoa > Chordata > Mammalia > Primates > Cebidae > Saimiri > Saimiri boliviensis. Next base: position 55,194,314 of record NC_133470.1, read on the forward strand.
CTTTAAGCAGTGGCAGCAATAACTATGGTGAACATAGATATCAGATTTCCCAGCATAGTCCACGTTCAAATATTTGGTCTCATTGCTTCTGTAACTACATGCACATTTGTTAGACTGCTTGTTCTAACGTGGGTCCAGAAAATATACTTTGGGGTGTGCTGAATGGATTTAAGTATTCCCATCTCCATTGTTTCAGAGACAAATTCTAAACTCACCATAGAATTCAAAGTCCTCAGTAATGCAGAATTCCACATCTACAGAGCTTCATCTCCTACCACTATTCTAGATAAGTAATGTACTCAAACCATACAGAATTTTAGTCACTAAACTTGCCTGTCTGTTTTATATATTCATACTTTTGCACATGCTATGTTGGGACACTCTTCTAGAATACCTATGATGCTCTTTCCACTGTTACATGTAAACTGCGTGCTATAATGTTTTTTATTCTTCAAGTCTCAGTTCACATCTCCTCTGTGAAACTGTTCCTGACCTCCTTAGAAAGTCAATCACTCCTTCTGTTTTGCCACTGTAGCTTATACATACTATATTACGTATTGTACTAGAACATGTTATAACGTTGAACACATTGGGCTAACTGGAACACCGTTTTATTTGGCTATCTTGCACAGTACATAGGGACCTGACTTACCGTAAGTACCCATGTGTTTGTTAAATGAATGAAAGAAATAATAGGAAAAGGGCATTGCCAAGGATGAGCATATACATCTCTCCATGTTTCAACATAATTAACATAAATTCTTTTTCTTTTCTTTTCTTTTTTTTTTTTTTTTTCTTTTTTTTTTTTTTTTTTGAGGCAGCATTTTACGCTGTTGTCCAGGCCAGAGTGCAGTTGTGTGATCTCAGTTCACTGCAGCCTTGACCTCCCAGGCTCAAGTGATTCATCCTCTCCCCTCAGTCTCCCAAGTAGCTGGGACTATAAGCATGCACCACCACGTCTGGCGAATTTTTGTATTTTTTGTAGTGATGGGGTTTCACCCTGTTGCCCAGGGTGAAATTTCTTATGATTAAGATGATGAGATGGGAGCAAGGTAGGGCTAGCACCTGGTTTATATAGCTCAGACTACACTTCTAGCTTGTTTACTCATTATGGGACCTGATCTGATCTAACCAAATTTCCAGTGCTGGGACCCAAAAAGATCAATCCCACTTGTCAGATTAACCTAAACCCTCAAAGGTATAAGTAGTTGTGGGAGGACAGGATGATCTGACAGACATGTTCCTGGCAGACCAGTTATCATGTTGAGGTGCCTAGAGAACCTGGTTCCTCCCACTCCTATAACCACCCTAGGGTCCCTGAGGAAACTATGGGAGACCAGAATGTTGCCACATTGATGGAGAAATGTCAGCCTGGAAATTGCCACACAGAGACTTTGGGGAGGCAGTATGGGAGTTGGGTAGGGGACAGAATGGTACAGAGAAAGTGATGCAGAAACCAACTGTCATTCTTGAGCAACTGAGGAGGTATGGGTTAGAAGTCCAGACTGTTGCTGCTGGCACTTCCCTTTCACAATGACTCTGCAGTCCAGAAGCTGGGGAGGCAGTTACAGAGGCCACCTCAGGCCAAGCCTGGGGTAAGGGTGGTGGCAGATAAGCCACCCACCCATGAGTTCCCTTCCCATTCTACTTTCCTTTTTCACATCTTTCTTACATGAGATCTGACAATAGCCCCATGATATAGGCAGGGTAAAGATTATGACCTCTATTTTACACTTGAGTATGTCAAATTTCAGAAAAGTGAGCCATGAGGCAGCCTCCATCCAGAGTCAACTGCTCAATTGTCTTTACTTCGTGGTTCCTTGATGTACAAGGTTAGTCTGAGCCTTGCCCTAACTAGAGTCTCATATTCATTCAACTTAATACCTCCTCAGCTTTTCCATGTGTTCAACTTCTCAATTTCAACTCACTTATAACATTGATCTAGTGATGCCAACTCCTCCTATCCTAACTTTTGTTGTGTCAGAGGCACCATTTACTCACTGAATATTATTTAATATCTACTACCACGGGCCAAGTACTAAGCTAAGCAATATCCAGTACCGCAGTGAACAAAACAGTCTCTGTTTATCTCACAGAACTCCCAGTCACAAAAATACAGGGTTTAAAGCCAAGAAGATGATCAGCAGTAAACATGTAAATTGATTTAAAAAAATCAATTATTCCAAATGGTAGGATATGCTAAGAAGGAAATCAGTTGGGTTCCAAGCATATGAGGGAAAAGGAGTCAGGAGAGCTATTTTATCTTTGTTTGGCAGGGATGCATGCCATAGAGAGAATATTTTAAGCTAAGACCTGAAGAATGAGAAGGAGTCAGTCATGGGTTGAAGAGAATTTCAAAGACCTTGAAATAAGAAAGAGCCAATGGTGCACCTAGTCAAGCCAACTAGGATTCACAGCCATCTTGAGGCAGTGTGGTATACAGGAAAGCACTGGATGCAACCTTAGGAATCCCTGCCCCCACTTTTTTTTGGTCCATCCCTGCTAAGAGATCAGAAGGGAACTGGCATGTGTTGTGTGTCTTTTTTTTTTTTTTTCTGGCTAAAGTGCAGTGGCATTGTCGTGGCCCACTGTAGCCTTGACCTCCCATGCTCAAGAGATTCTACCACCTCAGCCTCCCAAGTAGCTGGGACTACAGGTGCACACTACCATCCCAGGCTAATTTTCATACTTTTTTTTAGAGACAGGGTTTTGCCATGTTGCCCAGGCTAGTCTTGAACTCCTGGGCTCAAGTAATCCTCCCACTTCAGGCTCCTGAAGTACTGGGATTGCAGCCACTGTGCCCAGTCTACTATGCATCATGCCAGGCACAAGCTAGTCCCTTTCTCACATGGATTTTTTTTAAAAAAATTCCTTGATTCTCAGCATTCTCATAGATGTAACAAGGAAGTGAGACTGTTTGGCCTCTAGGGCTTTTATAACTTGGAGAGTTTAGCTGATCTAATCTATGATCCCATCCTCCAGTTAGGAGGCTGAGGTCCTGGAAGATAAAGTGCTTTTGTCTCAGACTGCCCAATAGATAAGTACATTTCTGTTTAACTCTATGCTTGATTGACCAGGGTACAGCTGAAAGAGTCTCATCTAAACTATAACCCAGGTGGGTAAGCCAGACCTTTGGCACTGCCCAGGAAGCATATATGGATTGGGAGGACTCTTTTTTTGAATGCAGAAGATAAAAGTTATCTGCGAGCCCTTTGATGGTATGGTTGTGCCTTTGAACACCAGCAAAGCTTTTCTTAGCTGCAGATATTTTCAGGAAAAGCAGAAACTGCAGCACAGTGTTTTGGGTAGATAAGGCTTAGCCTGGTAGGGAGAGAGGCCCTGGAAGGGGGTTAGTCCAAAATTGTTATGCTTTCCTGGGAGGGAACTTGGTGTTTTAAAACCATTTTTAGAAAATGTTTTAGCATGGGAAGAACTGGAGAGAGATCAAATCCGTTTTCATTTGCTTCCAATAGCTTTTTTTTTTTTTTTTTTTTTTTTGCTGCTGCTGCTGCTTCTGCTGCTGTTCATTCTGTTCTTCCTCCTCCTCTTTCTCTTCCGTTTTTTCTTCTTCCTTCTCTTTTTCTTCTGGCTTTTGAAACTTAGAATGCACATGGTGGCCAGATATAGTTATAACCCCAGTTTCAGGTTCAGGCTCATCCTAGCACTGGTTCTAATATCTATCCCAGACTGTTGGAGAAGATATGAGAAAGTGAAGAAAGGAAGGGGAGAAAAAAACAGAGAAGAAATAAGGAAGAGAAGGTAGGAGAGGGACAAGTAGAAGAAGGAAAGGAGTGGAAAGAAAAAGCAAAACAAACAAACAAAAAAGATAACCTGCCCTCTTTGACTAGTAGGCTCACCAACTCTTCTTTACCATGGAAGGGATTTCTCTAGGACCCAAGGCTTTTCCCATGAAATAATATTTTATCTTGATAAGAACCTAGCGCATTGGTTACCAAGCTCCTTAATCTGATTCCCTCAAAAGGAAGAAAGTGTATCTGCAAATCCTCTAAAACTTCCAGAGTCCCCCAAGCCCAATGTCATTTCTACCAGGGGAGAAGGCAGAACTCTTTTATATAGTGGTAGGAACAAAGTAAGATTCTCCTGCCCTTTTTACCATAACCCAAAGCAAGAGTTTGTCCTGAGATTTCAACCAGTAAAATCACCATATTAACAGAATAGCCATCCAGAGAAGTTCTTAATGGAATGGGGGTTCTCATTAATCAAAGCAGGAAAGAACAGGGCCTTGAAGAAATTGGAAATCTAATTAAGGTGGAATCTCAAGAGATCTGACTGCATGTTAAAGAAGTTGTAGAAGCCTCATCAAAAGGATTAACTCAGCTGCAAAAACAATGCAGAAGTGCGGGTGGGGATTCTGCATGAAGACTGGAAAAAAACAGTGCCAAGAACTGAAAGTGGTCATTGTGTTCATGGTCGTGTCTAAGGGACAGATAAAAGCAAGAGGTGTCCCTGACTCCTTCTTTCATCCCATCTTAGTTGATGAGATTTGGGGAAAAGAAGAATTTGTTAAGCTTATTTAATCCATTTTGTCTTGTTCATGTTTTCATCAAGCAACTTTCTGATTAATTTGGCTCAAGCAATACAGTACAGAGATTGCTGTTCAGCCAACATGAGCATTCCCAGCTATTTGGGGATTATAGTAGCTCTGGAGTTAAAACAAAACAAAACAAAAAACCTCTCTGTGTTACATCTTCTTTCTGTGAGTTGGACTTGCTTGAGTCAGTTCATGGAGTATAGTCAGCTCAACTCCAGGTGTCTTCTGTAAAACTGAATCCATAGTGAGAGGTTTCTGCTTGAGAAGTAAGCCACATCCTTGAAGGACATTTCTATCTCACTCTTTTTGTTATGTAAAGAAGCTTACTCCTTTATTTTGTACATGGGGACACTGAAGCCCAGAGAAGGGAAGAAACTTGCCTAATTTTCCACAGTGGATCAGTGGTAAAGCCAGGATCTAAGTGTAGGTCATAACCTTGTCCTACACAGGCTCTTGTCCTACAACATTCTATGTCTAGATTTTAGTAGACTCTTTCTTGGTCCCTGTGATATATATGTGGGGTGTGTGTGTGTGTGTGTGTGTGTGTGTGTGTGTGTGTGTATGCATGTGTGTAGGTTTTCGTCCACAGTTCCTTTGTTCCTTAGTTCCTTTAGGCCTCAGAAGCAGGTCTCAGAAAACAAAATCTCTCTCTCTCTCTCTCTCTCTTTCTGATGTTCTCCTGCTCTCCTTTCACTTGTCCAAGTCAGCACTCTAATCTGATTGTGGATCCTAAGATCCACATTCCATAGAGCGTCTTGCCTCATACCCTGGAGGAAAGAATCTTATGTAGAGAGGCCAAGAGGGATCTGAATAGACAAACCTTTCTGGCTTCCCTGACCCAGTCTGTTAGTATGAGATAATATCCTTTTTGTCCAATCACATTTGTACACGAGTGTCAGTCATGCTTATGTAATGAAGCCTCCATAAAAACCCAAAAGGACAGAGTTTGGAGATCTTCTGCATAGCTGAACATGTGAAGGTTTCTGGAGAGTGATGTGCCCAGACAGAGTATGGAAACTCCACACCCCTTCCTCCATACGTCACCATATGCATCTCTTCATCTGTATCCTTTGTCATATTCTCTATAGTAAACTTGTAAACGTAAGTGTGTTTCCCTGAGTTCTGTGAGATGGTCTAGCAAATTAATTGAACTCAAGAGAGGGTTCTGGAAACCCCAACTTGGAACTGCCCAGTCAGAAGTTTTGGAGGCCTGGACTTGGGACTGGTGTCTTTTGTGAAGGGAACTCTTAGAAAATAAGCCCTCAACTTGTGAGACCTGAGGCTATCTTTAGGTAGATGATGTTGGAATTGAATTAGAGGACACTTACCTGGTGTCTGCTGCTTGTGTGTGGGAGAAAATGTCCCATACATTTGGCCACAGAAATCTTCTGTGTTGATTGTGATCTTGGTATGAAAGCAGAGGAAAGCATGATTTGGGTTTTTTCCCAAACAACCCTCAATTCAGGATCATAAGATTTATGAACTCTTTGAAAAGCAATCTTTAAATCAATTGAACTTAACTTCCTTAGTAATTCTTCAGAGGACTGATGCTTATTTTCAGCTTTGCCTTTTGACATTATAGAACTGATTTCCTCCCTCCAGCCCACCCAGCTTTGTTCTCTCTCTCGAATTTTCATTTCCTCTTCTTCCTTACCTAAAGTGACTGGAATGCAACCCTGTTTGAAATTGTGTTCTTCTCTTTTCAAATTTTGTCTCATTATGTCCACAGAAGGAAAATAAGGGTTTAGAAGACATTACTGGGAGGGTACGGTGGCTCACACCTGTATTCCCAGCACTTTGAGAGGATGAGGCAGGTAGATCATGAGGTCAGGAGTTCAAGACTAGCCTGGCCAACATGGTGAAACCCTGTCTCTACTAAAAATACAAAAGTTAGGTGGATGTGGTGGCACACACCTATAATCTCAGCTACTGAGGAGGCTGAGGAAGGAGAATCAAGAGATAGAGATTGCAGTGAACCAAGATCAAGGCATTGCACTACAGCCTGGGCAACAGAGTAAGACCCAATTCAAAAAAAAAAAAAAAAAAAAAAAAAAAGACATTACTCATCAACTCAATTGCTGTGGCACCCTGTATTTACCTCCAGACAGATCTTGACTCCAAATCTTTCACTAAAAGCCTACTGTGTTCTAGGTATGGAGCCTAAGAAAAGATGTATCCCTGCCACCTGAAGAGATTTTTAACTCAGGCAGAATTGGAGATGTGGACTAAACATGTATGGAAAGGATACATAAGCCAAGATGGAGTCAGACTGTATAAGGCAAATATTATTTATTTTAGTAGGCATTTTAGACAGATTTAACCAACATTTGCAGAAAATCTACTTAATGGTAGAACTTAACCTAGGCTCTGGGAATCCAAAAATTATTAAGTTAAAGCCAGTGCCTGGTAGAGCACACTTTCTAACCATGTAAACAGATAATTTAAATGCAATGTAATCAGGCTGTAATTTAGGTACATACAAAGTACAGAAAAATTTGTCTAGGACAATAAAGAAGTTTCTCAGAGGAGATGATAATTGAGCTGGGTCTGAAGAACAAACACAAGGTTTCCTGTCAGAATAGTGTTAGAATAGATGTGAAGGGACCAGAAAGCTTTCCAGGTGCACAGAGAGGCATGTGCAAAGGCTGGAGGTATACTGGACTATAGGGCATGTAATAGTTGGAATATAGGATGGGAAGAGAACAGTGAAGACATAGATTGTATACAGACTGTGAAAGATCCTGATCACCAGGGTTGACAAATTTTGAACTTTAAGCTTAAAGCAATGAAGAGCCAGTCATCTTTTTTAAACAGTGCAATAATACCATTAGAGTTTTGTTGTTAAGAGATCATCCAGGCAACAAATATCAAACTCATGTTCATCTCTCTCTTTTTTTTTTTTTTTAAACTATATTCTTCTTCATCACTAGGAACAACATCATTCTTTTCCTCAAATACAGGCATTCTGGGAGCTGACTTTATTACCCTTTATTAATTCAGCTAACAATTCTTAACACTAAGGCCCCTTACTATGTGCCGAACACTGGTGATACAGAAATCAATTTAAACAGAGGTACTTTTTCTTGAGGCAACTACAGGCTACTCATGAGAAAAAAGCATGGACAAAAAATATCACAGTATAAGGTACTAAGTGTTATAATCAGAGTGTTAGTAAAAATATATAATGGTAGTGAAAAATGACTGACATTTCTAGCTTGGATTTTCTCTATAGAGATAAGAAATACAGTATTATGATGAAGTTTGTTTGAGGTGTAGAGTCTAGGACATGAGGACTTAGACATTCTGGAAGATGTCTTCAATATTAGATTGAATCTGATAATCTGGAGGTAGGGAAGTTAGAGAGTAAGCAAGCATGCAGAGACACAATAAAAAGACAAAAGTACACAGTATTTTCCAACACTTACATGCAATAAAGAATAGGAAAGAAAGAGACGTCATTAAGGGAAACAGAAAATGGTTAGGAAGATAGGTGAATCAGAGGAGTATAGGTAAACTTAACAATTTTCACTGAGCACTACGTTGGATCAAGTGTTTTGCTAGGTAACAGGAACACAAATGGAGAAAACAGTCCCTATAATTAGCTCTGATCTTCTGGCATGAATTTCATCTCTAAGTCTCATCTGAAACATACTTCCGTGGCTTCTGGTGGTCAAATTCAGTCTGGAAGGGAGAGCATCCTCTAAACCATTTGATGACAGGTTTTAGGAAAGAAGAAATGGCCGACAGTCATCTGTTGCAGAGATGTGGAAGCAGGTGAGGGCTAGAAGAGAGGCTTTTGGCTTTGTTGATTAGAAATTCATGGTAATTTGGTGACAATAGATACCAGGGTTAGTGCAGAAATGTGAATAAAGGATAAAAAGCTAAATTATGGTAGATTAGGAGGTTAAACAGTTAAGTAATCTATGGAAACTACTTTTATAAGTGATCTGAAGAATGATGTGGTGGTCACTGGAAAGAGATTTTTTAAAATGTTGGTTGTGACATGAGTATGTTCACAGGCTCAGAGATCAACAAATGAGGGACAGAATAAAACAATGTCTGAGAAGAAGCTACTGGGTTGATGAACTCTGTGAGAACAGAGCCAATGTAGCAGTAAGAAGCAAATGAAGTGGGGGTAGTAGATTCCAGTTCTAAAACTCCTTTGCCTAGCTTAGGGGTCAAAATGTGAGGTTCCTGAGAGGTTTAAGGCTGCAGCTTGCAGTTCAGAGAAGAATGTTCAAAAGAAAAGTAGGATAAAGGAAGAGGAAGTTGACTTAAACCACAATAGGTCTGGCTCAGATTAGATGGGAGGTTCAACTTCCTGCCAGAGGAGCACCAGTTCATGTGAAGAGAAGTGAGAAAATCTCCTTATTTGTGATATCCCAAAACTTAGAAATAATTCTCCTGCTTTGGAGTAAAAATTGATATGATCCAGCCTGAAGGCATCAAAATACTAAAATGGACCTTCTAACTGGCATGTAGACAGTAGAAAAATTGGTTTGAATTACAGCTCAGCTGATTACTGAACAACTTGAAGTAAGTCATTTGAGTACTCTGAAGTTTAATTTCCTTATCAGTGAAAGGTATGATAACAACTCTCACCTTATAGAGTTGTTATGGAAATTACATAAAAGGATGTGCATAAAGCATCTAGCTTGGGACAGAGTAGCCATTCTTCAACTGTTGTGTCTCTTCTCCCACTTCCTCTGGTTCCCTAGTCCTGTCAACACAGCGTGCTGGAGTCTCCAGCCCTGCTATCCCTCCACCCGACCCCTGCTGTACTCTTGCCACCTTTCTTTCTTCTCTTTATTATTAATAGATAATGAGAAGATGGAAAAGTCTGTGTATGCTGAGAATTTATGCCACACTGTCCAAGAACTGACCATCTTCTGGATAGTGTCAAAGTTGCTAGAAAGACCCACAGAGCTTCTTACCCTTTCCTCTCTGTTTCCATTGCCAAGACTTGCGGATAAGCCAGGCAGCTTCTAAGATGTCTTATATCATCAGTGGCTTAGAAAAATGAGCCTATTATATGATAAGAGGTACTTCTAGGCTCCAAAATATATCTTTCCTTGTCAGAGATCTATGATATCTACTTTGTACTCATAAGTGCACCATCAGGTCACCATACAAATCCCATGGGGACTCAGATTCAGGTTCAGTTCCAGTCCCAAAGGAACCTTCACGGAGGGCCACCCACGATTCCCAAATGAGAAAATTCATCCCTCACAGTTGTATTATCACTTTGCAGTTTAGAAAGTTTTTTTTTCATATATGTTAGGTTTTTATATATATGTATATATTTAATATAATATCAATAATGTTTATATCATTATAAATTATCTACAATGAACAATCATATTCACTATAATAATAAAAAATAAGTATCTAGTACTATAACTGTAGTATAATTAATGTTAATATTATATATGTACACATATGCACAAGGCCCAGAGAACTTTACTTAGTCTAGGTCATCTTTTAGGTCTTAAACATCTTTTGAAGAAAGAATTTCCTAAACTCTCATACCAAATTAAGTTTGGTATTATTTGCTCTCATAGTACCCTATATTCATTCCGTATAACACTTAAATTTTTATTCTGAGATACTTTGGCAAGTGCCTGTGTCCCTCATTTGAATGTGAGCTCCTGGAAGGCAGGCCCTTGGTCAGTCTGGCTATCTTTGGCACCCTTGCTACCTAGACCACTTGACCAATCTATGAATGGGAGAGAGAAGAGGGCCCTTTAAAGACCACGCAGTTCACCCTACTTATAAATGGGGAGTGAGGGAGTGATTTAGTTTGAATATGTGTCCCCACCCAAATATCATGTTGAAATTAATCCCTAATGTTGGAGGTGGGGCCTGGTGGGAGGTAATTAAATCATGGGGATAGTTTCTCATGATTGGTTAACTCCATCTCCCTTGGTACTGCTGTTGCAATAATGAGTGAGTTCTCATGAGATCTGGTTGTTCAATAGTGTGTAGTAACTCCTTCCTTTCTCCTTGATCTCTCTCACCATGTGATGTGCCTGCACCCCTTTTTCTTCCACCATGATTGGAAGCTTCCTGAGACCTCCCCAGAAGCAGATGCTGCTATGCTTCCTGTACAGCTTGCAGAACCATGAGCCAATTAAACTTTTAAAAAATATATAAATTTCCCAGTCTGAGGTATTTCTTTATAGAAATGTGAGAATGAACTGATACAGGGAGACCAATACCCAGAGCAAAAGGGAAATTTCCCAAGGTGATATTATAAACCATGACACAGCTGGGCCTGGAACTCATGTCTCCTGACAGTTTGTCTAGAGCTATTCTCAATGAATCTTCAAATCTGATGGCTTTCAGGTATCACGTCATCAGGAACCAGAGTCCAAAAAAGATCAAAGCTTTCATTATTCAGATATCACCTCATTTTCTGGCCTTGCAGAACAGGAAGAATATTTTCATCAACAAATATTTATTGAGCACCTACTGTATAAGCAAGGCAGCTCTAAGCACTAGGGATAGTTATGAAAAAGATAAAAATCACTACCCTCATGGAGCTTACACTCTAGTAGGGGACATAAACAATAAACAAAACTATAAAATGCTAGAAAGAGTCAGACAAAAGGCAAATGACAAACTAGTGGAAATAATTGCAATTCTCATAACATACAAAAGAAAAACTTCTCTAACATACAAAATACTCCCAAAACCAATTAAGAAAAAGAAATCAGCAGTCCAGTTGAAAACTGGGTATGACAGATGGGATTCTGCTCTCATGAAGCTTGTAACTGACAGGAATAACCCTTCTTTTTTTTAAGGCTAGGGGAAATAGCTAGGCTCCTTGGTTTGAGGGGGCTGAAGGATATGGCGAGTCATTGAGTAGCCTCTCTTATGCCAACTTAGGGATAAAAGTCTAAATTTTAGAATTTGGAATTCTAAATTCTAACAAAATTATAAATCTCAATTCTGTCACTTACTAAATATGTGATGTTGAAGGAAGCTGCTTAATTTCTTCAAGCTTCAATGCCTCCATTTGTGAAATAGAAATGATTCTTATCTTATAAGGTTATTGGAAGGAATAAGTGATATAATAGCGAGTGAGAGTAAGTGGTACATTCCAATTTCCACCCTTATTCTGCCTAGGATTGAGAATAGAGGGCAGTGTCCCTTCTTATGTCAGTATGAAGCTTTTTTGTTTCTTACCTTGCATTATCTGGCCTTTATAGGAGCTCTCATGATCCCACTTTGAAAACCCGTGAGGTACCAATTTATTAGAATTGACTAATTCCTGAATCAGTGCCAAATCTAGTTCTAGCAAATGCTTAGCTGTGGTGAAAGCTCAAGGGTCTGGTCTAAATTTTCTTTTTGTTTCCCAAAAGGCACAATTATTGCCCTTCCTTTACTCAGAGAACAAACTAAGAAGATGAAAATATTTTGTGTGTGCCAAGTCAATGGTTTCGGGGTAGCCACCCCAGTCTGAATTAGGAAATATGTCTCTGCTGATATATAGATAGATACAGATATAGATATAGATATATTCATTTAGTTTTTATTGTAAATTTATAATTGTATTTGTGGAATACAAAGTGATGTTATGATTTATAAATACAATAAGGAGTAATTAAATTTAATATATCCATTGCCTCAAATAATTACAATTTGTTGAATAATTTGAAATTTACTCTCTTAGCAATTCTGAAACATGTAATACATTATTAACAGTATTCATCATGCTGTGCAGTAGATCTCAAGAAAATCCTATTCCTTCTGTCTGAGACTTTGTATCCTTTGAAACTTATCTCCTTATTCCACCTACCCCTAAGCCTTTGTAACCACCATTCTACTCTCTGCTTTTATAACTTTCATTATCTTAGATTCCACATGTAAGTGAGATCATGTGGAATTTGTCTTTTTGTACCTAGCTTATTTCACTTCACAGAATCTCCAATTCCATTTATATTGCTGAAAAGGACAGAATTTCCTCTTTTTTATGTATTTTTTTTGAGACAGGGTCTTCCTATGTTGCCTAGGCTGGAGTGCGGTGGCTATTCACAGGTGATGATAGTGCACTACAGCCTTGAATTCCTGGGCTCCAGTGATCCTCCTGCCCCAGCCTCTCCAGTAGCTGGGACTACAGGTATGATATGAATAGTGGCAGTCAGGGACAGACTAGAGTGAGAACATATATTTTAAATAAATACATTTTTTTTCCTTCCAAATATACTATTAATGGTAGGCTATTGAAAATTGATTCCTCATTCCTTTCTTTGCTGTCCATTTAAAACTGTTGCCTAGGGAGGGTATATTTAGGGCAACTTGAATCTATGTGCCCAAGCTGCAACCTTCAAACTTGGCCCAAATAAACTCTTTACTCATATTAAGAAAAAACAAAACAAAACAAAACAACTGCTGCTTAGTAAAAACCTTTAGGTAGACCATTATAGGAAATAGATAAAAATGTTTGGTTAAGGTCACTTCAGTTACTTCTGCCATAGATGGAAGCTTCTGAAGGACTCTGACTGAGAGTTAGGTATGGTAAGTAAGCAGAACCAGTCTGATTTTCTGTCTTTAAACAACTTCCTGGAACTCCCATTTTATTTATTTCATTTATTTTTTTTTTCTAAGAAGCTAAACAAAAGTCAGCTTCAGCTCAGACTTATCTAATGATCATAAACTGGAAAGTAATGAGGTTTTCCTGGAAAAAACTGCCCTTAAAGACTGAGATGATAACTGACTTTATCTTGACATTTCCTACCCAGAAACATATATTTTTTGAAGATTGCTCCAAAATTTCTACCATTCATAAATTGTTGCGTGATATTTAAATCCTACATCTGCCATTTACTAGCTAATTACAGTAGCTCTCTCATAAGGTTGTTGTGAGGATTACATAAACTAACATATGTAAAGGGCTTGAAACAGTGCCTAGCACTTAGTAAGCTCAAAATACTTGTTCATTATTATTACAGTACAAAATGGATCTCTTAGTAGTTCTAAAGCCTTTGTCAGATTTCCTCCAGAATACATTTGGTATGTTGCATAGGCCTTTGGGCTGCCATTATTCTCCTCTGCCTGTAGATACTCAAAAATACTAAAAATACTCTTAGGCTTACATTTGCCCTTTTGCATCAGTAGTCTCCCTATTTGCACAAGCTCACCATATTCTTTCCCATCTCTGCACCTTTACTTGGGTCCTTTCCTCTGCCTGGAATGCCTTTCTCTGATTATTAATCCAGTTATCCTTCAAGGCTCTTTTAAAATTCTGCCTCTTCTGTGAAATCTCTAATCCAAGCAGGTGTAATTAACTTTTCTTTCCTCTTTGTTGCCATGGTCTGGACCCCTAAAATCCTAGGCTTGAATACAGAAGGGCGCTGAATCACCTATACCCTTTCTGGCTTCTCATGTCTCAAATGCTCAGCATAGCATACAAGGCTTTTCTTAGTTTGGCCCCTGCTTAACTCTTCTACTTCCTTTATGCTATCTTTTTTCCTTTGCTCACTCGTTTTGAAGCCATACCAGCCTTTTATCTTGTTGCTTCTTCTGCTTGGAACTGCCTTGCACCCATTATCCACTTGGCTCACTACTTTTCATTTTTTCAGTCTCTCTTTAAAAGTTACTTCCTTTAAGAAATTTTCTTGACCTGTCCAAGCCTGGTAGGTTATGTTGTCCTGTTATGTGTTCTCCCTGCTCTCTGGTCTTTCCCCTTTCTTGACATATTTTAAGAATTTGTTTAATGACTATTTTCCACCACACCGTATATGTCAAGGAGGCAGACATTTTATATGTCTTGTTTACTTCTGCATCTTGAGCACCTTGCATCATGCCTGACGCTTAGAAAACATTCAACCTATATTTGTTTCATGAATAAATTTAATCCAGACTTAATGTAGACATGGAAATATGGAGGCCCAGAAAGGGAGAGGGATTTGCTCAAGGTCACACAGAGAATCAGTGGCAGAGAAAAGACTGTAGCCCAGATCTTCTGACTCGTAGTGCAGTGCTCTTTTCTATATATGCACCTCCACTACTGTACTCATTCTTTGAACATGCTTATGTAGCATTCTGGTTTCTGGACTAGGCTGTGAATTCCTGGAGGGTTGAGACCATGTCTTATGCCTGATCTGGTCAATATGGTAGCCACTAGCCACATATGACAATTTCACACTAGAAACATGGCAAGTTGAAATTGAGGTGTACTGTTTGTATACACACTGCATTTCAAATAATGTAAAATATCTTATTAATAAATGTTTACAATGTTTACAGGTTGAAATAACATTGTGGATGTGTTGAGCTAAATAAACTATATTATTAAAATTAGTTTCATTTATTTATTAAAAATTTTTAAATGCGGCTGTTAGAATGGTTGTGGCTCAACAAGCACCAGATCAAACAGGCTGTGAAGAAGCTCTATGACATTGATGTGGCCAAGGTCAACACCCTGTTTCGGCCCGATGGAGAGAAGAAGGCATATGTTCTACTGGCTCCTGATTACGATGCTTTGGATGTTGCCAACAAAATTGGGATCATCTAAACTGAGTCCAGCTGGCTAATTCTAAATATATGTATATCTTTTCACCAAAAAAAAAAAAAAAAAAAAAAAGAGGAATGGTTGTGGCTCACATTACATTTGTATTATATTGTTGCATATTTCTGTTCTGTTGTATGTTCATTTTATTCCCTTGGTGCTAAGCATACAGCTTTGTAGCCACTAGGTGCACAACACACCGTTGCTGCATATAGTTAAGCTGTAGTTAGTAGGTTAATTGCTGCCATTTATCTTGTCAATACCACTGTTTTGTGGTGAGCCTCACAGTGAAACCTTTGTCCCCAGGCCCAGGTATACAAAAAGTTCTTTAGTTTTGGCATGGGGATGCCCTACACATTGCATCAGCCTTTGGATTTCCTTTCAGAGGAAACCACGATGCAATCCTATGCATAGCAATCACCAGGGTTGAGGTGGCCTGTGTGGACACCAGCCGCTTGCACAGGAAGTGGCCTTAGCTTTGCAATTTTCTCTAGGGCCACTTCTTGAAAGTCTTCTGAAAGGAGGTGGGTGTGAGTGAACAGGAAGATACACTCAAAATGAAGGGTAAAGGGTTTCTCAGCTCCTTCATGGAGGTAGGGTAAGCTAAGCAATGTGGGGACATTGGGCCATGAGGTCTCTTTGTTTTGCTTATGCATTGAATGCTTATGCATTCACTTATTCACCTCACAGTTCTGGGATAATTAGTTTATTCCTAGGCCTAAGAAGACAGTAAAGATTAAGCATAGTTCCTACTTTGGGCAGTGCTTGGTCTTCTGGTAGAGACTGACATGTAAGTGCAGTGTGGGTTTCAAGAATAGAGAAGGGCAAGGTGGAAAGCAACTAATTTTGTAGGTGGTTGTCAGAGAAGGCTTTCCAGAGACAGTGAGCATCATTTTTTTCTCCCTATCTTTCTAGATATAGCTAAAATCCTATTCTTCTGAGAACCTTTCTACTTACCATCACCTCCTCATATTCTTCCCTGGGAGAATCTTATCTACATATCTGATGACACTTCATGCCTTTGTCAAATTACTCATTATATTCTGTAAAGTGACATAGCTCCTGGGTGCAGCCTGTCTTCCACTTCCCTTTAGCCTGAGAATCCTTCAATCTGATGTGGGGACTGAGGCTCAGAAAGGCTGTGTTTGATTGTTCAAGGTCACATAGTTAATGAGTTACAGAGCTTTGTCCATAACCTAGGGTCTAAGATGCAGGGACTCTGATTCCATGTTCTTTCCATTCCAGTACTGAGGAAATAAATGAGTATTTGTAGTGTGAGACCCCAGCACTGCCTGCTTGCTCCCCATGTCAACTCTTTTCCCTTCTTTCTCATCTCCCCCCACAAGCATAGGGAAGGCAGAAATCATCCAAAATGGGAAAACTTTGTGATTTTTGGTTGCTCTGAGCAGAAGCCTGGACAACAGACCAAAAAGAAGAAGCCCTTTTGTGCTGTTATTGCAAACTTGGCCCTTCCCAGCATAGTTGGTGTTTGTGGGCTAAAGAGGAACTCTGAGCTCAGTTCCCTTTGCTCTCATTCGAGTCCTCTGCATAGGTGGTGTGATTTTCAGAGCCTTCTGGTTCCTAATGCTCTCTTTTATTGCCCTATTGTTGGGCTCAAAGTAGATACCATTAATTATTACTTTAAGCAAATACATTGTCTCCAGAAACCCTATTAGAAAGTTAGTAGAGTACCCTAATTGATAAGGGAGAAAAAAGAAAAAAAATGTGTGTAACTAATCTTAATCTCTATTTTGTGAGTAGAAAGAAGGGGGTCCCTTTTTAGCAAAGTGCCCACAGGACCACCTTACTTCCGCTCCAAGCTTTAGTCAGAAACCAAAAAGAAACAGGAACTGAATCTTTCTAGAAGCTAGATCCAGGGTCTTGAGGCCTAAGCCAATAAATTATTTTGGTATAAGGAAGTTTCCTACAGAGTAATGTTAGTGCAAGTGAATCCCTACCTTAGAATTCCATGGAGCCTCAGGTCCTGCAACAACGGGGAAGCTCACAGTGAGTAAGAAAGAGCCACAAAGGAAACAGGGAATGTTTGAGTTGGAGTGGTCATCACGACCATTTAGTCCAACCTCTGTTAGTTAAAGGAGAAACTAATGCCCAGGGAGGAATTAGAGTGGGGACTAGGATGCAGGGCTCTTGGCTCACAGGTTATGGTCTTTCTTTTGAACCTGAATTTATAAGAATGTATGTAGCTTGGAAAGGTTATTTACCATTGCTTGAGTACCACTCAGGGCCATACTTCCTCTACTGTAGACAAAGGACTGTGACTTGGGCACTGCAATCATTGAAAGCTATCCAAAATATACCCTGAAAGCATTGAAGGAATTGCCCCTCCCATCCTCCATGCCATCAGAATTCATGGTGGAGGGCACTGCATCGTGGGAATTCATCATCTTCCTGGCTATTAATGGGGACTTCCTAGGGACTCTAAACATGAGGCACTAGGAAACTACTCACCCTCTTTTTACACCTTTCATGTCCCTTATTTGCCTAAAGGTCACAGTTTAACTTAGGGGTCTGGCACTGTCTTTCTTTCTCAAGGCCAACTACTTTCTTCCCCCCTTCCTTGTAGCCAATGTGGAAGAGTAAAAGAAAATCTCAACATTTGGAGTTAGACCTGAGTGAAAAATCTGGCTTCTCTATTATTTTCTAGTTTCGTTTCCTTAGGCAAGTCACTTTATTTCTGTGTGCCTCAGTTTTCTCACCTATAAATAAGAATAATGATGATACCATACCAGAGGGTTGTTGAATAAATTAGATAATACATGTAAAAGAACATCATAAGTACTCTAATAAATGTGAATTTTCTTATTTATTTCCTTCTACAAGTCCTGAGATGACAGAATGTGGCGTGTGGTTATAGCTGTGCTCCAGGACCAGCTTCATAGGCATATGACTTCTACAACTTCACAGGGCTCCATGCTTAGAAGGATTCCACACTTAGTTTAATGTTCTGTTGTTGTCAGGTTGATATTCTTAGTTTTTTTTTTTTTTTTTTTTTTTTTTTTTTTGAGACAGAGTCTTGTTCTGTCGCCCAGGCTGGAGTGCAGTGGCATGATCTTGGCTCACTGCAACCTCGCTCTCCCAGGTTCAAGTGATTCTCCCACCTCAGCCTCCTGAGTATCTGGGACTACAAGCATGTGCCACCATGCCTGGCTAATTTTTTGTATTTTTAGTAGAGACTGGTTTTCACCATGTTAGGCAGGATGGTCTCAATCTCCTGACCTTGTGATCCACCTGCCTTGGCCTCCCAAAATGCTGGGATTACAGGCGTGAGCCACTGTGCCTGGCCTGTTCTTAATTTTCAAATAAGCAGCCTATTATTTTCATTTTTTTACTGGGCCTTGCAAATTATGTAGCTGGTTCTATATGACAAGAGAGAAGTTGGAAGTAAAATGGTATTCCAGGACCAGGAGTCATTCTGGCAGAGTGAAAGAACATGTGATTTGAAGTCCATAGAGATGGGTTCAAATTTCGGCTTTGCCACTAATTTGCTTTGTGATACTAAGCATTTCCTTTTATCCGTCAGAGGCTCTGTTTCTGAATTTTGAAAATGGGCTTTTTCATTAGATAATGACTCCGTTCTGGCATTCCAGGTTTCCTTCAACTATTCTGGGAAAACCTCTTTGACCCACAGGCAGAGCCTAGGGCAACCAAGTGCTTTCCGCTCTCTCTCTCTCTGCAGCTTGGAAAGTTAGTGTCTGTTGAAAGTCAGCTGGGAGTTGGTGGAGGCAGGGCAGTGTTCCGCTACTATTGCTGCAGTAGCAGACCCTTTCACAACAGCATTGTTTTGTCATTTCGCACCCAGATTTCCGTTGGCTAACCTCAGTCTTATCTTCCTCATTTCTGTTTCCTGTTGAAGACACCAAGGGCCCTTCAAAACACACAACCTTCTTGCTCACAGCATAAAGCCCAGTTCCATCTGGCCCCTGCAGGTTGGCTCAGCACTGGGGAACCAGTGTCCCCTCCATGACCAAGGCACCACTCCACTGACAGGTATGGTATCAATTTGCCCTCTCTTCTTGCATTCCCAAGCTAGGGCAGTGTCTGTGGCAGCCAAGGGTGGCTTAGATCTGCCCATCCCATTTTCCTCAGACCCTCCTCAGGTATCAGTGTCAAAGGTGGGAGGAAGAAGGTTTCCATTGACCTTCCATCCTGGAACTTCTACTAGTGGGGAAAAGGAGATAGGATATTTTCTAGCCAATTAGTATGTTTAGGAGAAAGTCACATGGAAGTGGAATGTTCTTTGGACCCAGTAGTCAGAAAATCTGAGTAGCAATCCTGGTTTTACCATTTACCCAATGTGTATCTTTGGGAAAGTCCTTTCTCCAATCTAGGACTCAGCTTTTTCATCCCTTTTGTAAAATAAATAAATAAATAAATAAATAAATGAATAAGAAAAGAATGAATAGATGAGTGCTGTTTAGAGACTTTTAGTTATTAGATTCCTTATTTTTATGATTGTCAGCCCTCTGTCAAGAAGGAAGATGCGAGTAATCTTTGCATATGTAACTGTGGGTGGGGCCGAACACATCCAAGAGGAGAGCTGGTAGTAATCCATATAGCACTCTATGAGAGGCATGGCTCAAAGATGAAAGCCTCTTCTCTAGTCCAATTTTTGACTCCTGGAAGTTCAAAATTGAAATACTCTTAGAGACCAAGTACATGTGGAAGAAGAAACTGAGGTCCAGAAAGAGGAAGAAAGGGACTTGCCCAAGATCATACAGAGAATCTGTAGCAGAGCTGAGTCTGGATTCCCAGGCCAGTCCTCTTTTTGCTCTGTCCTCGGAGGACAGAGACATCAAGCAGCAGGACCTGTCCTGTAACTGACTCAGTTGGGCCTCCTCATAGTAGAGGCAGTCTGGATTTTTTAGGCATGGTCCTGAGGACTTCTTCTTTTCTTCTATTCTTCTTTCAGATGCTTGGCTCACTCTGAGTGTTCAGAGATTTCCAGACACCTACCCCTCCTACTTCTGGTCAGTTCCCTCCAATTACCTCTATAAAAACTGACCCATCCTTTGTGCCAATAATAGTGGCTTTGTGAAGCTCTTCAATTGAGGATTTTACATTTCATATGGGAAAAAAATGATGTTATTCCAAGTAATGTAACAGACAAAAAAAAAGAGCTTCCAAATTCCTTTAATATCATCCCACATAGACATTTATCTCTTCTTTCTATGGGTCTGGCCAACATTTCTCAACTGAACCTGATTTTCTTATATACACTCCATTGAAGAGGCATGGACTAGAACAGCAAGAGTGGAAATGAAACCAGTCTAGTTTCAGCTCAGCCACTAACTTCTTCCATCAATATTAGAGCATTATTGTCTAAAAGGATCTCCAAATTTTGAAGTACTAAGAATTTTCAGCTCCTTTCATGCTTTTTTCCCAGGCTTTCTGGGGGTGAATAAAGTCAGAGAGGGCATTCAAAAGGCTGTGAACACCTCCAGCTTATCTAGGTCTTCTTTCTAGAGCTGGTAGCCAATGAGGGTAATGATACCACAAAGGTAAAAATACATTTCTCTTTTTCCTTCCATCCCCAACTCAAACTCTGTTAATCAGCTTGCTTGGCTGGCCTCCAACCACAGGTTCAGGGGATGAGCCAAGGTCCTTTTGAGCTCCGGTGTGGGAATCTCTGGAAAGCTTAGCAACACTTTCCAACAACTTTGCCAGGTAAGTCTTTTTGTCCTCATTTCCAGAGAAGACAACTGAAGCCCAAAGGAAGACTTGCCCAAGCCATGATTGTCTAGTTGATGGCCAAGACAGCATCAGAACACAAGTTTGTCTGATTTTTTCATACCATATCTGGTGACCATGACTACTGCTTTTGCTGCTGGGTGACTTAGGCTGGATTGAGTAGGTAGAAAAGGAAGCGAGGGAGCAAAAGAGCCTTAGTTTTGAGGTTACTGCTAGAACTTAAATTGAAGGGGTATGTTAACCCCTTACATTCAGTTAAAAGAGTTGAGCAAGAAAAAACGTTGAGTGTTTTCTTGCTGAAAGACAAGGCTGAATCCTTCTGTCTTGCCTTGGCTGGAAACTGGCCTCATGGGGACAGTTTTCCATTTTTGGTAACCTTGAAATTCTTGCCACTTTTCATGACAGTACTTAATGTAGACCAGCTACCTGCTCACAGACCGACTGCCACAGCTGGTAAGGGCAATAATTTGACCCTGGCAACCCGGCATTTTTAGTAACAAGTTCTGAGTGTTGCCAAGGGAATTCTCCAGGAATTTTCAGACCTGACCCTTCTTCTGGCATCTTCCTTATTGCGCTGGTGACTTGTGGGTTCAGTGATCCCAAACGCTGCATTGCAAAGGTACTATCTGTTTTTGTCCTCTTTGTTGCTGTGTTTCCCCTTTCCTAGAGGGATATACAGAGAAGGGAGGCAATAGAACCAATGAGGAAAGCTGTGTAAGGCATACTGCTGAACTGTAGAAAACTTATTGTATAAATTTTACAAGTCTCCTCCCCAACATGAGCCTTTGTTCTCTCATTTATAACCTAAGTGAGTGAGACTAGATGATCTTTAAGGGCACTTTAATAGTTGCCATTCTTGAGTCCCTATGGGACAAGAGGATCATGTTAGGCAAGGCTGAGACCACGAGAAATCAATGTCACACCTGTCCAGAATCTGCTAAGTCAACTGCCAATAGCTCTTGCTTTCGTTTTGGTGTTACAATCACTATTTTTTTTTTTTTTGAGTGTTTGTTATGTATTGAATACTGAACCAAAGGCTTTACGTGTATTTTCTCCTGTCATTCTCACAATAACCTTATGAGGTAGGTATTATGCTTACATACATTTTGTGTGTGTAGCAAACTTGCTCTCAGAAAGGTGAAATGATTTATCCAAGGTTGCCTGGATAGCTAATGGAAGAGCTAGGATTTAAGCTTATGTTTAACCTCAAAGCCTATGTGTATAACCACAACACTGTGAAAACACAGCTTAGGGGAACTGAGAAGAAGAGGGAGCAAGGATGATGGCTCTGGGGTCTGGTACTTTCCCCAAGTCAGAGAGGCAGGATGATGACCAAATTTTCCCCTCTTTGCTTCATAGAGGAACCCACTGAAGCTTGGGACACCTAGAAAAGCCATAGCTACAGGACTCAGGTCTGAGGAGCTTCCAGCTGAGCACTGGGTGTCAATCAGGCCTTCCCTGCTTATCCTTAGGATTGCTCTTCTGGATAGGATCCTTATGCCTATTCTGCTCACTTCCCTATTCTGGTGCTTTGACTGGTCCTTTCAGCAAGTTCTCTAGGGCTAAGAGTGTGACCTCATCAGTTCTTTCTCTCTCTTTCCCTCCAGGGTCACACCTCCCAGGAAGATCTCACTTTCCCACAGAAGCCCCTGGCCTGGCCTCCTGCAGTGCCACGCTCCGTGTATTTGACAAGCTGAGTTGGACACTCAGTGTGGTAGAGTGTCAGTTTGTCAAATACCCCAAGTGCGACACATGCTTAGCAGCTCCAGACCAGGGCAGATGGGATATAACAGATGAACTGCCAGCTGGATACAAGGATGCTCACCAAGCACCAAGTTCTCATGAGTTATTTTAAGTGACTTTGCAGGAACTGACGCATTATATCTGAGGACACCAGGGGAAAAGTGTGGCATCTGTGGGCATTACAGCCCTGGGCTTCGTCTACACACATCATGAGAGTGCTGATGGGGACACAATAGTCTTGAAAATTTATAAAATGTCCAGGAATGGAAGTGCTCTTTGATACATTGTTATTTTCTTCCTTCACATTCTCCTCCCAGAGTCTCCCATCTAGGACACCAGAATTCTCACACAAGCATCATAGCTTATGTGAGAAAGCAGGGCTTAGAAATTCACTTTCTTGATGCTCAGTCTTGGTTTCTAAACACTCCTTGACCTTGCCTACCTCCTCCCTTTTCCACATGTCTTTTCGTCTAGGAAGACTTTCCTCATTTATTTCTGCCTATTCAAATATTTCCCATATTTCCTGACCTAGCCAAAGTCCAGTGTTTCCAGAGACTTTAAAAAGTCAACTTGAACTTTTTCCTTCTTCATTCACAAAGCACTTCTTGCCTGGGCCCTGGTATGTGCCTCTTTCTCTCTTAGTTTCTAACAGCACCTCTTGCATTGTCAATGAACTTTTCTAGGGGGGTATTCTTGAATTCCCAACTAGATTGTGAGCTTCTAGAAGACAAGGCTATGTATCTTTGATTGCTGTCTCCCCTACCACAGCCTGGTACTTTGATTACAGAAAAAAATAAACCTTTACTGATTGATTGACTTTCCACTAGTCCACTAGCTTTAGGCCTTGGGGCCAAATTCTACGTTGGATTTTGAACGAGAAATCAAACTGCGTACACCGAATGTTATAGAGCATATTAGGTAGTAGCCAATATGAAGGTTTTGTTTTTTTTTTTTTTTTTTTTTTTTTTTTTTTTTTTTCCCCTGAGAAGCAATGTCAAGGGCTGGAAGAAAAGGACAAAAGAGTAGATTCAGAAGGCAAATAAATTTTGGTGTTACTTGATTACACAGTTATACAGGTGTTTTATTACAGGATTTTTCAGAACCTTTAATAGTTTAATGCTACCTTGAGAATCTCAAAGACGAAACAATAGAATGAGGCATTTGCCACACTTAACTGATCATGAATTTCTTTCCCAAAGTAAAAAAAAAAAACTTTTCCAATGTGTCAATTTTTTCCCATGTGTCAATGGCCCATGAAGCAAAATTTGGGAAACTGTCATAGAGAAACTTTACACCTTCTCTCTGTTCTGGAGATCTTTTCCTCTTTTCACTCATCTACTTCCTCCACCCAGCCACCTGCCTAAGAAAGGTCCCATGTTACCTCATTTTTGTTTAGCCTATCCTGCAGCTTTGAACTATCTCTATACATAGGAATTTTTTACTAGCCTGTCCTATCTGAAAAAAAGTCTCAGTTTTGAAGCAAAGAAGATCCAGATGCTGCAATAAATATATGCACTGAGGAGTTCACGGGGCTGACTTTTGGTCTCCATTCTACCACTAACTTGGTGGTTGTTCCTCTCTGAGCTTCATTTTCTCGTCTTTAATACGGGAGTACTAGAATCAGTAATCTCTAGGTTCTTTAAGATGAATGATTTTGAGATATCCCTGGGAGTCCTTAGCTCTTAGGGAGAAGTGTGCCTGGATTTGTGGCTCGTTTTTCTAGTGCAAATGCAACCAGGATTTTCTCCCCAACACCTGAAACTCACTTTTTGATGGGTAGCAGGGAAAGATAATGGGTATTTTCAAAGGCTGTCGGGGCTGGACACAGAGTTGTTTCATGAAGGAAGGTGAGCTTTCCACTGGGTGGAGGCCCTATTTCAGAGGCTTGTAAGCACCATGGGAAAGAAAGAGTTGTTCCTTTCACCAACTAGGTGAAGCTAGCATCTGGAATGAGGAAAATGTTGAGGTTTCTACCATGGATCTGGCATGTTAGTGAAATGGTGGATTCCTTTTTGTTACTTTTGTGTACTATTTTGAAGTCTGTAATTATCGCAAAAGGGGAACAGCACCTTGTGAAACATGAACTGTCCTTTGGGGCTGCATGGGAACCAGAAGTAGCAACATGGCAGCTTCTTTGAAGGGTGCAGAAGTTGATTTGACATTAATTACACGGGGAAAAGAAAGCTGTGTAGACCTGGGTCAGAACAGGTTCTCACAGAGGAGCCTTATTTAAAGGTGCAGGAACTTATGTACACATACAAACTCAGACAAACACACTCTCTCTTTCTCTCTCACTCTCCCCTAACCCTATTCCTGCTGGAAGAGAAAGGCTTTCTTGCTCTTACCCCACCTCACATTGTAAGAAATAGCGTGAAGAAGATAACCTGTGAAAAAATGCAACTACCCACAAGATTTTAAGATTCAAAAGGTGAAATCCTTGGGAGTGGTGCATCCATACTTTGGAAAGAAGGAAATCCCTTCATCTCTGCATTTATAGTCCCCAGAGACAGAAGGATTTTTTCTTTTCCAGGCTTCCAGTTGATGTGGGAAGAATCATCCAGATGGACCTGGCAGGATGATAGGTGGGGTAATGGAAGCCAGGGAAGTACTATGTAATCAAATATTCACTGTGTTCCAGCTGGGCTTACCAGTGGAGTAAAGTAAGAGTGGCATGTGTGGGAAGGGGAAAGACCAAAAAAGCAAAGTGACATCCATACTCTCAGGGGCCCCAACCATCTTAACTAGTCTCACTTTAATTACGTTTTGTAGGTCCTACCGTACCGTGAGAGAAGAACAACACAACTAAGATTGCTGTTATGATTAGATATTTATTGAGCATTAAGAGTCAGAACATTAGACTTTCAGTGCAGGAACAGAACCGAGCCCTGGTCTGTGATATGACAATCTCAATTAAAAGATGTCTGGCCCTGAAGAAGGAGAAATGATCCTGGATGCAGCTGGTCCTCTGAGCTGGCAGAGCTGAGTCTCCCGCTCCTCTTCTGGTGGCAAGATGCCAAAGTTGAATAGTGCCTGTAGGCATGATGATAAAGTCCTAGTGCTACGGGTATCTTCCCTCTGGTGTTTAGAGACGAGTACCAGAAGCCCGAGGCAGATATTCTAGAAGGGCCCAGGGCCAAATCCAGCAGCTGACTTACTTGAAATGCATCTGGCAAATTCTAAAGCAAAGCCAGTGACTACCAGGGGCCCCATTATTGGCAGGGCAGAAATTTGAGGCTATTCATGAAGATAGGTAGCAGGGAAGGCTGCTATACAAAAGGCTAGGACTGAACAGGCAATTATGTCAGCAGATCCTGGCCTAGTGGGGCGTTTTAAACAGACACTCTTGCCTCAGTGGCCAGAAACTCATAATACACAGGAACTGCGTGCAGCTGTGTGCAGCAGCTGGGTGTAGTCACCATTGATCTGGGTGATGATCTGGTACTCCTGGCCTATGCAGGGCTGATCGGAGTAGTTGTTGCCCAGATTCTGGGAAGTTAGCTCATCACTGGAGCAGCCACTTGAGAAGATGGCCACCCTCGTGGTTTCTCCAGAGTCGTTGGTCTCCCTGGCATGCACCCTATGGCCCAAGAGCCCACTACCCATAAGAAGGGGCTTTGGGCTGGGGTCCTGTTTTCCCACCCTTCTGCCTCAATTCTTGCCAGTTAATTCTCAGGATCCTACCTCCCAAAGATTCTGGGAGCAGAAGGCTGATGGATTTAAATTATCCTTTGTGTTTAGAGGGCCAAGATAACCTCAGGAGATGCCTGAGAGAGGGGAGAAAGCTATGTCCTGACCCTGAAGGCCTCTGGCCTTAGGATTCGGTCTGTGCCACACCCCCCTTCCTCTACGTTTCCCACCAATAATCAAAATTGAGGGCAGGGAAGGGGTCAAAAATGGAAGAGGAGAGGCTTTCTTACCTGGCCGCTTCACAGACATGCTCTAGAAAAGAAGGAGGAATCATGTCAGAAGTTTTCATGGCAAGTTAACAAGGGTCAAGCGTGGACCCTGGGTGCCAGTCAAAAGATGAGGGAAGTGTACAGAGAAGGAGATTTTATGTCTCAGCTTTCCAACAACTGGGAGGTATGGGAGACGTGAATTGAAACACAATGATGCAGATTTATCAGGGAAAGGAAGGAAAAGTGCAAACTTTTTGTCATCTCTGACTTAGAATATTGGGCTGGAGCAGTTTCTGGGTATGGGTTGGGGGAAGGAACTGGAACTGGACCTGCTCTTTACCCATGAATCTCCCCCAAAGATCCCCAGAGAGTCCTTGTGGGAAACTTGACTGTCAGGCCAGAGACCAGGAAGAAGGGGCTGGATTAGCCTGATGCTGACGACCGTGACCCAAGCCATTCCCAAATGCAGTCACCCCCACCATATACCCAGGAAAACCCGTGAAATAGGTCACCATTGCCCCCTAGTGTCGGAAATAGTGTCATATATTCCATAAAGGCTCAAAGGCTTAGGTTGGTACAAAGATAGATATTTCTTGGTACTGCCCTGTAGGTGCTTACAATTCTTCTGGGCTGCAACTGGAAATGCAAGCATTAAATGATAACAAAGTAAACAAGGCAAGCCACAGGACTTCTGCCTTGTGCGAGAGCCCTGCATTTCTGTGTCTTACCTCCCCCACTGGCCTATGAGCTCCTGTACTGCAAGGATCATGTCTTTTTCATCTTAATATGCTCAATGCCTGTCACACAATAGATGCTCAGTAATTATATTAAATTAAATTGATGCCTTAAAGATATCTTCCTTATAGAGAAGTAGGAAAGAAAAAATTTTGGAAATGAGACTAGGTATAAGGAAATGATGGACGTTAGAAAATTGGCTAGAGCAAGATCACAGAGAGCATTGAATAGAATGCTACATTTTGACCTTTATTCCCTGGGCCATGAGAAGCCATGGAAAGTTTTTGAGAGAGAAAAAATTTAATGTGGTTATGATTTATGTCCAACCTCATCAAGACTATGAGAAATACTCTCCTTTTAGTGCCCCTGGCATTTGTGGCCATGTGAGGTATCTCTGCTATCACGTTCAGCCTCATGGTGATAGCCATGCTAACTGGCCAAAGCCAGAACTTATACTTGAGATCTGAGAGGAGGAGATACTCAAGACTTCCTTCTGATGGTGGAACTCCATGAGACCCATGGTAGAAATCAGGCTGTTTGGGAGTAAGAGATGCTATAGAAAACACAAACTAATGCTAGGGAAAATGACCAGTGCACTGGGTATTGAGAGACAGCTAGGGTTTTCTTTTTTTCCTTTTAGAAACAACCACCTCAATATTCTTTTTCTTCCTCTGTTGGCTCATAGTTTTTGAATGACTCTGACAACTGTGCTGTCATTATGCCACTTCCATGCTTAAAAAATTTGGTGACTTTTAGTGCCCTTACAACGCTTAGTGAAGAAAGTCCAAATTATTTAACCTGGCATTCAAGGCCTTCTATAATCAGGAATAAGCTTCCCTTTCCCACGGTACTTCCCTGTTGCCCATCTACAGAATTTTTTTTACTGATGACCGCACTCTCAGTTGTCTTTTAGGTCTTTACAACTTTGTTCATGTAGTTCTCTCTTCCTGAAATACTGTCCCCTTATGAATTATTTTCATCCTCTAAAATGTGGTCAAAGATATTCCTCCTTCTGAAATCCCTTGCTAATTGCTCAAGCCTTAAATGATTCTCTTCTCCTCTGGATCTCTTTAGTATTGATTGTCTTCTGTAGGTTTTGAACTCATAGCCTTTATTGCTATGTGTTATTATTGATAAATTCCATGTTTCTACCTTGAATCTCCTAAATAAATTGTAAGAAACTTGAAGGCAAGGACTGTGACTTTTCCTTTTCTTATATCATTACAATGACTCATTAAAAGATGGTTGTACTTGACTCAGTACCAAAGACTAGTGCATTTGGTTCCGTAAGTCTTATGCCATTGTTTGCCTGAATGTCTGTGTCTTTGCACTTTAACCCTTACTCCTGAACTAGGCTGGGAGCTTCTTGAAGTGCCTAACACAAATGCCTGATACAGAGTTTAGGTTCAAATATACTGACAGAAAGGATAGATGAGCCAAAGCCACCTTCTCATATTCATCACTCACCTTGTTGGGATGTCTTCCGGCAGAGCATGATATAGGCCATGGTAAAAACCACCATACAGCACAAGGAGATGATGAGGATGATGGCAAAGATAGGCATGCTCTTTCCTAGGGGATAAAACAAGGTCAAGTGGTATCTGGTTGAAAATAAGGCCGGAAACAAGAACTCTAGGGAACAGACCAGACTAGGCCAGACCTTTTTTTTTTTTTCCCTTTTTCCATATTCTTCTAACCTTCTTAGCTAGCCAGATAGACAAATTAAACTCCAGGTCCATGAGAAAGACTTGAGAAACAGATGCCAGGTTCTTCCAGACTCACTGGTTGGCTGATTTCCTGGGCATTTGAGCTAGTTCTCCATGCTTTCTATAGGGCCAAAATAGAGAGTTTTCACTTTCCCTTAGAAAAAAGAAACTAGGACCAGGCACAGTGGCTCACACCTGTAATTTCCACCACTTCGGGAGGCTGAAGCAGGTGGATCACCTGAGGTCAGGAGTTCGAAACTAGCCTGACCAACATGGAGAAACCCTGTGTCTACTAAAAATACAAAAGTAGCCGGGTATGGTGGCACATGCCTGTAATCCCAGCTACTGGGAGGCTGCAGCAGGAGAATCACTTGAACCTGGGAGGCAGAGGTTGCAGTGAGCCGAGATTGTGCCATTGCACTCCAGCCTGGGTTACAAGAGCAAAACTGTCTCAAAAAAGAAAATAATATCTTGATTTTCCAGCTTCACCAAAAATGCTACACACCTTATTAATATTCTGGTCAGTTACTTCTAGCCAAAAAGATTCTTCCTATCATACTCTCTGGTTAAGTCCCCAGCTTCCTTCATTCTGAAAACATATTTCCACTGAGCCCCTTGAGGTACATATTCCCATTATGTGTAAAAACTGAAGGAATCAACTGGACTGGGCTGCCAGTCCTGGATCTGTTATTTACTTGCTGTATGACTGTTGTAGGCAGAATAATGGTCCTCTAAAGATATTCACATCCAAATTCCCGGAACCTGTGAGTATGTTAGTTTACACAATAAAAAGGAATAGAGATTTGAGAATGCTACATTTTTAGTTTTGAAAATGGAGGAAGAAGGCCATGAGCAAAGGAATGTAGGTAGCTTCTAGAAGATGAAAAAGAGAAGGAAATTAATTCTTCTCCAATGTCTCCAAAAGGAGCACAGCCTTTCTGACTGACACTTTGATTTTAGTTCAGTGATACTTGTGTCAGACTTATCTCCAGAAGCGGAAGATAATATATTTATGTTGCTTTAAGCTACTAGGTTTGGGGTAAGTTTTTACAGCAGCTGTGGAAAAATGAATACAGTGACCTTAACCAAATCCTTGACTGTCACTAGGCCTTAGTTGCCCCTTAAGGTCAATGAAAAGATTGTATGAAGTCTAATGCACTTTTAGCCATAATATTCTGAATCTAAGAGGCTGGATTGGGGATAGAGAGGCATATGGAAAGGAATCTCAGTGTACTCAGGATTTATTGATGTAGCTGGCTTGTTTTCATGAGACTCAAAGATATTATGTCCTAGGCATCCAGTATTTGTGGTCCTTAGAGTGTCTTGTTGGAACCAAGATAATTCAAGTTATAAGCTGCTACAAATCAAAAAATATCCTTTTTAAAAGAGAGTCAAGTACTGAAAAACTTGGTAGAGAAAATAGGGCACAGACCCAACATCTGAGAACTTAGACTTTGCAGAACGTTATTTTCTCATTTTCTAAATCAACTCTTCATGAGACATTTTCTAACTTCTCTTCTCCCAATAGATGTTCTTCTGGGAGAAGAATAGAGCTATGGAAGTATTGAAGCCAAAGATGGCAATGCAAAGGTGGCACATAAAACAGGTTTGAGCTATGCCTAGAGATAGCCAAAAAGCTCTGCAAGCAGAAAAGGAGAGGTACGAAGAGCATTTGGAAGTTCACTCTCAATTATACACAGCCAGAGAATGAGTACCAGGATTGAGAGTTATCAAACTATTTAATTCCAACCAATCACAACAGATGCCTGCTGTAGACCTGGAGTCTTAGAGATTCCTTAGTATACTTTTTGTTGCATGACCATCGGAGTGGTCTAGAGAGTTCTGAGTAATGGGCCAAGGCAGCCCAGGTGATAATGGAGGGCTCAGGGGTTGAGGAGAGCAGCTAATTATCCATTTGCATGAGAGTGTTCTATTATTTCAACAGTCAATGTAGTCATGTCAGTGCATACCAATTGACTATCAGATGCAGGTGAAACACAAAAGATTTACTTGGGATTTGAATCTCTGAGACCCTGACTTAGGAATCTTTAAGGCCTTGGAGGAATCACAAAGCAGCTTTGAGCTGCTTGAAGAACCCTGGCTAAGAGCTCAAGTAATGAGATTCTGCCATTATCCTTACTTGGCTGAGGTCATGATATTATAATGGCCCTATCCCTATTCTTGTTCAAAATATTGGGAAACTGAGAATATGGCAACTGAGAACTAAATAAAGGACACATTTACCACTGCCCTTAACCTCATTCTGAGTTTGCTCATCCCTGGATCTATATCTCTCCCTCTACCTCCCACCCACCTCACCCATCCTCAGGTCCTTGACCATTGCTTGGTACATAGCAGGTAATGATTTGCAGAGTTCAATGCTGCAGAACAGTGTTCATAATGGAAAGTTTTAGTCACAAAGCTTAGAGTCAAGAAGGAAAGACAGAAATCCTGACAGTGTTCTTACCTGGCCCAGCCCTGGTCATTCTAAGGTAGCCATCCATGTCAGTGGTCCAGTCCCAGGGTTGCTTTACTGTAGATGTTGCTATGAATATAAAGAATAGGGTCAGAGATCTCTTTTCTATCAAAAAACTGGAGGTAGGAGATGATTGCAAAGGTTGGAGTCCTTCTCTAGCCATTTGTGCTGGACCTTCCAGAGTGCCTGGCCATGTTATCAACCACTAGTACCATGAGATGAGGCATCTTCATTTCTTACTGTTAGGGGTGGGAAGTGAGAAGAAGTCCCATCAAGTGGAGGTAATATACCCAAAGTCACACAGCAAGTCAAACTAGGAGCAGAATAGAATTCAGTGTTCTTTTTTCTTGTATTTCCAATGGGAGTATTCTAACTCTTTCCTTCCTTTTGCCTCAGAAGTTTCCAAAAAGAAGAGTATGTATTCAGCATTCTTATCTTTTTTTTGTCGTTGTTTTCATTCCTTTACTGCTATGTTCTCTCTGAGAAACCAAGTGACTGTTTATTAGCCATTCAATGGCATTGTGATTCCTTCCTTGGCTACCATGACACCATTTTGGACCTCTATGACTCCCTCAAACCCTAGTAAAACTCACCGTTCAAGGGGTAGCTCATGGTTGTAGGTGCCTCAGTATTGGTCTTGAGTAGCTTTGAAGAGTCTGCAAGGAAAAGGGAACCCATTCAAGGGATCTTGTACCCTTGGGTGAATAGCTTAATGCCCTAGGGGAATTGGGAAGTAAGTAAAGGCCAGTCAGGTCCATACTTGGACTTTTCTCAACACTTCTGTTATGCTGCTGGTAAGTCCTGTGTTGCTTGTTTATCTTTCATACATCAATCTAGAAGAGAATTTTTAAACCACGATTCATAGATCTCGAAGGAACCTGTAGCTAGAGTTCAGAGGGTTAGTCAACGTATATGGGAAATCATATTTTATTTTTACTAACTTCTAGCTAAGACTTAGTAATTAATTTTCTTGAGAGAAACTTAGAAAGTATCACAAACAAGGTGGCAATGGGTGGCATTAATGAAAATGATGGCATAATAACCTCCAGAAATTTACCCTTTAACAAAATCAGTAAAATAATACAAAATTTGACACAATGAACTTTTTTCAGAATTTTGCAAATTAGCCAAAGGTTTGCAGCAACTTAGTGAGGATTTATGGAAGAAAAATACTGCAGTTTTTGTAGGAACAACAAGC
This sequence comes from Saimiri boliviensis, assembly GCF_048565385.1. NCBI lineage: Eukaryota > Metazoa > Chordata > Mammalia > Primates > Cebidae > Saimiri > Saimiri boliviensis. The sequence goes on from NC_133470.1 coordinate 55,226,842, forward strand.
TTTAAGTTGTTTTAACTTATTCTCATTCCTTTACCCCTTCTAGCTCACAGGTAATCTTGAACATACAACCAACCTTATTCCAGGTGCTGGAATGAGCCCAACAAACTTCATTTTTGAACAATTGCCATTATTTGGCCTGTCTGGTGGTTCCCTGAAAGACCTGACTCAAAAGAGTTTTTTTATTGGTCACTCAGTGCTAACAGCCTCTCCTCAGGGATGGGGTAGCATTTGTCACACAGCTGCCTGAGGCAATGCAAAATAGGTGAGAGAAACAAAAAACGAACCAAAATAGCCTTAAAAGGAGTTGAAGAATAAGATTTCCATAGGGATTTTGAAAAGTTCTGACACAGTTCTGGGAAACTAGAAGGCCACACACAAGCGTAGGGCTGTGTGCCTGCTCAGGAAAGACATGAGAGAACCATAAGCTGCTCCCTCTGGCTAGCTTAGAAATTCTGCATAAGCAGGAAGTGATGGCTGTGGCACAGTTGAAAACTGCCTGGTTTAGTATTGAAGACATGACTCAAAAAGCAATACAGCTTTTTGGCAAAGACTAGGAGATTTATTTGTTCCAGGTATTTAAAAAAATCTCTATCCAGCTGGGTGAGGTGGCTCACACCTGTAATCTCAGCCCTTTGGGAGGCTAAGGTGGGTGAATCACGAGGTCAAGATGTGAAGATCGTCCTGGCCAACATGGTGAAACCTGTCTCTATTAAAAATACAAAAAATTAGCTGGATGTGGTGGCATGCACCTGTAGTTCCAGCTACTTGGGAGGCTGAGGCAGGAGAACCACTTGAACCCAGACTTGGAGGTTTCAGTGAGCCAAGATCATGCCATTGCACTCCAGCCTGGTGACAGAGCAAGATTCCATCTAAAAATAAATAAATAAATCTCTATCCAATTGTTAGTTGACCACGAAGCTAACAAAGTAAAAACTTCAGTGTCCATCCATGACAAAGAAGACAGAAGACAACTAAACAGAAAAAGTTCAGAAAAGTTACTAAACTAAAAACAACTACTACAACAAGGAATGTCAACAACAAGCCCTGAGGAGAAAGTGAAACTGATTTTCACAGTTGCCACATTGTGTTGCTTAAAAATTCCAATATTTAACCAAAAATATATGAGACATGCAAAGAAACAAGAAAGCATATCCCATAAACAGGTAAAAAGTCAATCAATAGTAACTGCCTCCAAGGAAACACAGATGTTGTATTTAGTAGAAAAGGCAATTAAAACATGGCAAAAAATAAAGGAAATATATCAAAATAACAAAAAGAAAGAATGGAAATGATTCAAACAGAATAGATAATATCAATAAAGACACTGATATTTTAAAAAGAAACCAAATAGAAATACTAGAGTTGAAAAACAATAACCAAGAGGAAAACTTCACCAAAGGGTAGAAAAATTCACTAGATCAGATTTGAGCAAGCATAATAAAGACAGTAAACTTGAAGATATGACTATTAAAGATATTCATTTAGAGTAATAGGAATGAAAATTCATGAACAAAGATAAATGAACAGTACTTCAGAGACCTGTAGGATACCATCAAGTTTACGAACATACATGTATAGAGAGTCATAGTAGAAATGGATAAGAGAAAAAGACAGAATATTTGAGGAAATAATGTCAGAAAATATTTGAGTTTGATGAAAAACAATAATCTCAAAATCTAAGAAGCTCAACAAACTTTAAGTATGATAAACTAAAAAATATCCATACCTGGACACATCACAATGGAAAGCCAAAGCCAAAGAGAGACTACTGAAAGCAGAAAGAGAGAAGCAACTGATCATGTACAGGAGATTCTTAATAAGATTAATAGATGATTTCTCATTAGAAATAATGGAGATCAGAAGACAGTAGGATGAAATAGTTAAAGTATTGAAAGAGATACCCTATAAATCAATAATTCTATATTATTACTACCCTTCAAAAATGAGGGAAAAAGTAAGACATTCCCAGATAAACAATAACTGAGAGAATTAATCATCAGCAGATCTGACCTATAGGAAATATTAAAGAGCATTCTTTAGGCTGAAATAAAAGGAAAGTAGACAATAACTTGAATCAACATGAAAAAAAAAAATTAAAAGGCACCAGCAAAGGCAACTACAGAAGTATATATAGAGCGTAGATGTATTTTTTGTTTGTAACTTCTTTTTTTCCTGATTGACGAGACACCAAATAAAGAAATAATTATAAATCTATGTTGATGTAATTATAATATACAAAGATGTAATTTTTTTCTCATGACAACATTGAAGAAGGAGGAATGAAACTACATAGAAACAAAGTTTTTGTATACTATTGAAATCAAGTTAGTATAAATCCAAATTAAATTGTAGACTAAGAATTAATGGCAATATCCAGAGAAATTACCAAAAGTATTCAAGGTATGTAGTAAAGTAAACAACAAAGGAATTACCTACTACACTAGAAATTATCTGCTTAACACTAAAGATAGCAGTACAGGAATGGAAAAATAAGAGATACATAAGATACATAGAAAGCAAATGGCAAATATCAGGCATGAATAATATCTTATTAGTAGTTACATTAAATGTAAATGGATTAAACTCACATTTGAGGGCAGAGATTGGCATAGTGGTTTAAAAAACAATCTAACTATATGTTTTACACACTTAGGGTTCAAAGATACGAGTGATTTGAAAGCAAAAGGAGAGAAAAAGATATATCACACAAACAGTTACCAAAATAGAACTGCCTATAGTAATGTTTGACAAAATAGACTTTAAGACAAAAATTGTTAGAAGAGAAAAGAAAAGACATTTTATAATGATAAAACAATCCATCATAAAGGCACTTTAATTACAAACAGAAATGCTTCTAACAGCACAACCCCAAAATACATAAAGCAAAAGCTGATATAATTGGAGGGAGAAATAGACAACTGAACAATAATAGCTTGAAATTTTAACACCCTATTACAGACAGAATAACTAGAAAGAAGATCAGCAAGGGAGTTAAAGACTTGAACAACACTGTTAACCAACCAGACGTAATACATATATACAGAATACACACAACAAACAGCAGAATACACATTATTTTCAAGTGCCCATAGAGCATTATCTAGAATAGACCATATGTTAGGTTATAAAATAAATCTCAGTGAATTTGTATAAACCAAAATAATACAAAGTATGTTTTCCAGCCACAATGAAATGAAATTAGTAATAAATAACAAAAATTAATTTTTGAAGAAGAAATAAAAAACTTGAAAAGACAGACTTTGAACAAGGAAAAAAATTGAATTGCTCACTGAACAACTACCAACAAAGAAAAGGCCAGACACATGTGGCTTCACTTATGAATTTTATCAAACATTTAAAGAAATATTAATGCTAAATCTTTACTGATTATTTCAAAAAATTAGTGAGATAATACTTCTCAACTCAGTATATGAGATCAATATTACTCTAATATGAAAGCAGAGCCATCAAAAAAAGAATAAAAGGGGAGAGGCACACAATCATCACAATAGACACAGAAAAGGTATTTGACACAATCCTTACATGATAAAATACTCTCATTCATATTCAACAAACTAGGAATAAAGGAAACTTTCTCAACCTGATAAAAGATATCTACAAAAAATCCATAGCTAACATCAAACTTAATTGTGAAAAATTGAAAGTTTTTCCTGTATGATCAGGAACAAGACAAGGATGTTTATTCTTTCCATGTTTATTCACCATTATACTGGAAGTACTAGCCAGATAAATGATTCAAGAAAAATAAAAGTCATACAGACTGGAAAGGAAGAAATAAAACTATATCCATTTTCAGATGACATAGTCATATATAGAAAATTCTTAAAAATCCACAAAATAATGACTAGAGCCAATCAATTCGTTCAGCAAAGTTGCAGGATACAAGAGCAATGCACAAAAATCAGTTGTATTTCTCTGCATTAACAATGAACTATCAAAAAATGATGTTAAGAAAAAATTCCATTACAATAGCGTGAAAATTAATACCTAGAAACAAATTTAATCAATTGAGGGTCTAGAAATAAGCTTACATATCATTAATCATTGATTTTCAACAAGGCTGCTAAGACTGTACAATGGGAAAGTACAGTCTCTTCAGGTAATGGTGCTGGGACAACTGGATAGTCATGTGGACAAGAGTGAAATTGGGCTCCTACTTCACACTAAATTCACTGAATGTGGATCAAAGACACAAATTTAAGAGCTACAACTATAAAACTCATAAAATAAAACAAAGGGATAAAACTTCATGAACTTGAGTTTGGCAACAGATTATGACATATGACACCAAAAACACAAGTATCAAAAGAAAAAAGATAAGTTGAACTTTATCAAAATTAAACACCTTACCTCCTCAAAGAATATTACCAAGAAAGGGAAAATACAATATATAAAATCTGAAAATATTTGCAAATAAAATATCTGAGAAGTATCTAGTATTCCAAATATATGAAAACTCTTATAACTCAACAGCAAAAAAGCAAACAACCCAGTTTTAAAATGAGTAAAGTATTTGAAAAGGTAGTTCTCCAATAATAACATAAAAAGCTGATCATTATTGGTCATCAGTGACATGCAAATCACAACCACAATGAGACAGCACTTCAAACCCGCTAGGATGACTATAATCTAAAAAATAAAGCAGAAAATAACAAGTGCTGGTGAGAATGTTGAGAAATTGCCACCCTCATATATTGCTCATGGAAAAGGAAAATTGGGCAGCCACATTGGGCAAGAGTTTGAAACTTCCTCAAAAAGTTAAACATGGAATTACTTTACGGCCTAGGCATTCCAGTCAGTCATATATCTTAAGGGAATTAAAAACATAACTCTACACAAAAACTTTTACATGATTAATCATAGCAGCATTATTTGTAATTGCCAAAAATGTAGATAAAACCCAAATGCCCATCAACTGAAGAATGGATAAATAACATGTGATATGTCCATGCAATAGAATATTATTTACCAATGAGAAAGGTGAAGTACTGATACATGCTACAGCATGAACGAACCTTGAAGACTTTATGCTAAGTGGAAGAAAACAGGCAACAAAGGTCATGTATTGTATGCTTCAATTTATATAAAATATTCATAATAGGTGAATCCTTAGAGACAGAAAGTAGATTAGTGTTTTTTAGGAGTTAAGGGATAGGGGAATAAAAGTGACTGCTTAATGAGTCCAGAGTTTTCTTTTAGGGTGATCGAAATTTTCTGGAATTAGATAATGGTGACAGTTGCACAAACATATAAACCACCTAATTGTATACTTTAAATGTTGATTTTTTTTTTTTTAAAGAATGTGAGGTATATCTTAATGCAAAAAGAAGATATCAGTGATGGGTCAATAGAATTTCTTTAGGCTGAGAAGGAGGAGTAATGCTGAAGACAGAGCAAACAGCATGCTATGTTTTAGATGTCGAGAGACATGTTAGGTGATAAGGCTGCATAGGTAGGCTGAAAACAGAGTAAAAGGGTTTGGACTTTGTTTTTTGGTTAGAAGGATCCTTGGGGTATAACAGAAGGTTACACACCTTTTGAGAAAGGTTTACTTCCTTGAACAGAAGTGAAAATTGTTCAGTCTATTTTTTGGGGAAATAATTCTAACAACAGTGTGGTAGGATTTTTGAAGGTAAGGGAGTAGCATATTTTTCCCATCCATTAATAAATACAGCATTCATCTGGTGTCTAGTGTCTTCTTGTGCCAAATACTTTGGTGGACTCTGGAGAACAGCCATGAAGTAGACAGGTAGAATTCTGCACTCTTGAATTTTATAATCTAGTGACATAAAGTATGTACTCAATAAATATTGAATAAGTTGCTGATTTCGTAAGAATGTATTAACATGGAGAGAGTATTTAGAAGATGATTGAAATTGTTTTTTAGAAAAGAATATGAGACCATGAGGGTATAGGAAGAGAAAGGAAGAGCCTAATAAAGGATCTGATTCAGTAGGTGAATTTCCAGTACTTGGTGATCTTGTTGATTACTCGACCATGTGAGGTAAAGGAGAAGGAGGAGTCAATGATACTGCTGTGTTTTCTAACAGGTTTGAGGAAAGGTTTGGCGAGTAAAAGATACATACAGTTTTGAACAGGCTGCAATTAGAAATGAAGCTTTCATGAAGGTAACTAGACACTGGGATTTAGCAGTCAGAAGAAAAATTACAGATAATATTATGGCTTGAGAGTCACCAGCCTGTAGGTGATATTTGAAGTCATAGAAGTAAATAATATTTCCTGAAAATATAGAAATACATGCAGAGGTGAATAAGAATTGAGTCTTTGAGAACATTTACAATTAAGGAGTGAATGAAGAAAGAGCCAGCAAAGTTGTCTAAGAAGGATCATTCAGAAAAGTCTTAGGAGAACCAAGATAAATTGATGTCATTGATAGCAGTAATTGGAATAATTTTGAGGAAGAAGAAATGGCCAACAAGATCCACTACTACAGAGATGTTGAGGAGGAAAAGTATGAATGGAGAGGTCTTGAGATTTGATGATATGGAGATTAATGATGACCCCAGATTACAAAGTTATTTTGTGGTGAATGAATTCAGAGGTTCAGCTGTTGGAAGCTACCTTCTTGAGAAGATTGGTAGTGACCGTAGGAGAGATGGGATGGCAGATGGGACAAAGATTTTTTAAAAATTATATATATGTATATATATATATATATATATATATATATGCATGTATTAGGCTTGCATACTGACATATATACATACATTATACATGCATATATTTGGCTTAGGTGGAGGATGAAGGGAATTGCAGGGCATTGGTGTAGTTGATGTGAAGAGTTCAAGAGAAGGGGCTTGCTGTGGAGAGGAGCAAAGCATACCTTACTCCGAGCCAAGAGGAAAAGGATAGGGAAATATCAAGGCAGAGAGGAGGGTATTTGATAAAAGTCACATCTGAAGAGGGCCTGGATCTTCTTACAGAAGAAGGAAGTTACTTTATCTTTTAGGAGCAGGGCTGGGGGCCTGAAATAAGGTGTAAATGTTATGGAAAACTGCTACAAGGAATGAGACAAAGATGAGCAAACAGATTGACACACAGTATGGGGGCAAGCAGTGGATATCACAGAGCATAAAATTAAAGTGGAGTCAGTTCATATCTGTGTTTTGTTTTGTTTGTCAGCAAAGCTCAGCAGTCCAAGAACATGGGCAAAGGCAGGGCCTCCAGAACCATTCTAGAAATAAAGAATAGTGCAGAGTGAGGTGGAAGGGCAAAGGGCTGAGAGTTCTGTAGGTCAGAGGTGAAAAGGGATCAGACTCATGGGACCAGGTTAGGATGGACAGGGAGGCAGGTAGAAGTAGCCAGGAACGATTACATTGGCTCACAGGGCAGGGAGGAGCGGAAGGCTGAGAATAACTTCCCTGAGCCTCAGTTTTCTTATCTATCAGTAGGGGGCAATGACGAGCACTGCTTAACATTGATAAGCATTGACTGGGAGAAGGAATAGACAGACTGGTTTACTGTGAGCAAGTTCTTGCCTAGATGGTCTGAGAAGAAGCAACTCACAGAAAGGCAAGAATGTTCAATTAGTCTCTATAAAGAATACATTCTTGGGCTTTCTGGTCATTCCTTGCCCTCTCTGCTTGACCAGGCTATTGGCTCTATGACACTGTTCATATAAGGTTTCAGGGCAGACCGCTGTTGTTTCTCCCAAAACTAACAAGCCAGGGTCTACATCACATACATCTTCACTATAGTATAACTTTGGGAAACAAATCCCTCCAGGCAAACACAGGTGTTTCAAACGAACGTCAGTCTCTTAGGCCAAATGGTGATAAGCCATTTGGGCTAGGTTTACGCACTCTTCTTATACAGATCTATCCTCAGAGGACAATAATTTTCAGATTGTTCTAAGGGCAATTCTCTAAAATCAGTTAGTTTCCAACAGGTTTTGGGCAATGGTAGCCCTGTTGGGGTGTCTTTCTTTCCAAGGAGATCTCTCGTAAGGTAAGAAAATTCATCTGGACATATCATTGTTGGACTCTTCATTTAAAACTCAGCCTATGATCATAGTTTGTAGTGCTCTCAGGACAGTGCTATAAGAAATAGTCAAGTCTTGATTAACCAAAGCCCATCTTCAAGGATACTTCAACCAAAACTTCTTTCTGGCTTTGCAATGAAGTGGAGAAGGGAAGTTAAAAGAAAGCATGCAAATATATTAGATCAAGCCTAATCAAACAAGCAAAACAATAACAAACAAACAGAACACATAAACAAGCAAAAAACAACAGCTTTCAAAGGGTGCCGAGGATCTGATATAGATTCAATCATGAGAAACAATCAGACATAGTAAAAAGAGCATGAAATCTGAGTGCAAATCCGGGTTTATGCTTCTTTGCTGTGAGATCATGGGAAAGTAGATTCCCCTTTCTGATTCTGTATCCTCTTCTACAAAATAAAAGTAATGATAACTATCTCATGGGACAGTCATGGGGATTTAATTTGAAAATGTGTGTCAAGTTCTTGTACTTTGTGTCTGGCAAATACAATGTACTAGTAAATCTCACTGTTTCCTTTATCATCTTTATCTACTTAACCTATGGCATGACAGGCAATGTTTCTATGTTTGCTGTCCCCAGTCCCAACTTTTTTTCTTTGTGATTGTACAACCATTGCCTACTTGAGACCCCACCCTCCTAACTCTTCTTTTGCATAAGGGCACATTTTGAGGTATCTTTGGTTCAAGCTGGTCTGTTAAGATGCTCACCAGGAGAGAGGGCTGCTCACCTTTGACCACAAACTTCACAATGTCGCTGTGCTGCTCAGAGCCAACCTTGCCCTTCGCAGTACAGAAATAGGAGCCAGAGTCGGCTACCAATGCAGGCTTGAAGAGTAAGGTACTTAAGTTTCCTACTTTGATAGGTTCCTGGTTATTAGTCTGTTCCTTATACCAAATATAAGTGATGGGAGGAGAACCCCGAGCCTGGCATTGAAGGCTAATCCTCATTCCCTGGGGCACCATGAAGCCGTAACCGCTGCCAGTTGTCACTGTGGGCTTGGAGACAGAGACTGCAAAGAAAAGACAAGACAGGAAACTCTGGGCAGTCATAAGGATATGGGACCACAAGGCCAAATCATTCTTGTTGGGCATAAAGGCATGTGTATATCTGCAACTGGAACTAAAGGGGGCTCCACTTTAGAGGAAATAGGAGGGAAAGTGCAATACAAATTAAATGACTTCCTTTGAAGTTAGGTACGTTTTTGTATTATCTGGGGTTTTGGAATATTTGGAGGTAAAAATTAGCTGACATTTAAAAATAATGTAGCTTTTTTTAGGGCTCAAGTAGAGATTTTGATTATCTGCAGTTTTGGATTATCAGGTCTGGGCCTTTGTAAAACTGTCCAGCCAGCAAACTTATCCTGGCTAACCTCTTCCTCCCTTTCCCCAGAGTTCCTCTATCAGCATCTATCTAAAAATTAATCATACTCATTTTTCAGTTGTAAAGCCCAGAGCCCAAGGAGAGTAACTAGGCTATGAATGCCAGCATTTCTGGGACAATTGAAGGGATAGAGATTTATTTACAGGTCAGGAAACCTTCCCAGCACTTCTTAAATTTGGAACACTGACCCGAAGAATCCTCTGCCTATCCACTTCGTCTGATAAGCACATACACCTGAAGAGAGCCTATCATAGATAAACAAAGGCCTCAGAGTTTTTCAAGAGTTTCTAGAATAACATTCTCTATTGATTCATTGATTATCAATGCTTTCGTACCCCCACAGTGACTCACGTTTCTGGACACGGAGCTCAGTGATCTTATCTCTCACCACTTGGTTGCCATCAGGGGTCTGCCAGGTGACTTCACACATGTAGTGACTCCGGTCATCCATCTCCAGGGTACTTAGTTGGAGGGATACATCTCCTGGAACCTTGTGGCTCACATGTAGGCGGCCCTGGTACTTTGCCTGCTGGATATGGTCTCCAGAAGAGTCACGTAGGAAGATGGTGACAGGGTATGAGCCACGATGTACCAGCCATTTCACCAAGACTTGAGTGTAGCCTTCGAGGGGGCCATAGGTGCAGGGAATAGTCACATCCCCTTTCCAAGGTCCTGTTATGTTCTCTGGCACTTCCAGGATGGGAAGGCCTGAAGAGGGAGAACAGAGAAAAGAAGCAAACATACATGGCATACCTACCTGGCAACTAGAGTGGCAGTGGAAGACCTCAAAAGGTTTTTGAGAAACACCACTCAACCTTTTTTCTGTCACACTTTTGTGTACCTGTGCCTTTTTACTCTTTGACAGCCTTCTCATCATTCAGAACCAGTCTTCAGGATAAAAGCCCTTAACATTGTTCAGATCTTGTGAGTTTCAAGTCTTTTTTATGTTACTTTCTTGCTATGGAGGTGATCCTAGGTAAGTCATCTTCCTACCATGGAAGATCAATTTACTTCATATATAATACGGAGAGTTTGGATGGTATGTGCTCTAGACATTCTATCAACTCTGTCATTCTGCAAATCCATGAAAAAAATTTCTTTTGACATTTTCCAAAAGAGATATGGAAGCAAAAATGCTAAGCAATTGGGTCTGGACTGTTTTATTTTGTGTAAATATGCACCTGGAGAAACATGGAGGCATTGAGGTTCAGCAACAAAGGGATCTTTCTCGTTATCTTCTCTTGTTCCCTTACAAATCCTCAGTGACTAGGGTCCCAATCCTAAGCTATTCTCTGGAAGACAGGCAAAAGACAATACTGAGGTGGAACCCTGTGTGAGGAAGTCTGGATATACATTCCTGTTTAACAAAATCATTAGTTATTGTTAAGTTTGAGACAAGCGGTTTGTAAGCCTGAATTTCTAATTTCTCTTTTATTTGTTTATTTTCCTTTTGGTTTGTCTTAGTTCTTAGCAAGGGTAGACAGGAAAATTTCATTTTGAGGGGGAAATGATTTCATCCATTCTTGGTCTGGAGAGGAAAAGGGTCTGAGTGAAATCCTGAAGCTGTCGTGGAGATGATGATAGAAGCAATTGGAGATTGCTTCTTGCCATGCTTGAGAGGGAAACCCTTAGAGGTGGGGGTGGGCCAAGGAGGTGGGGATGTTGAAACAGTCATTGCCTCCCATCAGAATTTTCCATTCATAAGCTCTTATTCTGAAAGATTTTTGTGTTATTTAACTGGGACCAGGAGTGTGGGTGGGTATATTTAGGCAATATGTTCATGTCTCTCCAAAGAGAGGTGGTTTCAAAGATCTGAAGTATTACTGAATAAAAGCCTTTTATTAAGCCTAGAATTCCCAGTATTCAGTCAAGCAGATGGAAGATGACATCTTTTGGATGGGTTGAGTGTATGCTTTCTAACTCCTAGAATGTACTGTCCAGCATCAGAACTTCTGTTAATAGAGACACTAAAGTAAAGCCTCTAGCCTCTGCCCTCACCAGGGACTCTTAGAACATCAATAGTATATTTTAGCCAAGAAAAAGCGCTTGAGTAGAAAAGAATAAATAAATGTAAGTTCATATTGCTAGATCCACTACATACGCCCTGGAGAGTTTCAACTTTGGCATAGAGCAGAATTCAGATGTATGAATGGGAATACAAGAGGGCAGATTTTGGTTTGCTCTGTTTTCCTGATTCTATTTATTTTTATGTTACTCTTTTCTGCTTTCCATATCACAGAAGGGATGGTTTGCCTTAAAATGCACTTTATGACTAATCAGAGCTGTCTATGGATGGGGAAGTTCTAGGCTTTGTTTGTGTTTTAACATTGCTCTTTAAGGTCCCTCCTAATCTTAGGTGGTCCAGTGCTAATAGACTATAATGGAAATAGAAGTTAAATAATGATATATTCCAGCTGGTGGTGAATTTTCACCAGGTAGTGGGTTTCACTGTGCTATAGATAATTCATGCCTCCATGTGATTGCAGATACAGCTTTTCATTATCATGGACACACATGCCCATACATATTTTTGGCCACATGCAAGCACAAATATACCATTTTTAAATCCCATGAAAGCTATCTGAGTCTCTCGGTTTAATAGGTTATTTCCCATTAATCCTTCCCTGGACCTTCCAAATGTCCCTCCTCTTCTCTGAAAAGCATTCCTCTCAGGCAATAAAGCAGCATTCTGCTTTGAGGATATCTGGAACAGTTGAAAATGCCATTGTCTTTGTGTATGTGTGTCTTCCTTCTGACCTTAGGAGAGCTGCAAGGCCTGGCTTATATTCCCCTCTCTGGGAATTTGCTGGAAATTGTCACAAAGCTCAGTCTGGTCTGTCAAGAACATTGCTAGCTAGTCTCAACTTCTCAATTTTGAACATCACTTCTGGAAGTAGGTCAGGCTTGACTCCTCCATCCTAGAATGAACAGGACAGAGTTAGTAACTAGAGTTCCCAAAATGGCATTTTTCCTCCTTTCACTTTTTTCTTTCTCCTTCTCTTCTTCCTTCTTTATTCCTTCCACCCATTCTTTCATTATGCTTCTCTTCCTTTTTTTTTTTGTCCCTTCTCCTTTTTCTTGTTCTTCTCTCCTCCTGCTTCATTAGTTGCATAAAGAGAGACTGGATTATAGGTACAGGGCATCACAAGAAAAAGGACATTGTACTATTCCTTGTGTTCTCCAATCTCCAAAGAGAGGTTAACCACAATAGCACTGACTTATACCTTCTACCTTTCCTTGTGGTGCCCTTAGAATCTAGTAGGAGCTCCTAATGAGAGCAGGGGGGTAGTGAAGGACTGCATGGTGTAGTAGGAATAACACTGATCTAAGCCCAAGGTCTGCCTTACCACATATCTCTCTATGTGACCTTGGATAAATTACTAAACCTATCTGAAATTCAGGTCATTATCAGTAAAGTGGAAGTAATAATAAAGATTCCATGGCAGATAATTGTGAAAATTAAATAAGTTCATATGTGTGAAAGCACCTAGCATATGGCTGGCATGCAGTGGGTGCTGGATAAATGTCTCATGCCCTAAGTGCAACTTCTTGTATTTGTCTTAAATTATTCCTGTGCTACAGCAGTCTTCAATATATCATCCCCTGGATAAACAGATTCATTAAGTTGGAACACTGTCAGCTTTAATATTGACCCGAATCAGAAGTCATCACATGGTAAGGTAAGGAAATGCTATCCCCCATCTGATATGATCTACTGAATTATGGGCAGGTACTAGGTTGTCTGTGGGTTGCAGGGCAGCTGGAGATGACATAGGACACCGTGCCTCCAATAACAGGCCTGTCTTGGCAGCCAATGTGAAATGTTGGCCAAATTAAGCAATACTCATGATTTTCCTGGAAGATTGGGTAGGAAAAATTCATTTCAGGAAAGCCCCATCTCTTGGCGGAGCACTGTGCCCATTATGGATACCTCAAAACCACTACCTGGCAAGGCACTTGGTATAACAGGGGTTGAGGTACCAAAGAGGATGAAATTTGTAGCCTTCTGGAATGACATAGATGGAGGATCTTTTATAAATCACTTAGTTACATTCCCTCATGATACATATGGGTAAGCTGAGGCCCAGAGATAGGCAGATGCTTACTCAAAGTCACATGGATAGCAAGGTCAAAGCTGGGCTTGGAGGCCTAGAATACAGGTTTTCAGATGCTATGCTGCTTTCTTACTTTCTTAATTTATTAAACCATCAGTCACAATTGAAACCAGCAACTCCTTACCTGGGCCTACCTGACACAGCTTCTGGATGGTATCCTTGGGTTATATATTATCCCATGATTGTCTGAAAAAAGATGCTCCTATCTGGCAGCTGCTTTCTGGAAAAACCTTTCTCATAGTTCCCAAGCCTTGCTCTCCTCCCTCAGGAAATGATTGGGTTTCCTTCAAACATTGGCCTCTCTCAGGAGAAAGACCAGGGCTGGATATTGACTCAAGGAGCTTTGTGGAAGGAGAATCTGGCTTGACAAAGAGAGGACAGTACTGAGCCTACTTATAAAAGCAAATGTCTGAGGCCTGTGCAATGGTACTGAAAAAAAGAAAGGCTGAATTTACTATATGTGTGTTCCTTTATAAGACCCATTCTAGGTCTCTTTCTGAATATCCTCCTCCCATCATCACAAAGAGGGTGACATTTTTCATATGTCTATCCCGTGCCCCAACATGACTGATTTCTCTCCCTTCCCCCGTTCCTGGGATGTCTCCTGGATAGAGGATTAGCTTATATAATAGATGTTTATAAAATGTTTCTGAAATGCTTAAAATGTTTATAAAATGTGAATATTAGAATTTTAAAAATTTTGATTATCTTGACATATTTCTTAGCCCCACAGGAAGAGGTTAGCAGCTGATTCTGGCCCTTACAGGCTTTTTAGCGGTGAAGCCTCAGCCCAACAGAGCTGTCCAGCTGCGAAATCCCTTTGAGTCCAGCCAAGTCAACCTCCTCACTGTACAAATGGGCTAGGAACAATGAGGTCCAGGAAGAGGGAAGATATTATTTGCAGTTCAGCATATCCTGGTCCTCAGGTCTGTAGTGTAAGATCCTATATACAAATGGAAGGCCTGCTTCCAGGTCTGGAAATCTCACAGGCTGGGGAAAGAACAAGACACATGAGTGTACTCTCTCTCTCTCTCTCTCTCTCTCTCTCTCTCAGACACACACACACACACACACACACACACACACACACACACACACAGAGAGGATTTAAATTTAACATTTCTAAAATCCTCCCTCAAGCCCCAGGCTTGAGCCCTAGCTCAAACCAACAGACTTGGAGAAGGTAGAGAGATACATTATAAAACCCACCAGGGAATGGAAATATGGTAGTTACAGAAAGAAAAATATTTTTCAGGAGCATTAACTCTGCCACTAATGCTCTTTGGCTTGGGGGCAAATTATTTTCTCCCTTGGATGACTTAATCTAGAGTGTTTTCTAGCTCTGAAATTTTACAGTCTGATGGGTCACAGAATCTCAGGATAGGGTAACCTAATCAGAGTCAGCCATGGAAAGCTGGATTTTTACTGACTTCGCAAGTGACAACAAACTGACACCCATCCATCCTTTTTCTCTAGGGAGAATAGGGAAGCAGCAAAAACCTTTACCCTATATTGGGTCTTACTTCGCTGTTACACAGGTTAAGCTTCCTGAAAATCCATCTCACTTCTCAGGAGTGTAAATGAGGATAGAGCTTCCCAAGCTCCAAGGAAATAATGTTTCTATGGAATAGTCCATCCTCATTTGGAATTTGTGTTGAGCCCATGAACAGCCTAGACAAATTTAGCCGTGCTTGTAGGGAAGTGAGTTAGCCCAGGAGCGGGTAAGAAACCAAGTCCTATGAAGACCAGTTGAAAAAGCTGGGGCTTTTCAGATTGAAGGAGAGAAGAATCAAGGGGACACAGTATTTGTCCTCAGGCCTTTGCAGGGCTGTCACAGGGCAAGCAAGCAGTTATGTTCTGTATAGCTCCAAGAAGCAGAGTTGGGGCTTTTGGATGGAAGTCAGAGGGAACTGGATTTAGTTCAATACAAGTAACTTTCTAACAGTTGGAGCTGCTGATAGACTAGATGGTCTGGGAAGGTAGTGAACAATGAAATCTTAGTCGCTACTGAATTTTTCTGAGCACTTGTTCATGTCAATGAAGGGTGATATAGGTTACTTCTGTATTCCTATCCAACTCTTAAAAACATTCCTTCTTTGGGGTCTGTATATTTCAACAGAGACCAAAGCTTGAAAGCAGATGGGTTAAATCTAATGTTAGAATTTTAGATGAGACAGCAGATGGGGGAAAAATTCGAGTGTCATTGGGAGCCTTCTTGATGCCCCTGAGATACAAGCCCTAGGAAATCATGCCTGCGTTTTCCAAGAGAAAATCCTTTTTCAAATGCTTCCCAACCTTGCCTCCTGGCTTCTTCAGCAGCCTTCAACTACCTCCATCCCTTTTGCTGAAGGCTGAGAGAACCTGCAGAGTTTGGCTGAGAGAACCTGCACGGTTTGGCTGAGAACACTCACCTGCCCAACAGGAACAGGCTTTCCTTAGTAAGCATTAACCACCACCCCTGCCCCAGCCTTTGCCTAAGCCAGCAGTGGCAGCCAGGACCCCACGTTCTGCCTTACCATAAGTGTCCACTGTTAGGTGTCCCAGGAGTAGCAGGCCCAGTAAGATCCCCATCACAGCCAGAGCCACTTTTGTCCTTTCTTCCAGCCTACTCCTACCAAAGAGGCTCAAAATTCTGGTGGCCACCAGCGTCTGTGTCTGCTTACTTCCCTTCCTTCCTTATATCTCTCACTCAAACTCCTAGTCCCATCATACATTCCTCTTCCTTCCCTATTTCGGCATAGGTCATGTGGGGTGCCCCCCTTCCGCCACCTCCCTGGGGTTGGAGGTTCCAGGGTGAGTGAAGCAATTCTTCCCCCTGTTAGGGTATTGACTTTACTTTCCCTGGAGCCAGTGGGGCTCTCTGGTCTTTGATCTCCCAGGCTGTGTTTATTTTGGTTGGAGGGCAACCTATGGGATGAGTCTTCTCACTCCAGTATAGGGGTGTTTTTCTTTGTGGTGATCCCAGGGAGAAGAAATCAACTTAGCTGGCCTATGCAATTTTCATCAGTTGTAATATTAACCCTTGCCTACGCAACCTAGGCAAATGGACAGGGTGTTGGGTGTGGGGTGCCTTTGGGCTTAGGAGTACAAGAACTTAGTGAATTCAAGGGCTTTCTACATATCAAAGCTTGAGTAATTGGCAAACCAATGGATAAGGCTGATATGGGTGAATATGCCTCATATCTCATATGGGGGAAGGTCTTTGAATCACTTTCTCCAATGGCTCCACCTCTCTGGTGGCAAGGAATAATTCATTTTCATTAAATGTTCTTCATGCTTTTTCATAAGGAACTTATTATTTACTTATTTTACGGGAAAGTTAAGCCTAGCTTCCATTGCACCAACCCATTAGTGATATGCTCTAATACATTGAATTTTTCATTGACTTCCAATGGGTACAGGCTCTTGACCTACAAGAGAGTAATATTATGCCTCATAGCAAAGTTCAACTGCTCCAGAAATTGCCCCTCTTCACAGGCCCGCAGAGTGACTATAATTTCATTAGCAGCCTAAGTAGGTTTGTCACTGCCCTTTGTCTACTAAGCTTTGAAACTATAAGCACTTTCAAAAACACAAATACATTCAAAAAATTCATACCACACTGTAAGTAACATCTAAGCTTAGTTTACTTTTCGATTGGAGGGATAGGAAAGGCCTTGGTCAGGGGAGTGAGGAGTTTGTGCAGAGATGAGGAGTGGGAATATAAAGAAACATACTTGCCAAGGGTTGCCTGCATACAGATGATTTGGAGCTGTGCATGGGCTAAGAAGACATTCTAGCATTTCAGGACCCATTATTACATGGAATTATATCAATTACCTCTTCCTATATGGCCCAATTCCCCTTGGCTGGTTGTACCTTGTTTTTTGAGTACTGCACTCATTCCATTTTACTGGAACTTTTAGCCATTTTTTCTGATTGAGTCCTCACTCAGGAAACCCTGAAATTCGAAGAACACTCCTTTGATATTTTCAACCAACACCCTATCACGACTACCAACACACACACACACACACACACACACACACACACACACACACAGACACTCCTTCCCTGCTAAAGAGCCCACTGGACTAGTAACCATTTCTGCCAGGCCTGGTGATTAGGTATGTTTTGAGCTGCCTCTTGCATTTTGTTAGGATCTCCTGGATCTGAAGATAGAATAATGTCCTTGGGAACATGCACAATATTACTGCAAGGCTAGGAAAGACTTCCAGCTTTGTAGTAGGCTTAGTAGACCTCTTGATTAGTAAAAGAATTAGTTGAGAAGTCAGAAACCTGGAGATAAGCCTGGCTCTGTGTCTACTTCATTCTGAGACTTTGGACAAGTCATATGTCTCTGAACCCCAGCAACCCTAATTGTAACATGAATATGATTAGATTTGATGCTTACATCTTCTCAGATTTTAAAAAATCAAACTATACTATACATACAATAATAATTATATAATGATACTTGCTATTTTAAAATCTTTTACTCTTCCAGTCACTGAATTAAGCACATTGCATGGATTATTTCCCTTGGTTCTTTCAACCCCTCAGGTGGGTATTATCGTACAGAGTCTTGTGTCTCTCCCTACCACTCTGTACTCCCTTACACTACTTTTCTTTTTCTTTGTAGAGCCTATCTTTACTTGACATATTGTGTATTTATTGTCTTAGTTTTTTGTTGTCTGTCTCCAGAATGTAAGCCTGCAATGTAAGACTTCTGAAGGCAGGAATTTTTGTATGTCATGTTCACCGTTGTATTTTCAGTGCCTAAAATGGTGCCTAGCATATAAGACACTTAATAAATATTTGTTGAATGCATAAATTGAATATATCGCCACTTTTACAAATGTGCCTAAGACCCAGAATAGTGAAATCACTTACTTGTATAGAGGGTGCCTAGACAAGATTCTAACTCCTATCTGTATGCCCCCAGAAATGATACTGTTAAGTAACATACTATTCTGCTTCATTCGTACCTTTAATGATCACTTCTACAATAATTCCAGATTGTCTCTGGATGTTGTGAGGGAGAGAGAAGAAATGTTGGATATGGTCCCTGTCTAAGTTAAATTTTAGTGTAAAGAAAAGACAAACACATATGAACACACTAATACAAGGTGAATTATTAACTGACCTTTAAAACTTGTGGTTTGAGCAGTATTTAATGAAGGCAATAGTAGTGTGGGAAGGCTTCCCAAGGAAAGTGATACTAAAACTATCATTTGTAGAACTCCTGCTCTGTGCCATGAACATTATCCCTAGGCCTTAACTCACAGGGAAGGCATTATTAATATCCTTTTCTTATTGACACAACTGAGGTCTGGACTTACCGTGGAACCTGCCCAAGGTCACATAACTGATAAATGACAGAAGTGTGATTTACCATCCAAGTCTGTGTTTCAAGAAATTGTACCTTTGATCCTCTATGCACCAGGGCATGAGTCAGAAAAGATGAGATGGTTGAAAAAGAGAGAGATGGATAGTTACTTTAATCCAGGGAGTCCACCTTTTGCTTATTTTCAACCTCAGTGCTTCCTGAGATTATAGTATGAATGTGGTAAGAGTTCACAGACTGTGGGTGAACAGCATAGAAAATGACTCACACCCTTTCAGGCCTAGTATTCAGAGGTCACTGTGGCTCTGTATCTATTTCTACCCCCATAGCCCACCATTCTAGAAAAAGATTGAAAGGTCAGGTTGGAGAAATTTACCAATGTGTAAACATTATCCCAGACCTCCCCAGTGTGTATGTGTACCTTGGGCTTGCTGAGCTGGAGAAAAGCAGTGGCACAAAGAGGAAATCTACACAGGCCCTGCTCAAGGATACACACACACACACACAGATCTACAACTACCACAAATAAACATAAATGCACAGATACATATAGGCACATATTCATATATAGCTATACATATGTATAACATGGCCTTAAGCATAAACATGAGTACACTGACACACAATACACAAAGTATACACACAAACATGTAAGCACATGGGACACAGACACACAAAATATGCATGCAAACACACAAATACACAGAGCTTGCACATAGACATGAGAAGAACAAGCAACGAAACACAAATGCATACACTCAAGCAGGACATAGGTAGATAACACATGCATATAAGGTTATGAACACTTATATAAAGACACAGATATAACAGACATATACAGAGAAAAACGCATGTAAACATCAACCCAAAGATACATAGAAAAAAAATCATGAGGGTTTCGAAGAAAACTAAAAATAAAAGGCCTCACATATTAAGGGACAAAGGAATGGCAGAAACTCATTTGTGCAACGGGAGTTCAGAGGTGGTAGCAATCCCTACAGACTTTAGTGGTTTAGGAAGGCTTTCTAGAGGAGCTGGCATGTGGGCTGGGATGTGAGATTTGTTTATCATTGGATAGGCAAAGAGGATGGGGAAAAAATTCCAGGTAAGTGGCAGAGAGAGAGCTAAAGTCCAGAGGCAATCAAAGGCAAGAATGATTCTGATGAACAGGGAGAGTCAGTTGGACTTCAGCTATTGGTGCATATTTAGAAAGGCAGAAGAAGAAAAAGCTCAGCCAGATTATGGAGGGTTTTGAAAATAAGGCCAAGATGCCTAGACTTGATCTTTAAGACTTCTATGGGAGCCATAGAAGGTTCTATAGTGAAACAGGGGTGATACTGCTGAAAGCAGTTTCTTAGAACCAAATCTATTTGTAGAATATCAATGAAATAGGATTAGAAAATTGGAAGCAGAAAAATGAGAGACTAATTTGGCTATCACTTGTACAATGCAATGGAAAAAGCACGGGAATGGATATTAGGAGACCTGGGTTCATTCACCTCTCTAGGTCTCAGTGTTCCCATCTATATTCTAAAGGTGTCATACTTACCCATGTATTTTCAAGCTATGTTCTGCGGATCCCTAGGAGTCCTGTAGTGGGGAAGAGGAAGGGAGAGGGGAGAAAATTAGGTGACCGAATTTCAACCAATGGTGTACTAGAGCCAACTTAAATTCTAAGAGCTGATTATGTGAATTTATTCCTAACTCTGTGTTTAGTGACATTGTGTTGGTAGCACATAATAGGTATTGAATAAATGTATATTATGCACTTTTGATGCTTCTGACGTTGTTCTAGGTCCTGGGGATATAGTAGTAAAGAAACAGACATGACACTTAAATTTTAATGGAAACAACCGAAAAATATAAAAAGAGACATCAATAATTATATAATTATATATTAGGTGGTTCTGCCATGATGTATCAGTAACATAAACCCTGAATGTTGCTCTCACCGCCAACATTGTCTATATATTATTTATTAATAATACATTGGGGAATCTGAAGACAGGAAATACTCATATGTGTATGTGCAGGACTTGGGACAACAGAGGTGAGGGAATAAATTCGAGCTAGATTCTCATCTATAAAAAGAATAACAATAGCAATATGAGCATGTTATTCACAGATATGAAGTCAACCCCTGGCCAAAAAAAAAAAAAAAAAAAAAAAAAAAGCAGCTAACCGTTGAAAATGATTGTCTTGGAAAAGGGGAAATGTTTTAACAAGCTTCATTGAAAGATTTGATTTTCTTATGTCTATCTCACTAACAAATATGTGTATTGCGTATGATATGTAGAATGATGATGAGTACCATGAAGCAAAATAAAGCAGGGCTATGGGATAGACAGTCTGAGAGTGTGGTAGGTAGAGTACTGAACCCCCAAAGATGTCCGTGTGCTAATCCCCAGAACCTGCGAATAAGTTAGATTACATGGCAAAGGAGAATTAAATTTGCAGATAGAGTTAATGTTGCAAATCAACTGACCTTAACATGAGGAGATTATTTTGGATTATCCAGGTGGGTTCACTATAATAAAAAAAATCCTTAAAAGCAGAAAAGGGAGGCAGAGGAGTCAGAGTTAGGCAGGGGAAAATGTGATTACGGGAAAAAGGCATAAGTAGGTGAAGCATTGCTAGCTTTGAAGATAGAGGAAGGGAAACATGTGCCAAGGAACTAGGGTGGCCTCTAGAAGCTTGAGAGGGCAAAGAAATTGATTATCCCCTAGGCAGTACAGAAAGGAATGCAATCCTCTGACATATTAATTTTAGCTCTATGAGATTCATGGCAGACTTCTGACTTCCAGAACTGGAAGATGGTTCATTTATGTTGCTTTATGCCAGCAAAGTTGTTCTACTTTGTTATGATAGTGATATAACACTAATACAGAGAGTAATGAGATGGCATGTATTCTCAGAGGAAGTAATATTTGAGCAGACCTGAATGAAATATGAGAGTAGGCTTAGCAGATATCTGGGGAAAGGTAATTCCAGGCATGGAGGACTGCGAGTGCAAAGACCTTGAGAAAAGAACATGTCTAGAATGTTCAAAGAGGTATGTTTTGAGTAGAGGGAATGAAGGAGAAAATTGAGAGACGATAAGGTGGGAATGGGAAAGGGTGAGGAAGAGTATATTATGCAAGATCTTGTAGGCCATTTAAATGACTTTAACTTTTATTCTGAGATAAGGAACGATTGGTGGGATCTGAACAGGAGGATGACATAATCTTATTTGTGTTTTAAAAAGATTGCCCTTGCTTCTCTATTGTAGACTATAGATGAGCAAGGGTAGAAGCAGGGAAATCAGTCTGGATTTGCAACAAATGAGTAAATGCAGGACAGTGACAGTGAAATCAGAGTAGAAGGGGTGGATGCCAGAGACTGTGGAAAGAAGAGTGGTTAGGTTTTGCTTATGTGTCATAGTAAATCATGGCTAAGTGGAAAGCACAGATACTACTCATGTTGTAGATATGATTGGCCTGGGCAACAATAAGGCCATAAAGAGAGCTCAGAAGGTGTTCAAGGGGAGGGGTTACTTTTAGCAGAAGACAGTTTGGGACTAGCCACGTGAGAGCAGAAGTGATGAGACTCCTGCAGTGAGATGTCCTCATAGGGTGAAGATAGGACTGAATTTCAGGGAAGATTATTCCTAGAGGGAGAACTTTGACAATCATCAAAGACACATGACGGTGACACCATGAGAGGTTGTCATATCCCTTATTATAGGAGAGTGCAGAAAGAAGCAGGTATCTAAGGACATAGAGCTAAGAGTTCTATGCGGCACCCAACTCTCTTCTTCACCACCAATTCTAGATCCATATTTATAATCACAGAAAGTCAGAGACTAGAGGACTCTTTGAGACCACAATGAGTCCTCCTCCTTTGCCTTGGCTCTGCAGGGGGAGAAAATGAAGCCTAGTGATGGAATGGAATTTGTTTAATCACACACAGGGAAGGCGAGTGGCAGAGGTAGGACTAGAACCCAGACTACCTTTATCTACATCACATTGCCAATCATGCTGCTACATGTTCTAATTCTGCAGGTTCTAAGAAATACCCTCAAAAATGCATTTGGGAGAGGCTATTTCTAGACCAGACAGAGTGGAGCTTCTTTGTCCTTACTGGGCCCTAGTTGCTCTCTCTGAAGTGTAAAGCTAATAGCATTAATCAGTCAACTGAAACAGCCAAGAATATGCTTGAAAATCAAGTCGGGATCCACTGATTACATGCACGCATGCAGAATGGGAAATTAAGAAAAAAAAAACTTATATGCCACCAGCCCTTATTTTTGATTGAACATTAAGAACCAGTGTTTTTTGAGCTCTGGTTCTAAAGGTGACAGAAAAAGAGGAAGTGAGACATTTGTGGCTGTGATTGGGTGAATGTGATACAAACACTGACAAAATTTTGTCATTTTCTTACTTCCACCTACTCTACTCACTGACTAGGAGAGTTGAATAAAGAACAGCCCAGGACGATCCCTGGTAGGCTAGGTCTGCAAACCTTTTTTCTGGTTCCTCTTAAACAGACTTTCAATTTAAATCCATTTAATTTCATCAGAAGACTTGAGTACTTACTGTGTGTGTCAGGCTTGTGTTAGGGCGCTTACAAAAATTTTCTCCTTCGTTCCTTCATAGTAACTATATGAGAAAGCTACTAATTTATTTGCAATTTACAAAGAGTATAAGGCTCAAGGACTGGCCTCCAAATCTAATTTGAAGCAGAGCTGGGAATTCAACCAATACAGTTTGTGGATAGAGTCCATGTTCTGGTTACCACTATCCAACACTGACTCTTATACTATGAGTTTTATCTTTGTAACTCTAGGCCCAGCCAAAGGCCTCATATGTGTCTGGTACTGTCTGTTAGATATAAGCGAATTGAATGCGGAAGGTGCTACCCTAGGAGGTTTAAGTACTATAAAACTACAAGGAAACGAAGAGCCAAATTCCCCTCAGTCAGGAAAAGCTTTGAGGGGGAGATGGTGTTTGCAATATATTTTGAGGATAGGGTAGGTCTCTTTTATCTTGTGTTCTTTTCTGTTCTCTTTTCTTTTCTTTTCTTTCTTTTCTTTTTTTTCTTTCTTTTTGTATTTTTTGGGACAGAGTCTTCCTCTGTTGCCCAGGCTGGAGTGCAGTGTCATGACCATAGCTCACTGCAGCCTCAAACTTGTAGGCTCAGCAATCCTCCCCACTCAGTCTCCTGAGTACCTGGGACTATAGGTGCATACCACCAGGGTAGATCTTTTATAGGAAGAATTAAGGGCAAATGAGGAGGTTATTCCAAACTGAAGTTCAGGGTAAAGCAGGACAACTTTTTTTACAGATGAATAATTTCACTTTTAGTATCTCTAGCCTTGACTAGTTTGCTAGACTGCAAACCCCAGATGTGAGCAGCTGTTTTGCTTCAGGACAGGATTTGACCTATACTATACCCAAATGCATGTAATACAAACCATGTAATAACACTTCTGCTGTATTAACCTCATGTTTGCTTTCCCTGAGCACATACTATCCGGAGGATTTCAAGGCGTCCATACCCATATTGGTAGGTGGAAACAAAAAAGCCAGCATTATAAAGTTCTCGAAAAAATAGAAAAATTACTAATGAGTCTTAAAGTAGGTTAACTGCTGCTTGGGGTTAGAGGAAATTGCTGCTTAGGGCCAATGGAAAAATGGGAAGTGACTGCCATGGGTATAAGAATTTTTTCTGGGGTTGTAAAAATATTCTAAAACTGATTATGATGAAGGCTGCACAGATCTGTGAATATACTAAAAACCATTGAATTGTACAATTTCAGTAGGTAAAGTTTATGCTCAATAAATTATATCTCAATAAAGCTGTTGAAAAATTCATTACAGTTTTGGAAGAATTTTTAATGGCTTGGGAAAAAGTTTACAGTATAATGTTAAGTAATAAAGAAGAATATGAAATTATATGTAAGCCTTAATCCAAACTAGGTTAAAAGTATGACAGGCTTGCAGATGTTTAATTTTTTCTTTTAATTTTTTGTATTTTGAATTTTTCTAATAATCATATATTTTCTTTAATAATTTATTTTTATAATTTTCTTCACATATGCATCAAATACATATTTTAATTGGTAGATCTAAAATAATTTTTCTTTTGTACTTTTTATTTTGTTCTGTTTTCAAATTTTCTACAATTAAGATGCACTATTTTAATAGACAATATTAACACATTTGGAAATACCATAAAATATCCATCACACATTACAGCATCTACAAATAAATAAGAATAATTTAAGTCAACTAATGAAACAATGAGCAATCAGGAGACAATTTGCACAAGAAGTCATATGTTTGGCTAGTAAACACATGGAAATATGCTAAACCTCACTTACAATAACCAAAGTATAATTGATTCTACCCAATTTTGTGAAAGGTGTAGGGAAAAAGATCCTTTCATACAGGGATGGCTGGATTGTCAACTGTTGCCACCACTCTAGAAAGTAAGTTGACAAAACTATCAGGATAAAAAAATATTTACTGAGCAATTAAAATCTTAGGATTTTATTAAACAGAAATATTTACACAAGTGTACAATGAAATACAAAGATGTTTATTGCATCATTGATGGTAATATGGAAAAGTTAGAAGCAACTTAAATGTCTATCGATAAGAGATTGCTTAAATACATTTTAGTTCATCAATGTACTGAAGAATACTATGAAGCTGTTAAAAGGAATGGGGGTAGTTTTATGATGCCTACAATGTATTATAGATGAAGAAAGTAAAATTTAAATGAGAATGTATAAGTCTATTTTTGTTGAAAAATTATGTAAAGGGCTGACAATAAATTGTTATTTGTGGGGTGGATTTATGGGGGGATTTTCAGTTTCACCAAGGGAGGAAAATTGAGTTTTAATCTTAGATTTTCTACTTACTAAGGTATGAGGCCTTATGTAAGTTAATGTCCACTTTCTCATATGTAATTGGGCTAAAAATTGTATGTTTTTCATAGAGCCACCTTGAAGATAACTAATGTAACTAATAAGTATCAGTTATTTAAAATGTAAGCAATAAGTATCGGTTATTTTACTTTATACTGCTCTAATTTTTAATAATTTTTACACGTTGTTTCTAAAATCAGAAGAGAAGGTAAGAAGAAGATTGACAATCCACATTCAAATAATGGTTTGGTGACCTTGTCAGAGTAGCAAGTAAGATCAGTAGAAATTGTATAAAACCTCCCCGTGAGGAGCAGAATATCTGGTAACCTACAAAGGAACTCCCCAGATAGGGAAAACCTTAGACCTCTATTCTTAAAATTTATTGGAAGCAGAAGCATTTTTACATGCATTATCCCAAATCTGTCAGTTATCATTACTCTATAGATAAAGCAGAGGCTCTGAAGTTAAGTAACTTCCCCAAAGTCACACATCAGGGAACCAGGAATCTTACAATCTGTGTGACTCCAAATTTGTGCTCTTTCATATCGCACGACAGTGTCCAGATTAATTCAAGTGGAGAGTGAACTTTTTCTGGTGCATCTCTTAGTCTCTTGCACAGCCATTGCCTTTCATACACCCAGACTGTTTCTTTGCTTTAGGGACTGGAAAGTGGAAGTGGAACCCCCTATGTTCTGTCCTGGGATATTTCCGGGCTAAGCCAAGAGTAGCTGTGTGTCCTGCTAGGTCATGGACTTTCACTGACCACAGAGGTTGAGAACCCTTGAGCAAACTAAATTCTTGTATCTCACTGGTTTGGGAGCAAAGCAGAAGTGACAAAAGCTGACAAAGCCCAGCTGGAGCAGGGATGTTGAAATGGATACAAATAAACATGCCCTGTAGACGTGACCAATATAAATGCTCTAAATTTACTCCTGCTCTTATGGTTATACTTTCTATTACCTTGTACCGAATCTTGGAGGTACTAGATACTCTTTCCTTCTCTTTTGCCTCCTCTTTCAGGTGCCTAATTCTGCTGTTTTCCTCTTCCATCTTCATAGTCAAATTTCTCCTTGAGGGTCTGTGAAGCTCATAGCTGAACTACTACAAATATTTCTCATGGGCCTACCTGTCTCAAATTTATCTTTAACTGTATCCCAAACACTCTATTTTGATTATTTGTTCTCAGTCCACAAAATGATTCACAACTCCTCCTCATTATCTGGCTTTATTATCTGAGGACTTAAACCTGGACTTATGTAGTAGGTGGACAAATAAAAGTTGGAGAACATAAATGTAATTTACTTCTAATTTTTACTATCTGCTAGAATATAAGCTTTGTGAGGTAGAGATTTTGTGTACTTCATTTACTGATACATCACAAGTGCCTAGAAACATGCTTGAAACCTTGGGAGCTCAATAAAGATTTATTGAATGGGTGAATGTATCAACATTCTAAGATCTTTTAGTTAATTTTCTTCCTTTGTAGTACTCAAATAGGAATTAAACCTGCTGTGTAAAGTTTAAAGGTCATATATTCCAAGGAATAAGGCTCTAAAAGTTTTCTTGAAAACACACTGTCCGGTTTACAAAACTGCTCAGTGCTAGGGAATGTATTCTTTTGTTCATGTTATTCATTCAGTTCCTGCATGTCTACTATATGCCTGACCCTGAGCTGGCACTGGAAGTACGAAAATGAGTACAAAACATTACTGCTTTCAGGAAACTCAATATCCAGAGTGAAACACAGACACATAGCATCTAACTAGAATTTTAGGCCACACATAGTGCCATGTAATATGTACTAAATAGTCCAGGGGTTGAAAGGAGAGAGATCACTTTCAATTCTGGAATCAGAAAGGAAATCCCAGTGTAGGTCATTTTTCCTATGGCAACTAAGCCCATTAAAGACTTAGCAGGTGCTAAATTAGGTGTTGTTTTGTGTAGCTTCCAATATTATAGACTGTTTGCAAAGATATCCCCTTCCCTGAGTATTCCCTCCCTAAGTCTTTTTTTTTTTTTCCTCTGTAGTGTATAATCCCAGTTCCAACAGTCATCTTTTACAGATCTTGGTCTTGTGACCCAGAACACTTTTTGAGAGCACTTATTAAGTTTCCTTCCTAAGGACTAACTATTCTAGTAAGCTGTGATAATCAATCCCATGACTGGGGAGTTGGGAAATTCAAGCACTCCCTGAGGGTGTGCTGACTGAGATGGAAAAATGTCCTGGGTAACCCAATAATGAAATCAGGCCTACACTCCCATCGAGCAACTAGGGTGGTGTAACAATGTGTGTGACTGTGGGACAGAGAGGACATTTGGCAATAAACAGTCAAGACAGACTTAAAAGTAGTCACCAGAGTGCCCAGAGTTGCAGAAGTCACCACCACTTGCACATCTTTGATTGGCTTGGTCACTGTCACCTACATGAAGAGTGGTGACTTTTAATATATTTACTATGAGTCTTTGTGAGGCTGTTCCTGGCTGTCACTACTGAGATTGTGCCAGCAGATCTAAACAGACAGGCAGTTCTAAAGGCAGAGATACCTGTGGCAAAACTGGCTTAATGGAACTGTACTGATGCTGAGCCATGTGAGGAGGCACAAAGTGTCCAACAGTAGATGCTCCTTTTTCAATATACATGAATCACTTAGCTCAAATGCAGTTGCTGCCTGTCTCCATTTTGGAAGCTATTGCAAGGAAAAATTCAGTTGATCATATTTTCATCTGGCTGTCTCCCTTTTCTATAATCTCTTGAAGTGAGAGTTACACATCACTGATATGTAAAAAATATATATGTGGAATTTTCAAGAGCAGTTCATTTTTCCAAAGGCTTGATAAACACTTTATATCTTTCTGGTATTAGAAAGAAACATGTAATTCTCATGCTGTGTTGGGGCACATGTCCATGCTGTTGCTGGTTGATGGAGTTTTAAGGGTTGGTTTCATTTCTACTACTTCAGGGTAAGTTCTCAAATTTTTAGATCTAAGCAGTCACCATTATCAAATCTGATGGTGTCAAATTAATCAAAGGTGTAAAACAGTGTCTCTGTCTTGGCTACACTTTATTTATTATTATTTTTCTTTTTACCAACAGGAGATGCAGTTTACTTACAACAGCAGCCACGGGGGCTGAGGAAATACACAGCATTTACGAAATGAGCTACCTGTATATAATGAATTACATATGCAAAAGGAAAAAAAAAATCTCAAGACCATAGGATAGCGTGAGCTCCATCCCCATCCCTCAATGACCCCAGCATGTGGTAATGCCAGGCAGGTGGCCCCTGGGTATGCAGGCGGGGGAGAGTGATACATGGGAGGAAAAGCCACTGGTCACTGAAGTTAGTACAGAATCACCCCTCACACACTCAGACATATGATAGGATACAGACAAAGGGCAGATGACACCTAGTTGGTGTGGGAAGGATGGGAATTGAAGTCTACATAGGCTGATAGTTAGAGGGAGGAGAGTGGGGAGCTCCTAGCCACTGTTCAACTACATGGTTGGGCGGGGGGACTCTCTCTTCAAAAACAAAAGGGTTTGTTCCCTCAGGGTCCCTGCTGGACCAAGACCATCAGTTACCCAGCCTGGGTAGGGGGTTCTGCCCTGAGGGTGGGCCAAGGAACAAGGGGGAAGTTTATGTGGACAAACAAGTTCTCAAACTACTTCCCAATTCTGACTCCTCTAACTAGAAGGGGGAAAAAGGGAGAGGCCAGAGAGAAAAGGGTGTATTAGGGCCTGACCCGCAGCTGCCTTTCCGAAGGGAGAGTGAGCTACAGCCTTCCTCCCTTCACCTTCAGCCTACTCCCAAGACTGCATATGGAAGGGTCCCGGAGGCCTGGTGATATCCTCCTTTATCTCTGGCTTTCCCTTGGCGGTAGAAGGCTATGGATGGCCAAGAACAGAGGGGCCCAGGCCCCAGGATTTATTCTAACTCCTGCCAAAGTCTGCTTTAAAAAAAATAATTCCAATTTGTGGGTCAAAAACCAACTTGTAACCAGACATCAACTGTGATCAGAATCATCCTAAGGGGAGAGTAGGGTTCCAAACAGGATACTGTAGCCCTATCTCTGTTGTTCCCTGAACCCTCTAGGGTCCGTAACTCGATCAATCCAACCAATCCTGGGTACTAGCTACCCATATGTAGGATGGCTCCTCTTGGGAAGAGGGTAGGGGACATGTCCAGCAAGTGCCAGAGAACTTGGCTTAGGATCACCTCCACTCATGTCAGTCAGCTCTGCTCTCAGTCCTGGCTGTGGTCCTCCAGCTCAGCTCCTGGGAGTAGCAGTGCCCAGATGGAGGGGGGATAGTACAGCTCTTCAGGATGTAGACCAGGCAGGTGGGCACACTGGCATTTGACAGTCCCTCAGAAGGGAAGTGACATCCCTTCCCCAGCACTGACAACCCGGAGCAGAGGCCACCTTCTCTTTTCACCTGACTCCTAGCAAATGGAGAAGAGGCACGAGATTAAGATTATCCTTAGAGCCCTAAACCACAAATATAGAATAAATAACTTAAAATCACTAAGGAAAGAAACTTGGGATGGTGGGTGGGGGGCTTTGGAGGCAGGAGCTCTGAGAGAGAAACAGAAGCCAATCAAGGTGAAGCAGGGTGGCAAGCAGCAGTTGGGAACTTGGGCTGCCCTGGTAGGGCAGGGAATGAGGTATGAAAACATTTCAAATAAAGTAGCACAGTTCACTCTCACTTTGGGACCGCACTCCCCACCAGCCCTGGGTCAGGGAGGAGAGTCATGGGGAGTAACTCTGATATAACTCCCTCTTCATATGCTCCCTTTCCAATTCCTTGAAGCCATAGAGGCTGGAGGCCCTTTCTTGGCACCCAACAACAAAAGGACAGCATGGGGACTAAGTGGAAAGGGCTGTCCCTTCTCCCCTCTACCTCCAAGGGGAGGCCAGAGATAAAGGAGGATCTCACCAGAGAATGTGGCAGCAATTCTGGACCCCCACCTCAGCAAACAGCACTCTGTGCCTGCCTACCACTGGGACTGGGGACATTTGATAGGATTCTCCTCACAGAGGAGACATGCCTATCCTTACCCCTTGGCTCCAAGTACTGGACCCATTCACATTACTGAGGGCAACCACGACAGGCCCCCTCCAGACTCAGCTTCCAACTCATAGCCTCCTGGGCTATCAGGAGTGGGGTATAGGCAGTGCCCTGGCACAGTGCCCAGTTCAGGCCCCTGGCCTAGCTGGACATTCAGTAACTCACAGTATAAATAGGAAAACTGCCTCACCACCAAACTTATGTCCAAAGCATAATATGTCCAGGTCTGAGTCCTGCACACCAAGGACCTTGGCACGCCCCCACAGGGTACATAATCAGATCTTCTGCTTGCCTGGCCCACCAAACTTCCCAAGCCCCAACCCCCAGCAGCCATCCATTTGCCAGGCTATGGCACCTGGGTGGGGATCAGGAGACAGGGCTCTGCTCAGCCAAAGGCTATCTCTTGCACTGAAATCAGTTGATGTTATCACAGGTGTTCGCCATTGAGGGTACCGGTGGCTTTGGCTTCTTCTTGTTGGAGTCCAGGCCGGAGTCAGTCCCTACCAGACTCAGATGGGATTTCTTTTTCTTGGTTTTCTGTGTCTCAGAGCTGCTGGTACCTAGACCCCAACCCTAATTTTCATTCGTCCTGTTGGAGCCTGAATCAGAGGATGAGAGATCAGAGGAGCAGTCCCACTGAAGCTGGCTGATTAGGGCCTAGCGGTCAGTCATGTCAAAGCTGTCATTATCCTGGAAGCTCTCCATCTCCGGAAGGACGGCTTAGGCCCTGAGGAAATAAATCTGCAAGGTTCACTTCTGCTTGTCTGTGTGCTGGGACTTTGTGCATATCTTGGTGTCTTCAGAAACCACCCTGCATTGCATGGTTAGAAAGTTATGAAGCTCCCTGGTCCCAGGTTTCATAGCTGATCCCAGTTGAGTTGTTACACGTAAAAAATTTCAAAAAGCTAAGTTCCCCAGTTCCCCATTTTTGTGTTTTAAAGACTCTGATCTTCGAGGGATATTGGGATTCTTGTCTGATTTTCTCTTCTTGGCTTTCTTCTTTGAGCCATAGGACCAGTTGTTATTGATGTCATCATTATCTTCTTGGTCACTTTCAGATTTGCTTATATTATTGCTACTGGTGACTTGGCTACTGTTTCCACCCATTCCTAGGCACGTATCCTGATAGGGAGCAAAGTGGGAGACAGGAATGCTACAGCTGCAATTGGAGCAAACATATTCCTTGCTCTTTCACCAGTTGAAAACCAAAATCCTTCATGCTCTCAGGGTCAGTGTCGCCCAGGAAGAAGTAGCCCCACCTGACAGCCTGGTGTGCCTCAAAGCAGAATCTCAAACAAGAATCCTAGACCAGGCCTGCTTATATCTCTTGAGCTATGGCCACTAGTTTGCTATTATCCAAGCCAGACAAAGACATTTCCTCCATTTTCATTTGTAAACTCTTGTGGAGAAGACTCTCTGTTCATAGCACAGCAGGCTGGGGAGCGGGGAAGGGGGAAGGGGGAAGGGGAAAGGATGGAGGGGAGGGGCGAGTGGGAGGAGGGGTGGCTCACCAGTGCAGGCAGCCTCTCAGGGATGTGTCCTCTGGGGCCAGCTGCTCCAGAACCCCATGTCCATCGGTCCATCCTTACGTGTCCCCGGGCCCAAGGTCCGGGTCGGAGTCAGGCCTCCTTCCTGCCTCAACGCCTCATCAGGCAACCATGGTCTCTTCCCCTCTCTTCTTGCCCAGTTGGTGCCTCCTCCTTCTCACCTCATTCTGTCCTCTTGCAGTCCTCTGTGCCATCTTGGCTACACTTTAGAGTCACCTGGAAAAGTTTTAAAAGTTCAAATATACAGATATTACCTCAGACAAATTAAACCGAAGTCTTTATTTAGGAGTAGGTCCCAGACATCAGTATTTTGTAGAGCTCTGAATTAGTCTGTTCTCACGCTACTAATAAAGACATACCTGAGACTGAGTAATTTATAAAGGAAAGAGGTTTAATTGACTCACAGTTCCACATGACTGGGGAGGCCTCACCATCATGATGGAAGGCAAAGGAGAAGCAAAAACATGTCTAACGATAGGCAAGGGGGCATATGCAGGGGAACTCCCATTTATAAAACCATCAGACCTCATGAGACTTATTCCTTATCAGGAAGACAGTATAGGAAAGACCTGCCCCCACGATTCAATTATCTCCCACTGGGTCCATCCCACAACACTTTGGGGTTATTACAATTCAAGATGAGATTTTGGTGGGGACACAGATCCAAATCATATCAAGGCCCCCTTCTGATTTCAATGTGCAGCCAAGTTTAAGAACCACCACATTAGAGTAATCACTTTGTAAACCTAGATGCCATTTGAGTTACTGTAATGAGAGATATAACTATCAACATTTGCAGAAGTTACTATTTCTTCTTACTTATCACTTTTTGGTATGGGCATATGTAATAAATATTATTCTGGAAAATCAAGCTTAAATACTATCCTTGATGAGTATGTGATCAAAATGTAGAATCAAGGGTTCACCAGGTATAGGAAGAATTCTTATGATTTGAAATAGTGCTTAAATGGGATAAAAAGTAAGTAGAGAGCCTGAAATTAGGTAACAGATACAAAATACCCTCTCACCCCAGCAGGCTCTATTACTTGGAAGTAATACTATCCAGTATTCAAAAAGATAACATTATATTACTTGATTCTTTGGTAACTTTCCTACCCTATGAATTCCCTCTGTTATTTATTTTTATTTAATGAGAACCAATGTTACTTAAAGGCTTATTTTAATAAATTTAATACAGGCAACTGTGTTGAAATCTATATGTCTCGTAAAACAAGTAATAATTGTATTTATCAGGCTAAGATAAAAACATTAGAATAGAAAACTTCTGGCAATATTCAGAATGAGTTTTCACTTTTGCAGGTCAGCACAGCAGTGTGGAACAAATGTGTACATATATTTAAAGAAAGAAATTGCCAGATGCGGTGGCCTACGCCTGTAATCCCAGCACTTTGGGAGGCTGAGGTAGGCAGATCACCTGAGGTCAGGACTTCGAGATCAGCCTGACCAATATGGTGAAACCTCATCTTTAAAAAAAAAAAAAGAAATAAATAAAAAGAAAGAAATTAGTATTGGAAGACAAGGAGAAAAATAACATGAAATAGTTAATAGAATTTCAATTACAAAAGCAAAGGTAGATTGTTTTGTCTAGCCTGTAGATGGCTTCCAAAATAAAATAGGTTCAAGCTCTCCAAAAGGATAGGTTCAGGCTCTCTAGAAGTACAAAGACTCTTGCTTTATTTGAAGCACTTGACTCAGGCATATTTCTTGGTACTAAATGTAATAATCCAAACTGAGCATCTGTCTTAGAAATTTCATTGATGGAGAAGCATTTCTTGGTCTCGAGATTTTGTAGTTGGTCAGGTGTGGTAGCTCACACCTGTAATCTCAGCACTTTGGGAGGCCGAGGCAGGCGGATCACCTGAGGTCAGGAGTTCGAGACCAGCCTGGCTAACATGGTGAAACCCTGACTCTACTAAAAATACAAAAATAAGTATTTTGTAGTTTTATCCAAGCACTATGAAATGTTTCCCTCTACTCAACAGATAGTTTGATTGATTGTTTATCCATTTTTTCATTCAATAAACATGTATTGAGGGACTAACCACTATGTTCTAGGCACTGGTGATATAAAAGGGAACAAGACAAAATACCTGCTCTTTGAACTTATGGTCTGGTTAAGAAAAACTGCCAATGAACAAATAAATCTCCTTTTCCACTTTTTCTCTTTGCACTTAAAACGATTACATATTTGTCCCTTTAGAGACAAAAATTCATGAGGTATAGACCCTGTTTTGTTCACCACTGTATTTCCAGTTCTTGGTGCAGAGTAGGCACTCAATAAATATTTGCTATATAAAAGAACTCAGAGCAATATAAAAGCAAATTGTGCTTGGTTACATTTTGAATTCTCGAATTTTACTACTTTTTTTTCATTTTACTTTGTCTTTGACAGTAACACAACAGTCAGGCAGTCAGCAAAGACTAATCTTTGCCTAAAGATCTTGCGTCTTGGAAAGGGAACCGAGATCGTCCTCCATTATTCTAAAATCATATCTACCATTGCTCATTTCTGAAGGGCAGTGCCATGAGCACAGGCAAAGTAAAATGATTTAAAGCATTTGTTTGAAAAATTTCCATTTTATGAGATGAATTCTTTCATAATTTTGAATTCTAGGGGAGGCTGTTAGTAGCTTCCTAGTCTTCATCGAGAAAGTTAGTCAATAATATATTTCATTATACATTTCAGAATGTACATGGTGTTTCTAATTTGGGGGAAGTTACAGCCCACTCCATAACTGAGTTTTTATCCAATGTAACATTCTACCTTTTCTCAGACATATGCCCTGATAAGAAGGTCCATGAAAGACATTGGTACTTGCCTGGCTTAGAAGAAGGGACCATGACTCTTTAGGGGAGAAGAGAAGAAGGGCCTACATTATTGAAATTTACGTAGTGATCTGGCACCAGGACAATTTACCCAGAGTACTTTATGGTGGTCATACTATTCAGCACAGTGATTGCTTTTCTTCTATAGGCTGTCTAAAGCAATGTAGTGATAGGATTAGGAAAAAAATATGTCTAAAACAAGGAGAAGCCCAGGTTTAATTTTCACTTGGTAAGCATTAAGACTCCTCAGTGATAAGGAAGGATGCTGAGTTATTTGAAAATGAATATATACCACGTACCACTCCCAAAGCCTTCAGCACAGAGCCAGATTCCTTCAACTCAGTCCCCTCTGAGTTATAAGGGCAAGTTACTTGAAATGAATTGGTAAGGAACAAGAAGCACAATTTACAGAAGCTACAAAACAATAGGATCCAATAATTTCTTAAGATAGTGTCTCTAATTTGATATTTCTGAATCCCCAGGAAAAGTTCCAAAACTCAGATAGCCTCAAACTTTCCTTATACAGTATTGACTTTTTGCAAAATTACACACTTAAACATCATCGGTTTCCCAATCATGAGCTGATCTTTGCACAAAATGTGAAAAATTCAAAGTTGTGTAAAGAAAGCCAAAATGCATTTAATTCCTCATCCAAAAAATATAAATGCTATAAACATAGAGACAACTAATATCTCTTTATGCAAATTTATCTGTGTATCCATCTACCATCCATCTAACCTATCTATACATATAGATATCATTTTTTTTTATTGCATTTTAGGTTTTGGGGTACATGTGATGAACATGCAAGATTGTTGCATAGGTACACACATGGCAGTGTGCTTTGCTGCCTTCCGTCCCCTCACCTGTATCTGTCATTTCTCCCCATGCTATCTCTTCCCACCTCCCCACCCCCCCGCCCCTCCCCCATTTCCCTCCAACGGACCCCAGTGTGTAGTGCTCCCCTCCCTGTGTCCATGTGTTCTCATTGTTCAACACCCACCTATGAGCGAGAATATACGGTGTTTGATTTTCTGCTCTTGTGTCAGTTTGCTGAGAATGATGGTTTCCAGGTTCATCCATGTCCCTACAAAGGACGTGAACTCATCGTTTTTGATGGCTGCATAATATTCCATGGTGTATATGTACCACATTTTCCCTATCCAGTCTATCATCGTTGGGCATTTGGGTTGGTTCCAGGTCTTTGCTATTGTAAACAGTGCTGCAATGAACATTCGTGTGCATGTGTCTTTATAGTAGAACGATTTATAATCCTTTGGATATATACCCAGTAATGGGATTGCTGGGTCAAATGGGATTTCTATTTTTAGGTCCTTGAGGAATCGCCACATTTTCAAATAACTCAGCATCCTTCCTTATCTATTTTATTTGATTAGATCAAAATTTACTGTTGCTATTTTAACTGTTCCCAGAAAACTGTTAGGTTTTAGCTAGAGTGTGTATATGAATATTCATAGACAAGTCAGCTTCTATATTGGAAACCAGACCCACAT
Source organism: Saimiri boliviensis (assembly GCF_048565385.1). Lineage (NCBI taxonomy): Eukaryota > Metazoa > Chordata > Mammalia > Primates > Cebidae > Saimiri > Saimiri boliviensis. The sequence continues at coordinate 55,263,591 of NC_133470.1, forward strand.
CTCTGCAGTATCTGCAGCAAGAATAAGGGCATCCTATGAGACCCATAGGGCAACATGGAAACTTGACAGCAGCTGCCTGCAGAATGTACATAAGGTTTGCTTGGCTGTATTGATTTTTATAAAAAGGCCTTCTGATTTATAATTTTGCATTATGGAAATATTCTTAAGCTTCTTATATCTGCTTTGCATGATTTGCCTATCACAAAAAACTCAAAAAATTAAAAATTATCTTTTTTTTAAAAAAAAAAAAAAAAAAAAAGACTCCTCAGTCATTTGGTTGGAGGCCAGTAGCAAAGTATGGAGAATATTTCATTACCTTTCTAGTATGGGTTGTGGGCCCTGGGAAAACACAAAACACTTGGTAGACTTATAAATGTTTGATTAAGCTATCCAAACTAAATGTTTGATTAAACTATCCAAACTATCATCTGATTATTCATATAGCATGGCAATTTGATATTTTACTCCTCAGATCTTCTTGGCTGCCTTCTATTGACACAGATCTGACTGTCCCAAGAAACCATGGAATAATATAACTCATTTACTGTATTGAGTCCTCCTAACCTATGGACTTAGAGATACCACCTTAGTTGGCCCAATTCACCCACCTCTTTGATCCTATTTGTAGTTCCTGCTCTAGCTATTCCATTCTCACCTTTAGTTCTTTCTCTGTTATGTCTTTAAAATTCTCCACAGCCTTTTTTTTTGTATCCAATATTTATTTATTTATTTACCAAATCAAATACAATTTATTATTTGTCAGTTTCCAGTGGTTTGAAGCTTGAAGTGTACTTCTCTGGTAACCATAGAACTACCTATAAATCCAGATCACTTTTGCTCATGCTTCTTTGTGATATATATGACTCTATGATGTTTTTACCATAAAACCAGAGGGTACTCAGCCTTGGAGATTTTTCTGAAGTGCAAAAATCAATTCAAACAAAAATTCATATATATGTTTGCTTTACACAGTGCTCAATACCTATATGGACATGTGATCTATAAGCTGTATTTCTTGTTTTCATAGGGTCCAGCCTACCCCAAAGAAGAGGATCCTATGAAATGCATACTAAGTTTTCTGTTAACTTTATGTAAAATGTTGGAACAACGCTGTAGTGACAATATATTTTTTTCAATTTTTGAAGTATGCTAGGTTCATTCCTGCATATCAAAAGCTCAGTTCTGAGTAAATTGAAGCCGAGACTTTCTTGAGAATTTTAAAGATTGTGTAAACATTATATTTAAGTGAATCTGCTTTTTATAAGATATACTGACTGAAAGCAGTGACAAAATCCTTCCTTTCCTTTGAAGTTAAATTTGTTGGAGAGGCTATGGAAGCACATGTAGAACTTTTTGAAATAAAAAGGGAATAAAATGAATGAATGTATAGGGGGAGTTTAGCAAGTGGAAGCAAAAGAGTGGGGAAACAGTACAAACTGATCTCTTAAAAAATAGCTTAAAAAAGTTTTTGTATTCATTTTATGTTTTATTATTTAATTTTAATTTTTCCCTTCTTTATTTTTTTCCATAAGTTATTGGGGTGCAAGTAGTATTTGGTTATATGAGTAAGTTCTTTAGTGATAATTTGTGAGATTTTGGTGCACCCATTACCCGAGAAGTATACATTGATCATGGTGGATTATCTTTTGGATATGTTGCTGGTTTAAGTTAGCTAGTATTTTGTTAAGGATTTTAGCATCTACGTTCATCACACATATTGATCTGTAGTTTTCTTTTTTGGTTATGTCCTTTCCTGGTTTTGGTATTAGGTTGATACTGCCTTCATAGAATGAATTAAGGAGGGTTCCTTCTTTATCTTGTGAAATAAGGTAAAAAAGATTGGTACCAATTCTTCTTTGACTATCTGATAGAATTCTGCTGTGCATCCATCTAGTCCTGGACTTCTTTTTGTTGGTAATTTTAAAATTACCATTTCAATCTTGTTGCTTGCTATTGGTCTGTCCAGAGTATCTAATTCTTCCTGATTTAAGCTAGGAGGATTGTATTTTTACAGGAATTTATCCACTTGTTCTGGATTTCTAGTTTATGTGCATAAAGGTGTTCTCAGTAGCCTTGAACAATCTTTTGTATTGTCAGCTATAATATCTCCTGTTTCATTTCTTAATGAGGATATTTGGATTTTCTCTTTTATTTTCTTGGTTAATCTTGCTAATGGCCTATCAATTTTATACATCTTTACAAAGAACCAGCTTTTTGTTTCATTTATTTTTGTGTTTTTTTTTTATCATTTAATTCTTCTCTGATCTTTGTTATTTCCTTTCTTCTGCTGGGTTTGGGTTTGGTTTGTTTCCCTAGTTCCTTGAAGTGCGACCGTAGAAAGTCAGTTTGTGCTCTTTTGGTCTTTTTGATACAAGCATTTAGGGCTATGAACTTTCCTCTTATCACCACCTTTGCTGTATCCCATAAGTTTTGATAGGTTGTGTCATTATTGTCATTCAGTTTGAAGAATTTTTAAATTTCCATCTTAGATTTGTTTTTTACCCAATGCTCATTCAGGCTCAGGTTATTTAATTTTCACGGTTTTGAAGGTTCCTTTTGGAGTTAATTTACAGTTTTACTTCACTGTGATATGAGAGAATGCTTAATGTAATTTCAGTTTTCTTAAATTCATTGAGCCTTGTTTTATGTCCTATTATATGGTCTATCTTGAAGAAAGTTTTATGAACTGTTGAAAAGAATGTGTAATCTGCGGTTGTTGAATGAAATGTTCTTTATGTACTGTTAATTCTATTTGTTCCAAGGTATACTTTAAATCCAAGTTTCTTTTGACTTTCTGTCTTGATGACCTGTTCAGTGCTGTCAGTGGAGTACTAAAGTCCCTGTGGCTGGGTTAAGGGAAGTGGGGTCAGACATAGGAAACCTACAGCTTCCGGGTATAAACATGAGGGTGCCATCTCTATTGACTGGATGGCCTGATGATCGGCAATAGTATAAGGGCAGCAGTCAATAATTTCATACAAAAACTATTCTTACTCCTTTTCTTTTTGTCCCCTTTATTCTTTTTTCTAATTTAGATATTAACGTGATATCTGTGACTGTGAAAATTAATATGCGAATTCTCAATAAATGTGAATACTTCCCTAAAGAAAAAAAGAAGTCCCTTATTATTGTGTTGCTGTCTTTCTCATTTCTTAGGTCTACTAGTAATTGTTTCATAAATTTGGGAGCTTCAGTGTTAGGTGCATATATGTTTAAGATTGTAATTTTTTTTTCTTTTGGACAAGGCCTTTTTACCACTATGCAATGTACCTCTTTGTCTAATTTAACTGCTGTTGCTTTAAAGTTTGTTTTGTCTGATATAAGAATAGCTACCCCTGCTCGCTTTTGGTGTCCATTCACATGAAATGCCTTTTTCTACTCCTTTACTTAAGTTTATGTGAGTCCTTATGTGTTATGTGAGTCCTTATGTGTTATGAGAGTCTCTAGAAGCCAGCAGATAGTTGGCTGGTGAGTCCTTACCCGTTCTGAAGTTCTGTATTTTTTATTTTTTAAGTGGAGCATTTAGGCCATTTACATTCAATGTTAGTATTGAGATGTGAGGTACCATTTCATTCATTGTGCTCTTTGTTGCCTGTGTAGTTTGTTTTTTTTTGTGTGTGTGTGTGTTGTTTTTGCTTTTTAACTTGTAATTTTGTTTTATAGGTCTTATGTGATTTATGCTTTAAAGAGATTCTGTTTTGATGTGTTTCCAGGATTGGTTTCAAGATTTAGATATCCTTTTAAGAGTTCTTGTAGTGGTGGCTTGGTAGTGGCAATTTCTCTCAGCATTTGTTTGTCTGGAAAAGATTGTATCTTTCCTTCATATATGATGCTTAGTTTCACTGAATACAAAATTCTTGGCTGGTTATTGTTTTGTTTGAGGAGACTGAAGATAGGGCCCCTTCCTTCTAGCTTGTAGAAATCTGCTGTTAATCTGATAGGTTTTCCTTTATAGGTTACCTGGTACTTCTGTCTCACAACTCTTAGGTTCTTTGTGCTTCTTGTTTTTGGATGTTCGGTCTCTAACAAGGCCAGGGAAGCTTTTCTCAACTGTTTCCCCAAATATGTTTTCCAAGCTTGTAGAATTTTCTTCTTACACAGGAACAATGATTACTTTTAGTTTTGATCATTTAACATAATCCCAGACTTTTTGGAGGCTTTGTTCATATTTTCTTATTCTTTTTTCTTTGTCATTGTTGGATCGTGTTAATTTGAAGACCTTGGCTTCAAACTCTGAATTTCTTTCTTCTACTTGTTAGATTTTATTGTTGAGACTTTCCAGACCATTTTGCATTTCTGTTAGTGTGCTTCCTGAATTTTTGATTGTTTTTTCCTTAAGCTATTTTCTTGAACATTTCTCCCTTTAATTCTTGTGCTATTTTTTGGATTTCCTTGCATTGGACTTTGCCTTTCCCTGGTGCCTCTCTGATTAGCGTAATAATTTCCTGTTTTTTTTTTTTTTTTTTTTTTTTTTTTTGGTAAATCAGGGATTTCTTCATGGTTTGGAGACATTGCTGGTGAACTAGTGTGATTTTTTTGGGGAGTGTTAAAGAGTCTTGTTTGGTCATATTACCAGAGTTGTTTTTCTGATTCCTTCTCATTTGGGTAGACTCTGTCAGAGGAAAGGTCTATGGGTGAATGCTGTTGTTCAGATTCTTTTGTTCCATGGAGTGTGTTTTCAATGTAGTACTCTCCCCATTTTTCTGCAGATGTGACTTCCTGTGAGCCAAACTGCAGTGATTTCTGTCTCTTTTCTGAATCTTGCCACCCAGCAAGTCTACTTGGCTCCAGACTGATACTGGGGGTTGTCTGCACAGAGTCCTGTGATGTGAACCATCTATGAGTCTCTCAACCATGGATATCAGTGCCTGCTCTGGTGGAGGTGGCAGGGCAGTGCAATGAACTGCACAAGAGTTCCTAGGTTTAGTGGTTTAATGCTCTATTTTTGTGCTGGTTGGCCTCCTGCTGGGAGGTGGCATTTTCCAGAGAGCATCAGCTGTGGTAGTATGCAAGGGAACCAGCCTGGGGGGGTGGCCTAGAACTCCCAAGATTATATGCCCTTTGTCTTCAGCTACCAGGGTGGGTGGGGAAGGATCATTAGGTGGGGCAGGGCTAGGTACATCAGAGCTCAGACTCTCCTTGGGCTCGTCCTGCTGTGGCCATGTGGGGGATCAGGATGAGGTTCTCAGGTCAATGGAGTTCTGTACCTAGGAGGATTATGGTTGCTTCTGCTGAGTCACACAAGTTGTCAGGGAAGTGGGGGAAAGCTCGCAGTCACAGTTCTCACCCAGCTCCCATGCATACCAAAGAGCTGGCCTCACTCCCACCATGCCCCCTTTAATGGTCCAGAATCTGTTTCCAGGTGGTGGGCAAGCCAGGCTTGAGAACTTGCCCCAGGCTACCCACCTCCCAGCTATAAAAGAAGAGGGTTTGGTTCTTCCACCACCTGTGGAGTCTGCACACCAGATTCACACTCTTCCCTGAGTTTTCACCAGGATGCTTCTTGCCCCATTCACATTGTTAGAAAGTTCAGCTGGAAATTTCCTTCTCTCTGTTGTGTTTCCTCCACCACCCTGCCCTGCTCCTCTGGCCATCTTCCCAGTGGATCCTTGTGGTGCCAGGCAAGAATGGCCTGCTTGGGAACCTAGCAAGCCCCTAGAGCCTTTCTGCTGCTTCCTCTACCTCTGTGTTTTGCTTGGCTCTCTAAATTGACCCAGCACCAGGTAAGGTCAGAAACTGCTGCAAACAGACAGTTTCTCCAGTGGGGTTGTGTGTTTGGAAGAGGAGGTTCCCTCTTTTCTGCTTCCACATTTGGGGCACTCACAATATTTGGGGTGTCCCCCAGGTACTACAGGAACAGTCTACTTTCTGAGCCTCTGTACACTGCTCTGTCTGTCTCAGTCTGAGTGGCAATCTAGTTCTACCTCCCACCTGCCATGATAATCTACACCTTGTATTCATTTTAAAAACTTAAAATCTTGCACATTTAAAAATTCTCCCTTGGCTGAGTGCCGTGGCTCATGCCTGTAATCCCAGCACTTTGGGAGACTGAAGTGGATGGATCACGAGATCAGGAGTTCAAGACCAGCCTGGTCAAGATGGTAAAACTCCTTCTCTACTAAAAATATAAAAATTAGCCGGGCATGGTGGTGGGTGCATGTAATCCCAGCTACTCGAAGGCTGAGGCAGGAGAATTGCTTGAACCTCAGAGGTGGAAGTTGCAGTGAGCCGAGATTGTGCCACTGCACTCCAGCTTGGGTGACAGAGCGAGACTCCATCTCAAAAAAAAAAAAAAAAAAAAAATAGGATTGGCTGCCACGTCAGGGTTCCACACCATGATTGTACCATGGGCAGCTATTGGTGCCTGCGTGCATAGGGTGGGGAACCAGCGGGGAACCAGTGTTGGGAGTTGTTGGAAGTTGGAGGTGGGGGAGCAGTCACTCACAGCGAATGCAGGCAGCGGCCGGGTGCAAAGTTGAGAGCAGTCCCTATTATAAGCCATTCTGTCACCCTCCGGCACCACCAGTACCACGGACTTCACCCTGCCATGGCTGTTTTGTGACATGATGCAGATGCCACTCGACTAGGGAAGGACCCAAGATGGCTGACTAGGAACAGCTCAGGATTGCAGCTCCCAGTGAAAGTGCAGAGGGTGAGTGGATGCCGCATTTCCAAACGGATTTTTATTGCCCACAGACCGGGAGATTCCCAAGTGGAGGAGCCCCAAGGGTCACCAGCATGGCTGTTTTGGCCAGCACAGCTGTTTTGGCCAGGGCAGCTACTTTGCCAGCACCCTGGTGCGGCAGTTCTAAGTACAAAATACACTGGTCCGGGTGCCCTTTTAGCTAGCAATTGGAGACCTGGAAAGGCAGATCACCCATTCATCTGATTTAAAAAGGAACTGAAACAGGGAGCCAGGCCAGGAGATTCCTGGGCAAAAAAAAAAAATGCCACAAATCTCAGCACCTCTGTTTCAGCCAGTGCAATGAGTCACCGCATGGGAAATCACACAGATCCCAATGCTTTTTCAACAGGCAACTTGAACACTGGGGAGAGAGTCAATCGTTCAACTAAAAAAAAAAACAAAAACAAAAAACAGACTCAGAGTCACGGAGTCAGGTGATTAGACTCAACTGGACCCACCCCCATAAAAAGAAAAAAAAAAAAACAGCAATTGAAAATGCTCTGGGTTGAGAGTTTCACAGCAAGAACAGCTGAACCCGGGATGGTCCAGCTTTGTGGGGGAGGGGCGTCCAACATTACTGAGACACTTCATCACTATGGAGGCAGCTTGCCATTGCTGAGGCAGTCCACCATTGCCAGGCAACCTGCCATTGCCAAGACAACCTGCAATTACAGGGAGAGTCCACCATTACGGAGGTGGGCCACCATTGCTGAGGCAGTTCTAACTACACCCATATAAACAGGACTGCAGAGAAGATCACACAGCAGCTGGGCAGAGCCCACAGCAGCTCAGCAAAGCCTCTGCAGGCAGACAGTGACTAGGCTGCCTCCTCACTGGGCAGGGTAGCCATGAAAAAAAAGGCAGCAGCACAACAGAAACTCATAAGTAAAGCCCTAACTCCCTGGGACAGAGCACCTGAGGGAAAAAAAAGGAGTTTATGAGTTCTGCTGCAGCAGACCTAAACGTACCTGCCCAGCAACTCTGAATGAACAACGGACTCACAGCTCAGCACTTAAGCTTCAATAAAGCACAGACCGTCTCCTCAAGCAGCTCCCTGACCCCTGTATATCCAAAGAGTCACCTCATAAATGAGAGAACACACTGACATTTGGCAGGTATCCTCCTGGGACAAAGATGGCAGAAGAAAAAACTTGTAGCAACCCTTACTGTTGTGCAACTGCTGCAGGTGATCCCCAGGCAAGCAGGGCCTGGAGTGGACCTCAGCAGTCCTATAGCAGAGGGGCCGGACTGTTAGAAGGAAAACTAAGAAACAGAAATAACTTCACCATCCACAAACTGGAAGTTCACCCAGAGACACAATCTGAAAGTCAGCAACTACAAAGACAAGTGGATAAATCCACAAAGATGGGAAGAAACCAGCACAAAAAGGATGAAAACACCCAAAACTGGAACACCTCTCCTCCTATAAGGGATCACAACTCCTCATCAGCAAGGGAACAAGGCCGGGTGGAGAATGAGTGTGAAGAAATGACAGAATCAGACTTCAGAAGGTGGGTAATAAGAAACTTCTGTGAGCTAAAAGAACATGTTCTAACTCAATGCAAAGAAACTAAGAACCTTGAAAAAAGATTTGACAAAATGCTAACGAGAATGGACAACACAGAGAGGAATATAAGTGAATTGATGGAGCTGAAAAACACAACACGAGAACTTCCTGAAGCATACACAAGTTTCAACAGCCAAACTGACCAAGCAGAAGAAAGGATATCAGAGGTCGAAGATCAACTCAATGAAGTAAAATGACAAGGCAAGAATAGAGAAAAAAGGGTACAAAGGAATGAACAAAGTCTCCAAGAAATGTAGGACTAAATGAAAAGACCTAATCTACGTTTGATAGGTGTACCTGAATGTGATGAAGAGAATGAATCCAAGCTGGAAAATACTCTTCAGGATATTATTCAGGAAAACTTTTCCAACCTAGCAAGGCAGGCCAATATTCAAGTCCAGGAAATACAGAGAACACCACAAAGATATTCCTCAAGAAGAGCAACCTCAAGGCACATAATCATCAGATTCTCTTTTGCTAAGGGCAGCCAAAGAGAAAGGTCAGGTTACCCACAAAGGGAAGCCCATCAGACTCACAGCAGATCTCTCAGTAGAAACCCTACAAGCCAGAAGAGAGTGGGGACCAATATTCAACAGCCTTAAAGAAAAGAACTTTCAACCCGGAATCACATATCCAGCCAAACTAAGCTTCATAAATGAAGGAAAAATAAAATCCTTGGTGAACAAGCAAGTACTCAGAGATTTCATCACCACCAGGCCTGCTTTACAAGAGCTCCTGAAAGAGGCACTAAACATAGAAAGGAAAAAGCAGTACCAGCCACTCCAAAAACATACCAAATGGTAAAAAGCATCAACACAATGAAGAATCTGCATCAACTAATGGGCAAAAACAGCCAGCTAGCATCAAAATGGCAGGATCAAATTCACACATAACAATATTAACCCTAAATGTGAATGGACTAAATGCCCCAATCAAAAGACACAGGCTGGCAAATTGGATAAAAAGCCAAAACACATCAGTGTGCTGTTTCCAGGAAACCCACCTCACATGCAAGGATACACAAAGGCTCAAAATAAAAGGATGGAGGAAGGTTTACCAAGCAAATGGAGAGCAACAGAAAGCAGGAGTTGCAATTCTTGTCTCTGATAAAATAGACTTTAAAGCAACAAAGATCAAAAGAGACAAAGAAGGACATTACACAATGGTAAAGGGATCAATGCACCAAGAAGAGCTAACAATCATAAATATATATGCACCCAATACAGGAGCACCCAGATACATAAGGCAAGTTCTTAATGACTTACAAAGAGACTTAGACTCCCACACAATAATAGTGGGAGACTTTAACACCCCATTGTCAATATTAGACAGATCAACCAGACAGAAAATTAACAAGGATATCCAGGACTTGAACTCAGACCTGGAACAAGCAAACCTAATAGACATTTAAAGAACTTTCCACGCTAAATCCACACAATAAACATTCCTCTCAGCACTACATTACACCTACTCTAAAATTGACCACATAATTGGCAATAAATCACTCCTCAGCAAAAGCAAAAAATGAAAATAATAACAAACAGTCTCTCAGACCACAGTGCAATCAAGTTAGAACTCAGAATGCAGAAACTAACTCGAAACCACACAGCTTCATGGAAACTGAACAACTTGCTCTTGAATGTTGACTGGATGAACAATGAAATGAAGGCAGAAATAAAGATGTTCTTCAAAACCAACAAGAATGAAGACAAAAAATACCAGAATCTCTGGGACACATTTAAAGCAGTCTCTAGAGGAAAATATAGAGCAGTAAGTGCCCACATGAGAAGCAAGGAGAGATCTAAAATTGACACCATATCATCAAAATGGAAAGAGCTAGAGGAGCAAGATTAAAATATCTCAAAACCTAGCAGAAGACAAGAAATAACTAAGATCAGAGCAGAACTGAAGGAAATAGAGACACAAAAAACCCTTCAAAAAATCAATAAATCCAGGAGCTGGTTTTTTGAAAAGATCAACAAAATAGACAGACCACTAGCCAGATTAATAAAAAAGAAAAGAGAGAGTAACCAAATACATGCAATAAAAAATGATAACGGGAATATCACCACAGAATGCACAGAAATTCAAACCATCATCAGAGATTATTACAAACAACTCTATGCACATAAACTAGTAAACCTGGGAGAAATGGGTAAAGTCCTGGACACTTGCCTCCTCCCAAGCCTAAACCAGGAAGAAGTCAAAACCCTGAATAGATCAATAACAAGGTCTGAAGTTGAGGTAGCAATTAAGAGCCTACCACCCCAAAAAAGCTCAGGTCCAGATGGGTTCACAGCCGAATTCTACCAGACATACAAAGAGGAGCTGGTACTGTTTGTTTTGAAATGATTCCAAATAATCCAAAAAGAGGGAATCCTTCCCAAATCATTTTATGAGACCAACATCATCCTGATACCAAAACATGGCAGAGACTCAACAAGAGAAGAAATCTTCAGGCCAATATCCATGATGAACATAGATGCAAAAATCTTCAATAAAATACTGGCAAGCCGATTGCAACAGTACATGAAAAAGCTAATCCACCATGATCAAGTAGGCTTCATCCCAGGGATGCAAGCCTGTTTCAACATATGCAAGTCTACAAACGTAATTCACCACATAAACAGAACCAAAGACAAAAATCACGTGATTATCTCAATTGATGCAGAGAAGGCCTTTGACAAAATTCAACAGTCCTTTATGCTAAAAACTCTCAATAAACTAGTGATTGATGGAATGTATCTCAAAACAATAAAAGCTATTTATGACAAAGCAACAGCCAATATCATAGTGAATGGGCAAAAACTGGAAGCATTCCCTTTGAAATCTGGCACTAGACAAGGATGCCCTCTCTCACCCCTCCTATTGAATATAGTACTGGAAGTTCTAGCCAGAGTAATCAGGCAAGAAAAAGAAATAAAGGAGACTTAAAGAGAGCCAAATCAAGAATGAACTGCCATCACAATTGCTACAAAGAGAATAAAATACCTAGGAATACAAATAACAAGGAACATAAAGGACCTCTTCAAGGAGAACTACAAGCCATTGCTCAACGAAATAAGAGAAGACACAAACAGATGGAGAAACATTCCATGTTCAAGGTTAGGAAGAATCAACATCGTGAAAATGGCCATACTACCCAAAGTAATTTACAGATTCAATGCTATTCCCATCAAGCTAACCTTCTTCACAGAACTGGAAAAAAAATCACCTTAAACTTCTTATGGAACCAAAAGAGAGCCCACATAGTCAAGTCAATCCTAAGCAAAAAGAACAAAGCAGGAGGCATCACACTATCAGACTTCAAACTATAGTACAAGGCTACAGTAATCAAAACAGCATGGTACTGGTACCAAAACAGAGATATAGACCAATGGAACAGAACAGAGGCCTCAGAGGAAATACAACATACCCACAACCATCTGATCTTCAACAAACCTGACAAAAACAAGCAATGGGGAAAGGATTCCCTGTTTAATCAGCGGTGTTGGGAAAACTGGCTAGCCATGTGCAGAAAGCAGAAACAGGACCCCTTCCTGACACTTTACACCAAAATTAACTCCAGATGGATTAAAGACTTAAACATCAGACCTAACACCATAAAAACCCTAGAAGAAAATCTAGGCAAAACCATTCAGGACATAGGTGTAGGCAAGAACTTCATGACCAAAATGCCAAAAGCAATGGCAACAAAAGCCAAAATAGACAAATGGAACCTAATCAAAGTCCACAGCTTCTGCACGGCAAAAGAATCAGACAGTAGAGTGAATCGGCCACCAACAGAATGGGAAAAAATTTTTGCAGTCTACCCATCTGACAAGTGGCTGATATCCAGAATCTACAATGAACTAAAACAGATCTACAAAAAAAAAACAAGCCCATTCAAAAATGGGCGAAGGATATGAACAGATACTTTACAAAAGAAGACATACAGGAGGCCAATAAACATATGAAAAAATGCTCATCATCACTGGTCATTAGAGAAATGCAAATCAAAACCACATTGAGATACCATCTCACACCAGTTAGAATGGCGATCATTAAAAAATCGGGAAACAACAGATGCTGGAGAGGATGTGGAGAAATAGGAACACTTTTACACTGTTGGTGGGAATGTAAATTAATTCAATCATTGTGGAAGACAGTGTGGTGATTCCTTAAGGACCTAAAAATAGAAATCCCATTTGACCCAGCAATCCCATTACTGGGTATATATCCAAAGGATTATAAATCATTCTACTATAAGGACACATGCACATGAATGTTCATTGCAGCACTGTTTACAACAGCAAAGACTTGGAACCAACCCAAATGCCCAACAATGATAGACTGGATAGGGAAAATGTGGTACATATACACCATGGAATATTATGCAGCCATCAAAAACGATGAGTTCATGTCCTTTGTAGGGACATGGATGAACCTGGAAACCATCATTCTCAGCAAATTGACACAAGAGCAGAAAATCAAACACTGCATATTCTCACTCATAGGCGGGTGCTGAACAATAAGAACACATGGACACAGGGAGGGGAGCACTATACACTGGGGTCCATTGGGGGGAAATGGAGGAGGGACCGGGGGGGTGGGAAGAGATAGCATGGGGAGCAATGACAGATACAGGCAAGGGGATGGAAGGCAGAAAACCACACTGCCATGTGTGTACCTATGCAACAATCTTGCATGTTCTTCACATGTACCCCAAAACCTAAAATACAATACAAAAATAATTTAAAAAAAAGAAATAAAGGGTATTCAAATAGGAAAGGAGGAAGTCAAATTGTCTCTATTTGCAGACAACATGATTGTATATCTAGAAGACCCCATCATCTCAGCCCCAAATCTCCTGAAACTGATAAACAACTTCAGCAAAGTCTCAGGATACAAAATCAACGTGCAAAAATCACAAGCATTCCTATACACCAGTAATAGACTTAAAGAGAGCCAAATCAAGAACGAATTGCCATTCACATTTGCTACAAAGAGAATAAAATACCTAGGAATACAACTAACAAGGAACGTAAAGGACCTCTTCAAGGAGAACTACAAGCCATTGCTCAATGAAATAAGAGAGGACACAAACAGATGGAGAAACATTCCATGTTCATGGTTAGGAAGAATCAACATCGTGAAAATGGCCATACTGCCCAAAGTAATTTACAGATTCAACGCTATTCCCATCAAGCTACCAATGACCTTCTTCACAGAACTGGAAAAAAACACCTTAAACTTCATATGGAACCAAAAGAGAGCCCGCATAGCCAAGTCAATTCCAAGCAAAAAGAACAAAGCAGGAGGCATCACACTACCGGACTTCAAACTATACTACAAGGCTACAGTAATCAAAACAGCATGGTACTGGTACCAAAACAGAGATATAGACCAATGGAACAGAACAGAGGCCTCAGAGGAAATACAACATACCCACAACCATCTGATCCTCGACAAACCTGACAAAAACAAGCAATGGGGAAAGGATTCCCTGTTTAATAAATGGTGTTGGGAAAACTGGCTAGCCATGTGCGGAAAGCAGAAACAGGACCCTTTCCTGACACCTTACACCAAAATTAACTCCAGATGGATTAAAGACTTAAACATCAGACCTAACACCGTAAAAACCCTAGAAGAAAATCTAGGCAAAACCATTCAGGACATAGGCGTAGGCAAGGATTTCATGACCAAAATGCCAAAAGCAATGGCAACAAAAGCCAAAATAGACAAATGGAACCTAATCAAAGTCCACAGCTTCTGCATGGCAAAAGAAACAGTCAGTAGAGTGAATCGGCAACCAACAGAATGGGAAAAAATTTTTGCAGTCTACCCATCTGACAAGGGGCTGATATCCAGAATTTACAAAGAACTAAAACAGATCTACAAGAAAAAAAACAAGCCCATTCAAAAATGGGCGAAGGATATGAACAGATACTTTACAAAGAAGACATACAGGAGGCCAACAAACATATGAAAAAATGCTCATCATCACTGGTCATCAGAGAAATGCAAATCAAAACCACATTGAGATACCATCTCACACCAGTTAGAATGGCGATCATTAAAGAATCTGGAAACAACAGATGCTGGAGAGGATGTGGAGAAATAGGAACACTTTTACACTGTTGGTGGGAATGTAAATTAATTCAGCCATTGTGGAAGACAGTGTGGCAATTCCTCAAGGACCTAAAAATAGAAATCCCATTTGATCCAACAATCCCATTACTGGGTATATATCCAAAGGATTATAAATCATTCTACTACAAGGACACGTGCACACGAATGTTCATTGCAGCACTGTTTACAATAGCAAAGACCTGGAACCAACCCAAATGCCCAACAATGATAGACTGGATAGGGAAAATGTGGTACATATACACCATGGAATATTACGCAGCCATCAAAAACGATGAGTTCACGTCCTTTGTAGGGACATGGATGAACCTGGAAACCATCATTCTCAGCAAACTGACACAAGGGCAGAAAATCAAACACCGTATAGTCTCACTCATAGGCGGGTGTTGAACAATGAGAATACATGGACTCAGGGAGGGGAGCACTACACACTGGGGTCCGTTGGGGGGAAATGGGGGAGGGACGAGGGTGTGGAGGTGGGAAGAGATAGCATGGGGAGAAATGACAGATACAGGTGAGGGGATGGAAGGCAGCAAAGCACACTGCCATGTGTGTACCTATGCAACAATCTTGCATGTTCTTCACATGTACCCCAAAACCTAAAATGCAATAAAAAAAGGAAAAAAAAGAAAAAAAAGTTTAGAAAGACAAAAAAAATAATAATAATTAGACTTCTTTTTTTATTGCATTTTAGGTTTAGGGATACATGTGAAGAACATATAATTAGACCTCTTGAATGTAAAACTATTGAAGAAACAATTTATGTGCAAGGTATATAAGGAAAGTAAAATATACTTTTGGTAAAAGGATTATAAGGAGGTATTAGAATATGGATTTCTACCGACATAAAAAAAGTAAAAAAAAATTGTTTTAAAGGTTTAAACAAGTTTTAAAATGTTAACTATACAGGAAATTCTGTGTGTAAACATATTGGCCACTGCCAAAAGGGTGTCATCAAGTGTTTTTTCTGTGAACTGGACATTAAAATAAAAGCACAACTTTTTTTTTTTTTTTTTTTTTTTAATAAAGCACTTACCTGCTGTTTAACAAAATTATACAGGGTCAAAAAGAGTCTATAAAAATCTTTCCTTGTGGTCAGACATTAAACTTGGGTAAATTTCAACAAGGTTTTATTAAAATTGAGTTTAACATTAATATCACACTAAAATAAAGGTAAAGTTTAGCTTATCTTGTATAAAATCATACAGGAAGCACTGTCAAATATAAAATAGTGTCTGGCTTTCTTTGGTCTAAAAACTAATAAAAAAAATAGCTGATAAAGAGAATTCAGAAGAAAAATGGATATTGGCAGATCAGTGAGAAATGTTATCGAAACCCCTTATGAGGAGAATCTGGTTCCAGCAGCATCAGGAAACCCTCTAGGGGCCCCAAGCCATGTGTAACACAGCCTTCAGATTTTATTGGTGCATAGAAATTTATATCCTGGACAAACAGGTTACAGACAGCCTGGCCAACATGGTGAAACCCCGTCTCTACTAAAAAATACAAAAATTAGCTGAGTGTGGTGGCACGTGGTTCCAGTCCCAGCTATTTGGGAGGCTGAGGCAGGAGAATCACTTGAACCTGGGAGACAGAAGCTGCAGTGAGCCAAGATCACACCATGCACTCCAGCTTGGGGACAGAACAAGACTCCATCTCAGAAAAAAGAAAAAAACAACTAATAAACTAAAAAAAATTGCCCCTCGGCGTAAGGAATCCAGGCTTAAGGCCATTCCAAAATATCCAAATTAATTACAGAAAGGTGCCTCCAATTGGTTGTCTAAAGTATTTATTGATTCAGATACTAGAACTAATTTTACTGCACATGTCATTGGAAAATTAACCCAAGTACTGGATATAATACGGAAATATCATACCTCCTGTCACCTACCTTCATTAGGGAAAGTAGGAAGGCCTATTACCCTGTTAACAGTCTGAAGTGCTCCCCAAAAAGACATTCTACTACTGATCTCCCTACATTTGAGACAAAAAAATCAGTTTCTCAAAAACTATATACTTGATTTATTTTCCACTTTCCCTTCTCTCAGAACTAAAGGTCTTTTAGTGCAGGTGCCACTGCCGGAGTTTCTGGCACACCAGCGTTAGCCTGGGGACCACGTCCTTGTCAAAAGTTGGAGAGAAGGCAAAGCTCAAACCAGCCTAGGAAGGACATTACCTGTTGTTCCTAACTACTGAGACTATAGTCCAAACAGCAGAAAAAGGATGGAGTCATCACATCCAAGTCAAAAAGGTATCGCCCCACTCCAGAGTCATGAAGCATAGTCCCAGGGGAAAACCCTACCAAACTAAAACTAAAAAAATTTTAACTCTCTTTTATCCATTCTATTACTCTTTCTTCTCTCCTCGATCTATTGCTGACCATCTAGTTATTAATGTAACAAAGTCAATTTCACCTCAAGGTGTTACATTTGATTCTTGCCTTCTTATACCCTGTGGGAACTTGCCAAGTCAAAGACAGCTCTCCACTTCAAAACAAAACAAAACAAAACAAAACAAAAAAAAAACACCTTTGTTCTCCTTGGCTCTCCTCAGACTGAATATTAGTGAATTGGGACCATTTAGTCTGGGAAGTTTTCGATGAAGACCCCAATATCAACTGGGAGTCTTCCTCCTTTATACAGAGCTTTTATGCTGTAGTTGGTCCAACATCCTGTTGACCACTAAAGAGCAAGGATGGACCACCAAAACTAGTACTTGCAGTTTCTTAAAACTATATATTAATTTTACTAAAAGAATTACCCCTCCCCATTGTCAGACAGATTACAATCTCTGCTCCCCAGAGTTCTTCCCGTTCATTAAGCCGTTTCTATGGTATTGGAGCAGAAGACCCACAGGACAACCCCATAGGATCTTTTGAAATGCACTTCATTGCTTCCTCACCTCCTGCACCCCCTTCTCCCTCTCCTAAATTCTCCACTAACCAAACCTTCTCTTCCTATCTGCACAATGATAAAAGCAACGTAGTTGTAGAGGTTAAAGATTTAAAGCAAACTGTAACAATTAAAACAGGGTATCAGGATGAAAATGCTTCGTTGGAATGAATTAGATATTTTTTGTATGTTAAACAAAATCAGCTGTTACACTTGTGCGACAAGCAGGCTAGAGACCCAGATTATCCCCTTTCCACTTGGGTGGTTCTCTCACGGGCAGAGCATGAGCTGTATGGTAGCTCTCTTCCCGAACCCCACATCCTGGGGTGTTGAGTCATGAGAGACTCTTTCACTGCTGTTGCCTAAGGTTAAAAGCCCTGTGGGTCAGCCCTCGAGGGCCATCTGGCCTCCAGTCCCTGATGTTAACTTCACCTTGTGCCTTTCAGCGCAGGTGGACAAGTTGGCATTCCTTGAAGACTTAAAGTGTGCAGTGAAACCAAGACCTTTCAAGAGCTTACTAATCAGTCTGCCCTTGTTTATCCCCAAGCAGATGGGTGATGATATTGCAGGGGACTATTACTGGGTACTGTGCCAAGTAATTAGAGCAACACTTGTGCTGTAGTCTAATTAGCCATCGCTTTCACCCTAGCATTCCATCAACAAGCAGAAAGAAAGAAAGAAAAGAAAGAAAGAAAGAAAGAGAAAGAGAAAGAGAGGTTGGGAGGGAGGGAGGGAGGAAGGAAGGAAGGAAGGAAGAAAGAAAAAAGAAAGAAAGAGAGAAAGAAAGAAAGAGAGAGAAAGAGGGGTTGGGAGGGAGGGAGGAAGGAAGAAAGGAAGAAAGAAAAAAGAAAGAAAGAGAAAGAAAGAAAGAGAGAAAGAGGGGTTGGGAGGGAGGGAGGAAGGAAGGAAGGAAGAAAGAAAGAAAGAAAGAAAGAAAGAAAGATCTTAAAAAAAAAAAAAAGAAATATCTTTAACCCCCATGTTTATATAAGCACTATTGGAGTTATCCAATAAATTTAAGGCCCGGGATCAAATAGCTACAGGATTTAAGTCAATATTGTTGGAGGTGACAATAAAAATGTAAATTAAATAAATTACATCTATTATGATTAGCAGCAGTTTATTAATTACACCAGGGATACTGTCAAAGGGATAGCACAACAACTAAGCCAAGACATGTTAAGAAAGTTTTAAGAGAAAATTTTAAAAACTGTAAAAATTCAAGATGGGGGATTGATAGACATAGTGAACTCCAAGTTTCTCTTCAAAGAATCAGTATGTCAGTATGTTCAGGTCTTCGTCCTCTATTTTAAAGCTTAAATTCCTTGTAGTTTCAGTAAACAGCCTTTTCCACCAGTTCTAGTCAGTAGTTTACATCTGTTCCCCTGGTCCCCTGCTCTGTCCTGACTCATCCCAGTCACTTGCCCAAGTCATCAGCTCCGGTCACCTGCTTTGACCTAGGTCACTCCTGATTACCTGCTCTAAACTGCCCATAACCACCTTTCCCACCAAACTACCCACCACGCCACTCTGGCTTATACTCTTGCTCTCTTTAAAATAGCCAATTGGGATTAGTCTAGACTGTGTGGTCTAACCCTACACAATAGGGAAACAACACAGCAGTAGGAAAGATCTCCGTTAGGAATGAGTACTCCTTTCCCTCCTTTGTCCAGGTGTACACTCTCCATTGTTCCATCTGTGAGCCGCACCCTTTTATGGAAGCAAATTTTCTTGCTAAGGAAATTTATATTTGAGTGCTACTTCTTTTGTGACACCAAAAATTTTGCATATAAGAATAGTCTAGCAACAAAATTTGGCATAGAAATCTTCTTGGGCTTAAAATACCACTCACAACGGCTTTGCTGAGTAGCAAAAGGAAACTTTTTATCTCACATTTGAAACATAATTTTGAAGAATTACTAAAATTAATGCTTTTAAATTACTTATTCCAGTGTTCAGAATTTTACAATTATAAAGACTAGCATACTTTAAGTGATAAGATAGTACACTTATTCTCCAGTGTCTAGCATGAGGAATCTCACTGTACTTTGCTAGGAAGAAATCTACAGATGAATTCTAATCAAAGGCAACCTCAATTTTATAAATACTTCCTTTGAAATATCAGACAATAGGCCTTCATGCTTCAGTTCTTTGAGTAGTGACTACTTTTTTTCTGGGGCCTATCAGCTTCTATTTTCTGTTTAACTTGGGGAAATAAATAAAATGTTCTTGCTATGGAAAAAGCTAAAATCATACTACATCGTTCCGTCTTTGAATTCCTCCACTGTCTCAAAATGGATATGGGATATGGGAAAAAACATATATTTTTTTCCTTTGATCTTTTATTAGGTTCTATAGCACTCTATGTCTTTTTCTTATTTTTCTTTAGTAGTTTCACTTTTTTATCTTTAGTCCTGAGCCCCATTATCTTCTCTACATTTATTTGAGCTACGTTGTATATAATACTTTAAACACGGGCTTGAGAATTACTCTCTGAATTCTGAATTCTTAAATCCTGTCCAACTTATATTTTGCCACAGGTAAAAAGGAGATATTACAGTCTACTTACTCTCTTTTTTACTCTGCCCTTCCAAAGGATGGCCAGGATCCTCTTGAATAGATCATATGCCTTTGCTTTGAAGTTAGTATGCATATCTTATCTGATTATACTTCCCTGACAAATACATCAAGGGGCATTTTCAAGATCGTATTTGTCCTACATGATAAGGCATGTTATGCATAGTCCAGGCACCCTGATGATACTAAGAATGATAATAAATTTCATGGAAATTTTCTAGTCTCAGAAAACCATCATTTGCTTTTGAATAAAAACTCTCCCTAAGGTTTTCTTGGTATATTTATCAAAGACAAAAATACTTTAGGTAAACAGAACCTGACATCCTCTGCCCCCAGCTTTGGGCAGCAGCAAATCTATGCCTAACTAATAGGGGGAGTTGACAGAATATCTTTTAAAAGGGGACATATGTCTTTCAGAAATTACTTTCTGAAGAATTATTTCTCCCCCATGTGGTGAGAAGTTTAACTTTATTTCTAATTCCTACATTCCCTATTACAGAGGATAATATAAAAGTTAATGACTTAGTGTTCTTATTTTTTCTTATTAAAAATTCATATTTTAAAAAGAAAGGTGTATTATTTCTCAATTTAGAATACATTCAAAACCAAATAGACTACCATATTCCCCCATGGCCGTTCCACTCTAAAAGTTTTAATTTTCTTATTTATCCATTTAACAAACATTTATTGAACACTTAGTCCATTTCAGGTAGTTTTTTAGGCTCTGTAGAGGATACACAGGCCAATAATATACAGTTCCTCTACAAATACATTTATGACTACTGTTAATACCACATGATTGAATACTGGAGTTAGGACTGGAAAAAGTGTTTGGGAGAATACAGGAGGGAACAATGAATTATGTCTGCAGTGGTTGGAAATATACCATATATTTTCACAAAAAAACCCACAAAATAGAAAAATTCAGACTTGTCTTTCTAGAAAATTTTTCACAGGGATAAAAATTCTCCCACAGAATTCCATAGGAAGAAAATGTGCATCAAGGTATTTGATAAATTTCATGTATATTGCTTTATTTTTTAAAAAAACTCCGCTGACCTGTTGAGCACAGAAAATTAAAAAAAAAATGAGAGTGAATGATCATCAGCAGATGTAGTTTTCCCATACGTCACCAGATAATAAAGCCATGAGAAATAAATGCCGCTAAGACAGTTCAACCATTAGGAAATGTGTGGTGATCATTATAAAAATAACACTGTAGTTGAGCTAGACTTCTTCATAGTTTCTGCTTTAGAGATAAATAACATCCCCTTCTAAGAATTCACATACATATCCAAATAACTATAATAAAATCAGGCTGCATGAAGTGTGGGAAATGGCGTGTCACTGCTAATCCTAGGGGAGTTCTTTTGGTGTGATGAAAGTATTCTAGAATTAAATTGTAATTGTTGTTGTACCACTGTGTGTATACTAAATATCATAAAATTGACAACTTTAAATGGATGAATTGTATAGTATGTAAATTATGTCTCAGTAAAAAAATTAGGCTGTAATAAGCATGGTGTTTGTCTTATGCATGAAGCATTGTGGCCATTTATGTAAAGAGATTAATTCTGGCTGAGGGTATATGAGACTTCTTGAGGGAGGTAAAATTTGAGGGGGGACCTGAAAGACAAAAACTCTGGTAGACAAATACTAGGAATAAAGTTGGGAAGAAAGGACATTCCAGGAAAGAAAATGGCATGATGAAAGGCATTGATATAGGAAAATTAATGGCAGTGTTATATAAAGTGTGGTCCATGGACTGATGCTTGTCTGCAAAACATTTGTTATTGGTTGTTGATGACATAAATATAAAAACTGAGAGTAGTCCTTTAGAAAATAAAATTCCAAAGATCCAAGAGAGATATATTACTCAAAGTAATAGAGTCCAGACCTAACTTCTCTAGCTTTATGACCTGGCACAAATATATTTATTCTTCTTGGTCTCCATTCCTAAGCTGTTAACGTAACAGAACCAAACTGGATTAATTCAGTACTATTCAGCCCTAAGATTCTATAGTTCAGAAGCATTAATACAGATATTTTGCCAGAAAGAAGTATTTTTTAATTTCTTCTAAAAAACAAAACAAAAACATAAACAGGATACATGTGCAGAACACACAGGTTTGTTACATAGCTATATGTGTGCCATGGTGGTTTGCTGCACCTACTGATACATCTTTTAAGTTGTCTCTCCTAACCTCACAGCCCCCAGCAGGCCCTGGTGTGTGTTGTTTCCTTCTCCGTGTCCACGTGTTCTCATTGTTCAACTCCCACTTATGAGTGAGAACACAAAATGTTTGCTTTTCTGTTCCTTTGTTAGTTTGCTGAGGGTGAAAAAATTTTTATGTTTGGAACCCCAATCACAAAAACTGGTTTCCCAATCAATAAACCAAGCTAAGTAGAATTTCAGTAATAAACTGTGGTAATAGTCCCCACTCGACTCAGAGTAATATTCATGTGTTTTAAAAAAAGTTAATTTTTCTGTGATATTCCAAGAATTATAATAATGTTTGCAGAAATAAAACAATCATACTTACACATGTTAAGCTGTCAGAAGCTGGACATATTATTTTGCTTCAAATATTTTGGAAATTCTTTGGCAAAGATTTGTTCATTCATAATGCGAAAGTGCTCACCATTCTAGACATGAAGGAAGACCAAACAATGATCTTGAAATGTTGCAATGAAGTTTCAACAAAGCAACAATTCAACAACAACGCATCAGAAACCATAAACTTCAAAGACTTGTGCAAATGTATAGCCAAAAACTGTTAACAAAATACTCTTCTAGAGAGATAGAATTCACCACAGAGAAAAGCCATTAAAAAATGTAATGGATTTTATCACAAAAATAAAAACCTATGTACATGAATACCATAAATTTAAAAATAAAATGTAAACAAAGTTAAAAGTCAAAAAACAAAATGGGGAAATATTTTCAACACACATAACAAAGAACTACTATTATTAGCACAAAACAAGCTCTTATAAATTACTGAAAAACAAAAAAATCCATTACAAAGAAAAATAGACAAAGACATAGAGAGGCAATTCAAATAATTAGCCAATTAAGGTTTGGAAAAACACGGTCAAAATGCAAATTAAAACAACAATGACCTATAATTGTTTGCATAGCAAATTGGCAAAGATTTAAAAAATGTTATTCTTTAGTGTTGGCAAATTGGTGAGAGTTCAAATAAACAGACAACCACACCCTAGTTGTGGGAATTTAACATCTCTAACAATATTTATATAAAACTTTAAGATATTCAATTTTTGGCTTAGAATCCTCATTTCTGAGGAGAATTCAAGGTGGCCAAATAGGGACAGCTCTGGATTGCAGTTCCCAGTGAAAACACGGAGGGTGAGTGATCATCGCAGTTCCAAACTAATTTTTACTGCCCACAGACCAGGAGATTCCCGGGAGGAAAACACCAGGAGTCTCCACTGTGGCTGTTTCAGCTGGCACAGTGGATCTCCACACAAAAACTCACACAACCGTTTCACTGGCAACTGGAACACCTGAGACACAGAGTTGCCTGTTCAACTGAAAAAAAAGGGGGCTGAAACAGGGAGCCAGGTGATCTGGCTTGGCTGGTCCAACCCCCACAAAGATGAACAATCTGAAATGCTCAGGATTGAGAGTTTCACAGCAAGCACAGCTAGACACAGGACAGTCCAGATCTGTTGGGGGAAGGGTGTCAGCCATTATCGAGGCAGTCCAACACTACTGAGGCAGTCTGTGATTACTGAGGCAATCTGCCATTAACAAGGCAGTCTGCCATTAGAGAGACAATTCACCATTACTGAGGTAGACTACCGTTAACGAGGCAGTTATAACTATACCCCTATAAATAAAACTGCAAAGAAGTTCACACAGCAGCTGGGCAGAGCTGACGGAAGTTCAGCAATGTCTCTGCCACCAGACTGTGACTAGACTACCTCCTTGCTGGGCAGGGCACCTCTGAAAAAAGGCAGCAGCGTGAAAGGAACTTATAAATAGGGCCCCACCATCCTGGGACAGAGCACCTGGGGAAAAAGAGGCAGTTATGAGTTCCACTGCAGCAGACTTAAATGTATCTGCCCAGAAGCTCTGAACAGAACAACAGACATGACAGCTCAGCATGGGAGCTCCTATAGGAGAGAGACTGACTCCTCAAGCAGCTCCCCAACCCCCATATAACCAAAGAGACAAAACAAAACGAGAACTTAACAAAACATATACAAGCTTCATTAGTTGCATTGACCAAGCAGAAAAAAAGGATATCAGAGACTGAAGACCAACTCAATGAAATAAATTGAGAAGGCAAGATTAGAGAAAAAAAGGAAAAAGCAATGAACAAAGCCTCCAAGAAATATGGGATTATGTGAAAAGACCTAAGCTATGTTTGATAAGTGTACCTGAATGTGACAGAGAGAATGAATCCAAGCTGGAAAACACTCTTCAGGATATTATCCAGGAGAACTTCCCCACCTAAAAGGGCAGGCAAACATTCAAGTCCAGGAAATACAGAGAACACCACAAAGATATTCTTCAAGAAGAACAACCCCAAGGCACATAATTGTCAGATTCATCAGGGTTGAAATGAAGGAAAAAATGCTAAGGGTAGCCAGAGAGAAAGGTGGGGTTACACATGAAGGGAAGCCCATCAGACTCACAGCAGATCTCTCAGCAGAACCCATACAAGCCAGAAGAGAGTGGGGGCCAATATTCAACATCCTTAAAGAGAAGAAATTCCAATATAGAATTTCATATCCAGCCAAACTAAGCTTCATAAGTGAAGGAGAAATAAAGTCCTTTATGAATAAGCAATTGCTAAGAGATGTCATCACCAACACACCTGCTTTACAAGAGCTCCTGAAAGAAGCATGAAACAAGGAAGGGAACAACCAGTACCAGCACTTCAAAAACATACCAAATGGTAAAGAGCATTGACACAATGAAGAAACTACATCAATGAATGGGCAAAACAATCATCTAGCATCAAAATGGCAGGATCAACTTCACACATAACAATATTAACCTTAAATGTAAATGGGCTAAATGCCACAATCAAAAGACACAGACTGGCAAATTGAATAAAAAGTCAAAACTCATCAGTGTACTGTATCCAGGAAACCCATCTCACATGCAAGAATACATATAGGTTCAAAATAAAGGTATGGAGGAAATTCTACTAAGGAAATGGAGAGCAAAAAAATACCAGCAGGAGTTGCAATCCTACTCTCTGATAAAACAGACTTTAAACCAACAAAAATAGGAAGAAACAAAGAAGGGCATTACAGAATGGTAAAAGGATCAATGCAACAAGAAGAGCTAACAACCCTAAATATATACATGCCCAATACAGGAGAACCCACATACATATAGCAAGTTCTTAATGACCTACAAAGAGACTTAGACTCCCACACAATATTAGTGGGAGACTTTAACACTCCACTGTCAATACTAGAGAGATCAACGAGACATAAAATTAACAAGGATATCTAGGACTGGAACTCAGATCTGGACCAAGCAAACCTAATAGACATTTACAGAACTCTCCACCCCAAATCCACAGAATATACATTCTTCTCAGCATACATCACACATACTCTAAAATTGACCACATAATTGAAAGCAAATCACTCCTCAGCAAACGCAAAAGAATGGAAATTATAACTAAAACACTCTCTCAGACCACAGTGCAATCAAATTACAACTCGGAATTCAGAAATTAACTCAGAACCACACAACTTCATGGAAACTGAACAAGTGGCTCTTGAATGTTGACTGGATAAACAATGAAATTAAGGTAGAAATAAAGATATTCTTTGAAGCCAATGAAAAGGAAGACAAAACATACCAGAATCTCCAGTGTCTAGAGGAAAATTTATAGCAATAAATGCCCACATGAGAAGTAAGGAAAGATCTAAAATTGACACTGTATCATCAAAATTGAAATAGCTAGAGGAGCAAGATCAAAAATACTCAAAACCTAGCAGAAGACAAGAAATAACTAAGATCAGAGCAGAACTGAAGGAGATAAAGACACAAAAAACCCTTCAAAAATCAATAAATCCAGGAGCTGGTTTTTCAAAAAGATCAACAAAATACACAGACCACTAGCCAGATTAATAAGAAAGAAAAAAGAGAATAATCAAATCGATGCAATAAAAAATGATAAAGGGGATATCACCACAGATTCCACAGAAATACAAACCATTATCAGAGATTACTACAAACAACTCTGTACATAAACTGGTGAATCTGGAAGAAATTGATAAATTCCTGGACACTTACAACCTGCCAAGCCTAAACCAAGAAGAAGTCAAAACCCTGAATATACCAATAACAAAGGATGAAGTTGAGGCAGCAATTAATAGCTTACCAAACAAAAAAAGCCCAGATCCAGATGAATTCACAGCCGAACTCCAGCAGGCATACAAAGATGAGCTAGTACCATTCCTTCTGAAACTATTCCAAACAATCCAAAAAGAGGAAATCCTCCCTAAATCATTTTATGATACCAACATCATCCTGATATCAAAACCCAACAGAGACTCAACAAGAGAAGAAAACTTCAGGCCAATATCCATGATGAACATAGATGCAAAACTCTTCAAAAAAATACTGGCAAACCAATTGCAAAAGCCCATCAAAATGCTTATCCATCATGATCAAGTAGGCTTCATCTCAATGATGCAAGTCTGGCTCAACATACGCAAGTCTATAAACGTATTTCACAACATAAACAGAATCAAAGACAAAAACCACACGACTATCTCCATAGATGCAGACAAGACCTTTGACAAAATTAAACAGCTTTTTATGCTAAAAATCCTCAATAAACTAGGTAACGATGGAACATATCTCAATATAATAAAGCTATTTACGACAAACCCACAGCCAATATCATACTGAATGGGCAAAAACTGGAAGCATTTCCTTTGAAATCTGGCATTAGACAAGGATGCCCTCTCTCACCACTCCTATGCAATATAGTATTGAAAGTTCTAGTCAGAGCAATCAGGCAAGAAACAGAAAGGAAATGTATTCAATTAGAAAAGGAGTAAGTCAAATTGTCTTTATTTGCAGATGACATGTTGGTATATTTAGAAGACCCTATCGTTTCAGCCCAAAATCTCCTTAAATTGATAAACAACTTCAGCAAAGTCTCAGCATACAAAATCAATGTACAAAAATCACAAGCATTTCTGTATACCAATAACAGACTTAAAGAGAGTAAAATCAAGAAAAAAACTGCCATTCGCAATTGCTACATAAGAGAATAAAATACCTCAGAATACAACTAACAAAGAATTTAAAGGACCTCTTCAAGGAGAACTACAAACCACTGCTCAGTAAAATAAGAGAGGATATAAACAGATGGAGAAGCATTACATGTTTATGGTGAGAAAGAATCAATATCGTGAAAACGCAATACTGCCCGAAGTAATTTACAGATTCAACGCTATCTCCATCAAGCAACCAATGACCTTCTTCACAGAACTGGAAAAAAAAAAACAACACCTTAAACTTCATATGGAACCAAAAGAGAGCCCCCCAACAGCCAAGTCAATTCTAAGCAAAAAGGACAAAGCTGGAGGCATCACACTACCTGACTTCAAACTACTACAAGGCTACAGTAATCAAAACAGCATGGTACTGCTACCAAAATAGAGTTATAGACCAATGGAACAGAACAGAGGCCTCAGAGGCAACACCACACATCTACAACCATCTGATCTTTGACAAACCTCACAAAAACAAGCAATGTGGAAAGGATTCCCTGTTTAATAAATGGTGTTGGAAAACTGGCTAGCAGTGTGTAGAAAGCAGAAACTGGACCCCTTCCTGACATCTTACACTAAAATTAACTCCAGATGGATTAAAGACTTAAACATAAGACCTAACACTGTAAAAACCTTAGAAGAAAACCTAGGCAAAACCATTCAGGACATAGGCATAAGCAAGGACTTCATGACTAAAACACCAAAAGCATTGGCAACAAAAGTCAAAATAAACAAATGGGACCTAATTATACTCCAGAGTTTCTGCACAGCAATAGATACAATCATTAGAGTGAACCAGCAACCATCAGAATGGAAAAATTTTTTTTGCAATCTACCCATCTGACAAAGAACTTATATCCAAAATCTACAAAGAGCTAAAACAGATTTATAAGAGAAAATCAAACAAACCCATTCAAAAGTGGGCAAAGGATATGAACAGACACTTTTGAAAGGAAGACATATATGAGGCCAACAAACATATGAAAAAATTCTCATCATCACTGGTCATTAGAGGAATGCAAATAAAAACTACATTGAGATACCATCTTACGCCAGTTAAAATGATGATCATTAAAAAGTCTGGAGGCAACAGATGCTGGAGAGAATGTGGAGAAAAAGGAACATTTTTACACTGTTGGTAGGAGTGTAAATCAGTTCAACCATTGTGGAAGACAGTGTGGCAATTCCTCAAGGACCTAGAAATTGAAATTCCATTTGATCCAGCAATTCCAGTACTGGGCATATATCCAAAGAATTATAAATTGTTCTATTATAAGGACACATGCACATGTATGTTCATTGTGGTAGTGTTTACAATAGAAAAGACTTGGAACCAAGCCAAATGCCCATTGATTATAGACTGGACAGGGCAAATATGGCACATATACACCATGGAATACTCTGCAGTCATAAAAAAGTCAATGAGTTCATGTCCTTTGTAGGGACATGGATGAACCTGGAAACCATCATTCTCAGCAAACTTACACAGGAACAGAGAATCAAGCACTGCATGTTCTCACTCATAGGTGGATGCTGAACAATGAGAACACATGGACACAGGGAGGGGAGCATCACATACTTAGGTCTGGGGAGGTTGAGGACTAGGGGAGGGACAGTGGGGGGTAGGGAGTTGGGGAGAGATAACATGGGGAGAAATGCCAGATATAGGTGATGGGGATGCCACATTGCCATGTATGTATCTATGCAAAAATCCTGCATGTTCTTTACATGTACCCCATAACCTAAAATAAAATATGCATATATGTATAAAAACCTCATTTCTAGTATACATATTGACTAATTATGGATATATGTCAAGATTCAGGTATAAGCAATGACTTAAATATTTGTATATAATATTAAAAACTGGAAACAGTTGAAATACTATAAAATAGTTGCATGAAAAATTAAGCTATATAAGAATGCTTAATGAATGGAAATATTCATTCTATATTTAAGTGAAAAAGAAAATTTCCAGGTGGTATAAGATAAAATAAATTATTTTATGGATAATAAAAATACCTACATTCAAAAAAGAATATGCCACAAGAAGGAGTTCTTTTCCTTTGAGTAGATACTTAGTAGTAATATTGCTAGTACGAATGGTAGTTCTACTTTTAGCTTTAAAAGGAATCTCTGTACTGTTTTCTATAGTGGTTGTACAAACTTACATTACCATCAGCTGTGTAATAATATTTTATTTTCACCACATCCACACCAACAGTGTTTGTCCCTAGATGATAATGTAAACTTTAGTGGTTTTTGCTTATTTTGATTTTCTAAATTTTCTACAAACAAATATATAATACTCTGACAAAAACTTATTTTAAAAGTAGGCAAAGGTAATGATATACATACATATGGTACATATTGATCATGCTCTTAAATTATATATTTGATATGTTTAATGAAATTATAATGAAATAACATGATAAATATTATGTTGTATAAATGTTATTGTCTATTGGGTTAAAATTTTAAAAAACAAAACAGCTGATCTGTCATTTCTCCATATTACTTAACAGGACAGTTAGTTACGTCTTTACAGGTCAAATGGAATCATCATAATTCCAAAAGAAATCAAGGAATTTTTAAATTTCATTAGTTTTTGGAGTACAGGTGGTTTCTTGTTATGTGGATGAGTTCTTTAGTGGTGAATTCTGAAATTTTAGCATACCCATCATCTGAGCAGCATACACTTTACCATTCAGTCTTTTATCCCACATCCCCTTTTCAAACTCCACTCCATGAGTCTTCAAAGTCCAGTATATCATGCTGTATGTCTTTGCACCCTCATAGCTTAGCTCCCTCTTGTAAGTGAGAGCATACAGTATTTGGTTTTCCATTCCTGAGTTACTTCTCTTAGAATAATGGCCTTCAGCTCCATCCAAGTTGCTTCAAAAGATATTACTCCATTTCTTTTTTTTTGCTAAATACTATTTCATGGTGTATTTATACTACATTTTTAAAATCCACTCATTAGTTGATGGGCGCTTTGGTTGGTTCTATATCTTTGCCATTGCTGCTATAAACATACGTGTGCATGTGCCTTTTTCGTGGGTCATTACTTCTTTTCCTTTGGGTAGATACTTAGTAGTAATATTGCTGGTACAAATTGTAGTTCTACTTTTAGCTTTAAAAGAAATCCCTGTACTGGTTTTTTTTTTTTTTTTTTAGGTTTTGGTGTACATGTGAAGAACATGCAAGATTGTTGCATAGGTACACACGTGGCAGTGTGATTTGCTGCCTTCTTCCCCATCACCTCTATCTGGCATTTCTCCCCATGCTATCTCTCCCCAACTTCCCAACCCCCACTGTCCCTCCCCTATTTCCCCCCAACAGACCCCAGTGTGTAATGCTCCCCTCCCTGTGTCCATGTGTTCTCATTGTTCAACACCTGCCTATGAGAGAGAACATGCAGTGTTTGATTTTCTGCTCTTGTGTCAGTTTGCTGAGAATGATGGTTTCCAGGTTCATCCATGTCCCTACAAAGGACACTAACTCATCGTTTTTGATGGCTGCATAGTATTCCATGGTGTATATGTGCCACGTTTTCCCTGTCCAGTCTATCATCGATGAGCATTTGAGTTGGTTCCAGGTCTTTGCTATTGTAAACAGTGCTGCAATGAACATTCCTGTGCATGTACCCTTATAGTAGAAAGATTTATAATCCTTTGGATATATACCCAGTAATGGGATTGCTGGGTCAAATGGAATTTCTATTTTTAGATCCTTGAGGAATTGCCACACTGTCTTCCACAGTGGTTGAACTAACTTACACTCCCACCAACAGTGTAAAAGTGTTCCTCTTTCTCCACATCCTCTCCAGCATCTGTTGTCTCCAGGTTTTTTAATGATCGCCATTCTAACTGGCATGAGATGGTATCTCAATGTAGTTTTGATTTGCATTTCTCTGATGACCAGTAATGATGAGCATTTTTTCATATGTTTGTTGGTCTCATGTATGTCTTCTTTTGTAAAGTATCTGTTCATATCTTTTGCCCATTTTGAATGGGCTTGTTTGTTTTTTTTCGTGTAAACCTGTTTTAGTTACTTGTAAATTCTGGATATCAGTCCTTTGTCAGATGGATAAACTGCAAAATTTTTTCCCCATTCTGTTGGTTGCCGATTCACTCTAATGACTGTTTCTTTTGCTATGCAGAAACTGTGGAGTTTGATTAGGTCCCATTTGTCTATTTTGGCTTTTGTTTCCAATGCTTTTGGTGTTTTGCTCATGAAGTCCTTGTCCATGCCTATGTCCCGAATGGTTTTGCCTAGATTTTCTTCTAGGGTTTTTATGTTGTTAGGTCTTATGTTTAAGTCTTTAATCTATCTGGAGTTAATTTTAATGTAAGATGTCAGGAAGGGGTCCAGTTTCTGCTTTCTGCACATGGCTAGCCAGTTTTCCCAACACCATTTATTAAACAGGGAATCCTTTCCCCATTGCTTGTTTTTGTCAGATTTGTCAAAGATCAGATGGTTGTAGATATGTTGTGTTTCCTCCAAGGCCTCTGTTCTGTTCCATTGGTCTATATCTCTGTTTTGGTACCTGTACCATGCTGTTTTGATTACTGTAGCCTTGTATGTAGTACAGTTTGAAGTCCAGCAGTGTGATGCCTCCCACTTTGTTAGTTTTGCTTAGAATTGACTTGGCTGTTGGGGGGCTCTCTTTTGGTTCCATATGAAGTTTAAGGTGTTTTTTTTCCCAGTTCTGTGATGAAGGTTATTGATAGCTTGATGGGGATAGCGTTGAATATGTAAATTACTTTGGGCAGTATGGCTATTTTCATGATATTGATTCTTCCTAACTATGAACATGGAATGTTTCTCTATCTGTTTGTGTCCTCTCATTGCGTTGAACAGTAGCTTGTAGTTCTCCTTGAACTGTTTTCTATAGTGGTTGTATAAACTTACATTATCACCAGCTGTGTAATCATATTTTATTTTTACCATATCCACACCAACATTCATTGTTTATGGACTTTTTAATTATGACCATTTTTGCAGGAGTGAGGTCGTATCACATTGTGGTTTTGAATTTCATTTCTCTGATGACTGACAACGTTGAGTATTTTTTTCATGTTTGTTGGCTGTGGGTATATCTTTATTTGAGAAATGTCTATTCATGTCCTTTGCCTACTTTTGGATGGGGTTAATATTATTATTATTTTTCTTGATGGTTTGCTTGAATTCCTTGTAGATTCTGCATATAAGACTTCTTTTCAGATGCATAATTTCTAAATATATTCTCCCATTCTGTGAGTTGTCCCACTCTCTGGGTTGCATACTCTTTTTTTCTGTTTACAAAGTATGATCAAAATTTGATTTTTAAATGTATAAATCTGAAAGGGAATATACCTGATGTAAGTAATATGTACTATAGTATAAGATTTGGGGTTCTTTATTCTTCTTTATTTTTTTTTGGTATTTTCCAAGGATATTATGATCAACAAAAGCTAAGCAACAACCGAAAATGTAACCTATGAACCATGAAACAGAATACTGTTTTTACATGAGCTAATATGTGTTATAAAACATTCTTTTAAATATCTTTATATGTGTTTTCCCACTGTTTCACATCACTTTTTTCATAGTCATTATTTGCACTTTTTGTTGTCATTATCTCTTCTTTTTTGCCTCATTATTCATTAGAGAGGCCTGCTAGAAATCAGCACAATTCTCTCTCTTCTCAATGGAGTAGCTCTTTACCCTCAAAGCTAACAGTTGATATTTTTCATATTGTTGAGTGTTATGGAAAACCCGTATCTTGTCATTGTGTGTTAAGATGCCTTTTCTCTTCTCAAGATCATTTCTTAATTAACAAAATTATTATATCTAACCCACATTGAGTATAAGTGATAATTGTTAACTTTACAAAGTAGAAATGCATTTCACATTAAATAGAGCTTTTCTATGATTTTAATCTTTGTTAGAGCAAAAATATTTGTTTCTCAGTTTTGCTTCTACTTTATTCTGTTCTTTGTCCTTAGCTACACATTTCTGCTGATGCTTTGAAATGTAATTAGGTCCCAATTATTTATTTTTGTTTTTGTTGCATTTGCTTTTGGTATCTTAGTCATAAATTAGTTGCCTAAGTCAATGTCCAGAAGAATTTTTTCAATGTCCAGCTGCTCTTTTGAGGCCACTCCCTCTACCTTTTGTTAAGCTTTACATAATTCTTTTGGAGTTGTGGTATCTTTATATATTCCTAAAAATAAGTCTCTAATAAACTTTTTCATTCACTCTCAGCACAGTGACCCATATGTAGTAGTCACTCAATGCATATTTGTTAACTGTTGCTTTTTGTTAAGATTAGTATTTAGCTCTCAGAAAGCTCATCTTGATGTCTAAACCCTTTGGTCTGTAGATAGGCAAACTGTCTTCTCTTTCATCCTTACTGGATACATCAGCCTATTCTATTAATGTCAAACATGTCACTTCTTTTAACATTACCTTATGGATTCTGTTTTACTGTCCACTTTCACCATCTTGACCTTTTTAGAAATCTTCTCTACTTGGATTTAAAAAAATAACCAGAAATGTTTATTTTAGTATCTTAATTGGCTTGGTCACCACTGAGTCCCTTAATTAGGATTGCTTATATCAGTCTATTTACTGTAGAGGTGCTCCACGCATCTTTCTGGGGTCTATTTCGTCATCTCTGAGTTAAGTTAGAGCAGAACTTGCAATTGGAGGACGATTTACAAGGCAGCTTAATAGCCCTGGTTCAGATTGCTTTAGAAAATTTCCACATTTCGTGTATAACACTCATGTTTCCTTGATTTTTATTTTCAAAAGCAATAAAAAACTGAAAAATACAAATGCAGTCAATAAATATTTGTGGAAATTTTTATACAGTTGATCATTTGCATAAATAATCACTATTAGAATAGTTGGAATATTTTTTTTAATTTTTTTATTTTTTATTTATTTATTTTTTTATTGCATTTTAGGTTTTGGGGTACATGTGATGAACATGCAAGATTGTTGCATAGGTACACACTTGGCAGTGTGGTTTGCTGCCTTCCGTCCCCTCACCTGTATCTGTCATTTCTCCCCATGCTATCTCTTCCCACCTCCCCACCCCCCCGCCCCTCCCCCATTTCCCCCCAATGGACCCCAGTGTGTAGTGCTCTCCTCCCTGTGTCCATGTGTTCTCATTGTTCAACACCCGCCTATGAGTGAGAATATACGGTGTTTGATTTTCTGCTCTTGTGTCAGTTTGCTGAGAATGATGGTTTCCAGGTTCATCCATGTCCCTACAAAGGACGTGAACTCATCGTTTTTGATGGCTGCGTAATATTCCATGGTGTATATGTACCACATTTTCCCTATCCAGTCTATCATCGTTGGGCATTTGGGTTGGTTCCAGGTCTTTGCTATTGTAAACAGTGCTGCAATGAACATTCATGTGCATGTGTCCTTGTAGTAGAATGATTTATAATCCTTTGGATATATACCCAGTAATGGGATTGCTGGGTCAAATGGGATTTCTATTTTTAGGTCCTTGAGGAATCGCCACACTGTCTTCCACAATGGTTGAATTAATTTACATTCCCACCAACAGTGTAAAAGTGTTCCTATTTCTCCACATCCTCTCCAGCATCTGTTGTTTCCCGATTTTTTAATGATCGCCATTCTAATTGGTGTGAGATGGTATCTCAAAGTGGTTTTGATTTGCATTTCTCTGATGACCAGTGATGATGAGCATTTTTTCATAGTTTGTTGGCCTCCTGTATGTCTTCTTTTGTAAAGTATCTGTTCATATCCTTCATCCATTTTTGAATAGGCTTGTTTGTTTTTTTCTTGTAGATCTGCTTTAGTTCTTTGTAAATTCTGGATATCAGCCCCTTGTCAGATGGGTAGGCTGCAAAAATTTTTCCCATTCTGTTGGTTGCCGATTCACTCTACTGACTGTTTCTTTTGCCGTGCAGAAGCTGTGGAGTTTGATTAGGTCCCATTTGTCTATTTTGGCTTTTGTTGCCATTGCTTTTGGCGTTTTGGTCATGAAGTCCTTGCCTACACCTATGTCCTGAATGGTTTTGCCTAGATTTTCTTCTAAGGTTTTTATGGTATTAGGTTTGATGTTTAAGTCTTTAATCCATCTGGAGTTAATTTTGGTGTAAGGTGTCAGGAAGGGGTCCTGTTTCTGCTTTCTGCACATGGCTAGCCAGTTTTCCCAACACCATTTATTAAACAGGGAGTCCTTTCCCCATTGCTTGTTTTTGTCAGGTTTGTCGAAGATCAGATGGTTGTGGGTATGTTGTATTTCCTCTGAGACCTCTCTTCTGTTCCACTGGTCTATATCTCTGTTTTGGTACCAGTACCATGCTGTTTTGATTACTGTAGCCTTGTAGTATAGTTTGAAGTCCGGTAGTGTGATGCCTCCTGCTTTGTTCTTTTTGCTTAGAATTGACTTGGCTATGCGGGCTCTCTTTTGGTTCCATATGAAGTTTAAGGTGTTTTTTTCCAGTTCTGTGAAGAAGGTCATTGGTAGCTTGATGGGAATAGCGTTGAATCTGTAAATTACTTTGGGCAGTATGGCCATTTTCACGATGTTGATTCTTCCTAACCATGAACATGGAATGTTTCTCCATCTGTTTGTATCCTCTCTTATTTCGTTGAGCAATGGCTTGTAGTTCTCCTTGAAGAGGTCCTTTACGTTCCTTGTTAGTTGTATTCCTAGGTACTTTATTCTCTTTGTAGCAATTGTGAATGGCAGTTCGTTCTTGATTTGGCTCTCTTGAAGTCTATTACTGCTGTATAGGAATGCTTGTGATTTTTGCACGTTGATTTTGTATCCTGAGACTTGCTGAAGTTTTTTATCAGTTTCAGGAGATTTTGGGCTGAGATGATGGGGTCTTCCAGATATACAATCATGTCATCTGCAAATAGAGACAATTTGATTTCCTCCTTTCCAATTTGGATACCCTTTATTTCTTTTTCTTGCCTGATTGCTCTGGCTAGAACTTCCAGTGCTATATTAAATAGGAGTGGTGAGAGAGGGCATCCTTGTCTAGAGCCAGATTTCAAAGGGAATGCTTCCAGTTTTTGCCCATTCAGTATGATATTGGCTGTTGGTTTGTCGTAAATAGCTTTTATTGTTTTGAGATACGTTCCGTCAATACCTAGTTTATGGAGGGTTTTTAGCATAAAGGGTTGTTGAATTTTGTCAAAAGCCTTCTCTGCATCAATCGAGATAATCATGTGGTTTTTGTCTTTGATTCTGTTTATGTGGTGAATTACGTTTATGGACTTGCGTATGTTGAACCAGCCTTGCATCCCTGGGATGAATCCTACTTGATCATGGTGGATGAGCTTTTTGATATGCTGTTGCAATCGGTTTGCCAGTATTTTATTGAAGATTTTTCCATCTATGTTCATCATGGATATTGGCCTGAAATTTTCTTTTCTTGTTGAGTCTCTGCCGGCTTTTGGTATCAGGATGATGTTTGTCTCGTAAAATGATTTGGGAAGAATTCCCTCTTTTTGGATTGTCTGGAATAGTTTCAGAAGGAATGGTATCAGCTCCTCTTTGTATGTCTGGTAGAATTCAGCTGTGAACCCATCTGGACCTGGGTTTTTTTTGGGTGGTAGGCTCTTTATTGCTGCCTCGACTTCAGACCATGTTATTGGTCTATTCAGGGTTTCGGCTTCTTCCAGGTTTAGGCTTGGGAGGATGCAGGTGTCCAGGAATTTATCTATTTCTTCCAGGTTTACTAGTTTATGTGCATAGAGTTGTTTGTAATAATCTCTGATGATGGTTTGGATTTCTGTGGAATCTGTGGTGATATCCCCTTTATCGTTTTTTATTGCATCAATTTGGTTATTCTCTCTTTTCTTTTTTATTAATCTGGCTAGTGGTCTGTCTATTTTGTTGATCTTTTCAAAAAACCAGCTCCTGGATTTATTGATTTTTTGAAGAGTTTTTTGTGTCTCTATTTCCTTCAGTTCTGCTCTGATCTTAGTTATTTCCTGTCTTCTGCTAGGTTTTGAGTTTTTTTGATCTTGCTTCTATAGCTCTTTCAATTTTGATGATAGGGTGTCAATTTTAGATCTCTCCTTTCTTCTCATGTGGGCACTCATTGCTATATATTTTCCTCTAGAGACTGCTTTAAATGTGTCCCAGAGATTCTGGTATGTTGTGTCTTCCTTCTCATTGGTTTTGAAGAACAACTTTATTTCTGCCTTCATTTCGTTGTTTATCCAGTCAACATTCAAGAGCAAGTTGTTCAGTTTCCATGAAGCTGTGCGGTTCTGAGTTAGTTTCTGCATTCTGAGTTCTAACTCGATTGCACTGTGGTCTGAGAGACTGTTTGTTATGATTTCTGTTCTTTTGCATTTGCTGAGGAGTGATTTATTGCCAATTATGTGGTCAATTTTAGAGTAGGTGTGATGTGGTGCTGAGAAGAATGTATATTCTGTGGATTTGGGGTGGAGAGTTCTGTAAATGTCTATTAGGTTTGCTTGTTCCAGGTCTATATTCAGGTCCTGGATATCCTTGTTGATTTTCTGTCTGGATGATCTCTCTAATATTGACAATGGGGTGTTAAAGTCTCCCACTATTATTGTGTGGGAGTCTAAGTCTCTTTGTAAGTCATTGAGAACTTGTCTTATGTATCTGGGTGTTCCTGTATTGGGTGCGTATATATTTAGGATCGTTAGCTCTTCTTGTTGCAGTGATCCTTTTACCATTATGTAATGTCCTTCTTTGTCTCTTTTGATCTTTGTTGCTTTAAAGTCTATTTTATCAGAGATGAGAATTGCAACTCCTGCCTTTTTTTGCTCTCCATTTGCTTGGTAGATCTTCCTCCATCCCTTTATTTTGAGCCTTTGTGTATCCTTGCATGTAAGATGGGTTTCCTGGATACAGCACACTGATGGGTTTTGGCTTTTTATCCAATTTGCCAGTCTGTGTCTTTTGATTGGGGCATTTAGTCCATTGACATTTAGGGATAGTATTGTTATGTGTGAATTTGATATTGTCATTTTGATGCTACTTGGCTGATTTGTTGGTTAGTTGATGCAGATTCTTGATTGTGTTGATGCTCTTTTACCATTTGGTGTGTTTTTGGAGTGGCTGGTACTGGTTGTTCCTTTATATGTGTAGAGCCTGTTTCAGGAGTTCTTGTAGAGCAGGTTTGGTGGTGATGAAATCTCTGAGTGCTTGCTTGTTCACAAAGGATTTTATTTTTCCTTCACTTATGAAGCTTAGTTTGGCTGGATAGGAGATTCTGGGTTGAAAGTTCTTTTCTTTAAGGATGTTGAATATTGGCCCCCAATCTCTTCTGGCTTGTAGGGTTTCTGCTGAGAGATCTGCTGTGAGTCTAATGGGCTTCCCTTTGTGGGTAACCCGACCTTTCTCTCTGGCTTCCCTTAGCATTTTCTCTTTCATTTCAACCCTGGTGAATCTGACGATTATGTGCCTTGGGGTTGCTCTTCTTGAGGAATATCTTTGTGGTGTTCTCTGTATTTCCTGGATTTGAATATTGGTCTGCCTTGCTAGGTTGGGGAAGTTTTCCTGGATAATATCCTGAAGAGTATTTTCCAGCTTGGATTCATTCTCTTCATCACATTCAGGTACACCTACCAGACGTAAATTAGGTCTTTTCACATAGTCCCACATTTCTTGAAGATTTTGTTCATTCCTTTTTGCGCTTTTTTCTCTGTTCTTGCCTTCTCTTTTTATTTCATTGAGTTGATCTTCGACCTCTGATATCCTTTCTTCTGCTTGGTCAGTTCGGCTGTTGAAGCTTGTGCATGCTTCACGAAGTTCTCGTGTTGCGTTTTTCAGCTCCATCAATTCACTTATACTCCTCTCTATGCTGTCCATTCTCGTCAGCAGTTCATCCAATCTTTTTTCAAGGTTCCTATTTTTTTTGCATTGGGTTAGAACATGTTCTTTTCGCTCATTGTAGTTTCTTACTACCCACCTTCTGAAGTCTGATTCTGTCATTTCATCACCCTCCTCTCCATCCGGTCTGGTTCCCTTGCGGGTGAGGAGTTTTGATCCCTTTTAGGAGGAGAGGTGTTCTGGTTTCGGGAGTTTTCATCCTTTTTGCGCTGGTTTCTTCCCATTTTTGTGGGTTTATCCACCTGTTGTCTGTCTCTGTCTCAGGGAGTTGGAGCTTTATGAGTTTTCCTTGCACTACTGCCTTTTTTGATTTTTCTTTCACGTCTGACCCGCCCAGCTAGCAGCACGCCTAGCCACTGCCTGCCTGCAGGGGCTTTGCTGAGCTGCTGTGGGCTCCGTGTAGCTGCCCTGAGCTCTTCCCTGTAGTCCTTTTTATATGGGCGTAGTTAGAACTGTCTCGGCAACGGTGGCCCCGCCTCTGTTTTGGCGGACTCTCTCTGTTGTGGCAGGTTGCCTCGGCAACGTCGTGTTGCCTCGGCAACGGCAGCCTGCCTCTGTAGTGGTGGAGAGTCTCAGTAATGGCGGAAGCCCCTCCCCCACCGAGCCAGACCGTCCTGGTTCAGCTGTGCTTGGTTTGGATGGCTCAACCCAGAGGGTTTCCAATTACTGTTTTTGTTTTCGTTGTTGTTGGGGGTGGAGGGGTGGGACCAACCGAGCCTGATCACCTGGCTCCCTGACTCAGAGTCTTTTCTTTTAAGTTGAAGGACCCTGCGTTTGGTTCGCCTGCTGAAAAGGCGCCGGGATCTCCCGTGCTGCGACTCACAGAGTCGGCTCGAACTGTGGCGCCGGCTCCCGGCGGATTTTTTGCCTAGGAATCTCCTGGCCTGACTCGCTATTTCAGATGAATGGGCAACTCTGCTGTCTCAGGGCTCTGCTCGCCAGCTAAGAGGGCTCCCAGACCAGTGGCTTTTGTACGGAGAACCACAGCAACAGGGCGTGGTCACAGCAGCCGCGCGGGCGGAATCAGCCCCACAGAGGCCAAAACAGCCGCACGGGCTGGGACTGCGACGCTGGCGACCCCTCTGCCTGGGTATCTCCTGGTCTGTGGGCAATAAGAGTTCGTCTGGAAATGCGGCGTCCACTCACCCTCTGCACCTTCACTGGGAGCTGAAGTCCTGAGCTGTTCTTAGGCGGCCATCTTCCCAGCATTCCTCGGAATTTTCTTAAGAACTTAATGATCATATCTTTGGAAGTGTTTCTCAATAATAGGTATTGAGATGACAACCATCTCGCACTCCCTTACATGCAGGTACTGGGTTTCTGGAGCAAGAAAATTGGTTACATGAATAAATTCTTTAGTGGTGATTTCTGAGATTTTGGTGCACCCATTAACCAAGCAGTTTACACTGTATTCAATGTGTAGTCTTTTACCCCTTGTTACCCCCTACCCTTTTCCCCAAAGTCCAATGTGTCATTCTTATGCCTTTCTTTCCTCATAGCTTATCTCCCACATATGAGTAAGAATATACGATGTTTTGTTTTCCATTCCTGAATTAGTTCACTTAGAATAACAGTCTTCTCTTTCTTCCAGGTTGCTGTGAATGCCAGTAATTCATTCCTTTTTTGGCTGAGTAGAATTCATGGTATATTTATGCCACATTTTCCTTATCCACTCATTGACCGGTGGGCATTTGAGCTGCTTCCATGTTTTTGCAGTTGTAAAATTGTGCTGCTATAAACATATGTGTACACGTATCTTTTCCATATAATGACTTCCTTTCCTCTGGGTAAATACCAAGTAGTGAGATTGCTGGATCAAATGGTAGATCTACTTTTAGTTTTCAAAGGAGTCTTCACGCTGTTTTCCATAGTGGTTGTACTAGTTTACATTACTGCCAGCAATGTAAAAGTGTTCCCTTTTCACCATATTCTTTCCAGCATCTGTTACTTTTTTTTTTTTAATTTAATTTTTGATTCTGGCCATTCTTGCAGAAGTAAAGAGGTATTGCATTGTGGTTTTGATTTGATTTCCCTGATTATTAATGATGTGGAGCATTTTTTGATATACTTGCTGGCTACTTGTATGTCTTCTTTTGAGTATTGTCTATTCATGTCCTTAGCCCCTTTTTAATGGAATTGTTTTTTTTTTTTTTTTTTTTTTTTTTCCCTTGCTGATTTGAGTTCTTTGTAGATTCTGGATATTACTCCTTTGTCAGATGTATAGATTTTAATTTTCTCCTGCTCTGTGAGTTGTCTATTAACTCTGCCATTTATTTCTTTTGCTGTGAAGATTTTTAGTTTAATTAACTCCCATATATTTATCTTTGTTTTTGTTGCATTTGCTTTTGGCTCCTTGGTCATAAAGTCTTTGCCTAAGCTAATTTCTAGAAGAATTTTTCCAATGTTATCTTCTGGAATCCTTATGGTTTTAGGTCTTAGATTAAAGACTTTAATTAATCTTGAGTTGATTTGTTGTAAGTTGAGAGATGAGGGTCCAGTTTCATTTTCCTACAGGTGGCTTGCCAATTATCTCAGTACCATTTATTCAACAGCGTATCCTATCTCCACTTTATGTTTTGGTTGCTTTATCGAAGCTGAGTTGACTGTGAGTATTTGGCTTTATTTCTGGGTTCTCTATTCTGTTTCATTGGTCTATGTGCCTATTTTTATACCAGTATCATGCTGTTTTGGTGACTATGGCCTTATAGTATAGTTTGAGGTTGGCTAATGTGATGCCTCCAGATTTGTTCTTTTTGCTTAGTCTTGCTTTGGCTATGCAGACTCTTTTTTGGTTCCATATGAATTTTAGAATATTTTTCTGGTTATGTGAAGAATGGTGATGGCATTTTGGTGGGAAGTGCATTGAATCTGTAGACTACTTTTGGCAGGATGGTCATTTTCACAATATTAACTTTACCCATCCAGGAGCATGGGATGTGTTTCTATTTGTTGGTGTCATCTGTGATTTCTTTCAGCAGTATTTTGTAGTTCTTTTTGGTAGAGTTCTTTGGCCTCTTGATTAAGCATATTCCTGGATATTTTATTTATTGGTTTTGCAGATATTGTAAAAGGGGTTGAGTTTTTTTTTTCTTTCTTTTTTTAAATGATTGAACAGGTAATTAGATGTATTTTTTAAAAATTAAGTTCTAGAATACATTTGCAGAACATGTAGGTTTGTTACATAAGTATATATGTACCAGGGTAGTTTGCTGCACCTATCAACATGTCATCTAGGTTTTAAGCCCTGCATGCATTAGCTATTTGTCTTAATGCTCTCCCTCTACTTGACCCCACTCCCTGACAGGCCTCAGTGTGTGATGTTTCCATCCCTGTGTCCATGTGTTCTCATTGTTGAACTCCCATTCATTAGTGAGAATATGTGGTGTTTGGTTATATGTTCATGTGTTAGTTTGCTGAGAATGATGGCTTCCAGCTTCATCCATGTCCCTGCAAAGATATGAACTCATTGTTTTATATGGCTGCCTGGTATTCCGTTGTGTATGGGACACATTTTCTTTTTACAGTCTATCCTTGATGGGTATTTGGGTTGGTTCCAACTCTTTGCTGTTGTAAATAATGCTGCAATAAATATACATGTGCATGTGCCTTTATAGCAGAATGATTTAAAATTCTTTGGGTATATACCCAATAATAGGATTGATGGACCAAACGGTATTTGCAGTTCTGGATCCTTGAGGAATCCCCACACTGTCTTCCACAATGGTTGAATTAATTTGCCTTTCCACCAACAGTGTATAAGCATTTCTGTTTCTCCACAAATTCACCAGCATCTGTTGTTTCCTGATTTTTTTAAATCGCTATTCTGGCTGGCATGAGATGG
This sequence comes from Saimiri boliviensis, assembly GCF_048565385.1. NCBI lineage: Eukaryota > Metazoa > Chordata > Mammalia > Primates > Cebidae > Saimiri > Saimiri boliviensis. The sequence goes on from NC_133470.1 coordinate 55,306,416, forward strand.
TATCTCATTGAGGATTTGATTTGCATTTCTCTAATGACAGTGATGATGAGGTTTTTTTTCCCATATATTTGCTGGATGCATAAATATCTTCTTTTATTTTAAATTGCATTTTAGGTTTTGGGGTACATGTGAAGAACATGCAAGATTGTTGCATAGGTATACACATGGCAGTGTGGTTTGCTGCCTTCCGTCGCCGCACCTGTATCTGTCATTTCTCCTCATGCTATCTCTTCCCACCTCACTCCCCGTCCCTCCCCATTTCCCCCCAACGGACCCCAGTGTGTAGTGCTCCCCTCCCTGTGTCCATGTGTTCTCATTGTTCAACACCCGCCTATGAGTGAGAATATACGGTGTTTGATTTTCTGCTCTTGTGTCAGATTGCTGAGAATGATGGTTTCCAGGTTCATCCATGTCCCTACAAAGGACGTGAACTCATCGTTTTTGATGGCTGCGTAATATTCCATGGTGTATATGTACCACATTTTCCCTTTCCAGTCTATCATTGTTGGGCATTTGGGTTGGTTCCAGGTCTTTGCTATTGTAAACAGTGCTGCAATGAACATTCGTGTGCATGTGTCCTTGTAGTAGAATGATTTATAATCCTTTGGATATATACCCATTAATAGGATTGCTGGGTCAAATGGGATTTCTATTTTTAGGTCCTTGAGGAATCGCCACACTGTCTTCCACAATGGTTGAATTAATTTACATTCCCACCAACAGTGTAAAAGTGTTCCTATTTCTCCACATCCTCTCCAGCATCTGTTGTTTCCAGATTTTTTAATGATCGCCATTCTATCTGGTGTGAGATGGTATCTCAATGTGGTTTTGATTTGCATTTCTCTGATGACCAGTGATGATGAGCATTTTTTCATATGTTTGTTGGCCTCCTGTATGTCTTCTTTTGTAAAGTATCTGTTCGTATCCTTTGCCCATTTTTGAATGGGCTTGTTTGTTTTTTTTCTTGTAGATCTGCTTTAGTTCTTTGTAAATTCTGGATATCAGCCCCTTGTCAGATGGGTAGACTGCAAAAATTTTTTCCCATTCTGTTGGTTGCCAATTCACTCTCCTGACTGTTTCTTTTGCCGTGCAGAAGCTGTGGAGTTTGATTAGGTCCCATTTGTCTATTTTGGCTTTTGTTACCATTGCTTTTGGCATTTTGGTCATGAAGTCCTTGCCTACGCCTATGTCCTGAATGGTTTTACCTAGATTTTCTTCTAGGGTTTTTATGGTGTTAGGTCTGATGTTTAAGTCTTTAATCCATCTGGAGTTAATTTTGGTGTAAGGTGTCAGGAAGGGGTCCTGTTTCTGCTTTCTGCACATGACTAGCCAGTCTTCCCAACACCATTTATTAAACAGGGAGTCTTTTCCCCATTGCTTGTTTTTGTCAGGTTTGTCAAAGATCAGATGGTTGTGGGTATGTTGTATTTCCTCTGAGGCCTCTGTTCTGTTCCATTGGTCTATATCTCTGTTTTGGTACCAGTACCATGCTGTTTTGATTACTGTAGCCTTGTAGTATAGTTTGAAGCCCAGTAGTGTGATGCCTCCTGCTTTGTTCTTTTTGCTTAGAATTGACTTGGCTATGCGGGCTCTCTTTTGGTTCCATATGAAGTTTAAGGTGTTTTTTTCCAGTTCTGTGAAGAAGGTCATTGGTAGCTTGATGGGAATAGCGTTGAATCTGTAAATTACTTTGGGCAGTATGGCCATTTTCACGATGTTGATTCTTCCTAACCATGAACATGGAATGTTTCTCCATCTGATTGTATCCTCTCTTATTTCGTTGAACACTGGTTTGTAGTGCTCCTTGAAGAGGTCCTTTACGTTCCTTGTTAGTTGTATTCCTAGGTACTTTATTCTCTTTGTAGCAATTGTGAATGGCAGTGCGTTCTTGATTTGGCTCTCTTGAAGTCTATTACTGGTGTATAGGAATGCTTGTGATTTATGCATGTTGATTTTGTATCCTGAGACTTTGCTGAAATTTTTTATCAGTTTCAGGAGATTTTGGGCTGAGATGATGGGGTCTTCCAGATATACAATCATGTCATCTGCAAATAGAGACAATTTGATTTCCTCCTTTCCAATTTGGATACCCTTTATTTCTTTTTCTTGCCTGATTGCTCTGGCTAGAACTTCCAGTACTATATTGAATAGGAGTGGTGAGAGAGGGCATCCTTGTCTAGAGCCAGATTTCAAAGGGAATGCTTCCAGTTTTTGCCCATTCAGTATGATATTGGCTGTTGGTTTGTCATAAATAGGTTTTATTGTTTTGAGATACGTTCCGTCAATACCTAGTTTATTGAGGGTTTTTAGCATAAAGGGCTGTTGAATTTTGTCAAAAGCCTTCTCTGCATCAATCGAGATAATCATGTGGTTTTTGTCTTTGGTTCTGTTTATGTCGTGAATTACGTTTATGGACTTGCGTATGTTGAACCAGCCTTGCATCCCCGGGATGAATCCTACTTGATCATGGTGGATGAGCTTTTTGATATGCTGTTGCAATCGGTTTGCCAGTATTTTATTGAAGATTTTTGCATCTATGTTCTTCATGGATATTGGCCTGAAATTTTCTTTTCTTGTTGAGAATCTGCCAGGTTTTGGTATCAGGATGATGTTTGTCTCGTAAGATGATTTGGGAAGGATTCCCTCTTTTTGGATTGTCTGGAATAGTTTCAGAAGGAATGGTATCAGCTCCTCTTTGTATGTCTGGTAGAATTCAGCTGTGAACCCATCTGGACCTGGGCTTTTTTTGGGTGGTAGACTCTTTATTGCTGCCTCGACTTCAGACCATGTTATTGGTCTATTCAGGGTTTTGGCTTCTTCCAGGTTTAGGCTTGGGAGGATGCAGGTGTCCAGGAATTTATCCATTTCTTCCAGGTTTACTAGTTTATGTGTATAGAGTTGTTTGTAATAATCTCTGATGATGGTTTGGATTTCTGTGGAATCTGTGGTGATATCCCCTTTATCGTTTTTTATTGCATCAATTTGTTTATTCTCTCTTTTCTTTTTTATTTATCTGGCTAGTGGTCTGTCCATTTTGTTGATCTTTTCAAAAAACCAGCTCCTGGATTTATTGATTTTTTGAAGAGTTTTTTGTGTCTCTATTTCCTTCAGTTCCGCTCTGATCTTAGTTATTTCCTGTCTTCTGCTAGGTTTTGAGTTTTTTTGATCTTGCTTCTATAGCTCTTTCAATTTTGTGATAGGGTGTCAATTTTAGATCTCTCCTTTCTTCTCATGTGGGCACTCATTGCTATATATTTTCCTCTAGAGACTGCTTTAAATGTGTCCCAGAGATTCTGGTATGTTGTGTCTTCGTTCTCATTGGTTTCAAAGAACATCTTTATTTCTTCCTTCATTTCATTGTTTATCCAGTCAACATTCAAGAGCAAGTTGTTCAGTTTCCATGAAACTTTGCGGTTCTGAGTTAGTTTCTGCATTCTGAGTTCTAACTCGATTGCACTGTGGTCTGAGAGACTGTTTGTTATGATTTCTGTTCTTTTGCATTTGCTGAGGAGTGATTTATTGCCAATTATGTGGTCGATTTTAGAGTAGGTGTGATGTGGTGCTGAGAAGAATGCATATTCTGTGGATTTGGGGTGGAGAGTTCTGTAAATGTCTATTAGGTTTGCTTGTTCCAGGTCTGAGTTCAGGTCCTGGATATCCTTGTTGATTTTCTGTCTGGTTGATCTGTCTAATATTGACAATGGGGTGTTAGTCTCCCACTATTATTGTGTGGGAGTCTAAGTCTCTTTGTAAGTCATTAAGAACTTGCCTTATGTATCTGGGTGCTCCTGTATTGGGTGCGTATATATTTAGGATCGTTAGCTGTCCTTGTTGCAGTGATCCTTTTACCATTATGTAATGTCCTTCTTTGTCTCTTTTGATCTTTGTTGCTTTAAAGTCTATTTTATCAGAGATGAGAATTGCAAATCCTGCTTTTTTTTTGCTCTCCATTTGCTTAGTAGATCTTCCTCCATCCCTTTATTTTGAGCCTTTGTGTATCCTTGCATGTAAGATGGGTTTCCTGGATACAGCACACTGATGGGTTTTGGCTTTTTATCCAATTTGCCAGTCTGTGTCTTTTGATTGGGGCATTTAGTCCATTGACATTTAGGGATAGTACTGTTATGTGTGAATTTGATACTGTCATTTTGATGCTACCTGGCTGTTTTGTCGGTTAGTTGATGCAGCTTCTTGATTGTGTTGATGCTCTTTTACCATTTGGTGTGTTTTTGGAGTGGCTGGTACTGGTTGTTCCTTTATATGTGTAGAGCCTGTTTCAGGAGTTCTTGTAGAGCAGGTTTGGTGGTGATGAAATCTCTGAGTGCTTGCTTGTTCACAAAGGATTTTATTTTTCCTTCACTTATGAAGCTTAGTTTGGCTGGATAGGAGATTCTGGGTTGAAAGTTCTTTTCTTTAAGGATGTTGAATATTGGCCTCCAATCTCTTCTGGCTTGTAGGGTTTCTGCTGAGAGATCTGCTGTGAGTCTAATGGGCTTCCCTTTGTGGGTAACCCGACCTTTCTCTCTGGCTTCCCTTAGCATTTTCTCTTTCATTTCAACCCTGGTGATTCTGACGATTATGTGCCTTGGGGTTGCTCTTCTTGAGGAATATCTTTGTGGTGTTCTCTGTATTTCCTGGATTTGAATATTGGTCTGCCTTGCTAGGTTGGGGAAGTTTTCCTGGATAATATCCTGAAGAGTATTTTCCAGCTTGGATTCATTTTCTTCATCACATTCAGGTACACCTACCAGACGTAGATTAGGTCTTTTCACATAGTCCCACATTTCTTGAAGATTTTGTTAATTCCTTTTTGTGCTTTTTTCTCTGTTCTTGCCTTCTCTTTTTATTTCATTGAGTTGATCTTCGACCTCTGATATCCTTTCTTCTGCTTGGTCAATTCGGCTGTTGAAGCTTGTGCATGCTTCACGAAGTTCTCGTGTTGCGTTTTTCAGCTCCATCAATTCACTTATAGTCCTCTCTATGCTGTCCATTCTCGTTAGCATTTCGTCCAATCTTTTTTCAAGGTTCCTATAATCTTTGCGTTGGGTTAGAACATGTTCTTTTAACTCACTGTAGTTTCTTACTACCCACCTTCTGAAGTCTGATTCTGTCATTTCATCACCCTCCTTCTCCATCCGGTCTGGTTCCCTTGCTGGTGAGGAGTTTTGATCCCTTTTAGGAGGAGAGGTGTTCTGGTTTCGGGAGTTTTCATCCTTTTTGCGCTGGTTTCTTCCCATTTTTGTGGGTTTATCCACCTGTTGTCTTTGTAATTAGTGTCTTTCAGATTGGGTCTCTGAGTGAGCTTCTAGTTCATGGATGCTGAAGTTACTTCTTTTTTCTTTTTCTTTTTTTTTTTTTTAAGCTGTCCTTCTAACAGTCTGGCCCCTCTGCTGTAGGACTGCTGAGGTCCTCTCCTGGCCCTGCTTGCCTGGGGATCACCTGCAGCAGCTGCAGAACAGTAAGGGTTGCTGCCAGTTTCCTCTTCTGCTATCTTTGTCCCAGAAGGATGCTTGCCTACTGTCTGTCCGTTCTCTCCTTTATGAGGTGAGTCTTTGGATCTATGGGGGTCAGGGAGCTACTTGAGGAGACAGTCTATCTTTTATTGGGGCATAAGTCCTGAGTTGTGAGCTCTGTTTTTTATTCAGAGCTGCTGTATATTTAGGTCTGCTGCAGCTGAACTCATAAAGCACTTTTTGTTCCCAGGTGCTCTGTCCCAGGGAGTTGGAGCTTTATAAGTTTCTGTTGCACTACTGACTTTTTTGATTTTTCTTTCAGGTCTGACCCACCCAGCTAGCAGCATGGCTAGTCACTGCTTGCCCACAGGGGCTTTGCTGAGCTGCTGTGGGCTCCGCTCAGCTGCCCTGAGCTCTTCCCTGCAGTCCTGTTTATATGGGCATAGTTAGAACTGTATTGGCAATGGTGGCCCCGCCTCTGTTATGGTGGACTCTCTCTGTTGTGGCAGGTTGCCTCGGCAATGGCGGGTTGCCTCACCAACGGCAGCCTGCCTCCGTAGTGGTGGAGAGTCTCAGTAATGGCGGAAGCCCCTCCCCCACCGAGCCTGACCGTCCCGGTTCAGCTGTGCTTGGTTTGAAGGGCTCAACCCAGAGGGTTTCCAATTACTGTTTTTGTTTTCGTTGTTGTTGGGGGTGGAGGGGTGGGACCAACAGAGCCTGATCACCTGGCTCCCTGACTCAGAGTCTTTTCTTTTAAGTTGAACGACCCCGCGTTCCAGTCGCTTGTTGAAAAGGCGCCGGGATCTCCCGTGCTGCGACTCACGGAGTCGGCTGGAACTGCGGCGCCGGCTCCTGGAGGATTTTTTGCCTAGGAATCTCCTGGCCTGACTCGCTATTTCAGATGAATGGGCAACTCTGCCGTCTCAGGGCTCTGCTCGCCAGCTAAGAGGGCTCCCAGGCCAGTGGCTTTTGTACGGAGAACCGCAGCAACAGGGTGTGGTCACAGCAGCCGTGCGGGCGGAATCAGCCCTGAGGGGGCCAAAACAGCCGCACGGGCTGGGACTGCGACGCTGGCGACCCCTCTGCCTGGGTATCTCCTGGTCTGTGGGCAATAAGAGTTCGTCTGGAAATTCGGCGTCCACTCACCCTCTGCACTTTCACTGGGAGCTGAAGTCCTGAGCTGTTCTTAGGCGGCCATCTTCCCAGCATTCCCCCTTCTTTCTTTTCTTTCTGTCTTAGTTTTTTGAAGGTGGTGATCTTCTCTGGTGATATGATTAGTTTTTTACTTTTTATATTTTTATGTCTCCATTGTACATTTTTTGGATTGAGGTGACAATGAGGCTAGCAAATATTACTTTATAACCCAGTTTTTTAACCTGTTAACAACTTAACACTGCTTGCAAAAACAAAGAAAAACTAATAAAAACTCTATGCCTTAACTTTGTTCCTCCATTTTTCAACTTCTTGATATTTCTATTTATATCATTGTGTACTATGTCTTGAAAAGTTGTTGTAGTTTATTCCTGATTAGTTCATTAGTTCTACTTCGGAAAAGCATAGTTTACAGACCACAGTTACATTATTATAATGTTATTTTCTTTCCGGTTATCTGGAATCATATTATATTTAGCATTTTTTTTGTGTGTAGGATAGGTCTGGCGTTGATAGAATTTCTTACTTTTGTTATTTGGGTAAGACTTTATTTCTTTATGTTTTAAAGATATTTTTGCTTGATATACTACTCTATGGTAACTTTTGTTCCTTCAAGACTTTAAATAAGTCATTCCACTTCTTTTTTCAGTGGAAACCTTAGAGTCCCTGTTTCTACTGAAAAGTCTGCCGCCAAATGTATTGGAGCTCCATTGTATGTTATTTGTTTCCTTTCTTTTGCTGTTTTTAGGATCTCTTTTTAAATCCGCGATCCTTGGGAGTTTTATTACTAAATCCTTTCAGGTAGTCTTTCTTGAGTTATGACTACCTGGTTTTCTATAACCTTTTTGCACTTGGATATTTATATCTTTCTTTAGGTTTAGAAAGTTTTCTATTAGTCTGTTCAATAAACATTCTACCCTTATTTGTTTCTCTACCTCCTCTTCAAGTTCAATAACTTGAATTTGTCCTGTTTAGGCTATTTTCTAGTTCCATGTAGGTGTCCTCTGTTTTCTGCTTGTTTGTTTCTTTGTTTTCTTTCTTTCTTTCTTTCTTTTTTTTTTTCTAATTGTACTTTAGGTTCTGGGGTACATGGGCAGATCATGCAGGATTGTTGCATAGGTACATACATGGCAATGTGGTTTGCTGCCTTCATCACCACCATCGCCCATATCTGGCATTTCTCCCCATGTTACCCTTCCCCAACCTCCCCACCTCCTACTGTTCCTCTCCTAGCCCCACTAACAGAAGCCAATGTGTGTTGGTCCCCTCTCTTTGTCCATAGCTTCTCATTGTTCAACACCTGCCTATGAGTGAGAACATAAGGTGTTTGATTTTCTGTTCTTGTGTTAGTTTGCTGAGAATGTTCATTTCCAGATTCATCCATGTCCCTTAAGAGGAAATGAACTCATCGTTTTTATGGCTGCATAGTATTCCATGGTGTATATGTACCACATTTTCCCTGTCCAGTCTATCACTGATGGGCATTTGGGTTGGTTCCAGGTCTTTGCTATTGTAAACAGTGCTGCAATGAACATTCATGTGCATGTGTCCTTATAATAGAATGATTTATAATCCTTTGGGTATATACCCAGTAATGGGATTGCTGGGTTAAATGGACTTTCCATTTCTATGCCCTTGAGGAATCACACTGACTTCCACAATGGTTGAACTAATTTACACTCCCACCAAGAGTGTAAAATTGTTCCTATTTCACCACATCCCCTCCAGCATCTGTTGTCTCCTGATTTTTTTTATCGATTGCATTCTAACTGGCATGAGATGGTATCTCAATGTGGTTTTGATTTGCATTTCTCTAATGACCAGTGATGATGAACATTTTTTCACATGTTTTTGGCCTCATAAATGTCTTATTTTGAAAAGTGTCTATTCATATTCTTTGCTTACTTTTGAATGAGTTTTTTTTTTTTTTAATTGTAAATATTGGCCCTTTATCAGTTGGGTAGATTGCAATTTTTTTCCCGTTCTGTTGGCTGCCAGCTCACTCTAATGACTGTTTCTTTTGCTGTACAGAAGCTCTGAGTTTAATTAAATCCCATTTATTTATTTTGGGTTTTGTAGCCTATGCTTTTGGTGTTTTAGTCATAAATTACTTGCCCATGCCTATGTCCTGAATGGCTTTGCCTAGGTTTTCTTCTAGGGTTTTTATGGTGTTAGGTCTTATGTTTAAGTCTTTTTTTTTTTTTTTTTTTTTTTTTTGTTTTTTTGTTTTTTTGTTTTTTTTTGAGACGGAGTTTCGCTCTTGTTACCCAGGCTGGAGTGCAATGGCGCAATCTCGGCTCACCGCAACCTCCGCCTCCTGGGTTCAGGCAATTCTCCTGCCTCAGCCTCCTGAGTAGCTGGGATTACAGGCATGCGCCACCATGCCCAGCTACTTTTTTTTTTTTTTTTTTTTTTTGTATTTTTAGTAGAGACGGGGTTTCACCATGTTGACCAGGATGGTCTCGATCTCTTGACCTTGTGATCCACCCGCCTCGGCCTCCCAAAGTGCTGGGATTACAGGCTTGAGCCACCGCGCCCGGCCTATGTTTAAGTCTTAATCCATCTGGAGTTAATTTTAGTGTAAGGTGTCAGGAAGGAGTCCAGTTTTGGCTTTCTTCACATGGTTAGTCAGTTTTTCCCACAGCATTTATAAAACAGAGAATTCTTTCCCCATTGCTTGTTTTTGTTAGGTTTGTCAAAGATCAGATGGTTGTAGATGTGTGACATTTCCTCTGAGGCCTCTGTTCTGTTCCATTGGTCTATATCTCTGTCTTGGTACCAGTAACATGCTGTTTTGATTACTATAGCCTTGTAATATGGTTTGAAGTCTGGTAGTATATGCAATGCTTCCAGCTTTGTTCTTTTGGCTTAGGATTGTCTTGACTATGGGGGCTCTCTTTTGTTTCTGTTTGTCTGCTTTTACTATATTTCCAAATAGCCTACCTTCAAGCTCACTATATATTTTTTCTTTTTCTTTTTCTTTCTTTCCTTTTTTTTTATTTTTGAACTGAATCTCACTCTGTCACCAGGCTGGAGTGCAGTGACACAACCTCTGCTCACTGCAACCTTCACCTCCTGGGTTCAATTGATTCTCCTGCCTTAGCCTTCTGAGTAGCTGGGACTACAGGCATGTACCACTACTCGCAACCAATTTTTGTATTTTTAGTAGATTTGGACTTTCACCATTTTGGTCAGGATGGTCACTATCTCTTGACCTGGAAGCTCACTATTTTTTTTTTTTTTAAGAGAGGGTGTGACTCTATTGCCCAGGCTGGAGTGCAGTGACATGATGTTGACTTACTGTAACCTCTATGTCCAGGGCTTACACCATTCTCCTACTTCAACATTCCAAGTAGCTGGTACTACAAGTATGTGCCACCACACCCAGCTAATTTAAGTGTTTTTAGTAGAGATGGGGTTTCAGTATGTTGCCCAGGTTGATCTCAAACTCCTGAGTTGAAACAATCCATCCATCTCAGCTTCCCAAAGTTCAGGGAATACAGGCATGGCTCACTGCACATGGCCTTTTAAAATTTCCATTTTAGGTTTGAAGGTACATGTGAAGGTATGTTACATAGGTTAACTCATGTCACAGGGAAGGGTTTGTTGTGCAGATTATGTTATCAATCAGGTATTAAACCCATTACTCAATAGTTATTTTTCTGCTCCTCTCTCTCCTTCCACCCTCATCCCTCATATCGACCCTAGTTTCTGTTGTCCCCTTTTTTGTGTTCATGACTTCTTTGTGTTCCAGTGCATGTGGTTGATATGTACCACATTTTCTTTATCCAAAGACTTGGAACCAACCCAAACACCCATCAGTGTTAGACTGGATAAAGAAAATGTGGTACATAGACACCGTGGAATACTATGCATCCATAAAATGAATGAGATCTTGTCTTTTGCAGGAACCTGGATGGAGCTGGATGCTACTATCCTTAGCCAACTAACACCAGAACAGAAAACCAAATACCACATGTTTCACTTATAAGTGGAAACTAAATGATGAGAACTCATGAACACAAAAAAGTAGGTTGATTCTATGTCTTTGCTATTGTGAGTAGTGTTGCAGTGGTTATTCACGTGCATATGTCTTTATGGTAGAATAATTTATATTACTCTGGGTATATACCCAGAAATGGGATTGCTGAGTTAATGGTAGTTCTGTTATTACCTCTTTGAGGAATTGTCATACTGCTTTCCACAATGGTTGAACTAATTTACAATTCTACCAAAAGTGTGTAAGCATTCTTTTTTGTCCACAAGCTTGCCGGCATCTGTTACTTTCTGACTTTTTAACAATGGCCATGCTGACTGGTGGAAGAAGGTAACTCACTGTGGTTTTGATTTGTATTTCCCTAATGATCCATGATACTGAGCTTTTTTTTTCTTCATATGTTTGTTGGCTGCTTGTATGCTTCTTTTCAAAAGTGTCCTGTTTTTTGCCCACTTTTTAATGCGGTTGTTTTACTCATGTAAATTTGGTTAAGCTCTTTATAGATGCTGAAAATTATACCTTTGTCAGATTCATAGTTTGCAAAAATTTTCTCCCATTATGTGTGTTGTCTGTTTTCTCTGTTGATAGTTTATTTTGCTGTGTAGAAGCTCTTAAGTTTAATTCAGGCTCACTAATTCATTTTTTCTGCTTGTTAAATTCTGCTATTAAATGACTTCAATACATTCCTCATATACTAATTGCATTTTTTAGCTCCAACATTTTTTCTTGCTTCTTTTTTTTTTTATTATTTCAATCTCTTTGTTAAATGTATTGGATAGAATTCTGAATTCCTTCTCTATGTTATCTTGAATTTCTTTGTGTTTCCTCAACAGAGATATTTTGAATTATCTGTTTGAAAAGTTACATATTTATGATTTTGACTAGTCACTGGTGCTTTATATATTTCACATATTTTCCTAAATGGTTGTGATGCTGGCAGATATTTTTCAGTGTCTAGGCATTAAAGAGTTAGGTACTTATTATGGTCTTCACTGTCTGGGCTTATTTGTACCCATCCTCCTTGAGAAGGCTTTGAAATATTCATAAAGAATTGGTCATTGTGACCTAAGCTGTATCTGCTTTAGTGGGCAACCCAAGCCCAATAATGCTATAGTACTTGCAGACTCACTGAGGTACTGCCTTGACTGTCTTGGACAAAACCTGTGAGAATTATCTGGATTGCCAGACAGATTCTTGTTCTCTTCTCTTCCTTCCAAACAAACCATGTATTTATCTCTCTGTTCTGAGCCATCTAAAGCTAAGGGTGGAGTGACAAGGCACCTCTGTTGCCACCAGCATTGTGACTGCTCTAGATCACACCTGAAGACAGTACAGCACTGTGCCTCACTCAAGTCCTGTTGTAACCACTTCCTGGCTACTGCCTATGTTTGCTCACGACCTTAGGGCTCTACAACTAGCAGGTGGCACCTGTTACCTTTCCTTCAGGATGGTGAGATCCGCTAGGCTCTAGGAGTGTCCAGAAGTGCCATCCTAAAGTTAGGGACTACAGAAAACAAAACAAAACAAAACAAAACAAAACAAACAAACAAAAAAACCTTAGAATCTACCTAGTGTTCTATTGCACTGCAGCTCAGCTGGCACTCATACCTTAAGATGCAGTCCTTCCCATTCTTCCCTCCTGTTTCCAAAGGCAGAAGAGCCTCCCTCAGTAGCCACCCCCATCCCAGAGCATGAGGAGTACTGCCAGAATCCTAAAGGTTCAAGGGTTCTTAAGTCAGCTTGTGGTGAATGTTGCCTCACCTGGGACTCACCCTTTATGGCAATGGGCTCCTTTGTGTTCTACAACATGTCCAGAATGCTGTCCAAGAGCCAAGGTCTGAATCGCATCTCCAAGAACCCACTTAGTTCTCTACTACGCTGTCTGAGCTGGTACCTAAGGAGTAAAACAAAATATCCTTTACTTTTCTCTCTGCTTTTCTCAAGCAGGAGTTTTGCCCCATAGCCACAACAGCTGGGAATGTGCTGATTCTCAACTGAAGCCAGGAAGTCTTAGAATCTTACATAAGGCCCATGGCCTACTACCTGGGTATTGCTGTTTGTTATTTGGGGCCAAAGTTATTTTTGGTCAGCAGGTGATGGGTCCTCCCAGGACTGGATTCTTCTGTTTAAGGCATTGTGTTCCCTTTTGGCCCAGCATATGTCTTGAAAAGTTTTCTGGTAGCTAGAGCCTGGAAAGGGAGAGACATGACTCTGACTGTTGCCCCAAACTACTGTGGCTGAGCTGGTATCTAAGATGCAATATAAAGTCATCTCTACTCTCCTCTCTTCTCTCCTAAACTGAAGGAAAGTGTTCTCTTTTGGAGCCGTAAGCTGGAGCTTTGGGGAAGGTGGCACAAGGCCCTCTTAACTGTCTCAGCAGGCATCTGCATATTTGAGAAAACAGCCACCTTGTCTAGTCTTCGCAGGCTGGCTACAGTAAGGTAAGTAACTTTTTCAGTTAGCCTGTCTAGAAATTTTGGGTGGGCTGGCTGTTGGAGTCCACAGAATGGCCTGTTGCTGGAATCTTCAGGATGGCTGACCTGGTGCCTATGTCAGTAGTGGTGGGCCTGACACCTGGTTCCACAGCAACTGACTTCATGCCTGGGTCCGCAAGTGTGGAACTGTGGCCTGGGTCTGAATTTTTAACCTAGTGCCTAGGGTCTTGGACACTGACCTTATGCTAGGATCAGTCTGGATCCTGGATCTTCAGGGGCTGTCCTGGAGACTGGGGCTATTATAGGCTGGACTAACCTAGTGCTGGAGCAGGCCTGGAGCTTGGAACCATGGGGCTCAGTCCAGAGACTGGGTCCAGAGGGCCTGGCCTGTTGCTGTGGTAGGCCTAAATCCTGTGGCCGTGGAGGATGGCCTGGTAGTTCATAAAAGCTGGTGTGTCTTTTTGGGGTCCGTAGTGAAGTTGCATGTCCACTTTACTTTTTTTTTCTCTCACAGTGAAATTGAGTGTCCACTTTACTATTCTTTCACAGGGAGGATATGTCTCTCCACAGTGTGCTGTATGGGCTTGGGAGAAGGGCAAAGTGGATAGTGAGAAACTGTATTTTCTACATTATTCCAGTACCTATTTTTATTTCTATCCTCTGTCTAGGTGCTATAATCTTTCATCAGGATTCCTTAGCTTTTGTGGAAGTTTTTTCATGCATGAATGTGAGACAGTCAGGTGGGAAGGACTCCCTGGCAGTGCCTCCAACTGACTTGTACACTGGGAGGAGTGCACACTGGGGCAGAGCCACAGAAGTTTTTGTCCTTTGCAGCGCGGAAAAGCCTGACCCCTCCCCTTTCTGTATGGAATCTGAGATTCAAGCTGCAAGGCAGGAAACACACTAGCAGGAACTCTGGCCTTGTGGCGAATACTGTTCCCCCCTTTTTTTTTCACTTCACCCTATAAAGCCCTGCCTTTCTCACTCTTCAAATAGTCTGTGAGCCTAAATTTTCATGGCCATGAAACAAGAACCTATCTTTAGCTCAACTGAAAAAAAATTGCAATAGATGATTCTTGAAAAAGTTTCTGTGAGGAAAGAAGCACTGAAAACACTTATTTGGTCATCTTGTTGACTTTGCTCCCATATTTTTTACTTTCTAAGTGAGGAATTTGAGAGTATTTGAGTAGGCCACTCTTATAGCAACATGGGAAGAAGATAATTTGTGAGATTTTAACCTGGAAGATGGAGGTTTTTTGTTTTTGTTTTTGTTTTGTTTTGTTTTTCATATGAACTGGAAACTCCAGGGTTTAATTCAAGGTAAAATTGAAGGTCCACAGAAAGTCAAACAGCTTCTATCTTTCTATTTATCCTAATTCCATCTTGTTAACTATTAGAGAGTCAGGAAGGCTGTGCATTAGTTGGAAAAGAAAGTACTATGGAATCCTCAGAAGAGTTCTATCCAGAGGGCTAAATTCAATATTACATTTTTTTTTTTTTTTTTTTTTTTTTTTTTGCCAAACCAATAAAAAATAGGTATTCTGAGGATAGTCTCAGATTGAAGAGATGTCACACACTGACCTAACTAGTCTTTCCCATAATTCTCATTTCAAAATTTCAGGTTTTGTTTGATTGAACTGAAACAGAACGTTTTTCTTGTTTTTAACAAACAAATGTATTGACATGTATATTCAGAAAAGTGCACAGTGCATAGATCATAAATGTGAAGATCAGTAAGTTTTCACAAAGCAAACAAACCTATGTAAGCAGCAGTCATATCAAGAAACTGGATGCTTTTAGTATTTCCAGAACCCTGGAAGCCTTTCTTGTGTGCCCTTCTAATCAATAGTCCCCATAATTTTTCATTACATTGTTTTCCTTTTTGTTCTTATTGAATTTTAATAGTTCTTTGGATATTCTAGATACAACTCTCTTATCAGATATATGATTTGTAAAAGTTTCTTCTATTTTGTGGGTTTCACTTCTTGATGGTGTCCTTTGAAGCACAGAATGTTTAATTTTGATGAAGTTCAGTGTACCTATTATTTTCTTTTGTCTTTTGTGCTTTGCAATATGTAAGAAATGACTGACTGATGCAAAGTCATGAAAATGTAAGCCCATATTTTCTTCTAATGGTTTTATAGTTTTATCTCATATGTTTAGGTCTTTGATGTATTTTGGGTTAATTTTTGCATATGATATTGGTTAATGGTTGTTATTAGTTATTTTGCATATGAATGTCTAGTTGTCTCAGCAACCTTCATTGTAAAGATGATCCTTTCCTCACGGAATTTTCTTGGCACCTAATTGAAAATCAACTAGAGAGATAGATAGTAGGTGGATAGATAGAAAGATAGGAAGGGAGTTTAGTCCATTTTTGCCTGGTGCAGCCCTTCTGCCATGTGAGGATACAACATTCCTCCCTTCCGGAGTCTGCAGCAACAAAGCACCATCTTGCAAGCAGAGATTCAGCTCTCACCAGACACCAAACTTGCCAGTGCCTTGATTTCAGAATTACAGCCTCCAAAACTTTGAGACATAAATTTCTGTTCTTGTAAATTACCCAGTCATAGGTATTTTCTTATAGCAGCACAAGCGAACTAAAACAAATCCATAGGTCAATTTTGCGAAGTTTTGTCTTCTTAAAATATTAAATATTGTGATTAGCATGGGATGTTTTTCTGTTTATTTAGGTCTTCTTTAATTTTTCAACAATTTTGTTGTTTCAGGTTATAAGTTTTGCACTCCTTTTGTTAAATCAATTCTTAAGTTTTCAATAATATTGTAAGTGGAATTTTTAAAATTTTATTTTGCACTTCTTTACTGCTATTCAGTCTCTCTCCATCTCATTCTGCCTCCTAGATGTTGGGTGACCTTGACACTACCCTGGTGAGGGAATCAATCAAGTACTACTTGCTTCCTTCAGGCAGAAGTGGAGGATCAGCTTCCTGCTGCGCCCTATTGACAGCATTAAATCAGAGAATTCCAGTTTTTCTGCCCCTCCCAAGTGGGAGATGGAAGACCAGTCTCCTGCTCAGGAGATAAGATGATTAGCTCCCTGCTTGGCCCTGATGTATCATCTGCTTCTTTGGAGATAGTAATGGAGGTGCAGTGGGCTGGAATATCAGCTGGAAGTGGGGCTGTGTATTTTTCATTGATGTTTGACTAGAGTGGGGTGGGAATTGCCAGAAATATTTCCTTTTGTTAGGCTATTCTTTCCACAGGTCTTTGAATATGAGAAACAGACTTTTCTTGTAACATTCCTTTGTCTGCTCATTGATAGTTCTAGGTAAGAGGCTTTTGGAGTGGCTTGTTTAGGATATGTGGGGACAATCAGCAAGCCCAGGAAACTCTCCATCTCATTATTTCTCAAGTTCCAAGGTCCTGGTAGCCTGCCTTCTTCTTTCTGTCTTTCAGAGCCTTCCTATGCTTGTTGGTTATTATGTCCAACATGTTTTAGTTGTAAGTAAGAGGACCTAGGAGAAATAGGTTACTCAATCTTGGCAGAATTGGAAGGTATTTTTACTATTTTATAAGAAAAACTGTTTCATTGCATTCTTATTGGTAGGCATCATGTCCCAAAAGGAAAATCAAAAATCAGTTTAACTAAAATGCTTCATCTTGTCATTAACTCCTAGAACTTCTGGGCTAAAGGGGGTCTTACCTAATCTCGTCTCACTTTCTCATTCTACAGTAGAAAAAACAATGTTAAAAAGAAATTTACAAGAAAAAAAAACATCAAAGAGTGGGTGAATGACATGAACAGACACTTCTCAAAAGAAGACATTTATGCAGCCAACAAACATAAGAAAAAAAGCTCATCATCACTGGTCATTATAGAAATGCAAATCAAAACCACATTGAAATACTGTATCATGCCAGTTAGAATGGTGATCATAGAAAATCAGGAGACAACAAATGTTGGAGAGGATGTGGAGAAACAAGAATGCTTTTACACTGTTGGTGGGAGTGTAAATTAGTTCGACCACTTTGGAAGACAGTGTGGCAATTCCTCAAGGATCTAGAACTAGAAATACCATTTGACCAAGCAAACTCATTACCAGGAATATACCCAAAAGCTTATAAACATTCAATTATAAAGATACATGCACACATATGTTTATTGTGGCACTGTTCACAGTAGCAAAGACTTAGAACCAACCCAAATGCCCATCAGTGATAGATTGGATAAAGAAAACGTGGCACATATACACCATGGAATACTATGCAGCCATAAAAAAGGATGAGTTCATGTCTTTTGCAGGGACATGGATGAAACTGGGAACCATCATTCTCAGCAAACTGACACAAGAACAGAAAACCAAACACTGCATGTTATCACTCATAGATGGGTGTTGAACAACAAGAACACATGGA
The DNA here is from genome assembly GCF_048565385.1 of Saimiri boliviensis. Taxonomy (NCBI): domain Eukaryota; kingdom Metazoa; phylum Chordata; class Mammalia; order Primates; family Cebidae; genus Saimiri; species Saimiri boliviensis. The sequence goes on from NC_133470.1 coordinate 55,323,830, forward strand.
CACAGGGAGGGGAATGTCATACACCAGGGCTTGTGGGCAGGCAGGGGTGTTAGGGAAGGGATAGCAGGGGATGAGGGGATTGGGGAGGGCTAACATTAGGAGAAATACCTAATGTAGATGATGGGAAGATGGATGCAGCAAACAACCATGGCATATCTATACCTATGTAACAAATCTGCACATTCTGCACATGTACTCCAGAACTTAAAGTATAATAAAAAATAAAATAAATACATGCTGATATAAAAAAATTGCAATGATGCAGAATCAGAAAAGCAGAATAACAGCTTTCTTTGCCTAAAACATAGCAGTCAGAAATCTTAGTCAAAATTATGGAGATGTCACAGATAATTCTAGCTTACATTTGGCATTTAGGGAAATGATCATATACATATATATATATATATATATATATATATATATATATATATGTGTGTGTGTGTGTGTCAAATCATAGTTATTTGCATTTATGGGGAACCATGTGATGTTTTCATATATATGTACAATAAGGCATAATTAAATCAAGCTAATTAACATATCCATCACCATGCTTACCTATTTTTTATAGATATTTGAAATTTACTCTTAGCTATTTTTAATTATATATAATACATTATTATTGAATGTTGCAACCTTATGGTTCAGTAGATCTCAAAACCTCTTCCACCTGTCTATATAAAACTTTGTAGCTTTTGAATAATGCTCCCCAGTCTCTCTACCCCACCTCAGCCTCTGGTAACCATCATTCTCCTTTCTGCTTCTGTGAGTTCCACTTTATTAGATTCCTCATAAGTGAGATTATGCCGTATTTGTCTTTCTGAGCCTGATTTATTTCACTTGGTAAAATATCTTACAGATTAATCTATGTTGTCACAAATGACAGGATCCCACCTCCCTTTTAAAAACTGTTTAGTATTCCATTGTGTATATATACCACATTTTCTTTTCTTTTCTTTTTTGAAACAGTCTTACTCTGTTGCCAGGCGCCAGGCTAGAGTGCAGTGGCATAATCTCACCTCATTACAACCTCCACCTGCCCAGTTCAAGCAATTCTTCTGCCTCAGCCTCCCAAGTAGCTGGGACTACAGGTGCTCGCCACCATGCACAGCTAATTTTTGTACTTCAATAGAGACGGGGTTTCACCACGTTGGCCAGGATGATCTCAATCTCTTGACCTTGTGTTTGCCTAGCTTGGCCTCCCAAAGTGCTAGGATTACAAGCGTGAGCCACCACACCTGGCTTTTTCTTTTTTTTTAGATGGAGTCTCACACTGTCACCTAGGCTGGTATGCAGTGCCACAATCTCATCTCACTGCAACCTGTGCCTCCTAGTTAAAACAATTCTCTTTCCTCAGCCTCCTGAGTGGCTAGGATTACAGGCGCCCACCACCACCTCCCACTATTTTTTGCTGCTGTTGTGTTTTTAGTAGATTCGGGGTTTCATTGTGTTTGCCACACTGGTCTCATAGTTCTGACCTTGTGATCCACCTGCCTCGGCTTTCCAAAATGCTGGGATTACAGGCATGAACCACTGTACCCATCCTATGCCACATTTTCTTTATCCACTCATCCACTGATGAACAATCAAGTTTTTTTTTTTCTTATCTTGTCTACTGTGGGAAATGCTGCAATGACCATGAGAATGCAGATATCCCTTCCACATACTGCTTTCAGTTATTTTGTGTATATACCCAGAAGTGGTATTACTAAGTCATATGATACTTCCATTTTTAGATTTTTGAGAAACTGCTGTATGGTTTTTCATAATGGGTCTATTAATTTACATTCCCACCAACAGCGTATAAGAATTTCCTTTCTCTGCATCCTCTCCAACTCTTATCTTTTGTCTTTTTGATAAAAACTATTCTAACAGTTGTGAGTGAATATCTCTTTGTGGTTTTGATTTCCATTTTTTTAATGATTATTGATGTTAAGGATATTTTTTCACATACCTAATGGCGATTTGTAGGTCTTCTTTGGAGACATGCCTGTTCAGATCACTTTTAAAAGTTGTTGTATGTTTTCTTGCTGCTGAGTTGTTGAGCTTTTTGTGCATTTTAGTTAAATTTGATACCTTTAGTTAATTTGATACCTTTTAGTTAATTTGATACCTTTTATCAAATGTATGCTTTGCAACTATTTTCTCCCATTCTGGAAATAATCTTTGTTAATTGTTTCCTTTGCTGTGCAGAGGCTTTTAGTTTGATGCCATTCCATTTGTCTAGTTTTGCTGTTGCTGTCTGTGTTTTTAGGGTCATATCCAAAAATCTGTTTCCCAGACAAGTATTGTGAAGACTTTTTTCTATATTTCATTGTAGTAGTTTTACAGTTTTGGGTCTTATATCTAAGTATTTAATTCATTTTGCCCTGATTTTTGTATATGGTATAAGGGTCTAATTTCATTCTTTTTTATGTGAATATCCACTTTTTCCAACACCGTTTATTGAAGAGACTGTTCTTTACCCCACTGTGTGTTCTTGGCACCTTTGTTGAAGTAAGTTGATGGTAAATACACACATTTACTTTTGTGTCCTATATCTATTCCACTGGTTTATGTGTCTATTCTTATGCCAGTACTGTGCTATTTTGATTGCAATCACTTCATAATATGTTTGGAAATTAGTGAGTGAGATGCATTCACATTTTTTCTTTCTGTAAAGATTGTTTTGTTTACTCAGGGTTTCAGATTTTTTTTTTCATTTCTTTAAAAAACGAAATTGGAATTTCAATAAGAATTGCATTGAGTCTGTAGATCATTTTGAGTACTACAGTTTCACAATATTAACTGGGTGATTTAGAAAAAATAAATCCCTAGACAGACACAACCTATCAAGACTGAATCATGAAATAAACAGAAAATCTCAACAAAGAACAGGGAGATGGAATCAATAATAAAATGTTTTCCACCAAGGAAATGCCCAGAAGCAGACAGCTTCACTGCTAAATTCTACCGAACATTTAAAGAATAATTAATATCAGTTATTCTCAGACACTTCCAAAAAATTAAAATAAAGGTAAGACTTTGAAACTCACTATAAGAGGCTAGCATTACTCTGATATCAAAGACAGACAGGAACATTACAAGAAAAGAAATTATTAGGCCAGTATCACTAATGAACATAGATGCAAAAATCCTCAACAAAGTACTAGCAAAGTGAATTCAAGAACACATGAAATATAATCATTTCATAATCAAGCAGGCTTTATCTTAGGGATACGAAGATGATTCAACAAATATCAGTCAATAAAAGCAATAAACAACATTGAAAAAATGAAGAATAAAAATCATATAATCATTCAACAAAAAGAAAAATTGAAAAACTCCAATACCCTCTCATGGTAAAATCTTTCAACAGATTATTATAGAGGGAATATACTTCAACACAAGAAAGGTCTTATTTGACAAACCTGTAGATAACGTGATTCACAACAGTAAAAAGTTGAAATATTTTCCTAAGGAACCGGCAGCATTCCTTACTGTTCTGCAGTTTTGAAGGATGGTTCCCAAGCACGCAGGGTATGGAGTGGACCTCCAGCAGTCCTGCAGCAGAGGCGCCTGACTATTAAAAGAAAAACTTAAAAACAAAAAGAAATAACTTCAACATCAACACAAAAGATGTCCACTCATATACCCCATCCAAAAGTCACCAATTTCAAAGACAAAAGGTAGATAAATCCACAAAGATGGAAAGAAACAAGCAAAACAAGGATGAAAACAGCAAAATACAGAATGCTTCCCTTCCTCCAAGGGATCACAGCTCCTCATCAGCAAGAGAACAAAACTAGATGGAGAATGAGTTTGACAAATTGGCAGAAGCAGGTTTCAGAAGGTGGGTAATAACAAACTTCTCTGAGCTAAAAGAACATGTTCTAACCCAATACAAAGAAACTAAGAAGCTTGAAAAACAGTTGACTGAAATGTCAACTAGATTAACCAGCTTAGAGAAGAACATAAACTTGGTAGAGCTGAAAAACACAGCATGAGAACTTCGCAAAGAATACAAAAGCCTCAATAGCTGAATTGATCAAGCAGAAGAAAGAATTTTAGAGCTTGAATATCAACTCAATGAAAGGAAATGAGAAGGCAAGATTAGAGAAAAAAGAGTGAAAAGAAGGGAACAAAGCCTCCAAGAAATATGGGATTGTGTGAAAAGACCAAATCCACGTTTGATAGGTGTACCTGAATATGATGTGGAGAAACAATCCAAGCTGGAAAACACTCTTCAGGATATTATCCAAGAGAACTTCCACAACCTAACCAGGCAGGCCAACATTCAAACCCAGGAAATACAGAGAACACCACAAAGATATTCCTCAAGAAGAGCAACCCCAAGGCCCATAATCATCAGATTCACCAGGGTTGAAATGAAGAAAAAAAATCCTAGGGGCAGCCAGAGAGAAAGGTCGAGTCATCCATAAAGAAAAGACCATGAGACTCACAGGGATCTCTAGGCAGAAACTCTACAAGCTAAAAGGGAGTGGGGGCCAATATTCAACGTCCTTAAAGAAAAGAACTTTCAACCCAGCCAAATTAAGCTTCTTCTTCTTCTTCTTCTTCTTCTTCTTCTTTTTTTTTTTTTTTTTTTTTTGGGAGGGGACGGAGTTTCACTCTTGTTACTCAGGCTGGAGTGCAATGGTGTGATCTCGGCTCACCGCAACCTCCGCCTCCTGGGTTCAGGCAATTCTTCTGCCTCAGCCTCCTGAGTAGCTGCGATTACAGGCACGTGCCACCATGCCCAGCTAATTTTTGTATTTTTAGTAGAGACGGGGTTTCACCATGTTGACCAGGATGGGCTCGATCTCTTGACCTTGTGATCCACCCACCACGGCCTCTCAAAGTGCTGGGATTACAGGCTTGAGCCACTGCTCCCAGCCAAACTAAGCTTCTTAAGTGAAGGAGAAATAAAATCCTTTACAGACAAGCAATTGCTGAGAGATTTCGTCACTACATGACCTGCCTTACAAGAGCGCCTGAAGGAACTACTAAACGTGGAAAAGAAGAACCAGTTACAGCCACTGCAAAAACATACCAAATGGTAAAGAACAACACAATGAAGAAACCACATCAACTAATGGGCAAAACAACCAGCCAGTAGCAAAATGACAGGATCAAACTCAAACATAACAATATTAACATTGAATGTAAATGGCCTAAATGCCCCAATCAAAAGACACAGACTGGCAAACTGGATAAAAAGTCAAGACCCAATGGTGTGCTGTATTCAGGAGACACTTCTCACATGCAAAGACTCATATAGACTCAAAATAAAGAGATGGAAGAAGATATGGAGAGCAAAAAACAAAGTAGGGGTAGCAATCCTAGTCTCTGATAAAATGGACTTTAAACCAACAAAGATCAAAAGAGACAAAGAAGGATATTACATAATGATAAAAGGATCAGTGAAACAAGAAGAGCTAACTATCTTAAATATATATGCACCCAGTGCAGGATCACCCAGATACATAAAGCAAGTTCTTAATGACCTACAAAAAGACAGACTCCCACACAATAATTGTGGGAGACTTTAACACTCCATTGACAATATTGGACAGATCAACAAGACAGAAAGTCAACAAGGATATCCAGGACTTGAATGCAGATCTGGATCAAGCAAACCTAATAGACATTTACAGAACTCTCCACCCCAAATCCACAGAATACACATTCTTCTTAGCACCACATCACACTTACTGTAAAATTGACCACATAATTGGAAGTAAATCACTCCTCAGCAAATGCAAAAGAACAGAAATCATAGCAAACAGACTCTCAGACCACAGCACAATCGAATTAGAACTCGGGATTAAGTAAAGCACTCAAGACTGCACAATCACATGGAAATTGAACATCTTGCTCCTGAATGATGAATGGTTAAACAATGAAATGAAGACAGAAATAAAAATGTTCTTCGAAAACAAAGAGAATGAAGACACAATGTACCAGAATCTCTGGGACAAATTTAAAGCAGTGTCTAGAGGGACATTTATAGCAATAAATGCCCACATGAGAAAAAGGAAAGATCTTAAATTGACACCCTATCATCAAAATGAAAAGAGATAGAGGAGCAAGATCAAAAAAACTCGAAATCAAGCAGAAGACAGGAAATAACTAAGATCAGAGTAGATAGAACTGAAGGATATAAAGACACAAAAAACCCTTCAAAAAAGAAATAAATCCAGGAGTTGGGTTTTCAAAAAGATCAACAAAATAGACTGCTATCTAGACTAATAAAAAAGAAAAGAGAGAAGTATCAAATAGATTCAATAAAAAATAATAAAAGGGAGAGAACCACCAAATCCTTAGAAATACAAACTACCATCAGATATTACTACAAACAGCTCTATGCACATAAACTAGTAAATCTGGAAGAAATGGATAAATTCCTGGATACCTACACACCCCAAAGACTAAACCAGGAATAAGTTGAAACCCTGAATAGACCAATAACAAGGTCTGAAGTTGAGGCAGCAATGAATAGCCTACCAATCAAAAAAAGTCCAGGTCCAGACGGGTTCACAGCTGAATTCTACCAGATGTACAAAAAGGAGCTGGTACCATTCTTATTGAAACTACTCCAAAGAATACAAAAAGAGGGAATCCTCCCTAACTCTTTCTATGAGACCAATATCATCCTGATACCAAAACCTGGCAGAGACACAACTAAAAGAGAAAACTACAGGCCAGTATCCATGATGAACATTGACACCAAAATCTTCAATAAATTACTGGCAAACTGAATCTAACAGCACATAAAAAAGCTTATCCACCATGATCAAGTAGGCTTCATCCTGAGAATGCAAGGCTGGTTCAACATACACAAATCTATAAACTTAATCCACCACATAAACAACCAAAGACAAAAGCCACATGATTATCTCAATAGATGCAAAGAAGGCCTTTGACAAAATTCAATAGCCCTTTATGCTAAAAATTCTCAATAAACTAGGTATTGATGGAATGTATCTCAAAATAATAAAAGCTATTTATGACAAACCACAGCCAATATCATACTGAATGGGTAAAAACTAGAAGTATTTCCTTTAAAAACTGACACTAGACAAGGATGCCCTCTCTCACCACTCCTATTCAATATTGTATTGGAAGTTCTAGCCAGGGTAATTAGGCAAGAAAAAGAAATAAAGGGCATTCAATTAGGAAATGAAATCAAATTGTCCCTATTTGCAGACAATATGATTATATATTTAGAAGACCTCATCGTCTGAGCCCAAAATCTCCTTAAGCTGATAGGCAACTTTGGCAAAGTCTCAGGTTACAAAATCAATGTGCAGAAATCACAAGCATTTCTATACACCAACAGCAGACAAACAGAGAGCCAAATCATGAGCAAACTCCCATTTATAATTGCTACAAAGAGAATAAAATACATAGGAATACAACTAACAAAGAATGTAAGATCTCTTCAAGGAGAGCTACAAACCACTGTTCAAGGAAATAAGAGAGGACACAAACAGATGGAAAAACTTTCCATGCTCATGGTTAGGAAGAACCAGTAATGTGGAAAGTAAACATAATAAAAGAAAGGACTATTGTTACACATAGCAACGTAATGGAATCTCAAGATAATCATGTTGTGTGAAATAAGCCATACAAAAAATAATACATACTATGTGATGCAAGTCAAATTTAAAAAAAAAATGCAAACTTAAAAAAAGGAAAATATAGGCCGGGCACGGTGGCTCAAGCCTGTAATCCCAGCATTTTGGGAGGCCGAGGCGGGTGGATCACGAGGTCAAGAGATCGAGACCATCCCGGTCAAGATGGTGAAACCCCGTCTCTACTAAAAATACAAAAAAATTAGCTGGGCATGGTGGCACGTGCCGGTAATCCCAGCTACTCAGGAGGCTGAGGCAGGAGAATTGCCTGAACCCAGGAGGCGGCGGTTGTGGTGAGCCGAGATTGCGCCATTGCACTCCAGCCTGGGTAACAAGAGTGAAACTCTGTCTCAAAAAAAAAAAAAAAAAAAAAAAAGGAAAATATATAACATTAATTAGCATATTTTAACCTAAGTGGCATATGATTTTGTGCCTGCTCCAGTATGTCTTAAATACATACCTTTGTAATACAAATTTGACTTAGTTTTTGTTGTTGATGCTGATTTTTAATCTAATTGACATTTTTTTTTCCTCTTACTCTATTATGAAAAATTTCAACAAACACTAAACTTGAAAGAATATTACAGGTAACATTCATATACATACAATCTAGATTCTAACATTAACAATTTACTATGTTTCCTTTATCACATCTATCAATCTATGTATTGTTGTATTTTGCCATAAATCCATCTTAAATTTTTTGCCTTGTTTTAAACTGTCACATAGCATTTCATAGAATTGTGATAACATAGTTTGTCTGAGGTTTATTTCTATTATATACAATGTTGAAATTAATATCCTTTTCTATTTGTACCCATTTTAGTGAATAATTAGGAGCAGAAATTTCTGTAATATACATAGAAAATATATTTTAAATATTTAGTAGATATTAACAAATTACTTTCCATAGTAGTTATACCAATTTGTAGTTCTCATTGGAGTACGAGAGGCTTGTTTTCTCACATATTTTCACATGCATTCATCAATTTCTAAAATGTTTTTTAAATGTTAGTCAATATAGTGAAATGGTGGTAAATGATTTTCTGCTTTTATTTGCAATTTTCATTTCTCTGATTACTAGTGATTTGAGCTTCTTTCCATGTTTTATTGTCCATTTTGGCATTTGTTTTCATTCTTAAACTTTGACTATAATTTTATTGGATAATCTTTTTCACATATATTCTGGATAGTAATTATTTATCTGTTATATATTTGGCAAATAATTTCCCTTGTCTATTGCTCATCTTTCCACTTATGTTGTATACAGAACTATTCCATCTAACATTTATATGGCACTTTTACTTTAGTTGATCTTCAGGGCTACCTGTGAAGTTAACAAGCAAGATGGTTTTTTCCTCATTTTGTAGAAGAGGACTCTAAATTGTAAAGAGATTAAAAAAAAAAAAAAAACAAAAACCCTGTCTAATAACAAGCAGCTAGTATGTGGCAATAGCAGGACTCAGAGTTAGGTCTGTTGACTCCTGTATTAGTTTTCTATTGCTGCTATAATAAATTAGTAAAAACCTGGTTTCTTAAAACAATATTTATTTATTTATTTATTTGGACTTTCTCTTCAACTTTTAATTTCATGGGTACATATGCAGGATGTGCAGGTTCTTTACGTTGGTACCTGGTGGTCTGCTGCACAAATCATCCAATCACTTAGGTATTAAGCCCAGAATCCATTAACTATCCTTCCTGATGCTCTCCCTCCCCTCACCCTACCCTACCTCCTCCAACAGGCCCCAATGTGTGTTGTTTCCCTCCCATGTGTCCATGTAAGAACATGTATTTATTATCTTATAATTTTAATAGGTTAGAAGTCTAAAATGGGTATCACTGTGCTAGCATCAAGGTGTCAACAGGGCTGTATTACTTCCAGAGTCTCTAGGGGACAATCTATTTACTTAACTTTTCTAGATTCTAGAGACCTGAATTCCCTACTTCATGGCCCTCTTCCTCCATGTTCAAAGCTAGTAACAGTGAATTGAGTACTTACCATACTTCATTACTCAAACTTTCTCTCTTATCTCTCTCTTCCACTTTAAAGAACCTTTGTAATGACACTGGACCTACCCAGATAATCCAGGATATTCTTTCCATTTTAAGAACAGCTGATTATCAATGTTAATTTCCCTTTTCTATGTAATGTTACATATTCATAGGTTCCAGGGATTAGAACATGAACATTTTTGGGAGAGCCATTATTCTGTCTATCTAAACCCTCAATCTACTGTCTTCCCCACTTAACAGACTAACAAGTAGCCAGAGGAGCAGTAGGGCTAAGATCAATAGGTTTTGAAAGTAGGTCTGAGGAGTGACACAACTGTCACTACCTAGGATATACCTTTGATTATGTTTACATTTCTTGAAAGAGCAGTTGTATTTTAAGAACGTCTGAGTGTTCTGCATATGAACAGAGTCAGAGTTTGAAATTGCACACAATTCACTTTTTCGTAATGGTCAATTTGCCAGAGTCTCTCACACAAACACAGAGTGTGTAAGTGGTGTTCAGACACTTGTGTATGTCTTCTGCATGTTTGTGGGTTCTAATCCAAAAGCCCAAGTCACAAAACCTTGGGATACAAAAGCTGGAAGGGACCTCAAAGGCCAGCTAACACAAGGCTCTTATTTTACAAGTGAGAGGACTGAGGTCCAAAGAAGGAAATTAGCTTACCCCAGGTAAAACGTAGGTTTGTGGCAGAGAGAACCGGAAAGAAGCCTTCACTACTGTGCCTGATTTTACCAAACTAAGTTGCCATTTTGGAGAGGAAGAATGAATTTTTTTTAGTCCCTTAAGTTATATCATGAACATGATCACTTCCTTCAACAAGTAGTTAGGCCACCCATCATAGAGGCATTTTCTAACACGGTTCTATGGGGATGAAGAAAGTATTGGGCATGACTACAAAGAAAAATGGGGCTTGAAAGTCAGAACTGCATTGTAGATGCTCAAGAAAAGAAACACTCTCCAAAAGAGAGCTAGTTCTTTTGCTGTTAGAAGAGGGCAAGATGGCACTAACTAGCATTTTTGCTGAGGAGTTCTAAATTCACTAGAAAAAGGAACCAATGAACACAAGGTAGAAGGTGGCATATGTTTGGCTATCTAATATGGGGAAACATCTTCTAGAGTTGCCTTGAGAGATAACTGAGTGAGTTCTCAGTTACTACATGTATCAAAGCAGAGTTCGTATAGCCATTTGGAAATAATGTTGTGGGTATATTTGGGAGTTCAAGTTAATTTTACCAAAATTTATTCCTTCAAAGGAAAGTCTATGTGGTTGCATTTACTCATTTAATATTTATCCATTTGCTCATTTAGTACTTATCCAGACTATTAAATGGATAAATGCCGCCTTCTGAAGAGCCCTATGAGGCAACATAATTTGAAAGCAAATGCCAGCTATGCCTTCTGAGGCTTCTTTTTGTTCACTATTATCCAAGGTGACTAAAGATAATTTGAGGATTAGGTGCTTAGAGGAATAGGGCTGGGCCAGTGGATGGATTGATTGGAATAGCATAGGGGTTGGTAATGACATACACACAGGCCTTTTGGAAACAAACTTGGTCAAACAGTGACACTGTCAGGTATAATCAAGTCGAACTTTTAACTAGAAAAGCCTCACCTAAGTAATCTTCTCAAATGTGAAGTTCACAAACGCACTTTTTTTTTCTAGTAGGATCTTGCTGACCTTCAAATTCAGCTCTAAGACTATCTTATTATTTCACTAATCATTCATGTATTCATCCTGCAAATATTTACTGAGTACCAACTCTGTATCAAGTGTTGTGCTAGGCATTAAGGCTACAGTAAGGAGCAAGAAAATGTAACCCCTGATCCCACAGAGCTACCATTATAAGGTGGGGAGAGAAGTAGTTAAACAATTTCAACAAATTGTGGTTATAGATGTACAGGGTGTCTTGGGAGCACATGGCAGGAGGATGTCACCCAGTAGCACAGAAAGACAGGAAAATCTTCTTGGAGGAAGGTACTTCTAAACTGAGACCTGAAAGGTTAGTGGGTAGCTGAATAGGTGAAAAAGTGTTTGAGGCAGATGAAACAACATAGAAGAATCTGTTGGAGGGAAGAGAGAGCACAATGCACACTGGAAACTGACAGACTGACAGAGCTCCGACATGAGTGGGACTCATTGAGTGTGAGGTGTGGAAAGGCAAGCAGTGACCTAGAAAGATTAGAAAGGGCTGGGCCATAAAATGCCATATAGGTAATGCTAAGAAGTTTGATCTTTATTCTCATGAAATAATAAGGAATTAATTTTCTTAATTTAACAGATATGAGTTTCTTTCTTGAGAGAATAGAAATACAAAGAAGAAAACAAAAGTGGCTTCATATTCACTTTCCAGGTGACCTGTTTTTTTAAACAAAAGTAACTAATGTACAACACTTGAAAATCCAAACAGTTCAAAATGAAAAATGAAAGTCAAACTTTCCCCAGCCAAGTTACTCTCCTCAAGGAAAACCAGTATTCAGAATATTTTGTATTATTTACAGAAGAAAAATTCCTTGTTCCCCCATGTAAGTATATATATGTATACGTATATATATATACATATACATATATATATATGGTTATAGATATAGATATCTATATTGGTTATATCTATATTAGTTATAGATATGTATATATCTATATCTATTGGTTATAGATACAGATATACAGATATCTATATCTATATCTATAACCAATACATAGATATCTCTCTATATATGGAGATCTATATAGATATATAGATATATATGGAGATATATATATATCTATAACCAATCACAAGATGCTTACTGTTTTGCATCTTGCTTTTTATTTAATGACATATATTGAAAATATTTCCATGTGTGCATTCATACACACACACACACGAAATATTTCATCAGTTTGAATGTCATCCTTACACAGGAGTCCTACTAATCGTATTATTATTCCAGCTTCAGTCAATAAGGGAGGCATTGCTGGAGGATTTTAAGCAATAAGGATTTACAATCACTTTTGTGTTTGGAAAAAAATAGTTTTGGCTGTTATTTGAAGACAAGATTATGGGGGTCAAGAGTGTCTATTCCACTGATCCAATTAAAAGATGGTTGTGGGCTGGGCACAGTGGCTCAAGCCTGTAATCCCAGCACTTTGGGAGGCCGAGGCAGGTGGATCACAAGGTCAAGAGATCGAGACCATCCTGGTCAACAAGGTGAAACCCCATCTCTACTAAAAATACAAAAAATTAGCTGGGCATGGTGGCGCGTGCCTGTGATCCCAGCTACTCAGGAGGCTGAGGCAGGAGAATTTCCTGAACCTGGGAGGTGGAGGTTGCAGTGAGCCGAGATCGCTCCATTGCACTCCAGCCTGGGTAACGAGCAAAACTCCGCCTCAAAAAAAAAAAAAAAAAAAAAAAAAAAAAGAAAAAGATGGTTGTGTTTTAGACCAAGTCTATGGCAGTGCATAATATACTGAGAGAAGTGGGTGGATTGAAAAGATGTAAAATATGAATATGACAGGACTTATCAATGAAATGGTTGTAGAGAGTGAGAGAGGAGAGTAATCTCAGATGACATTCAAGTCTCTGGTTTGATATATATGAATGAGAATGCTAATTATGGCATTCAGTCATTCAGGAGACTTATTCCGAATGACACTCACCCATTGAAAATATCCTCTCCCTACTCTAAAATGTTATATCACATTGCTCAGACCTTTATTCTCTTACTGTGTCCATTTATAGTAATGAAATACTTTATTTGTATGTTGTTTTAGCCTTACATACTATGTACTCCTTAGTAGTGTGTCTGGAAGTAGGCAGGTATAAGGAAAATAGAGCACAAAAAAGAGACTAACATTTGCTAATAACTTACTATGTGACAGGTGCTGCACAGGGCCCTTTTTCAGACATTGCATTTTATTTTCACAGCCTGATTTTACAGATAAAAAAAACGAAGGCTTAGAGTACTCAAGTGACTTCCCCAAGATCACATATTTTAGGAAGAGACAGAGCTAAGATTCAAACCAGCCTTGTCCATGCCCAGAGCCCACCATCAGGAAGCCAAATGAGAAAGTGTAGAAGAATTGGGAGGAGGAGTTGATGCCACATATAAAGCTGCTCCAGGCAGTCAGCGAAGAGGAAAACATGTTAATTGCCCAGAGAGAGGAGAGAAAGCTTTACTCAGGCAAGCGTAAAGATTCTGTGGCAAAGTGAGTGGGGAACTAGGTGTTGGGAGGACTCTCAGGGAGACTCCATATGAATGAGGTACCAGGAAGTTGAAGAAAATATACTTTTGACCTAGGGCCAAAGAGTGAATACTCAAAGACCAGGGGAGTTGGGAGCTAAAGAGTCAGTCAGCAGATGCGAGTAAGCTGGTGGAAGCGGCGGGCTGGTGAGCTTCAGAGCAAGCAACCCTTACAGCAATGGCCCTCAAAGTGTGGTCCTCAGACCACCAGCATCAGTATCACCTGGGAACCTGTCAGAAATGCAAGTTCCTGGGCCTCACCCAAGATTTACTGAAGCAAAAACTCAATGTCTTAGCAAATCCTACAGGAGATTCTGGTACATGTTCAAGTTTGAGACCTACAGCCTTGGAGGATCAGGGAAAGCAGCAAGTGGAGTTCAAGAACCAGAGTATAAGAACCAAACAGTGTCCCCAGAGCATGCCTAGGACTGTCACATATCACAGCAATGCAGAGCAACATTTCCAAAGCACAACAGAGTCCGCTGGTCAGAAGTGATGGTGGAGAGAGGCTTCAGATATGTGGTCTCTGGGGGACAACTCCTCTTCCTTGGACCCCTCAAACTTTCCCTAGAGGTCTTCATTTTAAGAAACTGCTAAGGGAAAGCTCATCAGAGGATCCTGAGGTGAAGGAGTTAGACTGCCCATGCCATGGCACTGCCCATGGCTTTTTATTTTCTCCTGGTAAATGATACTGTCACAAGTTTTTACTGTGGAAAATATGGGAAGGAAGGAAGACAACATTTATTGAGGGTCCCAACATGCTGAGCACTGTGCTAAGGGTTCACACAAATGCCAGCTAATTTAATCCTCACAGTATTTCAGTAATGGAAGTGTTATTATTTCCGTTTTGCAGATGAGGAACCAGAGGCTAAGAAAAGTTAAATGATTTGCCCAAAATCACACAGCTCAGAAAAAGGCAGCCAAGATACAATTCTTAGTCTTTCTGACTCTAAACTCCATGCTTCTCACACTAGACCATGTTGTCTCTAATTGAAGATCCCTGGGGTCCTCTCCTCTTTGTAGCCATCCCAGAGCTGTGTGTTTGTGATGGCCCATATGTGAGTAGCCTGGAAATATTGAAACGAATAAATAAAAGAATGTCCTAGTGACAGATTTTAACACGTGAGGGCCCCTTAAAGGTATTCTGGTTTTATAGTTTTCAAATATGTCTTTAGACATTTCTTACTGGGGTGCTCTGGACATAATCACACTGTCTGGGAGAGCAGTCATACACAGTGGACAGGTTCCTGTGTCCCTTCATCTTTGCCCATTCCTATCTCCTTCCCTGCCTTATCTAGAACAAATCCGCTTTCATCTTCTGCAAGTAGTGGGTGTTTACTAAGATTCTGTTTGGGGAAAGGGTTCTGCTGCCAAAATTAGTTTTGAAAACCGCTAATCTAGACTACCTTGTTCATGTAATAGGTGAAGAAACTGAGTGCTAGAAAGGCAAAAAACTTGTCCAGGGTCACGGTGTGCGCTTTAGTAGCATAACTAGAATGTGAAACCAAGATTCTTGAAACATTCTTCTTTTTCAACACAAGTTAATACAGTTTGTGTCCTAACAATGAGAAAAAAATTATTTCAATTTAAATAATTATTTAGATTTGAAAAATTAAAAATTATAACTCTGATTTTTATCTTTACTATGTTCCAGTCATTGTGCTAAATAGTTAACATGTATAGCATTATTTATCTTCTCATAACAGCCCTATAAAATAGATGATATTATTATACCCATTTTAAAGATGTGAAAACTGAGATTTAGGAGGATTAATTTGCTTTAATCATAGAATCAGGAAATGGCAGAATTGGGATGTCAGTCCAGAATATCTGATTTCAATTTTCATCCTCTGAACAATGATGCCATATTGCAAATGCCTATATTGCAAAAAGTCTATTATTTAGCCTGCCGCTTGTTTTCTGGTAAATAAATTTTTATTGGAACAATGATATACCTTATGAACTACCAAGGCAAGTTTGTGTAGTTATAGCAAACAGAAACTATATACTCTGGATATAAAATATTTAGTAACTAGCCTGTTACAGAAAAGGTTTGTCAACATCTGGTCTATAGACATTAACTTTAAAATGTTTTTCAAGTGACCTCCAGGGGAAGGAACCAGAAATGTACCCTGGATTTGCAGGAGAGGTAGGCACTGTTTATACTCTCAGTGAAATTGGCGAATGAATTATACAAGCATGGAAACCTGGCCTACCTGGCCTCCTGCAGTCTTCACTGTGTTGATTCAAGTCTATTATGACCTGTTCTTGTTGTCTTTCATGAGTCATAGCAGAGGCCTTATCCCTTCCCCACCCTGTCATAAATGCCTTAGAGCTTGGACTTGGATCTCTGCTTAATAAGTTTTGTCTCCACCTCCCCTTTCTTGCTTCAAGGTTCACATATGTGCCAGGCAGATAATTCTAGTGGCTACCATGGCTTGGCTAAGCTTCCCTTGACCACTGAGCATTTCTAAGGGAGCTGAGGTTGGTGGCTTCTCCCTCCTTCCTATTGGTGTTTCCACCAGCCTTGGTCTGTGTTGCGTTCCATGGGGCAGCGACTAAGTTTCTGAGCATATTTAAGAACCTCTAGTGATTTATGACCCAGACTTTGCCCTACCAGCTCAGCCTTCTGAATGTTCTCTTCCCTGGAACCTGTTCCAGACACTTTAAGGAGGAAAATGTGCCCAGCCTGCCTGGAGAACAGCATCTGCTCCTAGCCAAGATCTCCACATCAAAAAGTAAGAATATCAGGCGGTGGAAACTCTGTCATACCTGTCCTCTTCCTATACCTGGATCTGGTGGGTAGATGCAGTCCTTTTTAGAGGGGCATAGTATTCTCTGATCTATTGCCACAAATTGCTCCTCACTCATTCTTTCCCTATACTTTGTGTCTTTGAAATCACTTTATTTTCCATGTTTAATATCTAGACTGTACTTTCTTCATGGAATTCTAGATATGTAAATTTACAGGGCTAGAAGCGTCTATATACAGCTTAAGACCCTCATTGCAGAAATAGAAAAAGGCCCAGAGAAGAGAAGGGTTTGGGCCAAATCCACATAGCTGATTACTGCTAGAGCAAGTGGGGCGAGAACCTTGGTCACTTGACTCAGGACAGTGACTTTTCACTGCTCTCTCTTTCCACCAGGAATGAGAATGACTTTTGGCTTTAAACAAATCCAGACTCCAGTTTGACCCTGAATTTTGGGGGAACACTTCGCTTTTTTTCTTTTTAGTATTTTCTTCTGTGTCTTAGTTTTTAGGCTGTTGATCTGTGTTAATCCAGGCTATCTGCTAGCTATATCCAGTTTCTTCAGATGGAAAATGTTAATGTAGCATCAGGGTTTCACTCCAGGATCTGCTAGAAATGACAGAGGCAAAGGTAATGTATATATAAAAAAATCTCCCAGTGAGTGACTAGTAGGCAGTAGGCTTTCAATAATTGTAAAGTTCCTTCTACCCCCTGGAAAGGACTGTGTTTCTCCCCTAAGCAGCACAGTGTGTGGTGGTTTCATGGTTAAAAGTTTAGACAGATCCAGTAAAACATTATTTTCTTTTACTTCCTAATTGTGTGACAAGCTATCTCCCCTCTCAGAGCTGAATTTTCCTCAGTTTTAAAATAGAATTAGAGTATCCATCTCACAGGATAATTGTAAGACTTAAATAAGAGAATACATATAAAATCTTTAACATAGGGCTAAGTATGTAGAAAAAAACCTCTTTGTTGTGTTGCCAGTTTCATTTTTACTTATTACCAAGAAGCCATGACATCAGAATAATAGTCAGGGCTGACAATTGTGCTTCAGACCAAGAAGGGAAAGATCTGGTGAGATGGAGGCTCTTTCCATTTCTACCCCATTTTTTAAATGGAGCTGTTGAAATCTACCCATGTGCTTTGCCTGGCCACACTGACAGTGTCCTCGTCTCAGCAAAAACCAATTAGCATGTCCTGATAACAGAAGTACAACCCATCCCCTTGTAATTCCTCCTGAGATCCTAACCAGGATTTGTAAAACACCGGGATACGGGTAAAGAACCATCCCGGGTTTTATATCAAACCAGGCCCCAGAGGAGAAGGACATTCCAGTAGTTTTGTTTCTGGAAAAGAGGGCACCCAGCCCTTCCCCCTCCCTTATCCTCCCATCCCAGTAATCCCTGCCAAATTGGAATCCTGGACTTAATTTATGAGAAAGGCCCTGTAACCAAGATACTGACTGAACAGGGCTGGCGGGCTCAGGCTGAGGTCTGCGGTGCAGCATTAATGGGCCGCTGACATGAATATGGAGTAGTTTTCTCTATCAAAGGTAAGCTTTTTTTTTTGTCATTTCAAACTCTACCTCACCTGCCTTCCTGTGCAAAAATCTTTATTTAACTGGTTTAAGAGGAGTCCTGGCCACTGGAAAAAAGTCAGTGGCCAGAAAGTTGGAGGATGTTTGGCTGGTGTGCAGGAAAGTTAAAGGAGACAATAGGCTCCTTTTGTTCCTCTCGCCAAAATAGCCAGGTTCACACTGACTTGACTGTTTCAGGGCCAATCCTAGAGCCATAGAGAATAGTTCATTTTCCTGTCGAAACAGCTTGCTCATCTTCTGTCTCACAGGTTGGAGAATTTATTGAGGTGATGGATCTGAGGATTATATAAGTGATAAGTCAAATACTTAAAAACAACCATGTTTGGAATCATGTTTCAAGACCAGATTGACACAAATTAAGCCAATAAATGATAGCTGAACTAAGCTAACTATCTGAATTTGAGTAGTCTTAGTGTCTAAATAGCAGAAATCTTTTAGAAATCATGTGTTCAAATTCTGGCTTTTTTAACAACCGGCTGCCTGACTTTGACCAAATCCCTGGACCTCTCTGGTCTCAGTTTTTTATATATCACATGAGGGTGGTTGAAAAAGATGGTTTCTGAAGGTTTCATGAATGTGTGAATCTACAACACATTCAATTTTTCATTACTCAGCATCTATTATGTGACAAGCAATCCTTTTGCTAGGGACTCAAATATCGATGTCTTTTGTTGTTGTTGTTGCTGCCTCAAGACAATTCTGTGAAACAATATCCCATTTTTTGGATGAGATAATTAAGGCTTAGGTAAAAAAAAATAATTTATTTAAAGGTCATGTAGCTATCACAGACAAGAGATGGGATTTGAATCAAGGCCTCAAACTTCAAATTGGTATGTTTTCTATCATAGAGTCAAGAAAGCGGAGGACCAAAAGGTCAATTTTGATGGAGGGTTAATTAGGAAGGCTGCTGAGAGATTGGAGACAGGGCCCCAAAGATAGGCCAGCATTCCTTTATTCAGTTGAATAATCCTTAGTTTAGGTTGAGCCTGCCTAGCCCAAAGTAGTATAACTGACAAAGGGAGATGGAGAAAGAGAAAAGAACATTGTCACATTAAAAGAGCAGTTTGCAAATTCTGGGGAACACAGCAATGCAAATTGTTATGGATGATAGAGATCAGACCCAGGTGACACTGGGGTGAGAGGAAGGTAAGGAAAAGATAAGGGAGGCTTGACTTTATATTGGCTGATCTTCTTTCCAGGTTGTCACAAGCTTTCGGTATATTTTAACTAAGCTATCCAAATACCCTAGACATTTTCTTCTCTTCTCCTTCCTTTGAGTGCCTCTTCTTTATGCCTTCCTTTTTGATTTAATTTTTTTGACTTTTTCCCAGGATTCTTTCTCAACTTACTTATTTGATTTCTCCTTTTATTCCTTCCTATTCTTTTTCCTCATCAGTCTGATTCTTCTCTGTGGGCTTAGCTGAGAAAAAAAATAGCCTTGCTCAAATGAAAAGCTTACATATCTTTCATCTTATTTGATCTTTATAACAAACTAATGAGTGGGCCAAAGTAGAGACAGTTCCCATTTAAGACATGAGGAAACTGAGGCTCAGGAAGTTAGGGACTTGTTCAAGGACATATAACCAATAAATGATGAATCTAGAGCTAGAACTTACTTTTTTTCTGGTGCCTGAACTCTTTTCAGTTTACCATGAAATACGCAAGTGGTTATAAAGAGATTTTATGGGTCTTTCATTTTTTCTGCTCTTATAATATATGATAAAACCAAGTTAAACAGCAGAAATAACAATGACAAATTAAGATTTGAGGAGGAAAGAAAGAATATCAGTAATTAGAAGGAAGAAAAATACTCATCAGGTGCCTACTACGTCCCAGATGCTGTTAAAGTTTATGTTATTTAAACACAGAGTAAAACAGTACTTAAACCTAAGTTAGTCTGACTCAGAAGTTCTAGTTCTTTACGTTATACCATGTTGTTTCCAAGAAGAGAGTTCGGCCTGGGCTGCGTGCATTTTCATACCCATGTACATATTCCTTTGTGTTTAATATGTGTTACTGTATATGGGAATTTATGAGTGTGCACCAATGTGTTGCTATTCATAAAATGGAAAATCTGTATGACCCTGACAAGTTTCATTTCCAAACTATTTCCTTACTTGCAATAGTAATAGCCACTAATAACTTTGGATCACTTATGTGTGCCCTTAAAGTACTTCAGTATATATTAATTAATTTAATCACCACAAAACTCTATGAAGTAGTTAATAGTATTAATACCACTTTAAAAATAAAGACACTGTGGCTAGATAAATGGAGAAGTTTCCTAAGTCATACAGCTAGGAAAAGTGCAGCCAAGATTCACTTAGGTAACCTGATTCCAAAGCCTTTACCCTGGATGCAAAATTGAATAAGTATTCCTTATCTCTCAAGATCTTGAGAATTATGTAAGATGGCAGATACTAAAAACACATTGTAAAATGGAAACGGCTAGGGATATGTTAGGTGGCATTTCCCCCTACTCACCAAATTCTATTGTCTAAGCCTTTTGGATCCTAAGTCACTACTATTGAATGCTTGCTCACTGTACGCTGAAGACCTGTACTAGTCTCCCCCAGGAATATTTTCAAGTTTATCATGTGTTTCATCAGTTGTGGAGTTCTTGCCTGGGACAGTTTTCTGTCTAGGTAAATGAGTTCAAAGCACAACTACTTTATTGACACATCTCTGAGAAAGAAGATTGTAAGGGGTCCATTGTTGCATTCAGACTTGGAACGAACCAAGGACACTCTCTTCCTGTTGAGAATTCCAAGGCATGACTATTTGCACGACCATATATAGAGCTATTTGTAGGTATATGTGAGTATTCCTGTGTTTCATCAGTGAGTGTGAGTATTGGCAATATGTGAAAGCTGTAAGGACTCTTTGAGAGCTCATTATACACCACATTTTTATGGTTCTGCACTTGTCTATTTCATTCAATTATCAAACTTCTATGACTCTCTCAAAAGGTAAGAAGTATATAGTCTTTATATAGTAAATTATTTTATAGATGGGGAAACAGATGAAGAAACTTACCTAAATTCACCCTGAACAAGTATTAGAACTTGAACTAGACCCAACAGATGGCAAAATGTATGCTTGTGCTTCTTTATGTCACTTTAACAAAGCTGTGATTACCCATCTACTTGGCCTCCATCACCATGTCTTGTAATAGATACACAGAGACCTCTAAGAAATGACATCCACTCTCAAGGAATCTGTAGTCCCATCTGGGAAATGAAGACAGTTCATGAGGCAGGTCATAAGATGGAAAGGCAACAATAATAGAGTCTGACTTAATCTAATTGGGTGCTATAGAGAGTAAGTAGCCCTTCAGAGGACAGTGATATGAAGAGGCTGGAGGTGGCCTTCTGGAGTAGTTAGTATTCAAATTAACCCTTGGAGTAGAAATACAGAAAGTATGATGCATGAGAGACTGTAGAGATGAATTAACAAACTAGCCAGGCAGGAAAATGAAGAGGAAGAAAATCAGTAGTTACTACTGCCTAATATGTTCCAAACATTGATTATTCCTGGGCCCTTTCATGTAAGTGTTCTGATTTATTTCTCCAGGGCTGATATTATTATACCATTTTTACAGATGAGCAAACAGATTCTGAATGGTTAAGTAGTCCCCAGGGCTACACAGCTGGTCAGTGAGAGAGTAAGATTTTAGAAAAGAGGACTGCAAAACAGATCCTCTCTTACATCAAGGGCTTTCTGCCAAACTATGGATTAACACTTGGGTCACTGCTGCATACGGAGAGGACTGAGAGTTTGTGAGGAAATCTATCAGTTTGTTTCTTAAATAGGGTAAAAATCTGGGGATTTTCTATTCATATATGAGTCTGTGCATATTTTTGATTCTCTATTTTTTTATTAACAATGCCTGTTTCATGTGCTTGGGTTGAAGATTTAGTGAAATAATTTATATAAGGCACTGGACATGGTGCTACTATGTAGTAATCTCTCAGTGAATAGTAGCCATTGTCATCATTATTATCATGATCATTAATGCAATCTATTAAGTGTATCTCTGCCTACATGAATATTTATGTCTGTTTGTAAAGTGATTATAACTGCATGTAATTACTTGTCTCAGGATGTATGTGTTTTTTCATAGATATGGTTGTTCTCTGTGTATATACATGTGCATGTGCAAGTATATTTTTATGGAAAAGTAGTATAGCATGGTGATTATGCTGGAGCCTCACTTCCTGGGCTGAAATCCCAACTCTACCAATTTTTATCTAGATGGCCTTGGGCAAACTACTTTACACCTCTGTTCTGCAGTTTCTCCATTGTAATATGGGGATACTGCTGGTGTCTACTTCACAGGATGGTTGTGAGGATTAAATGATTTAATCCATGTAAAACACTTGTTACAGGCGCAGCATGCACATATAGCTTTATTACTATTATCATTGTTCTGAAGGTGACTAAGTTTTTATGTAACAGTGGTTTTATGTGTAAATGCAAGTGTGTGCATCTCTGCTTTTAGGTAAGACTACATGTACCTGTGTGTGAAAATTTGTGTATTTATATAATGTTATCTGTGTTTCTGTGTTTGTCTGTAACTGTATGTTATCAATGAGTGCTTCATTCCAGTCCCAGGAAGTCTAACATCCTGACTTTTGTACTGAAATGAGAGGTTAGAATCTTGGGCCTGATTCTGACTCAGGATTAGACCTATGAAATGAGTTTATGAATAACCTTGGGAATCAGCAGTGTTTCTTCTGAGAAGTTCAAAATACTTCCTTCACATACTGTCATTTATTTTTGGTTCATTGTTAACCTTTGAAGTATAATACACATAAAGTGCACAAATTCTGTTTAGAGCTCCATGTATTTTCACAAACTGAACACACTTTTACAACC
Source organism: Saimiri boliviensis (assembly GCF_048565385.1). Classification (NCBI taxonomy): domain Eukaryota; kingdom Metazoa; phylum Chordata; class Mammalia; order Primates; family Cebidae; genus Saimiri; species Saimiri boliviensis. The sequence continues at coordinate 55,346,906 of NC_133470.1, forward strand.
AACATTTAGATCAAGAAACAGAGCATTACTTAGAACCCCTCCTCTTCCCTTCCCAGTCATGGAATCCTACTTCAAAGCAAACATTATCCTTACTTCTACCAGCATAGATTCCTTTAGCCTAACTTTTTACTTTATTTAAATGAACTCATACAATATGTACTATTTTGTGTCTATTTTTTCTGAAACATTACATTTGCCATCGTCATTCATATTGTTGTGTGTAGTTGTAGTTTGTTCATTATTATTGCTATAATGAATTTCATTTTATGAATAAAATGCAATGTATTTATTCATTCTAATGTTCATGAACATTTTGACTGTTTCTATTTTGGGTTTATGAATATTCTAGTAAATTTTTTTTGGTAAATTCTCACTTGTTGTTAAACACAATTTATAGAGGACAGGAAGTGGTAACAACAATGAATGTACCATTTTGCCTATGGGAAAACAGAGGCAAAGGGAGAATTAGTGAGTCAGTGGCCCGATAGGGCTTCTGGTGCCTGTTTCCTGATTCTTGGGACAGAACACATTCTTCCTGCTACACCATTGACAAAACTATCCAGATCTCTCTTCTGAAGGAAGTAGTAATACATGATTAGCAAGCAGCAAGGGTGACTTTTTAACTATGCCCTTCAAAATCCAATTGTTGAACACTTATTGTACTTAAAGGAATCAGGTAAGTTAAATAAACTGGGCTAATTGGGTTTTGCTTTCTTAGTCACTCAACCTGGCTCTTCTTTAGTTTTCTGGACATGTAGAAAGCCCCTTTGTTCTCTTCTACACCAACAGTTTTCATTTGCCTGTTTCCCAGAGTAATGTGGGCCATGGAGTCAGGCCACCTCCTCTGGGCACTGCTGTTCATGCAATCCTTGTGGCCTCAACTGACTGATGGAGCCACTCGAGTCTACTACCTGGGCATCCGGGATGTGCAGTGGAACTATGCTCCCAAGGGAAAAAATGTCATCACGAACCAACCTCTGGACAGTGACATGTAGGTTTAATCTCTTGTGGTATTTGAGGGGAAGTTAGGGGAGTGCCCTTGAGGTCACGAGGTAGCCGCTTGAGGGCCCTTCTTCAGGATGTGGTAGCAATCAGCTCCTGATCTCTCTAAGCTGTACATACTCAGTGGCAGATTTCTGGAGAAGAAGGCTAGTTGACTCAGAAGCCAGCATTTCATCTGGAGTTTGCCATAACATTTTTAGAGTCCTAAATAGAATTCCGTATTTGCTGTATTCTAATTTTGATACTCACAATGCTTAGTTAATTAATAACAGCTGTTAGACTTTATAAACGAATAATGAAATATATATCGTGTTTATAAGATGTATATGTGGGAACTATGCTTCCATAGTTTGGTGAAACTACTGTATATTTATTTCAGATATGTGAAAATATAAAAAAGAAAGTAAGCCTTAGAACCAAGGAAGTAATGGTAATAGCTCTCACTTATGTAATACTCTATGACACACACCACACTAGCAATTTACATACTTTGTCTCATCTCTCACAGAAACTCTAGAAGGTAAGTATGTGTGTAGTCATTTCATAGATGAGAAAACTGAGGCTCAGGGAGATCTTGGATAAGTGACTTATCCAAGTCCTATAGCTAGTAAATGAAAAAGGTAGGATTTGAACCTGGATAATGTGAATGTAAACTAACACTCTTCTCACCACTCTGTCTCTCATAGATCCCACAGGATTAACCTTTCCTGATCTTAGAAACTTGCAAGTGCTCCACAAATATCTGTTAAAAATAAATGAATGTATGAAAAAATCTTTTGTGACCATGGCTCATTTTTTCTCTCCTAAGCTTTGGAGTTTTCCAAAGTTGACTGTAACATCTCTGAGCTCTATGAGAAGAATTATAGTATAGTAGGAATAACAACTCTGTCTTTTTTGACACAAAGTATTCATCTAGTTTCAGAGTCATGGAGCCCTTTTTTTGTGGAAATAAATTCATTATCTTCCATCTCTAATACTTTGAAGTGATAGTCCACATTTATTGAGTTTTTACTATTTGCCAGGCACTGTCCTAAGCTCTTTGTGTATTTGAATTTTGTTTAGTCACCAATGAAAATTGTCTGAGTTAGGGAGTGTGATTATTTTTATTTTACTAATGGGCAAATTGTGTACAGAGAAGTTAAGTAACTTATTCAACATCCCATTAATTTGGAAGTGGCAGAGTAAGCAATCAGTCTAAGTGGCTTGGCTCCAAAGCTTGTAGTTATAACCACTATGCCCTAAGAACTCCCGTATATATCAGAATGATGTGAAGTCAGGCTACATGGATGAGGAGTCAATCACTTAAAGAGTCAGTCCACAGTTGGTTGTCTCTTTGTTACTATATATTGTGTCCAACTATATGAAATTGCCTTTTATGTGAGTTTAAAGTGGTCAAATATCAGCAATTTCATATGCTGAGTTTGCTGTAACAATTTCATATGCTGATATTTGAAATTTTTCAGTTATAGCTAAAACTTTCATGTTTTGATCAGTACAATTCTATTTCCTCTTGTTTTGTCCTAAACAAAGATAGGCACTTTTTGGTCAGTCTCCTCTGGAAAAGGAACCTCCCAAGGCTTGAAGATTGTGGCGAAATTATGACTCTCTTTCTTCTTTCCCAGAGTGGCTTCCAGCTTCTTAAAGTCTGACAAGAACCGGATAGGGGGAAACTACAAAAAGACCATTTATAAAGAATATAAGGACGACTCATACACAGATGAAGTGGCCCAGCCTGCCTGGTTGGGCTTCCTGGGGCCAGTGTTGAAGGCTGAAGTAGGGGATGTCATTCTTATCCACCTGAAGAATTTTGCCACTCGTCCCTATACCATCCACCCCCATGGAGTTTTCTATGAGAAGGACTCTGAAGGTAAACCATTCCACCATTTCTTTCTCTTATGCCCAACAAATATTACTTTTCCTTTACTGTCAGTTGAAGGAGAAGAGTTGGGAGTGAAGGTTATCTTTTCTTCCTTATTTACCGGAGGTGGCAAAGACTCTCCTTAGAGTAAACAAGTCTGGGCACTGGTATCAGTTCTGCCATTCATATACTGTGTGACTTGTCTCTCTCTGGGTCTCAGCTTCCTACTCAGAAATGTGAAGACAGTCTACCATTTAACACGAGGAACTATTTGAATGGCATCTCCATAGAATATTTGAATATTCTATGAAAAGAAAAGAGAATGCTATAAACGTGACAGATGGTTATTCTAGTGTCACAGTCTTCAGAAAGCTCCATTTTATATTTCCTTAAGGGGGAATTCAGCTTATTTATCTGTACCTCCCTTATTCCTGGCCCAGTAATTTACAATACTAACAGTGAGTGAGAAGAATAGAAAGGGAAGTCAGTAGACGGTCTGGATGGGCCACTAAATTCGTGTATGATCCTGGACAACTTACTTTAGCTCAGTTTTCTCGTCCATACAATGGAGAAGTGAAACAACTAATCATTAAGTTGACTGTAGACTGAAATTCTGTGATTGCCTGCTTTGTTTTTAAGTGAGTGTTTGGAGGGAGGGAATTCTGTCTTCTTCCATACTTCTATGCCACCAGCTTTATGCTAGGGCATTACCAGATCAGGCCAAGCTGTGCTTTTCCTAGCCACAGAACTTTTCCAGTGGCTACAACCTTTCCACCCACTGTTAATATGAGGACTAGATTTTCAGGTTAAACGTTACCTAAATCTATGCTCTCCTTAGGTTGTAAGGAACACTGTGCAGGATGTTAGAATGCTACATTTTACAAGACTGAACCTAGGGTTCTACATGTCAGCTGTCTCTTAATTTGTATATTTGCCATAGTCCCTCACTTATTCTGGGCCTGGGCATGTGCAATTTCATTTCTAGGTTCCCTGTACCCAGATGGCTCCTCTGGGCCACTGAAAGCTGATGACTCTGTTCCTCCGGGTGGCAGCCATATCTACAACTGGACCATTCCAGAAGGCCATGCACCCACTGATGCTGACCCAGCGTGCCTCACCTGGATCTACCATTCTCATGTAGATGCTCCACGAGACATTGCAACTGGCCTGATTGGGCCTCTCATCACTTGTAAAAGAGGTACAGGTCCCAGAGATAAGCTATGAGGTGCAGTTTGGGACATCTAGGGGTAGCAGTGGTATGGTTGAACCACCTACATATGGGCAGCAGCCTGAGGATTGTTAATTCAGCACTCTTGTTTATCAGTAAGAAAAATATCTGTTAAACTCAATTTCCACTATTTTTAAAAATTTCATTACTCTTTTTCTTTTTCTCATGGGTTAGGAACAACTTTTTTTTTTTTTTTTCAGGGTTGTTGTGGTACAGGTGGTATTTGATTACATGAGTAAGTTCTTTAGTGGCGATTTGTGAGATTTTGGTGCACCCATCTCCTAAGCACTATACACTGCACCCCATTTGTGGTCTTTTATCCCTCACCTCCCCCAACCCTTTCCCCCAAATCTCGGAAGTTCATTATATCATTCTTATGCTTTTGCATCCTCATAGTTAGCTTCAATATATCAGTGAGAATATACAATGTTTAGTTTTCTATTCCTGAGTTACTTCACTTAGGATAGTAGTCTCCAATCTCATCCAGGTCGCTGCAAGTGCTGTTAATTCATTCCTTTTTATGGCTGAGTTGTAGTCACTTGTATATATGTACCACAGTTTCTTCATTTACTCCTTGATTGATGGATGTTTGAGTTGGTTCCATGATTTTGCAATTGTGAATTGTGCTGCCGTAAACATGCATGTGCAGGTATCTTTTTTGTATAATGACTTATTTTCCTCTGGGTAGATGCCTAGTAATTGAATTGCTGGAGCAAATGGTCGTTCTACTTTCAGTTCATTAAGGAAGCTCCACACTGTTTTCCATGTGGCTATACTAGTTTACATTCCCACCAGCAGTGTAGAAGTTTTCCCTATTCACCACATCCAAGTCAACATCCACTGTTTTTTTTTTTTTTATTTTTTGATTATGGTCATTCTTGCAGGAGTAATGTGACAGCACATTGTGGTTTTGATTTGCATTTCCCAAATCATTAGTGATGTTGAGCATTTTTTGATATGTTTGTTGGGCATTTCTGTATCTTCTTTTGAGAATTGTCTGGGCATTTTCTCAGTTCACTTTTTGATGGGATTGTTTGTTTGTTTTCTTGTTGATTTTTTAAAGTTCATTGTAAATTTAGGACATTAGTCCTTTGTCAGACATAGGGATTGTAAAGATTTTTTTCCCACTCTGTGGGTTTTCTGTTTACTCTGCTGACTCTTTTGTTGTGAAAAAGCTTTTTAGTTTAATTGAGTTCCAGCAATTTATCTTTGTTTTTATTGCATTTGCTTTTGGATTCTTGGTCATGAAATCTTTGCCTAAGCCAATGTCTAGAAAGGTGGATCCAATGTTATCTTCTAGAATTTTTATAGTTTCAGGTCTTAGATTTAAGTCCTTAATCTGTTTTGAGTTGATTTTTGTGTAAGGTAAGAGACAAGAATCCAGTTTCATTCTCTTACATCTGGCTAGCCAATTATCTCTGCACCGTTTGTTGAAAAGGGTGTCCTTTCTCCACTTTGTGTTTTTGTTTGCTTTGCCAAATAGGAGTTGGCTGTAAGTATTTGGCTTTATTTCTGGGTTCTCTATTCTGTTTCATTGGTCCAAGTGCCCATTTTTACACCAGTATCATGCTGTTTTGGTGACTATGGCCTTATAGTACAGTTTGAAATCAGGTAGTGTGATGCCTCCAGATTTGTTCTTTTTGCTTAGTCTTGCTTTGGCTACACGGGCTCTTTTTTGGTTCCATATGAATTTTAGAATTGTTTTTTCTAATTCTGTGAAGAATGAAGGTGGTATTTTGATGGGAATTGCATTGAATTTGTAGATTGCTTTTGGTAGTATGGTCATTTTTACAATATTGATTCTAACCATCCATGAGAATGGGAGGTTTCCATTTGTTTGTGTCATCTATGAGTTTTTTTTTTTTTTTTTTTTTTTTTTTGGTGGTGTTTTGTAGCTTTCCTTATAGAGGTCTTTTACCTCCTCAGTTAGGTATATTTCTAATTATTTAAATTTTTTTTTTTTTTTTTTTTTTTTTTTTTTTTTTTTTTTTTTTTTGCAGCTATTGTAAAAGGGATTGAGTTCTTGATTTGAATATCTGCTTGGTCACTGTTGGTGAGCTACTGATTCGTATACAGTAATCTTGTATCCAGAAACTGCTGAATTCTTTTATCAGTTTTTAAAGCTTTCCAGAGGAGTCTTTACAGTTTTCAAAGTAAATAATCTTATCATCAGCAAACAGTGACAGTTTGACTTCCTTTTTATAGATTTGGATGCCTTTTATTTCTTGCTCATGTCTGATTGCTCTGGCTAGGACTTCCAGTACTATCTTGAAGAGGAATGGTGAGAAAGGGCATCTTTGTCTTGTTTCAATTCTCAGAGGGAATGCTTTCAACTTTTCCACATTCAGTATTATGTTAGCTGTGGGTTTGTCATACATGGCATTTATTACATTTAAGTATGTCCCTTGTATACCAATTTGGCTGAGAGTTTCAATCACAAAGAAATGTTGGATTCTGTTGAATGCATTTTCTGCATCTATTGAGGTGATCATGTGATTTTTTAAAAATCTGTTTATGTGGTGCATCACATTTAATGACTTGCATATGTTAAACCATCCCTGCATCCCTTTCATACCCATCAAGTACAGGTACGAAACCCGCTTTATCACAGTGGATTATCTTTTTGATATGTTAATGGATTCAATTAGCTAGTATTATGTTAAAGATTTTAGGACTTCTGTTCATCCAGCGATATCAGTCTGTAGTTTTTTTTTTTTTTTTTTTTTTTTTCTGGTTATGTCCTTTCCTGATTTTGGTATTAGGGCTATGAACTTTCCTCTTAGCACCACCGTTGCTGTACCCCAGAATTTTTTTATAGGTTGTGTTATTATCATCAATCAATTTGAAGAATTTTTTTTTTCTCTCTTTTTTTTATTGCATTTTAGGTTTTGGTGTACATGTGAAGAACATGCAAGATAGTTGCATTGGTACACACATGGCAGTGTGATTGGCTGCCTTCCTCCCCTTCATCTATATCTGACATTTCTCCCCATGCTTTCTCTCCCCAACTCCCAAACCCCTGACCTTCCCCCATTTTGCCCCAACAGACCCCAGTGTGTGATACTCCCCTCCCTGTATTCATGTGTTCTCATTGTTCAGCACCCGCCTATGAGTGAGAACATGTGGTGTTTGATTTTCTGCTCTTGTGTCAGTTTACTGAGAATGATGATTTACAGGTTCATCCATGTCCCTACAAAGGACATGAACTCATCATTTTTGATGGCTGCATAATATTCCATGGTGTATATGTACCACATTTTCCCTGTCCAGTCTATCATCGATGGACATTTGGGTTGGTTCCAGGTCTTTGCTATTGTAAACAGTGCTGCAATGAATATTTGTGTGCATGTGTCCTATAGTAGAACGATTTATAATCCTTTGGATATATACCCAGTAATGGGATTGCTGGGTCAAATGGAATTTCTATTTCTAGGTCCTTAAGGAATCGCCACACTGTCTTCCACAATGGTTGAACTAATTTACACTCCCACCAACAGTGTAAATGTATTCCTATTTGTTCACATCCTCTCCAGCATCTGTTGTCTCCAGATTTTTTAATGATCGCCATTCTAACTGGCATAAGATGGTATCCCAATGTAGTTTTGATTTGCATTTCTCTAATGACCAGTGATGATGAGCATTTTTTCATGTGTTTGTTGGCCTCATGTATGTCTTCTTTTGTAAAGTGTCTGTTCATATCCTTTGCCCACTTTTGAATGGGCTTGTTTATTTTTTCTTGTAGACCTGTTTTAGTTCTTTGTAAATTCTGGATATCAGCCCTTTGTTAGATGGGTAGACTGCAAAATTTTTTTCCCATTCTGTTGGTTGCCGATTCACTCTACTGACTGTTTCTTTTGCCGTGCAGAAGCTGTGGAGTTTGATTAGGTCCCATTTGTCTATTTTGGCTTTTGTTACTAATGCTTTTGGTGTTTTGGTCATGATGTCCTTGCCTATGCCTATGTCCTGAATGGTTTTGCTTAGATTTTCTTCTAGGGTTTTTATGGTGTTAGGTCTTATGTTTAAGTCTTTAATCCATCTGGAGTTAATTTTGGTGTAAGGTGTCAGGAAGGGGTCCAGTTTCTGCTTTCTGCACATGGCTAGCCAGTTTTCCCAACATCATTTATTAAACAGGGAATCCTTTCGCCATTGCTGGTTTTTGTCAGGTTTGTCAAAGATTGGGTGGTTGTAGATATATTGTGTTGCCTCCAAGGCCTCTGTTCTGTTCCATTGGTCTATATCTCTGTTTTGGTACCAGTACCATGCTGTTTTGATTACTGTAGCCTTGTAGTATAGTTTGAAGTCTGATAGTGTGATGCCTCCTGCTTTGTTCTTTTTGCTTAGGATTGACTTGGCTATACGGGCTCTCTTTTGGTTCCATAAGAAATTTGAGGTGATTTTTTTCCAGTTCTGTGAAGAAGGTCATTGGTAGCTTGATGGGAATAGCATTGAATCTCTAAATTACTTTGGGCAGTATGGCCATTTTCACGATGTTGATTCTTCCTAACCCTGAACATGGAATGTTTCTCCATCTGTTTGTGTCCTCTCTTATTTCGTTGAGCAGTGGCTTGTAGTTCTCCTTGAAGAGGTCCTTTACGTTCCTTGTTAGTTGTATTCCTAGATATTTTATTCTCTTTGTGGCAATTGTGAATGGCAGTTTGTTCTTGATTTGGCTCTCTTTAAGTCTGTTATTGGTGTATAGGAATGCTTGTGATTTTTGCACATTGATTTTGTATCCTGAGACTTTGCTGAAGTTGTTTATCAGTTTCAGGAGATTTGGGGCTGAGACGATGGGGTCTTCTAGATATACAATCATGTCGTCTGCAAATAGAGACAATTTGACTTTCTCGTTTCCTATTTGAATACCCTTTATTTCTTTTTCTTACCTGATTGCTCTGGCTAGAACTTCCAGTACTATATTGAATAGGAGTGGTGAGAGAGGGCATCCTTGTCTAGTGCCAGATTTCAAAGGGAATGCTTCCAGTTTTTGCCCATTCAGTATGATATTGGCTGTTGGTTTGTCATAAATAGCTTTTATTATTTTGAGATACATTCCGTCAATACCTAGTTTATTGAGGGGTTTTAGCATAAAGGGCTGTTGAGTTTTGTCAAAGGCCTCCTTTGCATCAATTGAGATAATCATGTGGCTTTTTCTTTGGTTCTGTTTATGTGGTGAATTATGTTTATAGACTTGCGTATGTTGAACCAGGCTTGCATCCCTGGGATGAAGCCTACTTGATCATGGTGGATTAGCTTTTTGATGTGCTGTTGCAATGGGCTTCCCAGTATTTTACTGAAGACTTTTGCATCTATGTTCATCATGGATATTGGCCTGAAGTTTTCTTTTCTTGTTGAGTCTCTGCTGGGTTTTGGTGTCAGGGTGATGTTGGTCTCATAAAATGAATTGGGAAGGATTCCCTCTTCTTGGATTATTTGGAATAGTTTCAGAAGGAATGATACCAGCTCCTCTTTGTATGTCTGGTAGAATTCGGCTGTGAACCCATCTGGACCTGGGCTTTTTTTGGGTGGTAGGCTCTTAATTGCTGCCTCAACTTCAGACCTTGTTATTGGTCTGTTCAGGGTTTCAACTTCTTCCTGGTTTAGGCTTGGGAAGAGGCAAGTGTCCAGAAATTTAACCATTTCTTCCAGGTTTACTAGTTTATGTCCGTAGTATTGTTTGTAATAATCTCTGATGATGGTTTGGATTTCTGTGGAATCTGTGGTGATATTCCATTTATTGTTTTTTGTTGCATCAACTTGGTTATTCTCTCTTTTCTTTTTTATTAATCTGGCTAGTGGTCTGTCTATTTTGTTGATCTTTTTGAAAAACCAGCTCCTGGATTTATTGATATTTTGAAGGTTTTTTTGTGTCTCTATCTCCTTCAGTTCTGCTCTGATCTTTTATTTCTGGTCTTCCGCTAGGTTTTGAGTTTTTTTGATCTTGCTCCTCTAGCTCTTTCAATTTTGTTGCTAGGGTTTCAATTTTAGATCTCTCTTTGCTTCTCATCTGGACACTCATTACTATATATTTTCCTCTAGAGACTGCTTTAAATTCTCTTTGTGGTAATTTTTAAATGTGTCCCAGAGATTCTGGTATGTCGTGTCTTCATTCTTGTTGGTTTCTGCCTTCATTTCATTGTTTATCCAGTCAACATTCAAGCGCCAGTTGTTCAGTTTGCATGAAGCTGTGTGGTTCCGAGTTAGTTTTTGCATTCTGAGTTCTAACTTGATTGCACTGTGGTCTGAGAGACTGTTTGTTATGATTTCCATTCTTTTACATTTGCTGAGGAGTGATTTATTTCCAATTATGTGGTCAATTTTAGAGTAGGTATGATATGGTGCTGAGAAGAATGTATATTGTGTGGATTTTTGGTGGAGAGTTCTGTAAATGTCTATTAGGTTTGCTTGTTCTAGGTCTGAGTTCAGGTCCTGGATATCCTTGTTAATTTTCTGTCTGGTTGATCTGTCTAATACTGACAATGGGGTGTTAAAGTCTCCCACTATTATTGTGTGGGAGTCTAAGTCTCTTTGTAAGTTATTAATACTTTCCTTATGTACCTGGGTGTTCCTGTATTGGGTGCATATATATTTAGGATCGTTAGCACTTCTTGTTGCATTGTTCATTTTACCATTATGTAATGTCCTTCTTTGTCTCTTTTGATCTTAGTTGCTTTAAGGTCTATTTTATCAGAGATGAGAATTGCAACTCCTGCTTTTTTTTTTTTTTTGCTCATTTGCTTGGTAAATCTTCCTCCATCCCTTTATTTTGAACCTTTGTGTATCCTTGCATGTGAGATGGGTTTCCTGGATACAGCACACTGATGGGTTTTGGCTTTTTATCCAATTTGCCAGTCTGTGTCTTTTGATTGGGGCATTTTGTCCATTTACATTTAGGGATAATATTGTTATGTGTGAATTTGATCCTGCCATTTTGATGATAGCTGGCTGTTTTGTTCGTTAGTTGATGCAGATTCCTTATTGTGTTGATGCTTTTACCATTTGGTGTATTTTTGGAGTGGCTGGTACTGGTTGTTCCTTTCTATGTGTAGAGCCTTTTTCAGGAGCTCTTGTAAAGCAGGCCTGGTGGTGATGAAATCTCTGAGTACTTGCTTATTCACAAAGGATTTTATTTTTCCTTCACTTATGAAACTTAGTTTGGCTGGATCGGAGATTCTGGGTTGAAAGTTCTTTTCTTTAAGGATGTTGAATATTGGCCCCCAATCTCTTCTGGCTTGTAGGGTTTCTGCTGAGAGATCTGCTGTGAGTCTGATGGGCTTCCCTTTGTGGGTAACCCTACCTTTGTCTCTGGCCACCCTTAGCCTTTTCTCCTAAATTTAAACCCTGGTGAATCTGATGATTATGTGCCTTGGGGTTGCTCTTCTTGCGGAATATCTTTGTGGTGTTCTCTGTATTTCCTGGACTTGAATATTGTCCTGCCTTGCTAGGGTGGGGAAGTTTTCCAGGATAATATCCTGAAGAGTATTTTCCAGCTTCGATTCATTCTCTTCGTCACATTCAGGCACACCTATCAAACCTAGATTAGGTCTTTTCACATAGTCCCACATTTCTTGGAGACTTTGTTTGTTCCCTTTTTACCCTTTTTTCTCTATTCTTGCCTTCTCATTTTATTTCATTGATTTGATCTTCGACCTCTGATATCCTTTCTTCTGCTTGGTCAATTCGGCTGTTGAAACTTGTGCATGCTTCACAAAGTTCTCGTGTTGTGTTTTTCAGCTCCATCAATTCACTTATATTCTTCTCTATGTTGTCCATTCTCACTAGCATTTTGTCAAATCTTTTTTCAAGGTTTTTAGTTTCTTTGCACTGGGTTAGAACATGTTCTTTTAGCTCACTGTAGTTTCTTATTACCCACCTTCTGAAGTCTGATTTTGTCATTTCATCACACTCCTTCTCCATCCGGCCTTGTTCCCTTGCTGGTGAGGAGTTGTGATCCCTTGTAGGAAGAGAGGTGTTCTGGTTTCAGGTGCTTTTATCCTTTTTGTGCTGTTTTTCTTAGCTTTCCTTCTAACAGTCTAGCCCCTCTGCTGTAGGATTGCTGAGGTCCACTCTAGGCCCTGCTTTCTGGGGGATCACCTGCAGCAGCTGCAGAACACTAAGGGTTGCTACCAGTTTCCTCTTCTGCTATCTTTTCCCAGAAGGATGCCCACCAAATGTCAGTCTGTTCGCTCCTTTATGAGGTGACTCTTTGGATATACGGGCATCAGGGAGCTGCTTGAGGAGACAGTCTGTCCTTTATTGGAGCTCAAGTCCTGAGCCGTGAGCTCCGTTGTTCATTCAGAGTTGCTGGGCAGGTATGTTTAGGTCTGCTGCAGCAGAACTCATAAACTCCCCCCTTTTTTTTTACCCAGGTGCTCTGTCCCAGGGAGTTAAGGCTTTATTTATTAGTTTCTGTTGCACTGCTGCCTTCTTCTTCTTCTTTTTTTTTTTTTTTTTTTTCCTTTCAGGGCTGCCCTGCCCGGTGAGGAGGCAGCCTAGTCACTGTTTGCCTGTAGAGACTTTGCTGAGCTGCTGTGGGCTCTGCCCAGCTGCTGTGTGATCTTCCCTGCAGTCCTGTTTATATGGATGTAGTTAGAACTGCCTTGGCAATGGTGGCCTGCCTCTGTTATGGCGGACTCTCTCTGTAGCGGTAGGTTGCCTCAGCAAAGGCGGGTTGCCTCAGCAATGGCGGGTGGGCTGCCTCAGCAATGACAGACTGCCTCCATAGTGGCAGAGTGTCTCAGTAATGGCAGATGCCCCTCCCTCACAGAGCTGGACCGTTCCAGGTTCAGCTGTGCTTGCTGTGAATCTCTCAACCCAGATCGTTTTCAATTACTGTTTTTTTGTTTTTGTGTGTGTGTGGGGGGGGGGGGGGCGGTGGGACCAGCCGAACCTGATCACCTGGTTCCCCGACTTAGAGTCTTTTGTTGTTGTTGTTGTTGAATGGTTGACACTCTCCCAGGGTTCCAGTCGCCTGTTGAAAGGGCACCGGGATCTCCCGTGTGGTGACTCACTGAGCTGGCTGAAACAGCAATGCTGAGATTCCTGGCAGTTTTTTTTGCCTAGGAATCTCCTGGCCTGGCTCGCTATTTCAGATGGATAGGCGACTCTGCCATTTCAGGGCTCCAATCACCAGCTAAGAGGGCTCCCAGACCAGTGTCTTTTGTACAGAGAGCTGCTGCGCCAGGGCATGGGCAAAGCAGCCGTGCAGGCCAAAACAGCCATGTCAGCCAAAACAGCCACGCTGATGACCAGTGGGGCTCCTTTACCTGGGAACCTCCTGGTCTGTGGGCAATAAAAATCCGTCTGGAAATGTGGCATCCTCTCACCCTCTGCACTTTCACTGCGAGCTGCAATCCTGAGCTGTTCCTAGTCAGCCACCTTCCCAAAGTACAGTTTCTATTGAACAGTTTCTATTTTGACTTAAGTCAAAAATCCCAACTGTCAATTTGAAGAATTTAAAAATTTCCCTCTTCATTTCGCTTTTCACCCAATGTTCATTCAAGAGCAGATTATTTAATTTCCGTGGTTTTGAAGGTTCCTTTGGATTTGATCCAGTTTTATTCCACTGTGATGTGAAAGAGTACTTGGTATAATTTCAATTTTCTCATATTTGTTGAGGCTTGTTTTATGAACTATTGCATGATCTATCTTAGAAAAAGTTTCATGCACTATTGTATAGAATGTGTAATCTGTAGTTGTTGGATGAAATATTATGTATATATCTGTTAAGTCTATTTGTTCCAAGGTATAGTTTAAATTCATTGTTTTTTTGTTAACTTTCTGTCTTGATGACCTGTCTAGTGCTGTCAGTGGAGTATTGAAGTCACCCATTATTATTGTGTTGCTGTCTGTCACATTTCTTATGTCTTTTACTACTTGTTTTATGAATTTGGGAGCTCCAGTGTTAGGTGCATATATGTTTAGGATTGTATACAGTTTTATATATATATAAAGAAAATTATTAAAATTTCTATATATAGAAAATTATAAATTATATCATTTTCCTGTTGGACAAGGCCTTCTTACCATTGTATAATGCTCTTCTTTGTCTCTTTTAACTGTTGTTGCTTTCAGGTTTGTTTTGTCTGATATAAGAATAGCTTCTACTCACTTTTGGTTTCCATTTGCATAAGATGCCTTTTTCCACCCCTTGACTTTAAGTTTCTGTGAGTCCTTATGTGTTAGGTGAGTCTCCTAAAGGCAGCAGATGGTTGTTGACTTCTTATCCATTCTGCATTTTTGTATTTTTTAAGTGAGGCATTTAGTTCATTTACATTGAATGTTAGTATTCAGATGTGAGGTACCATTTCATTCATAGTTCTATTTGTTGTCTGCATGCCTTTTTTGTTGCTGTTTTTGTTGCTTTGTTTTGTTTTTGCTTTTTAAATTGTATTTTTGTTTCATAGGTCCTGTGTGATTGATTTATGCTTTAAGGAATTTCTGTTTTTATGTGTTTCCTGAGTTTGTTTCAAGACTTAGAGCTCCTTTTAGCAGTTCTTGTAGTGGTGGATTGGTAGTGGCACATTCTCTCACTTTTTTTTTTTTTCTCTGAAAAAGACTGTATCTTTCCTTCATATATGATGCTTGGTTTTGCTGGATACAAAATTCTTGGCTGATAATTGATTTGAGGAACCTGAAGATAGGGCCCTAATCCCTTCTAGCCTGTAGGGTTTCTGCTGAGAAATATGCTGTTTGTCTGATAAGTTTTCCTTTATAGGTGACCTGGTGCTTTTGTCTCACAGCTCTTAAGATTCTTTTATTCTTTGTTTAACTTTAGATAACCTGATGACAATGTGCCTAGGTGATAATCTTTTTGTAATGAATTTCCCAGGTGTTCTTTGTGCTTCTTGTATTTGGATGTCTAAGTCTCTAGCAAGGCTGGGCAAGTTTTCCCCTATTATTCCCCCAAATATGTTTTCCAAACTTTTACAATACTCTTCTTCCTCAGGAACACTGATTATAGAGATTTGGTTATTTAACAGAATCCCAGACTTCTTGGAAGCTTTGTTCATATTTTCTTAATCTTTTTTCTTTTTCTTTGTTGGATTGGATTAATTTGAAGACCTTGTCTGCAGGTTCCAAATTTTTTTCTTCTACTTGTTCAATTCTATTGCTGAGACTTTGCAGAGCATTTTTCATTTCTGTAGGTGTGTTCAATGTTTCCTGACATTTTGATCATTTTTTTCTTTATGCTATCTATTTCCTTGAATTAATTCATGTTGTACTTATTTATATATTTATTATTTTCTTTCACTGGGCTTCACCTTTCTCTGGTGCCTCCCTGATTAGCTTAATAACTAACCTCCTGAATTCTTTTTCAGGTAAACCAGGGATTTTTTTTTAGTTTAGATCCATTACTGGTGAGTTAGTGTGATTTTTGGGGGGTATTAAATAACCTTGTTTTGTCATATTACCTAAGTTGGGTTTCTGGTTCCTTCTCATTTGGGTAGGCTCTGTTAGAGTGAAGGTCTAGGGCTGAAGGCTGTTCAGATTCTTTTGTCTCATAGGTTGTTCCCTTGATGTAGTGCTCTCCCTCTTTTTTTTTTTTTTTTTTTTTTTTGTATGGATGTGGCTTCCTGTGAGTTGATCTCAAGCAATTGTTATCTCTTTTTTGAGTCTAGCCACCCAGCAAGTTTACCTGGCTCCAGGCTGATACTGAAGGTTGTCTGCATGGAGTCCTGTGATATGAACTGTGTATGGGTCTCTCAGCTGCGGATACCAGCACAGTATTTGAGGTGTCTCCAGAGTTCTGCAGGAGAAGTCCACTTCCTTCAGAGGGTCAGTGGGTCCTCTTGGGATTTCTGGTTTGTTTTTGCAGGATGCTGGAGCTAAAATTTGTGATGCCAGCCTCTGCATGCTGCTCTGTCCATCTGAATCTGAGCTGCAATCTAGTCCTGCCTCCTGTCTGTCATCATGATTCTAGGAATCTTTTTTTTTTTTTTTTAATATTAAAAACAACAAAACACCCAACTTTTCTACTTTTTATATTTTTCTTCTTTTACTTTTAAAGCTCAAATTAGTCATTATAAAGTCAGGTCACACTGAAATCAGATGTGTGGTAAGAGTTTAGATATGGATAAGATTGAAAGTGTGGTCATCAGGGTTTGGGTAGGATTTTGTTGGTAGTAGGATATGCTCCAGGAATTAGTCAGACTTGAAGATCAGAGGGTTACAGGAATGTGGTCAGATTCAGGCCCTGGGTTGAAGACATAGGCAGGGGTGGAGGGAGGGAATTATTGTAGATCCTTTGTGTTCTAATGTCAAGTCCTAGCTTCACCTGAATTGGTGGTTTTATAGGGAGTTTGGAAATGGAAATTAACATAACAAGATTATATCTGCTCTTCTGTTGCTTACAGATTCTTAAGACCCCTATTCTTTTCTTATGAGTACCCTTTTCAGCTTACTATTGCTAAGGAAAGAATTTTCTCAAGGGAAACTTTGTTACTTATCCTAGGAGCCCTGGGCAGGAACTCTGCTCCTCAACGGCAGGATGTGGACCATGAATTCTTCCTGCTCTTCAGTGTGATAGATGAGAATCTTAGCTGGCATCTTGATGAGAACATTGCCACTTACTGCTCAGATCCTGCATCAGTGGACAAAGAAGATGAGACTTTTCAGGAAAGCAATAGGATGCATGGTGAGCAAGGAAAAAGGTGGTCAGATTGTGACTGTTGGGAACATTGTTGAAGGGTATTCACTGGGTCTAATGTTTGGTGGATGCTTTCACATACATAGTCCTTTTTAATCATCACAAGAACCAGGAGTGGTAGACGGATCTTTCTTATTTTATGTGTGAGGACACAGAGGCACCTAAGATTATGCAGTAGATAAATGGCACAGCTAAAACTCCAACCTTCATCTCTCTGACTGCATAGATTGTGCTCTTTCCATTAGGCTACCCTGCCTCATAATGTAGAATAGCACATAGGCTGGTGACAGCCTGTGGCATAGCACACAGACAAAAGTTATATACTGTATGTTCAATTACTTTGCTGGGGGTTGCCCAATGATACAATTAATTAATATTGATTTGTTTTAAAAAGGAAGAACCTAGCAAAGTTATCCATTTTGCCTTGCTTATATCCCCTATCCAACGCTGTGCTTATGTCTATAAGGGCATTGACCATACTAATTAAATTAAAAAGAAACTAAAGGCACAGAATCCCTGAGGCATGAATGGAGAACTGATTTTAGGAATATAAACAAGTCGATTTTGCTTTTGTTTCATTAAGGAAGTCATTTACTGGAAGTTGGTGACTGGGGTGGACTAAAAACCAGACAGTCACAAAAGGAAGTGAAAATTCAGAAAGAAGATGTAAAGGATGGCTTAGACAGCTCAACTTTCTCTTGAGTTTCACGCCAATTGATTATAATAGCCATGCTAATTAATGAGCCAATTTGACAAGTGTCCTGTGTAAATTTTTAGAATAAAACCACTCAGAAAGAATAGCCTGCAAAATTACTCAATTCCTTAGAGAGCTTCTTCACATTTCTGGTTTGGAATATTGGCTTTAAGCACTTAGTAGTTCTATGGCCTTAGGAAAGAAGTAACATCACCTCTCTGAGCCTTGGTCTTCTCTCTCTCTCTCTCTCTCTTTTTTTTAAATGAGACTAATAATATTTGCCTATTTCTCAGTGATATTTTTGAGATTTAAAGATAATACACATGGTTAACACAGTGTACTCTTTATAACCTCATTCAAATGTTATTTACTATTATTATTAAATGGTAAGGCTTCTTCCATTGGGCAGTCCTTTCCTAATTCTGATATTTTCTTTGGGTGTTCTTCTGCAGCGATCAATGGCTTTGTTTTTGGGAATTTACCAGAGCTGAACATGTGTGCACAGAAACGTGTGGCCTGGCACTTGTTTGGCATGGGCAATGAAGTTGATGTCCATACAGCTTTTTTCCATGGACAGATGCTGACCACTCGTGGACATCGCACTGATGTGGCTCACATATTTCCAGCTACCTTTGTGACTGCTGAGATGGTGCCCTGGGAACCTGGTACCTGGTTAGTTAGCTGTCAAGTGAACAGTCACTTTAGAGGTGAGATCCAACATTTCTAACCCTTGGGGTGTAAGAGGGAGGTATGATAATAGTCAAAGGAGGCTGGGCTTGGTCTGCAGCCATAAGTTAAGTCTTCTAGTTGAGACATCTTGGGACAAAGGATAGCACACTAGATTAGAAGTCAGGGTACCCAAGTTTTTTCCTGAATCTGCTGGGAAACTTGCTGGGTAACCTTGGACACATCTCTCTGTGTTTAATCTTCTCCATCTTGAACATAAGATGCTTTGGGGATAAATAGGAATTCTTTTAATAAACTTTTTATTGTTTGCTTAGAATTCTAAACAATTAAGACCTGGAGATATTTTCAACTTATTGAACAGAGAGTAAAGGAGAGATTAGTTAAAAGACAGTAACATTTCCACAGGAGATCATGGTGTATTGTGAGTACATAGTTGCACTCTGGTTGGAACGAAATAACAGTAAGAGAGGAAGGTTTTGTTTTCAAAAGGAGAAACATTAAAATAATGGCATTGCAGAGCAATATATTGAGAAAAATCAGAGGCATCAGAAGGGAGGAAGAGCATATGAGGCCAGGGAAAGAGCAGTAGATAATTGATTAGGTTTGAATTGTAGTCTTAGGTTTGTGAAAAATTATTATAAGACTTCAGGCAAGTGCCTTTCCATTTCTAGGCCACATTTGCCACATCAGTAAAATGGGAAAGTTGGTCTAAATAGTCTCCAAAATCCTCTTCATCTTTCCTTTTTAAGAATTATTTGATGTATGGTAGATTAGAAGGGTGTCAGAAAAATGACATGTGAGTATGTGAAGTGGATTAGACTAAGAGGAAAATAAATCTCGAATGTTAGGTTTGACACAATAGGGGCCAGTTACATGTGCTCCATTATCCAGGGTACGTCTTACCACCAAAGTTTCCTAGGTATGAGAATATAAATATGGACTGGGGTTAGAGATGCAGCATGATTGTGGAATAAGTATGGACCTTAGAGACAGACATGCTTGGATTCAAATCCTGGTTCCATCACTTGTTTAGCCACCTTTGATAAGTCGTGTTACTTCTCTGAGTCTATTAACGGCAGTAGTGATATATACCTCATAAAATGGTAATGAGATTTTAGAAAGAAAGCGTGATTTTTGAATCTTAGAGAATAGGGGGATTATGTCACCAAGAGAGTAGATTTAAGAAAAGAAAATGAGCACTTAAAATGGGAGCTTAAGTCTCTACTTCACCTCTAACTAGCTGTGCAACCTTGGGCAAGTTATTTAACCTCTCTGATCTTTAGGTTTCTTCATCTGCAAAAGGGGACATTAAAAGTCTATTTAGTACAATGGTTGTGAAGATTGATATAGGTAACATATATACTCCCTGGGACTGAAACTTTAGAAAATATGTAAAGCACCTGACACAGAACCTAACATAATCTGTATTGAAGAGAGTGAATATTCTTTCCTCTTCCTTCATCATATCTCAGATTTCTAATTTCCAAATTTCAAATCTCCCTGGGAAGTTGTGGGACTCTAATAAAATAATGTAGCTGAGTGAGCTCTATAAGTTGCTAAGCCAATATAAGACAGTACTATCCATTGCCATGCTGACTTAATATAGTATATTCCACATTTGAAAGCACTACTTAGAATATACATTTTCCTGACAGTCCCAGGTCTGAAGCTTCATCTCCATGAATACAAGATGTTCTTTTATTTTGGGAACTTCCCAGTTTATAAATAATTAACCCCTATCTTAAATATGATGCTCCTACCAGCCCTGTGAGGTGGATGTTCCTATTCTCTCCTTTGGCAAAAGAGGAAAGCTCGGACTGAGGAAGTGACTTGTCTAAGGTCCTGAAGATAGTGGCTAAAGGTCGAGGTTGAACTCAGGTTTCCTTACTTCCATCTCTGTGATGTTGCTACAATGTGAGCTTTTATGCAGAGGCAGGAATGAGGATCTAGTAAATGCCTCAGTGGTGGCATAAGCAAGTGGAGATACCTGAATTTTACCTGGGCTCTCTCTCTCAGCCAGGTGCTTTAAGAGTGAGAGAAAGTGGCCCATTTTGGAGCAGGAGTAAAGAGAGTAGTGGAGAGTTGGAGGAGGAAACACTAGCAGAAGGAGGAAAGTGAGTCCTCTGGGTAAAAATCCTGTTGGATAGAATGGAGCCAGTTATAATGTTCTTCCTTCAGATGGCATGCAGGCACTCTACAAGGTCAAGTCTTGCTCCGCAACCCCTCCTGTGGACCTACTCACAGGCAAAGTTCGACAGTACTTCATTGAGGCCCATGAGATTCAGTGGGACTATGGCCCGATGGGACATGATGGGAGTACTGGGAAGAGTTTGAGAGAGCCAGGCAGGTAAGAGGCAGTGGGCTCCCTCTCCTTACTTCTGTGTACAGCTCCAAACACCTATTATCTTTTTCCCAGAAATCTCTCACTATACTTGAGGATGTACATCATTGTCTGGCTGGGGTTACATGGCACAACTGTCAGCCAAGTTCTTGTGGCCTTCTAGAGAGCTTGCTCTTGGGGTGATACAGGTAGCAAAGCTTTTTGTGAGGTTATTCCATATCCCCAGCAAAGGGTCCAAGCAGAGTTTCAAGTTGGTTCTGCTATAATTCCTGGCCATTATCATACTGGAAAGCCCAGTTGGGACCAGTTCCTGTATCAGTTGAAATAGCTTTTTTTCCAGTTTTTATTCACTTTGCCCGTTATTTACCTCCTTGCTCCTTCATTTCTTTTCTATAGTCCAAAAGAGGCATTTGAGTAGACATACAAAAAGCACTCTGAGAAATATAGGAAGGGAAGCAATGTGCCTTTTGGCTATTCCATGCTCATTCTTTTGAAGGAATTTCTCCAAGTTCTCCTGCATCATGCATGACCCAGAGATGGGTGAGATAGAGTAGGAGGTTAGTGCCCTACTCAGTTGCTGGGTCTTATTTCATACCACTCACTGGGCAATCAGTTGTGACAGGTCTTCCACAGAGGAGGCACTTGATAGATGACTAAGAGAGGGGCTGGGGGAAGATCCTTTATGGTTATGCCTGTAGCAGAAAATAATAGTGTAAATCTGCAGCAAACAGTAAAGTTGGTGTTTGAGTCTCAGCATAGATTCCAGAACCTCCAATTGGGCTTAATAATTTAGTGGGCTTTCATTTTAGAGTGAGACAAAGGATTATTAATACCCAAGGATGATTAAGAACTATGAGTCTCTGGAGGGCAGAACTCATTCCAGAGCCTGGAATTTACAAGCAAGGATATGCCAACTTACCCTAAAAAAGAATTGCAATAATTTAAAATAAACAGTAAGGGAGATTGTCTCTTCTGGATATAAGTGTCCTGTCTTTGGAAAGGCTCAAGCAGAAGCTGTATATAACTTACTAGTGGTGTCACCAAAGGAGATATCTTCACTGGTGGGAGTTAACTCAGATGAGCTCTGAGGTCCTTTCTAAGCATAAACATTTGTAACTTGATGAGACGAAGGGTGGGATGGGAGTCTATTTTGATACCTAATAAAATCATATCATATTTTCCTTTTTATACATCAGTGACTCAGATAAGTTTTTCCAGAAGAGCTCCAGCCGAATTGGGGGCACTTACTGGAAAGTGCGATATGAAGCCTTTCAAGATGAAACATTCCAGGAGAAGATGCAGTTGGAAGAAGATAGGCATCTTGGAATCCTGGGTGAGGAATTTTTAACTTATGAAATTCATTGACTAGAGCCAGAAACATGAGGAGAACTTTGAAGCTTGGGCCTGGACATGACTTAGGAGTACACTGTAGACCAACGTCTTCTAAAGTGAGTCTTAAGAGAAGACTGTTTTGTGAAAAAGGGTTACGAGTCTTTTTGAAAAAACACTAAGTTAAGCAGTTAAATAGTGCTTTTTTTGCTACAGGATTTCTAAGAGCCTTAGATTTATTTTTGTTTATCATGAATCTCCACTTTTGTTCAGTGAATGTCTTCCAATACCACTGATGTACAGTACACATTTTTAGAATTCCTTCTCTAGAGATATTCCTAAAGGGTTATACAAGGAAGTAAGACTATCTAGGTTCTCAGCTATCTGGGGCCAGTAGCAGATTGGCATGACATGCACACATGCTTGAAACAGGAAGCATGCAGAATAGGCTTAGAGTCTGAATTTGAAGAAGGTATCTAGAAGGCCTAAACCAAAGTTAGATGAGGTTTAGTAACATGATGGAACCAGAAAATAAAATAAGCAAGATGGAAAAAATTTTGGAAATTAATATAATAGACCAGACGTCCCCAAACTATGGCCCATGGGTTGCATGCAGCCCCCTGAGGCCATTTATCCAGCTCCCCGCTGCACTTCAGGAAGGGGCACCTCTTTCATTGGTGGTCAGTGAGAGGAGTACAGTATATGGCAGCCCTCCAACGGTCTGAGGGACAGTGAACTGGCCCCCTGTGTAAAAAGTTTGGGGATGCCTGTAATAGACCATACTCAGGATAGGTGTGTGCTAGTTGATTCTAGCTCTAATAATGGCCAATAAGTCTTACATCAGCTGGATAGGGAGATAAAATGATGAGAAATATACCCTAGGAGTGGTAATGAGTATGAAGGAATTATTATTGGCTGGACTTCAGTATGGGTGCCCAGTCTTTGAGAAGAGGTGTAACATTAGATGTAGAAATCGAGTAGGAAACCAAGCTAGAAACTCTGACCAAGAGTTAGATCCAGCATAAGTGCTCAGTTTTGGTACTTTTGGTCCGCCTCAAAGGTGACCTAAGCTAGATTAGATGTGGTAGGTAGTGAAGTTCAGAAGAGTTTAGAAGTTGTGGCTCTTATTTACCTACTCCAGTGCCTGGACAGAAGATGTAATAACACTCTTAGATAGTTCCACCAAGAGATGAAGCTATGGGATCTGGGACAATAAAGTAAGTAAAAATGAGATTGGGCCTGACAGTGGGATGAAAGAAAGTCCTGGCCTCTGGTCCTGGTTGAATGGCTAATCAACCATTTAAATTTGGGTAGATAAATTCCACCTCTCTTAGCTGAAATTTTCTCATTTGTAAATTGGAGTTAATTCCTGCCCTATATGCCATAAAGTGACGTTTGATAATTGAATAACATAATGGATTTTCCAGTGTTTTTTATAATTGTAAATTTCAATACACTTGAAAGGGATTGTTTTTATTATTACAAAGAAAAGAGTTCTTTATCTTCTTCACTTTGACTTTCCTTTTCTTTTCCTCCTTCTTCTTCCATATTCTTCCTCCCTGTTCATCCCTTTAGTCATTCTCATTGTCTCTCTTTCTCATTTTCCAGGGCCAGTTATCCGGGCTGAGGTTGGTGACATCATTCAGGTGGTCTTCTACAACCGTGCCTCCAAGCCATTCAGCATGCAGCCCCATGGGGTCTTTTATGAGAAAGACTATGAAGGCGCTGTGTACAATGATGGTGAGCCACCAGGGTTTCTGGCAAATGTGGGCTCCAGGAGGTATCAAGTGTCTCTAGAAAACAAATAAATGGTGGATGGAGAAGGAGAAGTAGGCAGAATTAGTTTCCATATTTGAATGTTGTTGAACGAATGAATAATATAATAGCAAAACAGAGCTAGGCTTCACTACTAAGAGAAAAATTTTAAAAAATATATTTAAATATAACCTAATTCTAAAAACAAGTGTATTATAGAACTTTGGAAAGCAGAAAATTACAAAGTAAATAAACATCATTTATAGATAAATTGTCATATAACTTTTGATATAACTTTAAATATTTTTATGTGTTTATACAAGTCTGTATAGAGATATATGATCATATGGTTTGTACAGTTTTGCATCCTACTATTCTCACTTACCATTGTACTGTGTTCGTTTTCCCATGCCATTATAATGTTACATTTTAATGACTATATAATACTTTATCTCAAGGATTTGTCATAATTTACTTACTTTATCCTTTGTTGCTTAGATACATAGGGTTTTTTTTTCCAGTATTTTTGAATATTGTAAGTCAGGTTGCAATGAACAAATGCATACATGCTAGCTTGCATTTTGGATTACTATATCAGAAGAGAATCCTAGAAGTGACAGTATTGTGTAATTAATTTTTTACTTTCTCTAAGAATATTAATGCATGCTAATTCTAGCCAAAATATAAAAGAAAAATTGGAAGCATAAATGGAAAACTTGCAGACAAATCTAGAATGAACATTCTATAAGGCAACTGGTCTAGTCTCTTGAAGAAGTCAATACCATTAATAGAAGGATTACAGACATAATAATCAAATGCAGTGTGCAAACCTTGAGTGAATCTGCTTGTAAAAAACAGCTTTAGGAGGCATTTTGGAGATAATTGTGAAATTCTTGATATAGATTGGATATTAGATGTTATTAGGGAGTTTTCTTAGGTGTAATAATGGCATTATAATGAAATACGAGATGCTTGCTAATATTTTAGCTATAAAATGTCATGATGTTTGCATTCTACTTCCAAATGATTCAACAAAAGCAAACAAACAAAAACTGCATGTATGTGTGTGTACATGTACATACACATAGATTAGATGAATTAAAGGTGGTGAAATGTTAGCAATAGACTCTAAGTGATAGGGTGATCATTGCACTATTTTTTAACGTTTTCTATATATTTGAACATTTGAAGAGTAATACATAATGAATGAATAAGAAAAGATTTTTTAAAACTAGACAAAAATGTAGACAAGGCTATTTATTTAAAAGGTTCATATCCACAAGTAGAATAATATATGCAATAAATACTGAAAGGAATGTTCAACCTGAAATAATCACACAAGTGTAAATCAAAACAACAGTGAGTTTTGTTGATGTTTTTGTTTGCCTACAAGACAGTTATTTTGACAAGATTAAAAAGATTTCCCCAGTGCTGATGAGGTTTTAAATTATAAAATCAATTACAACCCCTGGTTGTAAGTTATACTACAAATATTCTTCCATATGTTTCTTTGCACACTTTTATAAACATTTCTTCAGAATATATTTTTAAGATGAGGAATTGCTGCATCAGAGGATACATACCTTAAAATTTTTGGTACCTACACCCAAATTGCTGTCTGGAGAGATTTGCTATATTATCAGTTTAGAGTTCTATTAGCAGTATCTGAGGAAGGCTCCTTTCCTTACAACCTCATCAGCACTGGGGAAATCTTTTTTAATCTTGTCAAAGTGACTGTCTTGTAGGGAAACAACATCAACAAAACTCACTGTTGTTTTGATTTACATTTGTTTATTTTAGATTGAACATTCTTTTCAGTATTTATTGCATATATTATTCTACTTGTGGATATGAAACTTTTAAATAAATGGCTTTGTCTACATTTTGTCTACATTTTTACTTTTTTGTTATATATATATATATATATATTATTGTATTTTAGGTTCTGGGGTACATGTAAAGAACATACAGGATTGTTGCATAGGTACATACATGGCAATGTGGTTTGCTGCCTCCATCCCCATCACCTATATCTGGCATTTCTCCCCATGTTATCCTTCCCCAACTCCCTATTCCCCACTGTCTCCCCCCTGACCCCCCCAACAGACCTCAGTGTGTGATGCTCCCCTCCCTGTGTCCATGTGTTCTCATTGTTCAACACCTGCCTATGAGTGAGAACATGTGGTGTTTGATTTTCTGTTCTTGTGTCAGTTTGCTAAGAATGATGGTTTCGAGGTTCATCCATGTCCCTACAAGGGACACAAAATCATTGTTTTTTATGGCTGCATAGTATTCCATGGTGTATATGTGCCACATTTTCCCTGTCCAGTCTATCATCGATGGGCATTTGGGTTGGTTCCAGGTCTCTGCTATTGTAAACCGTGCTACGATGAACATACATGTGCATGTGTCCTTATAATAGAATGATTTATAATCTTTTGGATATATACCCAGTAATGGGATTGCTGGGTCAAATGGAATTTCTATTTCTAGGTCCTTGAGGAATTGCCACACTGTCTTCCACAATGGTTGAACTAAGTTACACTCCCACCAACAGTGTAAAAGTGTTCCTATTTCTCCACATCCTCTCCAGCATCTGTTGTCTCCAGATTTTTTAATGATCGCCATTCGAACTGGCATGAGATGGTATCTCAATGTGGTTTTGATTTGCATTTCTCTAATGACCAGTGATGATGGGCATTTTATCATATGTTTGTTAGCCTCATATATGTCTTCTTTTGAAAGTGTCTGTTCATATTCTCTGCCCACTTTTGAATGTTTTTTTTTTTTTATTTCTTGTAAATCTGTTTTAGTTCTTTGTAGATTTTGGTTATAAGTCCTTTGTCAGATGGGTAGATTGCAAACATTTTTTTTTCAAATTTTGTCTACATTTTCTTTTATTATTCCATTTTACACTTACCCTCTTTATAGGTGAGTGAGTAGGGTAGGTGCCATTTAAACCATTTCTTACCATCATGCATTTTTATAATTTGCAAAATCTTTACTAACGTGTAAAAAAAGTTATCTAGCTATTTTCAATTGTGCTTCTTTGATTACTGATGGCATGAAAATTTGAAAAAAGTGTGAGCATTGCTTGGCCATGTTTTGTTTCCATTTTAGAAATTACAGCCTTAGTGTTATATGTATATACATATATATGCACATATATACACATACATACGTACATAACATATACACATTCACATATACATAGTACATATTGAAAGGAAAAAAATGTTAAAGAATCACAGTTGTTTAAAAATGAAATGAGCTATAATGGCAGATAGTGAGTCTCCCATCACTGCACAGTTTTAAGCAGCAGTAGTGATGTAAGAGCAGATTAATGTATGTTTTCAAGTGAAGGATGTTCCAAATTAAGTGTTAAAGTCCCTTTTAATCCCAAGGTCCTATGATTTTAGAAAACCAAAACATAGGAAAGATTAAATTGCTGCAGTCCATATAGCAAGTAATGGCAGAATGAAAAAACAAACTCATCTCTTGACTCCTAGACCAGAGTCCTCTTCAATATTCAATATTTCATGTTGCTGCTACTGTTGCTCCAAAATGCCTTTGTAGTTCACAATCTTTATTTCACCATTTTGAGCTGATGATTCTCATTCTAGTCAATGTAAGTAATGAGTACCATATTTTTCCCTACAGGTTCATCTCACCCTGGCTTGGTTGCTAAGCCTTTTGAAAAAGTAACATACCGCTGGACGGTACCCCCTCATGCTGGTCCCACTGCTCAGGATCCTGCTTGTCTCACCTGGATGTACTTCTCTGCTGCGGATCCCATAAGAGACACAAATTCTGGCCTGGTGGGCCCCCTGCTGGTTTGCAGGGCTGGTGCCTTGGGTACAGATGGCAAGCAGGTATTGTCAGGGTTATCTGGCTGGGAAGCTTGCTGGGAGAAGGATGAAACTGGCATGCTGGATAGCAGTTAAACATGGAACTGGTTTCTGAAGTTTAGGGAATAAAAGAAAAATAATCAAGCTGGCCCATCCGAAATTAATATTTTGTGACCTCATGCTATCTTGCATGTTATTTTTTGTACTGGCAAACATCTTCCTTAGCCTCACAGATAATTCATGATATCCTTCCATCATCTCCTTCTTTTCTCCCTCCCTCCCTCCCTCCTTTCCTCCTTTCATCCTTTTCTCCCTTCCCTCCTTCCCTCCTTCCCTCCTTCCCTCCTTCCTTCCTTCCTTCCTTCCTTCCTTCGTCTCCTTCTCCCTCTCTCTTACATCAGTGGCCCCTAAACCTTGCTCCTCATCCCTAAATCTGCTTTAATATTTGCCTGTCTTCTTTTGTATTCAGCCCACGATTTCTATTTGTGTAACATTGAGTGAGCGACTGAACTTCTCTTTGACTCAGTTTTCTCATTTGTAAAAAAGGGATAACAATGGAAGAAGACACCTTAGGTTTCTGTGAGGATTAATTAAAATAGTCCATATACAGTGCTTAGTACAGTGTAAGCACTTGCTAAATGTTAGTGGTAACAATAATTACTATTCATATTACTTATCTTTTATTTTCTTATTTCCCCCAAGACCCTCCTCTGCTTTTCTCGCCATCTCCCCTCAGTCCTCTTCCCAGGTGATTCCAAGTTCTCTTTTTTCACACTCTGTACCTTTTATTTCTTATCCTATGCCCCTTCCCTGACCCCTTTCATACATTTCTTTCCCATCAGGCTTGTCCTTTTATTCTGATCTTCTCTCATCTGCAATTTGAGGATAAGGAAAAACTGCTTCGTAATAGCTGCATCTCTGGGTAGGAGGTATGGTCTCAAAAGGGGAAAAGAAAATGGGAAGGAGCCGGGTGCGGTGGCTCATGCCTGTAATCCCAGCACTTTGGAAGGCTGAGGCAGGTGGGTCACCTGAGGTCAGGAGTTTGAGACCAGCCTGACCAATATGGTGAAACCCTATCTTAAAAAAAAAAAAAAAAAAAAAATTAAAAAGAAAATGGGAAGGATTCTGGAATCCCTGGATCTGTAGCAACACAGTCCACAACTGCTGAAACCATTGTCATTTTTCCCTCTACTTTCTTCTATTGGGCCTACAGAAAGGGGTGGATAAAGAATTCTTTCTTCTTTTCACTGTGTTGGATGAGAACAAGAGCTGGTACAGCAATGCCAATCAAGCAACTGCTATGTTGGATTTCCGACTGCTTTCAGAGGATATCGAGGGCTTCCAAGATTCCAATCGGATGCATGGTATGGGGAATACTTTTGCCCTGGGCTAAATTGAGGGGCCCCAAGTCAAATTTAACTTGAACTGTAATCATGACCAATCCTGAAAATACTGATTTTATTGGTCATCTCTGTCCAAGAGACGAGCTAGATTGAGAGATTCAACCTAACACAACAAAGCTTATACTTAGTACCTTTGGGTGCTGTGTCCTGTGTTACACAATATGGGGGACACTGGAAGAAAGTACTGTGAGATGAGGATTGTGCACCAGAAATCTACAAGGGATTGTGAAGAATAAGCCAGATGATACCTTTCCAATCTTATCTCCCCACTTTCTTATCTTTTACTGCCTTTGCTCCCCCCACTTCATACTCCTGCCAACTAGGACTATTTTTCTTTGTGAACATGCTGATTTCATGCTTTTGCAGTGTTGTTGCCTTTACTTGAAATGTCACTACTTACATCTTTGTCCTCAGTCTGCGGGAATTCTGTGCATTCTCTATGACCCAACTCAAAAGCTACCTCCTCCATGTAACCATTTCTTATCAGCCAAGCTCAGGGTAATGGTAACCTCTCCTGAACTACCATCACATTTCAATCAGACCATTTTAATAGCAAGTTCCATATCCTCGTCAATATTGTATCTGTTTGTTAAATTGATTTTGATTTCTGCAAGAGTGTAGTCTCTTTAAACATGAGCATTAAATGTTGCTTATCTCTGTATCCTCTACACTGTCTAATACATAGTTTATTGAATTAGTAAACTACTAAATGAATGGGTGGATGGATGAGTAAATGAATGGGAAGACATGGTTTCAGTTTGCAAGGAGCTTCTGGCAATTTGCGGTGAGATGAGATTAATAAAATTTATGAGACATTTATAGAATAATCCAAGAAAGACTATAATTAAGTGCTTAATTAAAAACTAAGTGCTGAATTAAAAGCTGTGTAGAGCAACTGTTTCATAAGAGAAGGAGATCATTAATGAGGAAGTATCACATTAAAATATTTCTGGAAGAAAGAAGTGCTTCAGCTTGGGCTTGAAGACTGAATAGATTTTCAACCAGGCAAGGGAAGCATAATTACGGAGTTAGTAGTGTTCCTATTAGCATTCTAGGGGATTATCACACAGTGTGACACATTAAATTCCAGTAGATATGGAGGCATTGAAAAGGGGTAGGCTTCAAATAAGTCTCCCTCCTGTATTTTGCATTGGGAGGGCGGTATAGGAGGGAAACAAGAATGAGTGAGTTGTTTTTGGTTCCATCTCTTGGTTTCCATTGCTAGTTAGTTCCATCATTTGGAAAAAATAAAACAGTCTCATGAGCAAAGTTCATTCCAGTTAGAATTTACTGAGTACCTAATTAGTTTGAGGTGCTCAAGCTGTCACACAGATACAGAAAAAAAATTGATATGCTTCCTGTTAGGTCAATCCGTTGCAGCAAATAGATTTCTAAGTAAGTCACCAGAAAGTATATCAGTTATATTCCATGGTAACTGATATTGCAGATAATCTTTTATAAAATTGTGTGGGATAAAAGTTTCATGGTTCAAAGAGAGAGTAAAAACTGCTTTACAGAGGATATTTGAATAAAGATATGATGAGTGAATTGTAGGATGCCATAGAAAGATACTATAAGGGAAGTTCATTCCATCAAGAGGAAACAGTATGTGAAAAGTCAACAGGTATTATCAGGGCACCTACAATGTTTAAAGCTTTGGTAATGCAGAGAGAAATAGAGCTCGGAGGACAATGGTGTGTGTGTGTGTGTGTGTGTGTGTGTGTGTGTGTGTGTGTGTGTGTAAGAGGATGGGAGGACAGACTGCAGGTAGGGGTACCAGAGAGGTGGCTATTTTAGGAGTTCAGGCCAGAGAGGATGAAGCCCAGAACCAGGAGAGCGGCAGTGAAGATGAAGAGGCGGAAACAGGTTTGAGAGTTGAGGATGGAATTTTCAGAACCCAAACACGTTATGGAGGGGTAGAAAATAAGATCAGTGTGGAGAAGGAACAAAGTGGTTGTAAAAGAACCAGATAATATGTTGCCACAGAAGCCAAGGAAAAAGAATTTCAAGAAATGGGGAATAGGAGAGATTGTGTGTGTGTGTGTGTGTGTGTGTGTGTGTGTGTGTGTATGGTTGTGGTAGTGGAGAGTAGTTTAATGTTGTCAAGATGTGGATCATGATGGACGTGAGGGCAGAAAGGACAGTTGAGTGGTCATCCCAAAGACACAGGTAGTCACAACTAGAGTTAAAGTGGCTAAGAGAAGAAGGCAGAGGAGTTGAGGATGACTCAGCAGTTTCAAGTTGTGTGAAACCAAAGTACATAGCTGATGCCGTGCTGCTGGCCGGTGCTGGAGTAGTCTGGTCTCATCTCCTTATCTTGTCTTGTGTTTTTGTTTTCCAGCCATTAATGGGTTTCTGTTCTCTAACCTGCCCAGGCTGGAAATGTGCAAGGGTGACACAGTGGCCTGGCACCTGCTTGGCCTGGGCACAGAGACTGATGTGCACGGGGTCATGTTCGAGGGCAACACTGTGCAGCTTCAGGGCATGAGGAAGGGTGCAGCCATGCTCTTTCCTCATACCTTTGTCATGGCCATCATGCAGCCTGACAACCTTGGTAAGTGCCTTAGCAGTGGCCCTAGAGGCTTTGTTGGGTATAGGGCATGGGATGGGATTGGGAAGAGGGAGGATGGTGAAGAGAAAAGAAGAGGCATTTTGAGGGTTCTAAGAAGTTTGTAAAACACTTCTGTGAGAATTTCTGCAGACTCTCTCACTTCTGGTCTCTCCCTTTCTTTTTCTCCCTGTGAATCCTCCCCCACCCCTCTCACCCCGTGTGTGTGTGTGTGTGTGTGTGTGTGTGTGTGTGTGTGTGTGTGCACGTGTGGTGATGTAACTATTTCAGCCTGGAAATCAGAACACAGGAGCCCTAGTTCAGCCCCGTCCATTAACTTGGTGTGTAAATTTGAAATTTGGTCTAATCACTTCCCTTCTCCCTAGCTAGATTTCTTCCTTCATTGATTCATTCCTTCTTGCCTTCCTTCCTTCAGTCCTTTTGTCCTTCCTCCATCTCTCCTTACCTCCCTATCTTTTTTCTTCCTTTTATGAAGATATTTGACTATAATATTTCTTCAAATTTTATGGATTTCTAGCATTTCATAATGCAGCAGTTATCTTTTCTTTAGTCCCTATGGTGTGTTTTTTTCCCAGCCATTAGATGGAAATAGTGTTTGTAAGAAAAACCTGTCAGTTCCATGCGGTCCGCATTAAACTTTTATTTTACTTCTATAAATTCCATTCATATTTTGGGGAAAACATCCTTGAAAAGTGTCTTCAACATTTTAATAATTTTAACCTAGTCCTGAGTTTGAAAAACACTTGATATAAAGCTGGTCTCCTGAGAAATAGAACAGTGTGAAGGCTATTACAATTTTATCTGTGAGAGAAGCTTGGGTCTTGGACTAGGGAAGTGGTAGTGGAAATGAAAAAATAATTTTGAAGGAATTTCTGATAGGATATATTGATGGAATAGATACGGGTGGTAAGAGAAATGGAAAAAGTAGATGTGGAAAGAAAAGAGTAGACCCTTTATTTCAAGGAGTTTATAAACTAGTAGAAGGGATCATTTTAAAGGAGGGGGGCGCTCAGCCCTTTAACATGTGGTTTAGATATAAAGTGCATTAGGAGTGGAGAGGCCAAGAATGTAGAACTCAATTTGTGCCAAAATAGTCAGGGACGGCTTTCTGGAAAAGAAAAATGAATTGTGTCTTGGAAAATGAGTAAGCTCTCATAGATACTTGGGGGTGGGGGTTGCAGGTATGTTCCAGAAATGGGAAAATAAAATGAAGATTCCGAGGTAGGAATGAAGGGAAAATGTGAGATGCAATCAGGGTTTGGTGTAGTTGGAGAGCCAGTAGAGTTTAAGACAATGTGTGGGACGTAGAACTGGATTGATAGTTTGGGGCCAACTCATCGAAGGCTTTGAAAGCCAGGAAGAAGAATTTGTAGTGTTGGGATAAGGATTGAACAGCAATGTAAGGAAACAACGAGAGTAATGGTCTAAGAACGTTAGCTCCTCTTGATCAACAGTGAGTTTGAGTATCCTTGACGTAGAAATTTGGAGCTTAAGATCTTGTCCAGGCAACTCCACAAAACAGACATTTAAGACTGTTACCTGAGCCTTCTATTGTAAAAAACGAGTGAAGGGCCTTCTAAAGCTACCTTAGGTAAGCATCCCTCTGCAATCAAGAAGTCCTTTTTCTTTTTAACTAACTATTGAAGTCTATTTTATTTCTTTGATACTCGGTAGGAGACAACTCATCAATGTTTTTCTTGAAATAATAATTATTACAGCCTTATTTACTTATTTATAGCTTCACTTAACTGAACATTGAATATATTCTATACTAAACACTGTTCACATATTATTGTGTTTAATTGTAAAACATATAAAAAATATACTCATTTTTCTGATGAGGGAACTGAGAGTCACACAGGTTTAGAAATTGCCACAAGGTTATATATAATAAATAACAGATAGGGTTACCAGCTATGGCAGTTTGCCTAGTACTGAGGGGTTGCTAGGAATATAGGACTTACAGTGCTGAAACTAGAAACACCCTGATAGAAGTTGGTTATTCTAGTGGCAGAGTTCAGTTTTAATAAACCCAGACAGTGTATGTAGCTTTGGAGCTGGAGCTCTTAACCTTTGAGCTCATTACTCTCAATAAACTTTTAATACTGTTTCATTTAATGTGTAGTTAAGACAAGAGCCTTATCTGAGACTATCTGAAACTACCTATTTTCTGCAGTCTGCCTAGGGAG
Organism: Saimiri boliviensis; assembly: GCF_048565385.1. Taxonomy (NCBI): domain Eukaryota; kingdom Metazoa; phylum Chordata; class Mammalia; order Primates; family Cebidae; genus Saimiri; species Saimiri boliviensis. Next base: position 55,380,455 of record NC_133470.1, read on the forward strand.
AGGCAGGAAATTCCTCAGGCACCACCCAGGGGTGTTCTGAGTCAGATTTTTCTCTCTGATCCTCCCTCAGGGACATTTGAGATTTACTGCCAGGCAGGCAGCCATCGAGAAGCAGGGATGAAGGCAATCTATAATGTCTCCCAGTGTCCTGGCCGCCAAGCCACCCCTCGCCAACGCTACCAAGCTGCAAGGATCTACTATATCATGGCAGAAGAAGTAGAGTGGGACTATTGCCCTGACAGGAGCTGGGAACTGGAATGGCATAACCAGTCTGAGAAGGACAGGTAAGGCTGCAGAAATGGAGAGATTACACTTTCCGAAAATCACTTTGCAAATGAAAATACTGCAACTGTGAGATGAGGAGACTCTTATCTCAGGTCACCTAATATGATACCAACAGATTTGAGAGATGGGGCTATAATGCAGCTCTGATGAATTCCAGCTCAATACCACTTCTATATTGATATAGTGAGGGAATAAAGCTTGCTCGCATCTTCACCCTCGATCTTTGTCTTTCTTCTTTCAGTTAGCTGAAAGTATTTACCCTGGGACTTAAATTTCATAGAATTTACTCAAGAGACTGAATGTCTCAAGCTCAGCTGCCCCTTGACAAAATGGCATAACATTTATTAAAGCACAGACTAAGCTATGTAGCGGAAAATGTTTAAAACAGAGTGATTGAAACATGATAGAATTTTATTTCTTATTCACATAATAGTACAAATATGAACAATTCAGGGTGGGCAAGTGAACCCTATCATCCTCAGCACTCCCTTTCATCTCTGGGGCCAAGACGCCTGTTCCAGTTGTAGCTATTCCTAGCCATCAAGAAGAAAGAAAGAAGTCAAAGGCACGCAGCATTGTCTATAAGGACACGGCGTAGAAGTTATATATATCACTTTTTCTTATACTCTATTGTTCCGAACTAATTCTTATGGCCATCTTTGGCTGCAACAAAAGTCTGAAAACTGTAATCTCTGATTAGTCTGTCACATGCTCAGATAAAAGTTAGGCGATTCTATTACTGACAATGAAGGAGGAGAGAATGGAAACATAGATACAAATGAGCAGTCTCCATTAGTTTGTTTTTAGTGCTCTCACTACGCATTAGCAATTCTTACTCTTTATGTTGTTCGTTGAAAGTTGAAGTCTCCCTGCTAATGGTCTGAAAACGTTTTATTTCCTTTTTAATTCTTTATTTTTGATGTTCAGATAGACATACAATTATCAAAACCAAACTCCATTGAACCTACAATAAGTTTTCTATAAACAGAAGCAGATAACTGGGCTGGACATTTGTTTGAAGATTCCTTCTGTTAGCTCTATGTACATGCTAAAAGGAAAATATATTGCTAGTTGATATTTACTTTGAGAACACTAATTTAAGTCACAATTGAACTATCTACAACTATGAGAATAAAATTTGACTTTATGTAGAAATATGTTATTTATTTAGTTCCTCTCACTTGTTTCTAATCAGAACCCAGTGAGATATGCCTACCAAGAGATTATAATTTAAAAAAAAAACAAGAAAAGGGATACTTACATCAGTTTGTTAAAAATATATTATTAGTTGCTAGCATTCAGGTGGGGCCCAAGTGAGAATTTTTAAAAAATAATTTGAACTTTTATTTTAGATTTATGAAGTACATGTGCAGGTTTGTTACATGGCTATATTGTGTGATGCTTAGTTTTAGAGTATGAATAATCCTATCATCCAGGTAGTGAGCACAGTATCCAGTAGTTAGTTTCTCAACCGTTTTTCCCACTCCCCTCCCCCTTTAGTATAATCTCCATTGTGTCTTGTTAAATCTTTCTTCTAATTGATTTCAACTTTTATTTTAGTATGGGGGTACATGTGCAGGTTTGTTACATGAGTATATTGTGTAATGCTGAGGTTTGGGATACAGATCCCATCACACAGGTAGTAAGCATAGTAGGCAATGTTTCATTTTTCAACCCTTGCCCCTGAACCCCAATTTCTATTGTTGCCATTTTTATGTCTATAAGTGCCCAATGTGTAGCTCCCACTTATAAGTGAGAACTTTTTGTTTTTCTGTTCCAGCATTAATTTGCTTAGAAATTCGTGGCCTCCAGCTACATCTTTGTTGCTGAAAAGGACATAATTTCATTCTTTTTTATGTCTGCATAGAATTCCATGGTTTATGTGTTCCACATTTCCTTTATCCAATCCAGCATTAATGGGCACCTAGGTTGATTCTATGTCTGTGCTGTTGTGAACATGTACCTCTTTGGTAGAATGATTTATTTTTCTTGCCCATTTCTTTTTTTTTTCTTTTTTGTTTTCTTTTTTTATTTTTTTGAGACAGAGGCTCACTCTGTCACCTAGGCTGGAGTGCAGTGGCATGATCTTGGCTCACTGCAACCTCTACCTCCCAGGTTCAAGCAGTTCTCCTGCCTCAGCCTCCCTACTACAGTTGCATGGTGATTTGCTTTTTGCTTGTTGAATTAAGTTTTTGGAAATTTTAAAATGTGACTTCTCCTCTCTGAGCCTGGGTATGCTCATCTTGAAAATGATGCAGTATGGATGAAATAACAGGACTAGAAAAGAAGGAAGGGAAGAAACAGCAGGCTTGAATCTAAATCCTGGCTCATTTTCTGGCTAACAATGTCACAGTAGATAAGCCCTGTCATCTCTGGGCAATGGATTGCACCTCTGACACCTACCTACCCCATAGTCCTATTAGAAATATCAAATGATAAATCTGTGTATAAACTAGAAATAATCCTATAAGGAGAAAATATGTAAGATGTCATTCCCTCCCTATGTCTCACCATCATTTACCCTCTGGTTGCAGCAGCAGTTAATACTTTCTTGCCACCTTGTACCTTGCCCTTTTGTAAAACTAATTTCATTAAGACATCATTAATATTAGAGCTAAAGCCTATGGCTTCTGATTCTTAGCCCAGTGCTCTTGTGGTTTGAATTGTATGACAAATTTCTATCTGGATTATGGCAAACAAGGAACATAGATACTGAAACCTACCTCTTTTTTTTTTTTTTTTTTTTTTTGACAAAGCCTTGCTCTGTTGCCCAAGTTGGAGTGCAGTGGCATGATCTTGGCTCACTGCAACCTCTGCCTCCCAGATTCAATCGATTCTTGTGCATCAGCCACCCAAGTAGCTGGGATTACAGGCACAAGCCATCACGCACAGCTGATTTTTTTTTTTTTAATTTTTAGCAGAGATGGGGTTTTGTCATGTTGCCCAGGCTGGTCTTGAACTCCTGAGCTTAAGTAATCTACCTGCCTTAGCTTCCCAAAGTGTTGGGATTACAGGTGTGAGCCACTGTGCATGACATACCTGCCATCTTTAATTGTGGTTATGCAACCAATGGGTGAGAAGTCTGACATTAGAAGAAGTAGATCCCTGATGCAAGGAAAAAGCAAACTGCAACATGATATGCACAGTATTATCATAATTTATGTAGAGTGAAAGACACTGATGCTGTAATATATATCATTAATGGAAATATACACATATGTCAAAGTGTAGAAAAGTCAATTAGACCTTACAGCTGACTACTTAACAGAGTAACCAATACTACATATCAACAGCTGCACCGCTGGGGGGAGGAGAAGGGGTAGGAGGGATGAGCGTCAGCTCTCTCTACAGTGATTTATTTCTAGTAGATAGAGAAAGAGCTCCAAAGCAAAGGGATTTCATAGGTTATTTCTTCATGGCCAGTAAGGGTGTCTGCTACATCATTATTTATCTGTGTGTTTAACAATTTTATAATTAAAATGTATTATCTCTGGAAAAAAAAAAAGAAATAGGTCCCCTTTTTTTCTATCTGTGATGTGAAGATGGTTCTGATTTAGCTTTCCCATAAATATTCAAATGAAAGTGAGGGGTCAATGGCCAGGTGCTGATACTACTCTTTGGATTCCTCTAGTTATGGTCACATTTTCCTGAGTAACAAGGATGGGCTCCTGGGTTCCAGATACAAGAAAGCTGTATTCAGGGAATACACTGATGGTACATTCAGGATCCGCCAGCCAAGGACTGGACCTGAAGAACACTTGGGAATCTTGGGTAAGGAAATTCCACTTCTCTCCTAGTGTTTAGCAGGCTGAACTGCACCTATGGCTGCTATTTTATACCAGAATGGCCTCACTATTCCCCATTCTCAGTCTTTTCATATTATATACTGTAATTATGGTCATATTTTATGAAACAACCATGAGAATAAACACGGAAGTGGGAGGGAAGAAATCAAATTCTGCTGCAACAGGAATGAGGTTTTACTGGATTTTCTGTATCCTCAAGTATGAATCTCTGAGGATGCTAGGTTGTAATAAATGCTAGGGGCAGGAGAACTTAGGAACATCAAAAAGTGAAAAATGTATATATACAGGGAATCCATTTTTACATCATACCACTATTTAATTATTGCTTTAGGTTTTTCCCCCTTATTCTAGTTATGGTACAAAAGGGACCCACCGACTCCTGAAGAGATCCTCTCAATTCTATATTCTTTTCCAAACTTACCACTCTTTATCATCAATGATTCCACAGCACCGTGATTCTCTAGTCACTTGTTATAGACAGAGTGTAGGGGTGGCAAAAGTAGAGGTAATTGGATGTATAATCTTGTTGAAGTACCTTCATCCTGTGGGTAGTAATATCACTTTAAGGGTTTCTGAATTTAAAAATAGAGCCAGCCATGCCTTCTAGGTCTTAGAAGAATCTTTTCTCAGGGTAAACCTCTAATTCTATAAAGTGCTCGTGTATGCCCTTTTCTTTAATGCCTCCTGTTCTACTCCTTCACTAATAAAACTTTATCAATTAATTAATTAATTTTTTTATTACTTACATTAGGTCCACTTATCAAAGCAGAAGTTGGTGATATCCTGACTGTGGTATTCAAGAATAATGCCAGCCGCCCCTACTCTGTGCATGCCCATGGAGTGCTGGAATCTAGTACCGGTTGGCCACTGGCTGCTGAGCCTGGTGAGTGGGGACACTTAGTGAAAGGACAAAGGATATACATCACCTCTGCTTCAGACTTCTGGATGGTTCCTTAAAAAATTATGTGCTTCAGTCTGGAGTGGTGGCTGATTTCTGTAATCTCAGCACTTTGAGAGGCTGAGGTGGGCAGATTACTTGAGGTCAGGAGTTCAAGACTAGCCTGACCAACATCGTGAAACCTTGTCTCTACTAAAAATACAAAGATTAGCTGGTTGCAGTGGCATGCACCTGCAGTCCCAGCTACTCAGGAGGTTTAGGCAGGAGAATCTCAAACCCAGGAGGTGGAAACTGTGGTGAGCCAAGGTCATGTCACTGCACTCTAGCCTGGGGAACAAGCAAGTCTCCATTTCAAAATAAAAATTATGAGCTTAGAGACCTGAAATAGGAATACAGGCAAAACTAAGCCACAGGCTGAGTTTTTCTCCATGAAATATTCATTCTCTCAATCCCAGAATAGGCTATGGCTTAGTCTTGGCTAATATTCCTGTTTCTAATCTCTAAGAAAATACTCTTGGATACAGTATCAGCGCCTAAACTTGGCTAGAGAGTGACCTGGCCCAGAACACAGATGGATCATTCACCCCTTAGCCCAGTAGATAAAGGTCTTATACCCTTCTTGCAGACTAAATTATTAATTCCCCAGTCACATACTAAACTCCTAATACTAAATGTAGAATGAACACAATCTTGGCCACATTCTCTTTTATTAATTCATTCATTAAATAAACACTTACTGGAGGCCTACTCGGTGACAGGGACAACTCTAGAATCTATGGATGCAGTGACAAACACTTGCTCCTGTCCTGAAGAAACTTGAGCTATTATGATAGAAACAGGTAAACCAGTAACTATAAACCGTGGTGTTAAGTGTTAATAGGAGTTTTTACAGTGTGATAGGAATGTAAAGAAGACGGTATTTAATCTAATGTTTGGATAGTCAGGAATGGCTTTCTAGATTAGGTGATATCTCAGCTGAGACCTATATCAGTAATTTTCAAACCTTAGCATGCATCAGGATCACCTGGAGGCTTGTTAAAACACAGATAGCTGAAGTCAACCCTGAAAGTCTTTGATTCAGTAGGTTTGTGATGTAGCTCAGGAATTTGTTCGTTCAAACAAGTTCTCATGCTGCTAGCTCAGGAACTACTCTTTGGAAACAGCTGACCTAAAGATGAAAAGAGACATATGGGTGAAGGTGAAGTGTAGTGTGTAAGACAAGCAGGAAAAAAGAAGTTCCAGATGTAAATAATGCAGTGTGCAAAGGCCAAGAGATGAACATTGGTGTAGAGGTATAGAAACAGATTCTTAAAAAATTAATGAGGTAAAATAAGCAGGATATGAATAATTGGATTTTGAAGGTGGGAAAGAGAAGTATTCTTGAAGGACATGCATGTTTTTGGAGGAAGATTCTTAAATGTTACCCAATTTTTGGTTTGAACAACCAGGTAAATAGTGATGCCATTCATCAAGATAGGGAACATAAGAAAAAGGTAACTTGAGATGGAGTGGGAGGATTGGATGATGATGAGTTCCCTTTTGAATTTGTTGAATTTGGTATATTTGTAAGATGACCAAATACAGGTATCTCGACTTAAAGATAGATATAAAAATCTGGAGCTCAGGAGAAAAGTATGCTCTGAAGGAATTGATGTGGGAGGCGTCAACATCTAGGAAGTGATTAAAAGCATAGGAATGAACAGTTACCCCAGAAGAGTATATTGAATGAGAAAGTAAAAACCCTAAGATGAGACCCTGAGGAAGGCCAATTTTTGAGGGAGGTACCGATTGAAATGTGAGCCTGAGAAAAGTTAGCAAAATAGGAGGAAAACCAAGAGAAGATTACAAATGTTAAGAAAGGTAATTTCAAAAAAAAAAAAAAACAAAAAAAACAAAACAAAAAAAAAAAAAACAAAAAAAAACAAAAACAAAAAAAAAAACAACAAAAAAAAAACAACAACAACAAAAAAAAAGAAAGGTAATTTCAAAGATGAAGTAGATAACAGCTTCAGCTACTTTAAAGAGTTTAAATAAGAGCAGAAAATTTTCCATTGGTTACAGCAATAAGGTAGTGGCTGATGATTTTGATAAATTGAGGAAAGAAGCTATATTAGAATGTATTACAGAGTAATTGGGAGATATGAGAGTGAAAACAGTGAGTATGGTTTAATTTTAAGACTTAGGCAGAACAATTTTAGGTCATGAGAAGGGCAGGGGTGTGTCCAAAGGCTAAAGTAAAGTGGAAGCAAAGGACACTACATTTGAGGAGATCCAGGGACTAACAGCCAGAGTTTTGGATGAATCATCCACATGCACCTTGAAGTCACCCAGAAAAATGGTGGGGATTGGGGTGGAAGGGAGGATGGTTATCCAGGTATTAAAATAATCAATAAATGACAATTAAGAGAGAAGGGATACAAGAAGTCAGGAAACCACTTAGAAGGTTGTAGTGATCTGTAAGTGATGATGAGGTGATAGAAAATGAGAATGAGACAACTAGATAAATTTGAGAGATGTTAAGGGAGAATAAATCTGACATTATGATTGAATAGGTGTTGAGATTAGGGGGATGGTGGATTCACGGTTCATAAACAAGTTTTTGGATTAAGCACCTGGATGTTGGTACCACTCACAAAGAAAATAGAAATGCAGGAAGCAGGGGGACGTTTTCTGTTTGTTTGTTTGTTTAGAGTGGGGAGATATTAAGTTTATTGTTGAAAATCTTATTATGAGGTACCATAAAATATCTAGGTGGAAATGAGACAGTCATACTGATAGGAGATTATAGTCAGTTTGAGATTTGAATCCGTAACTTCAAAGAGACACCTGGGATAGATATAGAGTTTTAACAGTCGGAAGAATTACAATATATAGTTGAAATCATGATATGTATGTAATCATCCAGTGAGATAATGTGTGAAGTAGTGACAATGACATTAGCTGAGAGTGAAACTTTGGAACCTACTATTATTTAAGAGGGGGTAATCTATCTTAGATAATTTACAGATTTAAGGTGGTTCCAATTCAAATCACGATTGGATATTTTATTTGTACAAATGTAAGGGGTATATGAGAAATTTTGTTACATGTATATTATGTATGGTGATCACGTCAAAATATGTGCATTGTCCATCATATGAGTATAATCTATTTTTGTTAAGTATAGTGATTCTACTCTGCTATCAAACATTGAATTCATTCCATTTTACTATATATTTGTACTCTTTAAATTCTGTCTCTTTCCCTTTCTTTCATACTCACCACCTTTCCCAGTCTCTGTTATCTACCTTTCCACTTTACTTCCACATGATCAATTTTTTTAGTTCCTACATAAAAGTGAGAAAATGCAATATTTGTCTTTTTGTGTCTGGTTTATTTTACTTAAAATAATGACCTCCATTTCCATCCATGTTGCTGCAGATGATATGATTTCATTTTTATGGCTGAATAGTATTCCATTATGTATATATACCACATTTTCTTTATCTATTTATCCCTTGATGAGCATAGATTAATTTCATATTTTTGCTATTGTGAATAGTGCTACAAAAAATCTGTAAGCACAGGTATTCCTTTGATATATTGATTTTTTTTGAGATTGCTGGATTGAGTAATAATTCTATTTTTAGTTTTTTAAGAAATTTTATGCTATTTTCCATAGTGACTCTACTAGTTTACATTTTCACTGATAGTGTGTAAGAGTTCCCTTTTCTCTGCATCCTTGCCAGCATCTGTTTTTTTTTTTTTTTTTTTTTTCTGGTCTTTTTAGTAATAGCCATTCTGACTAGGCAAAGATGATCTGTTATTGGATTTTTAATGTGCATTTCTGTGAGAATTAATAATGTTGGGCATTTTTTCATATACCTGTTGGCCATTTGCATGTCTTATTTTAAGAAATGTCTATTCATATCATTTATCCATTTTTTAATGTGTTTTTTTTTTCCTCTTCACTAGTTTGAGTTTCTTGGTATTGTGGATATTAGTTCTGTGTCAGATGAATACTTTGTAATTATTTCCTCCTATTCAACAGGTTGTCTTTTCACTTTATTGATTATTTTCTTTGCTGTAGCTTTTTAAATACAGTTCCATTTGCCAGTTTTTGGTTTTATTAACTGTACTTTTGAGGTCGTAAATTCTTTACCTCAACCAATGTTCAGGAGAGTTTTCCTTCGGTTTCCTCCTAGTATTTTTACAGTTTTAGGTTTTAGTTTCCATTTTAGTCTTTAATCCATTGTAAGATAGTTTTGTATATGGTGACAGATAGAGGTCCAGTTTTATTCTTCTGGATGTGCCTTTCCAGTTGTCTCAGCACTATTTATTAAAGAGGATGTTCTTTCTCCAATGTAAGTTTTTGTCAGCTTTGTCAAAGATCCGTTGACTATAAATATGTGACATTATTTTTGGATTTTCTATTCTGTTTCATTGGTGTATGTGTCTATTTTTATACCATGCTGTTTTGGTTACCATAACCTTCTAATATATTTTGAAGTCAGGTAATGTAATGCCTCCAGTGCTTTATTTATTTATTTGTTTATGGTTCAGGACTGCTTTGGCTATTTGGGCTCTTTTTTAATTTCATATAAATTTTCAAATTTTTTTTAAGTTTTGTGAATAATGACATTGATATTTTGAGAGGAATTGCATTGAATCTACAGATTGCTTTGGGCAATATGGTCATTCTAATGATATTAATTCTTTTGATTTTTTTCATCTGTTTGTGTCTTCAGTTTCTTTCATCAGTGTTTGTAGTTTTTATCATAGAGATCTTTCACCTCCTTGGTTAAAAATTTTGCTAGGTATTTTTATTATTTGTATGTATTTTATTATTTTGTATAATTACAACTGGATATTTTTGTACTGCAATAAAATCATTGTATGCAAGGTTCATTTGAAAAAATAAAGAATACTTGGGGAAAAAGAGCCAAAACATTAAGAAAACACTAATGAAAGCACACTAGCATAACCCAATAGTATAGCATACTATAAAGATGAAGATACAATAATTAAAGTGACATGATACTGTAAAAACTCAATTAAACAAAACAAAAATTCCTGAAACAGACCCAAGCTTCTGCCTTTGTCAATAGCAATGGGAATACAGATACTACTACTCTGTTTCTAACCCCACACTTCTGCCTTCCACCTCCATCAGCTTCAGACAAGAAAGATGTTAATTTGATTACTCAGAACCTAAAATGTTTGCTGGACAATGTCTTACCACTGGGCAGTATTACCGTTTCTTTTATCTCAGCACTTTCTATTGCACTGCCCCCTTCCATGTGGTAAGCTGACCTATGCTTGCAACTGGGTAAGCTGGATATGTGAACTAGTACATGGCCTGTGCTGTAGATCAAGCTATCTTAATTTAATGAGATTTGAGAGTCATCATCATGTAGATGATATTTGACATCATAATATGGATGAGATCACTCAAAGAGTGAGTTATACAGTAAATAGTGACCAAGATGGCTGGATTAATTCAGGTAAGAGATGATGGCTTGGACCAGCCTGATAAAGTAGAAAGGATGAGAAGTTTTCTAATTCTGGATGTATTTTGAAGGTTGAGACAATTAGCTGGTGAATTGGGGTTTCTAGATACTGTCTTTTTTATTTTTGATAGTTGCTATATTTTAGTCAATCCCTTCTGTGTTTTAAACATGGTAGATATCTTTCCCAATTTGTCACCTAGCTATGAACTTCATGTGTGACATCATTTGTTGAACAGAAATCTTTGATGTGATGTGATCGAATTGATGAAATTTTGGCCTCATAGTTTGTCCTTTTAAACTTTTGCTTATCAATTCCTTCCCATCCCTTTGTCACAAAGACATTTTGCTGCATTATCTTCTGTTAACTTTATAAGTTTCTTTTTTCACATTAAATCTGCAATCAGACCAGAGTTTGCATTTCTATATTCTATTAGTTAGAGATCCATTCTTATTTTTTCTTTCTATGAAAAGCAAATTTTCTTTTTATTTTTCTTTTTTTTTGTGAGACGCAGTTTCGCTCTTGTTACCCAGGCTGGAGTGCAATGGTGCGATCTCGGCTCACCGCAACCTCCGCCTCCTGGGCTCAGGCAATTCTCCTGCCTCAGCCTCCTAAGTAGCTGGGATTACAGGCACGCGCCACCACGCCCAGCTAGTTTTTTTTGTATTTTTAGTAGAGACGGGGTTTCACTATGTTGACCAGGATGGTCTCGATCTCTCGACCTCGTGATCCACCCGCCTCAGCCTCCCAAAGTGCTGGGATTACAGGCTTGAGCCACCGCGCCCGGCACAAAAAGCAAATTTTCTTAATACCATCTTCTAAACCATTCAACTTTCTCCCTTTTGAGTTGCCTTGCCACCTTTATTTCATGTTTAGCTTCTGTAAATACATTCATCAGTCTCCAATATATTCTATTTGTGTATTGTTATTATAAAAAATATTATTGTTATTATTGTGGGTTTGAATTTTTTCCTAATATTTGAAGAACAAACTTCTTTTATTCATGATTTACTTAGGTGTATGTTATTTTTCTATATAGGTTTTAGAATAAGTTTATCAAGTTTCTCAACTAAATGCAGCTGAAATTTTGATTGACATTGTATTAAATTTATAGACTAATTTGGAGAGAATTTACATCTTTATATTATTTACTTGTTGGAATGGATTTCTGTGTATTCAGATGGGCTTCTATGACTTTATAATGTTGTAAATATGTCTTCGTAAAGATCGTACATATGCTTGGTTAAGTTAATCCATGATTGCTTCCTAGTTTTTGTTACTACTTTTAAATTATATTGTTAATAGATTATTTATAATCTGGAGAAATGCTATTCCTTTGTGTAAATTGAACCTATATCTGGTAGTTTTGCTGAACTCCCTTATTAGTTTTACTAGTTTGTTGATTCCAGAAATATTGAGAGTTTTATCCTTCTACCTCATATTTCTTTCAATTTCCATTTGTTTACCAGGATCACCAATGCTAGTCATGGTAGTGGTCATCTTCAACTTTCTCCCAATCTCAAGGGAATACATGTAAAGTTTCTCTCTGCTATGATTCTTTTTTGGGGGAATTAATTTAAATTTCTAAATGAACAGAAATCTATTTAAATTTTTAATCAATATAACTGACCTAAAACCTTTGATAGAAGAAAAATTTTGAAACCATTTTGGGAGTGGAGGAGAAAATGGTGGATAGGAAGTAGACTAACTTGCAGCTCTCACTGGAATGGACAGAGTAGCATGTGATGATCCATATCATGAACTTTTACTCCAAGAACTACCACAGAAACATATCACCGAGAGAATTCACAGACCCTTTGAAGGAGGTGCATTGCTACTGCAGACTTTGTGGGACAGCTGAGGGACTGTGAGTCATCTTGCTTTCTCAATTGGGAGGCTAGTAGCCTGGGGAAGGTTCTAAGCCCTGCTCACCAGCTGCCTGGAAATGAACTCAGTGCTGTTGGGGAGGCATGATGTGAGTGAGACCAGCCTTTTAGGCTGGGGGCTGCTGTCTTTCTTTTATTTATCTGGCAACTTGTGTCATGCAGCAGAGGCAGCCATAATCCCCCTGGGAACATACTCCATTGGCCTGGGAACCACACAGGCATTCCCCAAAGCTGCCACAGCAAACCCTTCCCAAGGAGAGTCTGAGTTCAGATACTCCTGAGTCTGCCCTCCTGGTAGCCAAAGACGTGAACATAATCCCTTGTGAGTTCCATGGCCCTGTGTACCACCTGATGAGCCTGAATACTTATCCAGAAGTGACCCTAGAAGAAGCATGTATCCTTCCTATACAACTGTAACTGATGTGTTCTTGAAAGTACCACCTCCAGATTGGAGGCCAGCCAACATAAAACCAATGCACTTAATAAAATTACAACTAAGGATGCTGACATTGTTCACTTCACTCCCCTGCTATCTCCACTGGAGCAGGTACTGGTATCCATGGCTGAGAGACCTGAAGATGGATTGTATCACAAGACTCTTTGAAGACATGCTCCTTTACCAATCTGGAGCCCAGTAACTCTGCTGGGTGGCTGGATCCAGAAGAGAAATAAAAATCACTGCAGTTCACCTCTCAGGAAGTCCCAACCCCTGGGGAAAGGGAAGAGCTCCACATCAAGTGAGCACCCTGTGGGACAAAATAATTTAAACAGCAGTCACTGAGTCCCAGAACTTCCCTCTGACTTAGTGTACCCAAATAAGAAGGAACCTGAACAACAAGTCTGGTAATATGCCCAAACAAGTTCTTTAACAATCCCCAAAGATCACACTACCTTACTAGCAGTAGATCCAAACCAAGATAAAAATCTCTGAATTGCCAGAAAAAAGAATTCAGAAGGTAGACTATAAAGCTAATCAAGGTGACACCAGAGAAAGGTGAATACCAACTGAAATAAATTAAACATATGATACAGGATATAAATGGAAAAATCTCCAGTGAAATAGACAGCATAAGGACAGTTACAAAACGGCAAAATGCACTGAAAAGTCTCAGCAGTTGAATTGAAGAAGTGGAAGACAAATCTTCAGACTTCAAAGACAAGGCTTTCAAATTAACTCAATTCAACAAAGACAAAAAATAATAAAAATATCTGCCAAGAAGTTTGCGATTATGCTGTGACCAAACTAAGCCTTGCTAGAGAGCTAGACATCCCAAAACAGGAAGTTCAAAGAACACTTGGGAAATTCATCTCAAACAGAACATTGCCTATGTACATAGTCATCAGGTTATCTGAAGTCAAGACTAAGGAAAGAATCATAAGAGCTGTGAGGCAAAAGCACTAGGTAACCTATAAAGGAAAACCTACCTGATTAACAGCAGATTTTTCAATGGAAACACTTTAGAAGAGTTTGGAATCCTATCATCAGCCTCTTCAAACTAAATAATCTTAAGCCAAGAATTCTTTATCCAGCAAAACTAAGCTTCATAAATGAAGGAAAGATAGTCTTTTTCAGACAAACAAATGCTGACAGAATTTGTCACTACCAAACCAGCACTACAAGAACTGCTAAAAGGAGCTCTAAAACTCAAAACCAGTCCTCAAAATACACCAAAATAGAACCTCCTTAAAGCATAAATCTCACAGGACCTATAAAACAACAACAATTAAAAAAAGCCAAGCTATTCAGGGAACAAATAGCATGATGAATTGAACAATACTTCACATCTCAGTACTAACATTTAATGTAAGTGCCCTAAATATTTCACTTAAAAGATACTGAATAACAAAATAGCTAAGAATTCACCAATCAAGTATCTACTGTCTTCAAGAGACTCACCTTAAACATAAGAACTCACATAAACTTAAGGTAAAGGGGTGGAAAAAGATATTCCATGCAGCTGGACACCAAAAGTGAGCAGGAGCAGCTATTTTCACATCAGATAAAACAAACTTTAAAGCAACAGAAGTTAGAAAGATAAAGGGGAACCGACATTATATAATAATAAAAAGACTAGTCCAATAGGAAAATATTACAATATTAAATATATATGCACATAACACTGGAGAGCTCCTGAATTCATAAAAAAATTACTGCTAGACCTATGAAATGAGAGACAGCAATACAAAAATAGTGGGGGACTTTAATATTCCACTGACATCAAGACAGATCATCAAGACAGATAGTCAACAAAGAAACAACGGAGTTACACTATACCTAGGACAACTGGACTTAACAGATATTTACCGAACATTCTACTCAACAACTGCAGAATATACATTCTATTCATTAGCACATGGAACATTTTCCAAGATAGAGTATATGATAGGCCACAAAACAAGCCTCAACAAATTTAAAAAACTGAAATTATATTAAGTTTTCTCTCAAACCACAGTGGAATAAAATTGACAATCAACTCCAAAAGGAAGCCTCAAAACCACTCAAAAACCTGGAATTTAAATAACGTGCTCCTGAGTGATTGTTGGGCCAACTATAACATCAAAATAGAAGTTAAGAAATCCTTTTGAGGTGAGTGATAATAGTGACACAACCTATCAAACCTCTGGGACACAGCAATAGTGGTGCTAAGAGGAAAGTTAGGAAATGCCTACATCAAAAATTCTGAAAGAGCACAAATAGACAATTTATGGTCACACTTCAAAGAAATGGAGAAATAAGAACAAATCAAACCCAAACCAGCTGAAGAAAAGAAATAACCAAGATCAGAGCAGAACTAAATAAAACTGAAACAAAACAATACAAAAGATAAATAAAAAGTTGATTATTTGAAAAGACAGATAGAATTGACAGACCATTAGTGAGATTAACCAAGAAAATAAGAGAGTGAATCCAAATTAACTCTATTAGAAGAGACAGGAGATGTTACAACTGATACCACAGAAATACAGAAGATCATTCAAGGCTACTATGAACATCTTTTTGTGCATAAACTAGAAAACCTAGAGGAGATGGATAAATTCCTGGAAATACACAACTTTTCTAGTTTAAAGCAGAAAAAAATAGAAACCTGTACAGACCAACAAGCAACAAGATTGAAAAGGTAATAAAAGAATTACCACCACCACCACCAACAACAAAAAAGCCCAGGGTACACAACTGAATTCTATCAGACATTCAAAGATTTAAAACCCATCTTATTGACTCTATTCCAAAAGATAGAGAAAGAGAGAATCCTCCCCAAATAATTCTATGAAGCTAGTATCATGCTAATACCAAAATCCAAAAAGGACATAACAAAAAAAGAGAACTACAGACCAATATCCCTGATGAACATAGATGCAAAAATCCTCAATGAAATACTAGTGAACCAAATCCAACAGCATATCAAAAAGATATCTACCATGATCAAGTGGGTTTCATACAAAGGATGCAGGGATGGTTTAACATCTGAGAGTCAACAAATGCAATATACCCATAAAAAGAATTAAAAACAAAAATTATGTGGTCATCTCAATAGATGGAAAAAGCATTTGACAAAATCTAGCATCCCTCAGTAAAATCAGCATAGAAGGAGCATATCTTAAGGAATGGCAAGCCATACTTGACCTTAAGGCACGTCAAACCATCTATGAGAAACCCACAGCCAATATTCTATTGAACCAGAAAAGTTGACAGCATTCCCCATGGGAACTGAAACAAGACAAGGATGCCTACGTTCACCACTTCTGTTCAACATATTACTGGAAATCCTAGCCAGAGCAATCAGACAAGAGAAAGAAATCAAGAACATCCAAATCAGTAAAGAGGAAGTCAAACTGTCACTGTTTGCTGATGACATGATTGTATATCTACAAAACCCTAAAGACACATCCAGAAAGCTCCTAGAACTGGTAAATGAATTCAGCCAAGTTTCAGAATACAAAATTAATGTATACAAATCAGTACTATTTGTCATATTGGTACCCAACATATTCTGTTGAATAGAGTGTCCTTTCTACACTTTTTGTTTTTGTTTGCTTTGTCAAAGTTATCTTGGCTATAAGTATTTGGCTTTATTTCTGGGTTCTCTATTCTGTTCTATTAGTATATGTGCCTATTTTTTTTTTACTAGTACCATGCTATTTTGGTGACTATGGCCTTATAGTATAGTTTAAAATAGGGTAATGTGATGGCTCTGGGTTTCTTCTCTTTGCTTCACCTTGCTTTGTCAATGTGGGATCTTTTTTGGTTCTATATGAATTTTAGGATTTTTTTTCTAGTTCTGTAAAGAATGATGTTGGTATTTTGATGGAAATTGCACTGAATGTGGAAGAATGAACTGGATCCTCACCTCTCACTGTATTGGTCCATTTTAATGCTGCTGATAAATACATACCTGAGACTGGATATTTACAAAAGAAAGAGTTTTAATGGACTAACAGTTCTACATGGCCGGGGAAACTTCACAATAATGGTGGAAGGCAAAAGTCAGGTCCCACATGCCAGCAGAAATGAGAAGAGAATGAGAATCAAGCAAGAGGGATTTCCCCTTATAAAACCAGATCTTGTGAGACTTACTACTGCAAGACAGTATGGAGGAAATCACCCCTGTGATTCAGTGATCTCCCACTGGGTTTCTCCCACAACATGAATTATGGAAGCTATAATTCAGGATGAGATTTGGGTGGAACACAGCCTAACAATATCACTCACCTTATAAAAAATCAAGATGGATCAAAGTCTTAAATCTAAGACCTGAAATGATAAAAATTCTAGAAGATAACATTGGAAAAATCCTTCTAGACATTAGCTTATGCCAAGATTTTATGATCAAGAACACAAAAGCAAATGCAACAAAACAAGGATAATAGATGGAACTTAATTAAAAAGCTTCTGCACAGCAAAGGAAATAATCAGTAAATAGACATCCCAGAGTGTGAGAGAAAGTTTTCCTAATCTATACATCTGACAAAGTACTACTAATATCTGGAATCTACAAGGAACTTAAATCAGCAAGAAAAAAATCCCATCAAAAGGTGGGCTAATGACATGAATAGACAATTCTCAAAAGAAGATATACAAATGACCAAAACATATGAAAAATGCTCAATACCACTAATGATCAGGGAAATGTAAATCAAAACCACAGTGTGATACCACATTACTTTTGCAAGAATGGCCATTAAAAAAAAAAAGGATATTAGGGGACTTTGAGGTACCAGGTTCATCTCAATGGGACAGGTTGGACAGTGGATGTAGCCCAAGGAGGGAAAACCGAGGCAGGGTGGGGAGCTGCCTCACCTGGGAAGTACAGTGGGCTGGAGTGCCCTCTCTCCTACCCAATGGAGGCCATTGAGGATGTTTCTGGCCACTCCAGAGCTCCAGTTTGGATGCTGCACTTCTCCCACAGTCTTTGCAGCCCACAGAATTGCCTGCCGATGCATCACAGGTTTCCAGGGCAAATCTGGGCTGCCAATTCAGCCAGCACTGAGAGTCCCCACACAAATCTGAGCAGCCATTTTGACTGGGGCCTGGAGCACCTGCGAGACAGAGTCACCCATACCCCTGAGAGAAAGGGGACTGAAGGCGGGGAGCCGGGTGATCTGGCTCTGCCGGTTTCACCCCCACAGAGGCCAGCAAACTGAATCCCACTGGCTTGGGATTTTCGCAGCCAGCGCAACAGTCTGAGCTCAACCCTGGATGGTCAAGCTTCACGCGGGGAGGGGCATCTGCCATTACCGCAACATCTCCAACCTTACCTGTGTAAACAAAAGCAGAAAGAAGTTTACACAGCAGCTGCAAGGAGCCTGTGGCAGCTCAATAACACCTCTGTAGACAGACTGTGACTAGACTCCTCCCTTGCTGGGCAGGGCATCTCTGAAAAAAGGCAGTAACCTGTCAGAGAATTATAAATAAAGCCATACCTTCCCAGAAAAGAGCACCTGGGAATAGGAGTGGTTGTGAGTTCCAATACAGCAGACTTAAACATCCCTGCCCAGCAGCTCTGAAGGTAGCAACGGAGCTCTCAGCACAGCACTTGAGCTCTGACAAGGGACAGACTGCCTCCTCAAGCAGCTCCCTGACTCCTGTGTATCTAAAGAGTCACCTCATACAGGAGAGATCTTGCTGACATCTGGCAGGTACCCTTCTAGGATGAAGCTACAAGAGGAAGGAACAGACACCAATCCTTGCTGTTCTGCAACCCCCACGGGTGATTCCCAGGCAAGCAGGGTCTCAAGTGGACCTCCAGCAGTTGCAAAGCAGAGGGGCCTGACTGTTAGAAGGAAAACTAAAAAATAGAAAGAAATAGCCTCAACATCAACAGAAAGGATGTCCAATCAGAGACGCCATCCAAAAGTCACCAGCTACAAAGACCACAGGTAGATAAATCCATAAAGATGGGAACAAAACAGCACAAAAAAGGATGAAAACACCAAAACCCAGAACAGTTCTCCTCCTCCAAGGGATCACAACTCACTCAAAACCACACAAGTACATAGAAACTGAACAACATGCTCCTGAATGACTACTGTATAAATAATGAAATGAAGGCAGAGAAAGATGTTCTTCAAAACCAATGAGAATGAAGACACAACATACCAGAACTCTGGGACACATTTAAAGCAGTGTCTAGAGGGAAATTATACCACTAAATGCCCATGTGAAAAGCAAGGAAAGCTCTAAAATTGACACCCTATCATCAAAATTAAAGTAACTAGAGGGGCAAGATCAAACAAATTCAAATACTAGCAGAAGACAAGAAATAACTAAGATCAGAGTAGAACTGAAGGAGATTGAGACACACACACACACAAAAAAAAACCTTCAAAAATTAACAAATCAAGGAGCTTGCTTTTTTAAAACATTGACAAAATAGACCACTAGCCAGACTAGTAAAAAAGGAAAGAGAGAAGAATCAAATATATGCAATAAAAAATGATAAAGGGGATATCACCATCAATTCCACGGAAATAGAAACTACCATCAGAGATTACTACAAACAACTCTATGCAAATAAACCAGTAAATCTAGAAGAAATGGATAAATTCCTGGGCACTTACACTCACCCAAGGCTAAATCAGGAAGAAGTGGAATCCCTGAATAGACTAATAATAAGGGCTGAAGTTGAGGCAACAATTAATGGCCTGTCAACCAAAAAATGTTCAGGTCCAGATGGGCTCACAGCCGAATTCTACCAGACATATGAAAAAGAGCTGGTACCATTTCTTCTGAAACTATTTCAAACAATATAAAAAGAGGGAATACTCCCTAACTAATTTTATGAGACCAATATCATGCTGATACCAAAACCTGGCAGAGACATAACTATAAAGAAAACTTCAGGCCAATATCCATGATGCACATAGATGCAAAAATCTTCAATAAAATACTGGCAAACCGATTGCAACAGCACATCAAAAAGCTTATCCATAATGACCAAGTAGGCTTCATTCCTGGGATGCAAGGCTGGTTCAATATACACAAATCTATAAACATAATCCATCACATAAACAGAGCCAAAGACAGAAACCACATAATTATCTCTATAAATGCAGAGAAGTCCTTTGACAAACCTCAACAGCACTCTATGCTAAAAACTCTCAATAAACTAGGTATCAGTGGAGCATATCTCAAAATAATAAAAGCTATCTGCTACAAACGTACAGCCAATATCATACTGAATGGGCAAAAACTGTAAGCATTCCCTTTGAAAATGTCACTAGACAAGGGTGCCCTCTCTCACTATTCCTATTCAACATAGTATTTGAAGTTCTAGCCAGAGCGGTCAGGCAAGAAAAGGAAACAAAGGGTATTCAATTAGGAAAGGAGGAAGTCAAACTGTCTATATTTGCAGACAACATGATTGTATATTTAGAAGACCCCATTGTCTTAGCCCAAAATCTCCTTAAGATAAGCAACTTCAGCAACGTCTCAGGATACAAAATCAATATGCAAAAAACCGCAAGCATTCTTATACACCAGTAATAGACAGAGAGCCAAATCATGAGTGAACTCCCATTCACAATTTGTACAAAGATAATAAAATACATAAGAATACAAGAAAGGACGTGAAAGACTACTTCAAGAAGAACTACAAACCACTCCTGGGTATCTACCCAGTGAAAAGAAGTCATTATATGAAAAAGATACTTGAACTTGAATGTTTATAGCAGCACAATTTGCAATTGCAAAAATATGAAATCAGCCTAAATGCCCATGAATCAAAAAGTGAAAAGGAAAATGTTACATATAGATGTATGTAGTGTGTGTATGCAGATACATACACACATTACACACACTATGGAATACTACTCAGCTGTAAAAAGAAAAAGAAATTGTGGCATTAGCAGCAACCTGGATGGAATTGGAGACTGTTATTCTAAATGTAAATAGGAAAGGAAAAGCAAACATTGTATGTTCTCATTTAGAAGAGAGAGCTGAGCTATGAGAATGCAAAGGCATAAGAATGATATGATGGGCTGGGCGCAGTGGCTCACGCCTGTAATCCTAGCACTTTGGGAGGCCGGGGTGGGTGGATCACCTGAGGTCAGGAGTTCAAGACCAGCCTGGCGATCATGGTGAAACCCCATCTTTAAAAAAAAAAAAAAAAAAAAAAGAATGATACGATGGACTTTGGGGACTCTGGTAAAAGGATTGGAGGGAAGTGAGGGGTAAAAGACAATACATTGAGTACAGTATACACTGCTCAGGTGATGGATGCACAAAAGTATCAGAAATAAACAACAAAGAACTCATTCATGTAAGCAAACACTACCTGTTCACCAAAAACCTATTGAAATAAAAATAAAATATTTTGAAGACTACTTGTATAAAGTATCTTTTCCAAGATTCCAAGATGGTTATATCAGACATGGCTTTGTTTTTTTTCTACTGTACTTTGGGCTCTGGGGTACATGTGTGCATCCTGCATCCTGCAGGAGTGTTGCATAGGTACATACATGCCATGGTGGTTGGCTGTCTCCTTCCCCTCACCACCACCCTACATCAGGCATTTCTCCTGGTGTTATCCCTCTCCATCCTCCCCAGGACCCCGCTGTCCCTTTCCTCCACCCTGCTGTCCCTTTCCTCCCCTCTCCTCCACCCCCAACGCTGACCTAGCCCTGTGACTGTTTTCCTTTCCCTGTGCCCGTTTTTCCTTTCCCTGTGCCCAAGTGTTCTCCTTGTTCAGCACCCACCTATGAGTGAGAATATGCAATGTTTGATTTTCTGTTCTTGTGTCAGTTTGCTGAGAATGATGGTTTCTAGATTCACCCATGTCTCTACAAAGGACACGAACTCGTCATTTTTTATGGCTGCAGAGTATTCCATGGTGTAGATGTGCCACATTTTCTTTGTCTAGCCCATCATTGATGGGCATTTGGGTTGGTTCCAGGTCTTTGCTATCACAAACAGCACCACAATGAACATACGTGTGCATGTGATACCAGACATATCTTTTTTTAATTGCATTTTATGTTTTGGGGTACATGTGAAAAACATTCAAGATTGTTGCATAGGTACACACACATGACACTGTGATTTGCTGCCTTCCTCCCCTTCACCTATATCTAACATTTCTCGCATGCTATCTCTCCCCACCTCCCCACCCCCATCCCTCCCCCATAATCCCCAACAGACCCCTGTGTGTAGTGCTCCCCTCCCTATGTCCATGTGTTCTCATTGTTCAACACCCGCCTATGAGTGAGAACATGCGGTGTTTGATTTTCTGCTCTTGTGTCAGATTGCTGAGAATGATGGTTTCCAGGTTCATCCATGTCCCTACAAAGGACACTAACTCATCTTTTTTGATGGCTGCATAATCTTCCATGGTGTATATGTACTACATTTTCCCTGTCCAGTCTATCATCAATGGACATTTGGGTTGGTTCCAGGTCTTTGCTATTGTAAACAGTGCTGCTATGAACATTCGTGTTCATGTGTCCTTATAGTAGAATGACTTATAATCCTTTGGATATATACCCAGTAATGGGATTGCTGGGTCAAATGGAATTTCTATTTCTAGGTCCTTAAGGAATTGCCACACTGTCTTCCACAATGTTTGAACTAATTTACACTCCCACCAACAGTGTAAAAGTGTTCCTATTTCTCCACATCCTCTCCAGCATCTGTTGTCTCCAGATTTTTTAATGATTGCCAATCTAACTCGTGTGAGATGGTATCTCAATGAAGTTTTGATTTGCATTTCTCTAATGACCAGTGATGATGAGTATTTTTTCATATGTTTGTTGGCCTCCTGTATGTCTTCTTTTGTAAAATGTCTGTTCATATCCTTTGCCCACTTTTGAATGGGCTTGTTTGTTTTTTTCTTGTAGATCTGTTTTAGTTCTTTGTAAATTCTGGATATCAGCCCCTTGTCAGATGGGTAGACTGCAAAAATTTTTTTCCGTTCTGTTGGTTGCCGATTCACTCTCCTGACTGTTTCTTTTGCTGTGCAGAAGCTGTGGAGTTTGATTAGGTCCCATTTGTCTATTTTGGCTTTTGTTACCAATGCTTTTGGCGTTTTGGTCATGAAGTCCTTGCCTATGCCTATGTCCTGAATTGTTTTGCCTAGATTTTCTTCTATGGTTTTTTATGGTGTTGGGTCTGATGTTTAAGTCTTTAATCCATCTGGAGTTAATTTTGGTGTAAGGTGTCAGGAAGGGGTCCAGTTTCTGCTTTCTGCACATGGCTAGCCAGTTTTCCCAACACCATTTATTAAACAGTGAATCCTTTCCCCATTGCTTGTTTTTGTCAGGTTTGTCAAAAACTGGATGGTTGTAGATATGTTGTGTTTCCTCTGAGGCCTCTGTTCTGTTCCATTGGTCTATATCTCTGTTTTGGTACCAGTACCATGCTGTTTTGATCACTGTAGCCTTGTAGTATAGTTTGAAGTCTGATACCAGACATATCTTAATCTTTAAATCATATTAGATGGCATAGATTCTAATAAGCTTTGATAAGCTTGGAATTTGTCCCTTTTGTCCTACTCACTAAAGAAAATTTACTCTAAGGGTTGTTGTAATAATACTGCACATACAAGACATACAGCTTTTCCTGTATTTAGTTTTCTCTTAATAGAGAATAAATATCCAACCCATTTAATGACATCAATCATACCACTATTGAAAATCTGCAGTATCTGCTTCAGAATACTGACATAAGAAATTTTTATATTTTAATATAACATCCTTATTAAATCATAGTGTAGCATTACTATTAGAAGTTATAAGATTGGTTAATATGTCAGTTATAGGGTTAATATATGGTGGAATGGGGACATATGCAAGTTATAATGTGGCATAACATCTCATTTTTATGAAAGCAATTGCAGTCTAGTCAGGAGAAAACTACCTCTATATCCACCTTAATGATAAGTTTGCCTACATATTAATGTACAAAATTTAATTTAAAAATACATAAAAATAAATAGATACCACCAAAATACATAAAATAGCTATGATAAATGCATATGGTATATTCTATCAGAAAATCTGATGCCAGATTCACTTTTTCCTTAGAATACTGTAAATTATTACACAGAATAATTATACCCTTGGAAAAGCTTTTGCTCTATCATAGTGATGTGTGGTCAGACTTAATGGGCCCAATTATTAAATATCTGGATTTAGTTATAAGTTGTATTTTATAAGGACCCTGTGTACAAGTATATCAATTATAGTACCTTGAGAACTAACCCACGAATCATTAACCTGCAGAATCATGCATCATTAAAAGCAAGAACTGTCACTCATCTCTTCTACATATTAACAGATGGTCACTCTAGATTAACAGTGGTCACACAACTAAGTCCGTAAGTAACCATTCTAAGCAAAAAAGAAAAGGGGGGGCTCACTTATGTAAAAAATGTGGCATATTATCAACAATTTTTTACAAGTATTTCACATGTTAAAATTAACATAGTGGGTGGGCATGGTGGCTCATGCTTGTAATCCCAGGACTTTGAGAGACTGAGGTGGGTAGATCGACTGAGGTCAGGAGTTCGAGACCAGCCTGGCCAACATAGCAAAACCCCATCTCTACTAAAAGTGCAAAAATTAGCTGGGAATGGTGGTGGGCGCCTGTGATCCCAGCTACTCAGGAGGCTGAGGTAGGAGAATTACTTGAACCCGGGAGGTGGAGGTTGCAGTGAGCTGAGATTTCACCCCTCCATCCTGGGTGACAAGAGCAAGACTCCATCTCAAAAATAAATAAATACATAAATAAATATAATTTACACAATTAGTTACAAAACACAATACAAACTGCCACTCTTTGTAACCAATTGGCCAACTGGATATATATGTGTATGATGAAGAACTTAATTATTGGAAAGAACAGCACACAGGTGAGCATGTTAAAAAATCCCACCAGGTATGCTTCAACAGTCACCTGAAAGGCATCCATCACTACATTACAGAACCTCAAGCCTGTTTTGAAGTCCCAGATAGTAGGTGTCAAATTAGTTGCCTTGTTAATGTCTGGTAACGACAACAATTCTGGGTCTGTGAGGAGGCTTTGCAGCACTTTTGTTGAGATGGCTGCTCTTTGTGTCTGCCTTAATTTCCAGCTATTTGTAAGGAGCTTTCCTACAGTGGATTTATGAGCACTGGGCTTATTGAGCAGCCTGTTTGGACAGAACATTTTATTTTGTTCAATGTTAAACTTTTAGATTACTTCATTGCCCTTCACTGCAAATATTAAACATTAAAACCATCAACATGAAAAAATTTAAGTAATTCAGTGAAGAAAAGCTTCTTCAACAATGGCTAATCTATGCTTCTAGTATTAGATTTTTGTCTTTCTCAAGGAAACATATTATTAATGACTATATTATATATTAAAATTAAATCGAATATATGCATTTCTAAAAAGCATAACATGGAATTCAAGGCATCTGTCAAATTTATGTACTCAAAGTCTTGACTTTTAGAATTCACTGGTCAGTCATGATTGTAGACCAAGGCTGTCAAAACATGTATGTATGTATATATGTATGTATGTATGTATGCATCCATGCATGTATTTTATTTATTTAATTTTTAACTTTTATTTTAAATTCAGGGATACATGTTCAAGTTTGGTATATGGATAAACTTGTGTCATGGGGGTTTGTTGTAGAGACTATTATCTCATTGAGGTACTAAGCCTAGTACCAAATAGTTATTTTTTCTGGTCCTTTCCCTCCTCAACAACAGTGTCTGTTGTTTCCCTCTGTGTCCAAGTGTTCTCATCACTTATCTCCCACTTACAAATGAGAACATGCTATATTTGATTTTCTGTTTCTGCATTAGTTTGCTAAGGATAATGGCCTCCAGCTCCATCCATGTTCCTGCCAAGTACACGATCTCATTCTTTTTTATGGCTGCATAATATCCCATGGTGTACTTGTAATGCTTCTTTTTCTTTTTTTTTTTTAATCCAGTCTACTATTCTTCGGCATTTCAGTTGACTGTGTATCTTTGCTATTGTGCATTGACACACAGTGCTGCAGTGAATATATGTATGCATGTGTCTTTATGATAGAATAATTTATATTCTTTACCTATATACCCAGTAATGAGATTGCTGAGTTAAATGGTAGTTCTGTTTTTAGATCTGTGAGGGATCACCATACTGTTTATCACCATGGTTGAACTAATTTACACTCCCACCAACAGTTTATAAGCATTCCCTTTTCTCTGCAATTTTGCCACTATCTGTTATTTTTTGACTTTTTAATAATAACTATACTGATTGGTATGAGATGTTATCTCATGTGGTTTTGATTTGTATTTCTTTAATGATCAGTAATGTTGAGTTTTGTGTGTGTGTGTGTGTGTGTGTGTGTGTTTTCTTTTTGAGTGATACCTACATAAAATGGAATATATTTATGTATATAATGGAATAATGCAGTATGCAATCTTTGAGGATTAACCTTTTTCATTCGGCACAATTCTCTGGAGAGTCATCTAAGTTGTTGTATGTGTTAATAGTTTACTAGTTTTTATTGCTGAGTAGTATTCCATGGCATGAATGTACAACCTTTTGCTGTTAAAGGAAATTTAGATTATATCCAGTTGTTGGCTCTTATTAGTAAAATTGCTATGACTACCTGTGTAGAAGCATTTATTTATTTATTTGTTTATTTATTTATTTTTTGAGGCAGAGTCTGATCCTGTCACCCAGGCTGGAGTGCAGTGGCGTGATCTTGGCTAACTGCAACCTCTGCCTCCCAGGTTTAAGTGATTCTCATGCCTCAGCCTCCCAAGTAGCTGAGATTACAGGTGCCCACCACCACACTTGATTAATTTTTGTATTTTTAGTAGAGATAAGGTTTTGCCATATTGGCCAGGCTGATCTCAAACGCCTGATCTCAAGTGATCTACCTGCCTTGGCCTCCAGTGTGTTAGGATTACAGGTGCTGTGTAGAAGCTTTTGTGTGAACATTGCTCACATTTCTCTATGGTAGATACAAAGAACTGGGATTTCTGGATTATACAGTAAAGGGATATTTAACTTTATAAGGAACTTCCAGGCTTTTTCCAGAGTGTCTGAACAATTTTACATTCCCATCAGCAATGTGTGAGTGATTCAGTTGTTCCCTATTCTTGCCAGCATTTGGTGTTATCACTGATTTTTAAAAGACATTGTAACAGGTATGTAATGATATCTCATTATAATTTTGATGTGCATTTTTCAAATGGCTAATAATGTTTAACATCTATCATATGTTTATTTGTCACTCATATATTATGTAGTAAAGCATCAGATCAACTTTGTTTTGCCTATTTTTAATTGGGTTGTTTGTTTTTATTTTGTTAAAAATTTAAGGGTTATATATCTTGGATACAAGAGTGAAGCCTTGGCTACTATGGTCAGTCTAGGGCTGTCTGAGGAAATTATATTTAGGCTGATACTTGAATGTAGCATAGAAATCAGCCATACTAAGAAACTTACAGGACAACTTCAACTGCAAGTATAAATACCTTGAGACAGGAATGATCTCAGTGTATTTGAGGAATAAGAAGAAGACAGTGCGGATGTAGCATACTGAGAAGGATGAAGAATAATAAGAAATCAGTTTTTAGAGATAAGGATCAGTAAGATCATGTAGTGTCTTGCAAGCCATAGAAGGGAATTTTTATTACTCACAGTGAGGAGCTGTTGCAGAGATGTGATATGGTTTACTCTGTATTTTAAAAGGTTGTATTTTTTGTTATGTGAAGCATATGTTATGAGAGGAACAAGATAGATGGCTATTATAGTTGTCCAGGTGACAGAAGATAATGGCACAGACTATGGTGGAAGATGGGTAGAAGTAGATAGATATGAGATATGTTTTCTGGATAGATCCCTCATATCCATGCTGATGGATATGAGATGTGAGGGAGTGAGAAGAATGAAAGATAACTTGAGTTTTTGGCTTACATAAATGGTGGCACTATTTAGTGAGATAAAAAGGACTGCAAAGGAATAGGTTTGGGGGAGAAGTCAAATATTTATTTTGAATATGTTGAATCTGAGATAACAACTAAACAAATGGAGGTGCCAATAAGGCAGCTGAATAAGTCTTGAGCTCAATGGAGAGATTGGACAGAAGTTCAGTTAAACAGAACAACTTAATCAAAGACGCAGAGCTGTGGAAGTATGAAGTATGCTCAGAGATGAGCAAGTAGTAAAGTTTGACCAGTATGTATTTTGCATAACTAGAAAGAATAAGAGACATGGCTGAAAAGGTAGGCCAGGGCTGAGTTAGAGAGAACTTAGATGCTTGGAAAATGTTTGAAATTTATTATTTGATTATTAGGAAGCCATTACAGGTCTTTGAGAAAAGGCATGACATGAACAAATAAAGGTTTTAGAAAGATTAATATGGCATAGACAAAACAATGTTTAAAAGAAGAACAAAGTTGGAGAGCTCATACTTAATGATTTTTAAACTTACTACAAAGCATAACATTCAAGATTGTGTGGCATTGGTGTAAGGATAGACACATAGATCAATAGAATAGAATTGAAGATCCAGAAATAAACCCTCCCATTTTTTGGTCAATTCATTATCAACAAAAGTTCCAAGACCTTTCAATGGAAAAAAACATAGTCTTCTCAATAAATGGTGCTGAGGCAATTGGATTTCCACATACAAAACTATGAAATTGGACCTCTAACTCACAACATATGGAAAAATCAACTCAAAATGAATCAAATGCCTAAATATAAAACCTAAAGCTATAAAACTTTTAGAAGAAAGCAAAGGAGAAAACCTTCATAACCTTGGATTAGGCAATGGTTTCTTATATACAACACTAAAAGCACGAGTGAACAAATAAATTGAAATACCTTAAAATTTAAAGTATGCTTTGAAGGACACCATAAAAAAGTGAAAAGACAACCCACAAGATGTGAAACAATTTGACAATTATATATCTGATAAGGGACTTGTATCCAGAATCTATGAGAAACTATTGCTTGATGTCATTGTTACTTGACAATGTTATCAAAAAACACATAACCTATTTTAAAATAGGCAAAAGATTCAAACAAATGCTCTAAAGAAGTTGTTAAAATGGCTATTAGGCACAGGAGAATATACTCTACGTTGTTACTCATCAGAGAAATGTAAATCACAACTGTAGTGAGATAACACTTTTCACATGCCAGAATAACTAAAATAAAAAATTTTAAAAAGCAGACAATAACTAGTTTTCATGCAGATGTTGAGAAATTGGAACCCTAATATGTGGCCAATGAGAATGCAAAATGGTGCAGGTGCTTTGGAAAGCAGTTTGGCAATTATTTAAGTGTTTAAACATAAAGTTACCATATAACTCAGGAATAAATACATCCACATAAAAACTTGTACACAAAGGCTGATTTGTGTACACTATTTGCAACACTATTCTTAATAACTAAAAAGTAAAAATGACCCAAGTGTTCATCAACTGAAAAATGAATGAATAAAATGTGGTATATCTATTCAATGAAATATTGTTTGGCAATAAACAATTAAGTATCGATATTTGCTACAATGTGGATGGGCAATGAAAGCATATTAAATAAAATTCAGTCACAAAAATAATTCAATGTCTATGGAATTCTCAGAATGGACAAATCTATAGAGACAGAAAGTAGATTAGTGATTACCTTGGGTGGGTGGGGTGGGGTGAGTGTGGGTGGGTGTATTGGGGGTGAGGGCAGTGCAGGAGTTTTTTTTGGTGGTAATGAAATGTTGTCAAATGAATTATGGTGGTGGTTATAAAGTTCTGTTAATTTGCTAAAAACAGTGAATTGAGCATTTTAAAAGGGTGAATTGTATGGTATGCAAATTAAATCTCAATAAAGTTCTTTAAAAAGATTAATATAGCATCAATTCGAAGATAAATTGGAGAGGCCAAGGCTGGAGGCAGAGAAATATATTAAGAGCTTTGTAATAGTTAAGAAAGCAAGGGTCTAAACTGGGGCAAGAGTAATGATAATTGAAAGAAGAGGATGGTTCTAAAATGTAGTGTAGAGGTAGAATCAATAAGACCTGCCATTTGGTTAGATGTTGAATTATGAAAGTGAAGAAGTAAAGAAGATTAAAGTTTTGAGTCTGAGTAAGTAGGAGAGTGATAATGTTATTTCTATACACTGGGAGCACAGATTAGGAAACAGGGTTGTTTTTCAAAGGAGGGAGGTGAGTACATGCAATCTATTTTCAAGGCGCTGTCAGGATAATCTTTAAAAGATATTCAGTATCTAATTGAAAACTTGGAGTTGGAGCTTACTAACAAGGGGAGTCTGGCTGGAACTAAGTATTTAAGAGTTATTGATGTGCAGATCATAGTTGACCTCAGAAAGGTGACTAAAGCTTCTGAGGAAAGAGTATGGAAAGAGAGAAGAGAACTGAGACAGAACTTTGTGCAGTCAACTGCATTTAGGAGGTAGCAGCTAGAAAAAAATAAACCAAAACAGAGCCCCCCATTCCCAAAAAGCACATTACAAGAAAAAAAAAAAGTAGCAAGGCTGCCTTACCAGAGGATTGGACCTGGGCCTTTGAGGATAGGGAAAGTAGAAACAGAAAGGTTGAGGGTGTCCCATGGGGGAGAAGAGCAAGGTCACAAGAATAAAATGATAGAGGAATGACAAAGAAAGATCTTCAAGAAGATGGGACTCACCCACCACTGTCTCTTGGGGAGACCTGGGAGTTGAGAGAAATTTCTGACCCGGTGCAACTGGAGTTTCCTTGTTATGCTTCCTAGGTGAGGTGCTCACTTATCAATGGAACATCCCAGAGAGATCTGGCCCTGGGCCCAATGACTCTGCTTGCGTTTCCTGGATCTATTATTCTGCAGTGGATCCCATCAAGGTAAAAACAAGATTGGTTGTCTGGACGTGGGTCAAACTCTCTGGCAAAAAGAAGCTATTAAGCAGGTGTAGTAAGAATCTTACTCCTGAGATACTAGAGCCTGGAATTTGGGAAACATTCCTCAAAAGCTGGACTTATTTTGATAGACAGGAGGAGAGAGGAAGGGAATGGGTAGCATCAGATATTTGTCATGAAGATTGCCTTCCTTACCTTTTCATTTCGGATCCTATGCAGGCATCCCCAAACTTTTTACACAGGGGACCAGTTCACTGTCCCTCAGACCGTTGGAGGGCCGCCACATACTGTGCTCCTCTCACTGACCACCAATGAAAGAGGTGCCTCTTCCTGAAGTGCGGTGGGGGGCTGGATAAATGGCCTCAGGGGACCACATGTGGCCCGCGGGCTGCAGTTTTGAGGATGCCTGCTATAAAGCAACATGTTCTTATTATTAAAAAACAAATAAACAAAAAAACACCTCAGGTTGGTTGTACAGAGATTGAGGCTATAGTCCCAAATTTGGTTATAGTATGCTTTTAGAGTGACCTCAAATAAGTCATTCTGCCTCTGTTTTCTTATCTGGGAAATGAATTTATCGATCTAGCCATCCATCTACAGCCAGCCATCAGCAATAATTTATTTAGTGCCTACTGCATTTTAGGCATTTTACTTGGTGCTTTGGATGATATAAATTTAAGATAGATTTCCCGTCTTCAAAGAGTCTGGTCTAGTTGAGCAAGAGGAAACCTGGAGAAAGCATCACAATGGGAGGTGCATGTTCTCTTAGCCTCAAAAGCTGAATCACATTATGCCATCAGATAAGGGTATGATGAGAAGGAGGGCATTACAGGTAGAGGAAACAGCACAAAAAGGACACTAGGTTGTAAAAATGCCTGGTAGGCTAAGAGGCCAATAATTAGTTTAGCCTAGCTAAAGCATAGGTTAGATAGTGTATCTTAACTAAGTCCCAAGTTAATTGTGAGAATGAATTCAAATAATACAGTGGGGTATTTATAAATGTAAGATATCATGAGGAAATACTGAGAGGCACAATAGGCTTGTATGAGAACCTGCCTCCCTGCAGTGTACCGCTACCCAGAAACAATTTCATCTCCTTCTTTCTCTCCCATTTCCTCCTTTCCTCAGGACATGTATAGTGGCCTGGTAGGGCCCTTGGCTATCTGCCGGAAGGGCATCCTGCAGCCTCATGGAGGACGGAGTGACATGGACCGGGAATTTGCCTTGTTATTTTTGATTTTTGATGAAAACCAGTCTTGGTATTTGGAGGAAAATGTGGCAACCCATGGGTCCCAGGATCCAGGCAATGTTAACCTACAGGATGAAACTTTCTTGGAGAGCAATAAAATGCATGGTCAGTAGAAAAAAAAAAAAAAAAAGAAAAAACCCACTCTTCCTCCAGGGAAGTCTCTACTGGTTATATGGGGATATCAGATAGGCTCATTACTACCTAAGGGAATACAATTCCAGAAAGGATAGGAACCTGGAAGATCAAATGGAGATGAGTTTAAAGAAATGTTTCCTATTATTGTACATTTATATATGCAGAGCAGATATGTGGTCCAGATTAGACTGACTGCCCAAAAAGCAGGAAGTTGATTCTGTAAAGTTGACACCGTGATACCAGCAAATTTTAACATATTAGAGAAGGCAAAATGGACATGCATGACCCTCAATGTACTTGTCAAGCTGACTGCTTAGTGCCCCTCTATTTTAAAACCCTGAGTTTAGTATCCCAATATAATCTTATTTATTTGCCACTCTGAATTTGGGATCTGTTATCTCAATGGATTCCAATACAGCCAGATGAAAGCTTGTATTTTAGTCTGTTTTTAAAACAGAGTTTCAATTTACAGATAGAAGAATTAAAAAAGAGAGCCTTAGTGAGAAGCATGCTGGATTTCTTTCTTTTTTTTTTGAAACGGAGTTTTGCTCTTGTTACCCTGGCTGGAGTGCAATGGTGCGATCTTGGCTCACCGCAACCTCCGCCTCCTGGGTTCAGGCAATTCTCCTGCCTCAGCCTCCCGAGCAGCTGGGATTACAGGCACACGCCACCATGCCCAGCTAATTTTTTTGTATTTTTAGTAGAGACGGGGTTTCACCATGTTGACCAGGATAGTCTCGATCTCTTGACCTCGTGATCCACCCGCCTCGGCCTCCCAAAGCGCTGGGATTACAGGCTTGAGCCACCGTGCCTGGCGCATACTGGATTTCTGTTAGATGCAGAGAATAACTTTTTGATGCTTGAAGGGATTTGGGAGGGAAATTGTGCATCAAAGCCTTCCTTTGCTCAAGAGATCTGTGTAGCTTTTAAAAAACAAGAGAAAGAAAGGAGAGTATAAGTGCAGTCAAATGTATGAAGTGATCCCTCACTATTCCTTCTAGTCCAAGGTTTCTTTGACATAAGGATGAGGCGTAGCTTTGATACTGACTCTAATGGAACTAAAAAGTAGTATCTTATTATCCCACAGATTTTAGCTATTTCTCCTTGATGGAGTGATGAATGATTTACATTAGAACAGATGATTTACAAACTTCACAAGGTGTACATTTTAGCACTTGTCCAATCAGAGAAATGGCCCAGGACAAAAAGAGAATGAGGGCACAGTTAGGTACTGTTAATGCAGCAGTTTGGCTAATGCTTACTTTCTTCTGTTTGTTTATGTGTCTATTTATCCACACTCTTCAGGTATAAATATATCTACCTATCCATCTAGCAGGTATTTGTTGAGCACTTTCTGAGTGCTAGCACTGGACATATTTGCACCTGAGGGGTAAAAAAATAATAACCCTCTCTTCCCTTTCAGGTTCCTGAACCAACTGAGAAAGAGAGATAGATGCTTAAGATCAAATGTGAATCGTATTACTAAGAAGGCTAATTGAAAAACTGATTTAAGTTCTACAACTAAATGGGCTTACTAACAATTCTCTGGCAACAGACAGACTTTTCTACCTTGTCACTGACGTAGATGAACAGCAATACTCTCCTCTTTTGCAGAGGGAGAATCTTACCCACAGTGAAATAATGAAACAGCTATTGCCAATTTCTATTGCCAGATTGATGAGAAAGAAAAAAGATCAATAAGAGGCTGAGTTGATCATGTTTAGTTTTCTCTCTGAAATCCACAGTTTGGTAGAGGTAGACATAGAGACGGATTATAAGTGATTGCTTTCTCTCTTGGGGAATAAAGTGGAAATTACCTTTCCTCTGTAAGAACATGAGAAGTGGAAAATTGTCTAGGAAAAAGTCCTGGAAGTGTGAATTAATATAACAATGAGTAGTTTGATGTCCTTGGAGCATAGGATGTGGTCTGGGAAGAGACCCATGCATTAATATCATTGTTAATTTCATGCATTAATATTATTAATTCCATGAATGTGACAGGTCTTTTTTAACATTTATTGTAAACTCAGCTATCTACTGTTCTGAAAAAATACAAGGAACCTATAGTAATGTAGTATATACACACATTCTTTCCTGAATATTAGGACCCTGTAGTCTAATTGGGGATGTAAGCTTTCACACATGATAAGACAGGTAAAAATAGAAGGCAATTTCTTATGAGTTCCAATGACTCATGCAAACAGTACTGGAGGAGCTCACAGGAGGAAGGGGATGCAGGGAATGAGAGGTATGGAGAGGAACTAGGAGATTAGTAAAGTCTTTCTAGGGGATGTGAAGATTTGACTGGACTTTTAAAAAATGAATAAAAGAAGACAGGATTTCTGGTAAGGAATCTTAGAAACACAAGAACAAAGAACATGCATGGACCATTTGAGGAGTGGTGAATAAATCACCCCAATTGGAATAAATGTATTGGGTAGTGGAAGACAAGTCTGGGAAGTTGGTTTGGAGCTGTATTTTGAAGGATCTTGTTGGCTGACATAAGGACTTGCTCTTTGGGGCAGGAGAAAGTAATTAAAATATTTTAAGCAGCAGAATGACATCATCAGATTCAATTATTTAGAGAGATAATTCTGGTAATATCAATGTAAGAAGATACCCTGAAGAGGGATTGATGGAATAAAGGTGAGACAAATTAGGAGTCCATTGCTATCCTAGATAAAAGAGATTAGATCTAGGACAGTGGCAATGGGAAGTCAAAAGGAGAGACATAAGAAGCTTTTTTCTTTCTTTCTTTTTTTCTACAGCAATCAATGGGAAACTCTATGCCAACCTTAGGGGTCTTACCATGTACCAAGGAGAACGAGTTGCCTGGTACATGCTGGCCATGGGCCAAGATGTGGATCTACACACCATCCACTTTCATGCAGAGAGCTTCCTCTATCGGGTGAGCTGGAAAGTGGCCTGAGTTCCTCAAGGATGATTAGAGGAGTGTTTTATCAGCAATTGAGAAAAAGGGTAATAGCATTGAAAAAGGTAACAATTAGTTAAAAGAGCAGAGGTCTAATACATGGAGTACTGAGCTGCAAATTCTAGTCCAGCTGTGTATCCCAAGGTCAATAACTTCCCTCAAGGCCCTAGCTTTCCCTTCTGATATGGAAGAGACAAAATGACTCATTTATGGTTAAGGAGACTGAAAAGAATCATTATCAAGTCTCAGTCAAGGA
The DNA here is from genome assembly GCF_048565385.1 of Saimiri boliviensis. Taxonomy (NCBI): domain Eukaryota; kingdom Metazoa; phylum Chordata; class Mammalia; order Primates; family Cebidae; genus Saimiri; species Saimiri boliviensis. The sequence continues at coordinate 55,415,730 of NC_133470.1, forward strand.
TTTGAGACTCAATGAGCAGTGATTTTTAAGAACAAGGAATTTCAGAGTAGCATCTCAGAATTGCTGAATGCTCTTAATCCATCATAAGAAGAGCTTAAATTCAGGAGCTACGTGGAACAATATGCAGATTTTGAAGATAGTTTAATCTTAGGTAAAGGAGGAAGAGTTGGGGGCATTGATAGAGACTTTGAGATTTAGAAGTGCTGAAAGAAACAATGGCAAGGGTAACACTTTTATTTGAATCAATTTCTAAAGGAAATACATGCCTCATTCATAGGGGTTAAAGCTTAAGCCAAATTCCACACATTTTAGCTTGTTGAAAAGTATGGAGATACTTATTTTGAACCTTCTAAAATAACCTAGAAATTCTTTTACTTTGGGACACTTTAAGAGGAGGAAGTCACCTCTGTTGTAGTTTCTGTGGGTGGGTTCATTGGAGATACGAATAAAGTGAACTTTTAAAGCCACTCACTGGTCTAAGAACCTTGCAGTCTCATCTTCCCAATGTGGGCGTCACAAATTTTTAGTTCCTGAAAGCTTTAAGATGATCTTTATATCCTTCATTTCCTCTCCCCCATTCCCGATCTCTCTTGAAGAATGGCGAGAACTACCGGGCAGATGTGGTGGATCTGTTCCCAGGGACTTTTGAGGTTGTGGAGATGGTGGCCAGCAACCCTGGGACATGGCTGATGCACTGCCATGTGACTGACCATGTCCATGCTGGCATGGAGACCCTCTTCACTGTTTTGTCTCAAACAGGTAAGTTTTAACTTCCCCAAAAGGATCATCTTCTAACACTTTATATAACCTATAGGAATGAGGTCATATCAAAAAGCCTCTTGCATGTCTCCTTCTGATACCAGAATAGGCAGGTCTTAAGACAGAGTATAGTCTCCTTCTAGGTATTGCTCCAACAAATATTTCTAATTCTCAATTGCACCTGTCCCTCCATTGCTCTAACCAATATTTCTAATCCCCTGACACCTGTCCCTCTCCTAATTACTTCAAAACCTGTTGAGCTCATATTGGTTGACCCAGCCTGAAACTGGTTTGGCTCTATGCAGTGAAGCTTAGTGCAGGTCTGCTTCTTTTGAAATAAATTTAATTTATATACAAATGTATTACTTAGACTGCATTAGAGTAACTTATTATTTCAAGGAATATTGCTAATTAGTCTTTTTAAAAAGAGAATATATCTAACAGTCGCTCATTAAATTGATTTGTTTTGTGGGGTTGTGAAAGGCAATTCTTTCCTTATTGTTTGTTTTCCTTAGAGTCAGTGTCTTGGTCTGTCACCCAGGCTGGAATGCAGTGGTGCAGTCATGGCTCATTGGAGCCTCGAACACCTAGGCTCAAGCGATCCTCCCACATCAGTCTCCCAAGTAGCTGGGACTTCAGGAATGTGCTACCACACAAGGCTAATTTTTACACTCTTATAATTTTTGTAGAGAAAAGATCTTCTGATGTTATGCAGGATGGTCCCAAACTCTTGGCCACCTTCTGCAGCAGCAATCCTCCCACCTTGGTCTCCCAAAGTGCTGGGATTGCAGGCATAAGCCACTGCACCCAGCCTAGTTTTTATGTTTTAGACACAGGGTTTTGCCTAGGCTGGTTTCAAATATCTGGGCTCAAACAATGCTTCCACTTAAGCCTCCCAAGTCACTGGGATTACAGGAATGAGCCAACATATCTAGCAAGACAGTTATTGTTGGTTTCTGAATAGCTTCTAAGGATAGAAATAGGTATTGACCTTCAGTTATAGCTTATCTCAGAGTTACTAATAAGAGTGGAAAAAAAAAACTTTTTCTTTATGTTCTATATGGAGAGGGAGTAGCTGGGGCAATTTCTTTACCAGTCACTCTTTGTTCTTCACCAAAAAATGTAGATGGGTAGGCTGTGTTGGCTTTTGTCTCTTTGGGTAATTAAAGGGTCAAATGTCTTACTTCTTAAGCTTCTTGACCCCAGTCCAGCCCCCAACATTATTTGCCTTCCAAGAAGCCCTACAGAGCCTCCTGGGGCCCACAAAAATCAAGGTGGTTGTTTTTTTTTTCTATGCTTTTAAAGAATATACAGCCACCATTTAAACAAAAATAGTATTCCAAGGTTGTCAGCCATTGGCACTCTATTGAGAGCAATAGTAAGTGGGAAAATGTCTTTGAATATTTAAATAGACTTAGCAAACCAGGGTAGAGAATACAACTCTTCTGTTTACCCTCAGGGAGGGAGACGATTGATTGTACATTATGATTTCCTGTATAATTTAAGAGATTTATTTGCCATCAACCAATACTGCTAGAATGCAGCTTCCGCTTAACTACTCAAAGGCTATTCCCTAGAACCCAGATTTACACAAACTTCTTTGTTGTGTTGTCAGTACATAGAACAAAACTCAAGTGATCAATTGATATGTCATCAGGATGATATAGATCCAAGGCAACAGGTTTTCTCCATATGTAGTAATGGGTTATCCCAAATATGGACCATCCAATATATGAGAACATTTTAATACATAGTGTCAGGGTGCTTCCATGAGGAAGGATAGCTCATATCTCTCTGTGACAATGAGTCAGCCCATAAATCTTTTCTATTTGCCTTTTTGTTTTTTATACCCCACTATGGTCTTTTTTCATATTGTTTCAACTCCATATGTGTTAATAGGTCAACAAGAAGGAAGAGTTGAAAAGATAGGAAGGAAAGAACTAATTGTTGGAACAAGGTTTCTGCTAAGACAGCAGGGAATGAGAATCAGAGCTAACATGCAAGATTAGTGCAAGAGTGGAAGTTATCTTTCTACTGTAAGAAGAAAGAAGACAGAAAATATAAGGATCAATGTGTAGGTTTGACCAGGGGGCTTGACAGACTGACAGAATTTCAGCCTATGGTCTTTTTTTCCTCTCTGATGGAACAAATAGTGTCATCTGCTGAGAATGAAGGACACGTGGTAGGGTACAGGGCTAGAGGGAAGTGGACAAAAGTTTGAAATAGCCACTCTGGGGGATGGGAAATAAATTAATTAATTATTTCACTAAGCAGCATTAAGGACTTAGTTGAAATTGGACACAAAGAATATTAATCTTTACAATTGTGTGATTTTTCTATGGCAGGATTCAGCATATCAGACCAAACCCAGGGAAATCACGTTTACTGGAGTTTTTGGTAGATTATTGCAATCCTCTTGGTAGATTAGTAGTTGAAGTGATGGACCTTGGAGTCTCAGTTGGTCAGGAATGGAAGAAAAGCCATGATGAAGTTCCTAGGTTGAGAAAAAAATGGAAGTGTCTGAAAGCTAGAGGTCTCATGGCAGAGGAGGATAACAGGTTTTTGAAATAAAGTGTATTAGAGCACTGAAAGGATTGGAGGTTGTTATTAGATTTTAGATTTCTGAGGTGTAACAATTCTGGATAACAATGTTAATGTGACCATGGGATTGGTTGGTAAAATTAAAGCAGACATTAAAGTCACTGGAGTTACAAAGTCACTCCAGAAGTTTCTTTCTCCAGAAGTAAGGCTTGAGTATTCGATGGGTTGGCACCAATGGTTGGAATTGAGGAAGAGGAAGACTGAGCCGGGTATTAAAGATTTTCATAAATGAAGAGAACTGCTAGCTAACAATAACAAGAAACGATTGTAGTTCTTCTAGTCAAATAATAGGAGCCTCAAAAGAGATCTGTCTTTACAAAAGCAGGAGGAACAATGACCTCAAAGAAGTATTGAGAGGACATAAATGAAGTATGGTCCTCAGAGAAGAACTCAGCTTTATTAAATGAAGGAGAGGAAGAAGTGTTCTGAGAAGATGTTGAATGTGTAGAGAAGTATGTTTGACAAGGAGCAGGGATTTCTTGAAGGAAATGTGGCAGATGATGGAAAATAGAGCAAGAGTGGGAATAGAGGAAGTGCCAAGGAACACGTAAATAATAGCAGAGGGGTGATTTACATTTGGGGCTCCAAGCCTGTTCTAGTGCCCATATTTCATGTCACTGTTAAAAATCAAATCAATATACCAATATTTACTTTGACTACAAAGTAGTAAATTCTATCTTTATTTTGCTTACTTTATCACAGAGAAATTTCTGCAACAAATGTTGACCTCTCACAGGGGTCCTATGGATTGGTAGGAAGAACAACAGGGCTAACCTCTTGTCTTTCTTCCCCCCAACCAGAACACTTAAGCACTATCACCACCATCACCAAAGAGACTGAAAAAGGTATGTAAAATGATTCACAGACTGGGTAGTTATATGTAGTGTGTTTGTGTGGGGGGTAGAGGGAAGTACCTTTAGGGAATGGGACTTATGTGACTGAAAGTTAGGATATATCAGCAGAAAGTATCCTGAGACTTCTGTAAGACTTCAGAAGCCAGAGAACCAAGGTTTAGCTTCCCTCAGCAGGTTTATTCTCTCTGGCTTCTACCCCAAACCTCCTGAGTTGGGGAAAACAGCCTCCTCCCCATTTAAAGGCTGCTATATTAGCCTCCTATCTAATGTGAGAGGAGGACAGAAAATTCTAGATGCTAGTCAGAAACCAAATACTGCATTTTCTCACTTATAAGTGGGAGTTAAGCTATGAGTATGCAAAGGTATACAGAATGGCATAATGGACGTTGGAGACTCAGAAGCAAGGAGGGTAGAAGAGGAATGAGGAATAAAAAACTACTTGTTAGGTACAATGTGCAATACTTGCATGATGGGTGCACTAAAATCCCAGACTTTACCACTATACAATTTATTCATGTAACCAAAAACCATTTGTACTCCTAAAGCTGTTGAAATACACACACACACACACACACACACACACACACACACACACACACACACACGTATTAATCTAGGTTCTGCTAGGTTGGTCATGGAAAAGTTGTTGCAAAAACATGAATTCCCCATAGGGACAGTGTGCAACTAGAGCAAACACCACATATTCTTCAACAGCTATTTTTTTTTCTTGCCTCTTTCCCTTTCATCTATAAAATACCAAAGAGTTAAACCTTTGGAACCAGCCATTTCTGACCTTGAATACTATAGAGATTATTTTTCTGTGCAGCCCAGGTCCAAATAGTGTTGTTATTCTCCAACTCATTTGTCTCTGGATGAGGAAAGCTCCAGAAAGTTATGAGAGTTAAAAGGAACATTAGAGATAATCAGTTTAGTTAGAGGTTTCACAGCTGTTTTGGAGAAGTCTTAACGATCTGCCTAAGTATGTCATGAACTGCTAACCAGGGGACGAGGATATGTCCTAGAGGGGGTGGGAAGAGGTAAGGTGAGATTTTGTGAATGGGGCTTTAGAACTTGCCTCTTTCAACCTGAGCAGCTCAATTATTTTATACATATTTAAAAATTATCTATCTATATATTTGTCTTCACACATACTTTGTATGCACATTTGTACATACATATTTTGTGTACATTTATACATTCCTCATGAGCTCTCATTTGTTAAAATGTTTCCACAATGGGGGAAAAAAGCCTTTGAAACTGTTGGTCTAATAAAACCCAGTAATTTTCTACATGAGAAGCTGAGAAATAGAAAGTGATTTGTTCAAGGTCACAAAACAAATATGTGGCAGAATGTAAACTCAGAACCAGGAAGTTTTTCAGCTTCTGTTTGAACTCATTATATTATATAGTCTCTCGGTTGTGTTAGTACATTAATTCATCCAGTTATACAGTCATCATACAGGTGTCAGGTACCAGGGATATCAAAACAAGTAAGACATGGTCACTATTTTCCAGTGTCTAAAAATGGAATGAGGCACAGAAACAATAATTGCATTGCTGGATGCTGTGTGTTGTACAAAAAGGGCAAACAATAATAACAGCTAACATTTATTGGGCACTTACTATCTGCTAGGTGCTATGCTATTTTGTAAGTATTAATTCACTTTAATCTTACAATATGCCCCTGGGTTAGATAAAATTAGATATTATTCTAATTTTATAAAAAAGGAAACTGAAGTTTAGATGGGAAGTGAGGGATTAGGTCACTTGGCCCAAGGTCACATAATACGTAAATTATGGGAGTACAAGTTACAGGCACTTGGAAAACATAAAGGAAAGAACGATTAATTGTCTAATGAAATCAAAGAAAACTTTGAAGAGACATGTAATATTTAAGATAGGAGTAGAAAGATGAGAAGGAAAGTGTGTTCAGACAAGGGGATTAGCATGACCAAAGTCCTTAGAAGCCTGAAAGGGGCTCACTTATTATAAGGGGGAAAGAATGAGTGGCTATGGTTGAAAAGTAGTAGATAGGACTAGAAGGATAGATTAGAGCCTGATAGTGAGAGTTGGAATCTCTGGTTTAAGAGTCTGAGCTTCTCTCTGTAGGTTAATTGGGAATCATCCAAAGTTTTTATGCCAAGAACTGACAATCAGATATTTCACTCGGAAATATCTATATTACATCAGTGTTAATATGACCCAAAGAGGTAAGACTGGACAGCCTAGAAGCAGGTTCTTGTCATGGTTTGTCAAAATTGCTATTGATAAACTGCATGATTGAGTTAAACTTCTTTCTGAAGTTTCCCTTATTGCTTCCAATTCTACCCTCTGAAACCATACAGAACAAATCAAATTCATCCTTTTTTATATCACAGGACTTTAGAAATTTAAAAAACTGTATCAAGGGCCTTCCTAATCTGAGTCTTAGCTCTTTCCATGACTGGTCTGAGGCCTCAGTGATTCTCAGGGACCCTTTTAGCTGTAACATCATGTTTCTTTGATTATGTGCTTTAACCTCTAAATCTGTCTTCATAAGCTGGTTTTGTGAAAGATAAGGATGGGTCTCCTGCCCTGTTTGGACTGACTTGTTTTTTCAGGAGATGACTATACAAAATTAGAGTACTGCCCATCCCAGGATGTTCGTTTTCTTCTTTCTCCATTTCAGCAGTGACCCCTAGAGACATTGAAGAAGGTAATGTGAATATGCTAGGCATGCCGATCCCCATAAAGAATGTTGAGATGCTGGCCTCTGTTTTGGTTGCCATTTGTATTACCTTCCTGCTCATTGCTCTGGCTCTTGGTGGTGTGGTTTGGTACCAACATCGACAGAGAAAGCTACGACGCAATAGGAGATCCATCCTGGATGACAGCTTCAAGCTTCTGTCTCTCAAGCAGTAATATCTGAAGCCCGGGTGTATCCTCAGAAAGCACATCTGTCATGAATTCCCAGAAGGCCATGGACTAGTAACTAACTCCACTGTCAAAAGGGTGTGGGTGGTGGAGAAGCAGAAGAGGGAATCAAGCTTATCTGGGTATTTCTTCCTTTATTTATTTTACATGGAAATGGTATGATTTTACTTTTTCTTTAGTTTCTTTGCTCCACGTGGGCATCTGGGACTAAGGGAGTACCTTAGTACCCTATATCACAAATTTCAGTTGCTACATTATATTGCCTTCTGACACTTGGAAGGTCTTGAAATTTCTAGAAATGAATCCTTCTCACAAAGTAGATACCAAGAGAAAAACTCATTGATTGGGTTTCTCCTGCTTTCAAGGACTCAGGAAAGTTCACTTTGAACTGAGGCCAAGTGAGCTGTTAAGATAACCCACATTTAAACCAAGGGCTAAGAACATAGGCTTGATGGGAAACTGAATGTAGGCTGGGAATTGGAAATCCAAATTGAATTTTGATTCATCTTGGCAGTGAACTACTTTGGAGAAGTGGTGAACGGGTTGTTGCTGCCATGAGCATCTACAACCTCTGAAGCCAGAAGCTCTTCAAGAAAGCCAGTCCTCCAAGTTCCTACACAGTGGCACTGAAAGGAATGTTGAGTGATCTCCCCGTGTTTTAGACAACAAACCCTATTCATTAAAGTACTTGTTAGAACACTGAAAGACTGAATTTGATGGTTTTTGACGGTCTCTGTGGTTTCTGTGACCATGATTGAAACAGAAAAACTTAGGAGGTGAGTGAGTATATTATGGGTTTGTCTAGCCTTTGTAGAGCCTACAAGTTTGTGTTGTAGAGACAAGGAAGCTATTACAGAGGAAGATCAAAAAGGGTACTAACCTAGAAAAGGTGCTATCACATAAATGACAAAAATTTCCTGAGTGCCAATATAATTTTCCAGAGGGAAATAGAAGTCTAAGTTCAGACTCAAACCTATCCCCTGGACCACGGAAAGTGGGACCATATCTTGTGGGGCCTTTTTGGCAGTGGTGGTATGAGAGGTCTAGTTGCAACTTTGGGGGCTTCCTTATAGGACGGAGTCATTCTTCTGATATTTTACAGCAATATTCCTTTGTTACATGCAAATTTGAGCCTCTGTAAAACATTGGTCAGGGAGCACAGACAAGTCAAAAATTTGAGATTGGGTAAGATGACCCATCCCACTGCAGTATCCATAACACTGTGCCACATGGCAAATGGAGAGCAGAAGAGGTATCAGGAAGAGTAAAGATGATAATTGAATTATGTACTGTTTTACACTTTAAAAAGCATTTTAACTCCTGATTGCATTTGGCTTACCTCAGGGTAAGTCATTTTACATTTGAGTAATGTTATCCACTTATACATTTGAGCAAACAAAAGCTTATGGACATTAAGTGATTTCATCCAAGACCACCCAGCTAGAAGTTGAGCAGGGATTGAAGTATTCATCTATTTGACGTAAAATACCTGTTTCATCCTCCTATATTATGAAAATATCCATCTAATCTCCATCTATCTTACCCACATTGATTCCAACTTTTCTGTCTGTCCAGCAATCTATCTGTCTAGATAGTAATCTCTTGCAGATAAAATGTAAAAACCCACAGAGCTGGTGTTCAGTTACCATATAATGTTAAAGTTTGGAGGGGAAACACAATCCAGAGGCTACTATTCCTTTTGTTTTACCATGGTCAATGGCTTCCTGGAGAGCTTTACTGAGAATCTCAGAAACATAATAAGAGGTGGAAGGGGGATTTAGATGTCTAGTCATCCTAGGGTTAGTATTTGAGCCATTGCAGAATCAATGCATTTAACAGCAGCAAAACTCTTTTGGCCTGCAGTTACCATGGATGTTAATGAAGACCAAGTACATGCTAGGAATTCCAGTCAATTAATGGTTATAATTTGCATACAACTGGTAGGTTCTTAGTTTGGTATCATTTATAAATGTAAGAGACTATGAGATGGAATGCATTTTTTTCTTATTTTGTAATCCTGCTTCAAGTCAAGGAATAGAAACTCAGAGCCCATGTATTTAAGAAAGAATGTATTTTTCTAGTAAGTTTGCTCCAAGTAGGAAGGCAAGTAGTAGCTATTTTTGACAGTCACGTGACATTTCCATCCATTCTGATTCTCAAGCTATAAATTGTCATTGTCAACACGTTAGTGAGTCTTGCTTTTATCTCCAAAATATATTTAATCTATTCACTTCTGTCTCCATTGCTATTCATTTGTTTTCTTCTCTATTGCTACCACCTAAGTTTAAAACACAACGATGTGACCCAAAGCCATCTACAGATTTAATACAATTCCTGTCAAAATACCAATGACATTCCTCACAGAAATAGAAAAAAACACTCCTAAAATTTACACAGAACCATAAAAGTCACAGAATACCCACAGCTCTCCTCAGGAAAAAGAAAACTAGAGATATTACATTACCTGATTTCAAATTATAATACAGAGTTATAGTAACCAAAATAGCATTGCACTAGAATAAAAGTGGTCACATAGACCAATGGAAAAGAATAGAGAACTCAGAAACAAATCCACACAACTATGGTGAACTCATTTTCAACAAGGGTGCCAAGAACATACACTGGGGAAAAGAAAGTCTTCAATAAATGGTGCTGCACAAAAAACTCTTCAAAAAATCAATAAATCCAGGAGCTGGTTTTTTGAAAAGATCAACAAAATAGACCATTAGCCAGATTAATAAAAAAGAAAAGAGAGAATAACCAAATTGATGGAATAAAAAACAATAAAGGGGATATCACCACAGATTCCACAGAAATCCAAACCATCATCAGAGATTATTACAAACAACTCTATGCACATAAACTAGTAAACCTGGAAGAAATGGATAAATTCCTGGACACCTGCATCCTCCCAAGCCTAAACCTGGAAGAAGCCGAAACCCTGAATAGACCAATAACATGGTCTGAAGTCGAGGCAGCAATAAAGAGCCTGCCACCCAAAAAAAGCCCAGGTCCAGATGGGTTCACAGCTGAATTCTACCAGACATACAAAGAGGAGATTACACCATTCCTTCTGAAACTCTTCCAGACAATCCAAAAAGAGGGAATTCTTCCCAAATCATTTTACGAGACAAACATCATCCTGATACCAAAACCCGGCAGAGACTCAACAAGAAAAGAAAATTTCAGGCCAATATCCATGATGAACATAGATTCAAAAATCTTCAATAAAGTACTGGCAAACCGATTGCAACAGCATATCAAAAAGCTCATCCACCATGATCAAGTAGGATTCATCCCGGGGATGCAAGGCTGGTTCAACATACAAAAGTCCATAAACGTAATTCACCACATAAACAGAACCAAAGACAAAAACCACATGATTATCTCAATTGATGCAGAGAAGGCTTTTGACAAAATTCAACAACGCTTTATGCTAAAAACCCTCAATAAACTAGGTATTGACGGAACGTATCTCAAAACAATAAAAGCTATTTACAACAAACCAACAGCCAATATCATACTGAATGGGCAAAAACTGGAAGCATTCCCTTTGAAATCTGGCACTAGACAAGGGTGCCTTCTCTCACCACTCCTATTCAATATAGTACAGGAATTTCTAGCCAGAGCAATCAGGCAAGAAAAAGAAATAAAGGGTATCCAAATTGGAAAGGAGGAAATCAAATTGTCTCTATTTGCAGATGACATGATTGTATATCTGGAAGACCCCATCATCTCAGCCCAAAATCTCCTGAAACTGATAAACAACTTCAGCAAAGTCTCAGGATACAAAATCAACATGCAAAAATCACAAGCATTCCTATACACCAGTAATAGACTTCAAAAGAGCCAAATCAAGAACGAACTGCCATTCACAATTGCTACAAAGAGAATAAAGTACCTAGGAATACAACTAACAAGGAATGTAAAGGACCTCTTCAAGGAGAACTACAAGCCATTGCTCAACGAAATAAGAGAGGACACAAACAGATGGAGAAACATTCCATATTCATGGTTAGGAAGAATCAATATCGTGAAAATGGCCATACTGCCCAAAGTAATTTACAGATTCAATGCTATTCCCATCAAGCTACCAATGACCTTCTTCACAGAACTGGAAAAAAACACCTTAAACTTCATATGGAACCAAAAGAGAGCCCGCATAGCCAAGTCAATTCTAAGCAAAAAGAACAAAGCAGGAGGCATCACACTACCGGACTTCAAACTATACTACAAGGCTACAGTAATCAAAACAGCATGGTACTGGTACCAAAACAGAGATATAGACCAATGGAACAGAACAGAGGCCTCAGAGGAAATACAACATACCCACAACCATCTGATCTTCGACAAACCTGACAAAAACAAGCAATGGGGAAAGGACTCCCTGTTTAATAAATGGTGTTGGGAAAACTGGCTAGCCATGTGCAGAAAGCAGAAACAGGACCCCTTCCTGACACCTTACACCAAAATTAACTCCAGATGGATTAAACACTTAAACATCAGACCTAATACCATAAAAACCTTAGAAGAAAATCTAGGCAAAACCATTCAGGACATAGGTGTAGGCAAGGACTTCATGACCAAAACGCCAAAAGCAATGGCAACAAAAGCCAAAATAGACAAATGGGACCTAATCAAACTCCACAGCTTCTGCACGGCAAAAGAAACAGTCAGTAGAGTGAATCGACAACCAACAGAATGGGAAAAAATTTTTGCAGCCTACCCATCTGACAAGGGGCTGATATCCAGAATTTACAAAGAACTAAAACAGATCTACAAGAAAAAAACAAACAAGCCTATTCAAAAATGGGCAAAGGATATGAACAGATACTTTACAAAAGAAGACATACAGGAGGCCAACAAACATATGAAAAAATGCTCATCATCACTGGTCATCAGAGAAATGCAAATCAAAACCACATTGAGATACCATCTCACACCAGTTAGAATGGCGATCATTAAAAAATCGGGAAACAACAGATGCTGGAGAGGATGTGGAGAAATAGGAACACTTTTACCCTGTTGGTGGGAATGTAAATTAATTCAACCATTGTGGAAGACAGTGTGGCGATTCCTCAAGGACCTAAAAATAGAAATCCCATTTGACCCAGCAATCCCATTACTGGGTATATATCCAAAGGATTATAAATCATTCTACTACAAGGACATGTGCACAGGAATGTTCATTGCAGCACTGTTTACAATAGCAAAGACCTGGAACCAACCCAAATGCCCAACGATGATAGACTGGATAGGGAAAATGTGGCACATATACACCATGGAATATTACGCAGCCATCAAAAACGATGAGTTCACGTCCTTTATAGGGACATGGATGAACCTGGAAACCATCATTCTCAGCAAACTGACACAAGAACAGAAAATCAAACACCGTATATTCTGACTCATAGGTGGGTGTTGAACAATGAGAACACATGGACACAGGGAGGGGAGCACTACACACTGGGGTCCGTTGGGGGGAAATGGGGGAGGGACGGGGGTGGGGAGGTGGGAAGAGATAGCATGGGGAGAAATGACAGATACAGGTGAGGGGACGGAAGGCAGCAAACCACACTTCCAAGTGTGTACCTATGCAACAATCTTGCATGTTCATCACATGTACCCCAGAACCTAAAATGCAATAAAAAAAAATAAAAAAAAAAATAAATGGTGCTGCAAAAACTGAATACACCTATATGAAAGTATAAAACCCTATCACTCGCCATATGCCAAAATCAAATCAAAATGGATTAAAGACTTTAAATAAAGCCCCCAATCTATGAAACTACTATAAGAAAAAGTTAGGGAACATCTCCAGGACATTAGTCTGGGCAGAAATACCTCAAGGAATATCCCACAAGCACAGGCAACCAAAGCAGAAATGGAAAGATGGGATCTCATCAAGTTAAGAAGCTTCTGCAAAGCAAACAATCAACAAAGTGAAGAGACACCAAACAGAATGGAAGGAAATATTTGCAAACTACTCTTCTGACAAGGGGTTAATAATCAAAATATTTAAAGAGCTCAAACAAATATATCAGAAACATTTTAGTAATCTAATAAAAAATGGGCAAAATATTTTAATAGACATGCCTCAAAAGAAGACATACAAATGGCAAAGAGTCATACAAAAAAGTGCTCAACATCATCGATCGTCAGAGAAATGCAAATCAAAACTACAATGAAATATCATCTCACTCCAGTTAAAATGCCTTTTATCCAAAAGATAAGCAATAACATGCTGACAAGGATGTGGAGAATGGGGAACCCTCATAAATTGTTGGGAGGAACATAAATTAGTATAACCACTATAGAGAAAAGTTTGGAAGTTTCTGAAAAAAAAAAAAAAAAAAAAAAAGAAAGAAAGAAAGAAAGAAAAGAACCTAAAAAATAGGGAGTAGCCAAGATAGCCAACCAGAAGTAGCTAGTATGTATGATTCTATCTCTCATGGAGAGGAACAGAAGGGGTGAGTAAAAATAGAGCAGTTTAAACTGAAATATCCAGGTATTCATCTTTGTACTAATCAAGGAAACATCTTGACCTATGGAGAATGAAGAAAAGCAAGACAGAACAATGGCTCACCTGGGGGCAACATAGAGCCAGGGGAACTTCCATCACCTAGGGAAGTGGTAAGTGAATATTTGCCTCCGAGACACCATAGTTATCCCAAGTATCTTTACAGCCCTTGGGTCAGGAGATCACCTGGTGAAACTACTCCACTGCAGCCTTCAGTCCGACAGGCAGAGTTACATGAAATCTTGTCAAGGCATCTGCTCAGGCATGCATGGAGACCCTAGAGCGTTAGCTACTTGGGGGTTTTGGCAAAAATAGCTGCAACTTTGGCAGAGTGGAAGGTTAGACCTCCATACATACCCCTAGAAAAAAGGCTAAATTCAGAAGGCTGAGCAGCGACTGCCAGCAGTCCCAACTTCTTTGGCACATGGCACCTCACAAGATGAGACCTATACTGGCTTGGAATTTCAGCCGGCCTTCAGTAACCATATTGCACCTTCCTAAGAATGAGGTCCTGTGGGGAGGGGTGGACCAGCATCTTTGTTGTTTGGGTGACTTAGCTATTCCAGCCTTCTGGCTTTGTAGAGTCCAAGCTGACAGTGGGCAGAAGGAATCCCTCAACAAAGTACAGCTGCTCTACCAAAACATGGCCAGACTGCTGCTTTAATCAAGTGCCCGATCTCATTTCTCCTCACTGGTTGGGAACTTCCAGTTGGGGCCTCCAACCATTGCTGTTGGTGTTCTGAAGCAGACAGACATTTGTGAGCTCCCAGAGGGAGAGGTGGTCTACTATCTTTGCTGTCTTAGTGACATGTCCATTCCAGCCATCAGGCTTCAGAGTGTCTGAGGCAACTGGGGTGCTGAAGCGGACTCCCAGCACAGCACAGCTGCTCTACCAATATATGGCCAGACTCCTTTTTAAAGTGGATGCCTGAATCTGTTTCTACTCACTGGATGGGACCTCCCAACTGAGGTCTTCAGCCACCTCCTACAGGTGCATTTGGGCCAGCAACAGGCCCATATCTCCCTGATGGAGAGCTCCCAGAGGGAAGAACAGGCTGCCATCTTTGCTGTTTCACAGCCTTCACTGGTGAGACTTCCAGAAACTGGAAAATCTGAGGTGACTAGGGACCGGAGCAGGTTCCAAGCATACTGCAGGAGCCCTAAGAAAAAGTGGCCGGACTGTCACATAACTGCCTTGTTCCCATTTCTTCTCACCAGGCATGTCCTCCAGACCTGGACTTCCAGCCATCCTCTGCCAGAGCTATTGATCCAGTAACAACTCAGCAACTCCCTGGACAGAGCCTCCAGGAGCAACTGAAAGCCTTCTGCCACTGCCTCTGCAGTAGAATTGCTCTTGCCACTTTCAGACTAATGAAGGAGCAAAGACCCTAAGTGCTTTATCCACACCTCCAACAAGCTTCTGTGGACCCAAGGAGAAGAGTCAGTCTGTCCCCCATGACTCCCACACTGCTACTGTTCATTACCAGAGAACCCCTAGTTTGGGCACACAGAACAAGCCCCTCATCCTTGGATGATTGCACTGAGTGATTGCTGACTTGCATCTTTCCAAGAAATATGGGATTATGCAAAAAGACCAAATCTACAAATCATTGTTATCTCTAAAAGGGAGGGGGAGATAGCAAACAACTTGGAAAACATATTTCAGAATATCATCCATGAAAACTTTTATAACCTTTCAAGAGAGGCCAAAAGTCAAATTCAGAAAATACAGAGAACTCCTGTAAGATTCTACACAACAAGATTACTTCCAGGACACATAATTGTCAGAAATTCTAAGGTTGAAATGAAAGAAA
The DNA here is from genome assembly GCF_048565385.1 of Saimiri boliviensis. NCBI lineage: Eukaryota > Metazoa > Chordata > Mammalia > Primates > Cebidae > Saimiri > Saimiri boliviensis. The sequence goes on from NC_133470.1 coordinate 55,431,191, forward strand.
GAATGTTAAAGTCAGTTAGCAGAAAAGGGCAGGTCACCTATAAAGGGAACCCCATCAGGCTAACAGAGAACTTGCTAGCTGAAACCTTACCAGCCTAAAGTCATTTGGGGCCTATATTCTACATTCTTAAAGAAAAAAAAAAATCTTCAACCAAGAATTTCACATCCACCCAAACAAAGCTTCCCAAGTGAAGGAGATATAAGATCCTTTTCAGGCAAGCAAATGTTGAGGGAATTTATAACTATGAGACCTGCCATACAAGAGATCTTGAAAGGAGCACTAAAAACAGAAAGACTGCTACCAGCTAATAGAAAAACACACTCAAACACACAGAGCAGTGTTAGTGTATAGCAACTGAACAAACAAGTCAACATCATGAAAGCTAGAAGCACAATGGCAGGATCAAATCCACACATATCAATGCTAATCTTTCATGTAAATGGGCAAAATGCCCCACTTAAAAGGTGCAGAGTGGCAGCTGGATAAAGAAGCAAGACTCAATGGTATGCTGTACTCAAGAGATCCATCTCACATGTGAGGACACTCACAGGCTCAAAATAAACGGATGGAGGAAAATATACCAAGCAAATGGAAAACAGAAATGCAAGCATTGCAATCCTTAATTCAGACAAAGGAGATTTCAAGCCAACAAATCTCAAAAAGGGCAAATAAGTGTATTACATAATAGTAAAGGTTTCAATTCAACAAGAAGACCTAACTGTTCTAAGTATATATGCATTCAACACGAGCATCCAAACTTATAAAGCAAGTTCTTAGAGACCTTCAAAGAGACACAGATTTCCACACAATAATACTGGGAGATCCAGCACTCCACTAACAGTGTTAGACAGATCATTGAGACAAAAAATAAACAAATATATTCAGGATCTAAACTTAACATTGGACCAAATAGATCTGATAGATCTTTACAGATCTCTCCACCCCAAGTAAGAGAATATACATTCCTCTCATCACCACATGGCACATACTCTAAAATCAACCACATAATTAGACATAAAAAAATCTTCAGCAAACGTAAAAATAAAATCATACCAAATGTACTCTCAAGCCACAACACAATAACAATAGAAGTCAACACTATGAAAATTTCTCAAAATCAGGAAATTGCATGGAAATTAAACAACATGCTCCTGAACCATATTTGGGTACATAATGAAAGTAAGGCAGAAATGAGGAAGATCTTTTAAAATAATGAGAACAAAGATAAACTATACCATAATCACTGAGACACAGCTAAGGCAGTGTTAAAAGGGAAATTCATAGCATTAAATAACCACACCAAAAAGTTAGATCTCAACAACCTAACTTCAAAACTGAAGAAGCAAGAACAAATCAACCCCAAGGCTAGCAGACGATGAGAAATGACAACAACAGCAACAGAATTAAAGCTGAACTGAGCAAAATCAAGGCATGAAAAGCCATCCAAAAGATCAATGATTTCAGGAGTTAGTTTTTTGAAAAAAATAAAACAGGACACTAGCTAGAATAATAAAGAATAAAACAGAGAAGATCTAAGTAAACACAATTAGAAATGGTAAAGGAAATGTTTCTATTAACTGCACAGAAATAAAAATGACTCTCAAAAACTACTACAAACACATCTATGCACACAAACTAGAAAACCTAGAAGAGATGGATAAATTCTTGGATACTTACATCCTTCCAAGGCTGAGCCAGGAAGAAATTGATTACTTGAACAGACTAATAATGAGCTCCAAAATTTAATCAGCAATGAATAGTCTACCAGCCAAAAAAAAGCCTGAAACCTGATGGATTCACAGCCAAATTCTACCAGATGTACAAAGAAGAGGTGGTATTTCTACAAAATCTATTTCAAAAGATTGAGAAGGAAGGGCCCATCCTGAACTGATTCTATGAGGCCAGTATCATTTTAATAACAAAATCTGGCAGGAAAAAAATGAAATTTCAGGCCAATATTCTTGATGAACATCAATACAAATATTGTCAAACAAAATACTTGCAAACTAAATCCAGCAGCACATTGCAAAGCCAATTCACATGATCAAGTAGACTTCATCCCCAGGATACAATGTTGGTTCAATATACACAAATCAATAAATGCGAGTTATCACATAAACAGAATTGAAGACAAAAACCAAATGATTATCTCAATAGAGGCTGAAAAGGCTTTTGATAAATTTCAACATGTTTTTGTATTAAAACTCTCAATAAATTAGGTATTGAAGGAATATATATCAAAATAATAAAAGCCATCTATGACAAAATGCATACAGCCAACATTATACGGAATAGGCAAAAGCTGGAAATATTTCCCCTGAAAACCTGCATAAAATAAGGATGCCCTCTCTCACCACTTCTGTTATTCGAAGTCCAAGCCAGAGAATTCAGGCAAGGGAATAAAATAAAGTGCATCCATATAGGAAGAGAGAAAGTCAAAGTATATCTGTTTGCAGATTACATGATTCTATATCTAGAAAATCTCATAGTCTCAGCCCAAAAGCTTCTCCAGATGATAAACAACTTTAGCAAAGTTTCAGAATACAAAATTAATGTACAAAAATTGCTAGCATTTTTTTTTTTTATTGCATTTTAGGTTTTGGGGTACATGTGATGAACATGCAAGATTGTTGCATAGGTACACACATGGCAGTGTGCTTTGCTGCCTTCTGTCCCCTCACCTGTATCTGTCATTTCTCCCCATGCTATCTCTTCCCACCTCCCCACCTCCCGCCCCTCCCCCATTTCCCCCCAACAGACCCCAGTGTGTAGTGCTCCCCTCCCTGTGTCCATGTGTTCTCATTGTTCAACACCCGCCTATGAGCGAGAATATACGGTGTTTGATTTTCTGCTCTTGTGTCAGTTTGCTGAGAATGATGGTTTCCAGGTTCATCCATGTCCCTATAAAGGACGTGAACTCATCGTTTTTGATGGCTGCATAATATTCCATGGTGTATATGTGCCACATTTTCCCTATCCAGTCTATCATCGTTGGGCATTTGGGTTGGTTCCAGGTCTTTGCTATTGTAAACAGTGCTGCAATGAACATTCCTGTGCACGTGTCCTTGTAGTAGAATGATTTATAATCCTTTGGATATATACCCAGTAATGGGATTGCTGGGTCAAATGGGATTTCTATTTTTAGGTCCTTGAGGAATCGCCACACTGTCTTCCACAATGGTTGAATTAATTTACATTCCCACCAACAGGGTAAAAGTGTTCCTATTTCTCCACATCCTCTCCAGCATCTGTTGTTTCCCGATTTTTTAATGATCGCCATTCTAACTGGTGTGAGATGGTATCTCAATGTGGTTTTGATTTGCATTTCTCTGATGACCAGTGATGATGAGCATTTTTTCATATGTTTGTTGGCCTCCTGTATGTCTTCTTTTGTAAAGTATCTGTTCATATCCTTTGCCCATTTTTGAAAGGGCTTGTTTGTTTTTTTCTTGTAGATCTGCTTTAGTTCTTTGTAAATTCTGGATATCAGCCCCTTGTCAGATGGGTAGACTGCAAAATTTTTTTCCCATTCTGTTGGTTGCCGATTCACTCTACTGACTGTTTCTTTTGCCGTGCAGAAGCTGTGGAGTTTGATTAGGTCCCATTTGTCTATTTTGGCTTTTGTTGCCATTGCTTTTGGCGTTTTGGTCATGAAGTCCTTGCCTACACCTATGTCCTGAATGGTTTTGCCTAGATTTTCTTCTAAGGTTTTTATGGTATTAGGTCTGATGTTTAAGTGTTTAATCCATCTGGAGTTAATTTTGGTGTAAGGTGTCAGGAAGGGGTCCTGTTTCTGCTTTCTGCACATGGCTAGCCAGTTTTCCCAACACCATTTATTAAACAGGGAGTCCTTTCCCCATTGCTTGTTTTTGTCAGGTTTGTCGAAGATCAGATGGTTGTGGGTATGTTGTATTTCCTCTGAGGCCTCTGTTCTGTTCCATTGGTCTATATCTCTGTTTTGGTACCAGTACCATGCTGTTTTGATTACTGTAGCCTTGTAGTATAGTTTGAAGTCCGGTAGTGTGATGCCTCCCGCTTTGTTCTTTTTGCTTAGAATTGACTTGGCTATGCGGGCTCTCTTTTGGTTCCATATGAAGTTTAAGGTGTTTTTTTCCAGTTCTGTGAAGAAGGTCATTGGTAGCTTGATGGGAATAGCATTGAATCTGTAAATTACTTTGGGCAGTATGGCCATTTTCACGATGTTGATTCTTCCTAACCATGAACATGGAATGTTTCTCCATCTGTTTGTATCCTCTCTTATTTCGTTAAGCAATGGCTTGTAGTTCTCCTTGAAGAGGTCCTTTACGTTCCTTGTTAGTTGTATTCCTAGGTACTTTATTCTCTTTGTAGCAATTGTGAATGGCAGTTCGTTCTTGATTTGGCTCTCTTGAAGTCTATTACTGGTGTATAGGAATGCTTGTGATTTTTGCACGTTGATTTTGTATCCTGAGACTTTGCTGAAGTTGTTTATCAGTTTCAGGAGATTTTGGGCTGAGATGATGGGGTCTTCCAGATATACAATCATGTCATCTGCAAATAGAGACAATTTGATTTCCTCCTTTCCAATTTGGATACCCTTTATTTCTTTTTCTTGCCTGATTGCTCTGGCTAGAACTTCCAGTACTATATTGAATAGGAGTGGTGAGAGAGGGCATCCTTGTCTAGTGCCAGATTTCAAAGGGAATGCTTCCAGTTTTTGCCCATTCAGTATGATATTGGCTGTTGGTTTGTCGTAAATAGCTTTTATTGTTTTGAGATACGTTCCGTCAATACCTAGTTTATTGAGGGTTTTTAGCATAAAGGTTGTTGAATTTTGTCAAAAGCCTTCTCTGCATCAATCGAGATAATCATGTGGTTTTTGTCTTTGGTTCTGTTTATGTGGTGAATTACGTTTATGGACTTGCGTATGTTGAACCAGCCTTGCATCTCCGGGATGAATCCTACTTGATCATGGTGGATGAGCTTTTTGATATGCTGTTGCAATCGGTTTGCCAGTATTTTATTGAAGATTTTTGCATCTATGTTCATCATGGATATTGGCCTGAAATTTTCTTTTCTTGTTGAGTCTCTGCCGGGTTTTGGTATCAGGATGATGTTTGTCTTGTAAAATGATTTGGGAAGGATTCCCTCTTTTTGGATTGTCTGGAATAGTTTCAGAAGGAATGGTATCAGCTCCTCCTTGTATGTCTGGTAGAATTCAGCTGTGAACCCATCTGGACCTGGGTTTTTTTTGGGTGGTAGGCTCTTTATTGCTGCCTCGACTTCAGACCATGTTATTGGTCTATTCAGGGTTTCGGCTTCTTCCATGTTTAGGCTTGGGAGGTTGCAGGTGTCCAGGAATTTATCCATTTCTTCCAGGTTTACTAGTTTATGTGCATAGAGTTGTTTGTAATAATCTCTGATGATGGTTTGGATTTCTGTGGAATCTGTGGTGATATCCCCTTTATCGTTTTTTATTGCATCAATTTGGTTATTCTCTCTTTTCTTTTTTATTAATCTGGCTAGTGGTCTGTCTATTTTGTTGATCTTTTCAAAAAACCAGCTCCTGGATTTATTGATTTTTTGAAGAGTTTTTTGTGTCTCTATTTCCTTCAGTTCTGCTCTGATCTTAGTTATTTCCTGTCTTCTGCTAGGTTTTGAGTTTTTTTGATCTTGCTCCTCTAGCTCTTTCAATTTTGATGATAGGGTGTCAATTTTAGATCTCTCTTTTCTTCTCATGTGGGCACTCATTGCTATATATTTTCCTCTAGAGACTGCTTTAAATGTGTCCCAGAGATTCTGGTATGTTGTGTCTTCGTTCTCATTGGTTTCGAAGAACATCTTTATTTCTGCCTTCATTTCATTGTTTATCCAGTCAACATTCAAGAGCAAGTTGTTCAGTTTCCATGAAGCTGTGCGGTTCTGAGTTAGTTTCTGCATTCTGAGTTCTAACTCGATTGCACTGTGGTCTGAGAGACTGTTTGTTATGATTTCTGTTCTTTTGCATTTGCTGAGGAGTGATTTATTGCCAATTATGTGGTCAATTTTAGAGTAGGTGTGATGTGGTGCTGAGAAGAATGTATATTCTGTGGATTTGGGGTGGAGAGTTCTGTAAATGTCTATTAGGTTTGCTCGTTCCAGGTCTGTGTTCAGGTCCTGGATATCCTTGTTGATTTTCTGTCTGGTTGATCTGTCTAATATTGACAATGGGGTGTTAAAGTCTCCCACTATTATTGTGTGGGAGTCTAAGTCTCTTTGTAAGTCATTAAGAACTTGCCTTATGTATCTGGGTGCTCCTGTATTGGGTGCATATATATTTAGGATCGTTAGCTCTTCTTGTTGCAGTGATCCTTTTACCATTATGTAATGTCCTTCTTTGTCTCTTTTGATCTTTGTTGTTTTAAAGTCTATTTTATCAGAGATGAAAATTGCAACTCCTGCCTTTTTTTGCTCTCCATTTGCTTGGTAGATCTTCCTCCATCCCTTTATTTTGAGCCTTTGTGTATCCTTGCATGTAAGATGGGTTTCCTGGATACAGCACACTGATGGGTTTTGGCTTTTTATCCAATTTGCCAGTCTGTGTCTTTTGATTGGGGCATTTAGTCCATTGACATTTAGGGATAGTATTGTTATGTGTGAATTTGATGCTGTCATTTTGATGCTACCTGGCTGTTTTGTTGGTTAGTTGATGCAGATTCTTGATTGTGTTGATGCTTTTTTACCATTTGGTGTGTTTTTGGAGTGGCTGGTACTGGTTGTTCCTTTATATGTGTAGAGCCTCTTTCAGGAGTTCTTGTAGAGCAGGTTTGGTGGTGATGAAATCTCTGAGTGCTTGCTTGTTCACAAAGGATTTTATTTTTCCTTCACTTATGAAGCTGAGTTTGGCTGGATAGGAGATTCTGGGTTGAAAGTTCTTTTCTTTAAGGATGTTGAATATTGGCCCCCAGTCTCTTCTGGCTTGTAGGGTTTCTGCTGAGAGATCTGCTGTGAGTCTAATGGGCTTCCCTTTGTGGGTAACCCGACCTTTCTCTCTGGCTGCCCTTAGCATTTTCTCTTTCATTTCAACCCTGGTGAATCTGACGATTATGTGCCTTGGGGTTGCTCTTCTTGAGGAATATCTCTGTGGTGTTCTCTGTATTTCCTGGATTTGAATATTGGTCTGCCTTGCTAGGTTGGGGAAGTTTTCCTGGATAATATCCTGAAGAGTATTTTCCAGCTTGGATTCATTCTCTTCATCACATTCAGGTACACCTATCAGACGTAGATTAGGTCTTTTCACATAGTCCCACATTTCTTGAAGATTTTGTTCATTCCTTTTTGCGCTTTTTTCTCTGTTCTTGCCTTCTCTTTTTATTTCATTGAGTTGGTCTTCGACCTCTGATATCCTTTCTTCTGCTTGGTCAATTCGGCTGTTGAAGCTTGTGCATGCTTCACGAAGTTCTCGTGTTGCATTTTTCAGCTCCATCAATTCACTTATTCTCCTCTCTATGCTGTCCATTATCGTCAGCAGTTCGTCCAATCTTTTTTCAAGGTTCCTATTTTCTTTGCGATGGGTTAGAACATGTTCTTTTAGCTCATTGTAGTTTCTTACTACCCATCTTCTGAAGTCTGATTCTGTCATTTCATCACCCTCCTTCTCCATCCGGTCTGGTTCCCTTGCTGGTGAGGAGTTGTGATCACTTTTAGGAGGAGAGGTGTTCTGGTTTCGGGAGTTTTCATCCTTTTTGCGCTGGTTTCTTCCCATTTTTGTGGGTTTATCCACCTGTTGTCTGTCTCTGTCCCAGGGAGTTGGAGCTTTATGAGTTTCCGTTGCACTACTGCCTTTTTTGATTTTTTTTTTCAGGTCGGACCCGCCCAGCTAGCAGCACACCTAGCCTCTGCCTGCCCGCAGGGGCTTTGCTGAGCTGCTGTGGGCTCCGCCCAGCTGCCCTGAGCTCTTCCCTGTAGTCCTTTTTATATGGGCGTAGTTAGAACTGTCTGGGCAATGGTGGCCCCGCCTCTGTTATGGCAGACTCTCTCTGTTGTGGCAGGTTGCCTCGGCAACGGCGGGTTGCCTCGGCAACGGCAGCCTGCCTCCGTAGCGGTGGAGAGTCTCAGTAATGGCGGAAGCCCCTCCCCCACGGAGCCGGACCGTCCAGGTTCAGCTGTGCTTGGTTTGAAGGGCTCAACCCAGAGGGTTTCCAATTACTGTTTTTGTTTTCGTTGTTGTTGGGGGTGGAGGGGTGGGACCAACCAAGCCTGATCACCTGGCTCCCTGACTCAGAGTCTTTTCTTTTAAGTTGAACGACCCCGCGTTCCGGTCGCTTGTTGAAAAGGCGCCGGGATCTCCCGTGCTGCGACTCACGGAGTCGGCTCGAACCGCGGCGCCGGCTCCTGGCGGATTTTTTGCCTAGTAATCTCCTGGCCTGGCTCGCTATTTCAGATGAATGGGCTATTCTGCCGTCTCAAGGCTCTGCTCACCAGCTAAGAGGGCTCCCAGACCAGTGGTTTTTGTATGGAGAACCGCAGCAACAGGGCGTGGTCACAGCAGCCGCGCGGGCGGAATCAGCCCCTCGGGGGCCAAAACAGCCGCACTGGCTGGGACTGCGACCCTGGCGACCCCTCTGCCTGGGTATCTCCTGGTCTGTGGGCAATAAGAGTTCGTCTGGAAATGCGGCGTCCACTCACCCTCTGCACTTTCACTGGGAGCTGAAGTCCTGAGCTGTTCTTAGGCGGCCATCTTGAAAGTCGGTCCAATTGCTAGCATTTTTATACACCAACAACAGCCAAACCAAGAGCCAAATCAGAAAAGCAATCCCATTCACAATTGCCACAAAAGAATAAAATACCTAGAAATACAACTAACCATGGAGGTGAAAGACTTCTTCAATGAGACTTATAAAACATTGCTTAAGGAAATAAGAGAAGACAGAAATAAATGGAAAAATATCCCATGATCATAAATAGGAAGAATAAATATTATTAAAATGGTCATAGTGCCCAAAGCAATTTATAGATTCAATGCTATTTCTATTAAACTATCAAGAACATTCTTTACAGAACTAGAAAAAAACTGTTCTAAAATTTATGTGGAACCAAAAAAGAGCCCAAATAGCCATGGCGATTCTAAGCAAAAAGAACAAAGCTGGAGGCCTCAGGTTACCCTACTTCAAACTACACTACAAGGCTACAGTAACCAAAACAGCATGGTACTGGTACACAAACAGGAACAGTGACCAATATAACAGAATAATGAGCCCAGAAATAAGGCCACACATCTATAACCATCTAGTCTTTAACAAAGCTTACAAAAACAAGCAATGGGGAAATGACTCTATTCAATAAATGGTGATGTGATAACTGGCTAGCCATATGCAGAAGAATGAAGCTGACCCCATTCCATATACCATGCACAAAACCAAATAAAGATATATTGAAGACTTAAATGTATACCCAAAACTATAAAAACCTTGAAAGACAACCTCAGCAATACTATTCTGAACATAGGAATGGGCAAAGATTTCATGACAAAGAAACTAAAAGCAATCATAACAAGAACAAATTTTGGCAAATGGGATATTTAAACTAAGAAGCTTCTTCACAGCAAAAGAAACCATCAACAGAGTAAACAGACAGCCTACAGAATGGGAGAAATCATTTGCAAATTCTGCATCTGACAAAGGTCTAATATTCAGCATCTATAAGAACTTAAACAAATTCACAAGAGAAAGAAAACACCATTAAAAAGAATTTAAAAGTGTCTTGAACAGACACTTTTCCAAAGAAGACATACATGTGGCCAAGAAGCATATAAAAATTTTTAGTATCACTGATCATTAGAGAAATTTAAATCAAAACCACAATGAGATACCATCTCACAACAATTAGGATGGCTATTATTAAAAAGTCAGAAAAGAACAGATGGTGGTGTGGTGACGGAGAAAAGGGAACACTTATACACTGTTGGTGAGCATGCAAATTAGTTCAACCATAGTAGAAAGCAGTATAGTTACACTCCCACTGACAGTGTACAGTGAATCACCAGATGGTGATTCCTCAAAAAGCTTAAAACAGAACTACCATTCAACCCAGAAATCCCATTACTGGTATATACCCAGTGGAATATCAATCATTCTATCATAAAGACACATGCTTGTGAAGGTTTATTGCAGCACTATTCACATTAGCAAAGACCTAGAGTCAACATAAATGCCCATCAATGATAGATTGGATAAAGAAAATGTGGTACACATACACCACTGAATGCTATGCAGCCATAAATAAGAACAAGATCATGTCTTTTGTGGGAACATGGATGGAGCTGTAGGCTATTATATTTAGCAAACCAAGGCAGGAACAGAAAACCAAATACCATGTATTCTCACTTATAAGTGGGAGCTAAATGATAAGAACTTAAGAAAACCAAGAAGGAAACAACAGACCTGGGTCTTTTTAATGGGGGAGGGCAAAAGAAGAGGAGCAGAAAAGGTAAATATTGGGTACTGGGCTTAATACTTGGGTGACAAAATAATATGTACAAAAAATTCTGGTGACTTGTGTTTGCCTATGTAACAAACCTTCAGTGTATTCCCCAAGCCTAAAAGAAAAAGAAAAAAACCTAAAACTTGGGGTACTGCAGCATACAGTAATCACACTTCTGGGTATATACCGAAAAAAATAGTAATTAATATACTGAAGAGCTATCTGCACTTCTATGTTTGTTGCAGCACTGTTAACAGTAGCCAAGATTTGGAAGCACTCTGTGTTCATCAGCAGATGAATGAAAAAGGGAATGTGGTACATATACGCATTTTCAGCCACAAAAGAATGAGATCCTGTCATTTGCAATAATGTAGATGGAACTGGAGGTCATTATGTTAAGCAAAATAAGCCAGCCAGACACAGAAAGACAAACATCACATGTTCTCATTATTTTTAGGATCTACAAACAAAAACAATTCAACTCTTGAACACAGAGAGTAGAAGTATGGTTACAAGAGGCTAAGAAGGGTAGTGAATAGGGAGGTAGATATAGTTAATCGGTACAAAAAAAATTAAAAATGCATAAACCTATGATATAATAGCAAAACAAGATGACTACATCAATAATAATATAATTTTATATTTAAAAATAACTGAAAGAGCATAAATGGATTGTATGCAACACAAAGGATAAATTCTTGAATAGATGGATACCCCATTCTCTATGATGTGATTATTACACATGAAATGCATGTATCAAAACCACTCATGTACTCCATAAATACATACACTTACTATGTACCCATGAAAGTTAAAAATTAAAAATTAAATTTCTCACAATATGTTACCTGAACTATCATAGTAGTCTCCTGCTTAATTTTCTTACATTCTCACTAGCTTTGTCTAATTTATTCTTCACATAGCAAAGTAATATTTTGCATGTAAATTAGGCTTCTATTTTGAATAAAATGTCATAGACTTGTCTCTCCTTTAAGATGAACAGACACTGGAAATCACAAGAGAGACAACAATAAAAGTATTCAAAAAGGTAAAAGGAGAAAGGCAGACTGGCTAGGTATGAAGACTTGGAAGAGCAATACAGAAACTTGACATCTTATAAGCCTCAACCCATAAATAGAAGTTGACACAGGCCAAGCATCTCCCAGTGTAACAAAAGGCAGCCTGAGATGGGAGGAGAGTCTTACTTACAACTTCAGGTGGGCCCAGCAGCAGTGGCAAGAGAGACCAAGAAGTTTGCTAAGTGGTCAGGGGAACTGCTCTTCCTCTCCACTAGCCAGAGACTTCCCTCCCTCAACTAGACACAAGGTGGCACTTGCAAGGGGTTATTATAACCTAGCAAGGTGCCCAATCCAGGAAGCACTCTTTGTTCCTCTAAGCTAGAGAATGCCTCTCACTATCCAGAGACTCTGGCTCTGCCAAAGATCAGTAAAAGCCCTCATGACACCAAAGGAACCAAGCAAAATAAAACGGCACATTGAAATCTCTACAAATTATGCTGTTATTGGTACACAAAATTATGCCATGATCTGTTTGCTAAACCTAAACAGAGTGACTGGCTGCTGCGATAGAGAATTTGTATATAGCTCAGAACAAGGAAAATTACAACTTGACCGAGAAAAGTCAATCAATAGACACAAATACTTATATAAATCAGGTGTGGGAATTACCCAAGAAGTATTTTAAAGCTGCAGCCATCATAAAAAATGTTTCCATGAGTAATTATAAATGCTCCTGAAACAAATGATGTGTTAGCCTGTTTTCACACTGTTATAAAGAACTGCCCTAGACTGGGTAATTTATAAAGAAAAAAGGTTTAGTTGACTCACTGCGTTAGTCCATTTCCACACTGCTAATGAAGACATGCCCAAGGCTGGGCAATTTACAAATGAAAGAAGTTTAATGGATTACAGTTCCACGTGGCTGGGGAGGCCTCAGAATCATGGTGGAAGGCAAGGAGGAGCAAGTCACATCTTATGTGGATGGTGGCAGGCAAAGAAAGAATGAGGAAGATGCAAAAGCAGAAACCCATAATAAAACCATCGGATATTGTGAGACTTATTTACAACCACTAGAACAGTATGGGGGAAACTGCTGCCATGATTCAATTATCTTTCACCAGGTGTCTCCCACAACATGTGTGAATTATGGGAGTACGATTCAAAATGAGATTTGGGTGAGGAAAAAGAGCCAAATCATATCACTTACAGTTCCACATGGCTGGGGAGACCTTAGGAAAAGTACAATCATAATGGAGCAGGCACATCCCCTAGAAGAAAATGCTTAGGTATAAATCTAAAAAATAAGTACAAGATCTATATTAGGAAAACTACAGAACTGATGAAAGAAATCTAAGTACTAAATAATGAAGAGTTGGATAGGAAGACTCAATATTGTCAAGATGTTACTTTTTCCAACTTGATATATAGACTCAATGCAATTCCAGTCAAAATCTCATCAAGTTATTTTGTGGATATCAACACATTTATTTTAAAGTTTATATGGAAAGACAAAGGACAAAATAGCTAACACAATATTAAAAGAAAAGAATAAAGTAAGAAGACTGACACTATTTGACTTCAAGACATTATAAAATTGTAGTAATCAAGATAGTGTGATGTTGGTGAAAGAACAGACAAATAAATCAATTCAGCCGACTAGAGAGGACATAAACAGGTCCATATAAGTATAGGCAACTGATCTTTGACAAAGAAGCAAAGGCAATAGTATGTTGAACACAGGGTTGAAAATAATTAACAAGGCCCTGGCTAGAGGCTCTGCACCATCCTGGAGAATGGCTGCCAAGCCAGGGACATATCCTATAGCTCCTGGTAATGGGGAAGCCTGGAGAGGACACTTGGATAAACCAATGGCAGTGCTAGTTTACCACTCTGAATGGATGTATTTTCATATTTAATTGATAAGTTTGTGTCTGTACATGCCAATTGACCAACAGTCTTGGTGGCCCACTCCCCTTTTATGCCACATCTTTCAATATGAACCCCATGGTGTAACCAAAGCAAAGACAGACAGAGACCACAGTCACTCCAGGGGACTGCAAACTCTAAGGACTCAGGGCCCAGCTACCATTTAGGACAAGTTAGTACCAATCAAATTGAATGTATAAACTGGAGATCGTTCAAGACTTTAACCCTCAGAACAACATACCTTAAACTTCATCTTGGCCAGTGAGAGAGTATGAGGAGTCTTTTACTGGCAAAGAATAAGTAACTTTATTCTGGCAAAACACAGGTCACCCAAGAGTCAATCAGCCCCAGCTAAGGAGTAGCCACAATATGCCTGACAGAGAGGCTAGGGACCTTTTAGGGCATTTCTGGGTTAAATCAATTATACAAGGAGTTGCAGGAATGCTAGAATTCCTAATTTATAGGAAGCAGGAATGCTTTAGAATGAGGCCCAACTATATATTAAATGCTGCATAACAAACCCTTCCCCTGGACAAAAAACAAGCAGGGGGAGGAAGGATGAGGTCAGGAATGAAGACCTCAGAAGGATTCAAATCTAAGGTAAGGGATCAAACACAAGCTCCTTAGTGAAGCATTGAGGAATCTTAACAGCACTGATGGGGCTACCACATGTCCAGAGTCCTCTGCCCCGGGGAGTATAACAGGCCTACCACTCATGTTACTTTAACATTGAATGGGGTGTTATTTATAAACAGTTCTGAGGTAAAAGTCAGATTCCTGGTTTTATGGAGTTAAGGGATGATGACTCTTTTGGGAAACCAATGGAACCTAGGAAGAAATCTTGGTCTGAGGACAGAAGTCAGAAATTGCTCTTGGCTGAAGTAAGCCAGGAACAGAAAGGCAAACATAATATGTTCTCACTTATTTCTGTGATCTAAAAATCAAAATAATTTAACTTATGGACATAGAGAACAGAAGGATGGTTACCAGAGGACAGGAGCAATAGCAATGCCCATTTTTTTAAATACATGTTTTCCCAGATAGAATGCCCAGTTTTCATCCTTCCATCTCTCCAGCAGCTATCCATCCCTGGAAGAAACCCTTCCAAATTACACCAGCCTTCACTGATAATATTATCTGAGCTACCACACTTCCATACCACAAAGAACCTGTACCATATTACATATCGCTTAGTCTATAGTATGGTGAGCTGTTTACAAATTGTGCCCAGTGGGGCAGATGGTATAGGATATCGATCAAGAACATGAGACTTATACTCAGGCAGACCTAATAAATTTCTACCCCACACTAACTAGTAGTTTAAGTTGGGGTTGCATTTGGCTGTAAGTATGAGAAACCCAATTATAGTGGCTTAAACAAATAGTTTTTCTCACATATCAAGAAACATAAAGTGGTTGCTTTGGTTCAGTAACTCAATCATTTCAGGGCTGAGGTGACTGAGACACCTTTGGAATTTTTCTTAAAAACACAAAATAATTACTGCTGCTGCTGCCATCATAACTGTATTTAAGGCAGGAAGAAGGAGAAAGAGGCAGTGCTCACATATTGTTTTATTAATTTTGATTTTTTGTGTGACTACATAGTAGGTGTATATTTTTATGGAATACATGAGATGTTATAATACTGGCATGCAATATGAAATAAGCACATTGCGAAAAATGGCATATCCATCCCCTGAAGCATTTATCCATTGAATTACAAACAATGAAATGACATCCTTTATGCTGTTTTAAAATGTACAATTAAGTTATTATTGACTATATTTACCCTGTTGTGCTATCAAACCCTAGGTCTTGCTTATTCTTTCTCACTATTTTTTGTATCCATTAACCATTCCCATCACCCTACTCAGCTTCCCACTACCATTTCTGGCCTCTAGTAACCATCCTTCTCCTCTCTATGTCCATGAGTTAAATTATTTTGATTTTATGTGGCGCATATACACCACAGAATATTATGCAGCCATCAAAAACAATGAGTTCGTATCCTTTGTAGGGACGTGGATGAACCTGTAAACCATCATTCTCAGCAAACTGACACAAGAGCAGAAAATCATACACCGCATGTTCTCACTCATAGGCAGGTGTTGAACAATGAGAACACATGGACACAGGGAGGGGAGCACTACACACTGGAGTCCGTTGTGGGGAAATAGGGGAGGGACAGCAGGGGGTAGGGAGTTGGGGAGAGAGAGCATGGGGAGAAATGCCAGATATAGGTGATGGGGAGGAAGGCAGCAAATCACACTGCCACGTGTGTACCTATGCAACAATCTTGCATGTTCTTCACATGTACCCCAAAACCTAAAATGCAATAGAAAAAAATAAAAATAAAAATGAAAATTTAAAAAATTATTTTAATTTTAAATCACAGAAATAAGTGAGAGCATACTATGTTTGTCTTTTGTGCCTGGCTTATTTCACTTAACATAATGATCTTTGGTTTCATCCATGTTGTTGAAAATAAGGGAATCTCACTCTTTTAAATGGCTGAATAGTACTCCATTGTGTATATGTACCACGTTTTCTTCACCCATTAATCTGTTAATAGACACTTAGATTGCTTCAAAATACTAGCTACTGTAAACAGTGTTGCAACAAACAAAGAAGGGCAGATATCTCTTCAATATATTGGTTTCCTTTCTTTTGGGTGTATGCCCAGAAGTGGGATTGCTGGCTTGCATGGTAGGTCAATATTTTGTTTTTTTGAGGAACCTCCAAACCATTTTCCATAGTGGTTATACTAATTTACATTCCTACCAACAATATACAGGTGCTCTCTTTTCTCTACATCCTTGCCAGCATGTGCTATTGCCTGCCTTTTGGATATAAGCTGTTTTAGCTGGAGTGAGATGATATCTCATTTTCTTTTTGAGTTATGCTTCTTTGATGATTGATGATGTTCAGCATCTTTTTATATGCCTGTTTGTTATCTGTATTACTTCTTTTGTAAAATGTCTATTTAGATTTGTTTGCTTTTTTTTTTTTTGATCAAATTATTAGATATCTTTCCGTAAAGTTGTTTGGACTTCTATGTATTTTGATTATTAATCCCTTGTCAGATGGGTAGTTTGCAAATATTTTCTTAAACTTTGTGGAATATATTTCACTTTGTTGATTGTTTCCTTTGTTTTACAGAAGCTTGTTAACTTGATGTGATCCCATTTGTCAATTTTTGCTTTTACTGCCTGTGCTTGTGGAATATTGCTCGAAAAATTTTGCGATGGAGATTTTCTCCAATGTTCTCTTGTAGTGCTTTTGTAGTTTGAGGTCTTGGATTTAAGTTTTTAATCCATTTTAATTTGATTTTTATATACAGTGAGAGATAGGGAATTAGTTTTATTTTTCTGCATAAGAAATATTTAGTATTCCCAGCACCACTGATTGAAGAGACTGTCTTTTCCCCAGTGTAGGTTCCTGGCATATTTGTCAAAAATGAGTTCACCGTAGGTATGTGGATTTGTATATGGGCATTCTATTCTGTTCCATTTCTGTCTTTTTCTTTTTCCAAGTGCCTTTTTTGTTTTGTTTTGTTTTTTTGTTTGCCATTGTTCCGTAGTATAATTTGAAGTCAATTAATGTGATTTCTTAGTTTTGTTCTTTTTGTTTAGGATACCTTTGGCTATTCTAGGTCTTCTGCAGTTCCACATAACTTTAGAATTCTTTTTTCCTGTATCTGTCTAGAATGTCATTGGTATTTTAAGAGATTACATTGAATCTGTAGATTGCTTTGAGTAGTTGAAAATTTGAACAATATTAATTTGTTTTCAATTTATGAACATGAAATAGTTTTCCATTTTTGATGTCCTCTTTAATTTCTTTCATCAGCATTTTACAGTTTTTATTATAAAAATCTTTTACTTCTTTGGTTAATTCCTAGGTATGTAATTTTATTTGTAGCTATTGTAAGTAATCTGAAAAATTTCTCTTTCATATTAATCACTATAGGCATATAGATATGTTTTTGTATGTTGATTTATTATTCTGAAATTTTACTGAATTTGTTAGTCAGTTCTAATAGTTTTTTGTGGAATAGTTAGGGTTTTCCAAATATAAAATTTGATTATCTGCAAATTAGGATAATTTGACTTTATTTCTAATTTGGATGGGTTTTATTTCTTTCTCTTGTCTGATTTATCTAGCTAGGATTCCCAGTACTATGTTAAATAGCAGGAGTGAAAGTGTGCATCTTTGTCATGTGCCCAATATTTGAGGAAAGGCTTTCAGTTCTTCCTCTTTCAGTACGATAAAATCCATATATGAACTACCATATATGGATTTTATTATGTTGAGGTATGTTCCTTCTATAACCAGGTTTTTGAGGATTTTTATCATGAAGGGATGTTGAATTTTATCAAATGCTTTTTTCAGTATCAGTTGAAATAACCATGTTATTTAATCTCTCATTCTGTTTATATGATGCATCACATTGACTAATTGGCGTATTTTTTTTTTAAGGGATGATTACATGAATTTTTATTGTAGCATTGTTTATACTGGCAAATAAGCAAACTGTGAATAAACAAGCAGGCAGCTGAACAAATTTATAGTACATAGTATTAGAGAATATTATGTAACAATTGCTCATCTTACTCTGACCCTCATAATCATTCTTTTTGCTGGGTCCAGGACCATGGCCGACTCAAGGCACGAAGGTAGTCCTCCCGGTTTGGTCTGAATTTGAGTCCTAGTTATTCTGGTGACTTCAAAGCTGCACTAGTACATGGGCAAAACACTTAAAAAGTATGAAAGATTAAGTAAAGCAAAATGAGAAATAGAACAGTTTAGATTCATGTACACATACAAATATTTTATTTGGGTATTTGGGTACATTACCTCAGAAAATCAACTGTCATTTTCAATCTTATCTCAAGAGCAACCTCCAGAAATGCTATAAGTGCTATAATATTAACATTGCATTGAGTTTTAAAGAAATTAATGAATTTGGCTGGGCACGGTGGCTCAAGCCTGTAATCCCAGCACTTTGGGAGGCCGAGGCGGGTGGATCACGAGGTTGAGAGATCGAGACCATCCTGGTCAACATGGTGAAACCCCATCTCTATTAAAAATACAAAAAATTAGCGTATTTTGAACAATACTTGCATCTCAGGGATAAATCCCATTTGGTCACAATGAATGATCTTTTTTATGTATTGTTGAATTTGGTTGGCTAGCATTTTGTTGAGAATGTTCCTCAATATTCACCAGATATTGGTATATAGTTTTCTTTTTTTTTTTTCTTGTGTCTTGGTTTTGTTTTTGTATCAGAGTAATACTAACGTCTTAGAATGAGTTTGGAAGTCCTCTCTCCTCTATTGTTTGTAAAAGTTTGAGTAGAATTGGGATTAATTCTTTTGATATGCTTGATAGAATTCAGGAGTGAAGCCTTCGGCTCCCAGGCTCTTCCTTATTATGCCTTCGATCTCGTTAGTTGCTATTGGTCTGTTCAGGTTTTAAATTTCTTTTTGGTTCCATCTTGGTAGGTTGTATCTGTCTAGGAATTTGTCAGTTTCTTGTAGATTTATCAAGTTATTGGCCTTTAGTTACTCATAGTAGGTACCAATGTTCCTTTGAATTTGTGCCATATAAGTTGTAATGTGTCATTTTCAGTTCTGACTTTATTTATTTGGATTTTCTGTGTTTTCTTAGTCTGGCTAAAAGTTTGTCAGTTTTGTTTAACTTTTTAAACAAACCATTTTTTTAAATTGGTCCTGTGCATTTTTAAAATTTGAATCTTATCTATTACTGCTCTGATGTTTATTATTTCCTTTTTTAAAACTAATTTGGGTTTTGGTTTATTGGTTTTCTGTTAAGATGCATCATTATATTGTTTACTTAACGTTTTTCCTCTTCTTTGATGTAGGCTTATAGCTATAAACTTCCCTCTGAGAACTGCTTTTGCTGTATCTCATGGGTTTTGATATGTTGTGTTTCCATTATCATTTCTGCCAATAAATTGTTCTCTTTTATTTTTAATTTCTTCATTGACCCTCTGGTCGTTCAAGAGCACATTGTTTAATTTCCATGCATCTGTATAGTTTCCAAAATTTTACAGCCATCACCCCGTCATCTATATTAGTATATTTCTCTAAGGCTATCCCTTCCCTATCCCCTCACCCGCTGCTATCCCTCAGCTAACCCCCCATCCCCTTACAAGCTCTGGTGTGTAATGTTCCCCTGTCTGTATCCATATGTTCTCATTATTCAACACCCATTTATGAATGAGAACATGTGGTGTTGGGTTTTCTGTTCTTGTGTCAGTTTGCTGAGAATGGTGGTTTCCAGCTTCATCCATGTCCCTGCAAAGGACATGAACTCATCCTTTTTTATGGTTGCATAGTATTCCATGGTGTATATGTGCCACATTTTCCTTGTCCAGTCTATCGCCAATGGGAATTTGGGTTGGTTCCAGGTCTTTGCTATTGTAAACAGTGCCGCTATGAACATACATGTGCATCTGACTATATAATAGAATGATTTATAATCCTCTGGGTATATACCCAGTAATGGAATTGCTGGGTCAAATGGTATTTCCAGTTCTAGATCCTTGAGGAATCGCCACACTGTCTTCCACAATGGTTGAACTAATTTACACTCCCACCAACAGTGTAAAAACATTCTCAGCAAACTGACACAGGAGCAGAAAATCAAACACCGCATGTTCTCACTCATAGGCGTGTGTTGAACAATGAGAACACATGGACACAGGGAGGGGAGCACTACACACTGGGGTCTGCTGGGGGAAATAGGGGAGGGACAGCGGGGGGGTGGGGAGTTCAGGGGGGATGGCATGGGGAGGAATGCCAGATATAGGTGATGGGGAGAAAGGCAGCAAATCACACTGCCACGTGTATACCTATGCAACAATCTTGCATGTTCTTCACATGTACCCCAAAACCTAAAATGCAATAAAAAAATAAAAAATAAACAAAAAAAGAAAGAAAGAAAATTATGTCCACACATACACAAAAATAAAAATAAATGCTGAAAGGTGTAATTTAAAAAAAATAAAAATAAAAATAAAACAAAATTTAAATGCTTAAAATTTCTTTCTTTGTGAAAGATGAATTTAAGTGAAGACCACATACAAATGTTTCTTGACACTCAAGAAGGCTCATACCTGTAGTCCTAGCAGTTTGGGAGGCTGGAAGTATGGCTTGATGCCAAGAGTTCAAGACCAATCTGGGAAACATAGTGAGAAATCCAGTCTTTTTTATAAAAAATAAAAAGTATTAATGAGGAGTGGGAGTGCATACCTGGAGTCCCAGGTATTTGAGAGACTGACGCAGGAGGATCACGTAAACCTAGGAGTTTGAGGCTGCAGTGAGCTATGGCTGCACCACTGCACTCCAGCCTGGGCAACAGAGTGAGACACTATCTCAAAAAGGAAAAAAAAAAAAAAAAAAGCAATCCATGAACGTTTCTTAGTATGAACTCAGTTAAGGATAACACTGATATTTTAAGTAGGATGAATTATACTATTATCAAATTATTTGGGCCAGCATAAACAAGTGCTTTACTATTAATAACCCTCAACTAAACACATACAGACAAACAGGTCTTTTATTTAAAAAATTCGTCCTCCTATTGTTTTCTAGTTTTATTCCATTGCGGCCAGAGAATATGTTTGATGTTATTTCAATTATTTTTGTATGTTTTAAGACTTGTTTTGTTACCTTACATATGGTCTCTTTTTGAGAATAGTCTGTATGCTGAGGAAAAGAATATGTATTCTGAAGCCACTAGATGAAATGTTTTGTAATTATTTATTGGATCCATTTGGTCTATAGTGCAGATAAAGTTCAACATTTCTTTGTTGATTTTCTGTTTGGAACATCTGCTTAATGCTGAATGTAGGGTGTTCAAGTCTCCAGCTATTATTGAATTGGGGCCTGTGTCTGTGTCTGTCTTTGGTTTATATATCTGGGTGCTCTAGTGTTGGGTGCATAGATATTTAAAATTGTGATGTCCTTTTGCTGAATTGACCACTTTTTCATTATATAGTGACCTTCTTTTTCTTTTCTTATAATCTTTATCTTGAAATCCATTTTTTCTAAGTATAGCTATTCCTGCTCTCTTTTTTTGCTTTCCCTTGGCATATCATGTTTTTTCTATCCCCTTGTTTTCAATCTATGTGTGTTTTTCTAGCTGATTTGTATTTTTTGTAGGCAGCAGATCAACAGATCAGTGGGTGTTGTCTTTTTATCCATTCAATCATTGTATGTCTTTTGATTGGGAAGCTTAATTTATTTATATTCAATGTTATTGATAAGTAAGGACTTGGTTATTTCATTTTATTATTTGTTTTCTAGTTGTTTTATGGTCTTCTTTTCTCTCTTTCTTTCTTTCCTTCCTGTACTCCTTTATTGGTGATTTTTCTCTCATAACATGATTTAGTTTATTTCTTTTTTATTTTTTTGTGTATGCGTTGTAAGCTTTTTAGCTTGAGGTTACCAGGAGGCTTGAAAATACTATCTTATAACCCATTATTTTAAGTCAATATTTTAACAATGTTTGCATATACAAACAAGCAAAAAGGAAACAAATAAAGACTCTATGCCTTAACTTTGCCCCCCTACATTTTAACATTTTTTGTTGGTTCTACTTATATCTTACTGTACTGTGTCCTGAAAAGTTTTTGTAGTTATTGTTTTTTATTCATTCATTATTTAATATTTCTATTTAAAAGTAGTTAACACACCACAGTTACAGTGTTATAATGTTTTGTGTTTTTCTGTGTACTTACTATTACCAGCACGTTTTATACTATTAGGTGCTTACTTATTGCTCATTAATGCCTCTTTGTTTCTGATTAAAGTACTCTTTTGAGTGTTTCTTATAGGTCAGGTCTGGTATTGATGAAATCCCTGAGCTTTTGTTTGTCTGGGAAATGCTTTATCTGTCCTGCACATTTGAAGGATATTTTTTTGCTAGATCTGCTATTCTATGGTAAAAGTTTTTCTTCAGCATTTTAAATATCTCCTAGCCTGTAAGGTTTCCACTGCTGTTCAATATGTAAGAGCTCCACTGTATGTTGTTTCTTTCCTCTTGCTGCTTTAAAAATTTTGTTCTTAACCTTTGAGATTTTGATTACCAGATGCCTTGAAGTAGCCTTCATTGTATTAAATCTGCTTGGTGTTCTATAACCTTCTTGTACTTGTATATTGATATTTTTATTTAGGTTTGGAAATTTCTCTCCTATTATCCTTTTGAATAAGCTTTCTGTCTCTATATGTTTCTCTACATCCTTATTAAGTCTGGTAACTCTTAGATTTGCCCCTTAGAAGCTATTTGCTAGATCCTGTAGGGGTGCATCGTTGTTTTTTATTTATTTATTTATTTATTTATTTATTTATTTATTTATTGGGTCTCCTCTGAATGTGTATTTTCAAAAAGCCTTTTGTCAAGCTAATTCTTTCTTCCTTTTTATCAATTCTGCTATTAAAGAACTCTGACACATTCTTCAATATGTCAGTTGCACTTTTTATCTCCAGAATTTCTGCTTGATTTTTTTTAATTATTGCAATCTCTTTGTTAAATGTATCTGAGAAATGCCAGAAATAGGTGAAGGGGAAGAAGGCAGCAGATCACACTGCCATGTGTGTATCTATGCAACAATCTTGCATGTTCTTCACATGTACCCCAAAACCTAAAATGCAATAAAAAAAATAAAAAAAAATGTATCTGATATAATTCTGAATTCCTTCTGTGTGTTTTCTTGAATTTCTTAGAGTTTCCACACATCACAGCTGTTTGGAACTCTCTTTGTAAATTCAGAACTGAGTCAGACCTGAAGCCAGCATAGCCCTGGGTCTTGCCCAAGGCCCACTGTAATCATTCACTGGCAACTGTCTATGTTTGCTCTAGCCCCTGGGTTTCCACAATCAGCTATGGCAAAGCCAGCCTGGCCTGTGTTCTTCCCTTCAGGATGGTAAGTTTCCTCAGGCCCTGAGTAGGTCAATATGTGCCATCCATGAGTGAGGGACTTGAGTCAAAAACCTTAGAAGTATACCTGTTGATTTACTGTGACTTAGTTGGCACTAAAACCACAAGATGTAGTTCTTTCCAGTTTTCCCTCCTCTTTCCAAATTCAGCAGAGCCTCATCCTGTAGCCACTGCCATCCCAGGCCAAGAGAAGTACTGCCAGATTACCTCAGATGTTTCCTAAAGCCCAAGGGCTCTTAAGTCAGCTTGTGGTGAATGCTGCTTTGCCTGATACTCACCATTAGGGCAGTGGGCTCCTCTCTGGCCAAGGGCAGGTCTAGAAATGCCATCCAGGAGTCAAGTCCTGGAATCAGGGATCCTAAGAGCCCACTTGCTTTTCTACGAATCTGTGTCTGTTCTGGTACCTAAGGTGCAAGACAAAGTCCCCTTTACATTTCCCTCTGCTTTTCCCAAGTAGAAATTTTGCCCCACAGCCACCACAGCTGGTAATGTGCTGAGTCTCACTTGAAGCCAGCAAGTCTCCGAGGTTCACCCAAAGCCCTTGACATAGTACCTGAGTATGACTGCTGTTTATTCAGTGGGCAAATGTTCTTCAATTAGCAGATTATATGTACTTCCAGAGCCAGTCCTTCTCTTCAAGGCAGTGTTTTTTAATGTTTTTTTTTTTTTTTTCTTTTCTGGCCCAGGACATGTCCATTAATGTCCAGAAACTAAGGGCTGGAACAGAGACCTCATGACTCTGACCAGTGCCTTATCTTGCTGTGGCTGAGCTGGTATCCAAAATGTAAGACAAAGATCTCTGCAGTTTTACCTCTCCTCTACTCAAGTAGAAGAAAGAAGTTTCTTCCAGAGTCATGAGCTGTGCAGCCTAGAGTTAAGGGAGGGGTAATGCCAGCGCTCCCTTGGCTGCCCTGACTGGTGTCTCAGTATGTTGCAAACCCCTTCAGTCCACTTTCTCTGGAACTAGTTCTGTACTAGGATTCACCTAAGAGTTACTGTTCTTATGGCCTAGGCTGCCTTTTAAATGTACTTGGAGACACCGAACATTGTAGCCCTCAGTGGTGAGGTTTACGAGAAATTGTGTTTAGACCAGTGAGATTGGAGATTCCCCTTTGGCTAGGGATTGTTTGAATGCCTTCCGTGGTTAGGCATCAGCTGAGTTTGGTCTGGTTTTCCTTTCTGCTCTAGCAGGACAACACATTGAATTCAGTGCCTCACAATTTCTGTGTTCTCCCTCCCCCAGCACCCAGAGAATCTCTCTGCACCATGCTACTACTGCCAGGAATGGAGAAGGGATGACGTCAGTGATTCAGAACTGTTTTTTTCTATCTTTTCAAAGCCTCTTTTAGTGATATAAAGTTAAAACCAAGTATCATACATGCTCACCTGATTTTTGGTTCTTACAAAAATGTTTTTTTTTTTTTTGTTTTTTTGTTTTTTTCTGTGTAGACTGTTAAATTGGTGTTTTGTGGGAGGGACGATTGATGGAGCCTCCTATTCCACCATCTTGCTCCTCATTTATCTTTTAAAAATAAGCAAATATATAAGCATTCCTAGAATTCCCAGCACCCCTTTCCTTACATCTCTTTTGCTAGACCTATATCATGTAGTGCTTCTAGCAGCAAGGGAACCTCAGAAAACAGATATTGTCTTTTAGCCTCTATATAGTGAGAAAAAGTGAAGAATGAGTATGTATTCACCTTTGTATTAATCATAGCTGAATTTTTTCCATTCCAACTCCCTACATATGTTTCTCCATATCTCTATCTTTCACAGATACATAAAGAAGCTGACGCTACCTTTCCTAAGCTGCAACTGATTCTAGAGGAGATACCTCACCCATGCTTTATTATTCATATTTGTACTGATAACTGACCTAAGGATCCACTTGTTACATGCACAGTGTAACATCTAATTGACTGGAATTCTCAGAGCGTACTCAAGTTTTATCACCTCCCCGCCCCCACCCGACTAATGACAGGCCAAAGGCTTTCCTACTGCTAAGTGTATTATGTATGCAGTGTTCTAAATACTTTCACGTGCTTACTGTTATTACTATCAAGCCAGCTTTACCATTTTTTTTTTTTTTTGGAAGGCCACCGCATTTCGGTCCTAGTCTTGAGACTTAGGCCAGTATCAAATTCTGGGAACCAGCTGATGACTAGACAGTATTTATTTTTATTTATTTATTTATTTATTTATTTATTTTTGATACAGGTTCTCACTCTGTTACCCAAGCTTGAGTTCAGTAGCACAATCACAGCTCACTGCAGCCTCAAATTTTTGGACTCGGGTCATTCTATCACTTTAGCCTCCCAAGTAGCTGGGACTACAGTTGTGCACCACCATGCCTGTCTAACAACGGTTTTTGTTCATGTCTCCTAGGCTGTTCTCGAACTCCTGAGCTCAAGTGATCTGCCAATCTTGGTCCCCCAAAATGCTGGAATTACAGGTGTGAGCCACTGTGCTTGCCCTAAGGTTTTATTTTTGCTTTACTGTGGAGAAACTAGAGGAGGTGTAGGTTATACAGTGAGCAGCAGAATCTATAGTAGAGGATAGAACATATTTTTTCCAATGACCTCTAAGATTTCAATATGCAACTTTCCATTCAATATCTTTATTTAAAGATCTAATAGATATATCAAACTTAACAAGACCAGAACATGTGTTCTTCTATCAGTATTACCTATCTCAGTGAAGTTTCCATCATGCATTTAGTTGCTTAGACCAGAAACCTAGAGGCCATTCGGGCAATTAATCTGCCATTCTTACTTGAAGTTGGTCATTTCTGAAGCATACATATATTCAGACACTTCTCTCCATCTCTGCCACTGCTGCAATTATTTCTCATTTGAACTGCTGCTATAAATCTACCTTGCCTTTTGTTTCTGTTTTTGTCATCATTTCACAGCAGTAAAAAGTCATCTTAAACTTTTTATAAAGTTATATTATCTTGCTGCTTATGATGCTCCAGTGACTTTCCACTGAATTTATTCTCATGGCCTATGTAGCCCTATATGACCTGATATTCCATTATAATGATCATAACTCCAGTAAAAGGTTCTGAATATTTTGCAAAATGATATTTTGTAGTGTTTAGACCTACCGAGGCAAGAGTATCCTCCAAAGCTTCAATGTGCTCTCTTATGGTCCCTGTTGTTCTTGAACTTCTGTTATAATTATTTGAGAATTAATTTAATTCTTCCGCACTCCATACCCAGGCTAGGAGAAGGGCACAGACTGGCTCTACTCTTATTCACCACAAGGAGGAACATATGGTTCCTAACAACTGGCTTTATCTTATTTCTTGGGAATACAGTATCTCTCCAAATCTAAGATGCTGACAATGTCCCCTGGAAAGAAGAATCAAGTGCTTAATGCAGACAGTAAGAACTGGAGGTGGTTAGAGTTGGACAAAATCATGAAGTGGTTATAAAAAGCTTCCAGGAATGAGGAAGCTTTCAGTTCAGCCTTAAAGGATTATGAAAATTCAGGTAACATAGGAGAAGAAGGGAACGCTCTCCATTGGTAGAAATGGGGAAATGACATTAAAAAAAAAAAAAAAAAAAGGTCAGGAGGTAGAAGTAGAAATGCATTGATACTTGCTGGGAACATTGTAGCAACCAGCCACGTCTAGCAAATCTGCTGCTCAGAATTTCATTGACCTTCACAACCAGAGAGTAAGCTCATGGCTATTCCATTGAGTTTTTTCTACCTGAGAGGGCAAATAACTGATTAAGAGAGAAGAAAGTTTGTTTTATATTGATATATGTGGTCACTTTCTTTCAGCTTTATAACAAGGTTTGTAACTTTGAAGCTTACCACACCAAGTAACAACAATTCCGAGTGGTATGGTAATCTTGACTTTGCAGTTCAGTTCAAGATTAGATGATAGGAGAAGAATGCTCCCAATTTCAACCAGCTCCACCTACCTCCTCTTTCTCTCCGCATCAATCTTTTTGTTTCACAACATATTTTCTATTTGCTCACTTAACATTCCAAATGAAATGATATTTTACAGTATTGCTTTTACTTAAGAAATCAACTGCTTCATCCAAAGTAGACAAAAATCAATTCCTTTACATATTCAAGTGATACTTTTGCTTCCACTGAAAGCCACCACGTAAATATGTGAACAGAAACATAAAATTGTCCTACAATAGTAATGTAGTAGTTGAGTTTTACCTGTACTACATTCTAAAATTTTTAAAAATAGTGAAAATTCTTCCTTTTACTTCTATTTCCTAACCATTTGTTCCCCTCTGTAGTGGCAACCGATATGACTAGTTTTCTAAATGTCTTTCCAAATTTATAATATAAATATGATGCAAACAAACCTGAAAATTGGGGCTCAAACCAAGAGGTTTATTGGCTTCACTCAGGAAAGAATTCAAGAGTGAGCTGACAGTGAAAGAAAGCAAGTTTATTAGAGCTGCTTACAGCAAGATGGCTGCTCCATACACAGAGCAGGGCTATGCCATAGGCAGCGTAGCACTTGTGGAGTGCCAGTTAGCTACATTTATACCTGCTCCTAATTATACACTAAATAAGAGGCAGGCTATTTACAAATTTTCTGGAACCATATAAGGTAAATTTTGGGTTGTTGCCATGGCATTTGTAAACTGTCATGGTACCAGTAGGAGTGTCTTATGAAAATGTATTATAATTCCTAATCCTAGCTGTTTTTAGCCAATGTATTTGCTACAATCTGTTCTGATCAGTGGGGTCATGAAAACAAGTCTTGCTTATCTGCTACCTCAGATGTACAAGCAAACATTTATACATGTATACCTATTTATATTTTTATACCTCATCACTGTTTTTATTAATATAAATGACAGTATGCTCACTACACCAGATATTATTCTATAACCTTTTTTCCATTTAGTATAGCTTGGAGATTGCTCCACTTCAGTACATATAGAGTATTCTCATTTATTTTAGCACTTGCCAATAATTGTAAAAAGTACTGCAGTTTTAAGTGCAAATTATAATGCATCAGATAGAGCATCTCTTTGCATTCTTATTTGGTTTTCTTTTCTTATAAATCATTGGGTAAGATTTTTAACCCCATAATATAGTACGGCAGAACTGCAATAGCAGTGGGTTAGTAGTCAAGAGATCTTTCTGAGCACCACCAGTGTATATCTGAGGGTAAAAAAATGTTGAGGTAAATTCCCCCTAAGGATCTTTAGTTGCTGAGATATTGTAGAAGTCTATGAGGAAGTACTGAGGTTATTTTCAAGGCAAAGAGAGAAACAGGTGAACACAATCTTAGAGGAGGGAAAATGTAGATGAGTCTCAAGGACCCAAGATGTCCATTCGGTAAAAAGGCAAATATCATAAACTAAATCCAACTTAAGGCAGAAACTTTGGATACCCACCCAGAGATTTTACCTTCTGAACCGAATAACCTTGAAAGTGCCTGTTACAGCTCACCATCATAGACATTCACACACTTGTTGAATTTCTCAATTGAAAGGAGCCTTAAATCCACTCTAGTCCAACTCCCACCCTACATTTGCATCTGCCCTGCAACACTGTGGCAATTATACACAGAGCCTTGCCTCACATACCTCTGGTAATGGTGAATGTATGACTTCATACATTCATCACTCAGTTGTTGGCATTCTTTCAGTTGTTGGAAAGGTTTCCATTGTGTTAGGTATGAATATATTATCTGCTTATATGCTAAACAAATCTCTCTCAAGCCTTCACTACTTCAGGTACTGTACACTGTACGAACATTTGTTAAGGACTAGACCCTCAATGGGTCTTCTATTTTTAATCCCGTTTCTATTTGCTCACTTAGGGCTGTAGGAATTATCTGAAGCACTTTTTATAAATAGTTCATCTGACATTTAAAAAAAAAATCCATGTTTCTTCTCTCTCCACACCACCACATCCAAGCTGGAATTCTCCAGAACATAGTTGGATTGCCCTGAGCACTCATATTTACTCTCTTCTTAATCTCTTGTTTATCTGTGGTCCAGAACTGAACTCAAAACACAGCAAGGTGCAGAGTAAAGAGGAGCTATTACCACCGCTGATAGCAACACTCTTTTCCATTAATATAGACTAAGGAGGTATTAGTATATACCTACATAGGCCAAGACAATATTAGCATTTTTAAGCAAGTAAGTTTTCCTTGGCTCATAGCAGGCTTTGTCACCAGCTAAACTCCCAAGATCTTTTTTACATGAGAATCTTGACTATAAGCCACATTTTGACCATCTTGTACTTCGGTAGCCAGTTTTTGAAGTGAAGTGCATGATTTTACATTTATTCATATTCAATTTCGTCTTGTAAAAATTGGTCCATTGTTTCATACAAGCTCTCTTTGGATTGGATCTCAATTTTATTATCCCTTAATTTTTTCCTCCCATCTTTGTGTCAGATGCCAATTTGATTAACAAAACATCAGTGTCTTTATCCAAACCGTTGTTACAAATTGAGGATAGATTAGGCAAAAGTCTAAATTGCATGCCACTTAACAAGTCATCAACTCATACTTTTTGGTGTTTCTCACAGGCATAGATATCCACTAAACTGGGCCATTATCCAGTTCAACTGGCATTCAAGTTTGCATACTAGCCTGTGACAGCAAACTTTGTAAAATAGTTTCCTAAAACTATGAATCCCTGAAGTCTTCATTATTTCCCTAGTTTACCATTATAAAGACCCCATTAACAATGAACATTTAATTGTTATGGGATAGCTTGTTTCTAGTGAAACCACCAGAATCTCTAGTGATCATTGCTATTCCAAGTGCAATCATCCTGCAGTATTCTAGGAGTATGGGTTTCAAAACTCCTGTAGATAGCAAAATCTGTGTTTGCTTAAGTCCTTTATATAAAAGGGCATAGTGTTTACATATAACCTATGTGCATCTGCCTGTATAATTTAAATAGTCTTTAGATTATAATAGTAACTAACACAATGAAAATGGGATATATATAGTTATTATATCGAATTTTTTAGATGTTTACCTTTTATTGTTATATTATTATTGTTATTTTAAATTTTACTTATTTATTTATTTAAATTAGACTTTAAGTTCTGGAATACACGTGCAGGTTTGTTACATAGGTATACATGCACCATGGTGGTCTGCTGCACCCATCAACCCATCATCCACGTTAGGTATTTTTCCTAAAGCTATCCCTCTCCTAGGCCCTCACCCCTTGACAGTTCCAGCATGTGATGTTTTCCTCCCTGTGTCCATGTGTTCTCATTGTTCAACTCCCACTTATGAGTGAGAACATGTGGTGTTTGGTTTTCTGTTCCTAAGTTAGTTTGCTGAGAATGATGGTTTCCAGTTTCATCCATGTCCCTGCAAAGGACATGAACTCATTTTTTTATGGCTGCATGGTATTCCATAGTGTATATGTGCCACATTTTCTTTATCCAGTCTATCATTGATGGGCATTTGGATTGGTTCCAAGTCTTTGCTGTTGTGAATAGTGCTGCAATAAACAAATGTGTGCATGTGTCTTTATACTAGAATGATTTATAATCCTTTGGGTATATACCCAGTAATGCTGGGTTAATTGGTATTTCTGGTTCCAGATCCTTGAGGCATCACCACACTGTCTTCCATAATAGTTGAATTAGTTTACATGCCCAACTGCAGTGTAAAACTGTTCCTATTTCTCCACATCCTCTCCAGAATCTGTTGTTACCTGATTCTTTTAATGATCACTATTCTAACTGGTGTGAGATGGTATCTCATCGTGGTTTTGATTAGCATTTCTCTAATGATCAGTGATAATGAGCTTTTTTCCATATGTTTGTTGGCCACATAAATGTCTTCTTTTGAGAAGTATCTGTTCATATCCTTTTTTCAACCATTTTTGATAGGGTTTTTTTTTTTTATATGTGTGTATACATTTGTTTCAGTTCCTTGTAGATTCTGGATATTAGCATCTTGTCAGATGGATAGATTGCAAAAAATTTCTCCCATTCTGTAGATTGTATGATCACTTTGATGATAGTTTCTTTTGCTGTACAGAAGCTCTTTAGTTTAATTAGATTCCATTTATCAATTTTGGCTTTTGT
The DNA here is from genome assembly GCF_048565385.1 of Saimiri boliviensis. Lineage (NCBI taxonomy): Eukaryota > Metazoa > Chordata > Mammalia > Primates > Cebidae > Saimiri > Saimiri boliviensis. Next base: position 55,462,599 of record NC_133470.1, read on the forward strand.
TGCCATTGCTTTTGGTGTCTTAGTCATGAAGTCTTAGCACATACCTATGTCCTGAATGGTATTACCTAGGTTTTCTTTTATAGTGTTTATGGTTTTAGGTTTGACATTTAAGACTTTAATCCATTTTGAGTTAATTTTTGTATAACAGGCAAAGAAAGGGTCCAGTTTTAGTTTTCTGCATATGGCTAGTCAGTTTTCCCAACATCATTTCTTAAATAGGGAATCCTTTTCCCATTGCTTGTTTTTGTCAGGTTTGTAAAAAATCAGATGGTTGTAGATGTGTGTCATTACATTATCATGTAAAAACAGAACTGAGGCCTCTGTTCTGTTGCACTGGTTTATGTGTCTATTTTGGTATCAGTACCATGCTGTTTTGGTTACTGTAGCCATGTAGTATAGTTTGAAGTCAGGTAAGGTGATGCCTCCAGCTTTGTTCTTGTTACTTAGGAATGCCTTGGCTATACAAGATTTTTATTTTTATTATTTTGGTTACATGTGAAATTTAAAGTAGTTTTTTTTTTTTTTTTTTTTTTTCTAATTCTGTAAAGAAAGTCAATGGTAGCTTAATGGGGATAGCACTGAATCTATAAATTACTTTAGATAGTATGGCCATTTTCATGATATTGATTCTTCCTATTCATAAACATGGAATGTTTTCCCATTTGCTTGTGTCTTCTCTTATTTCCTTGAGCAGTCAATCTCCAAAAGTTGCTTACTATGTGATTCCATTTATAAGACATTCCCTGGCTGCATTGAGATGTAAAATACCCAGAGCATAGACTCCTCAGATTAACAAAATTGTGGTTATTAACAAATCAGTAGTTGCCATTGGTTAGAGTTCTGAGAGAGTGTGATTTTAAAGAAGTAGCACAGGGAATATCTTTGTTGTAATAAAAGAAATTGGTATTCCGATTGTGGTGGTGGTTACATAAATCTATAAATGTGATAAAAAGTTTATAGAACCATACACATGCACACAAATGTTGCATGTAAAAACTGATGAAATTTCAATAAGATGTACAGTTTAGTTAACAGTATTAAGTCAATGTCAATTTTCTTGCTTTGATAATGTACTATGACTGCAAGTTGCTATCATCAGGGAAAATTAAAGTGTACATGGGAACTCTCTGTAAAATTTTGTAACTTTTATGAGTCAAAAATCCTTTCAAAATAAAAAAAAAATGGTGAAGAACAAGGTCATGAGGGTAAATGATACAAAAGATTTTGCTTATGAAGCAGGAGTGAATGGCCTGGACCTCAGAGATAGTCCACTGGACTTGGAGTCAGGAATATCTGGGGTAAAAATCCCAGGTTTGCTACTTTCAAGTTATATGATCTTGTACAAGTTTCCTGACTTCTAGACACTTTAATTTATTCATCTGTTAAATGAAGATAATAATAGTTTCTTCCATGGCTGCACTGAGAATTAAAGTACCCAGAGCATAGTGAGTACTCAGTATCTGTTCCCTTTCCAGAAGTTTCAAGTGCTTCCAAAAAAAGAAAAGAAAAAAAAAGGCTGTTATTCAGGAGTTCAAACTTTGTTGGTTGACTCTGGGATTCACAGAAGAACTCAGGCAAAGACTTCAACAGTTTTAGAGCATTTTCATATACCAAATGTCTACCAGATGAAGAGAGTAGTAAGTCAGCTTTGCACTTCAGGTATTTGACCACCCAGGATAAGGTATAGATTTAAGATATCTGGGCCTTCTCAGACCATTGTGTTTATGCCAAGTTTTCTTCCCAAAGACAGACATTGCTGGTTTACTTCTTTGCGTATTGGAAGGTGGAATTTTGTAGCATTGGTTGACTTTAGGACCTAGTGACCTAGTGACAGCTTACAAGGTATTTCATGCTATCCCTATCCCTTGGTACTTCAAGGTTTTGTATAGCATCTCTGGTGGCAAACCATCTAGTCTCTGTGATAAAACTTCATGCATTATTTTCCAAGGCATCCAATTCGATCTCAGAAGCACTCAGGCTATTGGAAAATGTTCCTTTATCTTGCACCCTGGAGCACTACATAAGTCATGTGTTTCTTCTACCAGATAGAGGCCAGTTGCCCTTGAGTACTTAATGAGCCTCAGATCTTTCATTTTACTTCGTTATCTTTATATCTACTCTCTTCCTAAGTGATCTTATTCAAGCTCTTGGCTTTAATTATCATGCACATGCTGAAAACGCCCAGAATTGTATTTCCAGCCCACTCTTCCATTCTGAAAATCCTATCTTTATATCCAACAGTGTAACTAAATTTTCAATTAGGATGTAACAAATCCTCCTCCATCTCAACATTGTTCAACGCGATCTTGCTTCCCAAATCTGATTCTTTTACAGGCTTCTCCTCATTTAGTGGCTTTACCATCTACCTAGAGACCTGGAATTCATTCTTAACATTTCCTTCTCCCTCACACACATACCCAATCTATTGCTTCATCCTGTCAGTGACACCTGTCTCTGAAATATCTCCTTAATTTGTTATCATTATTTCTAGAATATTTCTATTAAGAGTATTTCCAAGCTTACTGCCACAATTCTATTCTCTCACTCAGACTTCTAAAACGATCTCTCATTAATTATATCTGAATTAATGCTTTTGAATTTGTTCTCTGCACAGTAGCCAAAGCTATCTTCTCAAAATATGAATCTGATCATTTCACCCAAACTTATCCCTTCTTAGAAACACTTTAACAGCTTATTAATTTTACTTTTAGTATGAAGATAAAAATCCTTACTATGACCTGAAGGCCCTGCATGGACTAGCCTGGCCTACCATTTCAGCTCACTTTTGCTATGTTTTTCCTCATTTTCTGGGCTCCAGATTTATTACTCTTATTTCAGTACCTTCAAAGCATCTTGCTGCAGGGCTTCTGGACATACTGCTGTATCTGAAACATTTTGCCCCATCTTTATAAACACATTTTCTTTACCTGGTGGCCTTCTGTTCTTTCTTCAAATTTTAATTTATGTGACTTGCTCAGGGAAGTTTTCCCTAGCTCTGACTAAAGAAAGTTTCACTTTTTAATACATTTTCATAGCTCCATGTACTTCTTCTTTCCAGCACTTATTCTACCTGTAATTTTACTTTCATCTGTGTGACTTTTAAAATTAATTTGTTTTTCCTGAAGTAAAATGCAAACTCAGTGAAGAAAAGAATCAAGATTGTTTTGGTTCATGATTGATTCTATACCCAGCAACAAGCACCATACCTGGCATATATTAGGTATTCAAACATTTTTGGTAAATAAAATAGATTAAAATTCTGAAGAAGACAGGGCTTGTTAGGGGCTGGGGTGTTTCAGATGATTTTGGGAGGTAGAAGGTAGAAAGAAGGGAAAGGTAAAAGTATTTGTTAAAGAGTTATGCCAGTAGGAACCAGGGAAAGGCAAATAGACAGGAATAATGGGTTGTGAACTCTAACATTCCTGAGAAGCACTCATGTTTAGTTATTCAACTAAGTCATCTCTGCATCATGCCAGGTGGTTACAAGTATTAAGGCAGTAAGACTAAAAAGAAGCATAATTATTAATCTTGGTCCCTTTGAAGGTTTAAAGACATGTAACTCTCTCCTATTCTGAACTACCACCACTTGAAATACACTAGATGTTTTCTTGGAGGCTAGATAGTTCAAGTCCTCACTTTACAAAGTGTAATTTAGAAGCAGAAGTGACACTAGCTCAGTTTAGGCATCAAATCCTTCATAAAGCCACCTTAGATTACCAGTGCCAGTGCCCCTTCTAGCTGTGGATATGCCTTTATTATAGCCCACTGCAATAATTTGTAGACATTTCTGCCACACCATCGGACAGGGGATTCCTCAAAGTCAAAGATTTTGTTTTAGTCATCTCTGCACTCTAAAGACAGGCCTGACATGAGGTAGATACTTAGTAAATTCTTTTGGATTCAAGGAATGTGTAAATAAACAAAGAAAACCCAAGTCTCTTGATTCCCCAGTGCAGTTATTCCATCGTAGGGTTGTCCTTTAGTCATATTTTTTTAAAAAAGAAAACGCTGAAGGTAATCTATCTTTATAGAAAAAAAGCTCTAAATTGTTTTCCAGGTTTACACATATGTAATCTCTGCTTTGTACTTAGTAGTCTTGTGATTTTAGGCATTACACTAAACTCTGCATCTCATTTCCTGAGACTGTAAAATGAGAGCAATAAATTCTACCTTGCCTCCTTTGCAGGATTGTAAGGCCTTGAAACAGGGGTCTTTAAAAGGGCTTCTGTCTGTTCTTTTTTTTTTTTAATTTATTTATTTTACTTCAGGTGCATACTGAAGCTGTCATTTCTCCCCATGTTATCCCTCCCTCTCCACCCACTGCTGTCACTCCCCTACCCCCCCAACTGCCGCCAGTGTGTCATGCTTCTCTTCCTAAGTTCACATGTTCTCATTGTTCAACACCCACCTATGAGTGAGAACATGCTGTGTTTGGCTTTCTGTTCTTGTTTCAGTTTGCTGAGAGTGATGGTTTTCAGATTCATCCAAGTCCCTACAAAGGACACGAACTCATCGTTTTTTATGGCTGCATAGTATTCCATGGTGTATATGTACCACATTTTCTTTGTCCTGACTACCATTGATAGGCATTTGGGTTTGTTCCAGGTCTTTGATATTGTACACGGGGCTGCAGTGAACATATGTGTGCATCTGTCTTTATAGTAGAATGATTTATAGTTCTTTGGGTATAATCTGTCAGTTCTAAAATGCTTTATATGTATCAGATTAGAATTTTTGTGGCCACACAGCTACATGGAAATTGAGCAACCTGTTCCTGAATGACTCTTGGGTAAATAATGAAATTAAGGAAGAAATCAAGTAGTACTTTGAAACTAAAGAGAACAAAGATACAATGCACCAGAATCTCTGGAATGCAGCTAAAGCAGTGTTAAGATGGAAATTTATAGCACTAAATGTCCATATCAAAAAGCTAAAAAGGTCTAAAGTTAACAACCTAACATCAAAACTAAAAGAACTAGAGAACTGAGAGCAAAGAAACTCCGAAGCTAGCAGAGGACAAGAAATAGCCAAGATCACAGTGCAACTGAAGGAGATAGAAAAACAAAAATCCTTCAAAAATCAACAAATTCATGACCTGTTTTTCTGAAAAAAAAAAAAAAAATTAAATTAAAATAGACTGCTAGCTAGACTAATAAAGAAGCAAAGAGAGAAGAACAAAATAAACATCATAAGAAATGGCAAGGAAGATATTACCACTTACCCTGTACAAATACAAACAACCATCAGAGAATACTATAAACACCTGTATGCACATAAACTAGAAAATATAGAAGAAATAGATAAATTTTTGGACACATGCACCCTCTCAAGACTGAACAGGAAGAAATTTAATCCCCAAATAGAACCATAATGAGTTCTGAAATTGAGACAGTAATAAATAGCCTACCAACCAATAAAACCTAAGGACCAGATGCACTCATGGCCTAATTCTACCAGAGGTACAAAGAAGAGCTGGTAACATTTCTACTTAACTAGTCTAACAAATTGAAAAGAAGGGCCACTTCCCTAACTCATTCTATGAGGCCAGCATTATCCTGATACCAAAACCTGGCAAAGATACAACACAACAAAAAACTTCAGACCAATATCCTTGATGTACATCAATGCAAAAATCCCCAGTAAAACATTAGCAAGCCAAATCCAGCAGCATGTTAAAAAAGCTTATCCAGCATGATCAAGAAGGCTTCATCCCCAGGATGCAAGGCTGATTCAAGACATGCAACTTAATACATGTGATTAATCACATAAGCAGAACTAAAGACAAAATCACATAATTATCTCAATAGATTCAGAGAAGGCCTTAGAAAAAAATCCATATTCCTTTATGTTAAAAACTCTCAATAAACCAGATATTGAAGAAACATACCTCTAAATAACAAGAGCCATCTATGACAAACCCACAACTATTATCATACTGAATGTGCAAAGGCTGGAAGCATTCTTCTTGAAAACCAGCACAAGACAGGGATGCCTTCTAACACCACTCCTATTCAACATGGTACTGAAAGTTCTAGCCAGGAAAATCAGACAAGAGAAAGAAATAAAGAGTATTCAGATAAAAAGAGGGTCAGTCAAGTTATCTTTGTTTGCAGATGACATGATTCTATATCTGGAAAATCCTGTTGTCTCAGCCCAAAAGCTTCTTAAGCTAATAAGCAACTTCGACAAAGTCTCAGGATACAAAAGCAGTGTGCAAAATTACCAGCATTCTCATACATTAACAACAAGAAAGAAGAGAGTCAAATCATGAATAAACTCCCATTCACAATTGCGACAAAAATAATAAAATATCTAGAAATACAGTTAACAAAGAAAAGAACTCTTCAAGGAGAACTACAAACCACTGCTCAGAGTACTCAGAAAGGACACAAACAAACAAAATCATTAAATCCTCATAGACGGGGAGAATCAATATTGTGAAAATGGCCATACTGCCCAAAGTAATTTATAGATTTGATGCTGTTCCCATTAAACTACCACTGACATTCTTCACAGAATAAAAGAAAAAGCTGTTTAAAAATTCATATAAAACCAAAAAAGAGTCTGAATAGCCAATAAAATACTGAGCAAAAAGAACTAAGCTAGAAGCATCACATTATCAGACTTCAACCTATACTACAAGGCTACAGTAAACAAAACAGCATGGCACTGTTGCAAGAACAAACACATAGACCAATGGAACAGAATAGAGAACTCAGAAAATAAGACCACAAACCTAGAACAACCTGATTTTTGACAAATCTGACAAAAGAAAAAGCAATAGGAAAAGAGCTCCCAATTTAATAAATAATGCTGGGATAACTGGCTAGCCATATTCAGAAAATTGAAACTGAACCCCTATCTTAAACCATGTACAAAAATGGACTCAATGTGAATTAAAGACTTAAATACAAACCCCAAAACTACAAAAATCCTAGAAGAAAATCTAGGCAATAACATTCAGGACATTGGCACAGGCAAAGGTTTCATAACAAAAACACCAAAAGCAATTGCAGCAAAAGCAAACATTGATAAATGGGATTTAATTAAACTAAAGAGCTCTGTACAGCAAAATAAATTATCATCGGAGTGAACAGACAACCTACAGAATTGAAGAAAACTTTTGCAATCTTCCCTTCTGGCAAAGGTGCAATATCCAGAGTCTACAAAAAACTTTAACAAATATACAAGAAGAAACAAACAGGAATGCTGGGAAGATGGCCGCCTAAGAACAGCTCAGGACTTCGGCTCCCAGTGAAAGTGCAGAGGGTGAGTGGACGCCGCATTTCCAGACGAACTCTTATTGCCCACAGACCAGGAGATACCCAGGCAGAGGGGTCGCCAGCATTGCAGTCCCAGCCGGTGCGGCTGTTTTGGCCCCCGTGGGGCTGATTCCGCCCACGCGGCTGCTGTGACCACGCCCTGTTGCTGTGGTTCTCCGGACAAAAGCCACTGGTCTGGGAGCCCTCTTAGCTGGCGATCAGAGCCCTGAGACGGCAGAGTTGCCCATTCATCTGAAATAGCGAGCCAGGCCAGGAGACTCCTAGGCAAAAAATCTGCCAGGAGCTGGCTCCGCAGTTTGAGCCTACTCAGTGAGTCGCAGCATGGGAGATCCCGGAGCCTTTTCAACAAGCGACTGGAACGCGGGGTCCTTCAACTTAAAAGAAAAGACTCTGAGTCAGGGAGCCAGGTGATCAGGGGCGGTTGGTCCCACCCCTCCACCCCCAACAACAACGAAAACAAAAACAGTAATTGGAAACCCTCTGGGTTGAGCCCTTCAAACCAAGCACAGCTGAACCGGGATGGTCGGGCTCGGTGGGGTAGGGGCTTCCGCCATTACTGAGACTCTCCACTGCTACGGAGGCAGGCTGCCATTGCCAAGGCAACCCACCGTTGCCGAAGCAACCTGCCACAACAGAGAGAGTCCGCCATAACAGAGGCGGGGCCACCGTTGCCAAGAGAGTTCTAACTACGTCCATATAAACAGGACTACAGGGAAGAGCTCAGGGCAGCTGCACGGAGCCCACAGCAGCTCAGCAAAGCCCCTGTGGGCAGGCAGTGGCCAGGCTTGCTGCTAGCTGGGCGGGTCAGACCTGAAAGAAAAATCAAAAAAGGCAGTAGTGCAATGGAAACTCATAAAGCTCCAACTCCCTGGGACAGAGCACCTGGCAACAAAAAGTGCTTTATGAGTTCAGCTGCAGCATACCTAAACATACCTGCCCAGCAGCTCTGAACGAACAATGGAGCTCACAACTCAGGACTTAAGCCCCAATAAAAGATAGACTGTCTCCTCAAGTAGCTCCCTGACCCCCATAGATCCAAAGACGCACCTCATAAAGGAGAGAACGGACTGACAATAGGCGAGCATCCTTCTGGGACAAAGATAGCAGAAGAGGAAACTGGCAGCAACCCTTACTGTTCTGCAGCTGCTGCAGGTGATCCACAGGTAAGCAGGGCCTGGAGAGGACCTCAGCAGTCCTACAGCAGAGGGGCCGGACTGTTAGAAGGAAAGCTTAAAAAAAAAAAAAAAAAAAAAAAAAAAAGAAGTTACTTCAGCATCCATGAACTAGAAGCTCACTCAGAGACCCAATCTGAAAGACAGTAATTACAAAGACAACAGGTGGATAAACCCACAAAAATGGGAAGAAACCAGCGCAAAAAGGATGAAAACTCCCGAAACCAGAACACCTCTCCTCCTAAAAGGGATCACAACTCCTCACCAGCAAGGGAACCAGACCGGATGGAGAAGGAGGGTGATGAAATGACAGAATCAGACTTCAGAAGGTGGGTAGTAAGAAACTACAGTGAGCTAAAAGAACATGTTCTAACCGAACACAAAGAAAATAGGAACCTTGAAAAAAGATTGGATGAACTGCTGACGAGAATGGACAACATAGAGAGGAATATAAGTGAATTGATGGAGCTGAAAAACACAACACGAGAACTTTGTGAAGCATGCACAAGCTTCAACAGTCGAATTGACCAAGCAGAAGAAAGGATATCAGGGGTCGAAGATCAACTCAATGAAATAAAAAGAGAAGGCAAGAACAGAGAAAAAAGCACAAAAAGGAATGAACAAAATCTTCAAGAAATGTGGGACTATGTGAAAAGACCCAATCTACGTCTGATAGGTGTACCTGAATGTGATGAAGAGAATGAATCCAAGCTGGAAAATACTCTTCAGGATATTATCCAGGAAAACTTCCCCAACCTAGCAAGGCAGACCAATATTCAAATCCAGGAAATACAGAGAACACCACAAAGATATTCCTCAAGAAGAGCAACCCCAAGGCACATAATCGTCAGAATCACCAGGGTTGAAATGAAAGAGAAAATGCTAAGGGCAGCCAGAGAGAAAGGTCGGGTTACCCACAAAGGGAAGCCCATTAGACTCACAGCAGATCTCTCAGCAGAAACCCTACAAGCCAGAAGAGATTGGGGGCCAATATTCAACATCCTTAAAGAAAAGAACTTTCAACCCAGAATCTCCTATCCAGCCAAACTAAGCTTCATAAGTGAAGGAAAAATAAAATCCCTTGTGAACAAGCAAGCACTCAGAGATTTCATCACCACCAAACCTGCTCTACAAGAACTCCTGAAAGAGGCTCTACACATATAAAGGAACAACCAGTACCAGCCACTCCAAAAACACACCAAATGGTAAAAAAGCATCAACACAATCAAGAATCTGCATCAACTAACCAACAAAACAGCCAGGTAGCATCAAAACGACAGTATCAAATTCACACATAACAATACTATCCCTAAATGTCAATGGACTAAATGCCCCAATCAAAAGACACAGACTGGCAAATTGGATAAAAAGCCAAAACCCATCAGTGTGCTGTATTCAGAAAACCCATCTTACATGCAAGGATACACAAAGGCTCAAAATAAAGGGATGGAGGAAGTTCTACTAAGCAAATGGAGAGCAAAAAAAAAGCAGGAGTTGCAATTCTCATCTCTGATAAAATAGACTTTAAAACAATAAAGATCAAAAGAGACAAAGAAGGACATTACATAATGGTAAAAGGATCACTGCAACAAGAAGAGCTAACGATCCTAAATATATATGCACCCAATACAGGAGCACCCAGATACATAAGGCTAGTTCTTTTTTTTTTTTTTTTTTTTTTTTTTGAGACGGAGTTTCGCTCTTGTTACCCAGGCTAGAGTGCAATGGCGCGATCTCGGCTCACCGCAACCTCCACCTCCTGGGTTCAGACAATTCTCCCGCCTCAGCCTCCTGAGTAGCTGGGATTACAGGCACGCAACACCATGCCCAGCTAATTTTTTGTATTTCTGGTAGAGACGGGGTTTCACCATGTTGACCAGGATGCTCTCGATCTCTCGACCTCGTGATCCACCCGCCTCAGCCTCCCAAAGTGCTGGGATTACAGGCTTGAGCCACCGCGCCCGGCCAAGGCAAGTTCTTAATGACTTACAAAGAGACTTAGACTCCCACACAATAATAGTGGGAGACTTTAACACCCCATTGCCAATATTAGACAGAACAACCAGACAGAAAATCAACAAGGATATCCAGGACCTGAACTCAGACCTGGAGCAAGCAAACCTAATAGACATTTACAGAACTCTCCACCCCAAATCCACAGAATATACATTCTTCTCAGCACCACATCACACCTACTCTAAAATTGACCACATAATTGGCAATAAATCACTCCTCAGCAAATGCAAAAGAGCAGAAATAATAACAAACAGTCTCTCAGACCACAGTGCAATCGAGATAGAACTCAGAATACAGAAACTGACTCAGAACCACACAGCTTCATGGAAACTGAACAACTTGCTCTTGAATGTTGACTAGATATACAATGAAATGAAGGCAGAAATAAAGATGTTCTTCAAAACCAATGAGAATGAAGACACAACATACCAGAATCTCTGGGACACTTTTAAAGCCGTCTCTAGAGGAAAATATATAGCAATGAGTGCCCACATGAGAAGAAAGGAGAGATCTAAAATTGACACCCTATCATCAAAATTGAAAGAGCTAGAGGAGCAAGATCAAAAAAACTCAAAACCTAGCAGAAGACAGGAAATAACTAAGATCAGAGCAGAACTGAAGGAAATAGAGACACAAAAAACTCTTCAAAAAATCAATAAATCCAGGAGCTGGTTCTTTGAAAAGATCAACAAAATAGACAGACCACTAGCCAGATTAATAAAAAAGAAAAGAGAGAATAACCAAATTGATGCAATAAAGAACGATAAAGGGGATATCACCACAGATTCCACAGAAATCCAAACCATCATCAGAGATTATTACAAACAACTCTATGCACATAAACTAGTAAACCTGGAAGAAATGGATAAATTCCTGGACACCTGCATCCTCCCAAGCCTAAACCTGGAAGAAGCCGAAACCCTGAATAGACCAATAACATGGTCTGAAGTCGAGGCAGCAATAAAGAGCCTACCACCCAAAAAAAGCCCAGGTCCAGATGGGTTCACAGCTGAATTCTACCAGACATACAAAGAGGAGCTGATACCATTCCTTCTGAAACTATTCCAGACAATCCAAAAAGAGGGAATCCTTCCCAAATCATTTTAGGAGACCAACATCATCCTGATACCAAAACCTGGCAGAGACTCAACAAGAAAAGAAAATTTCAGGCCAATATCCATGCTGAACATAGATGCAAAAATCTTCAATAAAGTACTGGCAAAACGATTCCAACAGCATTTCAAAAAGCTCATCCACCATGATCACTTAAGATTCATCCCGGGGATGCAAGACTGGTTCAACATACGCAAGTCCATAAACGTAATTCACCACATAAACAGAACCAAAGACAAAAACCACATGATTATCTCAATTGATGCAGAGAAGGCTTTCGACAAAATTCAACAACGCTTTATGCTAAAAACCCTCCATAAACTAGGTATTGACGGAACGTATCTCAAAACAATAAAAGCTATTTACGACAAACCAACAGCCAATATCATACTGAATGAGCAAAAACTGGAAGCATTCCCTTTGAAATCTGGCACTAGACAAGGATGCCCTCTCTCACCACTCCTATTCAATATAGTACTGGAATTTCTAGCCAGAGCAATCAGGCAAGAAAAAGAAATAAAGGGTACCCAAATTGGAAAGGAGGAAATCAAATTGTCTCTATTTGCAGATGACATGATTGTATATCTGGAAGACCCCATCACCTCAGCCCAAAGTCTCCTGAAACTGATAAAGAACTTCAGCAAAGTCTCAGGATACAAAATCAACGTGCAAAAATCACAAGCATTCCTATACACCAGTAATAGACTTCAAGAGAGCCAAATCAAGAACGAACTGCCATTCACAATTGCTACAAAGAGAATAAAATACCTAGGAATACAACTAAGAAGGAACGTAAAGGACCTCTTCAAGGAGAACTACAAGCCATTGCTCAACGAAATAAGAGAGGATACAAACAGATGGAGAAACATTCCATGTTCATGGTTAGGAAGAATCAACATCATGAAAATGGCCATACTGCCCAAAGTAATTTACAGATTCAACGCTATTCCCATCAAGCTACCAATGACCTTCTTCACAGAACTGGAAAAAAACACCTTAAACTTCATATGGAACCAAAAGAGAGCCTGCATAGCCAAGTCAATTCTAAGCAAAAAGAACAAAGCAGGAGGCATCACACTACCGGACTTCAAACTATACTACAAGGCTACAGTAATCAAAACAGCATGGTACTGGTACCAAAACAGAGATATAGACCAATGGAACAGAACAGAGGCCTCACAGGAAATACAACATACCCACAACCATCTGATCTTCGACAAACCTGACAAAAACAAGCAATGGGGAAAGGACTCCCTGTTTAATAAATGGTGTTGGGAAAACTGGCTAGCCATGTGCAGAAAGCAGAAACAGAACCCTTTCCTGACACCTTACACCAAAATTAACTCCAGATGGATTAAAGACTTAAACATCAGACCTAACACCATAAAAACCTTAGAAGAAAATCTAGGCAAAACCATTGAGGACATAGGCGTAGGCAAGGACTTTATGACCAAAAAGCCAAAAGCAATGGCAACAAAAGCCAAAATAGACAAATGGGACCTAATCAAACTCCACAGCTTCTGCACGGCAAAAGAAACAGTCAGTAGAGTGAATCGACAACCAACAGAATGGGAAAAAATTTTTGTAGTCTACCCATCTAACAAGGGGCTGATATCCAGAATTTACAAAGAACTAAAGCAGATCTACAAGAAAAAAACAAACAAGCCCATTCAAAAACAGATACTTTACCAAAGAAGACATACAGGAGGCCAACAAACATATGAAAAAATGCTCATCATCACTGGTCATCAGAGAAATGCAAATCAAAACCACATTGAGATACCATCTCACACCAGTTAGAATGGCGATCATTAAAAAATCGGGAAACAACAGATGCTGGAGAGGATGTGAAGAAATAGGAACACTTTTATACTGTTGGTGGGAATGTAAATTAATTCAACCATTGTAGAAGACAGTGTGGTGATTCCTCAAGGACCTAAAAACAGAAATCCCATTTGACCCAGCAATCCCATTACTGGGTATATATCCAAAGGATTATAAATCATTCTACTACAAGGACACGTGCACACGAATGTTCATTGCAGCACTGTTTACAATAGCAAAGACCTGGAACCAACCCAAATGCCCAACGATGATAGACTGGATAGGGAAAATGTGGTACATATACACCATGGAATATTACGCAGCCATCAAAAACGATGAGTTCACGTCCTTTGTAGGGACATGGATGAACCTGGAAACCATCATTCTCAGCAATCTGACACAAGAGCAGAAAATCAAACACCGTATATTCTCACTCATAGGCGGGTGTTGAACAATGAGAACACATGGACACAGGGAGGGGAGCACTACACACTGGGGTCCGTTGGGGGGAAATGGGGGAGGGATGGGGGGGTGGGGAGGTGGGAAGGGATAGCATGGGGAGAAATGACAGATACAGGTGAGGGGACGGAAGACAGCAAACCACACTGCCTTGTGTGTACCTATGCAACAGTCTTGCATGTTCATCACATTTACCCCAAAACCTAAAATGCAATAAAAAAATAATTTAAAAAAAAGAAGCAAACAACCCAATTAAAAAGTGGGCAAAGGACATGAGATTCTTCTTTGCAAAAATTGAGTTATTCAAAGGACTTCAAAAAAAGACATACCTGCAGCCAACAAACATATGAAATAAAAGCTCAACATCACCAATTACTGGGTATTTACCAAAATGAATATATATCATTTTATTATAAAGACACATGGATACATTTGTTCATTGCAGTACTATTCACTATATAAAAGACATGGAATCAACCCAAATGCCCATAAATGATAGAATGGATCAAGAAAATGTGGTACATACACACCATGGAATACTATGCAGCCATAAAAAGGAATGAGATATGTCATTTTCAGGGACATGGATGAAGTTGGAAGCCATTATTTTAAGCAAACTAACACAGGATCAGAAAATCAACCACACTGTATGTTCTTACTTGTAAGTGGGAGCTGAATGATGAGAACATATGGACAAATCTGGGAGAATAACACACACTGGGGCCTGTTGTTGGGGGGTAGGGGAGGAAGAGCATCAGGAAGAATAGCTAATGGATGCTGGGCTTAATACCTAGGTGGTAGGATGATCTCTGCAGCAAACATCCATGGCACCTGTTTACCTACGTAACAAACATGCACATCCTGCACATGTACTCCTGAACTTAAAATAACAGTTTTACATGGTTTAACTGTGCCCCCACCCAAATCTTAACTTGAATTGTATCTCCCAGAATTCCATAAGAGAGACCCAGAGGGAGGTAATTTAATCATGGGGGACAGTCTCTCCCATGCTATTCTTGTGATAGTAAATAAGTCTCACAGGATCTGATGGTTTTATTAAGGATTTCTGCTTTTGCTTCCTCATTTTCTCTAGCCACCACCATGTGAGAAATGCCTTTTGCCTCCGACTATGATTCTGAGGCCTCCCCAGCCACGTGGAACTGTAAGTCTAATTAAACCTCCTTTTCTTCCTAGTCCTGGATATGTCTTTATCAGCCATGTGAAAACAGACTAACACAGTTGAAGGATAAAAACACAAAAGCCACCCACAAAAAAGAATGAATTGTGGTTGCACCTGGTTCCCTCTTGCCTCCTATTCTCCCAGTGCTCAAGACCAAGGAAAGACTTTCTCACTTCCATCCACAAGCACAACTGGAGTACCCAGTACACAAAGAGCCCGGTCACTGACATTTGAAAAAAAAAAAAAAAAAGCCACATTTCCAACCTTGGGGAACTCTTAACATGGCGAGGCATTGTAATCTGAGTAAAATTTTTGGGGCTGAGGAGGGGATGTGGGCATTACCTCTGTGACCCGTGAGGCAGCTGGTAGAGCTGCTGCTGTCAGCAGTCTTTTTTTGTGGCCCCAGTAGGAGGTTAAAACTTCCCAAGTATATTGGCATAATAAGGAAGGTACCAGTAAAATTCGTAAAAGCACAATATTTTATGTTGTTACAAGCCATCAGATAAACTAATTTTTATTCAATTAATTGAAGTTAAATACTGGACTGCCTTTGGGTTCTCCCAGCATTCATTACAATGAAATCACAGAGTGATTGAAGGAAAAGTGTGGGTTTTATTCTTTTATGTGGCTTTATTAACAAGACTTCATAAAAGGCAATAATTAGTGAATATGTATGGAGTAGTAGTGGACAAAATTCTAGATCTAAACCTTTTAACTGCTTACATGACTCTGATCAAGTCTCTTCTGTGTTTCAGGTCTCAGCTCTTTCACGCTGTGATCACTGAGACATCTTCAGGTTTGCGCAAGCAATGCTTCTTTCCCCTTTGAGAACCTTTAAGCCTCTTCATGAGGAATCATCGTAGACAGAGTGATTGGCAGACCAGACTAAGTATAGTAATTCCAAGGACTTTCTGTCTGTGAACTTTCATTATTTCCAGGTTTGGTTAGTTTTGGCTTCCAGTAATTTTTTTTTTCATCTCATTTGTGGTTTTGTTTTTGTTTTTGTTTTTGTTTGTTTGTTTTGTTTTTGTTTTTTGTTTTGGTTTTTGTTTTTGTTTGTTTGTTTGTTTGTTTTTGCAGTTCTTTGCCTTGTAGTAAGCCAGGGCAGACCCTGCTAGCTTACAAGGTACAACTGAGATTAGTGAGCCACATAGAAAAAGGACAGAACCAATAGGCTTCCTGTTGACATACCTCAGAGAAGTTAATTCAGGGTGGCAAAGAACAGACATTGCTAGCATGCATTCTTCTCAAAGAGTCTGTGGAAACGAAGTCAGCACTGAATTCTGATAAAATACAGAATGGTCCTTGTATTTCTTTTCTATTTTAATTGAATGGATTTTGAAAAACATGGAATGTTTTTCTTGTACAAGGCATGTGCCAAGGACTCAGGAAATAGAGAGAAAGAGCAGTACCAGGATAAGCAAGATCCAGGCTCTGTCCTCCAAGAAATAAGACTCTTTTAGTAGAGATATCATGGGAAAAATTAACATAAGGCAAGCAAGAAGTGAATGAAACTACATGTAGCATGCTGTTAATTGAGCTTTTACCAAGGCCAATTTGATTCAGCATGGCTATTGGGGACTTGTTGTAGAAGGTTCATTAGGCACTAGAGAGGAGCAGCCTCCATGTACCTATTTAACTCAAGGTGTAGAATAACCTCATTACGGTTAATGAAAACAAATGGTAAGTTAGGGACAGGCTCCCTCTGCCCTAAATATGTTATTATTTTGCATTTAGCAAGTACCCTCTTTGGCATTTTTTTTTTTTTTTTGTAATCCAGAATTTTCTCCATGCATTATCTACTCTTAATGGATCTTCATTCCTCTTTATTCTAGAAAACACAATCTAAGTATTCTAATTAAAATAGGCATATTTTATACCCATATGAGCTACTTTTACATAGTGGTTCTCACACATTGCAATGGTTGTCAAACTTTGATGCATATTAGAATTACCTGAGGAGCTTTTAAAAATTCCCAATATCCAGACTCTTAAAGACTAATATATGTAAATTTTTGGAGGTTGGACTCGGGCATCAGCATTACTTAAAGCTACCTGGGTGATATTAATTTGTGACCAGGTTTGAAAAAACAATTGGCAAGTTGTTATTTACAAGGATAATTAGCTTCCCAATTATTCTATTTAAAACAAGCATCATTTAAAAACCATGGGTGCCCCATTTAAACTTGTGGGATAAGGCAAAGTTTCTCAAGGATGTTGTTAAAATGCAGATTCTGATTCAGCAAGTCTTGTAGTGGGGTCAGAGATTGTGCATTTTTAATAAGCTTCCAAGTAATGCGGATGCTACTGGTCCAGGGTTCCCACTTAGAGTTACAAGGGGTTAGTGGTTATCTGTACTGCTGGTTTCCTGAGGCGTGTGAAAAAAACCACTCAGAGCATTTGTCTGTCAATGTCAGTTATTCTTATTTTATTCTCTTCCTTTTAGATCTCAGGTAAAAAAAAAATGTTTAATCTCATTCTTCAGTTCATGGCAGAGCAATTTCCATGATCAGCATCTATCATCCACCATCTTGCAGCAATTAGAAAATAATTTCTGAATTCAAAAGCTGAAATTCTTAAGGCAGGAATATGGGTAGCTGGCACAGAGGGGTGCAAAATTAGAGAGATGCCAAATAATAGTGTAAATGTACCATGATAATGTTGTCTTCTTGTTAAACAGGGCTTCCCTATGTATACACATATATGAGCATAACAGCCATCTTATGAGGAAGGCGGGACAGAGATGATTATGTTCATTTTACTGCTGAGCAAATCAAGACTTAGAGATACTTGGTGACTTAGTTTATACAGGACGAAAGGAAGCGAGAGGAAACCAAAAATCCTGGTCTTCTTGGCAGCAAAGACTAATGTTCTTTTTTTAAACATTCATCAAGATCAGCAGTGTGAAAGAGGGAGGATAAGTGCTCCCAATCTGGATAAATTTGATAATCATTGCCTTTTCAAAATATAGAAATATAAAATAATAATAACCTGCTTAAATCTCCATTTATCAGCCAAGGGAAGATAATGGGCAGTTGGCTGTTTGGCGATCTCTTGTCAAAGAATATGAATTACATCTTTAAATCTATTTGAAAAATATGGGTTCAATGGGAGAAGCTCCCTGTCAAGTACACTACCCTCTTTAGACACCATCATTGGATGTTGAATTACCATCACAGAATCCATAACAACAATTTTTTCAGCCCAATTTTCATAACTTGTGTTGGTAGCCAGTTTCTACTTGCAGTTGTATGGACCACTGACACAGTAAGGGGTGAATCCCACTAGCATAGACAGTGTCTACTTAGCCAATGCAGAAATTTGTGACTTTGCTTTATACCTTGCTGATCTCTTCAAGCTCCCAGCCTGGCCTGCCTGTCAGTTGGCCGGTCTTAGAGAAAAACCAGCTGCAACATTACGGGCAGCTATGGAGTGAAACAAAAATATAAGACCAGAATTCTAAATAAATAAGTAAATAAAACCTGCATTTTGGTAAATCTTATCTGACTGAAGAAGTGCATGTGACTTTGACATATTTTAGCCTCACTTACCTGGCCAGGAAAATAAAGATAACTTTACGTACCTACAAGGTTGCTGTTATCATCAGATAAAATAATGATTAAGAAAGTACTTGAAGAATTGTAAGAAGCTGTACTCTGGTAAGGGCCTATTATTATGATCCCTTTTGCGTTTTGAAGATGAGAACTCTCTCAACTTCTTGCTCGTTATCTGCTGACCTTCTTTCTGTTTCTTGAACACTCCAAACTTGTTTCCATCTCGTGGCTTTCACACTTGCTGTTCTTTCTGCGCAGAGTGCTTCTGCATAGCCCCAAATTTTTCTTGGTTCATTTATCCTCATCATTTAGGTCTCAGCCCAAATATCAGCTTCATAGAGTGGCCTAACTCATCCAGTCTAAGAAAGCACACATAACCCAGCTTCTTTCTCTCTGTCATTTTATTATATTTTGTTCATACTTTTGTTATGATGAGGTATTATCTTACTTATCTGCTTACCAATCTGTTGTCAGTCTTTCTTCATTGGAAGGTAAGTTCCGTGAGAGTAGAAACCTTGTCTATCTTAGTCATTGCTGTACCTACACTATTTGAATACTGTCTGGCACATAGTGGATACCTATTTAATGGAAAGTTTGGCAGCCTGTGTGGCCTTTACTGTAAAGGAGAAAAGTAATATAATATGTTTTAAAATTTCTGGACTTCACTCACATTTTCTTACATTTCTGTCCTTCTGTTTATTCTCCCCAAAGTATCTCCTACACAAGTGGCTGTATGTCCAGTGATATCATAGAGAGAAGACTAGGGGTATGATGAATGGAGGAACACCATCTTTGTTTCATGCCGATTAGATAAATGGCATGGACACAGGTGTGGGGGAAAAAAAAAAAGTGAAAGTGTCCCCTTGCGTATTTTCCCTCCCTGGTTCCTGGGTCCTGGCCCCCTGTTAAATGTGCCACACATGGCTACAGGCATGACCCTCCAAGCCATGGCACCAGAGGAACGAACAAGACTTTTGAGGCCTAGTGATGCTTACCCAAGTAGCCCTAATCCTCTGCCTATTATTTCCCTTTGACCTCCTAGACCCGTGTGACTAGTGTGCCTCCCTAATCCAAAAAAGTCTCTTGGAAAATACTATATAAAAGGCAAAGGTTTTTTAATGGAAGAAATGTCCTAAATTGCCTCCTATTATGGTCAGTGCTAAATAAAGCACTCACCCTTAGAAAAACGGTTCCGGATAGCTTTCAGACTTAAAATCCCCTTACTAATTACATGCTGTCTTAATTGGAGACAGAATAGGTGCCTTAAAGGGGGATGTGGAGACCTACTGGCAATTTTCCTGCTGATGGGACAATATCAAGACTGAAATTTGGCTATGGAAACATTTAACGCCTAACTGTTGAAGGCCGAGCTCTCCTGTTTACAAAAGTAGCCTAAAACCTAGTTTCCAGTAGAAAAGCGCAAAAAGGAGAAGTTGTGAAGCTGCAATGTACCACAGAAAACCAGCAATGTGTCTTGTGAAGAGGACTTCTATTTCCACTAGGTGGCTCTGATGGCCTATAAATACCATGTGCTCACCAAAGAAACAGTAGAGAGGGAGAGACTCATGCAGTTCCCGCCTGTGGCGTTTGCCTATTTTTCCTGACAGACCTGTTTCCCCGGGCTGTAAAAATTCCTGCACATTGCGTACATAGAGACAACAGACACAGCGATCGTGGATAAAAAATAAAGGGAAATTTGTTGACAGAATAGCTGAAAGAGAGCCTTGAGATTACAGGACAGATTTGTGGTTGACATTCGTTCTGTAATTATCACTCCTGTGAATGTTGTACCTTGGTTTCCCTGCCAGTCGGCCAAAATGATACGGTTACGATGAATGCAGAATCACCAGAGTCCTTTGTCTCGCACCACTTAAATAACACTGACACATGGGGAGTGGTTTTAACAAGCAGAGAGTTTAATAAGCAGAAAAGAAGAAAAAAGCTCCCCCATACAGAAACAGAGGGAGGAGGGCTCTGAACGGCGAGAAAAAACCCTGTGTGTGGCAGGAAAGTAGTGGGTTGTATTGGGAGGCTGGAGAAGGCAGTGTCTGATTTGCATGGGGTCAGGAGATTAGTCTGACCAGGTGTGTCATTCACGTAGCACACGAAGAAACCGGCCCTCCCACCCTAGCCTTAATTAGTATGCAAATACAGACGGCCATGATGTCCTGCACATGTGGAGTCATCTGGAAGTGGCCATGGAGTTTGGAACACGCGATAACAAGGAGAAGAGTGTGGGAATTGTGGGAACTGCCATGTTGGATGGACCCAGTTTCTAACTGGTGGCATTTGCATGTCAAAGCTTGCCATTGTGGCTTTTCAAGCTGCTTTTGTATTGGAAAATAAATGTTCAACCATTGTGGAAGACAGTGTGGAGATTCCTCAAGGACCTATAAATAGGAATTCCATCTGACCCAGTAATCCCATTACTGGGTATACATCCAAAGGATTATAAATCGTTCTACTATAAAGACACATGCACACCAATGTTCATTGCAGCACTGTTTACAATAGCAAAGACCTGGAACCAACCCAAATGCCCATTGATATAGACTGGACAGGGAAAATGTGGCACATATACACCATGGAATACTATGCAGCCCTCAAAAAAAGATGAGGGACATGGATGAACCTGGAAACCATCATTCTCAGCAAACTAACACAAGAACAGAAAGTCAAACACCACATGTTCTTACTCATAGGTGGGTGTTGAACAATGAGAACACATGAACACAGGGAGGGAAGCATCACACACTGGGGTCTGTCAGAGGCGAAACAGGGGAGGGACAGTAGGGGGTAGGGAGTTGGGGAGAGATAGCATGGGGAGAAATGCCAGATATAGGTGAGGGGGAGGAAGGCAGCAAATCACACTGCCACGTGTGTACCTATGCAACAATCTTGCATGTTCTCCACATGTACCCCAAAACCTAAAATGCAATAAAAAAAGAAAATAAATTTTTTGGGAGGTGCCTTAATTAAAAGAAAAAAAAACCTTACTGAGGACTGCTTACCCTCTCTATCTGCCTAAAATAACTTTTTAATAACTCCTGTGTTGTTTCAGTTACTATTTTATTATTAATAGGTACAAAGTACCTCTAAGATTCCCACATCCAATCTCACAGTCATTTTCTGAAGTTAAAGTTTGAGACGATGTGTGGCATCTTTGTTTATTTCTATACATACCCCATCTGTGATTAGAAACATAAAAGTCAAAAATAGCTTTACTGTTATGTGTAATGACAATGATGGATAGCAAAGGATATTTGAGCTAGAAGGGCTCTTAGAATATTGACTATAACCTCCTCATTGAACACAGGAAAACTGACGCCCAGAAAGGAGTAAACACTCACTGCAGATTACATTGTAATTTAGTGGCAAAACAGGATTCAGAAGTCATATTTGCAACTCCCAATTGTAAAAACACAAATATTTGGAGACTCAGTTTTCTGGACCAAAAGAAATAAGCAGATTGATTAGATGTCTCTCAGAAATTCTCCAGCTTGGAGATTCCAAACTTATATAGTCAGCTAAGAGCAAACATTCATTTATTCATTTATTCATTCAGCTTGTGTTTATTGAAGACCTACTGTGTGTCAGGAAAGATTACGGAATGCCCACCAGCAAACCCTTTATTCTTTTCAGGAAGGGAGAACCATGCCCATAGTCAGAAGCATGACAAACTGGGGAAACTGAAGACAGAGAAAAGAGCCCTGGAGTAGACAGCAATTAGGAAACTTGGGTTCTAGGGACGAGTTATCCTTTATGGCTATAGCCTGTCCCTCTCTTTGTCTTAGTGTCCCCATGTATGCGAAGGTGGACTTAGAACTCCTTGTTTGCTGCCACTGACACTGTTTTTTGATTTTGTGATTTAAGTCCTGTAGGAGCACAAAACAAAATCACCTCAATGGATACAAATAAGTTAAATGACTGACAGATGATCTCCTGAATTCCAGTTTAGTGGATGTGGTAAGGACGGTGCAGAAAAACAGCAGATGTCTAAGCTTACTAGATCTAGTTAGCAGTCTTCCCTGAGCCTCTGTTTTCTTCTATGAATACTGTGGAGGCTGAAGAAGCTAGTCTCTGAGCACTTCCCTTTGTTATACCTTCTGCTCAGACTCTCTCAGTATTCTATCATTGCTATAACGACAGCTGTTGGAGAAAGTGGTCAAAGTTAACCTGGAGGAAGAGGCAAGAGCCTTAGGTGGGGACCAAACTGCTTTCTTCAAATAGCTAAAAGGCTATCATGTGGAAAATAAATGATGCTGATTATAAACGCTTCTAGGAGAGAACTGTGGCCATGGGTGAAAGTCAGAGAGGCAGATTTTGTCTCTTTAAAAGGCTGCATATGCTTACATGCAGAATTATCCTAACAGAGATTGGGCTAACTCCACAGTTAAAAGCTCTGGACACTTTCCTCAGATACACACAAACACACACACGCGCGCACACACACACACGTGCGCACACACACACACACACACACACTCTTTCAGGAACTCCTTTGGTCAAACTTTAAAGCCCTTGAGTCTAAGATGTTGGAATTTTGAGAAATAATTTCAGCCATTGGTCTCTCCTGACCTTCTCTAGCACTGTATTCACAGCTGGACTTATTTATGAGAGAAGATGCAGAAGGCTACCTCTCCTGCCCTTTCCCCACATCTCCAAGATCAATTGTTTCCTTGTTCTTTTTCCTGCCTCTCTTACTGCTTTTATTGCAGTGAAATATGCCTGGAGGAGAGGGCAATCCAGGAAAAGCCCATATCTTCCAAATAGGTACTGTGGTGCTGCTTGCCTTGTTTCTGCCCATCTCAGTGTTTCCTCTCTGAGTTGTGAGGGAAAGGTTTTTTTTTTTTTATTAATTCTCTCTCTCTCTCTCTCTCTCTCTCTCTCTCTCTCTCTCTCTCTCCTCTTTCCCCTCCCTCTCTCTTCCAGCTACAAGGCTTTATCTACCTCATGGACTTGACAAAATGAGATCCAAGGAAACATATGAAGATAATCTTAAAATATCTGGACAGTTGTTATGAGAAGGAGTAATTACACTGATTATGTGTAATCCCAGAGAGGTGAAGTGGAGTCATAGGCTGAAAGTCACTAGAAAGCAAGTTTTGGCTCAGTGGAATGCTGAAGGATCTCAAGTTTACAACAGAAAAGGCAGCTGTGGGGTGCCATCTTCTCTCACTGAAGGAGTGCAAGCTGAAACTAGGTGACCTTTTGGAAATGGAATGCATTTACTGGATAAAGAGATAGCCTAATTGACAGTCACA
Organism: Saimiri boliviensis; assembly: GCF_048565385.1. Lineage (NCBI taxonomy): Eukaryota > Metazoa > Chordata > Mammalia > Primates > Cebidae > Saimiri > Saimiri boliviensis. The sequence continues at coordinate 55,486,464 of NC_133470.1, forward strand.
GAACTCCTTAATTCAGGAATTCAGTTTCGGTTGTCTCATTGATTTCTACTATTCCCAGACATCGGCAGCTGGCAACAACAAAGTAATCTCTGTCCTCATTTGAAATAGGTTTTTTCTTCTCCTGGTTGTCTCTTTCTGGTAGTGGGGCTGCTGCTCCTCCTACAGAGCCGGAAGGACCAGGCTAGAGAGGTTTCCCAGCCAGTTCTGCTACATTATTTCATGCAGGAATAACCTTCTAGAGCTGCCTGTGACCATAGCCACGATGACCACAACTTGACATAACTCTCTGTGACCCCTTAGACAAGGCACATTTTTCTATTATTTTAGATCAGGGAACTGAGACAAAAAGGCATGCTGCAAAAACAGCGTTTGAACTCGCTGAGTTGTAAAATTAGGTGTGAGGTGTCATGGATTGCTTGTGACCACAGCAGGGAGGATGGTATGTGGGGATAAAATCAGGATCTGGCTCTGGATCCCTGTATGACAATGTATCAAGTCGCTGAAGGTATTGCTGATGATCGTTGCACAGCACCCAATGAACATGGCTGTTTTGTCATGTCCCTTACAGTCTATCAGCCCCAGAGGGGACAAACTTGTGGACACTCCAGTGTTGGGAAATCTTGGATATGACTTTATTATATCCCACTGCAATAATTGTAGACATTCTGTCACACCATTGGACAGGATTTGAAGAGGATTTCTATTTCCAATAGGTGGCTCTGCTGGCCTATAAACACCATGTGCTCACCGAATAAATGGTAGAAAGAGGGGTGACTGAAGAAAGATGAGGAGTTCAGGCCAAAGTTAGATTAAGGCAGGGTATGGTAAGGAGCAAGCTTAGGACTTCTGATCTGAGTAAGACCAAGTAGATGCTGAGAACAACGGGGAGCTTTGCAGTTCTTCCTGGCTCCCTGGACCCTAAGTTTGGAAGGAAAATGTCACCCAAGCTCCACTGAATGCTGAGGCTTACTGTAGTGGGTGTGATATTTTCCTTTTCTTGTCAGGATTTGAGCAGCAACTGGGGCATCCAGGGAGAGCTGAGGCCTGCACTGAGGGCCAAGGAATCAAGGTAGGAGCTGTCACTGGAGATCTAATGAAATATATAGAAACTTTATACCCGATATGTGTGTGTGGTTTTTGTTTCTTTGGTTGCTTGTTTTTGTGTTCATGAGTGAGAAGATGGAGGAGGGAAGTAATGGTGAGTTTAGAGGAGAGAGAAAACTCTCGATGTGACAGTAGCTATGCAGAAAGTGAATATTCTGCAGTGACTAAGACTGAGCACCTCCAGGAAAAAAGCAGTTGTGAGAACTGGGAACTATTTTGCTTGAGCTGAGACTTCTTGTAACAAGATCAGAATGAATTTCAGAGGCTCCAAGAGATAACTTTCTGCTGTATTTGACACAGGATTTTCTAATATACAGAACTATACAAAGTTGGCATCGGATGAAATGGATGGAGGTGAGCTTCCTGCACTGAAATCTAGACAATCATTTAGGTTGAAGTCAACCTTTTCTCCAGTGGCTGAGTCTCAATCCCTGGAGATAAATTTACTCCATTTAAGAATTACTGAAGTTGTATTTTCTGAAATTAAATGTCTGGTTCTCAGGGTAAGAATGGAGAGGAAAGGAGAGAAGGAGAGAGAGAGAGAGAGAGAGAGAGAGAGAGAGAGAGAGAGAGAGAGAGAGAGAGAGGAATTCTCATTCAGAAAGGCCAAAAAGGGCAAGGACCATAGTTAATAGGCTAATGGAGGCCAAGGCTGTATCTTCACACTTTGTTCCTGCCTCTGCCTATCTGATCCTCCCACATTAACCCCTTTCTACCACTCCTCTGTACTTCTCCACATAGAATTCAGAAGTCTTGTCTTCAGCTAATTGTCAACACATCCGTCATTCCCCAACCAAGCCTTAAGCTGTTTGGGCCCTTAGGAAACCAGCTCAGAATCAGATACAGAGAACATACCCCTTGGATTTTCGGTTTATGTATCTTGGCAGTTTTTCTGCGGAAACTGCTGCAGAGGGTTCAAAGTAAATCAATGATTCCCAGCCCGTAGTCAGTATCTGTTCTAGGGTGAATCTATGTGGTAGAATCTACATTTATTAGGTCTTTTAAATGTTTTTATTTATGTCTCTGCTCTGTGGACTAAAGTCACTGCTTGTTTTTCCTATTTCTTTCCTCCTTTTTTTTTTTATTTTTTCAAAAACTTATCTGTTAGCCATATAATTTATCCAAACCTAGGTCTACCTAAATTTAGAAAGCTTAACTCCCACTCAGGATATCGGGATTCAACTAAATTTTCTGATGCCCATTCAGTGTTAACCTATCAGCCACCATCTCCCCACACGTTGGGGCACTCCAAAAAGGCTGGAAGACACTCAGATCTTTTATTTAATCATTCCTTGATCCATAAGCAACAAGATGTAACCGGGGTGTACACAAACACACACATACACACACACACACACACACATACACACATACAAGTGTGTATGGCTGAAGTTTGCTTGCCTCTTTTATGGCTCCTTGGTGACTTCTCATGTCCAGATAATGATGATGACAATAATAACAGTGATAATAAATTTCTGCTTATGCCATAAAAGGTAGTTACTGACATCATTAATATTGAATGGCTCCTCTCTTGGATCTTCTAGAAGAGGTATGCAACTCCTGATTTCCTCCACAGCCCCTGCGAGATGGAATTGACTAGGAAGTCATTAGGTTGTGGTTAAAACAAATACCAGGCCTTCTCAGAGTGGCAGCTTGCAAATCAGTTCTTCAGCTCTCACTCACAGACTTCACACTCACCTCCCAGACTCAACTCACCACCAGTCCTGAAGCCACACACGCCTCTGACACTGAGAAGATGCTGCTAAATGAAATCAGCTGCCTGACGGGGGAGCACTGCTGACTGAGCTCTGTCTCACCCACTCACCGCCCTGCCTGGGTGGATTCCAATCCCAGAGAGCCCAAATTGCCACAATTCAAAGATATTGATGAACTACCCCATCCCCCTCCGTACCCAGAGGTGGAAATCTTCTTTCTCTGTTCACAAGTGTCTAGACTTTAAGCTGTCCAGACTGCAATAGGTTCTTAATCTTCAAAATCCCTGAGATAGATTAGGACCAAAATAAATAGGATTCATTCATTTGTCACGGGGTGGAGAGCAGGTGAACAGAAGGGGCACTTGAAGGGTTGGGGACATGTGAACCACCATATTTGTGTCACTCAGTCTTTCATTTTCTTCCCTCTTCTTTTTTTTTTTTTTTTCCTGTTCTGTTTTCTTTGTTTCTTCTCTCTCCCAACCATAAGACGAAGGTATTAGATTTTCAGGCTCATCAGAGATGTTTCTTCATCACTCAAAGGAAAGCTTTATTTTGACCTGGGTGGGGAGGGGGAGCTCTCTGAATATTATCAGAATCTGTCTATGATTCTGGTCATTCTTCCCCTCTTTATCCTTATGTGCCAGTTGGCCATGACACTTGACATCTGATATCACAAACATGGTTTCAGGAAAGAGCAAGAGACCCTAGAGATTCTGATTTGTATTTCATTTAGATGATTGAGATTCAGTTTGTCTATCATATTCCCAGGGCAATGACAGGAGGTATAGTTTCTGAAATTGTATTCGGTTGTCTGGGAACTCAAAGCTTCTTATAAGTGCAAGTAGTTAATCATATCTATCTCCTTGTGGTAGAATGAGAATGAGAAAACTCACATATGCAGAGGAATTGCAATGTGTATATCAATTTTCCCAAACTGATATACAAAATTTGCTGTTAGCTCTTCCCTTAGAATGCAATGAAAATTGGTGTGCCAAAGTTAGGACCACAAAATGCAAAATATTCTCTATGATTCCTCACTCTACATTTAGCATCAGACTTTGTCTTGTGTTAATTTGTCCTGTCTAGTTTTGCCTTTCTTTTTTTCTGGAAAGAGAGGAGACATATGTTCTCTCTGCCGTTTTTTTGTTCCTATCTCTTTAGCCTATGAGAATTTCAACTCAGTGGGAGAAAAGTAACATCTCATTCTCCTGCAACTGCCTTTCAGCTGGAGATAAAGTTATTAAGGCACATTGAAGAGTACTGCTGGTTGTGTGTCACGATAATACCAGGATAAGAGTGGGATTTCATCCCATTTTCATCTCCTTCCTCTCCCCTTCTTTGTTTCTTTCTTCATTACTCTGGGAATTCTCCTCTTTATTTTGGCCTTGTCTGCCTTCTTTCTCTCCTCCCATTTCCTCTCCTTTCCCTTCCACCTTTTCCTCCTCCTCTCTGTTCCACCCTTCTACTCCTCTTCATCCTTTTCCTTGTCATCCCTTCTTCCTTCAAATTCCACCTCACGCTTCTTCCCGTCCTCCATCTCCCAGTCTCCTGTGTTCTCCTCCTCCCCCCACCTGCATTCCCTCCTACTCCTACCCATCTTCTTCCCGCTTTACTTCTCTCCCCTATCTCCAATTCGCCTCTTCCCTTCTTTCCCCTCCTCTTCCCTCCTTCTCCCTCTTCTCCCTTCTCACTTTTCCTGTCATCCTGAATCCTTAGCACCAGTCCTTCTCTAATTGTTTTTTCTTTCTTTATTCCCCTCCATTATCTGTCTTTCAGCCTTTATCTCTGAACTCTGATGTATTGTTCAAACTATTGCTTTCCTATTGCATTTTAGCTATTGTCCGTCAATTCCCTTCCATATTTCTCTCTTCTCTTCAGAATTCAGACTTCTTTTACACTCACTGAAAGCCTGGGGATCCAGGAAGCTGCAGCCTCTGAATAAAAACAACAGTCCTTGCACTAGTCCATAGGCCTCCATGTAGAATATGTGATGGTCAAAGTGAGTGGTAGCCACTGCTTACATTTTTCTTTTCTGCATCTCTTTCTCATTCAATTCTGTTAGAAGTTGACTGCCCATTATGCCCTCCTGGTGGATAGGCTGGCTCACCTCAGAAGCATAGAGGAAACCGTCAAGGCTTAGGTCATAGCTCCTGTGTCTGTTGGCAAGTACCACTGTGTGGCATCTTCCAGGAATATGACCCAGTTTACTTTGAAGGAATTGTACTCAAGTCAGACATGTTTATTCTCTGGCCATTCATTTTGTTTTCAATCTCTTCTTATTCTCTATCATTTTAGATATTGTTCATTTCCCTTCCTGTTTTCTTCTCCATAATTACTTCCCAAAGATACAAAATAACTTCTGAGAATGTAGTAGAAGTAACAACAGACTCCTACCATCACAGGAGAACCCTGGAGATTCTTGGAAGTCCCAGGCCCAGCTGACTGGCTCTCAACTTTTGCTGCTGCCTTTGTTGTAACTTTTGTTGTCATCATGCCACCTCATTGGCTTTAGCAGTTTTTAGAGTGGGTTATCATCATGTTAGGGTATATGTATGCATGCCTCAGCTTACATTTATTTCTCCTTCACTATCTGCTCTTTCTTTTCCTCAACTTAATAATTATCTTTTTAACAAGGACATAATTCAATGATGTTTCAGGTCTCCTCTGGAAAGGAATGAGCCATTTTCCAGGAGCTTGAAGCAGATTAACTGGAGTTTAGCTTTTGGCTAGTCTGATTCTAGGTAGGTTTTTTGGAGTCAGAACCCCAAATGTCTCTGGTAAATTCCCACACTTGCTACAAAATTTAATTCTGTTTGTTGGCTGAAAAAGAAATTGAGGAGAAAGAGCTACTTGTAGTTTTTGCTTTGTTTCTTTCTATTTTCACTTCCATGAATTAATCTTTTATTTCGTCTCCCTTTCTATCTTGAACATCCAAACTTTTTTAAATATTATATCTCTATCTATAAAACTTTTGTCACACAAATACAATACTAGATATCTGGATAAGTCCTGAACTGAATAGATGATCACATCTGCTGTTATCACCTTTATAATCTGCACATCTACCTATTATTTGCTTTTGGCTTCAGCTGTCTTTGAGAGTAGAAGTCTTTTTGAGTGGTAAGCTCTATTGGTATATTTCTTTCTCCTCCTTATGTAAATTCTTCTTATTATTTTAATGAAGGAGAAAGACATATCATTCCCCTTCTCCTTTTGGCAAGATGTATATATCCCAGGACAATGAGCTAACTGTCTAAGGCTCTACCTCTGCGTAAGAAGAAGGCAGAGTAGAATTGCCCGCAGGTAACTGGTGCCTCTTTGAGGAATTACACTTTGCTCTGATACTCTACTTCTCCTGCTTAGATGTAGGAGAAATTTGGGTGAAAAGGGCTATCATTGTAATTTAAATGATGATTGTGCTATTGTATTTTCACCTAATGTTCTCTCATTCCCATGAAAAACCCTTCATAATCCCACCTGTATTCTCTATAAAAGGTTTTCTTTTTTTCACTCTCAGTAAGGCTGGAGATGTGGAATGGTGAGTGCTTGACAAATGATCCAGCTCCAATGTTGGCTGCTGCTTCAGCTGTGAACTTCACAGACACAGAACTTTGTCTGCCCATCAGCTTTGGTGATATACGAGATGTTTGAAGATTTAGGGCTCTTGGTAGTCTGGGTTTCATGTGGGGTTTTGTTTAGATTTTTTTTTTTTTTGCAGCAACTAATCTGAACTCTAAATGCAGCCGTGCCTGATGGTGCTACCATTGTAAGTAGTTTCTGGAATGGGGGCTCATTTGGTGGGAACATGGTGCTAATAAACTCCACGTCCTAGACTCGAACCCATGTATGACCATTAAGCTCTGTGGGTTTGAGAACAGTGCTGAAGAAGTATGGTCATGTGGTTTCAAAACCCCACACCTGTTTATTTACACAGACCACGCCACTCACCCTAGCAACCTTTTTCTGAACATGATTATCAGCTCCATGGAAGACTCCGCAAAATTGTTGTACAAATAACCCTGCAAAACCCATTTCCCTTCTGGAGAAAAAGCTTGAAATTCATTTCCTGACTGTGTGTTAGTTGTGTCACCTTCTTAGAAGAACATCACTTGTGAAATGTATAACTGAACTAAAAGAGTTACAGCAACGGAAGGCAGAAGAAGTTGACAAATTCTTCCCTTTTACACATATAAATACATATACCACCTTTGTTCAATGCCAAAAAAGCAAAACAAACAAACAAAAAAAAACTGTATGTTTGTCCAAGCTAGGATATTTGGAGAAAATCTTTGATAAGGGTAAGTTCTACATGAAGTTCACACAATGTTACACCTTGATGACACAGATTGGAATGGGGGAATTTATCCTATAATACAGATATCTGAGCTGCTGGTAGTCAACCATATGTGTTTGTTATTCATTTATGTGGCATGTAGATTCAATCCTAGGTTTTCTGAGCTGAAGATCTCTTTCACTGAGAATTTCCTTCCCTCCTGTAGTTAACATGTCATTCTGTGTTATCATACGTAATCATACACATGTATATACACATATATACAAAAATACAAACATATACCAATACACATACCTATACACATCTCTTGTGAACACACATATATAAACATACACAAACATGCACACACATGTAGAAAAATGGACATACAGATTGTACGCTATCTTTTTTTATTTTCTTTTGTACACTCTTAAATATGCCAGATCTTTCATAATGCCAATTTCAAACTAAATTTTGTTTTTAATTCATTATTCTTTCATTCAATTATCTGTTTGAATGAACAAACTGAACTTTTCAATACCTTCTTTATTCCTCTGGGTGATTCAGTGTTGTTCTGTATTTTGTTGTGGTCACTGACACTAGTTTATTAAAACCTGTTTTATCACTCACATTTCTAGCATCCTAACATGGCAAATGTTCTTTTGCAAATCTGTGTAACAATGTCAATTGGATATTTATTGTTCTAAAGAAAACCCACGCTTTTTTATGATTATATACATATTAAAAGAGACACTTAAAGGAGTAGTAACTTTAATACACGTGAACATAAACACATTGATGCATAATTACACCAGGATATACAGAGGCACATAAACATATACATGAACACAAAAAGATGAACATATAGATTCAAGAAGCCCTTGATGAAAGAACCTTGCTGGACCATGCTAGACTATTACAGGTTAAAATTACTTTTATTTAAAAAGATTACACATGAAGTTGGTAGGAAATTGGAAATTCATAAAGACAGTGGGACGTGTAGGCTTGATCCCTCCTTAGCACATGTGGAGTAGAAGAGAGAACAGAGGTGTAAAATTACCTGGCCTACCCTGTGAGAACATTTTTAAGCTTGGATATGTTTGTTTTTGTATAACCTGACTTAATAGGTAATTTTGTGTCAGGAGAGGTATATGCCATAATACTAGCACGTGCCTACCTGGAACCATAATTACATATTCAGACGATCCATTTGCTACCCCACCACTGGTGATGGCTGACAACATCTCTAGACAGTGGGGTGAAGTCTACTTTCCTCCGGGCCATATGAGGAAGAAAAGACTGACCCAGTCTGGACACATGAAAGTGGAGGTAAAGTTGTTTATTCTCATAACTCTTGTTCAAACATGTATGTCTAGTTCAAACTCTGTTCTCTTATAATAGTAAAAGTGGGAATAGTAATAGAAATATCCTATATGTGATAACTTTGTGATTTACAAAATTTGATTTTTTAGTATTTTTCAAAAAATGTTTGTTCTCACTGCTTTTTTTCATATTGAAAAATTAAAGATTGTTGGGGAGCATGGATAGGACTGTAGATTTTCAAATATGCTAGTGGATGAGAATAGTCTCTGAAAACTGCAAAGCAGTAGATCAACTCCTATTGTTCCATAGCTTTGAGGGTCTTTTTAATCTTAAGCAAAGTTTTATGTTAAAGGAAAGAATTGCCTTATCTAGATGCCCAAGGTAAGTATCTAAGAAACAGTTTAGTTAAAGTTATAACTTGGTGTAAGCCTCTTGACATAATAGATTTAGGTATGGAAGAAGTGCTGGTATTTAGATTTACATAAATGGAATTATGTTAATTGGACTAGTTGAAATGTAGCATCAGAATTTACACATGAGGAGTGAATCCTGCTATACTTTTTTAAAAATATATATGTATATATATTATTGCGTTTTAGGCTTTGGGGTACACGTGAAGAACGTGCAAGACTGTTGCATAGGTACATACATGGCAATGTGGTTTGCTGCCTTCCTCCCCATCACCTATATCTGGCATTTCTCCCCATGTTATCCCTCCTGAACTCCCCACTCCCTAATATTCTTTTGTGATGAAATCCTGCTGGAAATAAAGTTTCTATCAGTCTGGGTATTTTTTTATGGGATGATGCTAAAAGACATCATCCTTTAGATGATGAGAGACACAGATCTTGCTGGCCCATAAGACCTTTGGTCTATAGGGTTTCCCACTCAGAACACTGATCTAAAGGTGGTAGAAGACCTTTATTAAGAGTTAGAAAACTTGAATACTTTATTTTTGCCTTTGGACAAGAGACTATGTTTAGCAATGCCTTTGTACCTTCAGCTCAAAACTCCAGTAGAAAAGATTAGTGTAAAAAATATTCCTCAATAAAATAAAATTTAAATAGAAAAATGTTAATAAAATAACAAAAAAAGAAATGAAGAAAATAAACGGCCCTTAGATTTCATAAGGTAGTTAATGAAATTTATTTCATACTGCAACACCTGCCTGAGTTGTGCCCCTCCCCATCCTCCCCCAACTCCTCACCATGCAATGAAGCTGAACTTAATGACTTTAACTTTTCAGTTTTTAGCACCACCCCGTCCTTTCTCACAAGCTCTATGAAATGATGGAAAATATCCTAGGTGCATAGGTACAAGGACATCACACACTAACTACTTGGTTCAAACCTAGTGGTTATTTGGGCTGTGTGGGACCGAAGACTCTCAGAGAATCAGGTTGTGAGATTGCCAAATTATTTTATGGAAGCTGTAGCTGCTGTGTTTAAATGCCACAGGAAATAAAAGTCCCTATTTAGACACTGGTCAATTGCAATGGGACATCTTAACAAAGGGGAATGAGAAAAGTCTCACTGTGTTACAAGAGAAGAATGGACATTCTTCTGGGTTCCCAGAAGGGATATGTGTGTTACTTATTTACTTGTGACTGTTGATTTAAATATGCCCTACCATGCCCCTATTCCTCTGTACCCTAATTTAATGTTTGATTTTGAATTCTGAGTTGAGAAAGGGAGGGAACACAGGGTAAGGGATAATTTCTGGGGTGGGGTGGAGGTATGGAAGTGAGAATAGGTTAAAACATATATTTATTCACACACACAAGCAGACACACACACACACACACACACACACAAAATGTTTGTTCATAGCACTTCCAAGTTCTTCTCACAAGAATGGATCTGGTTGGTAGAAGGAAGGCAAAACTGAGAATATAGATTATAGCAGTGAGTATTTGAAATTCATAGTGGCTGTCGTAAAATAAAATCAATACTGAAAACTTATGTGGTCATCATGTAAACATTGAGGTGGAAATAGATGGCGATGGGGTATAACATAAAAGCAAATCCTATGATCTCTAACCTGGAAAAGTTTCCAGAGCGAACAAAGGAAACAACCCGTTTATCCCTGAAGCCAATGAGGAATCAAGTCTCTGTCTTCTGTTTTCACAACTAGAAAATATGATAAAATACACAGATGTTGACAGCACAGAAAAATGAATTTTTTACATGTGCATATGTTTGTATAGTCACTACTCATACCAATATATATAAGATTTCCAGGACCTTAGAAAGCTCCTCAATGCCCTCTATTTCCCTAGAGCTAATTGTTATTCTGATTTCTAAAACCATGGTTTAATTTTACTTGTTCTTTTTTTAATATCAATTTCTGCCTACTCCCAAAGACAATGATTTTGCCTACTTTGTACTAACACAAGATGCTAATAAGAACTTTTTCATCACTTTGATTCAAAAGTAGCCAACTGTTAAATGGCTATCAAATACTACCACTGTTCTTTGCCTTTGTCCATGCTAATTAAAGATCAAATTATTTTTTATAGGAGCTCTCAATGCATCAACTGAAACATGTACAATCTATTTGCATGTTATGATAATCAGTTGAGCTACCCACTTTTTTTTTTTTTTTTTTTTTTTTTAGGAGTTTTGCTCTTGTTACCCAGGCTGAAGTGCAATGGCGCGATCTCGGCTCACCGCAACCTCTGCCTCCTGGGTTCAGGCAATTCTCCTGCCTCAGCCTCCTGAGTAGCTGGGATTACAGGCACGCACCACTGTGCGCAGCTAATTTTTTGTATTTTTGGTAGAGATGGGGTTTCACCATGTTGACCAGGATGGTCTCCATCTCTTGACCTCTTGATCCACCCGCCTCGGCTTCCCAAAGTGCTGGAATTACAGGTGTGAGCCACTGTACCCGGCCCGAGCTACCCACTTTTTAAATGATCTGCAAAATAATAAACATGTGAGGTCCTTCTCAGGTAAATCAGAGAAAGTCTGAATTACACAGGGTAAAGTTAATGAGAATGTGATTCATTACAATATTGGACGTGCTTATGAACTTTTAATTTTTTTCAGACCTAAGTAAATTATTCTTGAAACAACTTAAGCAACTAGGGATTAAGAAGGAAAGACTTGAATGTTACTGAGTAGATCAAAAAATGATTTTTTACTCCATAAGCCATTGAAATATACACAGTATACATGTGTTTAAACACCTACTTAATTGTTGAGAAGGCCCAGCACAAAATAAATATATTTTATGGCTCTCAGATTTTTGAAAAAGTCAAACTAAAGCTGAATTATATTTAGGAACAATTACATTTGTTGGCTAAAGATGTTATAATGATATCTAAATGCATTAGCCTATTCCATGGCGAAGATCAAAGCTTTCAATTCACAGGAACCCTTATAATCCAAGGTCCTGATAGTCCCTCTGTCTTTTCCATGGAACAAAAAAGATGGCCACATAACATAATAGGCTCAGACATATACTCACATCTTCATATCACACAACAATTATAAAATTTGCTTAATTGTTCTTATGAATAATAAGATGACAGCTTCTCTGTGGAGATTGACAATCTGAACCTCAAGGTCTAGAAGTTCTGGAAAGTAGGATTCAAGTTGACTTCCTCCAGATACATGGGATACTTGAATAGTAAAATTAACTCCATGCTCATAAGCTCAGTTAGTTGGGGTAATGCAGAGTAAGACAATAAAGACAGGCAACTTTTACCTAAAAGTTTCACTTTGCCAAGTTTTAAGCTAATCTAGACCAAGGTTGTCAGAACATGAGTGAACTCAAACACAATGTCCAGAGGATATAAACTTATTTTCTTTTCATAAATACTGTTTTTGGTGTGGTCTGAAATAAGCCCTGGGGATTTATGTTTCAGTCGGGCTTTGATGTCTGCCATATTTGATCTATATAATAATTGGACATTTCTGCCTCTGATTCCTCTTCCACATTCTATTTCTCACACTGGAACTATAATCTTTTCCTAGAAAAGTCAAAATTGTGTATATAATGGAAATTATAAGGTCTTAGAAGTCAGATAAACCAGGATATGTATTATATCATCAGATCCCAGCAAAATTGCAATGAATATTTCTTCAAGTATAGAAAACATGAATATATAACTTGTTTAAAATAATTGTGTAAATTAATTGTGTAACATTTGTGTGTGTGTGTGTGTGTATTTGTGTTCATTTCTATGGAAAGGAGGCAAGAGAAAGAGAGAATTCATTTACTACAAGAATTTGGCTTGTATAATAAAGGAGGCTATGTCTTACAGAATGCAAGGCGGAGACCCCAGAGATCTGGCAGTGAAGTTCCTGTCCAAATCAAAAGTGTTGAAAACCAAAAAAGCCAATGATTTAAGTTCCAGTCTAAGAAAAACAGAAGATCCGTGTCCCAGTTCAAAGACAGGTAGAGAGAATTCTCCCTTATGCCACCTGCCACTTTTTGTTTTTGTCAAGCCTCCAGCTGATTGAATGAGGCCACCACATTGGAGAGGTCACTCTGCTTTACTTAATTTCATTCAGAAACTGTATAGCAGCAGCAACAGTAACTCTCTGATTCAAGTTGACGAGATTATAAGAAAACCGTCATGATATTAGCCCTTTGTCAGATGGGTAGAAGAGGGGGGGAGGATTGGGGAGGGATAGCCTTAAGAGGAATACCTAATGTAGATGATGGGGCAAAGGATGCAGCAAACCACCACCATGGCAGGTGTATACCCATGGAACAAACCTGCACAATCTGCACATGTACCCCAGGACTTAAAATATAATAAATAAATGAACCTGGAAACCATCATTCTCAGTAAACTGACACAAGAACAGAAAATCAAACACTGCATGTTCTCACTCATAGATGGATGTTGAACAATGAGAACACATGGACACAGGGAGAGGAGCATCACACACTGGGATCTGTCAGCGGGGAGGAAACTAGAGGAGGGACAACGGGAGGTGGGGAGTTGGGGAGAGATAGCATGGGGAGAAATGCCAGATATAGGTGATGAGGAGGAAGGGAGCAAATCACACTGCCATGTGTGTACCTATGCAACAATCTTGCATGTTCTTCACATGTACCCCAAAACCTAAAATGCAATAAAAAAAGAAAACTTAAAAATAAAATAAAATAAAATAAAATAATTAAAATAAGTAAATAAATAAAAAATTTTTAAAAAACTGTCATGGTATCTGCTCTTTGGCTCTCTGGAGTTTCCTTGGCATCTGCCCATTCCAGAATTTGGTCAGTTTCCTGAGGCTCACATCCTACTCTCAGAGCCTTCCAATAATTTCCATTTAACTTAAGTAATACAAAGGCAGATATTGACTATTGTAAATAGGAACTCTCATAAATATATATTCATTAAAACAATATGAATCAGGCATATATTATTATGGTAAGTGCTGGAGATAGTATGATGAAAACAGACACTGACTTTTCTTTCATGGAACTTACAGATAAGTTAAAGAGATATAGGAAATTATTTACACAAATGTTTCAATCATCATAGGTGCTACTGGGTGGAAATAAAGTGTGCTCTGGCAGAAGGATAATCATCGCTTTCAATGAATTAGGAGATAAAACGGTAAGGAAAGGGGAGGATGCAGATAAGTTTTGGATGGGTAGAAGCAGGAATATTGATTAATCATCCCAATTTTCTGTGTGAAGCTTGAAATAGCCATTGTTGGAAACTGAAAAAAGAATCTCTACATAATGCCTGGTGTCCAGGTAAGAGTGATTAGCATTAATTTTCAGTGGTCCTAATATGCAAAGTAGTGCAAAGTAGTGCTTCTATAGAAGTTGTCAGCAACCTGAGTTTTGGATTGGAGAGGAAAGAATGATCTGAGTCTGAGGTTTTTCTGGGTAAGTGAAAGGATAGATGAAAGAGAGGGAATATTAGGGTATTGTCAAGATAGTGGTTGAAGTAGTGAGCCACAGGATCAAAGATAAATGGGGAAATATTGTAGGAAGTCTCCATAGATTTAGGGAAAGTTGAAGGGTCTTGGGGACTTGAGATCTTAATGGTATTGAAAAAATTGTATCAAAAAGAACATTTCTGGGTGACTATAAGGTCCAGGCAGTGAGCATAACTGTGGAGGGCTGAAGTAAAGTGAAAGTAATGTCTCTAATGAAGAAGTGGAATCTCAGTTAAAAGAGGATGTGAAAGAAAGTTACAGTGCATATATATAGATTACTTCTCAGAGGATGGACATTTCATAGGAATTCCATATAAATATTCAGTATGGTTAACCAATTCATATAAGAAGAGAAACTTTCAGCTGTTGCTGATAATTTGAAAGTATCACTCTTATTTATTTTTTAATCATACACCATTTTGGGTACCAAAGCATCACTTTAAAGGAACAATTAAAATAGAATAAATAATAAGAGGGCAACACCTTTTTCATTCCAGTGACAGCAATTCATATTCATACCAACAACTCTTCTGCCGTTTTAATGTCCCATTACACAAATTACAACTCATTCACTCCAGTGCAACCTTCATGGTATTCCTCCTTCAGTGCTCAGTGTTCTGATTTAGTTCATCCAATTCCAAGATTTTTGCCTTGGCCTAACATGCTTGTTGAGCTGTGGTGGTGTTGTCCTTCTGTTACTCAAAGCTGAGTAAACTGGCTGGTGATTTGCAGCACAACCATGTGGATCAGGTTCATAGCTCAGAACCCCATTTAAGTTCCACCAAATCTTTACCATGTTCTTGTGCCAAATGGAATCTTATTAAGCAAAGATGAGGCCCTTGAGACTGTCTACTGATCACACCTATTGAACTTCACAGGTTTATTTTGTTACAGACTTTTCCCCTGAGAGTAAACACAGATATATTCAAATGGCAATTTTCTCATCCATATTCTGGATGCTGCTGATACCTTAAATGAAATGAGATACTGTATACATGACTACATGTGATCACAGGAGCCTTATAACACCTCATATGTGATAACAGATGTGTATATATACAATTTGCCTTTCACATTGACAATGTAGCATGAATCAAAACATTAGTTCTTTTGAAAGAACTTCATAGACACTGTAGTTCATGAAATAGCCACTCTTACTCCAGAATGGTGTCACTTCCTTTCCTACGCCTCACTCTTGGTCCAATTGTTCTACTCGTTGTCCTAGGACAAACCTGGTTGAGATACCACTTCTGAAGTCTCAGGGCCTGGGATGGAATACCGGTTCCACTATTTAGTGCTGCATAGCCAGAGGAAAGAGAGTTTTGTAGTTACAATAAAAGAAGGAAAAACAAAGGTTGAAGTTAGAGAAGAAGTACTATTGAGCTTCAGGTCTTAAGAGAGGGACAAAAACAGGAGAATGCCTGCATGTAATGGGCACCCAATCAATATCTATTAAGTGAATCAGTGAGACATGATACATGAACTCTGAGTACTGGATCGAAAATGAAAAAGGAGGCAGGCAAGGATGCCAAAATTGGATTTATTTGTGGTATAAAATACTTGATTTAATGGTGAACTTAAAAGGGGTGATCAGGAAACACAAATGACTTCCTCTCAAGGAGTCTCCAAGCTACCTGTCTCTCTTGTGTTACTTTAATAAATACTAGAAGGCTTTCTGTCTTTCCCTGTATTGTTCAATAATGATTCCAATTTAACTCTCGTATTTTAATTGCTTCTGTCTTCGTACACTTTTACTTTCTGTCCTTGTATTCTCACATATGAAAAACTTAGAGTATGCCTTGGTTAGAATTCAAATTATGTTACCTGGTAGTTTTAAGTTATTTTTTAAAGTTCATAATAATCCTATAGTTATCTTTGTGACTTCTGCAAGACATGCAAAATGATCTGATAGCAGACACTTACTCCTTCCTCATGCCTTTTGTTTGAATTGACACCAGATGAAATATTGAATAAACTGAGGTGTTACTGAAGAGTAAAGAAAACTTAAGAATCAGACTTCACTTCAAAAACATGTTTGTCTGTTACAGAAAAACCATCAGCACCAGCAACCCAAATTTATAGACCTGAGTTAAGCTTTAAGGTCAATAAAATGAGCCTGAACGTTTTCTGCTTAACACAGGAGTGTTTATAAAGAGGCAAGAAAAGTATTTAAGTGTTACTTTTTTATGTGATTACAGAAGTAATATGCTATAGACTTACAAATTTGGGGAAATCGAAATCAAGAGAATAAAGTTAAAATCATCCACAAGCCAATGACACAAAATTATAAAACTTGTAACATTTAACGTATATCCTTTTATTATTTTTTAAAATATAGGGTATTTCCAAATTTTTAAAAGTAGTGTTATATTTTTATGCATTTAAATGTATAGTAATTCAACAAATATTTGTTGAGTTTTCATTATTAATGTGTATGTAGACATTATTTTGTAATCTGCTTTTCTTATTTAATAATATAAAATTGATCCAAACTATTAACTTTGCATCTTAACATACATGAAAATATTTCTTTGAATAGACACATCATATTAATTATAAAAATTGAAACCAATTTCGTATTTGCTATTTAAGCTATTTTTAATTTAATGATTATACATATTAATGGAATGAACATAGCTTGCACTTACATCACTGAGCATATCTATGACTATCTTTGAACAGCTTATTAGTGATAACTGAGTTATCCAAATAATCTTCTGAAATCTCCTCAACAATTAACGAGGGCAAAGGAAAGTCATTCCAGAAACATTTATTGCATTTGTACACAGTGGCAAACAGAGCATAGTACTGGACTAGAAGAATTGTGACTGTGATGGAATACTAAGATACATAAGATATGATTATTGCAATCAAGGATCTTAGACTAGAAAAAAATGTTAAAATTATGCTTTATAAATATTAATTATAGCCAGTGTTTAATATCTGTCAAATTTATGGTAACTTTCAGTTGGGAGGGGGAGGCAGGTGGATCACCTGAAATAAGGAGTTCAAGACCAGCCTGACCAACGTGGAGAAATCCCGTCTCTACTAAAAATACAAAATTAGCCAGGCATGGTGGTGCTGGCCTGTAGTTCCAGCTACTGAGGAGGTTGAGGCAGAAGAATCACTTGAACTTGAGAGATGGCGGTTGCTGTAAGCCGAGATCGCTCCCTTGCACTTCAGCCTGGGCAACAAGAGCGAAATTTAAAAAAAAAAGAAAGAAAGAAAAGAAAGAAAGAGAGAGAGAGAGAGAGTAAGAAAGAAAAGTAAAGAAGAAAGAAAACGAAAGAAAGAGAAAGAAAAAAAGAAGAAAGAGAAGAAAGAAAGAGAAAGAAAGAAAAGAGAGAGAAAGAAAGAAGAAGAAATAAAGAAAGAGAAGGAACCCTGAGATCTTAGCAGGCACAGTCACAAGTAACTGAACAACAAAAGGAGCAGAGAAACAGAGCGGTGGAGAGTAACGGGGAGTCATGGCAGAGGAGGAGGGAAGAGGTGTCAGAATATTGGCAGACAACAGCCTGACTCAAGGGGATGAACACCTTCCTACTCCATCCCCCCGTCTCTGGCTTCCTATATTTCTCTCTCAGAGTCACCTCCACCACTTAATAAAACCTTGCACTAATCCTCCCAGCCCAAGTGTGATCCAATTTTTCCGGGACACTGGGCAAGAACCCAGGCTGTTACACTGGTCCCCTGTCCTAAGGCAGAGGATCTATTGAGCTGGTTATGATTAACACAAGCTGTCTGCAGACGGCAAACCTGAAAGAGCACACTGTAACACATGCCCATTTGGGCTTCGGGAATCACAAAGACCCATTCCTAAACATCGCTGTGGGGCAGAAGCTCAAAAGCACTCCCCACAGCCTCTGCACCTGCCTGTTTATATGCTCCCCCTAGGGTTTGAGGGGCGGGGCAGGGCATTGGGGCGACCAAGGGTGCCACTCCTGTTCCCTGTATTGCGAAGAGGATAAGGGAACTCTGCCATTTCATTAGGACCCTGAAGCCTAGGTAAGAGCATAATAGCAGCATATTAGAAGGGGATTATGAGGCTGCAAGTCAGAATTATTGTATAGCACATTAGCTTAGAATTCTAATTTAAAAGTTGGATCTATAAAGAATTCTGTAAGGAAGTGTCTGGATTCCTTGCTAGCTTGTGATATATATATACATATATATATGTGTATATATATATATGTATATATACATATACACATATATATGTGTATATATATATATACATATATATGTATATATATATACACATATATATGTGTATATATATATATACATATATATATACACATATATCTGAGTTCCAGTTTTCTCCTCTGTAAAATAAGGATGATGACTTGGTAGTGCGCAAGAGAGCCACTTAACATACGGAAAACTGTTAAATAAAAAAGATACTTTTATTATTAGCTTTTTATGTCCCTGCATCCAATCCATTAGTAAGTCTCCCTTATTCTCAAAATGTCCCAGACAAGTACCATTTTTCTTGATGTGTACTGTTCCCTCACTTCAGGACAGCATCACCTCTTTCATGTAATAGCCTCTTAATTGCTCTTCCTGCATCAACTCTTGCCCTCTCCTCTAATAATATATTCAGTAGTTTGGGTGATCTTTTCAAAACACATCTGTCATGTAATTCCCTTTTCAAAATACACGGAAGCTTCAATTTTACTTAGAATAGCACTGCTTGATAAAAATATGTGAGCCTCAAATACAAGCTGCATATGTAATTTAGAATTTTCTCGTAACCACATTTAAAGATGCAAAAAGAAATCGATGAAATTAATTTTAATAATGTACTTATTGAATCCAATATATACAAAATGTCATTTCAACATGTCATCATTAAAAATAGGAAAGGATATTTTACATTCTGCTTTTCACATTAAGCACATCTCTGGATTAACCACATGTCAAGTGTTCAATAGCTGCATGTGACTAGTGGCAACCATATGGGGCAATGAATATTTAAAATGAATCCATGGCTGGGTGTGGTGGCTTATGCCTTTAAGCCCAGCACTTTGGGAGGCTGAGGTGGGAGGATAACTTGAGGTGAGGAGTTTGAGACCAGCCTTGTCAAGATAGCGAAACTCTGTCTCTACCAAAAATACAAAAACTAGCCAGATGTAGTGGTGGGTGCCTGTAATCTCAGCTACTTGGGATGCAGAGATTTAGTGAGCTGAGATCGTACCACTGCACTCCAGCCTGGGCAATAGAGCAAGACTCCATCTCAAATAAATAATAAATAAATAAATAAATCCATGGCCTACATGGCTTAGGAGTACTATTTATTCTGACGCTTCTTTATTTCTTGAGTCCAGTCTCCTACTTCTCTCTCTTTCTCTCTCTCTCTCTCTCTCTCTCTCTCTCTCTCTGTGTGTCTATGCTGTAGCCATACTCACCATATTCTGTCCCTCAAATATCCCCATATTGGTTCTTGTGTTTTTTTCCCTTGCCTTTGACTCTGTCTGAGATTTAAGATCTTTCCATGACTCACTCTTTTTATCCTTTAGGTCTCACCTGAATTTTCAGTTCTTCAGAGAGGTCCTCCCTCCCTTGACCAACCTCCCTAAAGTTGCATTTTCTCTTTACTGTTAGTTGTTCACATTCATTTACAAGATTTGTTTATGCCAGTTATTATAGCCTTATGCTTTACTTACTTGTTTATGAGTTTATTTTCTGTCTCCCTTCACTAGAATATAGATTCCATGATGATATAGGCACATCCATATCCCTTGGGCCAAATGCAATGCCTAACATGGAATAAGCACTCAAGAAATATTTTTGAATGAATAAAAGATGATGATGAGCTATTGAGGGCAGAGGGACTGCAATGGACCTCTTTTTGGGCCTCTTCTGTAGGTCAGGGAGGAACACCTGCTTCTAAGTCCAGTCTTTGTACAGATTTCTTGAAATTCTGAAAATCCTAAACTTGTTTTCCTGTGTTTACAGGTAGAACCCAGCAAGAACTCTGAAGAGTCAAGGAAACAGGCTGGAGCTGTGTGCATATTTAGAATCTTATCATTGGACAACCATGTAGCTCATTGCATATGATACTCCTGAAAAGTAATTGTGAGCCTGAAAGAGCCAACTTACTGTCATATAATAATAACAGCATATATTTTTGAGTGGTTAATATTTCCAAGAACAGTGCTAAGTGCATCACATGTATTAACACTTTATAATAACTCCATGTGGAATGCAAAGGTTTGGTAAGTATCAGGGCTAGGATTCAAACCCTAGGAAGTACAGCTGGAATATCCATACTCTTAAACATTTTGCTATACTACCTTCCTAAGCCAAGGAGAAAGTGCTATAATAGTAGTAAGATGCCAGATGAGCTGACACTTAAGAGCCAATGAGCAGAAATCATTCTGGGACTCAGAGTGTTGTATATCTCCACAAGAATAAAAGCACTATAAGGGCAGGAATTTTTTTTGTTTTCGTCACAGATATAGTTCTAAAACTTAGAATACCAGGGCATAGTAGGTGCTAAAGAAATGTTTGATTTGATTTGATGAAAATAGGAAATTAACATTGCAAATACTTAGTATGTAGTATTACAAATATTTGATGGAAATAGGAAGATAGTATTAAAAGCATGATCTCTGGAATCAGGCAAACCTGTTAAAACCTCTGCTCATTACTAGCAGTAACTTAACCTGGGAAAATTACTTAGTTTCTCTTAAGTTTCAGTTTTGTTATCTCTAAAATGACACAGTAATCAAATCAATTTTCCAGGGTTGTTTTCATGATTAAATTAAAAATGCTGTTAACATGAATCAGTGTCTATGCATATAATAAGTATTTAATAAATGTTAGTTGTTGGTGGTATTATTTTTTCCCAAGACCTTCAACTCATTTATGACATACCTGAAGTTACTTTGGCTGGACAGTCAGTAATAAATATATTTATAGACGACAAATAGGCAGGAAATGTTGAGTAACACTTAAGATAGGAAACACTATGCTGGCCCTACATTCTCTCTGCTTGCCAGGCTTAGTCAAGTGGTACTGCCTTCTAAGTGAAAAACAATTTCCAGTGCAGTGTTCTTCTGCTCTGGATTTGATAAAGATTTTTCTTAACCATATATCTGACTAATAGTGAAACTTACACATTGCTGATATGGATGTAAAATGGTCAGCCTCTGTGGAAAAAAGTATTGAAATTTAAAAAAATAATAATAAACGCAGAATTGCCATGTTATTCTGTAATTTTACTTCTCAGTATTCACCCAATGAAGTAAAAGTAGGCACTCAGATATTAGTGCACCCATGTTTATAACAGCATTATTTGCAATAGCCAAAAGGTGGAATCAACCCAAATGTCCATCAATGAATTAATAAAGAAAATGTGGTATATGCATGCAATGGACTATTATTCAGACATAAAAGGAAAGAAATTCTGGCATTTGCTACAACACAGATAAACCTTGAAGACATTCTGCTAAATAAAATTAGCCAGTCATGAAAGAACAAATAAGGTGTGATTTCACTTGTATAAGTTACCTAGAGTAGTCAAATTCATCGAGACAGAATGTAAAATGGTGATTGCCAGTGGCTGAGGATAGGGTGAATGAGGAGTTGGTGTTTGATGGGTAAAGAGTTTCAGTTGGAGAAGGTGAAAAATTTCTGAAGATGGATGGTGGTGTTTAATTTTTTTGTGCTTCATTTTTATTACTGACTGGGGTAAATAATGGTGCCTGCCTCATAGAGATTGTGATGATTAATTTTATGTGTCAAACTGGCTGGGTCATGGCATCCAATTTTGGTCAAATACCAGTTTAGATGTTGTGAAAATATTTTTTAGATGGGATTAACATTCAAATCAATAGACTTTTAGTAAAGCAGATTACTCTCCATAGCATGGGTGGGCCTCATCTGATCAGTTGAGGGCTTTAAGAAAAGAAAATGTGAAGACTCTTGAGGAAGAAAGAATTCTGCTCTAGATTGCCTTTCTACTCAAGATTGAAACATAAACTCTTCTCAGGGTCTCCATCCTGCCTTCCTTGCACAATTTGGACTTGAAGGTTTCTACAACTGTATGAGCCAATTTCTTCAAATAAATATATCTTTGACTCCCCGCACCCATCTCCATCTCTCTCCCTCTTTTTGTCTGGAAAACTCTTACTAATACAGGGTTGTTTTGATGATTAAATGAACTGATATATCTAAGTACTTAAAATAGATTCTGTTATACAGTAATATATAAGTATCTGCTATTATTATTTGTTACTGCTTAGTCTTCTGCTTGAAACACTCTTTCTTCACCAAGTGAACTCACCTTTCAAGATTCAATTCCTGTATTGGTATCATTGATTTATCAACCCTTTATTGAGTGTTCACTATACGCCACACACTGTATTAGCCAGGAAAATATGTACATAAACACTATCCCTCACCCAATACTTATAATCTCACAGGGAGACAGACATGCTAACACAATATGGTAATTTGTTTAGTGATGGTATCATAATCAGAAAGGGCTAAGTTACCTTGTAGCAAACAATCAACCTCCAAAATTTCAGTAGCTGAGCACAAAATTTATTTTTTGCTCATGCTTTATGTCCAGTGCAAATTGGCAAAGGGCTGAGCTCATTGCAGTCACTTGATGAGCCAGGCTGATGAAGACGCCATCTCAACAGATATTTTCACAATCATTCTGGCTGGAAAAATAGCTGTGGAAAAAATTCACATTCATTTTGAAAGCTTCCTTTCAAGTAATTTGAACAAAGCAAGTAACAAACCAAACTAACTTTAAGAGAGTAGAGAAATGTAATCTTATAACATTTCCATAAGGAAAAACCCTATGAATATTTGATGACTAACACTAGTGATGACTACCATGGAAGGTCATGGGAACGTAAGAGAAGGTGCTCAAGAAAGCCATTTGTACAATTCTCCTGAAAATCGCCTGGCATCCAAAGTATTCCCAACTCTGTTCTCATGCCCTTCGTGCTTCTGTCTGTCACAATACTTGTTGCCTAATACTTTCATTACCTTTGGCCTTGTTAGTTTTCCTCACTAGTCTAAGAGTCTTTCTGGAAATAAATTGGTAGAAAAGTTATTTCACAGAAATCAACCTGAGTACAGTGTGGCCAGTTCTTGCTATTTTACTTTGAAGACTTCTCTTTTTAAGTCCCTGTATGACCTGAGAGTCTATTAGCTTAAATCCCTGTGACCCGGGTTGAAATCTTACTGTGTACAGAGTGACAATAGTAAATATTAATTTAATTAACATTTTAAAATAACTAACAGTATAATTGGATTGTTTGTAACACAAAAGATAAACGTTCAAGGGGATGAATATCCCATTCTCCATGATGTGACTATTATGCATTTCATGCATGTAACAAAACATCTTGGGTACCACATAAATATATACCTACTATGTATTCACAAAAATTAAAAATCAAAATAAGTATTTCTGTGTGATCTTTGGCAAATTTCTTAATATCTCTAAGACTTGGTTTCCTCATCTTTAATATGGAAAAATATCACCTATTTCACAGGGTTATTATGACCATTTGGTTTAAATAATGTACAACAAAACACAATACAATATATGGTCCACAATGGGATCTTTAAGTCAATATTAGCCTAACCAGGTTATAAGAAATTTGGTGAAGATATTCCAAATAAGAGAAGTTAAAAATATAAATTTTTGCTGGAAACTGTTTAGAAATAGAATAGCAAGGTAAGTACTAGAGACTCTCAACTCTTTGGAGGAAATGAGAGTAAGAACGTATAGGCAGAAATACAATGGCTTTATTCATTCAAACAGTGCCAATCGCTTTGCGCCTCAGTTTCTTTATCGTAAAATGAGGAAACTTGTCTAACTTGCAGGATTATTTATTCATTCTTCCATTTGACAAACGTTTATTGAGCACTTCTTACTTGCCAGACACTGTTCTTGGCTCTGTGAAAACAGCAGGAGACAAGATAAGCATAGTCTTTTTCCTTATGGAACTTCCATTCCAGTTTTCATTCTGTGAATTTGTTTAAGTGACAAGGTACATCATTCTACTTTTCATGGTTTTTTTTTTTTTTTGGAGGGGGGGAATAAAATTGAACTAAAGAATACAATTCTAGTGATTCTAGTGGTTTGATCTTTATTAAGATTTTGACTGCTCAACTTTCCAGGCATTTGTGATCCACCTCCTGTTTGAATATGTATAACTGACTTAGTGGAAATTTTGGATGTGTATTTACACTGAGAAATGTGCTTGGCTATCCGGGATTTAATTGGTTTCTAAAATCATCAAGGCTGAAAGGGTTTGTCTGGTTTTTTTTTAATCATGTATTTCTTTGCAGGTTAAAAAGAGTTGGGACTACATTGCCCCTGTACTATGCTTTGGGACAGAAAATGGCTGAGATGCCATTGGAGTCTCCAACTCTTTCCAATGGCAATATTCTGTGTTTTGGTATAATACATTTGGGAAACAAATGATGGACAGAGAAAGAGCTGCTTCTCTACCAGTGCCATGGGTGTGAGAACAGATAAACAGTGAATTTGTTCACAGACTAGCCAAGGCTCTGAAAGAAATATCTAGCAGGTCAGGCAGAAAACAGAGAGGAATCTAAAATGTTGAATAAAACAAAAGAAAAAGAAAACTCTCCTTTTTCCCCTTTCCCATCTGTTCAGTGTGAGATTGAGTATGGGTGAGGGCTGGACGGAGTTTTGCAGAAAAGTAAAAACCTTAATTCGGACTGGAAGAATTGAGAAATCCTGAGCTCTCATTTTGAAATTACAAGCTGAAAACGTTTTCTTCCTTTAAATTGAAAAGTTAAAATTAATATGGCTTCTTTTTATTTTTGCTAGACTTAACTTTATCATGGAAATGTCAAGGCAAACAGCTTCTTTCTGTATAAACAAACAATGTTGAGATGAGTGGGAACATGAGGAAAGGATGTGGTCTGACTCATGGTGCATGCTAGACTAGGAAGAAATATGAATAAATATATTATAGGCAGGCATTGGCTTTCAACTTTAAGATGATTGGATGGAAATTCGATATACTAGTATGGTTCTAACATAATGCATTTCATGCTTTACAGATTGATTTAATTGGTGATTTTAAGTATAGTATAAAAATTATCGTTGATAGGTTTCGTCACTATTTTTGATATTTTGTGTTGGCAAGGCTGTCTCAATCTGTCACCCAATACTCTTCAGAGTTATAATATTGCTTTTGTCATCTAGATAAGCCATAAGCTTAGGGGAACAGGCAGGGATTCTTTTCTCACCCATGGAAATGAATTTAAGCATAAATCAAGTTTACTGAGAAATGTGGACCAGGACAAGTTTTAATTCACACACACACACACACACACACACACACACACACACACACTGGTAGTTTCCCATATTCTAGTCTACAGTATAATGTCATCTAAATATTTGAGTAAATAATGAAAAGTCCTATGCAAATTGTTTACACACACTTTTTTTGGCTCCCAGTGGCCTCTAGACCCCTCATCACGTTAAGCTATCAGATATTCCAGGGATAGGCCATGCGAGCTCACACCTCCATGCCTTTGCTTACTCTAATTTATCTATCTGGAATGTTACCCCACTGCCATCCTCCTGTTCAATACTTCTCATCATTAAAACTCCAGTTTCTGTGACATTTCCTGTAACAAGTGTTCCCTGTATGTCCCTTCCCTGGCTCCCATGGGTCAGAAGTAACCACTCCTCTCTCCGGGATACCACACTTCTTTTAGCCCTGGCATCCCTTGGCTTTGGGTTCAAATTAGTGGGAGCTCCAGAAATGCTTAAAGAATTTATTTTCCTTTGATAGTAATCTGCATGTCAACTCTGCATTATTCACAAACTCATAGAATTACTGAGTTGGTTGGGTTTCTTGCCCTGTTTGTAATGGCCCATGTATACTCCTGAAAGTGATTTTCTGGTGTGCATCTGTGTGTGTGTGTGTGTGTGTGTGTGTGTGTGTGTTTCAGTCTTCTCCAGGGTTAGGTAGTACCTGGGCTCATCTGAAAGAAAAAACATTATAGAACACTGACCAAAATACCTGAATTGAACTTTGGCAAGTTCTGTGACTTTGGGGCAATTGCTTTGTTTCTCTGAGCTTAATTCACCTTATAGGTAAATGAAATTAATATTTATTTTCAAAGGAGAGTGATAAACTATTTAGCTTTTTTATCTTCTTTACTCTTTTTCATGATTCTGTGAAGTAGATAGTAATTTGGTAGACAGTAAGGTTAAATAATGAGTATATTAAGGAACAAATAGATTTGTCTCATAGAAGAGCAGAACTCAAAAGCAGATGTGTCAGAAGCCCAGGGACAGGTTCTTAAACAGTGCATATTTCACATTGTAACTTTACATCATTTAATCAGTTTTATGTATACAGAAAAATATGATAAATTGATTGACAGTGAGAGAGTTTCCTTATAGCATTAGTTATTCTAAGAAAACTTAGAAAGTGCCTAAATAATACAATAATATTTGTAGGAAGAAATACATTTCTAATTCATCAAATTCACATTTATAAAATATATAACGTACTGATTTTCTGTTATAATTTAATATTTTTAAATAATAAAAAATTTCATATAACACAACTGTCTAAAATGGACAATCACAAATAAAATGTCCATATCAACACCAACAGTTATTATATTTGCTTTTTTTCTAGGGTTGCTGTAGAATACAATAATACATGTCACAAAGCCTGGTACATAGTAGGTGCTGAAGACGATAATACAGGGCTATGTGCTTTATAAATAAAGCGAGTCACTGGCTGTCTGCCTAATTGGAAGCAGAGAAGCAATAATAAAGTCTCTTTTTCTTATCTTTGTTACTCATATCTACTCTCACTAGTGTACCAAAGAGGTGCAACAGAAGCAGTACCCAGAGAACATAACAATAACCAGATACAAATCCACAATAATCAGTTTTTGTGCCTGCAAATTACTAACTTTATGACCTTGAGACAGTTATTTTGACTGCTTGGAATTCCAATTTATCTATCTCTAAAATGAATATCTACCTTACAGGCTTATTGGAGAGTGTAGGGTTATAAAGAACTGGAGATAAATCAGTGCCTAATACATATTAAGTTTAAAATATTCATTAAATGAATGAATGAAGTACTAGATAAATGAATACCAAGTGTCTAGTAAAATATTTGACCCATAATAGGAGTTTAATAACTGTTAATCCTTACCTTCAAAGCTGGCTGTGAGCATGAAATAAAAGTGCCCTAGTGATCTGCCTGGTACATTTTAGGTAATCAGTGGTGCTTATTTGGCATATATTTAAAAATGTGACAAAAATAACATATGGAACAGATTGTAATTTTTTAGATAAAACAAAAATGTGTAAAACAAATTCCTAAACTATTTAGCAAACTGTGCATTACCATATAAAGCAAATTAAGAAAACCAGCAGCCAAAGAACAAAACAGTGTTTAATAGGAAGAGGGAAACCTATTAAGATTCTAGCTGAGCATCTTAGCTCACACTTTCTCTGTTTTGTAGAGCTCCAGTCCTTTTCAGTGCCTGAAACCCTATTTATTCCAGATTATTTCCACTTGTTAAAGGCAAAGTGCTAATTACAGCATTGCTCAATCTTGGCTATTTTTCGGGAATGAAAATGTATAGCCGGGTTTTATTAACTCAACAGTTTGATTTATGGTTTCGGATTTCACAGAGTAGACAACCTACACATCCAGATTGCTGCCTTCCCTGTTTTCAGCTGCCTTTCTATTTGCTGAATGTCTAGGATGTCACGAATCTTCTCTCCTCTCCTTAACTGTCTAAAAGGCCTATTGTTACAGTGTGAATGATGACAAGTCATTTCATACTTCACAGTCAAACTTCTCAAGGGAGTCAACAAATTTTATAGTAAAGCTGAACATCAGAAATATAAAAATCACATCATATACAAAAATAAATATGTTAGCAAGAGCCACCTTTCCTCTGTGGGTTGAGCTCATTTTTATAAAGAATTTTGTTAGCTGAGGTACATGAGTAGTGATTACTTTAGCTAATCAAATACGTTAATATTGAAACTCATCCAACACAAAGCAAGCTGTGAGCATGCACTTTGGCAACAGTCTGCTCAGCCTCAGCTCTATGTCCTTTGTGATTTCGAATAGCTTGACATCTTCAAACAGTAATTTTCCTCTTCATCTATGAAATGAGAAAGCAGTTTTGCCAAGTGGTTGAGAACACAGACTTCAGTATTGGACAGACTTAGTCCTCTTTCTCTCTGTGACTTAATAGCTGTGTAAAATTAAGTTATATCACTTTTTCAAGCTGTGAGGATTAAATGCATACATAATGCTTATCAGAGAGCTTGCTATGTGTATTAAGCACTCCATAAATAGCAGCTCTTCTTGTTACTACCTTCCTTAATAGCTTTCTCATTAAAGGTGATAAGCACAAAACCTCTTGACACTTTGTGAGACCTGAATCTGTCTTTAGAGTTTAATTTCACCTTCTTGTGACTTCCTTAACTAGTACAAAGCTTAGACTGTGGCAATTCCTAACCAACCATTGGTTGATTAAATTCTGAATTTTTAAAGTAGAAAGAGGGGTCAAGGACTTACATTGCTATTGGTTGCAAGATTTACTTTTAGTTCTGGCTGACAGTTTGCTACTGGCTGGGACATTTGCTGATAAGACTGCATAAGAAATCTTATTGAAGACAACACCCATGCTTCTCTGGACAGACTGCATTGTCTTGACTTAGTCTGAAATATTCAGAAACAACAAAGAACTCTGGACACAGATCTTCTGTGAACAGCAACACTTCAAAACAGTACACAGATTGAAAAGGATTACAGAGCAAAGCTGGAGATTTGTTTTCCAGAGAAATAAAAATGTTTTCAGTAATTGCAGAAACCTTGTTAGTGTTTCTCACTACACCAAGAGATGACACACACACAATTTTGGTCCTAGGCTTGGTCCTTTATTTGTTAAGTCAGTGTGCCTTATGTTTGACCACAACTGATGGTTCTTTAATTTAAATATACCCTATTGAACAGGATAGGAAGAAAAACACCCAGAATGAAGCCTTTTTTTTTTTTTTAATTTTTGCTTCCCAGCCTCTTGCTTTCACACTGAGGTGGGAGTATGGAAGTAACATCATTAAAAATAAAATAGAAGGGTGAACATTTAGATGTCTCAAAGGAATCTTGCCCAGAAGGAGGGAGGTAAACCTTATTAAAGCTTCTCTTTCTCCTATGTGTATAATTCATTGAAATTTTATTTCATCTCTCAGATGCCTTTTTTAGCTATCAAATATATAGTTTGAAAAACAGGAAAAAGTTATTGGTTTGGTTAAGTATGACTAAATGTATACAAGCAATAAAATAGAAATGTTGATACCAAGAAAGGAGCTAGATCTACAACTTGCTAAGCTATATGAGTATGTCAAACTTATTCCTGGACCTCACTTTATTTAGCTGTCAAATATGAACAATAGTGAAACACACACGCACACACACACACACACACACACACACTCTTACATACACACCCTTCTGGCTCCAGTCTCATGTTAATGATATGAGGATTTTATGAACTCATAAATGGGGAAATATAGCAGAAGTCAAATGTGAGTGAAAGTTTTATTAATCATTTATATATTTGTAATGTCAGCCAGTTTCCAAAGGGTTTTATTGTTAATCACAGTAAAATGAGTTCTTTCAGACCTGTCAGAATAAGAGTATGTGGACTGGGAAAATAGGAGATGAGAGATTTGGCTATTATTGGTGAGTCTGGAGATGTGGAAGATTTCCAGAGTGATTTTCTCACACCCGTCTTTCTCCCATTTCCCCATGCTTCTCACAGTGACACAGTTTAACCAGTCTTCTGTTTCTACAGTGAGGCAAAGAAAGATGAGAGACAGAGTAAGACAGAAGAGAGAGAGAGAGAGAGGGCTGCACTGGGCAAGATGGTGAGACAAGTTTAGAGAAGAGAGAGAACACAGACCCAGGAACTGGGGAGAAAACCTAAGATTCAACTTGGATAGTGTAAGAATCTGTCAGTTCCATTGAATTAAATGTAGTGCATTTCCCAATGCCTGTCCAATGCTGGAGCCATGTTATACCAGTGACCGTGACTGCTAGTTACATTTCCAAGTTAATTTTCTCATGGGTCAAATCAACAGGTACACCTAACTTATAGTATAGACCTAATACATGTTATTCTCTCTCATCCCTTAGCCTGCTGCTACCTAAAAGTGCCCCAGGACTTTCTTCCTCATTAAAGCTAGTAATAGTAGTTTGCATTTTTGTCCTTTACTTCTCCTTCACAAAAGCCTAACGAGGATGGACCACTGCATGCCCTACTAAGCATGGTAACATAGCTATCTTTTCTCACAATATATTATTGAATCATAGGCCAAAACCTGGTTTTTTATTTGTAAAGCTCTTCCCTACAAATTATCTTAATATTCACCACATTTCTCTCAAATAGAGCATGTATCAAATTAACTATCCTTTATTAAGTATATGCAGTGCTTCAAGCACTACAGTAATAATAAATAATAAACACATTATTGTGTATGATCCTTGCAATGTTTTATTAAATGTATCTTTTATTTATTCCATTTTACATTTGATCTTAGCCCAAAAGGTGGAGACATGATTACATTCCATTTTATAGACGAGGACACAAAATTGGTAAATGTCAGAGCTGGAGTTTCCACCTAAATATGTCTGATTCTGAAGTCCATATTCTTGAGCGTTCCACTATTCTGAAATCTTGGTAGTTCAATTTATAGGAAGCTACTCTTTGAAATGAAGTCTGGAGTCAGACAGTCATACGTTCAGTAAGATGCCATAAAAATATCACTGGACTTTTATGCCATTGAAGAAAGGAATGATGGTTAATTCACTTAGATGCCTCTTTCAGTCCCTAATGAATAGCCTAGTATGTAGTAGGCACTTAATGCTTATTTTGTGAGGGCATGCATAAGAAATAACTCAGGTATAGAAAATGATTTTTGTAATAGTCCACTCTGACTTGTGTGAGAAAAGGACTGAGCAGACTGGAGTTATGGCACGGGCTTGTGTGGGCCCAGAGGAATGGAGCAGATAAGGATAGAGCATATATACATACATCAAAACCTGTAATCTGGGGAAATTCTAGAGATGAACAAGAAGGCTGAGATCCAAAAGACAGAAAAGTTGGGGCAAGTGGATCATTCAGAGGGAGGTAATGAGATAAGTGGCAAGAGTTAAAACATGGATGAGGCCAAAGGAGTGAGAGAATCCAAGAGCACAAGAACCAGAGGCACAGAGAAGGTTTGAGAACAGACACAGAAATGAGCTTGCTACTGCACTAGGACACTTTGTTGCCTGCTATGACAATATTAGTTCATTGGCTTCATGTAAAGGACTGAGAGAGCATACATATTTATATATTTCAGGAATGATTCTGATAGATCATTTGAATCAGTGAACCAATACAATAGGACAGGAAGCCAGAAAAATTCACTCAAATAAGAACGTCATTTCTTCACTTCCTCTGGGTGAACTCGTAAGATGACTGTCAGTAGATAACTTTATCCTCGGATAGGCTTAAGATTCTGAAATTAGTGTTCACCAAGGTACAAAATACTAAAAAGGTAAAATTATGCTCTGTGAAACACTTTCGGAAGCTGTAGAATAATTACATTTATCAACCCTGAAAGGCTTTGGTTTATGGGAGCCAGCAACGTTAGCACTTAGGAAAAAATTATAATCTTTTTTTATTCTCCTTAAATCTAATACATAAGGCAGTTTGAATGGTCTTGATAAGATCAGAGGCTTGAATGAATTCAAAGAGGTGTGTGTTTTCCCTTTGGATGTCTGAGTAGAGATTATACAGAGGCAGAGTTCAGCAGGTGGTACAAAAAGTTTTTTCCATGATTACAGAGATTCAAGGAAGACATTGTTTGGTTTGTGAAAGGAAGTTTGCTCCCTGACTCTGTTAAAGTGTTCAGATGGATGCTGGAAAATTATGTGCTCTAATATTCTCATATGAAACAAGAAAACATACCTAAATTTAATCTTGAAAATTTCTTTCTTTCAATCCTGAAATTTTTGGGGTTCTAAAAAGTATAAGAGGGTGACAGGAAGAAAACTTGTTCTAAAGTATTACACTCTAATTTTTTAAATGAGCTCTATGCAGCTCTATAATATTGATGTATTTTTTAAAATTGCATTTATTTATTAAAATATTTCACCTTTTAAAATAATAATGAGTTCAAGATTAAGCAGACATTTGATCCTTTGATCAGAGAAATTTTGGAATACACATAAGTAGACGGCATAAATGCATTGTCTTTTTTACTGTTACAGCTAGTACAAAATCTGGCACAAGGGAAAGGGAACAGAACTAGGTTATGACTCAAGGAATGGTCCAGGACTTGGAACCAATTCACTGTAAGAACTTGGAGAAATCCTTTCTTCTCTTACGACTTCAGGTTTTTCCACCTAGAAAATGAAGGGATCGGATTCTATTCAAGTCAAAAACATTCCACCCAGCAGCATCCAATAATTCTACAGTTTTTGGATAAAATATTCTCCTGCTGTTTTCAGTATTATTTCACTTTAAACAGTTTCAATTTAATGTCTTTCATCTATTTCAAGATCTTATTTAATATATAACATTTTACTTTAAGAGAAAAATTAGAATAAAAAGTTAACTATAGTTACTCATAATGATCTAATTAACTATATTGATTCATTTGTGTGTATTTGAATTTTTGTCTGAGATTATTTGCTTTTGACCTAAAGAACTTTGTTTTTTCTTACAAAGCAAATTTGCAAGCAACAATTTTTATGTGTGTCTGGTAGTGTTTATCTTTTATTTATGGAACATAGCTTTGCAAGATAAAAGAGTCCTGGTTGAGAGGTTTGTTTGTTTTCCAAAGCATTAAAGACGGCATCTTGCTACTGTCTGGTCTTTCATGGTGTCTGATAAAAACACATGTGTATTTGTTATTATTTAGGCTCCCTGGTATGTAACTACTCATTTTTATCTTGATGCTTTTATGACTTTCTCTTTAACTTTGTCTTTTATCATTTTGACTAATTTATCTGGGTGTAGATCTATTTACCTTTTTTCTATTTTGAGTTCATGGAGCTTTTTGGATGTTTTTCATCACATCTGGGACTTTTTGGCCATCATTTCTTTATACGTATATTTTTTTCTTCTCAATTCTCTCTCTCCTCTTATACTTTAATGATACTTATATTGGATCACTTACTTGTGTCCTACATTTATCTCATACTTTGCTTATTTTTACTCTTAATTTGTTATTTTTGTTCTTTAGATTGCATACATTTTATTGCTCTCTCTTTAAGTTCACTGATTCTTTCCTCTGCCAGCCTAAACTGACTCTAGTGAATTTTAAAAATCAATTGTTGCATTTCTGACTGCAGAATTTCTTTTTTTGCAAGTTCAATTGTAATCCGATGGTTTGGTCTATAAATTTAGGAAACTTAAGAATATTGGTGATTTTATTTAATACAAATAAACAATTTTTACATTTTTTAAATTGTGGTAAAATATGCACAACATAAAATGTACCATTTTAACTATTTTTTAAACTATTTTAAGTGTACACTTCAGAACAATTAAGTACATTTATATTTCCTTTTTAAATAATTTATATCTCTTTATTAATATATTTGCTTACATGAGACATAATCATTGTACCTTCTTGTACTTCTTTAATCATGGTTTTATTTAGTTATTTGAGACTATTTATAAGAGATGCTTTGAAGTTGCCCTTGCCAGATAACTTCTGTGGCCTCAAAGGCAGTTATTATACCCCAATTTATCCTGTGCATGGTCCACATGTTTTTGTTTCTTTGATTACCCTTTATTTTTTTATTTTTAAAAACAGGAATTTTAGATAAGATTTTGTAACAACTCTGTAAACTAATTTGCTATCCCCCCAGGGTCATTTTTGCTACTGTTTGCATTTTTATGTTGTTAGTTACTTGGGTATTGTGCAGAGGTGGAAGGCCCTGTTATTCTCAATTCTCATATTCTTGCCCTACAAGGAAGCTGAAATGAGGAAAATTGGGGTTCGGTATTGTTGTCCTACTATACTTGGGGAAGAGCATCAGCTTAATGAGTGGTAGTGGGATGGTAGATGGAAACTTAGTCCTCTCAATCAGAAAAGAAAAAAACAAAACAACAATGGAAAGAGCAAACATAGACTTTCCTTTTCCTCCTGAATACTCTATAGTATGCTGAATAGTTGAAGCAAAAATCACATTGATATGGTTCTCAAATTACACAGAGAAAATATGGTAAACAACATCAACATTGTCAAATAAAGGGCTTAAAGAAAGATAAAGTTTCTGAACTTCACTTGTAGTGATGAAATGTTTACCCCTGTAGACTATAAAAATCATGTATCTATATAATACCTATAGCAACCACTAGAAAAATGTATACATTGACAAACACTCAAAAACAGAAAAATCATAAAGGAATTTGACAAAACAAGGAGACAGATAAATAAAGAATAGAAGAAACAAACAGAAAACAAAATAATAAAATGACAAGTTTAAACTTTGACATACCAATAATTTTATTATATTAATATAGTCTAAAAACACGAAATAAAAGACAGAGATTGAAATAGCCATCTAGAAAACAGGACCCAAACATATTGTGTCTACAAGAAACTCCCTTAAAACATGGCGACATAAGTTATAAGTAAAAGGATGCAATAAGGTATGTCATGCCAGTATTAATCAAAAGACAGAGGGAATGGCTATATTAACACAAAATAGATTTCAGAGAAAAGAAAATTATCAGCAACGGAGAGAGATATCACACAATGATAAATGGGTCACTCCTCCAAGAAGACATAGCAATCTGAAATGTGGATGCATTAAACAATAGTCCTGCAAAATATGTGAAACAAAAGTCATAGAATTGAAATAAATACCAGAAAAATCCACCATTACAGTTGCAGTCTTCAGCATCTCTCTCCAGAACTAGGCAGAAAATAAGTAATGATATAGAAGAACTCAAGGACTCCATCAGCTAACAGGTTCTTATTGACATTTATACAACACTTAACAGAAGAAGAACACATATTCTTTTCATGCACCTAGAGAGCATATACCAAGGTACATCACATTCTGGCCAGCAAAACAAACCTTAACAAATTTAAATAATTGAAATCATACAGAGGGTGTTCTCTGACCAAAATGAAATATTGCTAGAGTAATTGACAGACATATAACAGAAAAATAACAAACATTTGAGAACTAAAAATCACATCTCTAAATAACTGTACTAGTCAGTGTTCTCCAGAGAGACAGAACTAATAGGATATATATATATATATGCACAAAGGAGAGTTTATTAAGTATTAACTCACACAATCACACAATCACAAGCCATCTGCAAGTTGAGGAGCAACAAAAGCTATTCTGAGTCCGAAAACTGAAGAACTTGAAGTCCAATGTTTGAAGGCAAGAGGCATCCAGCACAGGAGAAAGATACAGGCTGGGAGGCTAGGCCAGTCTAGTCTTTTCACATTTTTCTATCTGCTTTATATTCTAGCCATGCTGGCAGCTGATTTGATGGTGCCCACCCAGATTAATGAAGGGTCTGCCTTTCCCAGCCAACTGACTCAAATGGTAATATTCTTTGGCAGCACCCTAACAGACACACCCAGGATCAATACTTTGCATCCTTCAATTCAATCAAGTGCACACTCAGTATTAACCATCACAAGTCCACCCCTTGTCAACTTGAACCCATGCACATCTCCTGAGATCATACATAATCTTCAAATAAAGACAATAATAAGGTCACAGTTACGCTTAACATAATACAGCTATCCTTTGTACAATTGGAAACACACCAAACCCCAACCCGTACATAAAGTTAACAACACTTAAATGATGATACAAAGTCAATAAATCTTATGGTACATAATAAAGGAAAAAATAAACACTGTCTTTTTGTACAAGTATATAAATGCACAAACTGGTTTTAGGAAAAGAAGAAAATACTCATAAAAATTACCGTTCTCATTTCTGCAGCTAGTCACATGATCAAAACTGGTACTGATTGCTACCTTCTTCAACTAACCATTCTGCATTCCCTTTGCCTTCAGCAAGCACCTCAGCAGGTAATGTTGTTTGTGTGTGTGTGTGTAAGTCTGTGTGTTTGTAAGGGGTGTGGAGAGAGACTCAAATCTTCATTTCTGAAGAGTCTGGGCCCTTTGTAGTACTTCCTGGATTGAGCTGCTGTAGTTTTCCATTAACCTTAATCACAAGGCATGATAATACTAAGAGATGTCCTAATGGATCACCTTTATTCCATGAATACCCTTCCTTATCTCTATGGTGAAGTAGTAGACAGATTTCATCTTGGTAGTCTGGGTCAGTCACCTTAACCAACACTGTAACTCCCTTCCCAGCCTGTTGGCTTAATGATAGCAAGAGCCCAAAGTGTCCAGGGGGGGCGATCTTAACTTCCATTTTAATGAATATGAAATAGTTGCTGTGTCTCATAGTGGCAGCTCTCCTCTCTCAGGAACTAAGACCTCTAGGCCAGCAGAACATAATGTCAAGGGAACGGGAAGCAAACATTTTGCAAGTGAATCACTAGGGGTGATGGTGAGTGGTGCCACTTCTGCTTCCACACCTTGATTCCCGGACCTGTGAATCCTGGCTGTGGGAGAAATAGTACCATATATTGGACGTTGATTCAGAACATACACGGCCTTTTGGAGAACTTTGCCTCAGCCCGGCAAAGTATTGTCACTTTGTTGACATTGTAATTGTGACTTCAAAAGGCCATTCCACCATTCTATCAACCTAGCTGCTTCAGGATAATGGGGAACATGGTAAAACCAGTGAATTCCATGAGCATGAGCCCATTGCTACACTTATTTATCTGCAAATTGAGGTGCCTTGGTAAGAGGCAATGCTGTTTGGAATACCATGACAGTGAACAAGGCATTCTGTGAGTCCACAGATGGTAGTTTTGCTAAAAGCATTGCATGCAGGATAGACAAACCCATATATGGAATAAGTGTTCCAGTGAATACAAGCCTCTGCCCTTTCCATGATGGAAGAGGTCCAATATAATCAACCTGCCACCAAATAGTTGGCTGATCACCCCAAGAAATGGTGCCACATAGAGGGCTCAGTGTTGGTCCCTGATGCTGACAATTAGGCACTCATCAGTGGTTGTAGTCAGGCCAGCCTTGGTGAGTGAAAGTCCATGTTGCTGAGCCCATGCATAATCTCCATTCCTGCCACCATGGCCACCTTGTTCATGGGCCCATTGGGTGATGACAGGAGTGGCTGGGAAAAGAGGTTGATTGGTGTCCACAGAATGGGTCATACTATCCACTTGATTATTAAAATCTTCCTTTGCTGAGGTCACCTGTTAATGAGTACTCACATGGGATACAAATATCTTCACAGTTTTTGACCACTCGGAGAAGTCTATCCACATACCTCTTCCCCAAATTTCTGTCCCCAGTTTTTCTTTTTTTTTTAATTTTATTTATTTATTTATTTATTTATTTATTTATTTATTTTTTACTTTTTTTATTGCATTTTAGGTTTTGGGGTACATGTGATGAACATGCAAGATTGTTGCATAGGTACACACTTGGCAGTGTGATTTGCTGCCTTCCGTCCCCTCACCTGTATCTGTCATTTCTCCCCATGCTATCTCTTCCCACCTCCCCACCCTCCTCCCCTCCCCCATTTCCCCCCAACGGACCCCAGTGTGTAGTGCTCCCCTCCCTGTGTCCATGTGTTCTCATTGTTCAACACCCACCTATGAGTGAGAATATACGGTGTTTGATTTTCTGCTCTTGTGTCAGTTTGCTGAGAATGATGGTTTCCAGGTTCATCCATGTCCCTACAAAGGACGTGAACTCATCGTTTTTGATGGCTGCGTAATATTCCATGGTGTATATGTACCACATTTTCCCTATCCAGTCTATCATCGTTGGGCATTTGGGTTGGTTCCAGGTCTTTGCTATTGTAAACAGTGCTGCAATGAACATTCGTGTGCACGTGTCCTTGTAGTAGAATGATTTATAATCCTTTGGATATATACCCAGTAATGGGATTGCTGAGTCAAATGGGATTTCTATTTTTAGGTCCTTGAGGAATCGCCACACTGTCTTCCACAATGGTTGAATTAATTTACATTCCCACCAACAGTGTAAAAGTGTTCCTATTTCTCCACATCCTCTCCAGCATCTGTTGTTTCCCGATTTTTTAATGATCGCCATTCTAACTGGTGTGAGATGGTATCTCAATGTGGTTTTGATTTGCATTTCTCTGATGACCAGTGATGATGAGCATTTTTTCATATGTTTGTTGGCCTCCTGTATGTCTTCTTTGGTAAAGTATCTGTTCATATCCTTTGCCCATTTTTGAATAGGCTTGTTTGTTTTTTTCTTGTAGATCTGCTTTAGTTCTTTGTAAATTCTGGATATCAGCCCCTTGTCAGATGGGTAGGCTGCAAAAATTTTTTCCCATTCTGTTGGTTGCCGATTCAATCTACTGACTGTTTCTTTTGCCGTGCAGAAGCTGTGGAGTTTGATTAGGTCCCATTTGTCTATTTTGGCTTTTGTTGCCATTGCTTTTGGCGTTTTGGTCATGAAGTCCTTGCCTACACCTATGTCCTGAATGGTTTTGCCTAGATTTTCTTCTAAGGTTTTTATGGTATTAGGTCTGATGTTTAAGTGTTTAATCCATCTGGAGTTAATTTTGGTGTAAGGTGTCAGGAAGGGGTCCTGTTTCTGCTTTCTGCACATGGCTAGCCAGTTTTCCCAACACCATTTATTAAACAGGGAGTCCTTTCCCCATTGCTTGTTTTTGTCAGGTTTGTCGAAGATCAGATGGTTGTGGGTATGTTGTATTTCCTCTGAGGCCTCTGTTCTGTTCCATTGGTCTATATCTCTGTTTTGGTACCAGTACCATGCTGTTTTGATTACTGTAGCCTTGTAGTATAGTTTGAAGTCCGGTAGTGTGATGCCTCCTGCTTTGTTCTTTTTGCTTAGAATTGACTTGGCTATGCGGGCTCTCTTTTGGTTCCATATGAAGTTTAAGGTGTTTTTTTCCAGTTCTGTGAAGAAGGTCATTGGTAGCTTGATGGGAATAGCGTTGAATCTGTAAATTACTTTGGGCAGTATGGCCATTTTCACGATGTTGATTCTTCCTAACCATGAACATGGAATGTTTCTCCATCTGTTTGTATCCTCTCTTATTTCGATGAGCAATGGCTTGTAGTTCTCCTTGAAGAGGTCCTTTACGTTCCTTGTTAGTTGTATTCCTAGGTACTTTATTCTCTTTGTAGTAATTGTGAATGGCAGTTCGTTCTTGATTTGGCTCTCTTGAAGTCTATTACTGGTGTATAGGAATGCTTGTGATTTTTGCACGTTGATTTTGTATCCTGAGACTTTGCTGAAGTTGTTTATCAGTTTCAGGAGATTTTGGGTTGAGATGATGGGGTCTTCCAGATATACAATCATGTCATCTGCAAAT
The DNA here is from genome assembly GCF_048565385.1 of Saimiri boliviensis. NCBI lineage: Eukaryota > Metazoa > Chordata > Mammalia > Primates > Cebidae > Saimiri > Saimiri boliviensis. Next base: position 55,526,305 of record NC_133470.1, read on the forward strand.
AGAGACAATTTGATTTCCTCCTTTCCAATTTGGATACCCTTTATTTCTTTTTCTTGCCTGATTGCTCTGGCTAGAACTTCCAGTACTATATTGAATAGGAGTGGTGAGAGAGGGTACCCTTGTCTAGTGCCAGATTTCAAAGGGAATGCTTCCAGTTTTTGCCCATTCAGTATGATATTGGCTGTTGGTTTGTCGTAAATAGCTTTTATTGTTTTGAGATACGTTCCATCAATACCTAGTTTATTGAGGGTTGAATTTTGTCAAAAGCCTTCTCTGCATCAATCGAGATAATCATGTGGTTTTTGTCTTTGGTTCTGTTTATGTGGTGAATTACGTTTATGGACTTGCGTATGTTGAACCAGCCTTGCATCCCCGGGATGAATCCGACTTGATCATGGTGGATGAGCTTTTTGATATGCTGTTGCAATCGGTTTGCCAGTATTTTATTGAAGATTTTTGCATCTATGTTCATCATGGATATTGGCCTGAAATTTTCTTTTCTTGTTGAGGCTTTTGGTATCAGGATGATGTTTGTCTCATAAAATGATTGGGAAGAATTCCCTCTTTTTGGATTGTCTGGAATAGTTTCAGAAGGAATGGTATCAGCTCCTCTTTGTATGTCTGGTAGAATTCAGCTGTGAACCCATCTGGACCTGGGCTTTTTTTGGGTGGTAGGCTCTTTATTGCTGCCTCGACTTCAGACCATGTTATTGGTCTATTCAGGGTTTCGGCTTCTTCCAGGTTTAGGCTTGGGAGGATGCAGGTGTCCAGGAATTTATCCATTTCTTCCAGGTTTACTAGTTTATGTGCATAGAGTTGTTTGTAATAATCTCTGATGATGGTTTGGATTTCTGTGGAATCTGTGGTGATATCCCCTTTATCGTTTTTTATTGCATCAATTTGGTTATTCTCTCTTTTCTTTTTTATTAATCTGGCTAGTGGTCTGTCTATTTTGTTGATCTTTTCAAAGAACCAGCTCCTGGATTTATTGATTTTTTGAAGAGTTTTTTGTGTCTCTATTTCCTTCAGTTCTGCTCTGATCTTAGTTATTTCCTGTCTTCTGCTAGGTTTTGAGTTTTTTTGATCTTGCTCCTCTAGCTCTTTCAATTTTGATGATAGAGTGTCAATTTTAGATCTCTCCTTTCTTCTCATGTGGGCACTCATTGCTATATATTTTCCTCTAGAGACTGCTTTAAATGTGTCCCAGAGATTCTGGTATGTTGTGTCTTCGTTCTCATTGGTTTCGAAGAACATCTTTATTTCTGCCTTCATTTCATTGTTTATCCAGTCAACATTCAAGAGCAAGTTGTTCAGTTTCCATGAAGCTGTGCGGTTCTGAGTTAGTTGCTGCATTCTGAGTTCTAACTCGATTGCACTGTGGTCTGAGAGACTGTTTGTTATGATTTCTGTTCTTTTGCATTTGCTGAGGAGTGATTTATTGCCAATTATGTGGTCAATTTTAGAGTAGGTGTGATGTGGTGCTGAGAAGAATGTATATTCTGTGGATTTGGGGTGGAGAGTTCTGTAAATGTCTATTAGGTTTGCTTGTTCCAGGTCTGAGTTCAGGTCCTGGATATCCTTGTTGATGTTCTGTCTGGTTGATCTGTCTAATATTGACAATGGGGTGTTAAAGTCTCCCACTATTATTGTGTGGGAGTCTAAGTCTCTTTGTAAGTCATTAAGAACTTGCCTTATGTATCTGGGTGCTCCTGTATTGGGTGCGTATATATTTAGGATCGTTAGCTCTTCTTGTTGCAGTGATCCTTTTACCATTATGTAATGTCCTTCTTTGTCTCTTTTGAACTTTGTTGCTTTAAAGTCTATTTTATCAGAGATGAGAATTGCAACTCCTGCCTTTTTTTGCTCTCCATTTGCTTGGTAGATCTTCCTCCATCCCTTTATTTTGAGCCTTTGTGTATCCTTGCATGTAAGATGGGTTTCCTGGATACAGCACACTGATGGGTTTTGGCTTTTTATCCAATTTGCCAGTCTGTGTCTTTTGATTGGGGCATTTAGTCCATTGACATTTAGGGATAGTATTGTTATGTGTGAATTTGATGCTGTCATTTTGATGCTACCTGGCTGTTTTGTTGGTTAGTTGATGCAGATTCTTGATTGTGTTGATGCTCTTTTACCATTTGGTGTGTTTTTGGAGTGGCTGGTACTGGTTGTTCCTTTATATGTGTAGAGCCTCTTTCAGGAGTTCTTGTAGAGCAGGTTTGGTGGTGATGAAATCTCTGAGTGCTTGCTTGTTCACAAAGGATTTTATTTTTCCTTCACTTATGAAGCTTAGTTTGGCTGGATCGGAGATTCTGGGTTGAAAGTTCTTTTCTTTAAGGATGTTGAATATTGGCCCCCAATCTCTTCTGGCTTGTAGGGTTTCTGCTGAGAGATCTGCTGTGAGTCTAATGGGCTTCCCTTTGTGGGTAACCCGACCTTTCTCTCTGGCTGCCCTTAGCATTTTCTCTTTCATTTCAACCCTGGTGAATCTGACGATTATGTGCCTTGGGGTTGCTCTTCTTGAGGAATATCTTTGTGGTGTTCTCTGTATTTCCTGGATTTGAATATTGGTCTGCCTTGCTAGGTTGGGGAAGTTTTCCTGGATAATATCCTGAAGAGTATTTTCCAGCTTGGATTCATTCTCTTCATCACATTCAGGTACACCTATCAGACGTAGATTAGGTCTTTTCACATAGTCCCACATTTCTTGAAGATTTTGTTCATTCCTTTTTGTGCTTTTTTCTCTGTTCTTGCCTTCTCTTTTTATTTCATTGAGTTGATCTTCGACCTCTGATATCCTTTCTTCTGCTTGGTCAATTTGACTGTTGAAGCTTGTGCATGCTTCACGAAGTTCTCGTGTTGCGTTTTTCTGCTCCATCAATTCACTTATACTCCTCTCTATGCTGTCCTTTCTCGTCAGCAGTTCGTCCAATCTTTTTTCAACGTTCCTATTTTCTTTGCGTTGGGTTAGAACATGTTCTTTTAGCTCATTGTAGTTTCTTACTACCCACCTTCTGAAGTCTGATTCTGTCATTTCATCACCCTCCTTCTCCATCCGGTCTGGTTCCCTTGCTGGTGAGGAGTTGTGATCCCTTTTAGGAGGAAAGGTGTTCTGGTTTCGGGAGTTTTCTTCCTTTTTGCGCTGGTTTCTTCCCATTTTTGTGGGTTTATCCACCTGTTGTCTGTCTCTGTCCCAGGGAGTTGAAGCTTTATGAGTTTCCATTGCACTACTGCCTTTTTTGATTTTTCTTTCAGGTCTGACCCGCCCAGCTAGCAGCACACCTAGCCACTGCCTGCCCGCAGGGGCTTTGCTGAGCTGCTGTGGGCTCCACCCAGCTGCCCTGAGCTCTTCCCTGTAGTCCTTTTTATATGGGCGTAGTTAGAACTGTCTTGGCAAGGGTGGCCCTGCCTCTGTTATGGCGGATTCTCTCTGTTGTGGCAGGTTGCCTCGGCAACAGCGGGTTGCCTCGGCAAGGGCAGCCTGCCTCCTTAGAGGTGGAGAGTCTCAGTAATGGCGGAAGCCCCTCCCCCACGGAGCCGGACTGTCCCGGTTCAGCTGTGCTTGGTTTGGAGGGCTCAACCCAGAGGGTTTCCAATTACTGTTTTTGTTTTCGTTGTTGTTGCGGCAACCGAGCCTGATCACCTGGCTCCCTGACTCAGAGTCTTTTCTTTTAAGTTGAACGACCCCGCGTTCCGGTCGCTTGTTGAAAAGGCGCCGGGATCTCCTGTGCTGGCACTCACGGAGTCGGCTCGAACTGTGGCGCCGGCTCCTGGCGGATTTTTTGCCTAGGAATCTCCTGGCCTGACTCGCTATTTCAGATGAATGGGCAACTCTGCCGTCTCAGGGCTCTGCTGGCCAGCTAAGAGGGCTCCCAGACCAGTGGCTTTTGTAGGGAGAACCACAGCAACAGGGCGTGGTCACAGCAGCTGCGCAGGCGGAATCAGCCCCGCGGGGGCCAAAACAGCCGCACTGGCTGGGACTGCGACCCTGGCGACCCCTCTGCCTGGGTATCTCCTGGTCTGTGGGCAATAAGAGTTCGTCTGGAAATGCGGCGTCCACTCACCCTCTGCACTTTCACTGGGAGCTGAAGTCCTGAGCTGTTCTTAGGCGGCCGTCTTCCCAGCATTTATCTGTCCCCAGTTTTTCAATCCTGCTTATTCCAAATCCTTGACCATCCAGCCAAACCTTTGGCTACAGATCATGAATCAGCATATAATTGCACATTTGACCATTTCTCCTTTTATGTAAAGTGCACAACCACTTTACATAAAGTTCTGCCCACTAGAAATATTTCCCTTTACCACTGTACTTCGGGGATGTCCTACAAAGGGCCTGTAGTGCTGCAGCTGTCCACTTTCAGGTGGTGCCTGTGTATCATGCAGAACCATCTGCGAACTAGACCCTAGTCTTCTCTTCCTCTGTTAACTGTTCATAGGAAACTCCCCATGAAGCCATCAGTGCAAACTGGGGGAGAGAAAGCAGGGTGGCAGGAGTGGAGACCATGGGAATTTGAGCCACTTCCTCATATAACTTTCTTATGCCCTCAGGACCTGTTCAATCTTGATCATATATACATACACCAATTCCATTCGATGATGGAATGCTGTTGTTCACGACCCACTCTATGGCTATATGGGTCAAAAACTACCCGATTCATGATGGACAGTTAAGTCAAACATTCAGTTTACACCAAAGCCAAGTAACAGGCCAAAGGCTGTCTCTCAAAAGAAGAGTAGTTATCTACAGAAAATGGCAGGAACTTACTCCAAAATCCTAAAAGCTTCCACTGTGATTCACCTACAGAGACCTGCCAAAGGCTCCAAATAGCACCCCTATCTGTCACTGACACCTCAAGCACCATTGGATCTGCTGAATCATATGGCCTAAGTTGCAGAGCAGCTTGCACAGCAGCCTGGACCTGTTGCAGAGCCTTCTCCTCTTCTTGATTCCACTCAAAACTGGCCGACTTGATAAATGTGCTGGAGTAACACACCCCAAAGAGAAATGTGTTGCCTCCAAAATCCAAATAGGCCCACTAGGCATTGTGTCTCTTTCTTGGTTGTAGGAGGAGCCAAATGCAGCAACTTATCCTTCACCTTATAAGGAATATCTACACGTGCTCCACACCACTGAACCTTTAGAAATTTTACAGAGGTTGAAGGTCCCTAAATTCTAGTTAGATTTATTTCCCTTCCTCTGTTATACAAATGTCTCACCAATTAGTTTTGTGTGTTTGCTACTTTTTGCTCACTGGATCCAGTCAGCATAATGTCATCAACGTAGTGGAAAAGTGTGATATCTTGTGGGAGGGAAACATGATCAAGATCTCTGTGAACAAGATTATGGCACAAGGCTAGAGAGTTGGCATACCCCTGAGGTAAGACAGTGAAAGTATATTCCTGATCTTACCAGCTGATGGCAAATTGCTTCAGATGGGCCTTATGGACAGGAATGGAGAAAAAGGCATTTGCTAAGTCAATGTCTGCCCACCAGGTACCAGATGTCTTAATTTTCTCAAGCAATGAAACCACATCTGGTACAGTAGGTGCAACTAGAGTCACCACTTAGTTAAGCTTATGATAATCCACTGTCACTCCAAGATCCATCTGTCTTCTGCACAGGCCAAATGGGGCAGTCGAACAAAGATGTGGTGGGAAACACCACCCTTGCATCTTTCCTTGATGGTGGCACTAATTTCCTCAATCTGTCTAGGAATGTGATACTGTTCTGGATTTACTGTTTTTCTAGGTAGACATGGTTCTGATGGCTTCCGTTTTGCCTTTGCCTCCATAGTAGCCTTCACTCTACCAGTCAGGGAGCCAATGGGGGGGTTCTGCCAGCTGTTAGATATGTCTATTCCAATTATGCATTCTGGCACTGGGGAAATGACCACAGGATGAGTCTGGGAACCCACTGGCGCCACTGTAAGTCAGATCTGAGTTAAAACTCCATTAATTTCCTGACCTCCATAAGCCCCTACTTTAATTGGATGACCACAATAGCATTTTGGGTCCCCTGGAATCAACATCAGCTCAGAGCCAGTTTCCAGTAATCCCCCAAATGTCTGACCATTTGCCTTTCCACAATGCACAGTTACCCTGGTAAAAGGCCTGAGATCTCTTTGGGGAAGGATGAGAGAAAGCTTAACAGCATAAGTTATTGTTGGTGTAGCAGGATCCTTCCTCAAGGGGACTCGACCTTCCCTTCATTCAGGGGATTCTGGGTCTGTAAACTGGGTCATGTCTGGAAATTTATTGAGGGCCTGTGATTTGGTTTTTATAATTTAAATGAGTCTTTCGTCCATTCAACCTGGAAACTCTTCCAGGTTCAGAAAGTGACTGAAATTGGCAAGCAGATATCCCCATGTGTTCCACTGAGGTGGCCATCTGGGTCCAACAAATGAATAAATATGTGGGTATTGTAGCAGTGCAGAGACAGGCTGAACCTAGACACGTTCTTTTTGCACCATCTCAGGCACAAAATTTCAGAAAGAACTCTTCCATTTCTGAGCAAGAGAGACAGAGACTGCTAATTACTATGGGGCAGATTTCTCTGGTAAGAAGGCCCTGAATATAACCGGCAAGTGAGACTGATGCTTGTAGCCCTGAAGGGCTAAAAATGGGTCTTGACATGAATAAGAATAGACACTAACTCTGGAGAATTTTGCTTGTCCAATGAACAATGAAAATGCTCAGAGTGCCATAGGGGGGGAAAAAAAAACACACACAAAAAAAACAAAAACAAAAACAAACAAACAAAAAAAAAAAACAGAAGACATTGTGTGGATTTGGATGGCTGAGCATCATTTTTTCAGACCAAAGAGCGCAATGTACAGTCCATAAAATCCAACAATGGGCAGAGAGATATCCTCCTGTGAGTACTTACTAGTTTGAAGAGAAGTAGAGCAGGCAATTAAAACACTGGTTGTCTAAAACAGGAGGAGATAAAGGCATGAAGAGCTGACTTACACGCCTTCAGTAGTGTGTGCTTACGCTAAACATGAATAGCACTGTAGTGCTTCTGCTAGACTTGTCTGTTTTGTTTTGTTTTGTTTCCTGGTTGATTTGAGGAAGAGATGATAGGGAAGATGCATATATAATCATGTAGTTCTTGTCAAGGGAGGAGAATGCTGGTTTAAGGACTATATAATTCTTTGATTTCTTCCCAAGTAACCTCAGAAATTTTTTTTTTCTCCCTTACCTGATGCAGTGATCTTAGGACCAGGACTGCAACTACAAGTGCTGCAACAGCAGGGATGTTTTCTAAATAGAAAACTGTAACTATGTTTTTAAACTTTATGTCAACTATTCCTAAAGGCATGACAGTGGTGGGTTGTGCCTTTATCTAGCCAAATTGAGGCTAACAGTGAATGCAGCTATGTTGCCTGGTGGTAAAAATAGCTCACTAATTCTGTACTTTGCCCTATCTGAATGGGAGTGAAGTGAAGAGAAGCTACTTGCTAGACTTGTGTTGCTACCTACAATGTAGACAAGCACAGTGGCGATTCTAATGCCCCTTCCAAAAGTGAAAAAATGTCGGTATTAATGAAGAGAAGGTGAAATATTAGCTGAGAGTAAAGAAATGAATAAATGGGGTCTTCATTGAGGAAAACTTTATATTACATTAAAAAATCAAGAGTCTAAGAACAAGAGATAATATCTCAGAGCAATTATCCCAGATTCCTGAAAGAGTGAAGTTGTATACTTACCAAGGTCACTCCTGCTTTTGGAACCTGACAAGATTGAGAGGATACTTGCATACTTGAGTGACCTCATCTTGGGAGATATTTATACACTATAAGGGACTGGATTGTTATTGATTAATTGTGCATAATGTATATATATTTGATGTAAAGTTTCATGGTAAAAAAACAGGGGGTGGCCTGTGATGTTATGGTATACATTGTTTTTTGTCCATGGTTACTGGTTCATAACTCCCACAGTCCTTAATACAATCTTTTGTTATAATACTGGATGTGTTAGAACTCAGGGTCAGGATCAGGTGCAGTGGCTCAGGCCTGTAATCCACGCACTTTGGGAGACCAAAATGGGTGGATCACTTGAGATGTTCAAGACCAACTAGCTTGGCATGGTGGCGCACACCTGTAATCCCAGCTACTCGGGTCGTTGAATCAGAAGAATTGCTTGAATCTGGGAAGCAGAGATTGCAGTGAGCTGAGATCGTACCACTGCACTCCAGCCTGGGCCACAGAGAAAGACTTCATCTCAAAACCAAAACAAACAAACAAAAAACTTAGGGGCAGGTGTCTGACCTACTGCCCTTCTTTCACTCTAATGTTTCTGTGCCTTTCTGATTCTAGATCTTAAGACCTTTCCATGAGAGTCTCACCCTATACCCTGGAGGAAGAAAGCCAGATGTCATGAAGCTTCCATAAAACTCCAAGGGGGCAGACAGAGTTAAGGGAGCTTCCAGAGCTGAACACATGGAGGTCCCTGGACGGTGGTACACACAGAGAAGACATGGAAACTCTATGCCTCTTCCCTTATACCTCACCCTATGCATCTCTTCATCTAGTCTAGCAAGTAGCTCCTCCTCAGTTTACTCCCATTCAGACAGGGTAAGGTGCAGAATTAGTGAGCTATTTTTACCACTAGGCAGTATAGCTGCATTCACTGTTAGCCTCATTTTGCTAGATGTGGTAAAGGCACAACCCACCACCATCATACCTTTAGGACTTTTGATGTAAAGTTAAAAAGGTGTATCTTTTGCAATATTATTTATAATAAACCAATAAACATAGGTAAGTGTTTCCCTGAGTTCTGTGAGCTGCTCGAGCAAATTAATCAACCCCAAACAAGGAGTCATGGGGACTCTAATTTAAAGCCACTTGACCAGAAGTTCTAAAGACCCAGACTTATAATTGGTGTGTGGAGAGGAGCAATCTTGGGAATCAAGGCCTCTGCTGTGAGATCTGACACTATCTTCACGTAGGTAGTGATGGAAATGAATTAGAGGACAATGAGCTGATGTCTACTGGTGTAGGGGACAGAAGCCTTCTTCTATGTTTATGATTTTGTGGTTTGATAATAGAAAAAAACATGGTTTGGGAGGATTCTCTTTACACAGAATGTAGGAAAGATAGTCTTTGATCACTGATGTCAATCACGTCTTTCCTTCCTTCGGCAGTGGCTGCATAGAACAGATAAATAATCTGTATGCTGTAGAGAGCGAGCACAGAAATAGTGAGATATCACATTGAACTCAGCACTTCCCTGTCACAGGAAAAAGCCAAATTAAGCCAAACTCAGCTGACACTTGCTCATGTAGGAAATAGTTAAACCAGCTCTAACCAGATGGGATCACTCATCTCAGCTGTCACCACCAAGGACTAAAGGGTTCTGGGGTTCTAAGTAAACAGGACAGTCAGTCTAGGACATAAGGACTGCAATTCCTAGGTAAGTCCTGGTGTAGAACTAGGCTCAGAGACAACAAGCTTGATCAGGGCATTCAATATCCTGAGACACAAGCCAGGGCAGCTAATGGGAGTGCTTGCATCACTCATTCCAACCCTAAGCAGTACACTTCATGACTACAAAAGAAACCATTACCCTTCTGCATGAGGACAGGAGAGGGAAGAGTGAAGAGGACTTTGTCTTGCATCTTAAAGATCAGCTCAGTCACGGTAAGCTAGGGCATGAGTCAGAGTCATGAGGCCCTTTTCAGGACCTAGTTTCTAGATGACATTTCTGGACAGACCCTGGGAATGAAGGAAATTCACTGCCTTGAGGGGAAGAATGCAGTCCTGTCAGGATCCATCACCTGCTGACTAAAGAGCCCTCAGGCCCTGAATAACCAGCAGTAATACCCAGGTAGTATACCATGGGCCTTGGTTGATACTCTGAAATGTGCTGGCTTCAGGAGGGGCTAAGCACATTTCCAGCTGTGGTGGTTATGGAGAGAGACTCCTTTTGCTTGATAAAGGAGGAGGGAAATGTAAAAAGGACTTCATCTAGCACCTTAGGTACAAGCTCAGTGACAGGATGGTAGACCCTCAAGAGGGCTATTGGAGTCTCTGATTCCAGGCTTTGTTCAAGAGCCAAGACTTTCTGGACTTGTGCTGGACCAGATGGGCCAATCACCCTGAAATGTGAGTCCCAGGCCAGGCAGCATTCACCAAAAGCTAACTGAAGAGTCCTTGGGCCTTAAGTGAGCTTTGATGGTATAGCCTGGCAATATTCCTCCTTGGTTCTTTGGTGGTGGTGGTCATAGGTTGAGACTTTCTTGCCTGTGGAAAGGATGGAAGAGTGAGAAGGACTGTGCCTTGTGATTTGAGTGCCAGTTCAGCTTCGGTAAAATAGAACACCAAGTAGAATTCTAAAGCATTTGACTTCATTTCCTAGCTCCCAAAGGGCATCTCTGGATCCACCAAGGGCCTGGGAAATCTTGTCACCCTTAGGGCAATGACATGAGTGTGGCTTCTTTTACCACCTGCTGATTGTGGAACCCCAAGTCATTAAGTGAAGGTAGGCAGTAGCCATGGAGTGGTTATAGTGATCTTGAGCAAACCCCAGGACTCTTCTGGCTTCAGATTTGATCCATTTCAATCCTAGTGGTGCTGGAAATAAGGTTGCTTATGTCACACTGCCACCATCTCCAGGTGACTAAAAAAAGAAAGACTTCATTTGTTTGAAAGAAAGTACAAGAAGAAAGCAGAGTCTCTGTGTGATAATCCAGAAAAATACTTTTGGATCTTATGTAAGACCATCGCAGTGGTACCTCTATGATTCTGCAAGAATCACAGCATTACTGGCTTGGATTGCCCCCTAATGCAGATATGGCTTAGATCACAACACTCAGTTTCTTTTGAATATCTGAAAAGCCTTCCCACAAAGAACAGGTACAAACAAGTTCAGACAGCAAAGACTACAATAAGTACATAATGTTTCAAAGGTCACAGTGAGACAAACATCCACAGTCATCAAGACCATTCAGGAAAGCATGACCTGATCAAGCAAACAGAATAAGGAATCAGGGAACAATCCTGGGAAAACAGAGATATGTGAACTTTCAGACAAAAAGTTAAAAATAGGAAACACCCAAAATTTAAGATAACAGAGAAGGAATTCAGAATTCTATGAGACAAATTTACCAAAAGACACTGAAATAATTAAAAAGAAGTAATCAGAAATTTTGTAGCTGAAAATGCAACTGTCCTACTGAAGAATGTATAAGAGTCACTTAATAGCAGAATTGACCTATCAGAAGAAAGAATTGGTGATCCTGAAGACAGGCTATTTGGAAATGCACAGAGAAGACAAAGGAGAAAGAAATATAAAACAATGAAGCATGCCTACAGAATTTAAAAAATAGCCTCACAGGGCCAAACATAAGAGTTTTTGTCTTATAGAAGAGGTAGAGAAAAAAATAGAAATAGAAACTTCATTCAAAAGAATAACAACAGGAAAATTTCAAAACCTAGAGGAGGATACCAATATTCAAGTTCAAGAAGGTTACAGAACACCAAGAAGATATAACCCAAAGAAGACCACCTCAATCCATTTTAAAATCAAACTCACAAAGGTCAAGGATAAAGAAAAGACCCTAAAAGAAACAAGAGAAAAACGAAAACAAATAACATATAGTGGAGCTCTGCAACCCTTCTGGTGGCAGACTTTTCACTGGAAAGCTTACAGGCCAGAAGACAGTAGCATAACATATTTAAAGTGCTGAAGGAAATAAAGACTGACCCTAGAATAGTATATCCAGTAGAAATAGCCTTCAAACACAGAGAAAAAATGAAAATTTTCTCAGACCAAAAAAAAAAAAAAAAATCTGAGGGGTTTCATTAACAAGTGATCTGTCCTACAAGAAATGCTATAGGCAGTATTTCAATAAGAAAACAAAATGATGTTAATGAGCAGTAAGAAATCATCTGAAGCTACAAAACTCACCGATAATATTTAGTAAGTACACAGAGAAGCACAGAACTTTATAATACTATTACTGTGGTGTGTAAAGTACACTTATCTTAAGCAGAAAGACTAAAAGATAATCTGATAAAAATAATAATTACAAAAATTGTTCAAGATATAGAAAGTATGATAAGATAAAAATAAAAACAACAAGTTAAAAATCAGAGAGACAAAGCTATGGTGTAGAGTTACTACTGGTACTGTTTTTGCTTGTTTGATTGTTTCTTTAGTGTTAAGTTGTGATTGGCAAGAAAACAAAGTGTAATAAAATAGTATTTGCAAGGCTTGTGGTAATCTCAAATCAAAAAACGTATAAAAATACACAAAAAATGAAAAACAGAAAACTAAATGATATCACCAGAATATCACCTTGACCAAAAAAAAAAAAAAAAAAAAAAAAAAAACCAAAAAACAAAAATGACTAGAAGGAAGGCAGGCATGAAAAGCAGACCAGAAAACAAATAACAATATGGCAGGAGCAAGCTTTTATTAATTAATAATAGAATTGAATGTAAATGGACTATACTTTGCTATCAAAAACATAGAGTAGTTGAATGAATTAAAAAAATAAGACCCAATGATCTATTGCCTATAAGAAACATATTTTATCTATAAAAAAACACAGAGATTAGAAATAAAAGGATGGAAAACTATATATTTAATGCCAATGGAAAGCAAAAAAAAAAAAAATCAGGAGTAACTATGCTTACATTAGTCAAAATAAATTTCAAGACAAAACCTCTAAGAAGAGACAAAGAAGGTCATTATGTAATAATAAAAGGTCAATTCATCAAGAAGATATAAAGAATTAAGTCTATGATCTCAAAATGAAAAACTACTACAAGAAAACATTGGGGAAAGTCTCCAGGGCATTGGTCTGGGCCAAAATATTTTGAGCAATCCCCTATAAGCACAGGCAAACAAAGAAAAAAAAATGAGCAAATGGGATCACATCAAGTTAAAAAGCCTCTGTGCAGCAAAGAAAACAATCAACAAAATGACAAGGCAACTCACAGGATGGGAGAAAATATTTTCAAACTCCTCATCTGACAAGGGATTACTAATGGGAATATATAAGTAGCTCGAACAACTCTATAGGGAAAAATATAATAAACTGGTTAAAAATGGGTCAAAGATCTGAATAGACATACCTCAGAGAAAGACATACATATGGCAAACAGGTTTATAAAATGGTGCTTAATATCATTGATCATCAGAAAAATGTAAATCAAAACTACAATGAGATATTATCTGACTACAGTTAAAATGTCTTTTTATCCCCAAAAACACACAATAAAAAATGCCAGTGAGGATATGAAGAAAAGGGAACCCTCATACATTGTTGGTGAGAATGTCAGTTAATATAACTACTGAGAAGAACAGTTTGAAGGCTATTCAAAAAAATTATAATAAAGTTATCACATGATCTAGCAATCCCACTGCTGGGTATATACCCCAAAGAGGAAATCTGTGTATCAAAGATATATCTGCACTCCCGTGTTTGTTGCAGCTCTCTTCACAATAGCCAAAATTTGGAAGCAACTAACACATATATGGATAAAAAATATGATTCATATACACAATGGAGTACTATTCATCCCTGAAAAAAAAAAAAAAAAAAAAAAAGAATGATGGAGATTCTGTCATTTGCTAAGACGTGGATGAAACTGAAGGTCATTCCATTAAGTGAAATAAGCCAGGCACATAAAGACAAACTTTACATATTCTCACTTATTTGAGGGAGCTAAAAGTAGAACAATTGAACTCACAGAGATAGAAGAATGTAATGGACATAGTACTTGATAGTTTTCTCATCCTCAATCTCCTGTCAGCCTCTATTTTCAGGTATGTCTGTTGCTTCCTTCTTTATAGCCATGTGTACTCAATGCTTAGCTTCCACCTACATGAGAAAATGTGATGTTTGGCTTTCTTTTTCTAGGTTAATTCACTTAGGATAACTGCCTCCAATTGCATCAATATTGTTGCAAAGGGCATGATTTTGTTCTTTTTTGGCTGCATAGTATTCCATCGTGTATACGTACCGTATTTTCTTTATACAGTCCATCACTGATTTGCATTTAAGGTGGCTCATTGTCTTTACTATTGTGAATAGTGCTGTGATGAACATATACGTACATGTGTCTTTATGACAGAACAATTTTTATTCGTTTGGATATATACTTATTAATGAGATGACTGAGTTGACAGGTAGTTCTAAGTTCTTTGAGAAATCTTCGAACTGCTTTCCACAATGGCTGAACTAATATACCTTTTCAACAACAATGTATAAATGTTCCCTTTTCTTCACAGCCTCACCCGCATCTGTTACTTTTTGACTTTAGTAATAGCCATTCTGCCTGGTGTGAGAATTATTGTGGTTTTGAATTGCATTTATATAATGATTGGTGCTGCTGAACCTTTGTTCATATGCTCATTGGCTGCATTTGTGTCTTCTTTTGAGAAAAGTCTGTCCATGTCCTTTGCCCACTTTTGAATGGGGTTGTTTGTATTTTGCTTTTTAAGTTATATGTAGACTCTGGATATTAGAACTTTTTAGATGCATAGTTTGAAAGTATTTTCTCCCACTCTGTAGGGCAGTGGTTTACTCAATGTTTCATTGTTGTTGTTGTTGTTGTTGTTTCTGTGCAGTAGCTCTTTAATATAATTAGATTACACTTCTCAATTGTTTCATTTTTTTAATTATTATTTTTGTGGGTACATTGTAGGTGTATATACTTACAGGGCACATGAGGTGTTTTAATACAGGCATGCAAGGTAGAATAAGCACATCATAGATAATGGGGTATCCATTCTCTCAATCATTTATCCTTTGTATTACAAACAATACAATTACATTACTTTTATTATTTAAAATGTACAATTAAGTTATTATTGAGTATAGTCACCCTGTTGTGCTATCAAATAGTAGGTCCATTTTTATTCCTTCCAACTATTTTTTGTACACATTAACCATCCCCACTTCTCCCAAAGCTTCTAAACCCCCACTACTCTCCCCACCATCTGGTAATCATACTTCTACTCTCTATGCCCATGAGTTCAATTATTTTGATATTTAGATTTCACAAATAAGTGAGAACATGAGACCTTTGTCTTTCTGTACCTGTCTTATTTCACTTAACATAATAATCTCCAGTTCCATCCATATTGTTGCAGATGACAGGATCTTACTCTTTTTTTATGACTGAGTAGTACTCCATTGTGCATACTTATCAAAATTTTTTTATCCATTCATCCATTGACAGACACTTAGATTGCTTCAAAATCTAAGCTATTGTGAACAGTGCTGCAACAAACATGGGAGTGCAGATATTTTTTTGTTATACTGACTTTCATTCTTTTGGGTATATAACCAGAAGTGAGATTGCTGAATCACATTTAATTGTTGGGTTTTCTTTCAATTGTTTTTTCAGTCATAATCATAAAACTTTGCCGGGCCTATGTCCAGAATGGTATTTCCCAGGTTGCCCTTCAGAGTTTTTATAGTTTTAGGTTTTACATTTGTCTTTAATTCGTCTAGAGTTAATTTTTGTATATGCTGCAACAAAGGAGACCACCTTCAACCTTCTGCATGTGGCTAGCTACTTATCTACTACCATTTGTTAAATAGGGAGTTCTTTTCCCATTGCTTTTTATTATTGATTTTGTCAAAGATCACATGGTTATAGGTATGTGGCTTTATTCCTGGGTTTCCCATCTTGTTCCACTGGTTTATGTATGTGTTTTTGTATCAGTACCATGCTGTTTTAGTTACTGTTGCCTTGAGGTATAGTTTGAAGTTGGGTAGTGTTGTTTCTTTAGCTTTGCTGTGTTTTCTTAAGATTGCTCTGGCTATTTGGCCTCCCTTTTTGTTCCATATGAATTTTAGAATAATATGTTTCTAATTCTGTAATAAATGTCATTGGTAATGAGATAGGGACATTATTGAGATTGCAATTTACTTTGGGCAGTATGACCATTTTAATAATGTCAGTTCTTCCTATCTGTATGCATACAATGTTTATCTATTTCTTCATATCATCTCTGATTTTTTTTTCAACCATGTTTTATAATTTTCATTGTAGACATCTTTTTATCTTCCTGGTTATCTTTATTCCCTTTTATTTTATTTTTTTGTGGCTACTGTGAGTGGGACTGTGTTCTTCATTTGACTCTCAGCTTGTATGTTATTGGTATGTAAAAAGCGTACTGATTTTTATACATGGATTTTATATTCTAAAACTTTTCTGAAGATGTTTATTAGATCTAGGAGCCCTGGACAAAAACTATGGGTTTTCTTGATACAGATTTATATCATCTGTGAAGGGATAGTTTGACTTCTTATCTTTCTCTTTGGATGTCTTTTTTTTTTCTCTCTCTGATTGCTTTAGCTAGGACATCTAGTATCATGTTAAGTAGTAGCAGTGAGAGTGGAAATCCTTGTTCTCGTTCTCAACGGCAATGCTTCCAGCTTCTGTCAGCTCAGTATGATGTTGGCTGTCAGTTTGTCAAAGATGAATCTTAATATTTTGAAGTATGTTCCTTTCATATCTAGTTTGTATCTACTTTGTTGAAGGCTTTTAACATAAAAGAATATTGAATTTTATCAAAAGCCTTTTCTACACCTGTTGAAAAGATCTTGTGGTTTTTGTTTTTAGTTCTGTTTATGTAACAATTTACATTTATTGATTTGTATATGTTAAACCTAATATTCATTGCAGAAATAAAGACTACTTTAGGGTGCTGGATTAGGCTTTTGATGTGCTGCTGGATTCAGTTTGCTAGTATTTGGTTGATATTTTTTGCATTTATGTTCATCAAGAATATTGACCTGAAGTTTCATTTTTTGTTGTTGCAGCTCTGTCATCTTTTGTTATCAGTATGATGCCGACTTCATAGAGTGAGGTAAGGAGAAATTCCTCCCTCTTGATCTTTTTGCAAAGCTTTCAATAAGATTGGTAATATTTCTTTTGTATTCATCTGAAAGAATTTGGCTGTAAATCTCTCTGATTCAGAAGTTTTTCTAGTTGGATAGGTTTTTAACTACTGATTCAATTATAGAACTCACAATTTATCTGATTAGGGTTTCAATTTCTTCCTGGTTAAATCTTGGGACGTTTCATGTTTCCAACAGTGTATTCATTGTTTATATTAATCACTGAGAGGTTTTTTGTATTTCTGTAGGTTGAAGGTCATATCCCGCTTGTCATTTCTGATTCTGTTTATTTGGATATTCTCTTTTTTAATTTATTAGTCTAGCTGGTGAAATATTGATGTTATTTATTCTTTCTAAAAACCAACTCCTGGATTCATTAATCTTTCGTGTGTGTGTGTTTTTTTTTTTTTTTGTCTCAATTTCATTCTGTTTACATTTGATTTAAGTTATTATTTTCTGTTACTAGCTTTGGGATAGATTTGCTCCATTTTTTTTCTATTTCCTCTATGTGTTATGATAAATTGTTAAGAATATTTTTCTTTTCAGTGTGGGAGTTTAGCACTATAAACTTCCTTTTAACACTGCTTTAGCTCTGCCCAAGAAATTCTGTTTTGCTGTATCTTTGTTGTCATGAGTTTAAACTAATTCTTAATTGTTGCCTTAAATTTATTGTTTAGCCAAAAGCTGTTCAGTAGCAAATCACTTAATTTTAGTGTAATTTTATGGTTTTGAGAGATCATAGTATTGATTTGTGTTTTTATTTCTGTGTGGGCCAAGACTATGGTTGATAAAATCTGTTTGTTTGTTTGTTTTTAGTTATTTGAACATTGCTTTATTGCCAAGTGTGTGGTTAATTTTAAAACATGTGCCATATGCAGATAAGAAGAATGTACAGTCTGCTGTTATTGGATGAAGTATACTATAGATGTCTGTTAGGTCCATTTCTTGAATTGTCTAGTTTACATCCTGAGTATCTTTGTTAGGTTTCCGCCTTTACAATCAATCTAGTACTGTCAATAAAGTGTGGTTATCTACATTTCTTCATAGCTCTCTAACTACTTTTTTTTATAAATATGGATGCTCCAGTGCTGGGTGCATACACATTTAGGATAATTATTTCTTCTTGTTGAATTGAACCCTTTATTATTATGTAATAAATTTTATTGGCTTTTTAAGTTATTGTTGTTTTAGAGTCTGTTTTGTCTGAAATAATAACAACACCTGCCCATTTTTGTTTTTAATTTTCTTGATAAATCTTTCCCTATTCCTTTACTTTGATCCTATGATTTTTCTTGCGTGTGCGATGAGTCTCATGAAGAGAGCATACTGCTGGGTCTTGCTTCTTTATCCAACTTGCCACTCTGTGTCTTTTAGGTGGGGCATTTATGCCATTTTTATTCAAGGTTAATATTAATATGTGCAAATTTGATCATGTCATTATGTTGTTAGCTGGTTGTTTTGTAAACTTGATTGTGTAGTTGTTTTACAGTGTCAATGGTCTATGTATTTACGTGTGTTTTTCTTGTGGCCATTAACAATCTTTCGTTTGCATGTTTAGCTCTCCCTTAAGAACATCTTGTAAGGCAGATCCAGTTATAATAAATTCCTTTAGCATATGCTTGTTTCAAAATGACCTAATTTTTTTCTTTGCTTATGAAGCCTAGTTTGACTGAATATAAAATTCTTGGTTAAAATATCTATGCTTTAAGAAGGTTGAATATAAACCCCCAATTTCTTCTGGTTTCTGGAGTCTGGCCAGAAGTTCCACTGTTAGACTGACAGGGTTCCCTTTGTAGGTGACCTACCCCTTTTCTCTTGCTCCCTTAATTATTTTTTTCTTTCCTATTGATCTTGGAGAATCTGATGACTATGTGTCTTTGGAATGTTGTCTTGCATAGTGTCTTGCAGGGTTTCTCTGAAGTTCCTAAATTTTAATGTGGTCCTTTCTAGTGGTTGGAAAAATTTTCATGGACAACACCCTCAAATATATTTTTCAAGTTTTTTGCTATCTCTCCCTCTCTTTCAGGGACACCAATGAATCCTAGGTTTGATCTTTTTACATAATCTCATATTTTTCAAATGTTTTGTTCATTCTGTTTTGTTTTGTTTTGTTTTGTTTCTGACTGAGTTGACTCAAAGTACCAGTGTTTGAGCTCTGACATACTTTCCTCAGTTTGGTTGATTCCACTGTTAATATTTCTAATTGTATGAAGAAATTCATGTAGTGAGTTTTTCAGCTATATCTCATCAGTTTGATTCTTTCTTAAAATGGCTATTTTACCTTTCAGTTTTTGAAGTATTTTACTGGATTTTTAGATTACTTGGATTGAGTTTCAACTTTCTCCTGAATTTTGATGATCTCTGTTGCCATATAGAGTTTGAATTTTATGTTTGTAGTTTTTCAGCCGTTTAAGTCTGGTTAAAAACTATTGCTCAGGAACTAGTGTAATCATTTGAAGGTAAAACCTATTTGTTTTCCACACTTGTCGTTTATTGCAGTAGTTTTCACTCATCTCTGTGAGCTGATTTTCCTTTACTCGTTGAACTCACTATTCTTTAGATAAAATGTTTTGCTTTTTTCCTTCTTTGATGTTCTTGAGGATTTCTCTGTGGTATAAGTTGGGCTTAGTCAACTAGCTTTGTTTCTGGATAATTTCAGGGGTCCAAGGCTCAGCTCAGCACTACTGACTACATGCTTTTACATTGTACATCTGGGACCAGGCCCACAGCTTTGTTCTCTGGCCTCTCAAGATTAAGCACCTTTTATACTGGAGGTCCCAAGGTGTTCTTCGTTCACTGGAAACAATATTCCAATGGGGAATGCTGGCAAAAGCACTTCACTAGGGTGTTGGAAGCAAAGTCCATGTTCATCCATGCATCAGCAGTAGTGGGGCAGTCATGCAGCAATGTCTGTGTGTGTGTTGTTAGTGTTGAGGGAGTAAAATCCATGTACACATGTGTGCCAGTGAAGAAAGAAGTGGGCAGAGGCTGCAGGTGAGTGCATGCCACAAAAGTAGTGATAGGAGACTGCAGACAGGTGTGTGCTACCAGGGTCCCATCTGCTCTCTGACAGTAAGGTAGGGTCTGCCAGCTAAATAAATAAATAAATAAATAAATAAAAAATTAAAAAAAAACTATGGCTATGGCTACCAGGAAGTGCCTCAGTTGTGCATTTGAGCCTGAGCTGCAAGAGGTTGTGGCCAGTCAAGGACCTTGGAAGAGTTTGGCAGGTCAGTGGGGTGGAAAGCTCAGATAAAACTGGCAAGCTGGCTTTGTTCTAAGCAGGTCTTACAGTCAACAAAAGTCAAAGCCATTTAGAGGAGCATGGTAAGCCTTGAGGGATGTGTGTCCCTGGTTCAGCTCCACTGCAGTCATTCCTACACCAAACTCTTTAGACTCTGTGCACACTGGAACCCTGTCCTTGGGAGCTGTCTGCGTCAGCTCAAATGTCTTTGAGGATCATTAAGTCTTCTGCAGTTACAATTCCAGAGATTCATGGTGAGAGTTGGCCACTGCATGCCTATTTAACTCACTCATTCCTGAGAAACTGCTCAGGGCCAGGAATGAGTCCTGGTGATTGGCAGCCCTGTGCAGCGTTTTCAGCATTGTTCCCCTTTAGCCCGGGATCTGTAACCTCCCTCTGTCCACTCTCAATGTCTTTCTTCCAAAGTTCTGCTTGGAATGTGTGGGACATCTTGATGGTCTGGTCTCTCAGTCGGAGAAGCTCTTCCTGGCTGCATCTAGTCAACAATTTTGGCTCTTATCCCCACACAATCTTTGGGAATGTGTTCATCTCAGTGTATATCTTTGCTTCTAATACACAAATGAACACTTTATTTGTACTTTTGACACAAATTAATCTTTCTTTCATTGATATCTCACCCATCACAGTTACGATTTTCTTGTACATAGTAGTTAATGCTTTTAGGAATAAAACAGAAAGGCAATTAAATTTACAGTCTTTCTTTAGATAATGTCTAATATCCCAAATTCCCCTTTGACCATCTCCTTGTTTTAAAAAATAAAAACACTTAGTACTACTGATATGGCTTAGACATTTGTCCCATCCAAATCTTGTGTTGAATTGTGATTCCTAATGTTGGCAGTGTAGCTTAGTGAGTAGTGTTTGGGTCATCAAGATGAATGTCTCGTGAACTGCTTGGTGACATCCTTATAGTAATGAATGAGTTGTCACTCTCTTCACTCTTCCGCTATCTAATATCTATATGCCAGCTCTCCTTTGCTTTGTGCCATGAATGGAAGTAGCCTGAAGCCCTTGTTAGAAGGAGATGTTGACACCATGTTTCTTGTACAACCTGAATGTCCATGAGCCAAATAAACCTCTTTCCTTTATAAATTGCCCATTTTTGGATATTTATTTATAACAACGCAAATGGACTAAGACATCAACTCTCTTCGTTAATAAAGGACATTAATTCAGCCACTCTTTCAGTCTTTTATACACTCTTAGTGTTTTTTTTCTTTACTGGGTCATTCTCATCAGTATATGATAGAATTTCCCATCTTAAAAAATAGTAAATAGTTGAATGATAAATAGATTATAAATAGAGATATAAACAGACTGATGATTGATAGTTACATATTATAACTCAGTCTTATGACTTTAAATGCTTTTACAACATTCACATTTTATGTCCACCCTGAAAGTTTCCTATGAACTCTGTGCTCATATCTAACGGCATACTTAACATCTCCCATTGGATGTCTGATAGATATCTTAGCTTACCATGTCAAAGGACAAAGACCTAGTCTCCTTCAAGCCCCCTTCCAAATAATTCCTTGATACTTAGTTTTCTTCATTGCAGTTAATGGTAAATCTAGCCATCTATTTGCTTGGGCAAGAAACCTTAGATTCATCTTTAACTATTGTATTTCTCTCACTTCGTACATCCAATACATTAACAAATCAACACTTCTGTTATCCCTTCTTTCAAAATATGTTTCACATCTCATAATTTCCTTCTACCTTCACTGCTATCTCTCTGCTCTAAGATCTCACAGTCTTTCTTGGGACTATTGCAACAGCCACTTTACTGATCTCCTCACTCTTACACTTGCCTGAAATACATTTTTCCCACATTTTCACAGTCTCATTCTCTTATTTTCTTCCTTCCATGTTTAATATTGCCTCCTAAGAGAGGGTTTCCATAGCAACTGAGTATTAAACAGTATCTTACAGCCACTCTGTATTTTCTTACCCAACACTCTTTCTCCATATAATTTAACATATAGAATTTTATTGAAAGGAATGGGCACTGTAACATTGAAGCAGAGTTTTAGTGTTAGAACAAGAAGAATTTGGATATTGCTGAGGCTCACTGCAACCTCTGCCTTCTGGGTTCAAGTGATTCTCCTGCCTCAGCCTCCCGAGTAGCTGGGACTACAGGTGTGTGCTGCCACACTTGGCTTTTTTTTTTTTTTTTTTTTTTTTTTTTTTTTTTTTTTTTTTTTTTTTGTATTTTCAGTAGAGATGGGGTTTCACTGTGTTAGCCAGGATGGTCTCAATGTGCTGACCTCGTGATCCACCCACCTCAGCCTCACAAAGTGCTGGGATTAGAGGAGTGAGCCACCATGCCTGGCCCTCTTTGTCCACTTTTTAATGGGTTTGTTTTTTCCTTGTAAATGTGTTTATGTTCCTTATAGATGCTGGAAATTGGACCTTTGTCAGATGCATGGTTTGCAAAAATTTTCTCCCATTCTGTAGGTTGTCTGTTTACTCTGATGATAGTTTTCTTTGCTGTGAAGAAGCTTTTTAGTTTAACAACATGACATTTGTCAGTTTTTGCTTTTGTTGCAACTGCGTTTGGTGTCTTCATCATAAAATATTTGCTTATTCTTATGTCTAGAATGTTATTGCCTAGATTGTCTTCTAGGGTTCTTATAGGTCATGCCATATACACTCATGGTGGATTAAATACTTAAGTGTAAACCATCCCTGCATCGCTGGTATAAAACCCACTTGATCATGATGGATTATCTTTTTGATATGTGGTTGGATTCAGTTGACTAATATATTGTTAAGGATTTTAGCATCTATGTTCATCAGGACTATTGGTCTGTAGTTTTCTTTTTTGGTTATGTCCTTTCCTGGTTTTGGTATAAGGGCTATTCATAGAATGATTTAGGGAGGATCCCCTCTTTCCGTATCTTATTAAATGGTGTCAATAGGATTGGTATCAAGCCTTCTTTGAATGTCTGGTAGAATTTCATCTGTGAATCTTTCTGGTACTGGACTTTGTTGTTGTTGTTGTTGTTGTTGTGTTGTTGTTGTTACCATTTCAATCCTGCTTCTCGTTACTGGGTCTGTTCAGGGTTTCTAATTCTTCCTGATTTAAGGTAGGAGGGTTGTATCTTCCCAGGAATTTATCCATCTCCTCTAGTTTATGCATATAAAGGTGTTTATAGTAGCCTTGAATTATCTTTTGTATTTCTGAATTGTTAGTTGGTTTTGATCCATTGCTGGTGAGCTAGTGTGATTTGGTGGGAGGGTACTAACAAACCTTGTTTCATCATAGTACCAGAATTGTTTTTCTGGTTCATTCTCATTTGGGTAGGCTCTGTCAGAGGGAAGACCTGGAGCTCAAAGCTGCTATTCTGATTCTTCTGTCCCATGGGACACTTCCTTGTAGTATTTTCTGTCTTTTCCTAGGGATGTGGCTTCCTGAAAACAGAACTGTAGTCATTGTTATTTCTCTTCTGGATCTAGCCACTCAGCATGGCTATCAGGCTCTGGGATGGTATTGGGTATTTTCTGCACAGAGTCCTGTGATGTGAACTGTCTTCAGGTCTCATAGCCATGATTACCAGCCCCTGGTCTGATGGAGGTGGCAGACGAGTGAAATGGACTCTGTGAGGGTTCTTAGTTTTGATTTTTTAATGGACTATTTTGGTGCTGGTTGGCTTTCTGCAAGAAGGTGGCACTTTCTTTTTCTTTTCTTTTTTTAAAATTATACTTTAAGTTCCAGGGTACAAGTGCAGATTGTACAGGATTGTTACATAGGTATACACATGCCATGGTGGTTTGCTGCATCCATCCTCCCATCCTCTACATTAGGTACTACTCTTAATGTTATCCTTCCCTAATCTTCCCACCCCCTGCTATCCCTTCCCTAACCCCTCAGCCCCCAAAAGGCCCCAGTGTGTGATATGCCCTTCCCTGTGTCCATGTGTTCTCATTGTTCAACACCCACTTACGATTGAGAATATGTGGTATTTGGTTTTCTGTTCTTGTGTCAGTTTGCTGAGAATGACGGTTTCCAGATTCATTCACGTTCCTGCAAAAGACATGAACTCATTCTTTTTTATGGCTGCATAGCATTCCACGGTGTATACATGCCACATTTTCTTTATCCAGGCTATCATTGATGGGCATTTGGTTTGGTTCCAAGTCTTTGCTATTGTGAACAGTGCCACAATAAAAATGCAGGTGCATGTGTCTTTATAATAGAATGATTTATAATCCTTGGTTATATACCCAGTAATGGGATTGCTGGGTAAAATGGTATTTGTATTTCTAGATCTTTGAGGAATCATCACACTGTCTTCCACAATGGTTGAACTAATTTGAACTCCCACCAACAGTGTAAAAGTGACACTTTTTAGTGAGCATTAGCTGTAGTGGTATAGGGAGGATTAGGTGGTAGGTGGGGCTCTAGAACTCCCAAGATAACATGACCTTTGTGTTCATCTACCACGGTGGATAGAAAAGGATCATCAGGTGGGGGCAGGGTTAGGTGTTACACCCCTTGGGCATTGGTTGCTTCTATTGTGGTGGATGGAGGTATGGCTGCCTCTGCTGTGTCATGCAGGGTGCCAGGGAAGTGGGGAAAGCTGGCAGTTACAGGTCTCACCCAGCTCCCATGCAACCCTAAAAACTATCTCACTCTCACCATACCACCCCCCAACAAACAACATCAAATTTGTTTCCAGGCAGTGGTGAACAGAACTGAGAGCTTGCACCAGGCTACCAGCCTCCCAGCTAAGAAAGCAAGCAGGACTTTATGCCTCCCTGCCTGTTGAATCTGTGCACCATATTTACTCCCTCCCCCTAGTTCTGTCCAGGAGACTTCATGTTCAGTTGGAATTGTCACAAAGTTCAGCTGAAGATTTGCTTCTCCCAGTGGTCTTTTCTGAGTTCCTCTGGCAATCCTCTCTGAGGACCCCTGTAAGACAAGGCAGATGGTGTCCCAGGGGACCCATAAAGCTCACAGGTTTTTTAGCTGCTGTCTTTACCCCTTTATATCACTTGGCTTTCTAATTTGACTCAGATCATGGCAAGGTCAAATCCTTCTCCCATGATCTAGGCCTTCAGGTTCTCCAGTGAGTGTGTGTGTTCAGGGATGAATGTTCCCCCTTTACAACTTTTGCTGCTTGGGCACTCACAGTATTTGGGTTGTCTCCTACATTCTCCAGTAACAATCTGCTTCCTTCAGAAGATCTGTGAATTCTCTTGTCTTTTTTGGTATATCCTGTAGTAGTTCTGGAGCAAAGGTTTATGACACGAGGCTCGACACCATGCTCTGTCCGTCCAAGTGGGAGCTGCAATCTAGTCCTGTCTCCTATCCACCATGTTTTTCCCATGTCAACCACCTTTGAAGTAATTTTAAATGTCAGGAGTCATAAAACAATTTAAGATTCTCCTTAGAACAGGAAATTGTCTAGTCTTTTCAGAGAGAAAGTATTTTGGCTCTATCCTTTCCTGAGACTAGTGTAAATAAGCTATAACAAACCAGCATGGCTAGCACTGAACTCTTCAAAAGATTTGCCAAGTTGCCTTTGGGAGTTTCCTTTTCTCACTATTTTACAACTCTTCCCAAATCTTTTACCCATTCCCAGGGAACTTCAGTTTAACCTGTATTAATCCATTTTCACACTGCTATAAATAAATACAGAAAACTGGGTGAGACTAGTTTATCTTGAGAGGTGTATCTGATTAATATTTAATTCAAAGTGTTGTTTCCTGAGAAATTGCTAGCATCTTTTTCACATTATAAATTAATTCCTGAGAACAGGTAGTTAGTAGGATATTTAAACTTAAAAGCAAATATTGCTATTGGTGAAGCTGTCTTAACATCTGCAGTATAGCCATGTGCACTTAACTGATGACTCAAAACTCTCTTATCCTTTTCCTTTTCCACTCTGCTCATAAAATGTGATGTGAGTGAACTGGCGAAAAAAGAAAAAAAGCTATTTTAAAATAAGCCTATCATAGTCCAGAACACATCTGTTTCACCTAATTGCTCGAACAATTCAATCCAAAGCCTACATGTTCTCATTTAGTAAAACAGAGAAAGTTGCCCTGCTAATTTTACCAGAAATAGCAAGGTATGCTAGTTATTTTTTATTTCTCTCCATCCCACAGACAAATTAAGTTTCCTTCTTTGCCCTGCTTATGTCCTTGAAATACGCCCTTTGCATTGCATAATTTATTATGCTTTCTGGATTCCTAATGGGTTTGGCCAATGGAAAAGAGAGTTAGGAGGTAAAAAATACAAGAGAAAAAGGAAGTCAAGGTATTTCTTTAGTTAATTCATTTCCTGATTTGTTATCCTGTTTCTAGATGCAGTTGCATCTCTCTATGGTGATTATTCTCATCAGGTCACCTCTCCTTTTCAGCTTCAACTCACCATGGGTTCTACTATTAGTATTTGTTTCTCTTGTTTCTTTATTCCTAGAGGTGTTGGCTCCCCATATTGCTTAGGTGACTCACCATTGGTTGTCAGTCACTGTAATTCTGTTTATACTACTAAAATAATTCTTTCATTAATATTTCTTCACCACATGTGGGGCAAATTGTGTTTAGTTCCAGAACTTTGAATAATTTTGGAGATAGTTAATGCCATGATACTTGAAGTGACTCAAATTTAGATGAGTACATTGCAAGTATAGACTTGATGTTGCTCTCAAACAATGGAGAAAATAGGAGATATTTTGGTCATTGGAAACTATGCTGGTTTTCCCAATAGGCAGATAATTTTTATGTGTGAGAGATTCTGTGGTCAAGGGTTGGACAACAAGATATCAGGCCATCTGTCAGATAAAAAAAAATCTTATAAAAGGCACATTATAAACACTCAGGTTTAGCTCCCCTTTATTTTCTGTTATGAGAAAGTTGTTTTCCATTCTGGCACTAGAACCCTAATTTTGCTGGGGCCACTGGCAACAAAGGGATCTTCAGTAAAATGAACATATAGTTTGTCTTTAAAAACTATAAAAGTCAGAAAGCTGTAGATGACATATTTAAAATGCTGAAGAAAAAATATGTAATTCACAAATTTTATATACAGCAAAACTGCCCTTCAAGAATGAAGAAGAAATTAAGACATCCCTAGATAATTAAAAACTGAGGAAATTCCTCAATAATAGATGTAACCTAAGAGAGATGCTATGAGAATACCTTCAGATTGAAATCAAAGGTAACTTGGAGCCAAACAAATGAATATAAATCATATTAAAGGTAGCTATACAGTAGGTTTCCAAGATGGCCGAATAGAGACAGCTCCAGAATGCAGTTCCCAGCAAGAGAGATGCAGAAGGAAGAAAATCAAACAAAACACCACAAAACAATAAAAAACAAATAACAAAATAGCAGAAGTAAGCCCTTACCTATCAATAACAACATTGAATGTAAGTGGACTAACTTTCCAAAAAAGACATACAATGGCTGAATTGATTTTTTAAAAAAAACACCCAATGATTTGCTGACTGTAAGATCCACACTTCACCTATAAAGACACACATAGACTAAAATAAGAAGTATTAAGAGATATTCTCTGTCAATATGTTGGAATTCACTCAGGGTGGCTGGCAAAATATCATGGAAAATATTTAGGGAAAGTTATACATTAGTCTCAAACCTTTTGGAAGGCCAAAATTTTTTATTGGGGCAGGCCAAAGGCAGCCAGCTGGTCCATTATGTTAAGTTAGAGAGAAGATAGGGACCATAAGAGGTTTTTCCCAATTAAATTACCCCACATCCCTTTGTTTCTGTTTATTCATGTAAACTATATGCCTCGCAGTGGGAGATCAAAGGGAAATTACTTGTTAATGGTGTTTACTCTGGGCCCTGAACCTAAAGCTTTTATCATTCATATAACCAGTCTTTTCACCATGTTAGTTATCCACGAGTGTGCTAACTTAAGACCTCTGTTATGAATAAAAGTGTACATGGACAGAGGGTCTTGGCCAATTGGTTGCATTCCACCCTCTGAAATCAGCCAATGGTCATCCCTAGCTCACTTGAATCACTATAATGGTGTAAGAGTGCATTCATTTATCCATCATTGAGTCAGGGTCTGCAGGCCAGACTTCCACAGGTGTTGGTTGACATCTCAGATGGTGACACTGACGTGATAACTGTCACAGTAGGTGCTCAAATGGGGAGCGAACTGACATGATCATTGCTGCAAAGAAGGAACCAGGGACCTCCCAAGATGGGAAAGAAAAGAGGACCACACAGTCAGGTCAAGAAGTCAGTAAGTTTTAGGTCTTTGCTATTGTAAACAGTGCTGCTATGAACATTCGTGTGCATGTGTCCTTATAGTAGAACGATTTATAATCCTTTGGCTATATACCCAGTAATGGGATTGCTGGGTCAAATGGAATTTCTATTTCTAGGTTCTTAAGAAATCACCACACTGTCTTCCACAATGGTTGAACTAATTTACATTCCGACCAACAGCGTAAAAGTGTTCCTATTTCTCCATATCCTCTCCAGCATCTGTTGTCTCCAACCAACCCAAATGACCATCGATGATAGACTGGACAGGGAAAATGTGGTACATATACACCATGGAATATTATGCAGCCGTCAAAAATGATGAGTTCATGCCCTTTGTAGGGACATGGATGAACCTGGAAAGCATCATTCTCAGCAAACTGACACAAGAGCAGAAAATAAAACACCACATATTCTCACTCATAGGCAGGTGTTGAACAATGAGAACACATGGACACAGGGAGGGGAGCATCACACACTCGGGTCTGTTGGGGGAAAATGGGGGAGGGACGGGGGTGGGGAGGTGGGGAGAGATAGCATGGGGAGAAATGTCAGATATAGGTGAAGAGGAGGAAGGCAGCAAATCACACTGCCATGTGTGTA
Source organism: Saimiri boliviensis (assembly GCF_048565385.1). Classification (NCBI taxonomy): domain Eukaryota; kingdom Metazoa; phylum Chordata; class Mammalia; order Primates; family Cebidae; genus Saimiri; species Saimiri boliviensis. Next base: position 55,555,293 of record NC_133470.1, read on the forward strand.
TCTTGCATGTTCTTCACATGTACCCCAAAACATAAAATGCAATTAAAAAAATAAAATAATAAAAAAAAATAATAGAATGGAAAAAGAAAAAAAAAAAAAGAAGTCAGTAAGTAATTGGTACCCACTAAGAATTGCCAAACTCAGGGAGGCATTGTTTTAGGCTAGGGATTCTTCATGGGACAGCAGTTATCAGTTCAACAGATCGAAGTACAGAATTTAATTCAAGCTGCTGTTTCCCAAAGCTCATGGTTCTTGGTAAAGAGCATGCTGGATGTAAAGCTCTGGGAACAAATGTGGAGAAATCATGCACAAAAGCATCTATGAATAGGAAAACGGACAAAAGAAACACTACAGTTATAGGAATTTGTCTTAAGCAAGCAGCATTGCAGAAGAAACTCTTAGCCTGCCCAGTCACTGATAATCTGCAAGGCAATCAGGTGTATGTTTATGAAAAGATAAGAAAAAAGGCATTGCAGGCCAGAGCTCCATGGCCAAGCAAAAGAGGGGGAAAAAAGGGACAAAGGGCTCCGGGATGAAAGCTCCACCCAAGTCCAAGCCAGCAACTGTGGCCCGGATGGGGGGAGCAAGCAGTGCAATGGAAAGCAGCAAGCAGCAAGCAGCAGCTGGGCGGGGCCAACACGGCTGCCATCCAAGAACCTGCGCTGCTCTCCACAGGTGTCCCACAGTGAAATTTCCTGTGCTCTTTTTATTCAAGAAACATTCCAAATTGTAACTGTCTGCTAAGATTTAAGTAAAAATTTAAAATATGTAAGACCTTTTTCTGATATTAGCCACTATTTTTATTCCGACTCTACTTTTAACGTAGCTCTTTTAAAATCCAACTTACGTAAAACAGTATCCCCTGAAAGAAAAGAAATTACACCTAGCCCATAAATTAGTAAGGAGCAATTAAAAGCCAGCCATCTAGCCTTGCTCCTCAGTAGGAAAGAAATTTCTAATTAATAAGTTGCAAAACTTGTTTTCTATCTTAAACGGCAACACTACTAGCACATGCCTTATTACATTTAATTTGTAAATTAAAATGATAAATTTCAATCAGCTGTAAAAGAAGGCCCAGGAATTGAAGAGCAGTTAAACGCTAAACATGTAAAACCACACATTATTCTTTAAAAAAAAAACTTTAAGCCAAATTAAATAATAACTGTTGAATTGAGAATTAAAAATGTTGTGTCCATTTATCAGAAAATAAAAGAAATTTTATGTGAGTGTGATAAAAAATATATGCATAAAAGACTAATTAGAAATAGTCTTTGCTCAGCCAGTAACTTTTTTCAAATCAGTTGACCAGTTTAAAGTCTATACACTTGGTCAGCCTCAAAACTCAATTGCAAGATTTAAGCTATTCTACCTGTGGCTTTAAGCACATGATTAAAGTATATTCTTTGAGTCTCTGCTTCTAGAAATATTTTCAAATTTCCTCTTAAAACTTCATGTTACCAATTTCAACTTGCCATCTTAATGGATTATACAGTCAGTTGATAAGTTATAATCCTAATATCATGAAAATTCCTTTAAGGAAAGAGGAATTCAAAGCAGTATTGAACTTCTCCATACCTAATCATTTAACACTGCTGATAGGTCAAGGCAGAGGTGCAGTCTACTAGAGACCACATAATTCAATCACTCAATCTAAGTTTACTAGCAGTCAAAGAGCTGAAACTGTAGCCCTAATTCTGGCATGAAAATCTGCTCAGCCCATAAATATAGTAAGTAACTTGGCGTACTTGGTTTACCTACTACAATACCTTAAAACAGCTTTAATTAAGTATAATCTCGAGCCTGCAGCTCATTGCCTAGCCCATTAGCTTGTGGCAATGAACAAGCAGACTTACAAGTGATAACATCACTGCTTAACCAAGACAGACAGGAGCAGAAAACTTGAGAGAGAAATAGAAAGAAAAATATTATAGAAGAGAATTTATGCAAGTAGATAGTATAATTTTGTTTTGAAAGTCTAAGCAAGTTTTAAAACATTAATTGTAAAAGAAATTCCGTGTATAAACATATTGGTTAGGCTGGGCTCGGTGGCTCAAGCCTGTAATCCCAGCACTTTGGGAGGCTGAGGCAGGCAGATCACGAAGTCAAGAGATCGAGACCATCTGAGCCAACATGGTGAAACCCCGCCTCTACTAAAAATACAAAAAAAATTAGCTGGGCATGGTGGTGTGGACATGTAGTCCCAGCTACCCGGGAGGCTCAGGCAGGAGAATTGCTTGAACCTGGGAGGCAGAAGTTGCAGTGAGCCGAGATTGCGTCATTGCACTTCAGCCTGGCGCCTGGAGACAGAGTGGTCTCAAAAAAAAAAAAAAAAAAAAAAACTGATTAAAAGTTAAAGAAGTGTAACCCAGTTTTCTATGAACTAAGCATTAAAATAAAGCACAACAAAAATTTTTTAAAGCACTATCCTACTCTTTTACAAGATTATAAAAGTCTCTTAGCACAGGCACAACTTCTTGAATTTCCAGTACACCAGCACCAGCCAAGAGACTGTGTCCTCATCAAAGGATGGAAAGAAGAAAAAACTCGAGCCAGCCTAGGACACAAGCCCCAGATGTCACCTGTAGAATGCTGAAGAGGACAATGCAAAAGGCCAAGCAAATCTGGTAACTTAAACTAATGCCCTCTTCACAGCTTCTAACAGTGAACTGCTTGACTAAAAGAACTTAACATACCCCCAGTGAAGTTCCTCAGTAATGGCATACAGTAAACTAAAATGCCAAGTAACACTTCAGGTCAAACCCAAAATTTCACAGTTACACTTATAGCCTTTATAGTCTCAGCCATAGTCATCCTGGTAACTGTCAGCATTGCAGTGGCATCTATTACTGAGTCATTACGAAAAACTGCTTTTGTTAATAATCTCTCTAAAAATGATGGAAAGGTGTGCAAAGTCATTTCTCCTGGTTAGACCCCCATTCCTGGGAGTCGCTCCTTAACTGGGAATAATGTTGCTAATTGCACTCATAATTGTCTTACGTTATTTATTCATCCTAGGATGCAAAGCCAGAATGAAAGCAATGAACATGTCACCTAAAAGACCCATAGCTGAACAAATCAGTGACCAGCAGACAACAAAGCCTATTGTTGAAAACAAGAGGGGAGATGTTGGAATTCACTCAGGGTGACTGGCAAAATATTATGGAAAATATTTAGGAAAAGTTATAGGTAAGTCTCAAACCTTTTGGAAAGCTGAAATGTTTATTGAAGCAGGCCAAATGCAGCTAGCCCGTCCATTATGTTAAGTTAGGGAGAAGAGAGGAACCATAAGTTTTTCCCAGTTAAGTCTGTTTACCCCACATCCCTTTGTCTATACCACATCCCTTGGTTTCTACTCTAACTCTTTACTCATATAAACTTTGTGCCTCTCAGTGGGAGATCAAAGGGGAATTACCTGTTAATGCTGTTTACTCTGGGCCTTGAACCTAAAGCTTTTATTATTCATTTAACCAATCTTTTAACCATGTTAATTATCCACAAGTGTGTTAACTTAGAACCACTGTTATGAATAAAAGTGTGGATGGACAGAGGGTCTTGGTCAACTGGTTGCATTCCACCCTCTGAAACCAGCCAATGGCCATCCCTAGCTCACTTGAATCACTGTAATAGTGTTAGAGTGCATGTCGTTGAGTCAGGGTCTGCAGGTCAGAATTCCACAGGTGATGACCAATGTCTCATCAACGAAAACCAAAAAGGTAGCTATACTTACATGAGATACAAGATATTTTATGACAAGAACTATTAAAAGAGACCAAAAAGTCAATATATAATAATAAAGGAGTCAATTAAGAAAGAGGATATGACAATTGCAAATATGTGTGCACTAAACACTGGAGGACCCAAATATGTAAAGCAAATATGATTAGAGCTACAGAGACAGATCCTTAATAGTGGGACACTTCAAAACCACACTTTCAGCACTGGACAGATCATTCAGAGAGAAAATTAGCAAAGAAACATCAAACTTAATCTGCACTACAGATCAAATTTACCTAAGAGATATTTTTAAAACATTTCATCCAATGTCTGGAGAATATATATTCTTCTCCTTAGCACATGGAGTATTCTTAAGGATAGAGCATATGCTATCCACAAAACAAAACTTAAAAGTTAAAAAAAACAAAATTATATCAAGTATTTTCTCTAATTACTCTAATCACAGTGCAATCAAACAAGAAATAAACCAGAGAGACATCAGAAACTATAGAAACACATAGAAATTAAAAAATGTGCTATTGAATGACCAGTGAATCAATGACAAAATTCAAAATAAATTTTAAATATTTCTTGATAGAAATAAAAATGAAAACACAAGTACAAAGACTTGTGGGATACAAGAAAAGCAGTACTAAGAGGAAAGTTTCCAGCAATAAGTGCCTACATCAAATAACTAGAAAACCTTCAAATAAAACCAAATAACACATTTTAAGGAACTAGAAAAACTAAGAGCAAACAAAACACCAAATTAGTAGACCAAAAAATATAATAAAGATCAGAACAAAAAAAAAATGAAAATGAAACAAAAAAAGTAAAAGATAAAAAAAAGAGTTGGTTTTCTGCAAAAATAAACAAAATTTAGTCAGACTAAGAAAGAAAGAGAAGTCCCAAATAAATGAAATCAGAAATGAGAAAGGAGACATTACAACGAATACTGCAGAAATTCAAAGGATCATTGGTGACTACTCTGAGGAAAGATATGACAATAAATTGGAAAATTCAGAAGAAATAAGTTTATGGATACATGCAACATACAAAGATTGAGCCAAGAAGAAATCAAAACCTGAACAGACCAATAACAAGTAACAAGAAAAAAGCCATAATAAAAAGTATCCAAGTAAAGTAAAGGATGGGACCTAAAGGATTTACTTCTGAATTTTACCAAACATTTAAAGAATAATTAATACAAATCTTACTCAAAAAATTCTGAAAAATAGAGGAGGCGGGACTAGTTTCAAGTTTATTCTATGAGGCCAGAATTACTCTGATTCTAAAACTAGGCAAAGACACATTAAACACACACACACACACACACACACACACACACACACACACACGCACACCCTGAAGGCTAATATCTCTGATGAATGTTGATTCAAATGTCTTTAACAAAATAATAAAACCCAATAAGAAGATTACTTTTTACAACCAGGTAGAATTTTCAGAGGGAAATAAAATTGGTTCAACATACACAAATCAATCAACAGAACAAAATAATATACCATGTGATTATTTCAATTGATGCTTGAAATGCATTTGATAAAATTCAACATTGCTTCACAATAAAAAACCTCAAATAACTGGGTATAAAAGGAACATGTCTCAACATAATAAAATTTATGGATCATAGAAATGAAGCTAGAGTTATAATCAGCAGGGAAAAACTGAAATTCTTTCCTCTAAGCTCTGGAACAAAACAAAAATGCCAGCATTTACCATTGTCATTCAACACAGTACTGGAAGTACCAGCTAGAGCAATCAGATGGTAGAAAGAAATAGAAAGCATCCAAACTGGAAAGGAAGAAGTCAAGTTATACTTGTTTGTGGATTATCAGATTTTATATTTGGAAAAAACCTAAAGACTGCACACACACACACACACACACACACACACACACACAATTGGAACAGATAAATAGATACAGTACAGTTGCAAGAATCAACATAATAGCAACAAAAAATAATAGCACTTTTGTGTGACAACAATTCACCTGAAAAAGAAATACAGAATGTAACTCAATTTTAAATAACCACAAATAGAATTAAATACCTAGAAATTAACTTAATCATAGAAGTAAAATATTTCTATAATGAAAACTACAAAACATTGATAAAAGAAATTGAAGAGGACACCAAGAAAAATGGAAAGATATTTTATGTTCATAGATTAGAAGAACTGATATTGTTAAAATGTCAATTCTAACCAGAGCAATATACAGATTTAATTCAATTTCTATCAGAATACCAATGGCATTCTTTATAAAAGTAGAATAAATCTAAAATTTACAAAAAGCCATAAAAGACCCAGAATAACCAAAAAGTGCCCTAAGCCAAACAAACAAACAAAAAACTGGAGAAATCACATTACCTGTCATGAAATTGTGTCACAGAGCTATAGTAATACATGGTACTGACATAAAACACCTTTGTAGAGACATGGATGAATCTAGAAACCATCATTGTCAGCAAACTGACACAAGAACAGAAAGCCAAACACCACATGTTTTCACTCATAGGTGGGTAATGAACAATGAGAACACTTGGGCACAGGGAAGAGAACAATACTCACTGGGCTAGGTGGGGGGATGGAGAGGAGGGGAGAGGAGGGACAGTGAGGGGGCAGGATGGATTGGGAGGGTAACACTGGGAGAAATGCCTGATGTAGGCAACGGAGGGGCGGGATGGAAACAGCAAGCCACCATGGCATGTGTGTACCTATGCAACAATCCTGTCAGATGCTGGATGTGCACGTGTACGCCAGAGACCAAAATACAATTTAAAAAATTAATAGGCCGGAGGCGGTGGCTCAGGCCTGTAATCCCAGCACTTTGGGAGGCCGAGGCAGGTGGATCACGAGGTCAAGAGATCGAGACCATCCTGGTCAACATGGTGAAACCCCATCTCTACTAAAAATACAAAAAATTAGTTGGGCATGGTGGCGCGTGCCTGTAATCCCAGTTACTCAGGTGGCTGAGGCAGGAGAATTGCCTGAACCCAGGAGGCGGAGGTTGCGGTGAGCCGAGATCGCACCATTGCACTCCAGCCTGGGTAACAAGAGCAAAATTCCATCTCAAAAAAAAATTAATAAATTACAGAGATAAATATATCACCCCGCCAAAACAAAACAAAACAAAACAAAACAAAAAAAAAAAAAAACAGACATATAGACCAGTGGAACAGAACAGAGAGCCCAGAAACAAATCCACACACCTGCACTGAACTTAAGGGAATGTGTTCTCTTTCCGGGTCCACGAGGAGGCTTAGTTTTAAGGGCAAGAATTTCCCAGCGCCATGCCTCCCTCCCATCTCTCTCCATCTGGGTGATTTAGCAGTTTATGTTTGAATTTTGTGGTAACGGGAAGAAACTAAGGGTCAATCACCCCAGCAGAAGTTTAAAGAAACTCCTTTCCTTGGCCAGAGAAACTTGGGAAGGTGGGAATTTCTCCCAGGATAAATTCCTCTGCTCCTTCACCTGCTGCGGATTTCCAGCTCTCTGGAATACCCTCCCACATAGTGGGGGCTCTCTTTCCTCTCCTGGATTTCCCCTCTGGAGTCCCCTTCCACACTCTTTGTGGAAGTTTTTCCTCTCCTCTCCTCCTTTATTTCCCTCTTTTCTCTACCTAAATAAAATAAACTTTTTGCAACACTTCTTGGGTTCTGTATTTATGAGCTTAACACCCACCTGATGTTGTCCCCTCTCTCATTCCTGAGAGCGTGGAGACCAAGAACCTACAACATTCTCTCAGGGGAGCTGTGCCTCACCAGTACCCAAAAAAAAATCCCAGTTACAAACTAATTTTCAAAAAAAAAGTGCCAAGAACATACCCCGGGGGAAACACAGTCACTTTAATAAATGATGCTGGGAACACTGGATATCCCTTTGCAGAATAATAGGACAAGACCCCTATCTCTCACCACATACAAAAATCATATCCACGTGGATAGAGTAAAATAAAAGAGTTGCTATTTCATGACAAAACATAATTATTTTTTCAAGACAAAACAGTCTTGAAACCAGTACTAATCAAAAAAAGAAAAAGAAGGGCATTTTATAATGGTAAAGTGTTCAATTCAACAAAAGCCTTAACTACTCTAAATATATATGCACTAAACACAGGAGCACCCAAATTTGTAAATCAAGTCCTTATGGGCCTAAGAAGAGACTTAGATAACACACAATAATAGTGGGAAACTTCAACATGCCAGTATTAGATCATCGAGGCAAAAATGACTAAATAGGTCTAACAGACATCTGAAGAACTCTCCACCTAAAAAGAACAGAATATACATTCATCTCATCTGCACATGGCACATGCTCTAAAGTTGAACACAAAATCAGCCATAAAACCATTCTCAGAAAAAAAATTTGGGGGGGGGGGTGTCTGGTTTATTCAAAGTAGCTGTCAGAGGCCCAACTATGGAGCAGAAACTGAACAGTTGGGGATGTCCAGGTATCAGAAGGTAAACAGAGAAGTCAGTTGAGCAACCAGAGCAGGCCCAGGCTGAGCAGGACAGGACAGGCCGCCCAGGGCCCAGCCCCACTCATGGCTGCAGCATAGAACCTCGCCACCTCCTCTTTGGGGTTGCCCTGGGCCATGTCGAACCACATCTGGATGCAGCGACCACTCCCTCTGCTGTAGTTGTTGACCTTGAAGGAGTGACTCCAGATTTCATTGCACAGAGCAGTGGGTATGGGAAAGTAGAAATGGAAAGGTAGGCAGGCAGCTCCCACCAGGCACTTGTTAGGCCCTGAGGTCCAATTCCAGCCCTTGTACCAGTTGCTCTTGCAGGTGTAGGAGGTACCTCAATCTTTCCACCATTGCTCACAGTCCTCTTTGCACAGGGGCACATCCAGTACCCGCTCTATACGCCAGCTCTGATCCACCTGCTGAATCCAGGGCCCCAAGTTGGGGAAGCACTCATAGAGGCAGGTATCCTGGATGAAATGCCGTTTGCAGGCAGGTGCCATCTCTCTGCAGTGGTTCCAGTTGAAGTTATACAGGTATGAAACATCCTGGTGGGCTTCCTGGCTGGTGTTGGTAGAACAGCAGGCATTCTTCCTCCAGGGACGACACTGCTCATGCAGCTTGTCCTTGGGGCCTGGCTTTTCCTTGTGGCACTTGGCCTCCATGCAGACATTGAGAAGTTCAGTCCTGGCCCTCACAGTTGGTGTCCGCCACCCCTCTGCCACAGCAGCCACCCAAGCTAGGAGGAGAGGCAGCTGTATTGTTATCTCCTGAACCATGTCTCAGAAAATTTTTTAAAAAGCAAAATCATATCATGCACACTCTTGGAGCACAGCACAATAAAAATAGAAATCAATACTAAGAAAATCATTCAAAACCATAGAATTACGTGGAAATTAAATAATATGCTTTTAAATGACATTAGGGTAAACAATTAAATTAAGGCAGAAATCCAAAAATTTTTTGAAACTAATTAGAACTAAGATATAACATACAAGAATCACCTGGACACAGCTAAAGCAGTGTTGAGTGTAGCTTGTAGCAATAAATGTCCACATCAAAAAGTTAGAAAGATCTCAAATTAATAAACAACACACCTAGAAGAGCTAGATAGAGAAACAGTAGTAAACCAACCCCAAATCTAGCAGAAAGCAAATAATAACAAAAATCACAGTTGAGATTAAGGAGATTGCAATGCAGATAACAAAACAAAATATCAATCAATAAAGCAGATTGTTTTTTGAAAGAATTAATAATATCATTAGTTAGAGCAAGAAAAAAAGATAAAAGATCAAAATAAACAAAATCTGAAATGGCAATGGAAGCATTACCACCAGCCTCACAGAAGTAAACAAAACACTCAGAGACTACTGTAAATATCTCTATGCACACAGGCTAGAAAACCTAGAAGAAATGGATACATTACTGGAAACGTATAACCTCTCAAGATTGAATCAGGAAAAATGGAATCCTTGAAAAGACCAATAATATGTTTTGAAATTGAATCAAAAATGAAAAGCCTACTAACAAGTAAATCCCAAGACCAGGTGGATTCACAGAAGAAAACTACAAAATGTATTAAGAAAAACTAGTACAATTTCTACTGAAACTCTTCCAAACAAATTTAACAGTAGGTCCTTCTTCTTAACTTATTCTGTGAGGTCAGCATCATCCTGATATCAAAACTTGTCAGAGACAAAAAAAAAAAAAAAAAAAAGAGAGAGCGAGAGAAAACAGACCAATATCCTGATGAAAATAGATACAAGAATCCCCAACAAATTATTAGCAAACTAAATCAGGCAGCACATAAAATGGCCAATCCAACAAGAACAGGTAGGCTTTATTTCTAGGATGCAATATTGATTCAAATTATACAAATCAAAAAATGTGATTAATCACATAAATAACCAAAAACAAAAACCACATGATTATCTTGATTTATTCAGAAAAGGCTTTTGATAACATTCAAAATCCCATCATGTTAAATACCCTCAACAAACAAGGCATTGAAGATACTGAAAAATAAGAGCCATCAATGACAAACATGTATCAGGCTGAATGGGCAAAAGCTTAAAGTATTCCCATTGAGGACCAGAACAGGACAAGGATGCTCACTCTCATCATTCCTATTCAACATAATATTGGAAGTCTTAGCCAGAGCAATCAAGCAAGAGAAAGAAATACAAGGCATCCAGGCTGGGCGTGGTGGCTCATGCCTGTAATCCAAGCACTTTGGAGGCCAAGGTGGGTGGATCACCTGAGGTCAGGAGTTCAAGACTAGCCTGACCAACATGGTGAAATTCCCATCTTAAAAAATAATCATAATAATTAAAAAAAGAAAAGAAAAAAATACAAGGCATCCAAATATAAAGAGAAGAATTTAAATTATCTCTGTTTGCAGATGATGTGATTTTACACTTATAAAACCCCATAGTTTCTGTCAAAAGTTCCTGGACATAATAAACAACTTTATTAAATTTTTTGAATACAAAACCAATGTACGAAATTCACTAGCTTTCTATTCGTCAGCACGATCCAAGCTGAGTACGATCCCAAGAAAGCAATTTCATTCAAAATTGTGACTAAAAGAATACCTAGAAATACAGCTAAGCAGAAAGGTAAAAAAAAAAAAAAAAAAAAAAAAAAAAAAAAAAAAAAACTCTACAATGAAAATTATAATGTACTGTTATAAGAAATAAGAGATGACACAAACAAATAGAAAAATATTATATTCTTATGGCTGGAAAGAATCAGTAGTGTTAAAATGGCAATATTCTTCATTAAAATTTACAGATTCAAAGTTATTCCTATGAAATGACAAATGACCAGTGACATCCCTCACAGAATTAGTAAAAAACTATTTTAAAATTCATATGGAATCAGGAAAGAGCCCAAATTGTCAAGACCATCTTAATGCAAAAAAAACAAAGCTTAAGGCATAATATTATTCAACTTCAAACTATACTACAAGGCTTTAGTAACCAAAAGAGCATAAAACCAAGACAAAAACAGTAACATAAATTAATGGAAGAGAATAGAGAGCTGAGAAATAATGCTGCTCAACTATGACCATCTGATTTTTAATAAAGTCAACAATAACAAACAATGGGGAAAGGACTTTCTATTCAATTAATGGTGTTTTGAAAACTAGCTAGCCATATTTGGAAGACTGAATTAGAACTTCTTCCTTAAATCATATAGAAAATCAATTCAGGATGGATTAAAAACTTGAATATAAATCCTAAAACTGTAAAAACTCTAGAATAAAATCTAGCAAATATTACTCTAGAAATAGGCCCTGACAAAAATGCCAAAGGCAATTACAATAAAAACAAATATTCACAAATGGGAACTAATTAAAGAGCATCTGCACAGCAAAAGAATCTATCAGAGTAAACAGACAACCCACAGAATAGGAAAACATTTTTGCAAACTATGCATATAACAAAGGTTTAATACCCAGAATCTATATTTTAAAAGTATACAAATTAACAAGCAAATAACAAATAACACCATTAAAAAGTGGGCAAAGAATATGAATAAGATGTTTCTCAAAAGAAGACATAAACATGGCCAATAAGCACATGTAAAAATGCTTAAAATCATTAATTTTTAGAGGAATGCAAGTCAAAACTACAATGAGCCACCATCTCACATCAGTCAAAATGGTAATTATTAAAAAGTAAAAGAAACAGTTACTAATGAGTTTGCAGAGAAAAGAGAACACTTATGGTTTGCTGATGAGCCTTGGGAGCTTGCTAGGACCTCTAGCAACCCATTTCTGCCTGGCCTCACAGGAGCCCTTCAGGAGGGCAGCCAGAGGTGCTGGGAAAAAGGCTACAGGGAGAAGAAAATCTCCAGATGAATTCTGTAACAATTTAAACTGATCCAGAAGCCTCCAGGCCAGAACAAGGGAGAAGGAGTGAATCACATGTCCAGACTCCAGAGGTGGGGGTAGAAGGTAAACCATACTTGCTTTCACATCTGGGAGGCAGGTAGCCTAGGGAAAGTTTTCAGCCTTGCTAGGCCACTGCCTGGAAACAGACTAAGTGCTGTCGATCGAGGTAGACAGTGAGAGTGAGACTGGCCCTTCAGATTGCATGGCAGCTGGGTGAGGCCTGTGACTGCCGGCTTTCTTCCACTTCCCAGACAACCTGCATGACAGTGTAGAGACAGTGATAATCCTAGGAACATAACTCCATTAACGTGGAAATTCCATTTCGATCCTCACGCCGCAGCTGCAGCAAGACCCATCCAAGGAGAGTACAGACACACCTAGCCCTGCCCCCACCCAATGGTCCTTCCCTATTTACCCCAGTAACTGAAGTCAAAGGGCATATACACAGGAGTTCTAGGACCCCACCCACTACCTGTTCCCCCCTATATTACCACAGCTAATGCTCTCTGAGAAGTGCCACCTTCTGGAAGGAGGTCAACCAGCACAAAATACTGCATTAAACCGTAAAGTCCATTTTAAACCCCTGGCACCTCCACTAGAACAAGTTCTCGTGTCCACAGCTGAGAGACCCACAGATGGTTCACATCACAGGACTCTGCAGACACCCTCCAGTACCAGCCCAAAGCCTGGTAGACTGGCTGGGTAGCTAGATTCAGAAAAGAAACAATGACTAGAGCTCAGCTCTCAGGAAGCCACATCCATAGGAAAAGGCTTTGGGGAGTGTACTATATCAAAGGAACACTGATTGGGGTGGGGTGGGACAGAAAAATCTGAACTACAGGCTTCAGCCTTAGACTTTCTCTTTGATAGGGCCTACCCAAATGAGAAGAAACCAGAAAATCAACTCTGGTAATATGGCAAAAAAGGTTCTTTAACAGCTCCCAAAAATCACACTAGCTCACCCCGGTCATTGACGCAAACCAAGAAGAAATCCCTGATTTACCTGAAAAAGAATTTGGGAGGTTAGTTATAAAGCTAATCAAGGAGGCACCAGAGAAAGGTAAAGCTCAATACAAGGAAATTCAAAAAATGACACAAGAAGTAAAGGTAGAAATATTTAAGAAAATAACATAAATAAAAAACAATAAAAACCTCAGAAAACAATGGACACACTTTAGAAATGCAACATGCTTTGAAAAGTCTCAGCAATAGAATTGAACAAGTAGAAGAAAGAAATTCAGAGTTTGAAAACAAAGTATTTGGATTAACCCAATCCAATAATAATAATAATAATAATAATAAACATAAAAAATACATTTTAGGAAATAATTTAGGGAAACTTTCCTGGCCTTGCTAGAGATCTAAACATCCAAATACAAGAAGCACAAAGAACACCTGGGAAATTTATAGCAAAAAGATCATTGCCTAGGCACACTGCCATTAGGTTATCTAAAGTTAAGATGAAGTAAAGAATCTTAAGATGTGTGCCACAAAAGCACCAGGTAAACTATTAAAAAAAAAAAAAAAAACAGATTAACAGCAGGTTTCCAAGCAGAAATCCTACAATCTAGAAGGAATTGGGCCCCTATCTTTAGCCTTCTGTAACAAAACAATTATCAGCCAAGAACTGTATATTTAGTTAAACTAATCTTTATAGATGAAAAAAAAAAATACAGTCTTTTTCAGACAAACAAATGCTGAAAGAATTCACAATTACCAAGCTATCACCACAAGATCTGCAAAAAACAAAAACAAAAACAAACAACCAAAAAAAAAACCTCTAAATCTTGAAAAAAAATCCTAGAAACACATCAAAAGAGAACCTATTTAAAATGTAAATCTCACAGAACCTATAAAAGAAAAATACAATTTAAAAAACAAAAGCAAAAAGCAAAAAAACAAAAACAAAAATAAAACTAACAAGATATACAAGCAAGAAATAGCATGATGTATAGAATGGTACCTCACCCTTCAATACTATCATTGAATGAGAATGGCTTAAATTCTTCACTTGAAAGTTACAGAATTGCAGAATGGATAAAAATTTACCAACCATCTGCAGCCTTAAAGAGACTCAGCTAATGCATAAGGACTTGCACAAACTTAAAGTAAAGGGGTGGAAAAAAATGGTTCAGGCAAATGGACACTAAAAGCAATTAGGAGTAGCTTTCTTATACCAAACAAAAACTTTAAAGCAGCAGAAATTTAAAAAGACAAAGAGGGACATTATATAATGGTAAAAAGCTTTGTCCAACAAAATATGTATATATATATATATATATATATAAAATATTTATATAATATATATATAATATATATATATCGCAATTCTAAAGATATATGCACCTAACACTGGAACTATGAAATGTATAGAACAATTACTAATAGACCTAAGAAATGAGATGACAGCAACACATTAATAGTTGGACACTTTAATAATCACTGATGGGACTAAACAAGTCATCAAAACAGAAAGTCAACAAAGAAACAATAAACTTAAATTATCCCCTGAAACAAATGGACTTAACAAATATATACAGACCAGTCAATCAATCAACTGCAGAAAATAAATTCTATTAAACAGTGCATGTAATTTTCTCCAAGAAAGACTATGTAATAGGCCACAGAACAAGCCCCAATAAATTAAAGAAAATTGAAATTATATCAAACACTCTCTCAGGCCACAGTGGAATAAAACTGGAAATCAACTGCAAAATGAACCTTCAAAACCATTCAAATATATGGAAATAAAATAACCTGCACCTGAATAATCATTGGGTCAAAAATGAAATTAAGATAGAAACTAACAAATGCTTCAAACTGAACAACAATAGTGACACAACCTATCAAAACCTCTGGGACACAGCAAAGGTGGTGCTAAGAGGAAAATTCATTGCCCTAAATACCCACATCAAAAAGTCTAAAAGAGCACAAACAATCTAAGGTCACACCCCAAAGAAGTAGAGAAACAAGAACAAATCAAACCCAAACCGAGCAGTAGAAAGAAAATAACCAAGATCAAAACAGAACTAAATGAAACTGAAACAAAAACAATACACAGGACAAATGAAACAAAAACTTGTTCTTTGAAAACATAAACAAAATGGACAGACCATTAACAAGATTAACCAAGAAGAGAAAAACCCCAAATAAACTCAATAAGAAATGAAATGGGAGGTATTACAACTGCCATCACAGAAATACAAAAGATAATTTCAGGCTACTATAAACACCTTTCTGTGCATAAACTAGAAAACCTAAAAGAGATGAATGAATTACTGAAAAGGTACAATGCTCCTAGCTTAAACCAGGCAGGAAGAGTTAAATACCCTGAACAGACCAATAACAAGCAGTGATATTGAAAGAGTAATTTAATGATTACCAAAAAAAAAAAAAAAAAAAAAGTCCAGTAACATGGATTCACAGCAGAATTCTACCAGACTGCCAAAGAAGAGTTTGTACCAATTCTATTGACACTATTCCACAACATAGAGAAAGAGGAAACTCTCTCTTAATCATTCTATGAAGCCATTATCACCCTAATAACAAAACCAGGAAAGGCGATAACCAAAAAAGAAAACTACAGACCAATACCCCTGATGAACATAGACTACAATTCTTAACAAAACACTAGCTAAATAAATCCAACAACATATATAAAAGATAATCCACCATGATCAAATGGGTTTCATATGAGAAATACAGGGATGGTTTAAAATAAGCAAGTCAATAAATGTGATACACTAAATAAACAGAATTCAAAACAAAAATCATATGATCTTCTTAATACGTGCACAAAAAGCATTAGACAATATGTAGCATCCCTTTATAATTAAAACTCATCAAAATTGGCATACAAGGAGCATACCTCAATATAATACAAGGAATTTATGACAAATCCACAGCCAACATACTACTGAATGTGGAAAAAATTGAAAGCACTTCCTCTGAGAACTGGAACAAGACAGGGATGCCCACTCTCACCACTCCTCCTTAGTATAGTACTGGAAGTCCTAGTCAGAGCATTCAGACAAGAGAAAGAAATAAAGGGCATCCAAATTGGTAAAGAGAAAGTCAAACTGTCACCATTTGATGATGATATGACTATTTACCTAGAAAACCCTAAAGATTCCTCAAGAAAGCACCTAGAACTGCTAAAAAAAATTCAGCAAAGTTTCTGGATACAAAATTAATGTACACAAATTAATGTACACAAAATTATTGTACAAAAACTCAACCCCTTTTACAATAGCTGCAAAATATATACATACTTAGGGTTATATCTAACAAAGAAGGTTAAAGACCTCTACAGGGAAAACTACAAAACACTGTTGAAAGTAATTATAGATGACACGAACAAATGGAAATACATCTCATGTTCATGGATTGAGTATGTTTTACTGACTCAAGCACAGAAAGTCAACACCAAGGCAAAAGTATGCCAAATTGCAGGGTCTTTATTGCCGGCGACCATGGAGGACTCGGGTCTCTCCAACCTGTGGCCCTGAAAGGAGTGTGTCAAGACCAATACCAGTACAACCACCTCGGGAGTGAGGGTGAGGGGCAGGGGTGGGGGTGAGGGGCTTCATACATTTCAATGGCTAGTAGATTCTATAAATCACCTCCTGGGTGGAGATGAGGGTGATGGGCTCCGGATATTCCAAGGGCCAGGGGACTTTTGACATTCTGATTGTTACTTAAGCGGTTCCCAAAAGTTAAGATAAGCGTTTGTTTACACATTGTCTGGGTAGGGTGGAAATCACAGACCTTAATTACTTATTACATGTTGCAGGGGCCAAGATAGTGTGGGTTTGGATTGCTTGCCTGTCATATTGGGGTTTACAGAGAGCAGTTTCAACAGAAAGCCAAGGTATGGTTGAGGTATGCAGTTTTATGGGGCTTTTACCATGTCACAGGCAGAATCAATATTGTTAGAATTATTATACTGCCAAAAGCAATCTAAAAATTCATTGCAATTCCCATCAAAATACTGCCCTCATTATTCACATAATTGGAAAGAGCAATTCTAAAATTCATATGGAACATAAAAGAGGCTATATAGCCAAAGCAAAACCAAGCGAAAAGAACAAATCTGGAGATATCACATTGCCTGATACCAAACTATAGTATAAGGCCATAATCACCAAAACAGAATGGTTCTACTATAAAAATAGGCACATACACCAGTGAAACAAAGCAGAGAATGCAGAAATAAACCCAAATACTTAGAGCCAACTGATCTTTGACAAAGCAAACAAAAACATAAAGTGTGGAAAAACACTCTTTTCAACAAATGGTGCTGGGATAATTGGCTAACCACATGTGGAGAAATAAAACTGGATTATCATCTCTCACCTTATACAAAAATCAACTCAAAATGCATTAAGGATTTGAATCTAAGACCTGAAACTAAAAATTCCAGAAGGTGACATTGAAAAAACTCTTCTAGATATTGGCTTAGGCAAGAATTTTATGACCAAGAACCCAAACCAAATGCAATAAAAACAAAGATAAATAGCTTATTTAAACTTAATTAAACTAAAGCACTTTTACATGGCAAAAGAAACAGAAGGGTAAACAGACAACCTGCAGAGTAGGAAAAGTTCTTCACAATGTATACATCTGACAAAGAACTAATATCCAGAATCTACAATAAATTCAAAGAAATCAACAACAACAACAAAATAAACCCATCAAAGAGTGGGCTAAGGACATAAATAGATAATTCTCAAAACAAGATACACAAATTGCCAAAAACATATAAAAAAATGCTCAACATCACTAGTGATCATGGAAATGGCCTAGACTGCCTTTCAAGTTTATTTGGACACCCAGAGCACTTTAGCTTGAGGTAGCGAGGTTTGAGGTAGCGAGGTTTGAGGTAGCTCAAGTTCTGACAGCTGGGATCTGCATTTCTCCTCTGTGTAGGGCTGGCTTAAATGTTCACTCCGAAAGCAGGCCTCAGCCGAGTTTAGTTCAGTTTTTTATTTCTGTTTTAAGAGGACGGCACTGAATCAATGTCTCAACATTTCTGTGCTCTCCTTCCCGTTAGTGTCCAAAGAGGCTCTCTGCATGAAGCTGCAGCTGCAGGGGTCAAGGAGGAGTGGTTTTATTGGTTCAAGAATATTTTTTTTTTACTTTTCAGTGCTTCTTTCAGTGCTAGAAAGTCAAAAGCAGGAACTGCAAGTGCTCACCTGACTTTGGTTCTCATGAAGGTTCTTTGCTTCTGTAGCTATTTGCTAAACTGGTATCCTTGTGGTGGGAACAATAGGTGCAGCATTCTTTTCCACCGTCTTGCTTTACCTCTGCCATCCTTTTCATTTACTTAAAAATTTTATTATGTTAATTGTAAATTCATATATGGTTGTTAAAAAACATAGAGATCTCTCATACCATTAGTCCAGTATCTTCCAGTGGTAACATTCTGAAAAACAATAGTGTAATATTAAAACCAAGATATTGAAACTGATGCAATCCACCAATCTTATTCAGATTTCACCAGTCACACTTGTACTAATTTGCATGTGTGTTTTTTAAGTTGAATATAAATTTATCACAAGTGTGTATTTAGGTAAACAATACCAGAATCAGCACAGAGAACGTTTCTGTCTCTATAATCTTCCCTCTTTTTGACTCTTTTATAGCCATACCCACTCTCTTTCCACTCTATTTTAATCCCTGAGAGTTACTAATATGCTTCATTTTGTAATTCTCTGGAGGTTCATCCAGGTGGTTATATTAGTCAGGGTTCTTTAGAGGGACCAAACAATTAGAATAAATGTTATTTATAAAGGGGAGTTTATTAAGGAGTACTGACTCACACAATCACAAGGTGAGGACTTACAATAGGCTGTCTGCCATCTGAGGAGCAAGGAAGACAGTCCAAGTAACAAAGCTGAAGAACTTGGAGTCTGATGTTCCAGGGCAGGAAGCATCCAGCATGGGAGAACACTAAGTCAGTCTAGCCTTTCCACGCTCTTCTGCCTTTTATTCTGGCTACGCTCACAGCTGATTAGGTTGTGCCCATTCAGCTTGAGTGTGAAATTCCCTTTTCTCATCCACTTATTCAAATATTAATCTCTTTGGCACCACTCTCACAGACACACTCATTAACAATACTTTATATCCTTCAATCAAATCAAGTTGACACTCAATATTAACCATCATGAGTTAACCCTTTGACAACTTGAACCCAAACACATCTCCTGAAATCATACAATATCTTCAAATAAAGACAATAAAAAGGTCATAATTACATCTAACATAAGACAGCTACCCTTCATACAACCAGAAATGCACCAATACCCAACCCAAATGCTATAACGTAAAGTTAACAACACTTAAATGCTGATATAAAGTCAATATATCTTATGTGACATGATAAAGGAAAAAAGAAAGAAAATATAAATATTTTCTTATTACAAGTCTGTATATGCACAAACATGTTCTTCACAAAATAAGAGGGAAATACAACAATTACAGTCCTTGTTTCTGCAACAGGTCACATGGTCATAGCTGCTATTGATGACTACATTCTTCTATGCTCCATTCTGTATTTCCTTTGCCTTCCCCAAGCACCTGTATTTCCTTTGCCTTCCCCAAGCACCTCAGCAGGTCATGGTTTCTTACTTGGTGGAGTAACCCAAACCTTCATGCCTAATGGGCCTGGGCGATTTGTAGTCCTGCCTTGATTGGGCTTTTGTAGTTTCTTATTGACCTTAACCACAGGGCATGGTGATACTAAGAGACACTCTAAGAGAGCTCCTGTATTCCATGCATACACTCTTTCTTACCTCCATTGTGGAGTAGTACACTGACTTCATCTTGATAGTCCAGGTCAATCACCCCAGCCAACACTGTAACTCCCTTCTTAGCTTGTTGGCTTAGAGGTAGGAGGAACCCAAATTGGCCAGGTGGCAATCTTAGCATGCAGTTTAAAAAACTATTGCTCCGCCTCCTGGTGGCAGTGCACCTCCCTCTGGAACTAAAACCTCTGGGCCATAAGAACATAATGTCATGGGAATGAGGGACAACAATTTTGTTGGTGGGTAACTAGGGGTGATTGAGAGTGGTACCACTTCCACTTTCACCCCTTGATTCCTGGACCCATGAAACCCGGATATGGAAGAAACAGTATCATATAATGAACACTAATTCAGAGCATACACAACCTTCTGGAGAAATTTGTCCCAGCCCTATAAAGAATTGTCACCTAGTTGGCATTGTAACTGTGACTTCAAAAGACCATTCCACCATTCTATTAATGCAACTGCTTCAGGATGATGGGAAACATGGTGAGACCAGTAAATTCAATGAACACGAACCCACTGCTGCACTTATTTAGCTGTAAAATGAGTGCCTTGGTCAGAGGCAATGCTATGTGGAATACCAAGAAGATGGATGAGGCATTCTGTGAGTTTACATATGGTAGTCTTCGCAAAAGTGTTGCATGCAAGACAGGCAAACCCATATCCAGAGTAAGTGTCTGTTCTGGTGAGGACAAACTGCTACCTTTTCCGTGATTGAAGAAATCCAATATGATCAACTTGCCACCAAGTAGTTAGCTGATCATCCAGAGGAATAGTGCTATATTGAGGGCTCTGTTTTGGTCTCCACTGCTGGCAAATTGGGCACTCAGAGGTGGCTGTAGCAGGCCATCCTTTAGGAGTGGAAGTTCTTGTTGCTGAGCCTGTACATAACCTCCATCCCTGTCAATATAACCACTTTGTTCATGGGCCCATTGGGTGACTATAGGTGTGGCTAGGAAAAGATGCTGAGTGACGTCCACAGAACAGGTCATTTTATTCACTTTATTAAAATCCTCTTTAGCTATGGTCACCTTTTCGTTAACACTTAGTTTTTGACCTTTCAGAGAGATTCATCCACATACTTCTTCCCCAAATTTATTTGTCACAAAATTTTCACCAATTTTGTTCAATTATGCTTTTTCCAAGTCCCTGACAATCCAGCCAAACAACTGGCTACAGCACATGAATAAGTATATTACCACACATGAGGCCATTTCTTCTTCTAAGCACAGTGCACAACGAGGTGCTCTGTTCAAGGTTCTGCCCATAGGAAGATTTCCCTTCACCATTGTCCTCCAGGGATGTCCATGAAAGGGGCTGCAGTGCTGTAGATGTCAACTTTTAGGTGGTGCCTGCATATCATGCAGAGCCATCTCTAAGGTGAAGAGCTACAAATAAACCAGGTTCTTGTCTTCACTTTCTCTGTCAATTGATCGTAGGGAACTCTCTGTGAGTCCACTTGTGCAGGCTCAGGGAGAAAAGGGAGGGTTGCAGGAATGAGGACCATGGGTATTTGAGCCACATCCTCATGTAACTTACTTGTGCCCTCAGGACATGCTTGAGCGTGATCACATATATACCACTTCTATTTGATGATGGAATGCTGCTGTGTAGGCCCTACTTTATGGCTAGATGAAACAGAGGGCAGCCAGTTAATGATAGGCAGTTAAGGTTGCATGGTGACTTGATAACCCATAGTCAAACGTTCAGTTTCCACAAAAGCCCAGTAACAGGCCAAGGGCTGTTTTTCAAAAGGACAGTAGTTATCTGCAGAAGATGGCAGGGCCTTGCTCCAAAAATCCTAGAAAACTCTGTTTTGATTCCCCTGTGGGGGCTTGCCAAAGGCCCCAAATAGTATACCTATCTGCTACTGACACCTCAAGCATCATTGGATCTGCTGGGTCATATGGTTCAAGTAGCAGTGCAGCTTACACAGCAGCCTGAACTTGTGGCAGAACCTCCTCCTGCTCTGGATTTCCCTGAGAACTGACAGCCTTTTGGGTCACTCAATAAATGGATTATAGTAGCACATGCAGATAAAAAAAAAAGTGTTGTTTCCAAAATCCAAATAGGCCCACTAGTCATTGTGCCTCTTTCTTGGTTGTAGGAGGGGCCAAATGCAGTAACTTGTTTTTTACATTAGAAGGCCTCACACCCGGGACCCCTAGAAATTTTACTGAGTTAGAAGGTCCTTGAATAAATATGACTATGGATTTATTTTCCATCATCTGGCAAGCAAATGTATCACCAATAAGTTTAGCGTGTTTGCTACTTCTCACTCAATAGATACAATGAACATAATGCCATCAATGTAATCGACCAGTGTGATATCTAGTGGAAGACAAAAATGATCAAGGCCTCTCCAAAAAAGATTGTGACACAAAGCCAGAGGCTTAATATACTCCTCAGGTAAGATTGTAAAGATATATTTCTGGCCTTGTCAGATGAAGGTAAATTGCTTCTGGTGAACCTTAGGAATAAGAATGAAGAAAAATGCATTTGCCAAGTCAACGGTGGCACACCAGGTGCCAGAAGATGTGTTAATTTGCTCAAGCAATTAAACCACATCTGGTGCAGCAGCTGCAATTGGAGTCACCACTTGGTTAAGCTTATAGTTATCCACTGTCATTCTCCAAGATCCATCTGTCTTATGCACAGCCCGATTAGGAGACTTGAATGGGGATGTAGTAGAAATCACCACCTCTGCGTCTTTCAAGTTCTTGGTGGCAATGACCTCCTCAGGCCCTCCAGGGATGCAATACTGTTTTGAATTCCTATATTATTCTAGGTAGTGGCAGCTCTAATCACTTCCATCTGGCCTTTCCCACCATAATAGTGTTCATTCTACTAGTCAGGGAGTTAATTTGGGGGTTCTGCCACCTGCTAGGTATGTCTATGCCAATTATGCCTGACAGCACTAAGGAAATGACCACCAGATGAATCCGGGGACCCACTGGACCCACGGTAAGTCAAACCTGAGCTAGAACTCCATTAATTACCTGAGCTCCTTAAGCCCCTACTTTAAATGGAGGACGGCAATGACCTTTTGTGTTCCCTGGAATCAACGTTAGCTCAGAAGCAGTTTCCAGTAGTCCCAGAAATGTCTGATTATTTTTGTTTTCCAAATGCACAATTATTCTGATAAAAGATTGGAGGTTTTCTTGGGGAAGGATGAGAGAAACAGTAACAGCATAAATTGTTGGAAGTGTAATATGGCCGTTCCTTAAGAGAACCTGGCCTTCTTTCATTCAAGCTGTTCTGGATCTATAAACTGGTTTGAGTCTAGAAACTGAATGAGGGGCCATGTTTCTGTTTTTATAATTCAAATTAGTCTTTTGTCCACTTAACCTGGAAGCTTTCTGCTTATATAAATTATATGAGTGCAGTAGCCTTTATTTCAGTTTCACTTCTAGAAACATCATGATTAAAGAGCCAATACCACAGCTCTACATGAGTCAGACTTAATAGCTGCTTTGCCTCTGCTGTCTATTATGGTACCTACTCCCACCTTGCCTTTGATGGTTGAGTTCTGCCACTTGGCCTCTGTCACCTTGGGATCCCATTACTTTCATTGCATTTAAGGTTTGTAGTTGAGTGACTGCTGTTGCCACTATAACATTTAGCATATAGGGAAGAGCAATCACAGAGCTCTTCAAGGATGCAGGTGCTATCTTCACAAATCTAATTTGGAAAGTATTGGTCAAGGGTATATCTTCTGGACCCTCCCAGCTGGGATGAGTAGGTCTAAAATGACTGATCCACACTAGAATTTCAATCTCCCTAAGTGTTTTACTTTATAAGATGAAATTTCCCTGTACAAGCTTTCTCTTTGCTTGCTGCCATTCATGTAAGATGTGGCTTGCTCCTCCTTACCTTCCGCCATGATTTTGAGGCCTTTCTAGCCACATGGAATTCTAAGTCCATTAAATCTCTCTCTCTCTTTTTCTTTTTTTTCAGGCTGCCTAGTCTTGGCTATGTCTTTATCAGCAGTGTGAAAACAAACTAACACAGGGATGTTGCCACCACTGAAAATAAGGAAACGGTTTCCTCTGTAAAAATAGCTCATCAGAGTTTACAAGCTCATGTCCCCAGCTTCATCAGGGTCCTCACACACATCCCCATTCCAAGTTGCAGGGTCCCATTTTTTTATTTTTTATTTTTCAGTGAATGTCCTCACTTTAATAGTAGACAGCTGGTGAAGCTGTGCATGCACCTTTTTTTGCAGGTTAGCCAGCTTGCGTTTCATTTTTCACAATTTCAACTCTTTCTCTACAGAAAATAAGACTCTCACTTAGGGCAATCTTAGCAGATTTGAGGCTCAGTATGTGATTCCGGGGCTGGAAAACAGAATTTCTGAGTTCATTATATTCTTTGGTTCTTTACATATGGTCAAAGGTATTATGTATAGAGTCATTAAACTTTTACCTCTCATGAGCAGTGAATCAGCAGTATCAAATTGATTTATTTTGCATAACTATCTGGACATTTTATGCCAAGGACTGTCAGTGTTCCTCATACTGTTAGAAGTGAGTACTTAGCATTTTTGAGTCTAATCGTATTAAACAACCAACTCCAGAAAACCCAAAAACCAATAAATGAATCCCTTTCTTAATATTTTGCTCCTCTATAATCACTCCCGGTACCAAAATCTGTATTAGTCAGGGTTATCCAGAGAGACGAAACTATTATAATAGGTGTATATATGAAGAGGAGTTTATTAGGAGTGTTGATTCACAAGGTAAAGGCCCACATGAGGCCATCTGAAAGCTGAGGAGCAAGGAAGCCAATTTGAGTTTCAAAAGTTCAGATGTGGAGAAGCCAACAGTGCATTCTTCAGTCTGTGGTCAAAGGTCCAAGAGTCGAAAAGCTGAAGAACTTGAAGTCTGATGTTTGGAAACAGGAAGTATACAGTGCCAGAGAAAGATGTAGGCCAGAACTAAGACAGTCTAGTCTTTCCAACTTCCTCTGCCTGCTTTTATTCTAGCCACAGTGGCAGCTGATTAGATTGTGCCCATCCAGATTGAGGGTGGATATGTCTCCCAGTTCACTGACTCAAGCGTTAATCATTTTTGGATACATCCTCAGATGACACATACAAGACAAATACTTTGCATATTTTAATCTAATCAAGTTGATGCTAAATATTAACCATCACACTGTGTTATAATAAGTCTGGCAGCTACCTAACGTCTACTTTGTTTAATTTGGCACTCAGTTGGCCAAAGTAATGACAGATATACCTCAAAACATTGTAAGGTAGGTGGAAAACCTGAAGATCTCTGGAACAAAATATTTTAGTAAAACATACAATAAATTGCTTAAAGCCTGAGAGAAAAAGAAAGAAAGATAGTTTATTTGGATAGTAAGATATTTTAAAAGCACCTCATGGCATTGGTGGTATAATGCTGAGCATAATTTTCTCCCAAAAGCAGCCCATGTTTATTGGGGATTTTAAAAAAATTATGTGCTGTAATCAAGTGGGATTTTTCTCAGAAATGCAGTGATCCAACATACAGAAACTATTCAATGAAACACACTACATTAAGAAAACATATAAGCCAGGTATGGTGGTTCATGCCTGTAATCCTAGCACTTTGGTATCCCAAAGCAGGAGGATCCCTTGAGCTCATGAGTTTGAGACCAGCATAAACAACATAGGGAGACCTCGTTAGAAAGAAAGAAAGAAAGAAAGAAAGAAAGAAAGAAAGAAAGAAAGAAGACATGCAAAAACATGCAGTAACATCTTAATTGATCCCCAAAGGACTGAAAAAATCTAACATCTGTTTATAATAAAAACAGGCAAAAAATAGAAATGGATGACATATTTCTCTACATAATAAAGGGCATTTATGAAAAACTCACAACTAACATTGTACTCAATGATGAAAGACCAAAAGCTATCTATCCTACCAACATCAAGAATGAGACAAAAGCCTGGGTGTGGTGGCTCACACCTGAAATCCCAGCACTTTGGGAGGCTGAGGCAGGTGGATTACTTTAGGACAGGAGTCCAGGCATGTTGGCATATACCTGTAATTCCAGCTTCTCAGGAAGCTGTGGCAGGGGAACCCCTTGAACCCAGGAGGTGGAGGTTGCAGCAAACTGGGATCACACTCCTGCACTCCAACCTGGGCAACAGAGGGAGACTCCATCTAGAAAAAATAAATGAGAAAATGACACAAAGGTGCTCACTTTTAACACTGCTATTAAACATTGTACAGAAACTTCTAAACAAAGCAATTAGACAAGTAAAATAAATGAAAGGCAGGCATCTACATTGAAACAGGTAATACTATCTCTGTTAGCAGATGGCATAATTCTACATGTTGAAAGTACCAAAAAATTCATAAGAAAGCTACTACAGCTGATAAACAAATTCAGAAAATTTGTGGGACACAAGTTAAATGCGAGAAAAATAAAATGTGTTTCTATTTGCCCCAATAAATAATTAAAAAGTAAATAAAAAAGCAATTTGATTTAAAAATAACCTCTAAAAGAATAAAATATACAAAGAAAATTTTAACTAAAAAGGTAAAAGTTTTTAACATTGTAAATGACAAAACTTTACTTCAAGAAATTAAAGACCTAAATAAATGGGGAAAAAATTATGCTCATGTGCTGGAAGATTTAATAATATTAAGATTTCAATACTATCCTAGGCTATCCTTATTAAAATCCAATAAAATACCTATGAAAATTCCAACAGTCTTGTTTGAAAAGATGTAAAAGCCAGTTCTCAATTTTATATGTAATTGTAAAAGATCCCAATTAGTGAAATAAATCTTGTAATAGAAAAACAAAGTTGTATGTTCCTCCTTTCAAAACTTACTGCAAGTCTTCAGTAACTAAAACAGGATGGTGCTGGCACAAAAATAGAAATATAAACTAATAAAATAGAATTGTTGCCTTTGGGTGAACTCTTCTGTAGATGTCTGTCAGGTTCATTTGGTCAAATGTCAAGTTGAAGTCTCAAGTATCATTGTCAGTTTTATGCCTCAATAGTCTGTCTAATAATTTTAGTGGAGTGTTGAAGTTTTCCAATATTATTGTTAGGTTATTTAAGTCTCTTCATAGGTCTCTAAAAACTTGTTCTATGAATCTGTGTGCTCCACTGTTGGCTGAATATAGATAGACAGGATAATTAAGTCTTCTTGTTGAATTTAACTCTTTATGTGATTCCCTTCTTTTCCCTTTTTGTTCATTATTGGTTTAAAGTTTGTTTTATCTGAGGAATGATATTATGTTTTTTGTAGAAACATGGATAAAACTGGAAGCCATTATCCTCAGCAAACTAATGCAAAAACAGAAAATCAAACATCACACTCCTGCAACATCCAATTTTTTCATGTAACAAACCTGCACATATGCCCCTTGAATAAAAGTTGACATAAAAAATAAAATAATAAAAACACTAAATATTCTATAGCAAGAGGTAGCAAAGTTTTTCTGTAAATTAGTCAATAGTAAGCTATGCTTTTTAAGCCAAATGATCACTGAAACAATGTCTTAGTCTATTCAGGCTACAATAACAGAAGACCAAAACCTGGGTAGCTTACTACAACAGAAATATATTTTTCATATCCCTGGTGGCTGGGAAGTCTAATGTCAACATGCTGGCATATAAAATGTCTAGTAAGGGATTGCTTCCTGGTTCATAAACAGCTATCTTCTTACTGTGTTCTAACATGGAAGATAGGGTGAGGGAGTTCTTTGGGTTCCCTTACATGAAGTCATTAATATCATGTATGTAATATGTAAATGAGTGTACATGGCTGTGTTCCAATAACACTTTACATGTGAACTATAAAAAAGTAACTAAAAATACAAAATTGTGAGTTCAGAAATAAACTCATACACCTATGACCAGTGATTTTCAACAAAAGTGCAAAGTCCATTCAATTGTGAGGGTGTAAAACTCTCAAAAGCCTCCAAGTCAGGAAAGCTGAAGTTGGAATTGTGATAGAATTGATGAAAAGGGGAATAGCAGGGGAAAAGAGACTGGGAATGAGGCAGCAGGAGATCAATTGTATTAAATGAATGGGGAGGTGGTTTGAAGCTAACTTTTCTCTCTGGAAACCTTGCAAGACTTGTCTCTCTTTTTGATTTCCAGTAACAAAGGCCTTGTTGATTTGAGAGGCAGCCACCACAAAAGCCATCAGTCAGTTTCACACCTAGCATTATTAAACTTTCTCTCAGAATCCCTACTGTTCAACAAATCCTTTGTAAATCTCAGGGATGTCTGGCCAATTAGCCTGCTGCAAAGCTATTATTTCTACTAACTTATTACCTATATATGCTGCCGTGAAAGAATGGTAATCAGACTACAATAGAACGGACTATACTTACCACGAAGTAGACTTTAAGTCAAAAACTGTCATTAGATAAAGATTATTATATAATAACAAAAGTGTCAATTCATCAGAAAAGGTATATATGCACATATATATATATATATATATACATATAGATATGTATACACACAAATATACTCCAAAATCAAAACACATAAATACATAAAGCAAATATTAGCTGATGTAAAGGAATAAAAAGTAATACAATAATAGTACCTCAATATCTTATTTTTAACAATGGTAAAATTGTCCAGACAGGAAATTAATAAGGAAACAATAGAAATTAAAACTTACAGATCAAATGAACCTTATAGACATGTACATAATTTTTCACCTAATATCAGAAAAAGTATATACTTCTCAAGAGCACATAGAGTATTTTCCAGAATAGATCACATTTTAGAACACAAAACAAGTCTTTCTTTTTTTCTTTTTTTAAGACGAGGTTTCACCATGTTGGTCAGGCTGGTCTTGAACTCCCGATCTCAGGTGATCCGCCCACCTTGGCCTCCAAAGTGCTTGGATTACAGGCGTGAGCCACCACGCCCGGCTTTTTTTTTTTTCTTGAGACAGAGGCTTGCTCTGTTGCCAGGTACCAGGCTGGAGTGCAGTGGAATGATCTCGGCTCACTTGAACCCAGAATTGCCTGGGTTCAAGCAATTCTTCTGTCTCCGCTTCCTGAGTAGCTGGGATTACAAGCACATGCCACCACAACCAACTAATTTTTTTGTATTTTTAGTAGAGATGGGGTTTCACCATGTTGGCCAGAATGGTTTCGATCTCTTGACCTCATGATTGGTCCACCTCGGCCTCCCAAAGTGCTGGAATTATAGGTGTGAGCCACCGCACCTGGCCAACAAATTCTTTTTATTATTATTATTATTTTTTTATTTTTTTTATTTTTGAGTTGGAGTTTCACTCTTATTACCCAGGCTAGAGTGCAATGACATGATCTCGGCTCACCACAACCTCTGCCTCCTGGGTTCAAGCAATTCTCCTGCCTCAGCCTCCTGAGTATCTGGGACTGCAGGTGTGCACCATCATGCTCAGCTATTTTTTTGTATTTTTAGTAGAGACGGGGTTTCACCATGTTGACAAGGATGGTCTCAATCTCTTGACCTCATGATCCACCTGCCTTGGCCTCCCAAAGTGCTGGGATTATAGGCGTGAGCCACTGCTTCCGGCCAAGTCTTAATAAATGTAAGAACATCAAAATTATTGCTTACAGATACCACACACTTCCTCATATACCATGAAAACAAAAGCTCCCCCCCACCGCACAGTTACCCTCCTCTAATACCATCTTTCTCCTTCTCTTATTTAAACCCTGTGTTTTTCCAATTAATCTCTCAATTCCTACAAAATCGTATACAAGCAATAATCAATCAGTCAATATGACAAATGTTCCTTTTAACAACCCCACAATATTACCCCTTTCCCCAAAATCTCCCAGCAGTCTAAATTCTTTCCCATTTTTAGGTTTGCACCCCACCCCAATCTCACTGGAAGAATCCTTGGGAAGCTTCACCACCACCTCCCAAAACCTGTTATCACCCTCTCTTCTCTAATTCTTTCTCTCCGTATATAAAAAGACAGGTATGTCAGGTCTTCATAGGCAAACCTGGAGCCTGAAAGTCTGAAGTCCTGTTTGCCTTGGCTGAAGTTTTCCACCCCCTGCCTGCATTCACCATTGTCCCTAATCACCCAGAGGAGCTTCCCCGGACAAGCCCCTCACCCAACACTGTCATCTTAACTGTTCTTATGATAATGTAAATACCTCTCACCCAACCCCACCACTGTAACCTGTTTTTTAATATAGAGAGAAATAATTAGAGAAGAGGGCATGATAACGTGTTTTAGGGGGTGGGGGTGAAGTTTCTCAAGGCTTCTTTGAGTGGGATTGGTGGTGGGGTGGGAACCTAAAAGTGGGAAAGAATTTAGATTGCTAGGAGATTTGGGGGGAAAAGGTAATATTGTGGGGTTGTTAGAAGGAACATTTGTCATATTGACTGGTTATTGCTTGTATATGATTTTGTAGGAATTGAGAGATTAACTGGAAAAGCACAGTGTTTGAGTAAGAGAAGGAGAAAGATAGTATTAGAGGAGGGTAACTGTGTGGAGGGAGAGCTTTTGTTTTTATAGTGTATGAGGAAGCGTGTGGTATCTGTAAGCAACCACTCACTTTTATTAACAAGGTTGGGTTTGAGCAGAGAACAGGAGCCAGATTAAGAGTGAAATATTAGCTGTAATTGCCTGGAGGAAAAGTGTAAACAGGCAACTTAAACAAAAGCAGGGCATGTAAAAGTAAATGAGTACAGTGAATTTGAGCACAGTTAGACAGACAATAATAGAAACAGACTTTTTGAGGTGTGGTTTAAGTAGTAGGGGCAACTACATAAAGCTGGAGAAGGTAAGGGGCTGAAAGTAATTGTGTGAGGTGTAAAGAGAAAACTTTGGAGGTTGTGAGACCTGTAGAGGGTAAATGGGACATAGCCTGTGATTTTGAGGGATTTTAAGAGTATCAGGGTGGCAGTTGCTGACGTGCTTAGTCATGAAGGCCAACTCAGGACTGTTAGGTTAAGTTGTTTGGGTAAAAAGGCTATAGGCCATGGGCCTAGCTCCTATGTGAGAATCCCAACCATACAGCCCTGGATTTTAGCAGTATATTAAAAAAAAAAAAAAAAATGAGACAGGTTGGGAGAGCTAGGGAGGGAACAGTTTTTGGAGCTGTTTTCTAAGGAGTGAAAGGAGGAGTGAGAAAAGGATTTAGAATTAATAGGGTTGGATAAGTTTCCTTTAGTGAGTTTATACAATGGCTTAGTTAGAATAGCAAAGCCTGGTATCCAGAGGTGAAAGTGGCCAACCACACCCTGGAAGGAGAGAAGTTGTTGTTTGGTGGATGGTGCTGGAGTTTGGAATTAACCGTATACAGTTGGCAGGGAGAGCGTGTGTATGCTGGTGAAAGATTATAACAGTTGGGGAATAAATTTGAGCTTTGGAAGGGGATACATGAAATGCCTTTGAGCATAGATGCTGAAAAAGCAGGAGGGTGAATTAAAGTGCCGTGTTGCAATAGACGGGTGATAGCAGGCATTACTTTTAAAGCCTGCTGTGGGATGGGGTACTGAGGCTGGGCAGGGTAAGGGTGGTTAGGTTCTAAGGGGATGATGAGGGGTGAGTGACTTGTAGCAACAGATGGGAAGTTGGTGTTCCACACCCTAGGGTTAAGGTTGGGGAACATAAGGGGAGCTATTGAGGGAGGTACAGGTTTGGGAAAGAAGACAGCAATGAGGTGTGGCTGTAGCTCAGGAATAGTTAAGAAGGCAGACAATTTTGCTAGAATATTTTGGCCTAATAGAGGAACTGGACAAGTGGGGATGATTAGGAAAGAATCTGGAAAGTATTGCTGGCCTAATTGACACCAGATTTGAGGAGTTTTGAGAGGCCTCAAGGCCTTACTGTTAATTCCCACAACAGTTATGGAGGCCAAGGAGACAGGTCCTTGAAAAGAAGGCAGCATGGAGTGGGTGGCCTCCATGTTGATTAAGAAGGGGATGGACTTACCCTCCACCATAAGAGTTACACAAAATTTAACATCTGTGATGGTCCACGGGGCTTCCGAGATGCTAGGGCAGCATTAGTCTTCAGCCACCAAGCCGAGGATTGGCGCTTCAGAAGCTCTGGGAGCAGTGACATGAGTCAGACAGTTGACTTTCTGTGGGGGTCCCACACAGACTGGGAAGGGCTTAGGAGAAATTCCAGGCTGCAAGCATTTCTTGGCCCAGTGGCCAGGTTTCTGACACTTGAAGCAAGGTCCAGGAGGGGCAGCTAGACATGCTGCATTCTGGACGCTTTGAAGTCTTTGTGAGCTGGTGGTGTGGCTGTGGTTTGTCTTATGGAAGAGGCAAGCATCTGTGGTTTTGAGATGCACTGCTGCCAGGCAGATATTTTTCTATTATTTAACACCTTAAAGCTGAGGTTGCTTAATTCCTGTTGTGGGGTTTGAGGGCCAGATTTTAGTTTTTGTACCTTTTTGTAATGTTGGGGTTGATTGGGTGATAAAATGCATATTCAGCATTTTTTAGGGGTGAGAGTAGAAGGATGATATTTAAGTGACTCCAGGTGAGATTATAGGATTGGGTTAAGTATTGGAGGATTTGATGAAAAGGAGCCTAACTAGTGGCCAATTTGGAAAGGTTGGATAAAGGAAAAGGAACGTGCACCCTAACTATGCCTTTGGCTCCAGCCACCTCTTGAAGGGGAATTGTTGGGCAGGGGCAGAGGAGGTAGCCAAGGGACTAAACTGTAAGCTGGGCCATGTATAACGTGGGGAGGTGACAGGAGGGGCATAAGGAGGTGGGTTGTGGGCAAAGGAAGAGGAGGAAGGAAGGCTCTGGGGGGTGGGGTTAGGTTCCAGATTAGGGCCTGGTTCAGACAGGTGGGGAGAAGAAAGGTTGAAAGGGTTGATGGACAAGGAAGATTTTAGCTTACCAGCAGAAGAAGGAAGGGCAGATGGAAGAGAAGAGAAGGAGTAGAGATTAAGGAGGGATTGGTGTGTAAAAAATGCCTGGACATAGAGAATTTCAGACCATTTGCCCATTTTGTGACAAAATGGTCTAAACTTTGTAAAATAGAGAGGTTGAAAGTACCATTTTTTTGGCCAATTGGTGCCATTGTTTAACCAGTATTGTCGCCGTTCAGTGGTACAGAAGATGAGACATTTGGATTTTAGGTCAGGAGACAGTTGAAGAGGTTTGAGGTTTTTTAGCACACAGGCCAGTGGAAAGGAGGGAGGGATAGAGGACGGATGATTGTCCATGGTTTTGGAAAGGCAGCAGAGACAAGGAAAATGGGCATGCAACCCAGCCACTCAAAATGTGTCCCTAGTTGATCCTGGGTTGAAACTCGTCATTGGTGGGTGGTCAAAGAGAGTTTCCTCTACATTGATCTGCCACCAATGTCAGCCATGAGCCTGGTGGGCAGGGGACTAGGGTGAACATCTCCACAATAGTCAAACCCCTGGGGAAACCAGGTCCCCAGGTCCGTGACCTACGTAGGATTTTCTGGTCATGAACCTCACAGAAGAACCTGGTTTACTTGACTTTTCTTGTTTTTGCAGTGGATAAAGGATGAGACTGAAACGGGGGGGAAGTGGAAAGGAAAAGACAAAAGGATAGGAAAACAAAAAAGAGAGACTGCTTACAAAACCAGCTGGTGATGTGCGTCTGTTGGCTGGTCTGATGACTCCTGGTCGGTAGGTAGATCTCTTCATGGAGGGGGCACAAGAACAGGGATGGGGGTTCGGTGTCCTGTAGGAGTTCCCCCGTCCCGGGTTTCAGCACCAAATGTTGAAAAACAAGCACTTTGAATGAAGAGACCTTCCAAACAGGCTTTGTGTGAGCAACATAGCTGTTTATTCACCTGGGTGCAAGTGGGTTAAGGCCAAAATGGGCATTAGCAAAGGGCAATGGGATAAGAGTCAGTTTTACAGGTGTGCGTACTTTTTTGGGGGGTGGGGGTGTTGAAGAGTAAGTTCAGTTACAGTGATGGGGTTGGGTGAGAGGTATTTACCTTATCATAAGAACAGTTAAGATGGCAGGGTTGGGTGAGCGGCTTGTCCAGGGAAGCTCAGCTGGGTGATTAGGGACAATGGTGAACTCAGGCAGTAGGTGGGAAACTTCAGCCTAGGCAAGCAGGATTTCAGACTTTCAGGCTCCAGGCTTGCATATGGAGGCCTGACAATTACACTAAGTCTTTTTTTCTGACAAGAACAGAATGGACTTAGATATCAATAAGAGAAAGAAACTGAAAATTTACATATAACAAGGAAACTAAAGAACATTCTAAAACCACTGGGGGGAAAAAAAAAAGAAGAATTTTTAAAATATCTTACAGTAAACAAAAATGAAACCACAACTCAGCAAAATTTGTGTGATGCAGTAAAAAACAGTACAAAGATGAAAGTTAATATCAATAAATGTCTACAATAAAAAGAAAAAAAAGATCTGAAATAGAAAACATCACATTATACCTCAAAGAACTAATAAAAGGAAAAACCAAACTTATAGTTAGCAAAATAAAAGACATAATAAAAATGAGAGGCTGGGCATGGTGGCTCACACCTGTAATTGCAACACTTTGGGAGGCTGAGGTGGGCAGATCACCTGAGGTCAGGAATTCGAAACCAGCATGATCAACATGGAGAAACCTTTCTATACTAAAAATACAAAAAATTAGCTAGCTGTGGTGGTGGATGTCTGTAATCTGAGCTATGTGGGAGACTGAGGCAGGAGAATCTCTTGAATCCAGAAGGTGGAGGTTGTGGTGAGCCGAGATCATGCCATGGCACTCCAGCCTGGGCAATAAGAGCAAAACTTTGTCTCAAAATAACATAAAATAAAATGTTTTTTAAAA
Source organism: Saimiri boliviensis (assembly GCF_048565385.1). Lineage (NCBI taxonomy): Eukaryota > Metazoa > Chordata > Mammalia > Primates > Cebidae > Saimiri > Saimiri boliviensis. Next base: position 55,589,965 of record NC_133470.1, read on the forward strand.
TAAAAGTAATAAAAATGAGAGCATAAGTAAATAAAATAAGGAATAAAAAACCTATAGAAAAATCAACAAAACAAAAATCTGGTTTCTGGAAAAAATTTAACATAATCTTAGGTAGACTAAAGGGAAAGAGACAGAGAATTCATGTAAGTATAATTGGAAATGAAAAAGAAGACATTAAAACAAATGCCTCAGAAATAAAAAGGGTCATATGGGAATATTGTGAACAATTATTTACAAACTAGATAACCTACAGGAAGTAGATAAATTTCTAGAAATATAAATCCTGCAAATATTTAATACAGAAAACTACAGAAAGCCTGAAGAAAAGCAATAATAAAAAATTTTCAACAAGAAAAATTCCATAAATAAATGGACTTATGGCAGAATTCTATCAATCATTTGAAGAAAAATTAATATTAATCTTTCATAAAATAGCCATCTGAAGAAAAAATAAATCTGAATTTATATAGCCAAAAAAATTTACTATAAGAATTTTATAATACAATCAGAAGTATTAACAGCAGAATAGATCAACCTAAGGAAAGAATGTCAGAGCTCTAAGACTGATCTTAGAAATCAACTCGGTCAAACAAAAATCAAGAAGAAAGTAATTTTTAAAAATAAACAAAACTTCCAAAAATATGAAATTACATTAAAAAAAATCTACAACTCATTGGCATTCCTGAAAGATAAGAAAAGATGATAAACAACTTGCAAAATATATTTGAATATATAGTCCATGAAAATATTTCTAATTTCAATAGAGAGATTGACATACAAATTCAAGAGATACAGAGGAATTCAGCTGGATACTATACAATACAACCAATCCCAAAGCACATAGTCATCGGATTGATCAAAGTCAATACAAAAGAAAAAAACCATAAAGACAGCTGGAGAAAAGGTTCAAGCCATGTACAGAAGGAAATCTATCAGGCTAGCAGCAGACTTCTCAGCAGAAACCTTATAAAACAGAAAAGATTGAGGACCTATTTTTAGTTTCATTAAAGAAAACAAATTCCAACCAAGAATTTTATATCTGGCCAAACTAAGCTTCATCAGTGAAGGAGAAATACAATTCTTCTCAGATAAGTAAATGCTGAGAAAATTTATTTCAACAATACTAGTATTACCAGAGGTCCTCAAGAGAATATTAAACATAAAATCAAAAGAACACCTGCTACCACAAAATATGCTTAAGCACAGAGTCCACATGCCATATAAAGCAACTACACAATCAGGTCTACATAACAGCATGGTAATGACACAATGACAGGATTATAATCTCATATGTTAATACTAAACCTGAATGTAAAGGGGCTAAACACTTCACCCAAAAAAAAAAAAAAAAAAAAAAGTACAGACGCAAAGATGAGTAAAAAAACAAGACCCAACCATCTGTCTTCAAAAAATCTATATCACATATAATGACTCCCATGGGATCAAAGAAATGGTTGGGGTAAAAATCGACCTCGCAAGCAGAAAACCAAAAAGAGGAGTTGCTATTCTTATATTAGGTAAAACAGACTTTAAATTAACAAAAAAATAAGGAAAATGAAAAAGGGCATTACATAATAATAAAGGGTAAAATTCAACAAGAAGAGTTAACTATTGTAAATATATATGCTACCAACACTGGAGCACTCAGATTCAAAAAACAAGTTTATCTTGACCTACAAAAAGGCTTAGACAACTACACAATACTAGTGGGAGATTTCAACACACCACTGACAGTATTAGACATATTATCAAAGCAGAAAAATAACAAAAAAAATTACTGAATTTAAACTCAGCACTTCACCAATTAGACATAAACATCTCCAGAATATTGAACCCAACAACCACAAAATATACGTTCTTCTCACCTGCACACATAACATATTTTTAGATCAACCACATACTTGGTCATAGATAGACTAGGCATTGAATGAATAAAACACGGAAGTTAAATTCAGCATACTTCAACATAAGAGCCATCTATGACAAATTTACAGCCAACATCATAATGAATAGGCAAAAGCTGAAACCATTCCCCTGGAGAACTAAAACAAGACAAAGATGGCCACTCTCAGCATTTCTATTTAACATAGTACTGGAAGCCCTAGTCAGATCAATCGAGAAAGAGAAAAATAAAAGGCATTCGAATAAAAAAGAAGTCAAACTATGTCTTCCCTGATGATATGACTCTATATCTAGAAAACCCTAAACACTGTCAAAAAGTTCCTAGAACTGATAAATGGATTCATTAAAGCTTCAGGATACAAAATCAATTGTACAAAAATCGGTATACACCAATAACATCCTGGCTGAGAGTTAAATCAAGAAAAGAATCCCATTTACAACAGCCACAAATAAAAAATATGTAACACCTAGGAATACAGATAACTAGGAAAATAAAAGATCTCTCTACAAGGAGAAATATGAAACACAGCTTAAGGAAAACAGAAATGACACAAATAAATGAAAAAAAAATTCAATGCCCATGTATTGGAATAATCAGTATCATTAAAATGGCTCTACTCCCTAAAGCAATTTATGGATTCAAAACTATTCGTATCAAACTACCAATGTCATCCTTCACAGACTTAGAAAAAAAGGTTCTAAAATGTAGATGGATCACAGAAAGAGCCTGAATAGACAAAGTAATCCTAAGCAAAAGAGAAAGGAGGAAGGAAGGAAGGAAGGAAGGAAGGAAGGAAGGAAGGAAGGAAGGAAGGAAGGAAGGAGAAAGAAAGAGGAAAGTGTAGGAAGGAAGGAAGGAAGAAAGGAAGGAAGGAAGGAAATAGTAAAAAAAAAAAAAAAAAAAAAAAAAAAAGCTAGAATAATTATACTACCTGAATTCGAATTATCCTCTAAGGATTCAGTAACCAAAACAGCATGGTGCTGGTAGAAAAGCAGTCACATAGACTAATGGAAGAGAATAGAAACCTCAGAAATGCAGCTGCACACCCACAAGACTAACAAAAACAAACAGTGGGGATGGACTTCCTATGCAATAAATTCTGCTGGAATAACTGGCTAGCATATACTGAAGAATGAAACTATATACTTACCTTTCACCATATACAAAAATTAACTTAAGGTAATGCATTAAAGATTTACATTTACAACCTCAAACCACAAACATCCTAAAAGAAAACCTAGGTTTTCACACAGCAAAAGAAACCATCAACAGAGTAAACAGACAACATACAGAATGGGAGAAAATATTTGCAAACTGTGCATGTGACAAAGGTCTAATATCCAGAATCTCTAAGGAACTTAAGCAAATCAACAAGCAAAAAATAAATAATCCCATTAAAATGTGAGCAAAAGACATGAACAAACACTTCTCAAAAGAGGGCATACAAGTGACCAGCAAACATATTTTAAAAATGGTTCACATTGCTAATCATTAGAGATATGAATATCAAAACCACAAGAAGATAACATCTCATACTAGTAAGAATGGCTACGATTAAAAAGAAAAAACAGATGCTAGTGAGGCTTTGGAGAAAAGGGAACATTTATACACTCTTGGTAGAAATGTAAATTAGTTCGGTCACTGTGGAAAGCAGTTTAAAGATTTCTCAAAGAACTTAGAACTACCATTTGACCCAACAATTCTATTACTGGCTATATATCCAAAGGAAAATGAACCATCCTAATAAACTGACACATGCACTTGTATGTTCATCCATTTACTGTTCATATTAGCAAAGACATGGAATCAACCTAGGTGCTCATGAATGGTGGATTGAACCAAGAAAATATTGTACACATACACCATTGGATATTACACAGTCATGTATTAGAATGAAATAGTGCCATATGAAGCAACATAGATGCAGGCGAAGGCCATAATCCTAAGTGAATTAATGCAGAAACAGAAAACCAAATATCATATGTTCTGACTTATAAATGGGAGCTAATCTTTGAGCACATGTACACATACACATGGGAGCAAAAGCCACAGCAGACTACTAAGGAAGAAAAAATGGAGGAAGCATTAATGGAAAAACTATCTATTCTCACTACCTAAGTATCTAAAATAGAAATCAAAATTTAAACAAAAAATTAATCTTTCTTAAATTCTTCCAAAAACATAGCAGTGGAGTTAATACTTCTAACCTCAGTCTATGAGGCTAGATTGCCCTGATATCAAAGTGAGAGAAAGATAAATCTTTGATGAATATAGGTGTAAAAACTACCAATAAAATATTAGCAAACCAAACTGAAGCAAATCAAAAAGATTACACACTATGACCAAGTAGGATTCATCTCTGAAATAAAAAGTTGGATTAAAATAATCAAATCAATCAATATAATACATTTCATTAGCAACATGAAAGATAAAAACTACAGAATTATCTCAATAGATGCAAAAAACACATTTGACAACTTTTCTAATGAAAACTCTCAATATTAAGCACAGAAGAAATGTACATTAACACAATAATGAGCAAATATGATAAGCCCACAGTTGACATTATACTCAATAGTGAATGCTTGAAAGCTTTTCCTCTGAGATCAGAAACAAGATAAGAGTGCCCACTCTTCCTACTTCATTTTATATATATATATATATAAACTTTTAGTTCTGGGGTACATGTGCAGAACATGCAGGTTTGTTACATCGGTATACACGTACTGTGGTGGTTTGCTGCATCCACCCCCCTTGTCATCTACATTAGTTATTTCTCCTAATATTAGCCCTCTCCAATCCCTCTACACTTTGTTATCTCTCTTCTATCTCCCTTATGCCCTGACAAGCCCTGGTATGTGATGTTCCCTTTCCTGTGTCCATGTGTTCTCATTGTTCAACATCCACTTATGAGTTAGAACATGTGGTCTTTGGTTTTCCGTTCTTGTGTCAGTTTGCTGAGAATGATGGTTTTTAACTTCATCCATTTTCCTGCAAAGGACATGAACTCATCCTTTTTTATGGCTGCATAGTATTCCATGGTGTATATATGCCACATTTTCTTTATCCAGTCTATCATTGATGCTCATTTGGGTTGGTTCCAAGTCATCACTACTGTAAACAGTGCCACAATGAACACATGTGTGCATGTGTCTTTATAATTGAATGTTTTATAATCTTTAGACATATACCCAGTAATTGGATTGCTGGGTTAAATGATATTTCTAGTTCTAGATCCTTGAGGAATTGCCACACTGTCTTACACAATTGTTGAACTAATTTACAGTCCCACCTGTTGGAATGTAAATGTGTTCCTATTTCTCCACATCCTCTCCAGCATCTGTTGTCTCCTGATTTTTTTAATGATCACCATTCTAACTGGCTTGAGATGGTATCTCAATGTGGTTTTGATTTGCATTTCTCTAATGACAAGTGATCATGAGCTTTTTTTCATATGTTTGTTGGCTGCATAAATATCTTCTTTTGAGAAGTGTCTATTCATATCCTTTGCCCACTTTTGGATGGGGTTGTTTTTTTCTTGTAAATTTGTTTAAGTTCTTTGTAGAGTCTCATTATTAGCTCTTTGTCACATGAGTAGATAGCAAATTTCTTTTTTCCCATTCTGCTGGTTGCCAGTTCACTCTAATAATAGTTTATTTGCTGTGCAGAAGCTCTTTGGTTTAATTAGATCCCATTTGTCTGTTTTGGTTTTTGTTGCCATTGCTTTTAGTGTTTTAGTCATGAAGTCCTTGCCCATGCCTATGTCCTGAATTGTATTGCCTAGATTTTCTTCTAGGGTTTTTAGGGTGTTAGGTCTTATGTTTAAATCTTTAATCCATCTGGTGTTAACTTTTGTATAAAGTATAAGGAAGGGGTCCAGTTTCAGCTTTCTGGACATGGCTAGCAGTTTTCCCAACACCATATATTAAACAGGGAATTCTGTCCTCGTTGCTTGTTTTTGTCAGGTTTGTCAAAGATCAGATGGCTGTAGATGTGTGGCATTTCTTCCAACTCCTCTGTTCTGTTCCATTGGTCATATTTCTGTTTTGGTACCAATACCAGCTGTTTAGATTACTGTAACCTTGTAGTATAGTGTGAACTCAGGTAGCATGATGGCTCCAGCCTTGTTCTTTTTGCTTAGGATTGTCTTGGCTATGTGGGCCCTTTTTTGGTTCCATATGAAGTTCAAGGTGTTTTTTTCCAGTTCTGTGAAGAAGGGCAATGGTAGCTTGATGGGGGTAGCATTGACTTTATAAATTACTTTAGACAGTATGGTCATTTTCACAATATTGATTCTTCCTAACCATGAGCATGGAATATTTTTCCTTCTGTTTGTATCCTCTCTTATTTCCTTGAGCAGTGGTTTGTAGTTCTCCTAGAAGAGGTCCTTCACATCCTTTGTTAGTTGTATTTATAGGTATTTTATTCACTTTGTAGCATGATTTGGCTCTCTGTCTGTTATTGATGTATAGGAATGCGTGTAATTTTTACACATTGATTTTGTATCCTGCTACTTTAGTGAAGTTGCTTATCAGCTTAAGAAGATTTTAGGCTGAGATTATGGGTCTTCTAAATATACAATCATGTCATCTGCAAATAGAGACAATTTGACTTCCCTTTCCTAATCGAATACGCTTTATTTGTTTAACTTGCCTAATTATCCTGGCCAGAATTTCCAATACTGTGTTAAATACTAGTGGTGAGAGAGGACATTCCCGTCTTGTGCCTATTTTCAAAGGGAATGCTTCCAGTTTTGTCCATTTAGTATAATATTGGCTATGGGTTTGTCATAAATAGCTTTTATTATTTTGAGATACATTCCATTGACACCTAGTTTATTGAGAGTTTTTAGCATAAAGGGCTGTTGAATTTTGTCAAAGATCTTCTCTGCATCTATTGAGATAATCATGTGGTTTTTGTCTTTGATTCTGTTTATGTGATTGATTACGTTTATAGTTTTGTGTATGTTGAAACAAACTTGCATCCGGGGGATGAAGCCTACTTGATCCTAATGGATAAGCTTTTTGATGTGCTATTGGATTCTATTTGCTAGTATTGTATTGAAGATTTTTGCATCAATGTTCATCATAGATATTGGCCTGAAATTTTCTTGGTGGTTGTGTCTCTGCCAGGTTTTGGTATCAGGATGATGTTGGTCTCAGAAAATGAGTTAGGGAGAATTCCCTCTTTTTGTATTTTTTTTGAATGGTTTCAGAAGTAATGGTAACAGCTCCTGTTTGTACCTCTGGTAGAATTTGGCTGTGAACCCATCTGGTCCTGCACTTTTTTTGATAGGTAGGCTATTAATTGCTTCCTCAACTTCAGACCTTCTTATCGGTGTATTCAGGGATTAAACTTTTTCCTGGTTTAGTCTTGGGAGGGTGTAAGTGTCCAGGAATTTATACATTTATTCTTTTTTTTTTTTTTTTTTTTTTTTTGAGACGGAGTTTCACTCTTGTTACCCAGGCTGGAGTGCAATGGCGCGATCTCGGCTCACCGCAACCTCCGCCTCCTGGGTTCAGGCAATTCTCCTGCCTCACCCTCCTGAGTAGCTGGGATTACAGGCATGCGCCACCATGCCCAGCTAATTTTTTGTATTTTTAGTAGAGACGGGGTTTCACCATGTTGACCAGGATGGTCTTGATCTCTTGACCTCATGATCCACCCGCTTCGGCCTCCCAAAGTGCTGGGATTACAGGCTTGAGCCACCACACCCGGCCTATACATTTATTCTTGATTGACTGGTTTATGTGCATAGAGTTGTTTGTAGTAATCTCTGATGGTAGTTTGTTTTTCTATGGATTTTGTGGTGTCATCCCCTTTACCATTTTTTTATTGCATCTATTAGATTCTTCCCTCTCTCCTTTTTTATGAGTCTGGCTAGGGGTCTATCTATTTTGCTGATCTTTTCAAAAACCAGCTCCTGGGTTTATCAATTTTTTGAAGGGTTTTTGTGTCTTTATCTCCTTCAGTTCTGCTCTGATCTTAGTTATTTCATATCTTCTGTTAGCTTTTGAGTTTGTTTGATCTTGCTCCTCTAGTTCTTTTCATTGTGGCATTAGGGTGTCATAGATCTTTCCTCGCTTCTCGTGTGGGCATTTAGTGCTACAAATTTCCCTCTAGACAGTGCTTTAAAAATGTCCTAGAGATTCAGGTATTTTGTATCTTCATTCTCATTGGTTTTGGAGAACATCTTTGTTTCTGCCTTTATTTCTTTATCCAGTAGTCATTCATGAGCAGGTTGTGCAGTTTCCATGCAGTTGTGTGGTTTTGAGTGAGCTTCTTAATTCTGAGTTCTAATTTGATTGCACTGTGGCCTGAGAGACTGTTATGATTTCCATTCTTTTGCATTTGCTGAGCAGTGATATACTTCTAATTACATGGTCAGTTTTTGAGTAAGTGTGATGTGGTGCTGAGAATAATGAATATTCTGTGGATTTGGGGTGGAGAGTTCTGTAAATGTCTATTAGGTCTGCTTGGTCCAGATCTGACTTCAAGTCCTGGATTTCCGTGTTAATTTTCTGTCACATCGATCTATCTAATATCGACAGTGGAGTGTTTAAGTCTCCCACTATTATTGTGTGGGAGTCTAAGTAGGTCATTAAGAACTTGCTTTATGTATTTGGCTGCTCCTGTATTGAGTGAATATATATTTATGATAGTTAGCTCTTCCTGTTACATTGATCCCTTTACCATTATGTAATGCCCTTCTTTGTCTCTTTTGATCTATGCTGGTTTAAGTCTGTTTTTTTCAGAGACTAGGATTGCAACCCCTCGTTTTGGTGTTGTGTTTTTTGTTTTTTGTTTGTTTTTTCTTTTCCTTTTTTTTTTTTTTGGCTTGGTAAATCTTCCTCCGTTTCTTTATTTTCAGCCTACGTATGTGTTTGTATGTGAGATGAGTCTCCTGAATACTGCATACTGAAGAGTCTTGACTCTTTATCTAATTTGCCAGTCTATGTCTTTTAATTGGGGTCTTTAGCCCATTCACATTTAAGGTTAATATTGTTATGTGTGAATTTGATCCTGCCATTTTGATGCTACCTGGTTGTTTTGCCTGTTAGTTGATGCAGTTTCTTCATAGTGTTGATGATCTTTACAATTTGGTATGCTTTTGCAGTGGCTGGTACTGGTTGTTCCTTTCCATGTTTAGTGATTCCTTCAGAAGCTCTTGTAGTCAGGCCTGGTGGTGACAAAAATCTCTCTCATCAGTTGCTTGTCTGTAAAGAATATTATTTCTCCTTCACTTATGAAGCCTAGTTTGGCTAGATATAAAATTCTGGATTGGAAGTGTTTTTATTTTAGGATATTGAATATTGGCCCCCACTCTCTTCTGGCCTGACAATTATGTGCCTTGGGGTTGCTCTTCTTCAGGAGTATCTTTGCAGCATTCTCAGTATTTCCTGAATTTGTATTTTGGCCTGCTTTGCTAGGTTGGGGAAGTTCTCCTGGATAATATCCTGAAAAGTGTTTTCCTCCGTCCTCTTCAGGTATACCAACCAAGCATAGATTAGGTCTTTTCACATAATCCCATATTTCTTGGAGGCTTTGTTCATTTCTTTTCACTCTTAGATTTTTTTTTTTTTTTTTTTTTTTGAGGCGGAGTTTCACTCGTTACCCAGGCTGGAGTGCAATGGCACGATCTCGGCTCACCGCAACCTCCGCCTCCTGGGTTCAGGCAATTCTCCTGCCTCAGCCTCCTGAGTAGCTGGGATCACAGGCACGCACCACCATGCCCAGCTAATTTTTTGTATATTTAGTAGAGACGGGGTTTCACCTCGTTGACCAGGATGGTCTCGATCTCTTGACCTCGTGATCCACCCGCCTCGGCTTCCCAAAGTGCTGGGATTACAGGCTTGAGCCACCACGCCCGGCCCTCTTTTCACTCTTTTGTCTCTAATATTGCCTTCTCACTTTATTTCATTCCATTGATATTCAATCTCTGATATTCTTTCTTCTGCTTGATTGATTTGGCTATTGAAACCTGAGTATGCTTCACAAAGTTCTCCTGCTATGTTTTTCAGCTCCATCAAGTTGTTTATGTTCTTCTCTACACCGTTTATTCTAGTTAGCATTTCTTCTAACCATTTTTCAAGGTTCTTAGTTTTCTTGCACTCAGTTAGAACATGTTCCTTTAGCTCGGAGAAGTTTGTTATTACCTACCTTCTGAAGCCTGCTTCTGCCAATTCATCAAATTCATTCTCTATACAGTTTTGTTTCCTTGCTAGTGAGGAGTTGTAATCCCTTGAAGGAAAAGAGGCATTCTGGTTTTTGGTGATTTCAGCCTTTTATTCTGGTTTCTTCCCATCTTCATGAATTTATCTACCTTTAGTCTTTGAAGTTGGTGACTTTTGGATTGGGTCTCTGAGTGGACATCCTTTCTATTGATGTTGAAGATATTTCTTTCTCTTTTTTAGTTTTCATTCTAGCAGTCAGGCCCCTCTGCTGCAGGACTGCTAGAGGGCCACTCCAGACCCTGCTTGCCTAAAAATCACGCACGGGGGCTGCAGAATGGCAAATATTGTTGTTTGTTCCTTCCTCTGGTAGCTTTGTCCCAGAAGGATGCCTGCCAGATGTCAACCAGAGCTCTCTTATATGAGATTTCTATTAGTCATGATAAACAGGGGTCAGGGAGCCACTTTAGCAGTCAGTCTATCCCTTATCAGAGCTCGAGTACTGTGTTGGGAGCTCTATTGGTCCCTTTAGAGCTGATGCACAGGGACATTTAGCTCTGCTGAAGCAGGACCAACACTGCCCCTTTTCCCAGGTGCTCTGTCCCAGGAAGTCCCTGGCAGGCCGCTGCCTCTTTTCAGAGATGCCCCACCCAGCAAGAAGGGAATCTAACCACAGTCTGCCTGTAGAGGTTTGATGGAGCTTCCATGGGCTCAGCCCAGTTTTCTAGATGACTTTGTTTACACAGGCAAGTTTGGAACTGCCTACTTGAGCCCCAGTAATGGTATGCATTCCCCCACCGAGCTCAAAATTACCATGTCAATCTCGAACTGCTGTGCTGGCTGCAAGAATTTCAAGCCAGTGGATCTTAGCTTGCTGATTTTTATGGGGTGGGACCCGCTGAGCCAGATCATTTGAGTGGTTCTGTCTTGTTGGCATTTCAGGTGCCACTGGGGTACAGAAAGACAAAACAACTACTGTGGCTACTGCAGCCACCCAGTTTTGTACTGCAAACCTGGGGCTCTGGGGTTTTAGGCACCAGAGGGAATCTCTTGGTCTGCGGGTTTTGAAGACCGTGGGAAAAGCACGGTATCAGAGCCAGAGCACTAGAGTGTCTGGAAAAGTCCCTAATGGCTTCCCTTGGCTAGGTGAGGGAATTCTTGGCCCCTTGTGCTTCCTGGGTGAGACAACACTCCACCCTGCTTTGGTTTGCCCTCCTTGGGCTACTCCAATGTCTAACCATTCCCAATGAGATTAACCTGGTATCTTGGTTGGAAATGTGAAGATCACTCTCCTTTTGGATTGCTCTCACTGGGAACTGCAGATGGAAGCTATTACTATTCAACCATCTTGGTGGAAGTCCTTCCCACTCTTGCTACTTCTAAGCAACATAGTGTTTAAAGTAATAATAGGAGACATTAGGAACAAATCAATCAACATATGAAAGGCATTTAAATCCAAAAGGACTAACATTATTGCTATTTGCAGATAACATTATTATGCTCCACAGAAAAATTGTTAAAAGTAATAAATGAATTTAGTAACATAACAAGACACAATATTTACAAACAAAAATCAGTTTCATTTCCTACAGAAATAATAATATATTTGAAAAAGGCATCAAGAGAACAAACCCATTTATTAAAAAAATATACTGAGAAATGAATTTAACTGAGGAGGTAAAAGATTTATACCTTGAAAACTATAAAACATTTATAAAATAAACTAAGAAGATACATGTAAGTTTAAGAAAATCTGCATTCAAGAAATGGATGAATTAATATTTTAAAATGCTTACACTATTCAAAGTGATATAGAGATTTAATGCAATTGCTTTCAAATTTCCAATTTCATTTGTCCACAGAAATAAACACAATCCTACGATGAGTGTTTAATTAATATTAAAACTGATTTTTTTTCTTTTTTGTGGTTTTGGATTTCAGATGCAGAATTGAGTTACTTAACACTTTTCAGTATTTAAGGCACATTATCATAATTGGCTCTGGTGTTAATTTATATTTTGTTTATGTCTCCCCAATTTTTCTGATTCCATTGCCCATCTAACTCCAAATAGCTTTTATAAGATATTTGATATGTACATATTCTTTGTGTTTATTCTTGTAAAATATGAATTGAAACTTTTTGGGTTAATATTTTTAAACTGAGGAGTTAATACAGTAGGCTGCACAATTTTTAAGTCTGCAGCTCAGTACATTTTTACACTTGTATAATCCCATGTAACTAGCATGTAGATCAAGATATAGAACATTCCCAGTACTCCAAACAAATTCTTTATGCCCTCTAAAATCACTGAGCATCTAGCAACTTCTAGGCACTTTGCATGTGTTTTATGAACCTTCTATCATTAAGGTCTAATATTATTGCGAAGCAGTTGCAATTTTATGATTAAGCTTAAAAGCTAATATTAATAGCTGTCATTTATATAGATGAGAAAATTGAGCCAGAGAGAAATTAAATTATTTTCCCAAACTCACATTGTTTTATCCGATGAACGACAGATTAAAATATAGGAGGAGAGAATGTCAGAAAGATACTATGAAAGAACAAATGATGGAGAGGGAAGAGAGATTTAAAAAGAGACCAAGAAAGAGAGTGGCAGAGAGAGACTGAAAAAATAAGAAAAAGAAAGGGAGAGTGTGAGAGACTAGCAGAAATAAAATTCATTCAGGGTTATGCACAAATAGAAAAAGAGATAACGTGCCCTTAGCTGAGGCTCATTTTCAAATAAGACTTGAGTTCACAGATTTGCTTCAGGGTTTTACCTAAGGAAATTTACAAATGACACCATTGATGGAGTAAAGTAGACTCTGTTTCCCTTAATATTTTAAAGAGCAGAGAGAGAAAGTACAACTTTTGAAGAAGTAGAAATCCCAAGTGATTGAGAAGAAGATGAGACAGAGGGGAGGAGAGAAACTAAAAAATGTGAAACCAAGCACAGGAGTCAAGACAGAGAAATAAAGAAGATAAGGAAAAAAAAGAGAAAAACGGATATAGATGATAGGGACATTTTCTCTCAGTTCAAAACAATTTTGAGGTCCCTTTCTGCATGAATATTCCAAAAAGTAGGGGTTCTACACTTGTCTTCAGGTTGCTGGATCAACTAATGGACTAATCAGAAAGCAATTAAAGTCTAGATTCAGGCGGTGCCTCTGTTGCTGCTTAGGAAACTGGCCAAGCCCATTTTAAAATATGTCTGTGGCCTCAAACTACAGACTGAGGAATGTTGAAGAAATGTGACTCAATACAAACTTCCCAGAGTATCTCTGAGGCAATGAAATCTAGTCACAAGAGCAGCAAGTGTAGGTACTTCAGCTTTCACCTCACCTGACCGCCTTAGGCAAGCCATGCACCTTTCAGTTTTTCCATCTATAAAGTGAAAATCGTGAACCTTTAGAGGAAGGAACAAACAAATAGGAAAGTGTTTTTCAAATAAAAACTCTTTTAAAAAAGTAAGAAATTACTCTTACTTCTAAATTTTTAATTCATTCATTTAAAAAAATTATATTTCACAGTTGTTTTATTTTCCATGAGGTAACATGTGATGGGATTGGAGCAAAAGTGGCAGAGATAGGCTTTATGAACATATTTCTTTAATTATGAACCCCCAAATCTACCCTAGGGTTCTGGCCCATTCAAACTTACAGCAGCCCCCCAGTCCCTGATAATGTCAACTAAATTACCTGATGGGGTAGTTCTAACTTTCTGATCCTTTAGAGAGGGTAAGAAAGCACTGGAATTTTTAAATTTATTTTTATTGCTTCATGAGAATTGTGCAAGAGAAACAATTTTCAAGTAATATGAATTTAATACAGTATGAAAGAAGAAAGGAAATTGCTAGCCCTGGTGTGGAGCACAGAGGCAAGAAATTTCAAGCTCTTCAGGTAATATGGCTGTGATTTAGTATAGTTCTGAATAACACTCATTTTCTTCCATAGCGGATTAGTCACTTTTTGTTGATCCTGACCTTGTAATCTTGCTTTGAATGCAATAAAAAGGGCCAAAACACTTTTAAACCTCATAACTTCCCAAAAGAAGAAAGGAAAAAGAATAATGTAAATTCTGATGAATAATTAATACAAAAAGAAGTGTGAACAAAAAGATATTGGCAACAAAGTGAGAATTGATCACTTTGTTGATAAGTTTCTCAGAACAAGGGGGCTGCCAGGAGACAGATGTCTAAAATGCCTTTGCCTACAGCCTCCTTTTATCTCAACTCCTCTGGGAAAGACATTGAACATGTTGAATTAGCCTGTTTCCAAGAGTTGACTGCTACCAGCAATAGTCAGAATCTCAAGGTTGAGAGGAGGTATAAATCTCAGTCTGTGCTGTGGGAGTAGAGCAATGTTTTTAGTTTTTTGGGCCTTAGTAGTCATATTCTTAATGAGTGAATGATGAAACTAAGACTCAGTGCTTTCCATGATAAGTAGAATTACCTATATAGAAATTAAGGCTTTCTGAAATTCAGACTGAGTTTATTCTTGCTAAAGCATATTGCCTCCGAATGTCTTCTGAATGTGGCTACAAGACAAGGTAAAAAGGACAGGAATACTCAAATAAGATGTCTTCAACCTAGAAGCAGTTATGTTAAAAAGTTTATTCATCAATGAGAACACATGGATACAAGGAGGGGAACATCACACACTGGGAAATGTTGGAGGGTGGAAGGCTAAGGGAGGGATAGCATTAGGAGAAGTACCTCATGTAGATGATGGGGTGATGGATGCAGCAAACCACCATGGCACATGGATACCTATGTAACAAACTTGCATGTTCTGCACATGTACCCCATAACTTAAAGTACAATAAAAAAAATTTCGTTCGTTCATGCAATTATTCTTTCTTATAACATTTATTGTTTGTTTTTTTTTAGCAAACACTCAAGTAGCATTTACTATGAGCCATGTATTGTGTTGTAAAAATGTTCTTGTTTGGTGAATACATCCAATTACTCAAATACTATGCTATATCTTTTGTGTCTACAAAGATGATTAACATGGTTTCTTCTCTTAAAAGGAGAAAATAGTGAGAAAGAATAGATGTTGGTTTTTGTAACTATAACATAGGAGATAAAATACAATCCTAAGCATAAAATAAGAAAAACTCAAATTCTCTAACAGAACCCACTCATTTTCTGGGGAAGCTTCACAGAGGAGGAGATGTTTAAGCTTAGCTTAAAGAGTTACTAAAATTTGGTCATGTTAACACTGGTGAAAGGGCATTTCACACACAAGGAAAAGTGTGAACAAAAAGCTGTTGGCAGGCAAGTGTAAATTATTCAGAGAAACAATGAGTAATTCTGTTAAAGTGGTTAAAGATTTTGAAGTGAGAACAGGGTGAGAAAATGAGATTGGAAAATTTACCTGGGAACAGGCTGGCCAAAGAAAAATAGAATGTTAGTATCTTAGTTTGGTATTTCCCAGAATCATACACTAAAATGCAAGTCGTTTATTTGGAAAGTGATTCCAGGTAGCACAGGTAGAAAAATAGGAAAGTGAGAGAAGGGAAGAAAGCCTATCAAAGCTGTATTATCCTGTGAGTTATCACTGAGGACAAGTGGAGCTTAACCTCACTGGATAACTTTGGGAGGTTATTTACAGCATGGATCTATGAGTTACCCACTGTGATGATAAGGAAGCTAGTGTATTTATCCACTAGTTTCTATCAGTCATTAGTTGAGGGCGGCAGCAACAGCAGATGTTAATTTTGGGGTACATTCTGCATATCATGTGTGTGGCTAAAATGAGATCTGTGGCAAGAGAAAGCATATTTACTTCTCAGCATGAAACTCCATGTCCAAGATGAAAACCACAACCCCTGTAGCCAGCTAGCTGTCTCACAGAAGTTGGAGGAGGGCTGCGGAGACCCCTGTATCAGACATCATCATGTGCATAGTATTTTTCATTTTAAAGATATGAATTCTGAAGCCCAGGGAGATGATGAGACCAGTCCCAGATTCTACAAGCAGTCAGTGGGAGAGATAACACTAATCTTAGTTCCCCTTGCTTCCTGGGCTAGTACATTGAGCTTCCCACAGTAGAGTATGATGGACCATGACTCAGGGTGAAGTGCTGAAACTTGCTTCCTGTGGCGAGGAATAAACAGTTGTGATTTTTAGACACAACTATTTTGATTGTTTGTTATCAAACATTCTCAATACCCTCAACTCCGCTACCTGAAAATAATGTTTCATGTTTGTTTTGCTTTTAAAATATGATTTTTTCCATAAGATGGTTTTAAAAAATTATTAAGACCCAAGATATGACTGGAATCAAAGTTACACATTCATTTACTTGTTCATTCATTTTAGAACAGCTTTAATGAGATAAAATTTATAAATTATAAAATTTACCCAATGAGATTGTACAATAAAATGATTCTCAGTATTTTCACAGAATCGTGTAACCATCACCACAGAAAATTTTAAAACACTTTTATAACATATAAAAAGAAATGCCATAATGCTAAGTGGGACTTCCCCATTTCTGCACTGATCATCTATCCTATCCCGCACCCCCACTCCCACTTATCTACTTTGTCTCTATATATTTGCTTATATAACATATTTTAAAATATCCCTCCTATCTAACTGTAATTATATCTTCTTTGGCCAAAATCTTCACATTCCTCACTTTCTTCTTCATAGCTACTGTGAGTTGTGTCTTTTTTTTTTTTTTTTTTTTTTTGAGACGGAGTTTCGCTCTTGTTACCCAGGCTGGAGTGCAATGGCGCGATCTCGGCTCACTGCAACCTCCGCCTCCTGGGCTCAGGCAATTCTCCTGCCTCAGCCTCCTAAATAGCTGGGATTACAGGCACGCGCCACCACGCCCAGCTAGTTTTTTGTATTTTTAGTAGAGATGGGGTTTTACTATGTTGACCAGGATGGTCTCGATCTCTCGACCTCGTGATCCACCCACCTCGGCCTCCCAAAGTGCTAGGATTACAGGCTTGAGCCACCGCGCCCGGCCTGAGTTGTGTCTTAATAATTGAGGGAAGGACATTAGGACTTCCTTGGGATGCAGAAGTGAAGTAAGAGAAGGTATTTGAGTTGCATCTATAGAGATATCAAATTTCAAGTTTGAAAAGGAACTTACAACGTTTTTAAATGGTCTTATTTCAAAGATAAACTAAAGCCACATAAATAAATTTTCTTTCCATGTCCAAGATAGATACCATCAAGAAAGCTCTAAAGTCACTAAACCAGTTTGCAACAGTCAGACATTACAATATGAGACGTGGGTACCACCGCCTCGAAAGTCTGACCTGCAGACCCTGACTTGACGGATGAACTAATTCACTCTCACACCCTTACAGTGTTTCAAGTGGGCTAGAGCTGCCCATCAGCTGCTTTCAGAGTATGAAATGCAACCAATCGACCTAGATTCCCTGTTCATCCACACATTTATTCATAACAGAGGTTCTAAGTTAACACACTTGTGGATCATTAACAAGGTTAAGAGAATAGTTTTATGACTGACAAAAGCTTTAGGTTTCCATGCCCAGAGTAAATGCTATTAACAGGTAATTCCCCTTTGATCTTCCTGGGAGAGGCCACCCAGCACAAAATTAGCATGAGTAAATAGAGTGGAGACAAATGGGTGTGGGGTAAGGCCTTTGATCATCTCTATTTCTCCCCAACTTAATGGACTGGCCTGCCGCCTTCAGCCTGCCCCAATAAAACATTTTGGCTTTCCCAAAGGTTTGAGACTAATTTATAACTTTCCCTAATATATCTTTAATATTTTCTGTAATATTTTGCCAACCACCACGAGTGAATATCAGCATTTCCCCATTTGTTTTGTTATTAAAATTAGGCTTTGTTGTTTGCTGTTTACTGATGCTTTTAGCTATGGGTCTGTCAGGCTAGGTGGTTCTTGCTTTTATTTTGGCTTTGCATTCTAGGATTGACAAATAACATAAGACAATTATGAGTACAGTTTCGCAACAGTTTTTTCCAGTTAAAGGGTGACTCCCAGGAATGGGGTTTTAACCAGGAGCGACGATTTTGCACACCTTTCTATAATTTTGGCCAGATTATTTACAAAAGCAGCTGTTTGTACTGCTTTAGTAATAGATGCCACTGCAATGCTGGCTGTAGCCAGGATGACTATGGCTGAGACTATAAAGGCCATAAGTGTAAGTATGATTCTTTTTTATTTGACCTGTAGTGTTACTAGGCATCTTAGTTTACTGTATGCCATTACTGAGGAACTTTATTGGGGTATGTTAATTTCTTTTAGTCAAGCAGTTGTGTGTTGTTAGAAGCTGTGAAGTGGGTGTTAGTTTAAATTACAGGGCAGAAAATGCAAATTAGAAGATAAACTTGATAGAGTGTAGCAAATACAGGTTACAGGCAAAGTGAAAGAATAAAAAGTAAACAAATCCTAAACAGGATTTGCTTAGCCTTCTGCTTTGTACTCTTCAGTATTCTTCAGGTGATGTCTGGGGCTTGTGTGATCTGAGGAAGCCTCATCGTCCTGCAGGGTTCCTCTCACACTGGCTTGAGTTTTCTCTTTTCCATCCTTTGAAGGACAGTCTTTTGGCTGGTGCTGATGTACCGGAAATTCTAGTAATTGTGCCTGTGTTAACAGACTTTTATAATCTTTGCAAAAGAACAGATTAGTGCTTTAAGAGAAACTTTTTGCCGTTTTACAGAAAAAGTAGATGATACTTCTTTAACTTTTAACCAATATGTCCACACACAGAATTTCTTATACAATTAATGTTTTAAAACGTGCTTAAACTTTAAAGCAAAATTTATACAATCTACTTGCATAAATTCCCTTCAATAACATTTTTCACAACTTCTACTGACAAATTTGGACATGCCTAAAACTTCTTTTGTCTTATAACCCTCCTTCTTAGGGGTACATTCTTGTAGCTTACTTAATATTTTGTTCCTTACTTCTTACTTTATTTCTTCTTAATCTCTATCTTTCCTAGTCTTCCTTTATTTGCCTTCCTTACCTTTTTCTCTTTCTTTTACTGATTCTTTCTATTTCTCTTTCTGATCTATCTGTTGTCTGTTTTGGTCAAGCAGTGATGTCATTACTAGTAACTCTGCTTGTCCATTGCCATAAGCTAATAGGCTAGTTAGTGAGCGGTGGGCTCAAGATTAGACTTAATTAAAGCTGTTTTAAGATCTTGTAGCAGATAAACTGAGAAAACCAAGTTACTGACTATATTTATGGGCTGAGTGGAAAAGTATTTAATGCCAGAATGAATGCTCCAATTTCAGCTTTCTGACTTCTAGGAAACTTAGATTACGTGACTGAATATGTGGTCTTTACCAGACTATAGCTTTTCTTGTTTACCTGACCTATTAGTAAACAGTGTCAAAGCATTAGGTATGGAGAAGTGCAATACTTCTTTGAATTGTTTTTCCTTAAAGGAATCTTAATGATATTAGGATTATAACTTAACAATTGATGGTATAATTCATTAACATGACAAGCTGAAATTGGTAACATGAAGTTTTTTAAGAGGAGTTTTGAAAATATTTTTAGAAACAGAGACTTAAACAATACACTTCAGCTTTGTGCTTAAAGCCACAGGTAGAATAATTTAAATATTGCAATTGAGTTTTCAGGCTAAGTTTATGGACTTTATATTAGCAAACTGTTCTGAAAACAGTTGCTTACTAACTGAACAAAGACTAACTTTAATCTGACTTTCATGCATATGTTTTCACCACACTTACATATAAATTTCTTTTACTTTCTGAGAATGGCCACATTTTTACTTCTTAACTCAACAAATATTACTTAACTTGGCTTAAAGTTTTTCTTTATAGGGTAATGGTTACACAGGCTTAGATTTTAATTGCTTTTCAACTAATTAGTGTGCCTTCTTTTATAGCTGATTAAAATTTATCATCTAAATTTACAAAATTAAGTGTAAATTAGGCTTGTGCTAATCGTGTTACCTATTAGAAGTTTCACAACTTGTCAGTTAATGAGGAAATTATTTTTTCTGAGGAGCAAACTATATGGCTGACTTTTAATTGCTCCTTACTAATTCATGAGCTAGCTGTAATTTCTCTCCCTTCAGAGGTTACTGTTTCACTTAAATTAAATTTTAAAAGACTTATGTTAAAGGTAGAGTTGGAATAGTAGCTAATATTAAAAAAAAGATCTGCCGGGCGCGGTGGCTCAAGCCTGTAATCCCAGCACTTTGAGAGGCCGAGGCGGGTGGATCACAAGGTCAAGAGATCGAGACCATCCTGGTCAACATGGTGAAACCCCGTCTCTACTAAAAATACAAAAAAAAATTAGCTGGGCATGGCGGCACATAACTGTAATACCAGCTACTCAGGAGGCTGAGGCAGGAGAATTGCCTGAACCCAGGAGGCGGAGGTTGCGGTGAGCCCAGATCGCACCATTGCACTCCAACCTGGGTAACAAGAGCGAAACTTTGTCTCAAAAAAAAAAAAAAAAAAAAAAAAAAAAATCTTACAAATCCTTAAACTATACTTAAATCTTAGCAGAGAATTACAATTTAGGATGTAGTTTATGTACAAAGAACACACGAAACTTCTCAGTGGGACACTTTCAGAGAGCAGCGCCTGTGTCTGTGGACAGAAGCTGGACTGGCCCCACCCAGCTGATCCTAGCTGCTCACTGCTTTCCGTTTGTGCTACTTGTGGCCTCCACTCAGGTGTAGCCGGAGGCCTTGGGTGGAGCTTTCTTGCTGGAGCCTTTTTTCTTTTTCTTTTTTTTTTTTGCTTGGCCCCGCGGCTCTGGCCTGTAAGGTATTTTTCTTATTTTATTTAATTTTTTATAAACATATACCTGATTGTCTTTCTGATCATCAATTACTGGGCAGGTGAAGAGTTTCTCCTGTAATGCTGCTTGCTTAAGACAAGTTTCTATACCTGTAGCGTTTCCTTTGTCTCTTTTTCTGTTTATTAGATGCCTCTGTGCATGATTTCCTCCCCACTTGTTCCCGGAGTTTTACGTCCAGCATGCACTTGTTCCCGGAGCTTTACGTCCAGCATGCTCTTTACTGAGAACCATAGGCCTTGGGAAACAGCAGCTTCTATTATGTTTCTTAATGGGCCCTGATACTGTTTCTATTGCGCTGGTAACTGCTGTTTCATGATGGATTTCTAGCGTGAAACAATGCCTCCCAGAGCTTAGTAATTCCTACTGGGTACAAATGAATTACTAATTTCTTGACTTGACCACGGTCTTCTTTACTCTCCGGTCTTGGTGGGGGTGGTGGGATCTGCTGTTCCTTCTTTTCTTCTTCACAGCGATTATCACGTCGGTTTGCTCCGTGTTTGAGAGCCTGCTGTGACAGGATCTCGTCGCCGTTCCTCACACAGGGCACCACTTGTGCCCTCAATCACTTCGGGGTCACCACCTGAAACGTGGGTCCCATCACCATAGAAGTCTGACCTGCAGAACCTGACTTGACGGCTGAACTAATTCACTCTCACACCATTACAGTGTTTTAAGTGGGCTAGCGCTGGCCATCAGCTGCTTTCAGAGGATGAAATGCAACCAATCGACCCAGATTCCCTGTTCATCCACACATTTATTCATAACAGAGGTTCTAAGTTAACACACTTGTGGATCATTAGCAAGGTTAAGAGAATAGTTTTATGACTGACAAAAACTTTAGGTTTCCATGACCATAGTAAATGCTATTAACAGGTAGTTCCCGCCGGGCGCGGTGGCGCAAGCCTGTAATCCCAGCACTTTGGGAGGCTGAGGCGGGTGGATCACGAGGTCAAGAGATTGAGACCATTCTGGTCAACATGGTGAAACCCCATCTCTACTAAAAAAATACAAAAAATTAGCTGGGCATGGTGGCACGGGCCTGTAATCCCAGCTACTCAGGAGGCTGAGGCAGGAGAATTGCCTGAACCCAGAAGGCAGAGGTTGCGGTGAGCCGAGATGGCGCCATTGCACTCCAGCCTGGGCAACAAGAGTGAAACTCCGTCTCAAAAAAAAAAAAACAAAAAACAAAAAACGAAAGCGGGTAGTTCCCCTCTGATGGTCCTGGGAGAGGCCACCCAGCACAAAATTAGCATGAGTAAATACAGTGGAGACAAATGGGTGTGGGGTAAGGCCTTTGATCATCTCTATTTCTCCCTAACTTAATGGACTGGCCTGCCACCTTCAGCCTGCCCCAATAAAACATTTTGGCCTTCCAAAAGATTTGAGACTAATCTTTTAACTCTTCCTAATATATCTTTAATATTTTCGGTAATATTTTGCCAACCACCCTGAGTGAATCTCAACAATACACAATTTAAATGCTGAGAGGAATTATAGAGATTCTGGTCCCATTATTTGCTGAACATTTCTATTAATGGTTGATAAATTTCTGCTTCCACATCTCAGAGAAGGGGTGGGTGCTCACTACTCTCTGAGGGTCCACTTTATTAATAATTAGCCCTATTAGAAAGTTGTTACTTGTATTAAGCTAAAATATGTTTCACTGTGGATCTTTACTGGTTCTCACAGTTTCTCTGGAAGTCACACAGAACACCATCTGTTCCTCCTGCTATGTGATACCACACCAGAGATATAGAAGCAGAAACTGTTTTATGAGTTTTCTCTTGGCCAAACTGTTCTAGCTCCTTGTATCCTTCCCCATGAAATATGAACTCCAGCCCTTTCGCTACCCTCTTTAATATTGCATGCTGTCTGTAGCTTCCTTAATGTATAGGGCCCAGAGATAAATGTAAATGAGTTTCCACCAACTCAGAGAAAGATTCTCACCTCTTTCATTCTAGACTGTAGACTTCTAGTGACACAACTGAACAGCTACATAAGTTTTGGGATCAACCCTCCACTGATGACTCATTATGTTATTCTTTTGAATAATGTTATCTCCGGGTTATCTGAGAAGCAACTATGCCAGAACCAAAAGAAACCTTAGCAATCAGCTAGTTAAGTGCTCTAATTTTATAGATTAATGATGAAAGTTCTAAAATCAATCACACTGAAGATTAAGCTGCAGAACAGAATTATGCAACAAATCACTCCAGGTCCCTTTATAGTAATTCAGGATATTTTAATGCCACCTCTTTTCAGAAGCCTCCACCCACTTTTTCTCTGCCACACTCTCTGGTCGTTTCTATAGCATCCTGTGCACATTTCTAGAAAAGCACCTTTCACACATAAGAAGAGTCCATTTACCTCAAATGGATCTCTCCTACTACTGTGTATTTTTCAGAAAGAGACCTCAATGTCATTTTCTATGAATACATATATGTCAATGTTAGTGGCATAGGGTTCAAATAAGTGTCCAGTATGTATTTTGTTAAATTCAACCTCTCTATCAAAGACAGAAGATCCCCAGGGAACAGAGACTAGAGCAGGAAGTAACATATTTAACAATGACAGTAGGGGTAGGAAAAGCCCACTAGTCCCTCATTTGCCTTGGAACGCGATCACCTCTGTCTTCTGAAGCACTACAGTAACTGCTTAAGTGAAACACTTTGGGGGCTGTAGTATGTGTGTATGTATACAGATACATGTGCATGTGTTTGCATGTATACACACATACGTATTTGAGGGGTGGTTTCTATAAGCCACAGCTCTAGTGTTTTAATTTTACAGTTGTAGACACATTGCTTTCTGCAAGTCAAATAAAAATGAATAGGCTTGAAGGTACTAAGTCACACTGATCAAAATCAAAGGTAATCAGTTAATAAACCTGAAGCCACTTTATTTATTCATACTGATAAATATAGCCCCCACGCCGTACAGAATATGCACATTGAGATCTCAGCTTTGTCTGTCCCCCAGTGGACTGTTTACTAGGAAAACTACATTACTTTTGAAAGTTTGTTTGGTGAATAAATATAATTTTTAAGTTGTAAGAGATTTTAGAGACTGCTTAACTGTTGGAATTCGACTTGTTGGGGTGGCTGGCAAAATATTAAGGAACTGTTGGGGAAAGTTATAGATTATAGTCTCAAACCTTTTGGAAGGCCAAAAGGTTTTATTGGGACAGGTTGAAGACAGCTGGACCATTAAGTTAGGGAGAAGATAGGGACAGATAAGAGGCTTTTGCAGTTTAGACCTTTTTACCCAACATGCTACTCAACTGTTTACTCATATGAACTTTGTGCTGGATGGGCCTCTCAGGGGGAGATCAAAGGGAAATTACCCATTAGTAATGTTTACTCTGGGCCCAGAACTTAAAGCTTTTATCATTTGTAAAACCACTTTTTTAACCATGTTAATTATTCACAAATGTGTTAACTTAGAACTTCTGTTGTAAAATCTGACCAAATAAATGTGTGAATAAACAGGGAGTCTTGGTTGATTGGTTGCATTTCACCCTCTGAAAGCAGCCAACGACCATCCCTAGCCCACTTGAATCACTGTAATGGTGTGAGAGTGCATTCATTCATCCGCTGTTGAGTCACGGTCTGCAGGACAGACCTCCGCAGGTGGTGGTCAACGTCTTACTTACCAACTTGTATACAATATCTGAATTTTTTTTTCTATATCTCTTTGAAAGGGGTGGCCAGCCTTTGCTTAAATATCTTGAGAGATGTCTATGCTTCTCCCATCCTGCTAAAGCAGTCTATTCTATTCATTGACAGTTTAATAATCATTAAGTTCTTCACTGTGTTGAGCTAACTCTGCCTCTCTGTGTCTACTATTCATGAATTTTGGTTCTTCTCTTTAGCACTCTCACCCCTTCTGCTCTAAAATAGGCCTTGAGAGATCTTAGGGAAAGAGACTATGGTCTATGAGGTCTATCTTCTTTAGTAACATGGTGGTCCTGGTTTCTCAGGCCTTCTTCTTTTGTATTTTAACAGATCTGTAGACCCTGAGACAAAATCTTTCTCCATCCCTCTTCCATCAAATACTATTTTTAGTCTTTTAAAGTCATCATTTTTAACACTTGTTCTTGATACGCAAGGTACAATTTTCCCAGTTATTGCACATCTTCCATCAGTTGCATTTTAAAGTGAGGCCTAGGTATTGATATTAATTCCAACTTCTTAAGTTTGTTAAAACTTGTTTTGTGGTCTAACATATAATCTGTCTTGTAGAATGCTTCCTGTGCAGTTGAGAAAAATGTATGTTCTGCACCTGCTCAATGGAATGTTCTGTATATGTCTGTTAGGTCCATTGGTCTAGAGTGTAGTTTAAGTCTGATGTTTTCTTACTGATTTTCTGCCTATATAATCTTCCTATTGCTGAAAGTGGGGTGTTCGAGTCCCTTACTAGTACTGTTTTGCCATCTCCCTCACTCTCCGATCTATTATAAATTTGCTTTATATATTTTGGTGCTCTAATATTGAGTGCATATGTGTGCATGTGTGTGTGTGTGTGTGTGTGTGTATGTATATAATTGTTATATCTTCATAATGAATTAACTCCTTTATTATTATATAATGACCTTCTTGGTCTCCTTTTACAGTCTGTGGTTTAAAGTATATTTTATGTAATATGAGTATTGCTACCCCTGCTCTCTTTTGGTTTTTATTTTCAGTGATTTTTTTTTCCAGTTCATTCACTTTTGTTCTGTGTTTCCTTACCGATTAAGTCAGTCTCTTTTAGACAACAGATAGTTGGGTCTTGATTATTTATTCATTCATTCCCTTTTTGCCTTTTGATCCAATAATCTAATACATTTTCATTCAAGGTAATTTTTGATAAATGAGAACTTACTACTACTATTTTGTTAATTGTTTTCTAGTTGTTTTGTAGATTATTTGTTCCTTTCTTGCTGTCTTATTTTGTAGTTAATAATTTTCTCTAGTGATACGTTTTGGTTTCTTGCTTTTAAGATATTTGTGTATCTACACTAGGTTTTTGCTTTGCAGTTACCTTGAGACTTAAAAAAGATTTCATAATTATAATAGGTTATTTTAATCTGATAACAATTTGACTTTGATTACAAACCTCTATAATTTTACTCCAAATGCCCACCGTTTACACTTTTAATTGCTACAATTAACATATTTTAATATTGTGTGTCCATTAACAAATTTTTGTAGCTCTTATTAATTTTTAAAGTTTTTCTTTTAAACAATATTAAAGATATAAGTGATTTACACACCACTATTACAGTACTGAACTATTCTCAACTTGAGAGGACAATGAAGAAGATGGTTAAGATAGTCTTGAATTGCCAATGGCACTTCCCCCCGACCATTCTTACAGAAACCATGTGACAGAAATTTGTGCACTTGGAAGAGGGAGAGGGCAGTTATTATGAAATTTTGCATTGACCTCGGTTCTGACATTTCACAGCAGAAAGCAAAACTGAGCTGAACTCACTTAATGCCCACCCATAGAGGGAGCATTCAGACTAGCCATAGCCAGAGAATTGTCCAACTCAGTGGTCAGAACGTAAGTTCCAGCAAGCATAAAAACTGTGGACTAAAGTGTTCTGGGGCCGTAAATAATCTTTCAATAAAATCTAGGTCACCAGGACTGCAAGCCCACATGCTGAGCTAGATTCAGAGCTAGTGGATATGGTGACATGTGACTTACTGGGAAACTAGTCAGGGCAGCTAAGAAGTGTTTCTTCCACTCCTCTCCCAACCTCAGGCAGCACAGCTTGCATCTCCAGAAGACACCACTTCCTTCTGCTTAATGAGCAGAGAGGGAAGAGTAAAGAGAACTTTTCATTTGCATCTTGGATTCTAGGTAAGCCACAGTAGAATAGGGCACTGGTCAGAGTTGGGAGACCCCCCCATTCCATGTCCTAGTTCCCAGATAACATTTCTAGCCACATTGGGCCAGAAGAAAACCCACTGCCTTGAAGAGAAAAACCCAGTCACAGCAGTACTCATCACCTTGTGAAACTCTGAGCAACGTGTTGGCTTCAAATGAAACCCAACACATTCCCAGATGTTGTACAGTGAAATACCCCTTCTGCTTGATAAATGCATAGGGAAAATAAAAGGGGACTTTGACCTTAGGTGCTACTCTGACAGCAGTTGGGTAGAGCAAAAAAATTGTTCTTACAGTCCTTGATTCCAGGTTTTGGTTCTTAAATAGCATTTCTAGACCTGTCCTGAACCACAGGGGCGAGCACTGCCCTGAAGAGTAAGTTTCAAACATGGCAGAATTTACCACGATCTGGCTGAAATGCCATTGGACTTTACGTGGACATTGGTAGTGGCCTGGTAGCACTGGACCTGTGGTGGTGATGGCCCAGGGGTGAGGCTCCTATGACTGTAGAAAATGGAAGGAACAGTGAGAAACACTGTGATCCATGCTTTGAGGGCCAGAGCTCAGACACACTAGAATAGAACACTAGGTAAGATTTCTAAGGTTTTGGATTCCAGGCCCAGACTCCTGGATGGCATCTCTGGAACCATCTGGGGCTTGAGGAAACTTGACACTCTGAAAAAGAGAAAACAAGCCTAGCTGGTTTTGCCACTTGCTGATTGTAGAGCCCTAAAGCTTTGAGCAGCCATAGGTGGTAGCCAGGTAGTGATTACACTGAGCATTAGGTAAGACCAAGTGCTGTTGTGGCTTAAGATCTGATCCAGCACAGTTTCCATGGTGATGACCACAGAGGTTCTTGTGTCACCACACCCACCATTCCAGTCAGCTCAACACAGAGAGAGACTTCATTTGTTTGGGAGGAAAGAAAACAAAAAGAGAATATTAGTATTTGCCTGGTAATCCAGAGAATCCTAAAATAACTTATTCAGGAACATCAAGGTGATACCTCTATGAGTGTATAAAAATCACCACATTACTTGGCTTGGGGTACCTTCTAATGCAGATACAGATTATATTAGATCACCCAAGTTCAACAAGTACCCAGACAGTCTTCCCAAAATGGATAAGTAAAAACAAGCTTAGAGTATAA
This sequence comes from Saimiri boliviensis, assembly GCF_048565385.1. Lineage (NCBI taxonomy): Eukaryota > Metazoa > Chordata > Mammalia > Primates > Cebidae > Saimiri > Saimiri boliviensis. Next base: position 55,617,863 of record NC_133470.1, read on the forward strand.
AGACTACAATGAATACCTAACTCTTAAATGCTCATATACTGACAAACATCAAAAAGCATCAAGACCATCCAGGAAAATATGACCTCACCAAGTAAATCAGGAACTGAGAATCAATCCTAGAGAAATAGATACATGTAACTTTTTAGACAGAAAACAAAATATGAGAGCTGGTAAGTTGGACAAATAGGAATAGCTCTGGTCTGCAGCTCCCAGGCAGGTGATTTCTACATTTTCAACTGTGGCTCCCAGTTCATTTTATTGAGACTGGTTAGACAGTGGGTGCAACCCATGGAGGGTAAGTAGAAGCAGAAAGGGGCATTGCATTATCCAGTAAGTGCAAGGGGCCAGAGAACTTCTTCCCCTAGCCAAGGGAAGCCATTAGGGACTGTGTTATAAGGAACTGGGCTATCGGGTCCAGATACTACACTTTCCCCCACCTTTTTTTTAACCCACGGACCAGGAGACTCCCTCATGTGCCTACACCACCAAGGCTCTGGGTTTGAAGCACAAGACTGGCAGCTATTAGAGCAAACATCAAGCTAGCTGCAGGAGTTGTTTTCATTCCCCTGGAAAGGAGGCTGAAGCCAGGGAGCCAAGTGGTCTCACTCAGCAGGTCTTGCTCCCACAGAGACTATCAAGCTAAGAACTATTGGCTTGAAATTCCTACTGCCAGCACACCAGTCTGAAGTCGACCTGGGATGATCAAATTTGGTAGGTTGAGAAGCATCTGTCATTACTGAGGCTTCAATAGGAAATTTTTCCCTCACAGTGTTAACTTGTCAGCATGACAAAGTGCCTGGGGCCAGACAGCCTCTCTAAATTCCTCCTCACAGGGCACCACTGAAAGAAAGGCAGCAGCCCCAGTCAGGGGCTTATAGATAAAACTTCCATCTCCCCGGGACAGAGCACCTGGGGGAAGAGGTGACTATGGGCACAGCTTCAGCAGACTTAAACCTTCCTGCCTGCCGGCTCTGAAGAGAGCAGCTGATCTCCCAGCACAGGACTTGAGCTCTGTTAAGAGACAGACTGCCTCCTCAAGTAGGTCCCTAACCCCTGTGCCTCCTCAGTGGGAGACAACTGCCAGCACGTTTTGACAGATACCTCACACAGGAGAGCTCTGGCTGGCATCAGGTGAGTGCCCTTCTGGGACTAAGCTTCCAGAGGAAAGAGCAGGCAGCAATCTTTGTTGTTTTGCAGACTCTGCTGGTGATACCCAGGTAAACAGGGTCTGGAGTGGGCCTCCGGCAAACTCCAGGAGGCCTGCAGAAGAGAAGCCTGAGTGTTAGAAGGAAAACTAACAAGCTAAAAGCAATAATATCAACGTCAACAGAAAGGATGCCCACAGAAAAACCACATCCAAAGGCCATCAGCATCAAAGATCAAAAATAGATAAATCCACAAACATAAGGAAAAATCAATGCAAAAGTGCTGTAAATTCCAAAACCCATAACGCCTCTTCTCCTTCAAATGATCACAACTCCTCCCCAGCTAGGGAAGAAAACAGAATACAGAATAAGTTTGATTAATTTACTGAAGTAGTCCTCAGAAGGTGGATAATAACAAACTCTTCTAAGCTAAAGAAACATGTTATAGCCCAATGCAAGGAAGTTAAGAACCTTGATAAAAGGTTACAGGAACAGCTAACTAGAATAACCAGTTTAGAGAAGAACATAAATAACCTGATGGAGCTGAAAAACACAGCACAAGAACTTCGTGACACATTCACAAGTATGAATAGCCGAATCAATGAAGCAGAAGAAAGGATATCAGAGATTGAAGATAAACTTAATGAAATAAAACATGAAGACAAGATTAGAGAAAAAATAATGAAAAGAAAAAACAAAGCCTCTAGATGTATGGGACTATGTGAAAAGATCAAACCTATGATTGATTGGTGTACCTGAAAGTGACAGGGAGAATGAAACCAAGTTGGAAAACACACTTCAGGATATTATCCAGGAGAACATCCCCAACCTAGCAAGACAGGCCAACATTCAAATTCAAAAAGTACAGCGTATACCACTAAGATAAGACTCGATAAAAACAACCCAAGACACATAATCATCAGATTCTCCAAAATTGAAATGACAAGAAAAATGTTAAGAGCAGCCAGAGAGGAAGGCCAGGTTACCCACAAAGGGAAGCACATTAGACCAACAGTGGATCTCGCTGCAGAAACCCTACAAGCCAGAATAGAGTGGGTGCTAATATGTAATATTGTTTTTTTTTTTTTTTTTTTTTTAAGACAGAGTCTTGCTCTGTCGACAGGTGCCAGGCTGGAGTGCAGTGGCACAGTCTTAACTCACTGCAACCTCTGCCTCCTGCGTTCAAGCAATTCACCTGCCTCAGCCTCCTGAGTAGCTGAGACTACAGGCGTTCACCACCACGCCCAGCTAATTTTTTTGTATTTTTAATAGAGACGGGGTTTCACTATGTTGGCCAAGGTGGTCTCGATCTCTTGACCTAGTGATCCACCCGTCTCAGCCTCCCAAAGTGCTGGGATTACAGGCATGAGCAATATTCTTAAAGAAAACAATTTTTAATTCAGAAATTCGTATTCAACCAAATTAAGCTTCACAAGTGAAGGAGAAATAAAATATTTTACAGACAAGCAACTGCTAAAAGATTTTGTCACCACCAGTCTCCCTTACAAGAGCTTCTGAAAAAAAGTAATCAATATGGAAAGGAAAAACCAGTACCAGCCACTGCAAAAACATATCAAAATAAAAGATCAATAACACTATGAAAAAACTGAACCAACTAATGTGCAACATAAACAGCTAGCATCATGATGACAGGATCGAATTCATACATAACAATATTAACTTTAAATGTAAATAGGTTAAATGCCTCAATTAAAAGACACAGACTGGCATATTGGATAAAGAGTCAAGGCAAATCAGCATGCTGTGTTCAGGCGATCCATCTCACATGCAATGGCACACATAGGCTCAAAATAAAGAGATGGAGAAATATTTACCAAGCAAATGGAAAGAAAAAAAAAAAAGGAAGGGTTGCAATCTTAGTCTCTGATGAATGATAAAACTGGCTTTAAACCAAAAAGAATCAAAAATGACAAAGAAGGGCATTACCTTATGAGAAAGGGATTAATGCAACAAGAAGAGGTAATTATCCTAAATATATATGCACCCAATACAGGAGCACCCAGATTTATAAAGTGAGTTCTTAGAGACCTACAAAGAGACTTATGCTCCCACACAGTAATAGTGAGAAACTTTAATACCCCATTATCCATATAAAACAGATCAATGAGACAGAAAATTAACAAGGATGTTCAGGACTCAAACTCAGCTCTGGACCAAGCAGGCCTAGAAAACATCTACAGAACTTTCCACCTCAAATCAAAAGAATATACATTCTTTTCAGCACCACATAGCACTTACTCTAAAATTGACCACATAATAGAAAGTAAAATATTCCTCAGCAAATGCAAAAGAATCGAAATCATAACAAACAGTCTCTCATACCACAGTGCAATCAACTTAGGAATCAGGATTAAGAAACCCACTCAAAACTGCACAACTACATAAAAATTGAACAACCTGCTCCTGAAAAACTACTGAGTAAATAACGAAATTAAGGCAGAAATAAGGAAGTTATTTGAAACCAATAAAAACAAAAACACAACATATCAGAATCTCTAAGATACAGCTAAAGAAGTGTTAAGAGGAAAACTTATAGCACTAAATACCCACATCAGAAAGCAGGTAATATCTAAAATCGACACCCTAATATCACAACTAAAGAAACTAAAGAAGCAACAGTCAACAAATTTAAAAACTAGCAAGAGACAAAAAATAACTATGATGAAAAAAGAATTGAAGGAGATAGAGCACAAAAATCTCTCAAAAAAATCAATAAATTCAGGAGCTGGTTTTTTGAAAGGATTAACAAAATAGATAGACCACTAACTAGTCTAATAAAGAAGAAAAGAATAGAAGAACAGAATAGACACAATAAAATATGATAAAGGGGATATAACAACTCATCCCACAGAAATACAAACTACCATCAGAAAATACTGTAAAAACCTCTATGCAAATAAGCTAGAAAATCTAAAAAAAAAATGATAAATTTCTGCACACACACACTGCCAAGACTAAACCAGGAAGAATTTGAATCCCTGAATAGACCAATAACAAGTTCTGAAATTGAGTCAGTAATAAATAGCCTGGCAACCAAAAAAAGTCCAAGACCAGATGAATTCACAGTCCAATTCTACCAGAGGTACAAAGAGAAGCTGTTGTCATTTCTTCTGAAACTACTCCAAGCAGTGTAAAAAGAGAGACTCCTCCCTAACTCATTTTATGAAGCCATGGTTATCCTAATACCAAAACCTGGCAGAGACAAAAAAAAAAAAAAATTAAGTCAATATCCCTGATAAGCATCAATGCAAAAATCTTCCATAAAATACTGGCAAACTGAATCCAGCAGCACATTAAAATACTTATTCATCACAGTCAAATTGGCTTCATCCCTGTGATGCAAGGCTGGTTCAACATATGCAAATCAATTAACATAATCTATCACAGTAACGGAACCAATGACAAAAACCACATAATTATCTCAATAGATGCAGAAAAGGCTCTCAATATAATTCAACACCACTTAATGCTAAAAAGTCTCAATGAACAAGGCACTGATGGAACATATTTTAAAAATAATAAGAGCTATTTATGACAAACACATAGCCAATATTATACTGAATAAGTAAAAGCTGAAAGCATTCCCTTTGAAAACTGGCACAAAACCAAGGATGCCCTCTCTTATCACTACTATTCAACATAGTATTGGAAGTTTTGGCCAGGGCAATAAGGCAAGAGAAAGATATAAAAGATATTCAAATAGAAAGAGAGAGAGTCAAATTGTTTCTGTTTGCAGATAACAAGACTGCATATTTAGAAAACCCCATTGTATTGCCCCCAAATGGCTTAAGCTGATAAGCAACTTCAGCAAAATCTCAGGATACAAAAATCAATGTGCAAAAATTACAAGTGTTTCTATACACCAATAGTAGACAGAGCCAAATCATGAGTGAAATCCCATTTACAACTGCCACAAAGAGAATAAAATTCCTAGGAATAAAACTTACAAGTGATGTGAAGAATCTTTTCAAGGAGAAATACAAACCACTGCTCAAGAAAATAAGAGGACACAAACAAATGGAAAAACACTCCTTGCTCATGGTTAGAAAGAATCAGTATCATAAAAATCTCAATACTGCCCAAAGTAATTTATAGATTCAATGCTATTCTTATCAAGCTATCATTGACTTTCTGCACAGAATCAGAAAAACTCTGCTGGAAATTTCATATGAAACCAAAAAAGAGCCCATATAGCCAAGACAATCCTAAGCAAAAAGAACAAAGCTGGAGGCATCATGCTACCTGACTTAAAACTATACTACAAGGCCACAATAACCAAAACAGCATGGTACTGGTACCAAAACAGATATATAGAACAATGGAACAGAACAGAAATCTCAGAAATAACACCACACATCTACAACCATCTGATTTTTGACAAACCTGACAAAAACAGGCAATGGGCAAAGGATTCCCTATTTAATAAATGGCGCTGGCTATCCATATGCAGAAAACTGAAACTGGACCCCTTCTTTACACTTTAGACAAAAATTAACTCAAGATGGATTAAAGACTTAAATGTAAAACTTAAAACCATAAAAACCTAGTAGAAAACCTAAGCAATACCATTCAGACCATAGGCATGTGTAAAGACTTTCTGACTAAAACAACAAAAGCAATTGCAACAAAAGCTAAAATTGAAATATGGGACCTAATTAACCAAAAGCCTTCTGCACAACAAAATAAACTATCATCACAGTAAACTGGCAATCTACAGAATGGGAGAAAAATTTTGCAATCTATCCATCTGACAGAGATGTAATATCCAGAATCTACAAAAATCTTAAACAAATTTAGAAGAAAAAATAACAACCCCAGTAAAAAGTGATGAAGAATATCAACAGACAATTTTTAAAAGAAGACATTTATGTGGCCAACAAACTTATGGCAAAAAACTCACCATCACTGGTCATTAGGGAAATGCAAATCAAAACCACAATTAAATACCATCTCATGCCAGATAGAATGACAATCATTAAAAAGTCAGAAAACAATAGATGCCAGAAAGGATGAGGAGAAATAAGAATGCTTTTACACTGTTGGTGGAAGTGTAAATTAGTTCAACCATTGTGAAAGACAGTGTGGCAATTTTTCAAGAATCTAGAACTAGAAATACCATTTCCAGCAATCCCATTACTGGGTATATTCCCAAAAAAATATAAATCATTTGATTATAAAGACACATGCACATGTATGTTTATTACAACACTATTCGAAATAGCAAAGACTAGGAACCAACACAAATGCCCATCAATGTTAGGCTGGATAAAGAAAATGTGAAAGATATACACCATGGAATACTACGCAGCCATAAAAGAGAATGTGTTCCTGTCCTTCGCAGGGACATGGAAGCTGGAAACCATCATTTTCAGCAAACTAATACGGGAACAGAAAACCAAACATAACATGTTCTCACTCATAAGCAGGAGTTGAACAATAGAACATATGGGCACAGGGAGAAAAACATCACACACTGGGACCTGTCTGTAGGTTACAAAAAAAGGAAATAGCATTGGGAGTAATACCTAATGTAGATAACGGGTTGCTGGGTGCAGCATACCGCCACGGCACATGTATACCTATGTAACAAATCTGCACATTCTGCACATGTATCTCAGAACTAAAAGCATAATAAAAAGTAATAAATAAATAAAGCTCCAACAGCTTTAAATTTGAAAAAAAAAAAGAAAATTCAAAACAGTTGTGTTGAAGAAACTTAAATAAATTTAAGACAACACAAGAAAAAAAATCAAAGTTCTATTACATAAACATAACAAAGAAATTGAAATAATTTAATAGAATGTGACCAATTCTGGAATTGAAAAATTGCAACTGACATACTGAAGAATGCATCATTGTCTTTTCATTGCACAATTGATCAAGCAGGAGAAAGAATTAGTGAGCTTGCAGACAGGCTATGTGAAAATATATACTCTAAAGAGACAAAAGAATAAAAAATTTAAAAGAATAAACCATGCCTGCAAAATCTAGAAGATAGTCTCAAAAAAGGAAATCAAAGAGTTATTGTACTTACAGAGTAGGTAGAGAAAAGGATGGGGTAGAAAGTTTAGTCAAATGAATAGTATCAGAGAACATCCAAAACCTAGATAAAGATGTCAACATTCAAGTTCAAAAAGGTTATAGAGCACCAAATAGATTTAATCCAAAGAAGACTACCTCAAGGCACTCAATAATAAAACATCCAAAAGTCAAATATAAAGAAAAAATGCTAAAAGGTCCAAAACAATATATTTAAAAAATACAATGAAGCTCCAATGCATCTGGTAGCAAATTTCTCAGTGGAAAAATTACAGGCAAAGAAACAACTGTCAAGACATATGTTAAGTATTGAAGAAAAAACAACTTTTACCCTAGAATAATATGTCTCATAACAATATTATTCAAACATTAAGGAGAAATAAAGATTTTCATAGACAAAGACTGAGGGATTGCATTAACACCAGACCTGTTTTACAAGAAAAGCTAAAGAAAGCACTTCTATCAGAAAGAAAAGGACATTAACAGGAAAAAGAAAATTAAAACTCACTGGCAATAGTAAGTAAACAGGAAACACATAATATTATAAACTGTAATTGTGGTGCATAAACTGCTGTTAAGTAGAAAGACTAAAAAAAGAACCAACTAAAAATAATAACTACAACTTTTGAAGACATAAATAGTACAATAAGATATAAAAAATAAAATAAGATGGGGAATAAAGTGTAGTGTTTTTATTAGTTTTTCTTTTGCATGTGTGTTTGTTTCCTTATGCAATCAGTGTCATCAATTTAAATTAAAGGATCATAAGATATAATAATATTTGCAAGCCTCATGGTAATGAGAAATCAAAAAACATACAGTAGATACACACAAAAAATAAAAAGCAAGTAAGTAAAACATGCCTTCTGAGAAAATTTCCTTCTCTAAAAGGAAGACAGTAAGGTGGCAAAGAAGGAAGAGAAAATAATAAAACAGTTAGTAAACAAATAACAAATTTGTAAGAGTAAGCTCTTATTTATCAATAGTAACATTGAATGTCAATAGACCAAACTCTCCAATAAAAATGACAGAGTAGGTGAATGGATTAAAAAATAAGGTTCTGTAATCTAATATCTGCAGCATGTACTTCACCTACAAAGATACATGCAGACTAAAAATAAAAGTATGGAAGAAGATTTCCCATGCCAATAGAAACAAAAAAGCAGGAGTAGATATACTTACATCAAACAAAATAGATTTCTATACAAAAAAGTAAGTATGCTTCATCATAAGCAAATTAATCAATGTGTTACATCATAATAGAACAAAGAAATAAAAATTATGTAAAAGTATTTGATAAAATTTAACATTCCTTCATAGTAAAACCTCTAAAGAAAACTGGATATAAAAGGGATATACCTCAAAATAGTAAAAACTATATATGACAGACAGAAAGATAATGTCATATTGAATGGGAAAAACTGAAATTCTTCTGAGATCTGGAACAGAAAACGGATGCCCAGTTCACTACCATTATTCATTATATTAGTGGAAGTCTTACCTAGGTCAATTAGACAACAGAAATAAATAAAAGGCATTCACACTGGAAAAGCAGTTAAATTATTCTGTTTGCAGATGATATAATTTTACTTTTGGAAAAACTCTACTAACCACTCTACTAAAAAATAAAAAAAAAAGTTTAGAATCAATCGACAAATTCTGTGAAGTTTCAGGATACAAAGTTAATATACAAAAATTAGTAGCATTTCTATATAACAACATTGAACAATCTGGAAAAAAAAAATGAAGAGTATACTCTCCCCTGGCCCTGGGCAAAATGGCCTAATAGTAACAGCTCCAGCCTGCAGCTCCCAGTGAAACCAATGCAAAAAAAAAAAAAAAAAAAAAAGTGATTTCTGCATTTCCAACTGTGATACTCGGTTGATCTCATTGGAAGTGAGTGGACAGTGGGTGCAGCCCACAAAGTGCAAACAGAAGCACGAGGATGTCACCTCACCCAGGAAGCACAAGGAGTTGAGGAACTCCCTCTCCTAGCAAAGGGAAGGCATAAGAAACCCTGCCATGAGGGATGGGGCTATTCAGCCCAGATAGTATGCTTTTCCCATGGTCTTCACAACCCACTGAGCAAGACAGAACCATTCTCTCCCCCGGAAAAGGAGCTGAAGCCAGGACACCAAGTTGTTTTGCTCAGCAAATTTCACCCAATGGAGCCAAGCAAACTAATATCCACTGGCTTGAAATTCTCCCTGCCACCAGAGCAGTTTGAAGTAGACCTGGAATGCTGGAACCTGGTGGGGGGAGAAGTGCCCACCATTACTGAGGCTTGAGTAGGCAGTTTTTCCCCCACTGTGTAAGCAAAGCCTCTGGGAAGTTCAGACTTGGTAGAGCCCATCACAACACCACACTGCAAAGCCACTGTAGCTAGACTGCATCTCTAGATTCCTCCTATCTGGGCAAGGCATCTCTGAAAGAAAGGTAGCAGTGTCAGTCAAGTGCTTACATACAAAACTCTAATCTTCCTAGAACAGAGCACCTGGGGGAAAAGTCAGCTGTGGGTACAGCTTCAGCAGACTTAAGCATTTTTGCCTGCCAGCTCTAAAGAGAGCAGTGGATCTCCCAGCATAGAACTCAAGCTCTGCTAAAGGACAGACAGCCTCCTTAAGTGGGCCCCTGACCCCCGTACACCCTGACAGAGACACACATCCCATCAGGGATTAACAGACACCTCATAAAGCAGAGCTCCCGCTAGCATGTAGTGGGTGCCCCTCTGGGAGCTGTCTCCCAGAGGAAGAAGTAGGCAGCAATCTTCGCTGTTCTGCAGTCACCACTGGTGATACTCAGGCAAACAATGTCTGGAGTTATCCCCCAGCAACCTTCAGCAGACCTGCAGAAGAGGGCCTTGACTGTTAGAAAAAAATAAATAAATAAAAAATAACAAAAAAAAACCCTAACAAACAGAAAGCAATATCATCAACATCAACAACAAAGAAAGACCATGCAAAAACTTCACTTGAAGGTCACCAACAGGAAAGACCAAAGGTAGATAAATCCATAAACATGAAGAGAAAACAGTGCAAATAGGCTGAAAATTCCAAAAGCCAGAGTGCTTCTTCTCCAAAGGATGACAACTCTTTGCCAAAAAGGGAACAAAACTGGATGGAGAATTAATTTGACAAATTGACATAAGTAGGCTTCAGAAGGTGGGTAATAACAAACTCCTCCTAAAGGAGCATGTTCTAACCCAATGCAAGAAAGCTAATAACCAAGGTTAAAGGAATTGCTAACTAGAATAACCAGTTTGAGAAAACATAAATGATCTGATGGAGCTGAAAAACACAGCACAATAACTTCATAAAGCATACACATGTATCAATAGCCAAATCAATTAAGCAGAAGAAAGAATATTAGAGATTGGAAATCAACTCAATGAAATAACACATGAAGATGAAATTAGAGGAAAAAAAAAGATTAAAAAAAATAAACAAAGCCTCCAAGAAATATGGTTCTTTGTGAAAAGATAAAACCTTCATTTTCTTCATGTGTCTGAAAGTGACAAGGAGAATAGAATCAAGCTGTAAAGCACACTTCAGCATATTATCCCAGAGAACCTCCCCAACCTAGTAAGACAGGGCCAACATTCAAATTCAGGAAATACAAAGCACACCACAAAGAAACACCTTGAGAAGATCAACCCTAAGATGATTCACCAAAGTTGAAATGAAGGATAAAATGTGAAGGGCAGTTAGAGAGAAAGGTTGGGTTGCTCATGAATGGAAGCTTATCAGATTAACAATGGATCTCTCTGCAGAAACCTTACAAGCCAGAAGAGAGTGGGAGCCAATAGTCAACATTCTCAAAAAAAATAAAAAATAACCCAGAATTGTATATCTATACAAACTAAGCTTTATAAATGAAGAAGAAATAAACACCTTTATACACAATGAAATGATGAGAGATTTTGTCACCACAAGCACTGCCTTACAAGAGCTTCTAAAGGAAACACTAAATATGGAAAGGCAAAACTGATATCAGCCACTGTTAAAACAACCCAAAATGTAAATACCATCAACACTATGAAAAAAAAAAACCTGCTATGCAATGAATGGGTAAAATTACCAGTGAACATCATAATGACAGAATCAAATTCAAACCTAACAATATTAACTTTAAATGTAAACAAGCTAAATGTCCCCAAGTAAAAGACACAGACTGGCAAATTGAATAGAGTCAATATTCATGGGTATGTCTCACATGTAATGACACACAAAGGCTCAAAATAAAGGGATAAAGGAATATTTACAAGGAAATGGAAAACAAAAAAGAACAAGATTTGTAGTCCTAGTCTCTAATAAAACAGACTTTAAAACAACAGAGATTTAAAAAAAAAAAAAAAAAAAGACAAAGACAGTCATTACACAATGGTAAAGGGATCAATGCAACAAGAAGAGCTAACTATCCTAAATATATATGCACCTAATACAGTAGCACCAAGATTAATAAAGTAAGTTCTTAGAGACCTACAAAGAGACTTAGACTCCCACAAAATAATAGTGGGAGACTCTAACACTCCACTGTCAATACTAGAAAGATCAACGAGACAGAAAATTAACAAGGATATCCAGGACTTGAACTCAGATCTGGACCAAGTGGACCTAGTAGCCATCTACAGAACTCTCCACCCCAAGTCAACAGAATGTACATTCTTCTCACCACCACATAGCACTTATTCTAAAATTGACCACATAATTGGAAGTAAAACACTCCTTGGCAAATGCAAAAGAATGGAAATTATAACAGTCTCTCAGACCACAGTACAATCAAATTACAACTCAGGATTAAGAAATTCACACAAAACTGCACAACTATCTGAAAATTGAACAAACTGCTCCTGAATGACTAATGGATAAATAATGGAATTAATGAAGAAATAAATCAGTTCTTTGAAACAAATGATAACAAAGACACAATGTACCAGAATCTGTGGGACACAGCTAAAGCAGTGTTTAGAGGCAAATTTATGGCACTAAATGCCCATAAAATACAGCAGCAGAGATCTAAAATCAACACCCCAACATCCCAATCAAAAGAACTAGAGTAACAAGAGCAAAAAAATTCAAAAGGTGGGAGAAGACAGAAAATCACTAAGATCAGAGCAGAACTGAAAGAGATAGAGATATGAAAGCCCTTGAAAAATTAATGAATTTAGGAACTGGATTTTTGAAAAGATTAACAAAATAGGTAGACCATTAGCCAGACTAATAAAGAAGAAAAGAGAGAAGAATCAAATAGGTACAATAAAAAATTATAAAGGGGAGATCACCACGGATCCCACAGAAATACAAACTACCATCAAATATTAGAAACACCTCTATGCATATATATATATATATATGAAATGGATAAATTCTTGGACACATACACTCTCACAAGACTGAACCAGGAAGAAGTTGGATCCCTGAATAAACAAAAACAAGTTCTGAAATTTAGGTATTTATTAATAGCCTACCAACCAAAAAAAGCACAGCACAAGAAAGATTCACAGCTGAATTCTACCAGAGGTAGAAAGAGAAGTTGGTACCGTTTCTTTTAAAATTATCCTAAAAAATGTGAAAAGAGGGACTCCTTCCTAACTTTCTTTATGATGCCAGCATCATCCTGATAGCAAAACCTGGCAGAGACACAACAAAATAGAAAACTTCAGGCCAATATCCTTGATGAACATCGATGTGAAAATCCTCCATAAAATACTGACAAACTGAATCCAGCAGGAAATTAAAAAGCTTGTACACCATGATCAAGTCGGCTTCATCCCTGGATGCAAGGATGGTTCAACATATGCAAATCAATAAACACAATCCATCACACAAAAGAAACAGTCATTAGAGTGACTCGGCAAACAACAGAATGGGAAAAAAAATTTTGCAGTTTACCCATCTGACAAAGGGCTGATATCCAGAATTTACAAAGAACTAAAACAGGTTTACAAGAAAAAAAAAAACAAAAAACAAAAAACAAAAAACAAGCCCATTCAAAAGTGGGCAAAGGATATGAACAGGTACTTTACAAAAGAAGACATACATGAGGCCAACAAACATATGAAAAAATGCTCATCATCACTGGTCATCAGAGAAATGCAAATCAAAACTACATTGAGATACCATCTCACACCAGTTAGAATGGCAATCATTAAAAAATCCGGAGACAACAGATGCTGGAGAGGATGTGGAGAAGTAGGAACACTTTTACACTGTTGGTGGGAGTGTAAATTAGTTCAACCATTGTGGAAGACAATGTGGTGATTCCTCAAGGACCTAGAAATAGAAATTCCATTTGACCCAGCAATCCCATTACTGGGTATATATCCAAAGGATTATAAATTGTTCTACTATAAGGACACATGCACACAAATGTTCATTGCAGCACTGTTTACAATAGCAAAGACCTGGGACCAACCCAAATGCCCATCATTGACAGACTGGACAGGGAAAATGTGGCACATATACACCATGGAATACTATGCAGCCATCAAAAATGATGATTTCATGTCCTTTGTAGAGACATGGATGAACCTGGAAACCATCATTCTCAGCAAACTGACACAAGAGCAGAAAATCAAACACTGCATGTTCTCACTCATAGGTGGGTTTTGAACAATGAGAACATGTGGACACAGGGAGGGGAACATCACACACTGGGGTCTGTTGGGGGGAAATAGGGGAGGGACAGCAAGGGGTGGGGAGTTGGGGAGAGATAGCATGGGGAGAAATGCCAGATACAGGTGATGGGGAAGAAGGCAGCAAATCACACTGCCACATGTGTACCTATGCAACAATCTTGCATGTTCTTCACATGTACCCCAAAACCTAAAATGCAATTTATATATATTTATATATATATATATATATATATATATATATATATAACCAATGACAAAAACCACATGATTACCTCAAGAGATGTAGAAAAGGTCTTTGAAAAATTCAACACCTCTTCATACTAAAGACACTCAATAAACTAGTTATTGATAGATCATATCACAAAATTATAAAAAGCTATTTATGTCAAAACTACAGCCAATATCATACTGAATGGGCAAAAGCTAGAAGCATTCTCTTTGAAAACTGGCACAGGACAAGAATGCCCTCTCTCACCACTCCTATTCAGCATAGTATTGGAAGTTCTGTCCAGGGCAATCAGGCAAGAAAAAGAAATAAAGCGTGTTTAAAATAAGTGTGTAAGTGAAATTATCTATGTTTTCAAATGACATGATTGTATATTTAGAAAACCCTATCATCATAGCCCAAATCTCCTTAAGCTGATAAGCAACTTCATCAAAGTCTCAGGATACAAAATCAATGTAAAAAACTACAAGTATTCTTATACACCAACAATAGAGACGCCAAATCATGAGCAAACTACCATTCAGAATTGCTGCAAAGAAAATGAAATACCTAAAAATACAACTTACAAGGGATGTAAAGAACCTCTTCTAAAAGAACTACAAACCACTGCTCAAGGAAATAAGAGACAACACAAACAAATTGAAAAACATTGCATGCTCATAGACAGAAAGAACAAAATGGAGAAAATAGCTATACTGTCCAAATTAATTAATAGATTAAATTCTATTCCCTTAAAGCTACCATTGATTTTCTTCACAGAATTAGAAAAATCTACTTTAAATTTTATATGAAACCAAAAATGAGCCTGTATAGCCAAGACAATCCTGAACAAAGCTAGAGACATCATGCTACCTTACTTCGAACTATACTACAAGGCTAAAGGTATCCAAAAAGAGCATGGTACTGGTATCAAAACAGATAAATAGACCAATGGAACAGAACAGAGGCCTTAGAAATAACACTGCACATCTACAACCATGTGATATTTGACAAATCTGACAAAAACAAGCAATGGGAAAAGGAGTCCCTATTTAATAAATGGTGTTGGGAAAACTGGCTAGGCATATGCAGAAAACAGAAACTGGATCACTTCCTTACACCTTACACAAAAATTAGCTCAAAATGGATTAAAGATTTAAATGTAAGACCTAAAACCATAAAAACCTGAAGAGTAAACCTAGGCAATACCATTCAGGACATAGGCATTGGCAAATACTTTATGACTAAAACATCAAAATTAATTGCAACATAAGCCAAAATGGACAAATAGGATCCAATTAAGCTAAAGAGCTTCTTCACAAATAAATTATCAGAGTGAACAGGAAACTTACAAAGTGGGAGAAAAAAATTTCAGCCTCTTCATCTGACAAGGGCCTAATATCCAGAATCTACGAGAAACTTAAATTTGCAAGAAAAAAAAAAAACAACTGCGTCAAAAAGTGGGCAAAGGATATAAACAGATACTTCTCAAAAAAGATATGCATGAGGCCAACAATCATATTATTTTCAAAAAGCTCATTATCACTGGTCAATAGAGAAATGCAAATCAAAATTGCAATGAGAAACCATCTCATGCCAGTTAGAATGGCAATTATTAAAAAGTCGGAAAACAACAAATGCCAGAGAGGACGTGGAGAAATAAGAACACTTTTACACTGTTGGTGAGAGTGTAAATTAGTTCAATCATTGTGAAAGACAGTGTAGCAATTTTTTAAGGATCTAGTACTAGAAATACTGTTTGACCCAGCAATCCCACTACTGGATATATACTCAAAGAATTATAAATCATTTGACTATAAAGACACATGCACACATAAGTTTATTGCAGCACTATTCACAATAGCAAAGACTTGGAACCAACCCAAATGTCCATCAATGTTAGACTAAATAAATATAATGTGGCACATATACACCATGGAATCCTATGTATGCAGCCATAAAAATGAATAAGTTCATGTTTTTTTTCAGGGACACAGATGAACTTGAAAGCCATCAGTCTCAGCAAACTAACATGAAAACACACACCCCATGTTCTTAGTCATAAGTGGGAGTTGATCTATGAGAACATATGGGTACAGGGAGGAGAACTTCACATACTGGGGCCTGTCGGGGCTGTGGGGAAAGGGCAGGGATAGCATTAGGAGAAATACCTAATGTAGATGACAGGTTGATCAGTGCAGCAATCCACCAAGACACATGTATACCTATGTACGAAAACTGCACCTTCTGCCCATGTATTTCAGAACTTAAATAGTTATATAAAATCTCTAAATCTTAAAAAACAAAAATCTAATTTTATTCACAATAGCTTTAAATAAAATACCAAATAACTTAACCAAAGAAGTGTAAAATCTCTACAATGAAAACTGCAAAATATTGATGCAAAAACAGTCATAATTTTAAAAATAAAAACATAGATGTTGTCGTTAATGTGGTTAAAAGAGAACACTTTTACACTGCTTGTGGGAATGTAAACTAGTACAACCATTATGGAAAACAGTATGGAGATTCCTTCAAGTATTAAAAGTAGAACAACTGTTTGATCCAGCAGTCCCACTACAAGGTATCTACCCAGGGAGAAGTCATATGAAAAAGACCCTTGCACATGCATGTTTATAGCAACACAATTTGCAATGACAAAAATATAAAACCAGCCCAAATGCCCATCAATCAACACGTGAATAAAGAAAATGCGGTATACATATATATATATACACCATGGAATACTGCTCAGGCATAACAAGAAATAAAATAATGGCATTTACAGCAACCTGGATGGAGATCATTCTAAGTGAACTATCTCAGGAATAAAACAACTGAACATTGTATTATCTCACTTCTAAGTAGGAGCCAAGCTATGAGAATGCAAAGACATAAGAATAATATAATGGACTTTGGGGACTCAGGGGGAGTGATGAAAGGAGAGAAGGGATAACAGACTACACATTGGATACAGTGTACATGTCTCTGGTGATGGGTGCCCCAAAATCTCATAAATAATCACTGAAAAACTTATCCATGTAACCAAACACCACCTGTTTCCCAAAAATTATTAAAGTAAAATATAAAGTATTTATTATTTTAGATCTAATTTAAATTTTATATATTCAGTCAAATTGGTCCTAGTTTAAACAAATTGGATTATAATCTCCATGAGAAGAAATACATTTTCTTAGCCTCATCAAAGTGATTTGGACATGGTAAAAATTTAATTATTTTTTTTCAGAATAAATTAAACAAAATTGGAAGAAAACCCTTCAAAAATAAAACAATAATTTATGTTCATGAATACAAATCAGGTCCTGTGGTAATAAACTCTATTTGCTTTTTGTTGTTGTTGTTTTTATGAAAAAATATTTCTCCTTCATTTCTGAATAATAGATTTTTGGATACAGTATTACTTGTTTTCAGCCTTTTTTTCTGTTAGCACTTGAAGATATCCTTTCATTCTCATGGCTTATAAGGTTGATTTTTGAAAATTTGACAATCATACATCTTGGAGTAGTCTTGGTTTGATTGAACCTGTTTGGATGGAGTGTTTGGACTTTTTTCTTTTTCTTTCTTTCTTTCTTTTTTTTTGAGATGGAGTTTTGCTCTTGTCACCCAAGCAGAAGTGCAACAGTGAGACTCAGCTCACTGCAACCTCCAACTCCAGGGTTCAAGAGATTCTCCTGCCTCAGACTCCCTAGTAGCTGGAATTACAGACACGCACCACCACATCAGGCTAATTTACGTATTTTTTAGAAAAGACAGGGTCTTACCATGTTGGCCAGGCTGGTCTAGAACTCCTGACCTAAAGTGATCTGCCCACCTTGGACTCCCAAAGTGCTGGGATTATAGGTATGAGCCACCATGCCCAGCCCTTTGGATCTTTTTGTACCTGCATATTTATATCTTTCTTCAGGTCTGGAAAGTTTTCTGTTATCATTTTTTAAAGTAATCTTTCTACCTTTCTATCTTTTGCTTTTCTTTCTTAATCTTCTATGACAAAAATATTTGCTTTTTTGGTGGTGTACAAATCTCATAATTTTTTTCTTTGCTGTATATTTTCAAATAAACTTTGAGTTCACATATTTGCTTTCTACTTAATAAATTCTGCTGATGACACTTTGTTGCATTTGTTTTAATTTTACTTATTGTATTTTTTCACTCCAGAATTTTTGTTTAAAGCAGAAATTATTTATTATTTAAATCACTCTTTTGGATTTATTATTCTGGTCACTTATTATTTTTCTGTGAAATTTTTTGTGTTTTTTATTGTTTGGAAATATTGTTAATTGAATTCCTTTTTAAATTTTTACCTTATTTTAAATATTTTTGCATATATAATGGATGTATGTATTTATGGAGTACATAAAATGTTTTGATACAGGCATGCGATTTAAAATAAGCACTTCAGGAAGAATGGGATACCCGTTGCCTCAAGCATTTATTCATTGAGTTGCAAATAATCCAATTATACACTTTGAGTTATTTTAAAATGTACAGTAAAGTCACTATTGACTATAGTCTCTCGGTTGTGCTACCAAATAGTAGGTATTATTTACTTTTTCTGACTATTCTCTTTTAACTATTAACCATTTTCTCTTTCCAACTCCCAGCTCTCCATTATGTGACCTCAACTGTGGTAACCTTCCTTCTACTCTTCATGTACATGAATTGAATTGTTTTGATTTTTAGATCCCACAAATAAGTAAAACTATGTGATATTTGTCTTTCTGTGCCAGACTTATTTAACTTAACATAATGTTTTTAAGTTTTATTCATGTTATTGCAAATGACAGAATCTTATTCTTTTATTGGCTGAATAGTACTTTATTGTATATGTGTATGACATTTTCTTTATTCATCTGTTAATGGACGCTTAGTTTGCCTCCAAATCTTACCTATTGTAAACAGTGCTGAAATGAATATATAAGTGGAGATATCTCTTTGGTATACTGATTTTTTTTTCTTTCTTTCTTTTCTTTCTTTCTTTCTTTTTTCTTTTCAATCTTTCTCTTCCTATCTTCCTTCCCTCCTTCCTTCCTTCCTTTCTTCTTCCTTCCTTGCATACACCCAGCAGTGGGGTTCATGTATAATGATAACTAAATATTTCATTTTCTGAGGGGTGTTCAGACTGTTCTCTATAGTTGTTTTACTCATTTAGTTTCCCACACACAGTGTATGAAGATTTTCTTTTCTCTGCATCCTCTCCAGCATTTGTTATTGCCTGTCTTTTGGATATAAGCCATTTTAACAAGGGTGATATGATATCTAATTGTAGTTTTGACTTGCATTTCTTTGAGGAGCAATGAAGTTGAATACCTTGTCATATGCCTGTGTGACATACACATGTAGTCTTTTGAAAAATGCCTATTCGCCGGGCGCGGTGGCTCAAGCCTGTAATCCCAGCACTTTGGGAGGCCAAGGCGGGTGGATCACGAGGTCAAGAGATCGAGACCATCCTGGTCAACACAGTGAAACCCCATCTCTACTAAAAATACAAAAAATTAGCTGGGCATGGTGGCACGTGCCTGTAATCCCAGCTACTCAGGAGGCTGAGGCAGGAGAATTGCCTGAATCCGGGAGGTGGAGGTTGTGGTGAGCCAAGATCACGCCATTGCACTCCAGCCCGGGTAACAAGAGTGAAACTCCGTCTCAAAAAAAAAAAAAAAAGAAAGAAAGAAAAGAAAAGAAAAATGCCTATTTAACTATTTCGTCCATCATTTGATTCAATTATTAGATTTTTCTCTTATAGAGTTGTTTGAGCTACTTATATATTCTGGTTACTAATTTCTCTTAAGTTGGGAAGTTTGCAAATATGTTCTCCCCTTCAATAGGTTTTCTCTTCAGTTTGTTGACATTTTCCTTTGTCACACAGCAGTTATTTACCTGGATGTGATCCCATGTGTCCATTTTTTCTTTGGTTACCTATGCTTATGAGGTATTGCTCAACGAATTTTTGCCCAGACCAATGTCTCCAGTGAAATTTTCTCTAGTGTTCTCTTGTCATCATTTCAGAGTTTGAGGTTATAGATTTAAGTCTTTATGTCTTCTTGATGAGTTGACCATTTTATTATTATATAGTCATCTTCTTTGTCTCTTAGAGTTTTTGTCATGAAATTTATTTTGTTTTATGTGCATAAGTTTTCTTTTAATAGTTTTATATTTTGAGGTTTTAGATTTAAATCTTTAATCCATTTTGATTTGATTTTTTTCTTTTTTTTTTTTTTTTTTTGATGGAGTTTCGCTCTTGTTACCCAGGCTGGAGTGCAGTGGTGCGATCTCAGCTCACCGCAACCTCTGCCTCCTGGGTTCAGGCAATTCTCCTGCCTCAGCCTCCTGAGTAGCTGGGATTACAGGCACGAGCCACCATGCCCAGCTAATTTTTTGTATTTTTAGTAGAGACGGAGTTTCACCATGTTGACCAGGATGACCTCGTGACCCACCCGCCTCGGCCTTCCAAAGTGCTGGGATTACAGGTGTGAGCCACCATGCCTGGCCCTGATTTTTTTTTTTTTTTTTTTTTGGAGACAGAGTTTCGCTCTTGTTACCTAGGCTGGAGTGCAATGGCACGATCTCGGCTCACTGCAACCTCCACCTCCTCAGTTCAGGCAATTCTCCGGCCTCAGCCTTCTGAATAGCTGGGATTACAGGCACGTGCCACCATGCCCAGCTAATTTTTTGTATTTTTAGTAGAGACGGGGTTTCACCATGTTGACCAGGATGGTTTCGATCTCTTGACCTCATGATCCACCCACCTCGGCCTCCCAAAGTGCTGGGATTACAGACGTAAGCCACCATGCCTGGCTTGATTTTTTTAATATGGAGAGAAGTAGAGACTTCGTTTTATTCTTCTGCATATGGATATCTGATATTCCCAACATCATTTATTGAAGAGACTTTTTTTCCCCAGTGTATGTTCATAGTACCATATCGCAAAATGAGATAACTGTTATGTGTGAATTTGTTTCTGGGTTTTCTTTTCTCTTCTCTTGGTCTATGTGTCTGTCTTTATGCCATTATCATGCTGCTTTGGTTATTATACCTTTGTAGTTTAATTTGAACTTAGGTACCAATAACAAGGTCTGAAGTCGAGGCAGCAATTAAGAGCCTACCACCCAAAAAACGCCCAGGTCCAGACAGGTTCACCGCCGAATTCTACCAGACATACAAAGAGGAGCTGATACCATTCCTTCTGAAACTATTCCAGACAATCCAAAAAGAGGGAATCCTTCCCAAATCATTTTATGAGACAAACATCATCCTGATATAAAACCCGGCAGAGACTCAACAAGAAAAGAAAATTTCAGGCCAATATCCATGATGAACATAGATGCAAAAATCTTCAATAAAATACTGGCAAACCGATTGCAACAGCATATCAAAAAGCTCATCCACCATGATCAAGTAGGATTCACCCCGGGGATGCAAGGCTGGTTCAACATACGCAAGTCCATAAACGTAATTCAACACATAAACAGGACCAAAGGCAAAAACCACGATTATCTCAATTGATGCAGAAAAGGCCTTTGACAAAAATCAACAGCCCTTTATGCTAAAAACCCTCAATAAACTAGGTATTGACGGAACGTATCTCAAAACAATAAAAGCTATTTATGACAAACCAACAGCCAATATCATACTGAATTTGCAAAAACTGGAAGCATTCCCTTTGAAATCTGGTACTAGACAAGGATGCCCTCCTCACCACTCCTATTCAATATAGTCCTGGAAGTTCTAGCCACAGCAATCAGGCAAGAAAAAGAAATAAAGGGTATTCAAATTGGAAAGGAGAAAATCAAATTGTCTCTATTTTCAGATGACATGATTGTATATCTAGAAGACCCCATCGTCTCACCCGAAAATCTCCTGAAACTGATAAACAACTTCAGCAAAGTCTCAGGATACAAAATCAACGTGCAAAAATCACAAGCATTCCTATACACCAGTAACAGACTTAAAGAGAGCCAAATCAAGAACGAACTGCCATTCGCAATTGCCACAAAGAGAATAAAATACATAGGAATACAACTAACAAGGAACGTAAAGGACCTCTTCAAGGAGAACTACAAGCCACTGCTCGATGAAATAAGAGAGGACACAAACAGATGGAGAAACATTCATGTTCATGGTTAGGAAGAATCAACATCATGAAAATGGCCATACTGCCCAAAGTAATTTACAAATTCAATGCTATTTCCATCAAGCTACCAATGACCTTCTTCACAGAACTGGAAAAAAACACCTTAAACTTCATATGGAACCAAAAGAGAGCCTGCATAGCCAAGTCAATTCTAAGCAAAAAGAACAAAGCAGTAGGCATCACACTACCAGACTTCAAACTATACTACAAGGCTACAGTAATCAAAACAGCATGGTACTGGTACCAAAACAGAGATATAGACCAATGGAACAGAACAGAAGCCTCAGAGGAAATACAACATATCTACAACCATCCGATCTTTGACAAACCTGACAAAAACAAGCAATGGGGAAAGGATTCTCTGTTTAATAAATGGTGTTGGGAAAACTGGCTAGCCATGTGCAGAAAGCAGAAACAGGACCCCTTCCTGACACTTTACACCAAAATTAACTCCAGATGGATTAAAGACTTAAACATCAGACCTAACACCATAAAAACCCTAGAAGAAAATCTAGGCAAAACCATTCAGGACATAGGCGTAGGCAAGGGCTTCATGACAAAAACTCCAAAAGCAATGGCAACAAAAGCCAAAATAGACAAATGGGACCTAATCAAACTCCACAGCTTCTGCATGGCAAAAGAAACTGTCAGTAGAGTGAATCGGCAACCAACAGAATGAGAAAAAATTTTTGCAGTCTACCCATCTGACAAGGGGCTGATATCCATAATTTACAAAGAGCTAAAATAGATCTACAAGAAAAAAACAAACAAGCCCATTCAAAAATGGGCAAAGGATATGAACAGACACTTTACAAAAGAAGACATACAGGAGGCCAACAAACATATGAAAAACTGCTCATCGTCACTGGTCATTAGAGAAATGCAAATCATAACCACATTGAGATATCATCTCACACCAGTTAGAATGGCGATCATTAAAAAATCTGAAGAGAACAGATGCTGGAGAGGATGTGGAGAAATAGGAACACTTTTACACTGTTGGTGGGAGTGTAAATTAATTCAACCATTGTGGAAGACAGTGTGGCGATTCCTCAATGACCTAAAAATAGAAATCCCATTTGACCCAGCAATCCCACTACTGGGTATATATCCAAAGGATTATAAATCATTCTACTATAAGGACACATGCACACAAATGTTCATTGCAGCACTGTTTACAATAGTAAAGACCTGGAACCAACCCAAATGCCCATCAATGATAGACTGGATAGGGAAAATGTGGTACATATACACCATGGAATATTACGCAGTCATCAAAAATGATGAGTTCTCTCTTTTTTCTTAGTTAGTCTGGCTAGCGGCTGGTCAATTTTGTTTGACTTTTTCATAAAAAGTATTGTTTCACTAATATTTTGTATTTTTTAAATTTTATTTCAGTTCTGATTTTTATAATTTTTCTTTTATTAATTTTGTGTTTTGTTTGCTCTTCTATTTTTTAAAATATATATCATTAAATTGTTAATTTAAAATTTTTCCTCTTATTCGGTGTAGACATTAATAGCTATAAACTTTCTTCTGAGTACTACTTTTGCTGTACCTTATAGGTTTTACTATATTTTGTTTCTATTATCATTTGTTTCAAGAAAAGTTTTCAATTATCTTCTTAATTTTCTTATTGACCCACTCATCATTCAAGAGCATATTGTTTGATTTATATGTATTGGTATAGTTTCCAAAATTCCTCCTGTTACTAATTTAAAGTTTTCATTTCATTTTGGTCAGAGAAAATGCTTAACATTATTTTAGATTTTTTGAATGTATTAAGATTTGTTTTGTGATCTAACCAATAGTATATACTTGAGAATGGTTCACGTGCCAAAATAAAAATTAAAAAAGATTTATATTCTGCAGCTCTTGAATGGATGAAATGTTCTGTAAATATCTATTAGATCTATTCGGTCTATAGCGCAACTTAAATTCAGTGATTTTTGTTGATTTTCTGTCTGGAATATCTGTCCAACGCTAAAAGTTGGATGTTATTATGTGTTGGGGCCTGTATCTACCTTTAACATTAATTATTATTTAGCTATTGTTAATATTATTTAGCTATTATTGTGTTGGGGCCTGTATCTATCTATCTTTAACTTTAATAATATTTTCTGTATATATGGGTGCTCCATTGTTGTGTGCATATATTCTTTAAATTATTATTTCTTCTTGATGCAGGATCACAAAGGATATCCAGTACTTGAACTCAACTCTGGACCAAGCAGACCTAATACACATCTACAGAACTCTCCACTCCAAATCAACAGAATATACATTCTTCCTAGCACCACAATGCACTTATTCTAAACTTGACCATGTAACTGGAAATAAAACACTCCTCAGGAAATGCAAAAAAAGGGGAGAGGAGAAGTATAAGAAACAGTCTCTTAGACCACAATGCAATCAAATTAGAACTCAGAATTTAAAAACACACTCAAAACCTCACAATTACATGGAAATTTAACAACCTGCTGCTGAATGACTTGTGGGTGAATAATGAAATTAAGGCAGAAATAAAAAAATTCTTAGAAACAAATGAGAACAGGAATACAACATACCATAATCTCTGGGACACAGCTCAAGCAGTGTTAAGAGGGAAATTTATAGCACTAAATGCCCACATTAGAAAGCTGGAAAGATCTGAAATTGACATTCTAATATCACAATTAAAGGAAGTAGAAAAACAAGAACAAACAAATTCAAAAGGTAGCAGAAGACAAGAAATAACTAAAATTAGAACAAAACTGAAGGAGATGGAGACTCAAAAACGCTTCATGAAATTAATGAATCCAGGAGCTGGATTTTGCAGATTAACAAAACAGTTAGATTGTTAGCTAGCCAGCCTAATAAGAAAGAAAAGAGAGAAGAATCAAATAGACACAATAAAAAATGATAAAGGGGATCTCACCACTAATCCCCACAGAAACATAAACTACCACTGAGAATTCCATAAACAGCTCTATGCACAAAACCTAGAAAATCTGGAAGAATTAGATAAATTCCTGGACACATACAACCTCCCAAGACTAAACCAGGAAGATGTTGAATCTCTAAATAGACCCATAACAAGTTCTAAAATTGAGGCAGTAATTAATAGTCTCCCAACCAAAAAGAAGTTCAGGACCAGAAGGATTCATAGCTGAATTCTACCAGAGGTACAAAGAGGAGCTGGTACCGTTCCTTCCAAAACTATTTCCAGCAATATAAAAAGAGGAATCTTTCCTAACTCATTTTATGAGGCCAGCATCATAGTGATAACAAAACCTGGCAGAGACACAAACAAAAAAGGAAATTTCAGGCCAATACACCTGATGAACATTGATGCAAGAATCCTGAATAAAATACTAGCAAACCAAATCCAGCAGGAAAAAAAAAGAAGAAGAAGAAGAAGCTTATCCCTCACAATCAAGGCAGCTTCATCTCTGGAATGCAAGACTGCTTCAACATATGCAAATCAATAAGCATATCACATAAACAGAACCAATGACAAAAGGAAAAATAAAACATGATTATTTCAATAGGTACAGAAAAGGTCTTTGATAAAATTTAACACTCCTTCATGCTAAAAACTCTCAGTAAACTTGGTACGGATGGAACATGTGTCAAAATAGTAGGAGCTACTTATGACAAACCCATAGTCAATATCATACTGAATGGGAAAATGCTGGAAGCATTCCTTTTGAAAACCAGCGCAAGATAAGGATTCCTTCTCTCACCACTCCCAGTCGATGAATAGTATTGGAAGTTTTAGCCAGGGCAATCAGACAAGAGAAAGAAACAAAGGGTATTCCAATAGGAAGAGAGGAAGTCAAATTGTCTCTCTTTGCAGATGATATAATTGTATCTTTAGAAAATCCTATCATCTCAACCGAAAATCTTCTTAAGCTGATAAGCAACTTTAGCAAAGTCTCAGGATACAAAATCGATGTGCAAAAATTACCAGCATTTCTATACACCAATAATAGGGAAGCAGAGAGCCAAATTATGAGTGAACGCACATTCTCAATTGCTACAAAGAGAATAAAATAACTAGAAATACAACTTACAAGGGACCTAAAGGACTTCTTAAAGGAGCACTACAAACCACTGATCAAGGAAAGAAGAGGACACAAACAAATGGAAAAATTATTCCATGCTCATAAATAAGAAGAATCAACATTGTGAAAATGGCCATACTGCCTAAAGTAATTTATAGATTCAGTACTATTCCCATGAAGCTACCATTGACTTTCTGTGCAGAATTAGAAAAAAGAACAACCTTTGGCCTGGCATGGTGTCTCATGCCTGAAATCAGCACTTTGGGATGCTGAGGCATGTGGATCACAAGGTCAGGAGATCTAGACAATCGTGACTAACATGGTGACACCCTGTCTCTACTAAAACCACAAAAAATTAGCCAGATGTGGTGGCATGCACCTGTAGTCCCAGCTACTTGGGAGGCTGAGGCAAGAGAATTGCTTGAACCTGGGAGGCAAAGGCTGCAGTGAGCTGAGATCACATCCCACCCTGGGCAGCAGAGTGAGATTCCATTTCAAAAAAAAAAAAAAAAATTTTTTTTAAATTTTCTATGAAACCAAAATAGAGCTCACATAGTAAGACAATCCTAAGCAAAAAAACTAACAAACAAACAAAAATGCAAACAACAACAACAACAACAACAACAACAACTAAAGGCATTATGTTACCTGACTTCAAATTATGCTCTAAGCCTACAGTAACCAAAGCAGCATGGAACTGGTATCAAAACAGACATGTACATCAATGCAACAGAGCAGAGGCCTCAGAAATAATACCACACATCTACAACCATGGAATGTTTGACAACCTGAGAAAAACAAGCAACAGGGAAAGAATTCCGTATTTAATAAATGGTGCTGGAAAAACCGGCTAGCCATATACAGAAAATAGAAACTGAACCCTTTCTTTACATCTTAAACAAAAATTAATTCAAGATGGATTAAAGACTAAAATGTAAACCCAAAATTGTTAAAACGCTAGAAGAAAACCTAGGCAATATCATTCAGGACATAGGCATGGGTAGACTTTGTAACTAAAACATCAAAAGCAATGACTACAATGGCCAGAATTAACAAATGAGATGTAGTTAAACTAAAGAGCTTCTGCACAGCAAAAGAAACTATCATCAGAGTGAACTGGCAACATACAGAATGGGAGAAAATTTGTGCAGTTTATCCATCTGACAACAGTCTTATTTCGAAAATCTATAAGGAACTTAAACGTATTTATAAGAAAAAAAAAACCCAATGAAAAAGTGGGCAAAGGGTATAAACACATCTCAAAAGAAGACATTTATGTGGTGAAAAAAAACATATGAAGAAAGCTCATCATCACTTGTCATTAGAGAAATGCAAATCAAAACCACAACGAGATACCATCTCATGTCAGTTAGAATGGCAATCATTAAAAAGTCAGGAAGCAACAGATGCTTGTGAGGCTGTGGAGAAATAGGAAGACTTTTACACTATTGGTGGTGGGAGTTTAAATTAATTGAACCATTGTGGAAGACAGTGTGGTGATTCCTTAAGGATCTAGAACCAGAAATATCCTTTGATCCAGCGATCCTGAGTATGTACTCAAAGTATTATAAATCATTCTACCATAAAGACACATGCACATATATGTATATTGCAACACTGTTTACAATGGTAAAGTCTTGGAACCAACCCAAATTCCCATCAATGGTAGACTGGATAAAGAAAATGTGACACATACACACCATGGAATACTATGTAGCCATTAAAAAGAATGAGTTCATATCCTTTGCAGGGACATGGATGAAGCTGGAAGCCATCATTCTCAGAAAACCAACACAGGAACAGAAAGCCAAACACACCATGTTCTCACTCATAATTGGGAGTTGAACAATGAGAACACAAGGACACTGAAATGGGAACATCACACGCCAGACCCTGTTGGGGGGTAGGGGCCAAGGAGAAGGAGAGCATTAGGACAGATACCTAATGCATGTGGGGCTTAAAACCTGGATGACAGGTTGACTGATGGGGCAAACCACCATGGCACATGTATGCCTATTTAACAAACCTGCACATTCTGCACATGTATCCCAGAACTTAAAGTAAAAATTAAAAAATAATGTGGTACATATACACCATGGAATACTGTGCATCCATTAAAATAAAGATTAAATCCTTTGAAACAACATCAGTGGAGCAGGAGATAATAATTCTTAGTGAACTAATACAGAAACAGAAAAACAAATACCACATATTCTAATTTACAAGTGGGAGCTAACCATTGTGTACACAGGAACACAAAGAAGGGAGCAACAGTCACTGGGGTCTACTTGAGAGTGGAGTGTAGGATGACGGAAAGGATAAGAAAAACTACCTATTGGGTACTATGCTAATTACCTGGATGATAAAATAATCTGTACACAAAACCCCTTTGACATGCAATTTACCAATATAACTAACCTGACAATATACCATTGAAACTATAATCAAAGTTAATTAAAAAAACAACAACAACAAAAACCCTCCATTTTCAATGTGATAGTATAAAATCATAAGTCCTTTAGGGAGGTATTTAAGTAATGAGGCCTCTACCCCCATAGATGAGGTAGGTACTCTTATAAAATGACTTGAGATTGAAGAATGTTTTCTCTCTTTTTTTATTTTTTTTCCCTGTCCCTTGTGCCTTGTGAAAACACAGTATCCATTTTCTCTGGAAAATGTAGCAACAACAAGCCGTATTGGAAACAGAGAGCAACCTTCACCAGAAACCATACCTGTTGTTGCTTTTATCATGGGCTTCCCAGTCTCTAAAACCATGAAAAATAAATTTGTATTATTTACAAATTATCCAGTCTATTTTATTACATCAATGCTAACAGACTAATAACATTCTTTATTTCTCTTCCTGTGTTTTTATTCTTAGTATTTCCTTCTGATACTTTTCTAAAGTCTGCTTATATTACTCATCTGTCCCTATATTTTTATCTAATTTTCCCATTCAAACACATGTTAATTATATTTTTATTAATTTATATGTGTAATAATACCAACATCTGTGTTATGTGACTGATTCTGAGGCTTGCTTTGTCCCTTCAGAAAGGTTTTTGTTGCCCTTTGGCATTAAAAAAGAAATCAGACATGTTTCAGGTAAAAAAAAAAAATGTTATTGTAAAAACTTACATTGTTATATATAGAAGCTGGGCTACATTTGATATATTTTGTAGCTTCAAATTCCTTTAGCATATTTGTTTTTGTCTCCCTTCTTTACTTTGGGGTTTCTTGTGTACTCCTCTTTAGAGAACATTGATGTCTTGCAGCAATTTCAGTTATAATCCACTTACATTATACTGGAGCTTTTCATGCAATGGTAAGTTGTAAATAAAGGGTGTATTTTATAATCTACTCATTAAATATTAGTTTTGTATTAGGCGTGTATCTTGGATTGTGACCATCTTTTTTTCTTTTAGTGGTATGGCCTTTCTTACCTCCTTTTCTTGCTCTCTTTCGTGGTAAAAGCATTTCCTAATGTATTTTCTTAAATCTCTGATACCTTTAGTATTACTATTATTATTTCTTAGGTGATAAAAAGATGAAAGAGGACAGAGTGTGAAGATGTGAATAAATTTTCTTTTACTGCTCGGTTAGTGTTTCAGAATTGAGCTCTTTATTGATATTCTATATTTGGTGAGGCATTGTTGTCACATTAAAAAAATCTTTAGATGTACTTTCTTTTGGTTTATTAAATATATTTTTATATATTCAATTAATATATATTCAGTATATATAAAATCTTTGTCAACTAAATTCAACATCTGGGCTGCATCAAAGGCATTTTCTGTGGTTTATTTTTTCTGTGTATTTGGAAACCTTTCTTGTTTTCTCAAATGTCTTGTAAAAATTTGTATAGAAACTCAACAGGAGCTCAAAAAGAACAGTCAAATAAATATTTATAGCAACAAAAGGAAACCACAATCAAAAACACCCATCTTCACTCCTGAGGATGGCAACAATGTTTATCTTGAGCTTTCAGTAGCCTATTTCACATTCCTCTTTCCCTTAAAGTGAGAGGTAAGAAGAGACTGGAATTTTATATATATATGCATGCTAACGTTAATGAAGAGTCAAACTCTGCAAAATATTTTGAGATTTATATATTTTTAGGGAGGCATGAGGCATCAATAAAATACATATAAGAAATATATTGGTTTGGTTCAGAAAGGCAAGACAACTCAAAGCAGTGGGAGTTTCCAGGCTATAGGTAAATGTAAACATTTTCTGGTTGACAATTGGTTGAGTTTATCTGAAGACCTGGGATCAATGGAAAAAAATGTTCACGTTAACATAAAGGATTGTGGAGACCAAATTTTATTGTGCAGAGGAATCTCTCAGCAGACTTCAGAGAGAGATGGCAGGTTGTAAAATATTTCTATTCAGACCTAAAAGTGTGTCTGACTCCTAGTTGATTATCTCTTGGATCTGGGACGAAAGGAAGGAAAACAACGGGGATCTTAAAAGGTTATGCCAGCATCAGATTGAAAAGTAAGTCGTGATATTTATAGGGTCAAATAAAACCCATCTGATGAGAATTTATGGTTTGTAGTACATGACTCCCTAGATCCCTTGGGTAGGAATTTGAGCAAGATAAATATCAGAGCTTAGTCCTCTGTCCCCCTTCTTGGCCAAAAAGCATTTCGCAGAATGCATATACAGGCCAACAAAACAGCAACAGTCCCACGGAACTAAGTAGACTTGTTTCTAGAGTCCTCTGATTTGATGGTAATAGTCTTAAATATTGGCAATTTGGATAATGCGGGGAGGACAGGGTCTGATCTGATATAATAGCAGTTATATAATGGGCGAAATGCAATCAGGCTTAGGGTTTAGTCTAAAAATAAATCACAGGTAAGATCTGCTTTCTGAGCTATCATAAACTGAGTCTTTAATTGTGCCTTTTCCTTCTGTTGTATCTGGCGTAACATTTACAAGAAATGTCTAATGCTAATACAGCAACAAATATAATGCAATTACTGTAACAAATATTATAAAGACAGCGAAGATTTAGGCATCCAAGGTTATGGGTAGAATTGGAGGGCAGTAAACAACCCAACTAAACTTGTTTTACCAGCTGTTTAGGCTTCTTTTGCACCCCTTTCTTGATTTGGAGTGTTTAGTCTTGTCCTAATTTTATCCCTCAAAACCAGCCCTTATTCCATGGAAGTCCCTGGGCCTAGAGGGAGGCAGTTTGTATAATTTTGGCAGCAAAGCATTAGCAATGAAACAGATCTGGGGTCAGTACGATGCGAAATGAGGGAGATTTATATCTCTGGTCTTCGGAATACCGTAATTCTGGTTTCCTTTGAAGTAAACCAAAGACAGAGAAATAACATTTTATAATTTGACAGATATAAGAGTAATCATATGTGGAACGGAAAAAGGAATTTATTCCATTAGGGCACCAACTGAATGTAGGAAGAAAAAGTATAATCTGAAACTTCCCAGATAATTATTATAGCTAAGAAATAATGATTTAATCTGAATTTAAAAAGTTAGGGCTGAAATCTAGTATTGTCACACTTTCCCTTAAAACATTTTTTTAACTATTATTAACTCATGTAGACAACTATACTGTTATAAAATTATAATCTGAATTTTGGAGAACTCAGAAAGGTGAATTTGCTTACAAAAACATACTTCACCCAAATGCCTTAAATGAAAAAGATTTTCTTTACCCTCCTTTCAACCCAGAAAAACAGTTTTTAAAACAAGTTGCTTGTTTACATTGGAAATGCCACCTCCAAACCAAACAGCTCATGGGAGCTATTTGGCATGGTAGAATTTAGCAGCTTCTCCAAATTAGTCCTAGGAAAAACACTCTCAGCTTGTTAGGTAGCAAGATTTTATGTAAATGATTTTTATTTTATCTTGGAACTTTTTGGAAAAGATTATTTCCATTAGTATAGGGGTAGCTTCAGTTAATATTTTATAGCAAGTCAATAAATGCATCATCAAGTAGAAATTCTCTAGCTCAGTCATTGTTATTGAAAAGTACTCACAGTTTTTGTCATCAGCTCCATAAATGGCTCCACACAAAAGGCTATGCAGTGGACAATTTACATGAGCAGATTTAAATGTCAGCTTTATAGTATTAGAAAAGGGAAAATATCTCCCACTTAGATATGGTACCCATTTTCATAAGACATTTAGGTAAAGGGGGTTACAACTAACCTACATCAAGCTTGTTTAAACAACTTGCATTTATAATTCTATTAACCTGTATGTTTTTATGTTCTGGCCCCAGGAAGCCTTATTTTTCCCCCAGGACATTTTACCTTTTCTGGTGAAAGGGTTTGGGTTTCCAGCAGGGAGTTGCATCTGTAAGACAGCAGATTAGATAAGGCTTCTTAAACAAATTTCTGATTCTGTGGGAGGAGCACTCGTGAAAAAGGGGCCCCCTTAATCCCCAAATTTACCATGACCCAGGCAATAGACATATTAAGTGGGAAGATATTCCAGTTATCATAAAGCTAGTTCGACATGGCTTGCATAAAGAAAAACCATATTAACTGCTTCATCTGGGGTACTTTACTTGGTATTTTATAGGGAAAGTTGGTCAGTCCCCTTCTCAGGACAAAACAGATCTCATAATGGGATTATCTGACCCACTAGGCTGATTGCTTTCTCAGGAATAACCTCCTGTACATTTGGATCACATACACTCAGTAATTGTTTAGTAATGAGGTGTGGATGCTGCATTAATCCAAACAGGCTCTTAAATTCTAATTGATAATTTTATCCTTAAAGTGGTTATTTTTACAATCCATTATAGTAAACATTCTTATTAAAAAAAAACTGAATGATACAAATCTAAAAAAAACAAACAAACAAAAAAAAACAAAAAAAAAACCCCACAATTCATTTACATTACACACTTTGGTTTTAAACAGTTGATTTTGCCCTTCCCTCATATAGACTATTTTCTTGGTAACAGGGATTAGAGTTTTGTTGCCCTGGCTTATTTTTCTCTAATTTATTTAGTTGTACCTATATAATTCCATTTATTTTAAAGTAACTCTTAAATAGTTTTTTAACCAAAAAAAGCTTACCTTTTTTTTTGGAATTGACACCCTTGCGTGTATAACATTTTAACAAAAGTATATTTTATGCGTCTGCTGTCTTAACTTTTTCATAACCCAAATTTCCATTGGGGGGAAAGAAAACTTGAGGGTTTAAACATGACTTTAAGATTTTTAAATTACTAGAGAGTTTTGAGATTAAATTTACCAAATTAATGTTTACCAAACATTATCAAGGCTATGTAAATTAAAATACATGTAAGTTAGCTTTTACCAATCTGATAAGCACTTATATTTTAAAAGTTATTGTTTAGAGCTCTCTCATGTAGTTTGGAAGTTGTCAAGCCTCCATGTGCAAGTTCGGATCCAGAAAGTTTAAAGACCTGCCTGCCTTGGCTGATCACCGCCCCCTACCCTACTTCTGTGTTAGCCATTATCTGTTCGCCATTATCCCTGATCACCCAGCAAAGCTTCCCCCAGACATTAAGCTTCTAAACCCACCCTGCCATCTTCACTGTTACTATGATAATGTGAATACTCCTCACCCCACCCTGCCATATTAACTACTCATGCCTTACCCACCTGCCATTGTAACTGAACTTACAGTAATGTATACTCCTCGCCCCTACTCCCACCACTGTAACTAATCTTACTCCGTAACACCCATGCCCCCTTCCCAAAAGATTTGCCCCAACCTATAAAACCAACTCCTATTCCACCGCCCTTCGCTAATGCCCTTTTCAGCTTTAGCTCACCTGCACTCAGGTGAATAAACAGCCATGTTGCTCACACAACGCCTGTTTGGCGAGGGGGGTCTCTTCATTCAACATGTGCATTTTGAACATTTGGTGCTGGAAACCCAGGATGGGGGAACTTCTACGGAAGACCAAACCCCCGTCCCTGTTCTTGTGCTCCCTCCATGAAGAGCTCTACCTACTGACCTGGGGTCATCAGACCAGCCCACAGACACACACCACCGGCTATTTTGGTAAGCCGTTTCTCTTTTTTGCTTTCCCATTCTTTTGTCTTTTCCTTTCCACTTCCTCCCCCTTTTGGCTTCATCCTTTTTCCACCACAAAGGCATAAAATCTTGCTTTAACCAATTACTTATTTTTGTATTAGGACACTTTTAATATTAAATACCCATCTCTAGAAAGACTGTTATAATTTCTTTTTAATTATAGCCAACTGAATTATGCCACCTCTTCAAAAAATTCATTTTACTAACCTCGTTATTACTTACATAGTTTATTTGTAGCAGGAGGGCCAAAAACCTCGCGAACACTGAACAGGGAAGGAAGTGGTAATTTTATTCTGCTGGTAGCTGCCGAGGCATAGATGCCTCAACAACCCAGCTCCTTGACAAAGAAAACCCTGGCCCTTTTAAAGGCCTAAAGTCTGAGAGGTGCACATATGAGAGGGTCAAGAGCATGGGGAACGTGACTTAGGTAGGGGGTCTAATGGTGGTTAAGCAAGAACAGTACCTTCCGGGGAAAATTCTTCCACATCATATCTGTGATCTATAGAAATGATTGTGGTTAGCAGTAGGGGATTTAATCATTTAGACCTGACAGCCACCAACTGGTCCCTCCTCTGGCTAACTTTAATTTCTCCTTTTGAGATTTAAGGTAGAAGGCTAAAGGGGAAATGGCCTTAGAAGCTCGGGAGAAGGGGTCGTCTTCCTCACATTTACAATGTGTTTAGACTGTTTTCTCTTATTCTTTTTTCTTGTACAATCCTGTCTTTTGATTTTAGGACAAAAATTTACTGCACAAGATTATTTCTTATATAAAATTAATTTTCTTTTTAACTTTTTTAATCAAAAATACCTTTTTATATCTTTAGCTTTCTTTACATCTTATTTTCTGATTCCCTTACCTTGTTTTATACATAACATTTAAATACGCCTTGAATTAGACAAATATATTTTACCTTTAGTAAGAACATTTTAAGCATGTTTTCCTATAATTCTCAAATTGAAATTACCCATTTACTTAATGTCAATTAATAACCTTAGATCCTAAATTATGAGTTTGTTTACAAGCATTTATTTCATTACATTTATGCAATTAAGTTAGTACTTTACCTAGATTATTTACAAAAAAACTCTGATAGCCAACATTTAAAGTTTTTTTATTAACTGTTTTTATAATTGTGAATTTCAGATATTTACCATAATAAAAGTGATTGTTAGTTTTAAAGGTATTTATACCAATAATTCAGTATTTGACTGTTTTCATTTAAGACAACATTTCATAAGTATATACAAGCAAAGATAATTCTGTCTTGGGCTGGGTTTTATAGTTTATAACCCTTATGGCAAATCTTACAGTATTTTGCAGGGATAAACATGAAACTACTTGATCAATAAATGCAAACAAAATGCTAAGAATCCTAAAGACATTGCTGATATTACTTTACCAACAACTTTAAAGCCAGCTTATTTAGTAAAGATTTTACTTAAGTCATGTGAACTTGAAAAAGCATTTGACTAATCATTTTTTTCTATCTGACTTAAGCACTTTTTTAAAAGAGCCAATTAATTAGAGTTCTTTATATATTTTAATAGTGAAAATATTGTGTACACACTTAAATACATAACCCATATTAGGCATGCCAATAAAAACATGTCATATAGATTTATCAAGACGTTCTTTTTTCCCATTTTTTAACAATCTTACCCCAGGCAGCTGTCAGTTAAATAGCCTTAAATTTACATACTAAAGGCAACTCAGGTGAAAATCAGATAGCAAAAGTCATGTCATAACCTAGAAAGAAAGTCTGGCGAGCTAGGGGGAAATTTAGATAAATTCAATTGCCAGTTGAACATAAAATTATAGAAGTCTAATACAAAGGACTTTAAATATACATATACGTATACACACACACATACACACACAAAGTTCCCATAGCTATTACTTTCGTAATTTAGCCATGAGATAAATACTTCACCAGCTTGCAAAAAGCACTTAGATCCAAACAATGGTTTTTATCTCAGTGGAAAAGTAACAGCAGATTACAGCAGGCAGAAAAGCAAACAGACTCTAGGTACTCTGTAGTTTGCAGGTTGACCTTAGGACTCTTTTTCCTTAATATAAATGTGCACGAAGACCATATTATTTTCATTTTATATAAACTTTGGCAAGTACAGATGCCATAAAACCTATGGAGTGCCAGAAAAGTGGTCATTCTTCTTGTTTTCGTCCTATTTTTAGATTTGTTTCCTGATTTTTTTTTTTTCTTCTTTCTAATAAGGAGGAACTGAGCTGTAGCCTAGGTTTTCTGTGCAGTGGATTGATGCATGCTGGTTGTGGGTAGGACTCCACAGTGTTTCACCACGGAGTCATTTCCTCCCTCTTGTGTTTCTCAGTTTCTCTTTCCAGGTCTGTGACCACTGAGAGGGCTCAAAACGCTGGGTGATAAGCTCTTATATGCATTTCCTGAGCAAGCCATTTTTTAAATTAGTTTTGTCAGGGATCTCCCTACAGGAGTGCTGCACATCATAGCGGGGTTAACTCTGAAGACACTCTCACAAAGCTTGTGGTCACCCAAGGGCATCTTTCATCTGGGTGGAGCAAATACGCTTGTTCTTCAGAGCTGAAAAACTAAGTCTGTCATTTATCTATGAACACAACAGTTCAATTCCTCAGGTGCATGTGTATGGATAAACCGAATAAGGATAACTTTTAGGAGAAAAAGCAACCAAAAAAATCCCTTTAGAATGCATTCCTGAACTAGAATTAGAGTTCTTTAAAAACTGCTTCCTAGGAGAAAACCAGCTCAGAAAAAATCAAGGCTTATCAATCAAGGGGAGTTCTGGGGCTCAGGAGGACTTTCCAGTTCCATCAGAGGAGAGATTTGAATTCAATGGGGCTTCAGTGGACCTCTGCTTGTAACTAAGCTCCAGTTTTGGGCAACTCCTTGGGGTCCTGAGTCTTCTCTGAGGCCCCACATTGGGTGCCAAAATTATTATCAATGAAAAGACTCAAACTCTTTAAAACACTGTAAGAGATTTATATATTTTTATGAAGGCATGAGACATCAATCAAATACATTTAAGAAATATATTGGCTTTATTCAGAAAGGCAGGATGACTCAAAGCCAGGGCTTCCAGGTTGTCAGTAAATTTAAATATTTTCTGATTGAAAATTGGTTGAGTTTTTATCTGAAGACCTAGAAGCAATGGAAAGAAATATTCGGGTTAAGATAAAATATTGTGGAGACCAAGTTTTATTGTGCAGAGAAATCTCTCACATAGCAGATCTCAGAGAGAGAGAGCAGGTTGTAAAGTTTCTTATCAGATTAAAAGGGTGTCTGGCTCTTAGTTTATAATCTCCTGGATCTAGAAAGAAAGGAAGAAAAACAATGGTGAAAGGAGATTTTCTATAGCATGTTGACTTTTCCCACAACAGACTTTGCAGGGCAATTTTAAGGTACGACAAGGAAATACATTTTTGGGTTAATTTATTTTTTTCTTGTCTTGTAATGTTATGCCAGAGTCAGATTGAAAAGTCACAATATATAGGGTCAAATAAAATCCATCTGTTGAGAATTTTTGGTTTGTAAGGCATGACTCCCTAGACCCATTAAATAGGAATTTGGGCAAGAAAAACAATCACAGCTTGAATCTTATTAAAAAGAAAAGTTCTTAAAAATTCTATATCTGGCAAAACATGCCTTCAAAAATTAGGGAGAAATTAAGACATTTATAGCTAAACAATAACAGATTTATTACCACTAGACCTGTCCTACAAGAAAGGTTAAAGGGTGTCATTCATGTTAAAATGAAAGAACATCAGACAGTAACTCAAACCATATGAAAATATAAAAATCTCCAAAAAGGTAAATTTTTATGAGACGTTATAAAGGCTAATGTTATTGTAATTTTGGTTTATAACTCAATTTTTGTCTTCTGCTGAATTGAAAAGGCAAATGATGAAAAATAATTGTATATCCATGTTAATAGGCATGTAATATATTAATAAATTTTGTGATACTGATAATACAAAAGAAGCAGAGCGATACAGGAATACAGTTGACATATAATTGAAGTTGGCATCACTTCAAGTTGATTGTAGTAACTTTAGGAAGTTGTGTCATATCTCCATGATAATTGCAAAGAATATATACAGAAATCATACATAAAAAATAGAAAAAGAATCAAACACTTCACTAAGTAAAATCTACTAAACACAAGATAAGACAGTGATGGGGGAAATCAGGTTATAAAAATGCTACAAGACACACAGAAAATAAATAGCAAAATGGCAGAAGCCCTTTTTTTTAATCAGTAATTACTTTATATGAAAATGGATTAAATTCTACGATTGAAAGGAAGAGACTGAAAAAATAGATTTTTAAAAAGTATTTAAACGGTTATTTCTTTTATTATTATTATTTTTTTTTTAATTGCATTTTAGGTTTTGGGGTACATGTGAAGAACATGCAAGATTGTTGCATAGGTACACACAAGGCAGTGTGGTTTGCTGTCTTCCAACCCCTCACCTGTATCTGTCATTTCTCCCCATGCTATCTCTTCCCACCTCCCCACCCCCGCCCCTCCCCCATTTTCCCCCAACGGACCCCAGTGTGTAGTGCTCCCCTCCCTGTGTCCATGTGTTCTCATTGTTCAACACCCGCCTATGAGTGAGAATATATGGTGTTTGATTTTCTGCTCTTGTGTCAGATTGCTGAGAATGATGGTTTCCAGGTTCATCCATGTCCCTACAAAGGACGTGAACTCATCGTTTTTGATGGCTGCGTAATATTCCATGGTGTATATGTACCACATTTTCCCTATCCAGTCTATCATCGTTGGGCATTTGGGTTGGTTCCAGGTCTTTGCTATTGTGAACAGTGCTGCAATGAACATTCGTGTGCACGTGTCCTTGTAGTAGAATGATTTATAATCCTTTGGATATATACCCAGTAATGGGATTGCTGGGTCAAATGGGATTTCTATTTTTAGGTCCTTGAGGAATCGCCACACTGTCTTCCACAATGGTTGAATTAATTTACATTCCCACCAACAGTGTAAAAGTGTTCCTATTTGTCCACATCCTCTCCAGCATCTGTTGTTTCCCGATTTTTTAATGATCGCCATTCTAAATGGTGTGAGATGGTATCTCAACATGGTTTTGATTTGCATTTCTCTGATGACCAGTGATGATGAGCATTTTTTCATATGTTTGTTGGCCTCCTGTATGTCTTCTTTTGTAAAGTATCTGTTCATATCCTTCGCCCATTTTTGAATGGGCTTGTTTGTTTTTTCTTGTAGATCTGCTTTAGTTCTTTGTAAATTCTGGATATCAGCCCCTTGTCAGATGGGTAGACCACAAAAATTTTTTCCCATTCTGTTGTTTGCCGATTCAATCTACTGACTGTTTCTTTTGCCATGCAGAAGCTGTGG
Source organism: Saimiri boliviensis (assembly GCF_048565385.1). NCBI lineage: Eukaryota > Metazoa > Chordata > Mammalia > Primates > Cebidae > Saimiri > Saimiri boliviensis. Next base: position 55,657,545 of record NC_133470.1, read on the forward strand.
AGTTTGATTAGGTCCCATTTGTCTATTTTGGCTTTTGTTGCCATTGCTTTTGGCGTTTTGGTCATGAAGTCCTTGCCTACACCTATGTCTTGAATGGTTTTGCCTAGATTTTCTTCTAGGGTTTTTATGGTGTTAGGTCTGATGTTTAAGTCTTTAATCCATCTGGAGTTAATTTTGGTGTAAGGTGTCAGGAAGGGGTCCTGTTTCTGCTTTCTGCACATGGCTAGCCAGTTTTCCCAACACCAGTTATTAAACAGGGAGTCCTTTCCCCATTGCTTGTTTTTGTCAGGTTTGTCGAAGATCAGATGGTTTTGGGTATGTTGTATTTCCTCTGAGGCCTCTGTTCTGTTCCATTGGTCTATATCTCTGTTTTGGTACCAGTACCATGCTGTTTTGATTACTGTAGCCTTGTAGTATAGTTTGAAGTCCGGTAGTGTGATGCCTCCTGCTTTGTTCTTTTTGCTTAGAATTGACTTGGCTATGCGGGCTCTCTTTTGGTTCCATATGAAGTTTAAGGTGTTTTTTTCCAGTTCTGTGAAGAAGGCCATTGGTAGCTTGATGGGAATAGCGTTGAGTCTGTAAATTACTTTGGGCAGTATGGCCATTTTCACGATGTTGATTCTTCCTAACCATGAACATGGAATGTTTCTCCATCTGTTTGTATCCTCTCTTATTTCGTTGAGCAATGGCTTGTAGTTCTCCTTGAAGAGGTCCTTTACGTTCCTTGTTAGTTGTATTCCTAGGTATTTTATTCTCTTTGTAGCAATTGTGAATGGCAGTTCGTTCTTGATTTGGCTCTCTTTAAGGCTATTACTGGTGTATAGGAATGCTTGAGATTTTTGCACATTGATTTTGTATCCTGAGACTTTGCTGAAGTTGTTTATCAGTTTCAGGAGACTTTGGACTGAGATGATGTTGTCTTCCAGATATACAGTCATGTCATCTGCAAATAGAGACAATTTGATTTTCTCCTTTCCAATTTGGATACCCTTTATTTCTTTTTCTTGCCTGATTGCTCTGGCTAGAACTTCCAGTACTATATTGAATAGGAGTGGTGAGAGAGGGCATCCTTGTCTAGTGCCAGATTTCAAAGGGAATGCTTCCAGTTTTTGCCCATTCAGTATGATATTGGCTCTTGGTTTGTCATAAATAGCTTTTATTGTTTTGAGATACGTTCCATCAATACCTAGTTTATTGAGGGTTTTTAGCATAAAGGGTTGTTTAATTTTGTCAAAAGCCTTCTCTGCATCAATTGAGATAATCATGTGGTTTTTGTCTTTGGTTCTGTTTATGTGGTGAATTACGTTTATGGACTTGTGTATGTTGAACCAGCCTTGCATCCCCGGGATGAATCCTACTTGATCATGGTGGATGAGCTTTTTGATATGCTGTTGCAGTCGTTTTGCCAGTATTTTATTGAAGATTTTTGCATCTATGTTCATCATGGATATTGGCCTGAATTTTTCTTTTCTTGTTGAGTCTCTGCCGGCTTTTGGTATCAGGATGATGTTTGTCTTGTAAAATGATTTGGGAAGAATTCCCTCTTTTTGGATTGTCTGGAATAGTTTCAGAAGGAATGGTATCAGCTCCTCTTTGTATGTCTGGTAGAATTCGGCTGTGAACCCATCCGGACCTGGGCTTTTTTTGGGTGGTAGGCTCTTTATTGCTGCCTCGACTTCAGATCATGTTATTGGTCTATTCAGGGTTTCGGCTTCTTCCAGGTTTAGGCTTGGGAGGTTGCAGGTGTCCAGGAATTTATCCATTTCTTCCAGATTTACCAGTTTATGTGCATAGAGTTGTTTGTAATAATCTCTGATGATGGTTTGGATTTCTGTGGAGTCTGTAGTGATATCCCCTTTATCGTTTTTTATTGCATCAATTTGGTTATTCTCTCTTTTCTTTTTTTATTAATCTGGCTAGTGGTCTGTCTATTTTGTTGATCTTTTCAAAAAACCAGCTCCTGGATTTATTGATTTTTTGAAGAGTTTTTTGTGTCTCTATTTCCTTCAGTTCTGCTCTGATCTTAGTTATTTCCTGTCTTCTGCTAGGTTTTGAGTTTTTTTGATCTTGCTCCTCTAGCTCTTTCAATTTTGATGATAGGGTGTCAATTTTAGATCTCTCCTTTCTTCTCATGTGGGCACTCATTGCTATATATTTTCCTCTAGAGACTGCTTTAAAAGTGTCCCAGAGATTCTGGTATGTTGTGTCTTCGTTCTCATTGTTTTTGAAGCACATCTTTATTTCTGCCTTCATTTGATTGTTTATCCAGTCAACATTCAAGAGCAAGTTATTCAGTTTCCATGAAGCTGTGCGGTTCTGAGTTCGTTTCTGCATTCTGAGTTCTAGCTCGATTGCACTGTGATCTGAGAGACTGTTTGTTATGATTTCTGGTCTTTTGCATTTGCTGAGGAGTGATTTATTGCCAATTATGTGGTCAATTTTAGAGTAGGTGTGATGTGGTGCTGAGAAGAATGTATATTCTGTGGATTTGGGGTGGAGAGTTCTGTAAATGTCTATTAGGTTTGCTTGTTCCAGTTCTGAGTTCAGGTCCTGGATATCCTTGTTGATTTTCTGTCTGTTTGATCTGTCTAATATTGACAATGGGGTGTTAAAGTCTCCCACTATTATTGTGTGGGAGTCTAAGTCTCTTTGTAAGGCATTGAGAACTTGCCTTATGTATCTGGGTGCTCCTGTATTGGGTGCGTATATATTTAGGATCGTTAGCTCTTCTTGTTGCAGTGATCCTTTTACCATTATATAATGTCCTTCTTTGTCTCTTTTGATCTTTGTTGCTTTAAAGTCTATTTTATCAGAGATGGGAATTGCAACTCTTGCTTTTTTTTGCTCTCCATTTGCTTGGTAGATCTTCCTCCATCGCTTTATTTTGAGCCTTTGTGTATCCTTGCATGTAAGATGGGTTTCCTGGATACAGCACACTGATGGGTTTTGGCTTTTTATCCAATTTGCCAGTCTGTGTCTTTTGATTGGGGCATTTAGTCCATTGACATTTAGGGATAGTATAGTTATGTGTGAATTTGATACTGTCATTTTGATGCTACCTGGCTGTTTTGTTGGTTAGTTGATGCAGATTCTTGATTGTGTTGATGCTCTTTTACCATTTGGTGTGTTTTTGGAGTGACTGGTACTGGTTGTTCCTTTATATGTGTAGAGCCTCTTTCAGGAGTTCTTGTAGGGCAGGTTTGGTGGTGATGAAATCTCTGAGTGCTTGCTTGTTCACAAAGGTTTTATTTTTCCTTCACTTATGAAGTTTAGTTTGGCTGGATAGGAGATTCTGGGTTGAAAGTTCTTTTCTTTAAGGATGTTGAATATTGGCCCCCAATCTCTTCTGGCTTGTAGGGTTTCTGCTGAGAGATCTACTGTGAGTCTAATGGGCTTCCCTTTGTGGGTAACCCGACCTTTCTCTCTGGCTTCCCTTAGCATTTTCTCTTTCATTTCAACCCTGGTGAATCTGACGATTATGTGCCTTGGGGTTGCTCTTCTTGAGGAATATCTCTGTGGTGTTCTCTGTATTTCCTGGATTTGAATATTGGTCTGCCTTGCTAGGTTGGGGAAGTTTTCCTGGATAATATCCTGAAGAGTATTTTCCAGCTTGGATTCATTCTCTTCATCACATTCAGGTACACCTATCAGACGTAGATTGGGTCTTTTCACATAGTCCCACATTTCTTGAAGATTTTGTTCATTCCTTTTTGTGCTTTTTTCTCTGTTCTTGCCTTCTCTTTTTATTTCATTGAGTTGATCTTCGATCTCTGATATCCTTTCTTCTGCTTGGTCAATTCGGCTGTTGAAGCTTGTGCATGCTTCACGAAGTTCTCGTGTTGTGTTTTTCAGCTCCATCAATTCACTTATATTCCTCTCTATGCTGTCCATTCTCTTTAGCAATTCGTCCAATCTTTTTTCAAGGTTCCTATTTTCTTTGCATTCGGTTAGAACGTGTTCTTTTAGCTCACTGTAGTTTCTTACTTCCCACCTTCTGAAGTCTGATTCTGTCATTTCATCACCCTCCTTCTCCATCCGGTCTGGTTCCCTTGCTGGTGAGGAGTTGTGATCCCTTTTAGGAGGAGAGGTGTTCTGGTTTTGGGAGTTTTCTTCCTTTTTGCGCTGGTTTCTTCCCATTTTTGTGGGTTTATCCACCTGTTGTCTTTGTAATTACTGTCTTTCAGATTGGGTCTCTGAGTGATTTAAACGTTTATTTCTAACAAGTGATTCACTTACATGTAGAGACAGAAATCAGCAGAAAGTGAAATGATGTAAAAAATCCATACAAAGAGAAACAAAAAAATTACTAATATGGCTATACTGATGTCAGACAAGTGGACTTCATCAGTGAAAGTTTCAGAGCCCCTGCATCAGAAGGTGGTCAACTCACAGGTTGGTAAGAAGAATTTACCAACAACAGTACAGATTTGAGAAAAGAAAATGTTTTATTAGAAAGAAAATGTTTCAGAGGAGTGCAGGAGGGCATCTCAGCAAGAGGACTAAGCACACTGGTAGATTTTCCTTAGGAGAATTTATGGACCTTAGGGCATGAGCTTAAGGATAATTTGGACCTTATTAGCCATGTAGGTCATGATCAAGGATTACATTTTGGTGGTTTAATGTTAGCAAAGGTTGCAAATTAGTTTTGGCATGGCATTCCAGAGATATATAGAAATTCTAGTTACTTATAAAAGTTGAATAAGGCCTGGAAGTGATACTGGTGGAAGAAATTCAAATTACCGGTCGCCCATCTGTACAGGTCTGTAGCAACTTCAGTCCTTGCCTCCTCAGAAGAAAAAATTCGACTGAGGGGCATAAAGCAGAAAAGGAGACTGAGGCAAGTTCCAGAGCAGGAATGAAAGTTCATTTAAAAGTTTATCTGAAGACCAGAAATTAGAACAGGAAAAAAAATAAAGGTATGCTTGGAAGAGACCCAAGCAGGTATGTGAAGATTAAAAAGAGAAGGTCAGGTGCCCCATTTAACCATCATCCTAATACTTTTATAAGCTCCCCTCTTTCCCATAATTCTTACCTTAGGGTGAGCTGCCCCATGCACAGAGTCCTCTTAGCCTTGGGAAGTAAGCACAAGCAGGGTGCTTAAGGAGTTCTATTCATGCCCATCTGAAGCTTTCTTCCTTTTGCTAGTGGAATGTGCCTGGAAGATTATACTTCACCATTTTTGTCTCTTAATATGCTTGCCTAGGAAGCTGTTTCTTCCTAGGATCTGCATTCATTTAACATTTTTAATGTTAGTGGGTGTGGACCATCAAGAGATTGTCTCCCCCGGCTGCCAAATTATCATTTTTGGAGAGGCAAAGCAATAATTACCAAACCATTACCTGATGTTTCTAGTGGGTGTGGTGCACAGTCCAAGCTGTCAGTGAATTTGGAGGTTTGGAGGATTTGGAGGATCGTGGCCCTCTTATCACAGCTCCACTAGACAGTGCTTCAGTGGGGACACTGTGTGTGTACTCAAACCCCACATTCTCCTTCTGCAATTCCCTAAGAGAGGTTCTCCATGTGGGCTCCACTCCTGCAGTAAACATCTTCCTGGACTTCCAGTTGTTTCCATACATCCTCTAAAATCTATGTAGAGGTTCCCAAACCTCAATTCTTGACTTCTGTTCACCTGCAGGCCCAACACTATGTGTAAGCTGCCAAGACTTGGGGCTTGCATCCTCTGAAGCAATGGCCTGAGCTCTCTGTTGACACCTTGAAGCCATGGCTGAAATACAAGATACCAAGTCCTGAGATTGCACAAAGCAGCAATGGCCTGGGCCTGGCCCACAAAACCATTTTTTTTTTCCTTTAGGACTCTGGGCCTGTGATGGGAGGGGCTGCCATGAATACCTCTGACAGGGCTTGGAGACATTTTCCCCATTGTCTTGATGGTTAACATTTGGGTTCTCGTTTCTTATGCAGATTTCTGTAGCTGGCTTCAATGTCTCCTCAAAAATGGGTTTTTATTTTCTGTCATATTATCAGGCTGCAGATTTTCTAAACTTTTATGCTCTGCTTCCCTTTTAAATATAAGCTTCAATTCCAAACCATATATTTGTGAATACATAAGATTGAATGCTTTTAACAGCACTTCAGTCACCTCTTGAATGCTTTGTTTCTTAGAAATTTCTTCTGCCAGATACTTCTCATGCTCAAAGTTCCACAGATTTCTAGGGCAGGGGCAAAATGTCACCAGTATCCTTGCACCAATAACCTTTATTCCAGTTCCCAACAAATTCCTCATTTTCATCCGAGACAACCTCAGCCTGGACTTCATGGTTTATATCACTATCAGCATGTTGAACAAAGCCACTGAACAACTATCTAGAAAGTTCCAAACTTTCCAACATCTTTCTGTTTCCTTCTGAAGCTCCAAAACTGTTGCAACCTCTGCCTGTTACCCAGTTCTAAAGTTGCTTTCACATTTTGGGGTATCTTTATAGCAGCACCCCACTACCCAATACCAATTTACTGTATTAGTCTGTTTTCACACTGCTAGTAGACATACCTGAGACTGGTTAATTTTATAAAGGAAAGAGGTTTAATTGTGTTACAGTTCAACATGGCTGGTAAGGCCAGAGGAAACTTACATCCATGGTGTAAGGTACCTCTTCACAGGGAAGGCAGCAGGAGAAAGAATGAGAGCTATGCAAAGGGCAAAAAGCCCTTATAAAACCATCACCCCCATGATTCAATTACCTTCCACCACTGGGTCCCTTCCACAAAATGTGGTGATTATGGAAACTACAATTCAAGATGAAATTTGGGTTGGGACATGGCCAAACCATATCAGGGCCCCATGAGTGATCCAGAGAGGCCATCAGAGAGCCTTCCTGGGAGTGAGGGAGAGATGGACCACCTGCTTCTTGGTTCCTTAGTCCATTCCCAGAGACTTTATCTCACTCTCTCATGCTCTTGAAACCACATGAGGAAATAAGGGCTATAGGATGGAAGAGGTGGGAAAGATAATTTATGGAGAACCAGAAATAAGGGGTGGGAAGAGAGCAGCAAATGTGGAAAGGAAGGTAAAGGAAAGGGATATAGGATGTCAGGAGAGGAAGATAGAATAGTGGGAAGGGGGAAAGGAGTGAATAGCCATGCTTGAGGTGAGAAAGAGTTCAGATTTAAGGAAATCTTATGAATGTCTTTGTCTGAGCAGAGAACTGCTTTAGAATTACGCATCTGACAAGACTATACAGGGAAGACTGAGGAAGATTATCCCCATTCAGGAATCTTTTCTGTCTTGTTAGCCACAGTATCCCCAGTACTAGTACTATGTCTGGCACATAGTAGGTACCCAGTAGTTTTTGAATTAATGTATGATTTTCTTCTAATATAATATGATCCTGCATGGGCTCCATATGAGACATTGTGACTACCACTATTACTATTTTAAAACTACTACTCCAATTGCTATACTACTATAACAACTACTACCACTACTAACCCTGAATACCTTCTCTAGTAACAGGTGGGATTTCAAGTGTTTTTAAAGTAATAACTCTAATCTTTATAACACCCCCATGAACTGGGTTAGTATTAATTTTATCATTTGTGAGAGGCAGTATTACATGGTGATTAAGATCATAGCTTCTAACTAATCCTGGCTCTGTCTATCACATATGAGGTGTGTGACCTTGGGTAAGTCATGTAACCACTCTCTGCCTAAGTTTCTCCATCTGTAAAATGGAAATAATAGTAATAATGCTTTACAGGGTGGTTATGATTATTAAATCAGCCAATACCTGTAAAGTGCTTGGATTACTTTTTGGCATATGAAAAATCAGTTGCTTTCATGTTACAGGTAAGAAAACTGAACCAATGAGAAGTTCAGTAATATGCATCAATTTGTACAGTTCATTGGTGGCAGAGACAAAATGTGAACACAGGTGCCCTCTTATTCTATCTAATAGAGCTACACTTTAGTCACTATCCTGTATTGCCTCTCAGCACATATGCTGGCAATCATATACATGTATTAATTCTTTCATAATTTTTAGGAAATTAAAATGTATTCTACCCAGATATCCCTTACTTATCTCCCCATAAGCCAATAGGACGATCTTTTCCCAAGTAGATAAAACATTTTCTTAATGTTTACTTATTATAGTCCAAAGTCCCTGTTGGAACCTGTGACTTTATTATGTGACAATTTTAGTTACCCCTTGAGTTTTTTTACAAAGAATCTAATGACAGGGGAAAACTGAAACTGTCTTATTTTCAACCCCTACATTGGAGCTGAAAGGCTCACCATGAGCTGAGAGACTGACCCTTCTCTGTAACACAATTCATTAACTGTTCCTTGTATTTCTGCAATAATCTTCAAATTGATTTTCCTGCTTTGGTGCAACTTCCAATTGTTGATTTCCCCCACCTGACTGCTGAGAGACTTATCTACAACACAGATATCCCTGTGTCACTCTCCCACTTAAAACTCTTCCATTATTTTTCATTGTTTCTGTGGCATTAAAGAACCTCTGTGATCAAATCTCTGAATACCTCATTTACCTCCTTTTACTTGCATAACATTTGCCATGCTCTGTTGTACACAGTGATTGATTATTACCGGGAGAGAAAGGGGACGTTGTGAAAAATCATGTTCCACACTGGAGTTGGAGCTCCTCAGGGGCAAAGATGATATATTTGTAATCTCTATATCCCTGATGACTAGAACAATGCCCAGTGCATAGTCGGCATTTAATTAATGTTGAGTGAATGGATGGTGGGTAAATATCAATTAAATACCTAAAGTAAGTAGATAAAATTGACTATAAATATAATATTTTTGGTGAGATAAAAGAAATTCTATTTACACTGATGAGAGGTGTACGTAAGATAGAGACACAATCTAAGTTTTGTCCAGTCATACTGAAATGAAGCAGATTTTTTTGCCATTAAAAGACAAAGAGAGATTAGACAGTTGTGTAGTGAAAGTGCTATGCACTACTGATGGAGTAAGAAAAACAACTGGGGCTATCAAAAGACCCACTCTCTAAAGAAGTTACAGCATGTACCAGACCGCTGCAGGAGTTTTTAACACCTGAAAAACATAATGGGGTTCGCAGAGCCATTCTCATGCCCTGACAAGCCTAGACAAGCATAAAGTGACTGTTCAGAAAAATTTACTTTAATGTTAGCGAGAAATCATAGTTATATTGAACAATTACTGTAATACATGTTGATTAGTGAGAAGATGCTGAATTGTACCAAGGTGCTTGCATTTCTTTAAATTTTGCTTTCAATTATATGTCAGTATTTACTACATGAATTTTTTTTTAATGCACAGAGGTTCAAAAAAAATCCCATTTTAGTATAAAGTAAATAGTTCACACAGTTCATCTTGTCTATCTGATGGCTCTTTACCTATCTAGAAAGCACCATTGTCAGGAGAAAATCATAGGCAAATTCAGATCCCATTCAGTGATAACAAGTACGTGCCTTATAGCTCTAATTAAAGACTAAGATCTCTAAGAAAAAGAAGCAATGTCTGTATCCCCCCAGCATGTAGCAGAGTACCTGCTATTAGTGTGATTGATTGAATGAAGAAATTAATGATTCTGACAAACAGCATACTCAGACAGCTGTCTGGATGGAACAGCTCTCATAAACTCATCAATAAGAGTTCATTAATTTTTGAACAATAACTTAGTTTGCAACTTATATGATTTGTCTTTTATATTTATATCCAGTTCAACATAACAATATGCTGGCTAATTATTTTATTTATTTATTTATTTGATTTTTTGTTTGTTTGTTTGTTTGTTTGTTGAGACAGAGTCTTACTCTGTCAACCAGGTTGGAGTGCAGTGATGCGATCTTGGCAAATTGCAAACTCTGCCTCCCAGGTTCAACTGATTCTCCTGGATGGCTAATTTTATAAGTCAATTTTACTAGGCTAAGAATCCCAGGTAGCTGGTAAAACAGTATTTATGGTTTTGTTTGTGAGGGTATTTCTGGAAGACATTAGCATTTGAATCAGTAAACTGAGTAAAGATGCACCTTCATCAATGTGTTTGGGCATCCTTCAATCTGTTGAAGACCCAAATAGAACAAAAAGGTAGATGAAAAAGAAGACAGTCTTTCTTCTTGAGTTGGGATATTCATCTTCTCATGTCTTCAGACATTGAAATTCCTGATTCTAGGGCCTTTGGACTCTGAGACTTACACCAGCACCACCAACCTCAGGCCTTCAGTTTTGGAATGAATTACACTATCTGATTTCCTGGTTCTCTAACATGTAGATGACATATTGTGGGACTTCTCAACCTCCATAAACACGTGAGCCAATTCTCATAGTAAATCTTGATACATACGTATATATGTATATGTTTATTTGTACAAAATCTGTATTAGTATGTCTGTGTATGTATGTATACATATACAAATCATCCACATATTATACATGTATCTATGTGTATAATCTGTGTTAGTCAAGGTGCTCCAGAGAAACAAAATGTGTGTGGGTGTATATATATGTATATATATATATACACACACACACATATATATATTCTGTTTTTTTAATATATGTATATACACAAACACACAGAACGCAGCACCAATGTGATATATATATGTGTATGTGTGTGTGTGTGTAGTTATATATAGAACTTGATGGAACTTTGGAGAAATTTGATTAATACAGATATTTATTTCCTGGTATTAGTTGCCTTATGACCAGAGTAAAAAAAATTGTTCTTAAAGGATTGTCATGGACTTAGAATTTCCTACTTCATGTCTTTTGAAAATTTTTTTTAAACATTACTGTTGTTATTATTGAGACACAGTTTTGCTGTCACCCAGGCTGAAGTGCAGTGGTGCTATCTTGGCTTACAGTAACCTCTGCGGGATGGTTAATACTGAATATCAACTTGATTGGATTAAAAGATGCAAAGTATTGATCCTGGGTGTGTCTCTGAGAGTGTTCCCAAAGGAGATTAACATTTGAGTCAGTGGGCTGGGGAAGGCAGACCCACCCTCATCTGGTGGGCACAATCTAATCAGCTGTCAGCAAATATAAACAGGCAGAAAAACGTGAAGTGGCGAGACTGGCCTAGACTCTCAGCCTACATCTTTCTCCCGTGCTGGATGTTTCCTGCCTGCAAACACTGGACTCCAATTTCTTCAGTTTTGAGACTCAGACTGTCTCTCCTTTCTCCTCAGTCTTGCAGACAGCCCTATTTTGGAACCTTGTGATCATGGAAGTTAATATATAATAAACTTCCTTTGAGATATATATATATATATATATATATATATATATATATATATATAAAATATGTATATAATGTATATAATGGAACATATATTTATATATAATAGGAGATATAGATACATACACACACACACACACATATGTATATATACTATTAGTTCTGTCTCTCTAGGGAACCCTGACAAATACACTCAGCCTCCCAAGTTCAAGCAATTGTCATGCCTCAGGCACCTGATTAGCTCAGATTACAGGTGGGAACTACCATGCCAGGCAGGATTTTTATATTTAGTAGAGATGGGGTTTTGCCATGCTGGCCAGGCTGTTCTAGAACTCCTGACCTCAAGTGATCCGCCCACCTTGGCTACCCAAAATGCTGGGATTACAGGCATGAGTCACCATTCCTAGACATTTTCTTTCAACATTTAAAACATTTTTATTTATTTTACTTTGAGACAGAGTCTCACTCTGTTTCCCAGGCTGAAATGGTATGATCATGGTTCACTGCAGCCTCAATCTCCTGAGCTCAAGTGATTCTCCCATATAAGCCTCCTAAGTAGCTAGGACTACCGGAGTGTGCCACCATGCCTGGCTTTTTTAAATTTTTTTTTGAAAAGATGGGTCTTGCTATGTTGCCCAGGCTGGTCAGAAGCTCCTAGGCTCAAACAATCATCCCACTTTGGCCTCACACAGTGCTGGGAGTACAGGCATGAGCCACTGTGCCTGGCCCGTATCTCATGTTCTGAACCTTCCCTTTGCTTCTCACACTTTTCAAAATTTTTCCACAAGGACTGTCATTATTTCATCTTCGTGGCCTCATATAACATGCAATATTAAACAACTCCAACTCTGGAAAATTTTTTTGTTTGTTTTGTTTCTTAGTTTTTTGGGTTTTTATTTTTATTTATTTATTTATTTATTTGAGACAGAATCTCAAAGACTGGAGGGCAGTGGTGCAATTTCGACTCACTGCAACCTCTGCCTCCTGGTTTCAAGCAATTCTTCTGCCTCAGCTTCTCAAGTAGCTGGGACTACAGATGCCTGCCACCACCCCTGCTAATTTTTGTATCTTTAGTAGAGACAGGGTTTCACCATGTTGGCCAGGATGGTCTCAATCTCTTGTTCTTGTGATCCCATCCCCCTGCCTTGGCCTCCCAAGTGCTGGGATTACAGGAGTGAGCCACCGTGAACAGCCAGGAAATGCTATAACTGGAAGATCTTTTAGAAATCATGTAGTCTGCCCTTCTTGATAAAATACTACTGCCAATAATAATGCTAATAATTCAGCACTTAGTATTTGCAAGTCTCCTTTTACACATATCAATGTATGTAACCCTTGCAACAACCCTTTAATGCACTTTTTATTATTACGCTCATCATTTCAATGAGGAAACTAAAGAACAGAGAGGTTAAACAAGCTGTCCAAAGTCACATAGCTAGTAAGTACAACGCCCATAAATAAGTGAGTTGCCGGGATCATTTAATTTAAGGCTATCAGTGTTCGCAGGGCTTTGGAAAACAAATCCAACTGTTTGCTCCCAGTGTGTGTGTGTGTGTGTGTGTGTGTGTGTGTGTGTGTGCGTGTGTGCACCCAGTGAGGTACATAGAGAAAAAAGGCAATTTGAGATTGTAAAACCAGCTAACAATTGATGCAGAACTGGAATCCAGGCTTATGGACAACCAGCCTCATGCATTTTTGTAGCACTCTAGGCTGCCTTTCTTTTTGAGTAGTTTCTGACTTTTCTGTCTATTCTGTCTACCAACTTGGTCAGATCAGTTTTGTTGCCAGAATTGATGAGTGTGAGAAACGCTGAGCAGTGACAGACCGGGGCCATGAAACCTGGCCTTTGTACAACAAAGTGGACTATCTTCATTTCATAGTACTGAGAAAGTTTCACGTAAGATCTAAGCAATATTCAGTCAGGTCTAATATTAGTAATCTTGATCTCAAATTTTAAAAAGTAAAATAAAACCTCAGCCAGCACCACAAAGAGCAAGAGGGAATGAGAGATATTTAGGCTCACAGAGCCTCATTGTGACTAGAGTTCTGTGAATAAGAGATTTGGTAGAATAGAGAGTGGGTATAAAGGGTACCTGTTTGCCTGGAGCTTACTCTGTAACAAGGACACATACAAAATATATTGCTAAGGTCTACTTAAATAAGAGTATGAGTCATTTAGTCTGTAATTAGCAAAGAGTAAGTGATCCAAATGTAATTGACAAAATTTCTGTGGCCCTGACAGAATTCTATGTGGTTACTTCCAAGTTAAGGAGCCAGTTATAGACATTGGGACATTTTTGAGAGGCTTCCCATGATCAATATTTGAGAGTCCTTCTGTACCAAAAGGGCCCAGAAAGTCATTACTCTAGTCTAAAAAACAGCATTGTCTTTATAAGGACACCCCTGAAAATGTACATATATTATGTAGGAGAGGGATTAAATTACATAGATGAGCCCTTTTTATTACTGAAGAAGAGCTAGCTGTCACGTTGGAAAGTGAAGAGCAGACATACATGGAGAGAAAGCAATATGAGGTAAGTTACAATAATGAGGATCAGGAAAGGTCTAAATGTGATAGGCCTTTACAGGAAGGCTCCAAATCAAAAAACAGCATAGAAATCATAATGTAGATATGATGCATTACAATGTACATTGAAATTTTCTATACTATTTTATTTCTACATTATTTTATTTGACTCTCCCAATAACTCTATAAGGAAAATGTTAATCCCATTTTCTAGATAAGAAAATGGAGGCTTTGAGACGTTAAGGTAATTTTTCTTTTCTTTTCTTTCTTTCTTTTTTTTTTTTTTTTTTTTTTTAGAGACTGGGTTTCACCATGTTGGCCAGGCTGGTCTCGAACTCCTGACCTCTGCTTGGTGAAATCCTATAGGCCTTGCTCCGTGTGATGGCTAGGTAAGAACAATAGGAGAGGTGAACATATGGATAGCAGGAATGGGACTAAATACCTCTTTCTTGCATCTTGCCTTTGGGAACTGAAATCTTAAGTTTGTAGTATTGAAAGTAGTATTGAGAGTAGAGTTGCAAATATTAGAACATTCATTTACATACATGAATCATTTACATTGTCAATTACCTATAGTGAAGTTTTAATCATACCCTAACTCCTCTCCACACTTGAGTGCATATGCTACCTCCTGCCACCAATCCAGATTAGAAAAAGCAAACAGAATCAGGCAGATAAGGCTTCTGCTCCTCTAAGTCATCAAACACACGCTGAAGCCAAAGAATATAATTTATTGTTATTTTTCTCCTCTTACTGCACAATCTCCATTTCTGCATTTTAAAATGTAATTAATTCCTAACTTTTTAAAAATCTAGTCTGAGTTATGTTTCACATGGGAACTGGACTGATATTTCTTTCTCCATCTTGTCTTAAAGTGGTTGTTAAGAAAAGTGATAGTATAAACCAGATTGCAGTGAGACAATTAAAGGACTAAAGAGAATTATTTTAAAGCATTTTAGAAAAACTCAGTTACATACAATTGATATACAAATTGCAACCTTTTTTTATTATACTTTAAGTTCTGGGGTGTATGTGCAGAACATGCAGTTTGTTACATAGGTATACACAGGCCATGGTGGTTTGCTGCATCCATCATTCCGTCATCTGCATTAGGTATTTCTCATAATGCTATCTCTCCCCTAGCCCTACAATCCATTTTTATCTGATGATACAGAAAGATTTCCTAAGGGTCTTGAGTTTTAGCAGATTTAGACACTGGATAAAAGTAAAGAACTAGTATTCTTGAGAATACCCTATAATTGATACTTTACCAAGTTAGATTCATGTGTACAGGAAAACATCTAATCCAAAACTGGTATTTAGTGAATGCTTACTGAGTAAATTTAAATAAACTAATAGTGCACTAGACATATGAGGAATGTTTGGTTTATCTTTACAGAAGGCCCTTGAGCTTGAGGGCCCTTCAGAAAGGTCCTGGACAACCATATAATCATCACAAGTCTGAAAAATTTTGCCAGTATCTGCAATCGGAGGAATGAAACTCCCATCTCTGTCTCCTGAGCTCTACAGCTTTATGAATAAGTCATACTTGTATCATGCTTTTAGGTTGTAAATGTGAAGGAAGAAAGCTTGGAGCAGAGATCCCTAGCCTAGAAAGTGATCCATATATCGACCTTTTCCTGGTCCCCCAAGAAACCTGGTTTCTTAAACTTCAGAGTTCTTTGGTTTGATGAACTAACCTTCTCTGGTTAGCTAAGAAGTCTTCGTTTTCCCCTCAGGGTTCTCTAGTTACCACCAGATGAAGAGAGAAAGTTCTACTGGTCTCTAGCTTTTATTTTGCTCATCTCTTTTGGTATTCGTTTTGTTTTTGCCTTGAAGCCTGAGTTACCTTAGTATATATTGTTTTATTTTCTTCTTCTTTTTTTATTATGCTTTAAGTTCTGGAGCACGTGTGCAGAATGTGCAGGTTTGTTACATAGGTATACATGTGCCAAGGTGGTTTGCTGCACTCATCAATCTGTCATCTACATTAGGTATTTCTCATAAAGCTATGCCTCCTCTTGCACCCCACCCCACAACAGGTCTTGGTGTGTGGTGTTCCCCTCCCTGTGCCCATGTGTTCTCATTGTTAAATTCCCACTTATGAGTGAGAATATGCAGTGTTTGGTTTTCTGTTCCTGTGTTAGTTTGCTGAGAATAATGACTTCCAGCTTCATCCATGTTCCTGAAAAGGACAGGATCTCATTTCTTTTTATGGTATATATGTGCCACATCTTCAAGTCTACCAATGATGGGCATTTGGATTTATTCCAAGTCTTTTTTGTTGTAAATAACATTGCAATAAACATATGTGTGCATGTTTCTTTATAGTAGAATAATTTATAATCCTTTGGATATACACCCAGTAATGGGATTGGTGGATCAAATGGTATTTCTAGTTCTAGATCAGGCATCCCCAAACTTTTTACACAGGGGGCCAGTTCACTGTCCCTCAGACCATTGGAGGGCCGCCACATACTGTGCTCCTCTCACTGACCGCCAATGAAAGAGGTGCCCCTTCCTGAAGTGCGGCGGGGGGCCGGATAAATGGCCTCAGGGGGCCACATGCGGCCCGCCGGCCGTAGTTTGGGGACACCTGTTCTAGCTGCTTGGGGAATTTCCATGCTATCTTCTACAGTGGGTGAACTAATTTAAACTCCCACCAACAGAGTAAAAGTATTCCTATTTCTCCACAGCCACATCAGCATCTATTGTTTCCTGACTTTTTAATAATTACCATTTTGAGTGGCATGCTATAGTATCTTACTGTGGTTTTGATTTGCATTTCTCTAATGACAGTGATGATGAGCTTTTTTTCCACGTTTGTTGGCCAAATAAATGTCTTCTTTTGAGAAATGTCTTTTCATATCCTTTGCCCACTTTTTGATGTGGTAGTTTGTTGTTTTCTTGTAAATTTGTTTAAGTTCCTTGTAAATTCTGAATATTAGATCATAGATAGTTAGATTGAAAAATTTTTCCCCATTTTGTACGTTGCCATTTCATTCTGATTGCCAGGTCTATCCCACAGACCATGGCTGAACAATGGGTAAAAGGAGTACTCAGATACAGGTATACATTGTGAGAGCAGCTAGGGGACTGCCAAAGAGTGAGCAGCCCCAAACGGCTGGAGCTTCTTGCTTTTATTCAGTACAAACATAATACAAAAAGCCTGGAGCCAACACAATCTGTGGGTAATTAACACTATTGTTCCCCCTTGGGGGAGCAGTCTTGCCCAGGGTAGGTTTCTGGACAACATAAATAAACAAGTCTATTTAAGATAAATTCCACTACACTCCCTTGTACCTATTCCTTGCCCTCTACCTTAGAGTAAGAGAACAGCTACCTTCAGCTTATTCTTCCCTGCAGCTATGCAGAGCCTTCTGACCTTTCCGAAAGTCTGCTCCTTTCTCTATAGCTTCTTCTGCCACTCTGACTCACCTCCTACACTCTGATGATAGTTTCTTTTGCTGGGCAGAAGTTTTTTAGTCTGATTACATTCCATTTGGCAATTTTGATTTTTGTAGCAATTGCTTTTGGTGTTTTAGTCACGAAGTCTTTGGCCATGTCTGTGGCCTGAATGTTATTGTCTAGGATTTCTTCTAGGGATTTTATGGTTTTGGGTTTCACATTTAAATCTTTAATCTATATTAACTTAATTTTTGTATAAGGAGTAAGAAAAGAGCCCAGTCTCTGTTTTCTGCATATGGTTAGCCAGTTTTCTCAGCACCATTTATTCAAGAAGGAATCCTTTACCCATTGCTTGTTTTTGTTAGATGTGTCGAAGATCAGATGGTTGTAGATGTGTGGTGTTATTTCTGAAGCTTCTGTTCTGTTCCATTGCTCTAAATATCTACTGTAGCCTTAAAGTATAGTTGGAAGTCAGGTAGCATGATTACTCCAGCTTTGCTGTTTTTGCTTGTGATTTTCTTGGCTATATGGGCTCTTTTTTGGTTCCATAGGTAACTTGAAGTAGTTTCTTCTAATTCTGCAAAGAAAGTCAATGGTAGCAGGATGGGAATAATATTGAATCTATAAATTACTTTGGGTAGTGTGTCCATTTTCACAATGTGGATTATTTCTATCCATAAACAAAATGCTTTTTTTTTTTTTTCATTTGTTTGCATCCTTTCTTATTTCCTTGAGCATTATTGTATTCTCTTTGTAGCAATTGTGAATGGTAATTCATTCATGATTTGGCTCTCTGTTTGTCTATTGTTAGTGTATAGGAATGCACATTGATTTTCCGTCCTGAGACTTTGCTGAATTTGCTTATCAACTTAAGGAGTTTTTAGGCTGAGACAATGGGTTTCGTAAAATAGACAATCATGTTATCTGCAAACTGAGACAATTTGACGTCCTCTCCTCCAATTTGAATATCTTTTATTTCTTTCTCTTGCATGATTGCCCTGGCCAGAACTTCCAATATTATGTTGAATAGAAATGGTGAGAGAGGGCATCCTTGTTTTGAGATGGTTTTCAAAGGGAAGGCTTCTAGCTTTTGTGTATTCACTATAATGTTGGCTGTGTGCTTGTCATAAATAGCTATTATTATGTTGAGATGTGTTCCATCAATGCCTAGTTTATTGAGAGTTCTTAATATGAAGCAATGTTGACTTTTATCAAAGGTCTTTTCTGCATCTATTGAAATAATCTTGTGGTTTTTGTTATTTTTTCTGTTTATGTGATGGATCATATTTATTGATTTGCATATGTTAAACCAGTCTTGCATCCCATAGATGAAGCCAACTTAATCGTGGTGGATAACTTTTTTCTATCCTGCTGGATTCAGTTTGCCAATACTTTCTTCAGAAATTTTGTATCAATGTTCATGAGGGATATTGACCTGAAGTTTTTTGTTTTTGTTGTGTCTCTGCCAGGTTTTAGTATCAGGATGATGCTGGCCTCAGAAAATGAGTTAGGGAGGAATTCATTTTTTTCTATTGTTTGGAATAGTTTCAGAAGAATTGGTACCAGAGCTTCATTATACCCCTAGTAGAATATTCCTGTGAATCCATCTGATCTTGGGCTTTTATTTTTGATTGAGGCTATTAATTACTGCCTCAATTTCAAAACTTCTTATTGGTCTATTCAAGAATTAAACTTCTTCCTGGTTTGGTCTTGGGAGGGCATATGTATCCAGAAATTTATCTATTTCTTCTAGATTTTTTAGTTTATTTGTGTAGAAGTGTATATAATATCTGATGGTAGTTTGTACTTTTGTGGTATTATTAGTGATATGCCCTTTATCACATTTTATTGTATGTAGTTGATTCTTCTCTCTTTTCTTGTTTGTTAGTCCAACTAGCAGTCTATCTATTTTATTAATCTTTTCACAAAATCATCTCCTGGATTCATTGCATTTTTGAGGGTTTTCTTATCTCTATCTCCTTCAGTTCTGCTCTGATCATAGTTAACTATTTCTTGTCTTCTACTGGCTTTTGAATTTGTTTGCTCTTGCTCCTTTAATTCTTTTAATTGTGATTTTAGGGTGCCTATTTTAGATCTTTCCAGTTTTCTGACGTGGGCCTTTAGTGCTATAAATTTCCTCCTTAACACTCCTTTAGCTGTTTTCTGAAACATTCTGGTTTGCTGTCTCTTTGCTCTCACTGGTTTCAAAGAACTTCTTTATTTCTGCCTTAATTTCATTATTTTTCCACGAGTCATTCAGGGGTAGGTTTTTCAATCTTCACATAGTTTTGTAATTTTGAATGAATTTCTTCATCTTGAGTTCTAATTTGATTGTACTGTGGTCTGAGAGACTGTTTGCCATGATTTCTGTTCTTTTGCATTTGCTGAGGAGTGTTTTACTTCCAATTATGTGGTCTACTTTAGAATAAGTGCCATGTGGTGATAAGAAGAATGTCTATTCTGTTGATTTGGTGTGGAGAGCTCTGTAGATACCTATCAGGTCCTCTTGGTCTAGAGCTGAGTTCAAGTCCTGAATACTCTTGTTAATTTTCTGTCTCATTGATCTGTCTAATATTGACGGTGAGGTGTTAAAGTCTCCCACTATTATGTGTGGCAGTGTAAGTCTCTTTGTATGTCTCTAAAACTTTTTTTATGAATCTGGGTGCTCCTGTATTGCGTGCATATATATTTATAGTAGTTAGCTCTTTTTGTTGTGTTGATCCCCCTTACCATTACGTAGTGACCTTCTTTGTCTTTTATGATCTCTGTTAATTTAGTCTGTTTTTTCAGAGACTAGGATTGCAATGCCTGATTTATTTTGCTTTACATTCACTTGGTAAATATTCCTCCATACTTTTATTTTGAGCCTGTGTGTGTCTTTGCATGTGAGATCAGTCTCCTGAATACAGCACACAGATGGGTCCTGATTTTTATCCAATTTTCCAGTCTGTGTCTTTTATTTGGGACATTTAACCCATTTACATTTAAGGTTAATATTGTTACATGTGAATTTAATTCTGTCATCGTGATGCCAAATGGTTATTTTGTACATTGTGATAGTTTTTTCATAGTGTCACTGGTCTTTATATTTTAGTGTGTTTTTGCACTTATTGCTACCAATTTTCCTTTCCATATTTAGTGCTTTCTTCAGCAGCTCTTGCAAGGCATGCCTAGTGGTGACAAAATCTTTCAGCTTTTGCTTGTTTATAAAAGATTTTATTTCTCCTTCACTTATGAAGCTTAGTTTGGCTGGATATCAAATTCTGGGTGAAAATTCTTTTCAGTGAGAGTGTTGAATATTGGCCCCCACTGTCTTTTGGCTTGTAGGGTTTCTGCAAAGAGATCTGCTGTAGTTTTATGGGTTTCCCTTTGTAGGTAACCTGACCTTTCTCTCTGGCTGCCCTTAACATATTTTTCTTTACTTCAACCTTGGAGAATCTGATGATTATGTGTCTTATGGTTGCTCTTCTTGTGGAGTATCTTAGTGGTGTTCTCTATACTTCCTGAATTTGAATGTTGCCCTGTCCTGCTAGGTTGAGGAAGTTCTCCTGGATAATACCTTGAAGTATGTTTTTCAACTTTGTTGCATTCTCTCTATCACTTTCAGGTACACCAATCAATTGTAGGGTTAGACTTTTTATGTAGTTCCATATTTCTTGGAGTCTTTGTTCATTCCCATTCTTTTTTTTTTTTTTTTTTTTTTTTCCTAATCTTGTCTTCATGTCTTATTTCAGCAAGGTGATTTTCAGTCTCTGATAGCCCTCCTTCCACTTGGTTTATTTGGCTGTTGATACTTGTGTTCCCTATACTTCATGAGGTTCTTGTGAAGTTTTTTTTTCACCTCCATCAGATCATTTACATTCCTCTCTACACTGATTATTATAATGGCAGTTCCTGTAACCTTTTATCATGGTTCTTATCTTCCTTGTTTTGGGTTAGAACATGCTTTATTTAGCTGAGAAGAGTTTGTTATTATTCACCTTCCAAGTCTACTTCTGTCAATTCATCAATCTCCTTCTCCATCCAGTTGTGTGCCATTGCAGGAAAAGAGTTGTGATCATTTGGAGAAGAAGAGTCATTCTGGCTTTTGGAATTTTCAGCGTTTTAGCGCTGTTTGCTTCTCATCTTTCTGAATTTATCTACCTTTTGTTGAGGCTGATGAACTTTAGATGGAGTTTTTGTGGAGGTCTTTTTTGTTTACCTTGTTGTTGCTGCTTTCTGTTTCTTAGGTAGTTTTTTTTTTTTTTTTTTTTTTCCCCTAGCAGTCAAGCCCCTCTTCTGCAGGTCTGCTGCAGTTTGCTGGAGGTCCACTCCAGACCCCATTTGTATGGGAATCACCACTGAGGACTGCAGAACAAAACGATTTCTGACTGCTCCTTCCTCTGGAAATTTTAGCTCAGAAAGGTACTGACCTGATGCCAGCCGGAGCTCTCCTGTATGACATGTCTGTTGACCCCTGTTTGGAGGTCTCTCCCAGTCAAGAGGCACGGGGATCAGGGACTAACTGGAGAGTAATAAATCTTATACAACACTTTACAAATTTTTGTTAAAGAGCAGATCAGTGCCTTCAGAAATACTTGTTGTGCTTTTATTCCAATGCTCATTTTATGGAAAACCCATATAATATCCTTTGTAATTTACTCAGTATGTTAACACAGAGTTCTTTTGCAAGATTAATTTTTACAAACCTTCCACAACTTGTTTAAACCTTTAGCTTTATCTTTTTTAATTTAAAACAATCCTTTAACCCACTAAACTAGGCAAAAATATACATTCCCATGACTTCTTATAATCTTTTACTAAAAACACATTTTATTTTATTTTTTATTTTTTTTAATAGAGACGGGGTTTTACCATGTTGGCCAGGTTGGTCTCGAACTCCTGACCTCAAGCAATCCACCCGCCTCGGCCTCCCAAAGTGCTGGGATTATAGGCGTTAGCCACTGGGTCCAGCCACATTTTACTTTTTTTACATACTTGGTATGTAAATCTATTTTTAGTCATCTCAATTACGTGTTATAATGGTAATTTTTAGTCATTTAAAAAATTTTATTGTAAAACCAGGTGAGTTATTTTAATTATGCACTAGGTACAGATAAGGTCTGACTTTTTCCAGCATAGAGGTGTGGTTAATTCCATATGTCCCCAGTATTTACTGTAAAGCAGGCAAGTCAAACAATTTTCAAAAACCAAAGAAGTTTATTACCTTAAGGCATTTAGCAGACCTAGACTGTGACCTGCATAGTTTAGACCACATGTTTACATTTTGAAGACACTTGTATTTTACCAACATTTTTAAAAACTATTTTTATGTCTCAAAGATTAGTCAAGTGAACTAAAAAGGCCTTATAGCTTTTATTTTTTCTTCAAAAATATTTGACCTAAGTGCTTAATTTTCACTAAGCCAATTAATTAGAGCTCTTTTTTATATAAACATCACACACACAACACATATATAACTAAGCAGACAGAAGAAGATTCAGAAGTTGTAAGACTTTTTATTTGCCAATCTCCTAATTAGATTACTCGCCTCAGGGTGGAGTTCTTCGAAAGGGCGCAGTTTCTAGGGCCTAATAAGCAGATATAGCTTGAGGATAAAAACAGATTTTGAGAGGGATCTATCTGCTTTTAGTTCCCGATAGTTTGTTTTCCCAAAATAGGGTCCAGGGTGCCTTCTCTCTTCCTCCCAAGGAGTCCCATCCTCTCAGAAGTTATTTAAGGGCCTCTCATTCATGCTTGAAGAGTGGTAAGATAAAATGGAGTAAAGAAATTCAGTTGACCAATAATAATAATTATTTTTTTTTAAATAAGCTTTTTCCAAAAAAACAAGATCAAAGAAGAGAAAAATATACAGGCCTTTTCATTATACCTATAGCTTGGATATCAACTTTTAATTTAAGCGGACTTTTGATCATGGTGTTAAGAAAATCCTTTTGAATCCCTTATTATCAGACTTTAGCCATGCCAAATGGTCAATAATTCTGGTTTCTGAACTTTCCCAAAGGTAACTTCACAGGTGAAACCAACAACCCTTAACTAAGGATATGATTCAACTATGAGTCTATGAGGTATTTTCAAAGAGGTGGTAAGCAGTTTTTACAAAATATGGAATCTTTAAAGGTAACTCAGAGTAAGAAAGATTTATGAAAGGAAGCTAGAAGTTATTCATGTAAAGAAAAAGAACCAGCAAATAATAAAAGTTACACAGATAAAAGCCAGAAAGTACTTATTCCCTAAGCCAGGATTGAACATGGGCTGCCGTTGTATAATGGCAGAGACCAAAGGAAGGTACTGTCATGTGAATACAAGATCAAGCTCCCAAGGACATACAAAAAGATAGAGAACTCATTCAGCTTTTTTCCCCCTTCAGAGACCTGTAATAAAGTTTGTAACTGATCAATTTGCTGGGATGGCTTGAACAGTGGGTTAATGGGGTCCTAGATATAGATTCTATCCTAAGGTATTCCTTCTTATGACAGAAACATACAGAAAGATACACAGAGCAGATTGGCTACAGGTTAAGACTAGCCTCACAATTCTTTTTTCATTACCAAAACTTTACTGAGGATATAACAATGAATTTTTTTTTTTTTTTTTTTTTTTTTTTGGCATTTATTCTATTGGTTTGCACAGAAAGAAGGCCAGAAGTCTCACTGGTTAAAAAAAAAAAAAAAAAAACAAAAAAACAAAAAAAAAAACAAACAAACAAAAAAAAACCCTTTTAATTTTTTGCTGGCATATTAGGCTTTTGAGTTCCCTTCGCCTGAGCTATGAAGTTTTTTGACCCTGGAGTCTTGTGAAGGAGGAGCAGACAAAGAGATTATCTGATACTGTAAAAGTTGTCCTTCCTTATGAGATTTGCTCAGTTAGATCTGTAATTTATTCCAGATTTATTTATTTATTTATTTATTTTTAAAAAGCCAAACGGTTTAACTTTTCCCAGTTTTGGTGCTGCATCTGAGGGGAGTGGCCTGTGGTATGGGAACACAATTTTCCATCTGTGAAGAAAGGACAGAGGAAGAAAAAGAAAAAAAGAAGGCATTATTTTTCAAAGGAGTCCCAGTGATTCAGGCTGCATTCAATAGCAGTACAAAGTGAAGATGGCTGGTTACTCATCTGGAAGGAGGGGAAAAGGACTTCCTTTAATTCCTTTCTCTTCCCAGTGAATACCTAGGGTACACAAGGGGGAGAAAGAAAAGGCGTCCATTTTCTATGTTTCATCTTTATATTCCCAAGTTCCAGCATCCTTGGCAGGGTGTCACCCATGGGTGCCAAAGTAGCTTTCATCCATATGTAACAGGGAGGCCTAGAGGGTACGAATTATTTGCACTCACCTACGTGTTGCCTATCCTTCCTGCTGCCAGTAACCTCATCTATGTCATGGATGCTAGCATGACCGATATTCATAAAATTGGGAGGGAACTAATCAGCATGAATTAGTCATGCTCACGTGAACTGTGCTCGTTGAGTTTTGTTGTCATCTGTCTCTGGATCCTTCAGATCCACTCTTCCTTTCTAGGACTTCAACTCGAACGTTGGAATTGCATTTGGGACAAAAAGGTGCTGCAGGAGGGTGCATGGACTCTTAAGTTCTCGGTGGTCTTCCTCAAACAAGAGAAGAAGGGATCATAAATTGGGGTCCTGGACTAGTAAGATGTCATTTAAAAGGAAGAAAAGAAAACAAAAGACCTCTCACATAGAACAGCTTCCTGTATTTGCAGGGCTGTGTTAACTCCTGACACGGTAAAGAAAAAAACAAAAGCAAACAAACAAACAAAAAAACTTAAGCACAGGAAGGCAAAGGTACCTAGGGGAAAATGTCTCTTGCTCTATGCAAATGAGTTCCTTCAACAGAAAAAAAATATAAACAAAACAAAACAAAACAACCAAACAAAAAAACCCTTAACCGTTAGAATCTCCTTCCCTGTAAGAACACAGTAAATGCCCATTGATGATAGACTGGACAGGGAAAATGTGGTACACCATGGAATATTATGCAGCCATCAAAAACGATGAGTTCGTGTCCTTTGTAGGGACATGGATGAAACTGGAAACCATCACTCTCAGCAAACTGACACAAGAGCAGAAAATCAAACACCACACGTTCTCACTCATAGGCAGGTGTTGAACAATGAGAACACATGGACACAGAGAGGGGAGCACTACACACTGGGGTCTGTTGGGGAGAAATGGGGGAAGGGGCAGGGAGTGGGGAGGTGGGGAGAGATAGCATGGGGAGAAATGACAGATATAGCTGAGGGGAAGGAAGGCAGCAAATCACACTGCCATGTGTGTACCTATGCAACAATCTTGCATGTTCTTCACGTGTACCTCAAAACCTAAAATGCAATTAAAAAAAAAAAAAGAACACAGTAAAACCATATTGTTCTGAATTGCATATCTGATAGTTGGGCCAAATGCTCATTCTACCCAGTAATATCTCTGTGGTTTGGAACAACACTTCCAATATTGTAAAAGAAAAGATAGGTGCAATAACAGCACTGAAAGAAAGAGAAATTGTGCAATAAAAAGATTGGATTAAAACAAGGCCAACATTCCCAACCCCAAGAGCAACGGAAGAGAGGGCATCCTCTCCATCATCCTGTTCTCTGTAGTTGTGCCATTCACTCTTAACTAGCTCCAGGCGTCCCCAAACTATGGCCCGGCCCACGGGCCACATGCGGCCCCCTGAGGTCATTTATCCGGCCCCTCGCCGCACTTCGGGAAGGGGCACCTCTTTCATTGGTGGTCAGTGAGAGGAGCACAGTATGTGGCGGCCCTCCAATGGTCTGAGGGACAGTGAACTGGCCCCCTGTGTAAAAAGTTTGGGGACTCCTGAGCTAATCAGACGTTTGGTGCTTTGTCTGCCTTCAGAAAAAGTCTGAGGACAAGAAGCCATGGGACAAAAGTGAAGAGTCTAGGTCTGCATTTAGTCACTTTTCAGGATCTCAGGCAAGCCCCAAAAATGACACAGGATTTTTCTTGGCCCCTTTGCCAGACTCAAAGCCAAGGCACCCCATCTACTTAGCCCACCATGATCAGCCCCTTGTAGGAGGGAGCATGTGAGCAAGTGAGTGCAGGATCTGGCCGGCCACTCCTAGTGCTGACACAGGAGCAAGCTCCATGATGCCAGATGCCAGACCAAGCATGCCACCTCGAGGGGAACATATTGGCAACCAGGCAATGGTACTCGCCACCTTGAAGCCCCAGAGGGGATGTCAGTGTGCTAATTAGCCCTTTTAGTTCTGCCATCCACAGCCTGATAATAGTGGCATGTTAGCAGCTCAGTCGGCCCCCAGCCCCATTGCACGGGGCAGCTGCCCTCTGGGTAAAGGCCAGTGTGACAGCCCTTCTGGGTATCCACACTAGGTGGAATCCGAGCTCTTGTCCAGCATTCAAGAATAAGGTTGAGGTTATGCTGATAATTGAAGGGCAATGACGACAGAGGATTTTGTTGATCAATGGAACAACTCTCAGTAGAGAGGGGATATGTGTGTTGAGGGGTGGTCCCCTACTCCTGTAGTCAGGTGGTTCTTCTCTCCCTGTGTGGCTGGGTCTAGGGCTTTTTATGGACTTATAATAGGGAGTGTGTGTTGGTTGGTTTGTGAGTATGAAAAAAGGTTGTAGCAAAGACAACACTCAAAGGTGGGCACAAAAGTCTGGAAAACCAATTAAGAAAGGGTAAGTAAATGTAAAATAGGTAAATGGTGGTGATCCATCAGAAGAAAATGCACCAAACTGGAAGAACAGTTCTCAATCTGGTCCATGGATTTCACTTTTAGCTTGGCTTTCAGGTTTTAAACTGCATTTGGCTTGAAGGTAGGATTTCACTGGGGACCTGCTGCTATCTGCCTAGGCATTTGTCTCTCTCCTGCCACTATCACCAAGATCTGTGTTTTAGAAGCTGAAGTCCAGGTAAGAATAGCTGAGAGATTTGTGGCTTCCTTGCTTCACTGAGCCCCTACTGATAAGGTTATGGTAGGCTAAGAATACTAGCAGGGCAGGCCAAGAATGATGGGTCCTGATCTTCCTCATTCAAGTTTGTTTGTAAGGTAGAAGTTCCAAGTCAGAAGACACAAGCACAGAAAATCAGTGGTTATCACCACTGTCTAGCATGCTGCTCATAAAGCAGAGTTGTCTCTCTAAGAGAAGCAGGCCACTATACCTGTCTTTGTCTCTGGAGCAGGGGTGTACAGGACTTACCTAGGAGGACAGGCAGCACAAAGTATAAAAACTGCAGTTCAATCTCTTTCCCAACAATAACTGACTCTCTTGGAAACAGAGCATTAGGAAGCTCAAGCTTTCAGTCATTGCTGAAAACAATGGAGATTTGAGTAGTAAACAATAAAATCAATACTTGTAGTTTTATGAGAAAACATTGTCAATATTAGGTTAGCTAGAAGATAATCAGCAATAACCATGGGAAAAGACCTCTAATAAGAATCTTCTGCCTGGGGTTGGAGAAAGACTCAAAGACTGGCCTAAAAGACTAACCTTCTACCCTACAAAGTGGTCTAACTTTCACTGGATTATTGTAGAACAATTTATGCTCCAAAGTATTGTTGAAAACAATATTGCAACCTTCTGACAATTACTGGAGGCTAATATTGGGGTGTGATAAGAACAAGCTCTGGCTGTTGCCCCAAAGTTGTTACAATAAAACATCTAAAATATTGGGCTGTCAAAAAAAAACCATATATATATATATATATATATATATATATATATGTATGTATCTATACATATATATATGACATACAAAGAAAGAGAAAAATGTAACAAATTCACATAGACAAAGGCAGGCAAAAAGGAAACTCTTTTTGTGAAGCTACAGATGTTGAATTTATCAGAGATTTTAAATTGGTTTTAAATATGTTCATATATGTTAAATGTGTTCACATATGTTCATATATGTGTAAATATGTTCATATATCTTTAAATATTTTCATATAGCTAAGGAAAACTATGCTAAACTGAAGAAAGGTATGATGATAATGTCTCATAAATTACAGAATATCAATCAAAATTAAAATTATGAAAAAAACAAATAATGCTGGGCACAGTGGCTCACGCCTGTAATCCCAGCACTTTGGGAGGCTGAGGCAGGCAAATCATGAGGTCAAGAGATCGAGACCATCCTGGCCAACATGGTGAAACCCCGTCTCCACTAAAAATACAAAAATTAGCTGAGCGTGGTGGCACGAGCCTGTAGTCCCAGCTACTCGGGAGGCTAAAGCAGGAGAATTGCTTGAACCCAGGAGGCGGAGGTTGCAATGAGCTGAGATCGTGCCACTGCACTCCAGCCTGGCGACGGAGTGAGACTGTCTTAAAAAAAAAAAAAAAGACAAATAAAAATTCTGAAGGTAATATTGACAATAAAAAATATTTTATTGTAGAGGTTCAACAGTAGATTTGAACTGGCAGAAGATTTAATAAACGAGATATCAATAGAGAATATATAATTTCTATTAGAAAGAAAAAATAATAAAAAAATATGCAGAACTTCAGAGAAATATAAAACACCATTAATAAATTAAAAGTAAAATAAAGAGATCTATACCAAGACACAATCTTAATGAGAAACATTAAGTTTACCCTGCCCTCATGACCCCCTTGTGGAAGTTACTTTTAGTTTGTAATTAGTGGTAAACAGCTAGCAGCTGCCTACCTGGTATATTCCTGAGTTATGTGTATATATAGAACACCTTTGTATTAATAAGAATCACCTGTCAAAGAGCAAATAAATGTGTGGATGACTCTCGGCTCCAGGCCTTCAGTCCTGGAGAGCTGCAGGCCCTGCAAGCTCTCAGGCTGTTAGTCCCCAGGATAGATCAACTCTGTTGGCTCTCTGGATGTCTGCTTCTCTCAATACCTTCAACTCTCCTGGGTGGGAGTCTCCCGGCTGAGCTGGTTCCTGGTAAGACACATCATATTTAAAATGTTGAAAGCAAAAGAAAGAGAACATCCTGAAAGTTGCACAAGAATGACAACTCTCCATGTACATAGGAACCTATAAATGTCAATAGCTGATGTATCATTAGAGAAAAGAGCCAAAAGGCAGAGGGAAAATATATTCAAAATGTTGAAACCTATCAACCAAAAATCTTATATGCAGTAAACAATATTTTTTAAATGAAAATGAAATAAGTACATTCCCATATGGTATGAAACAAATGAAATGCAAACATCTCCCCCAACCTGGGAAGAAATTGAGAGACCAAAGAATGACATACATAAATCTAGCTTGATGACCATAAAAGTTTCTTACTGTTTACATAAAGGGCTGTACTGGATGGTGGCAAAATAGCTCTAGAGATCTACACTGCCATCAATCTCCGAGCTGATTTTTAGTTAATTTTCTGGCTCTTTGCCTACTGGGTTTGTGTAATGGGACTGTTTTCTTTGGTAGATTCTCAGATACTCTCTGGAATGTTTGGATTTTCAGGGACATCTGCTCCTTGGTTGAGCGCCATGATGTTGGCTCACTGCCCAACCTTCAGGGTTCAGGCAGTGGACATAGATCCTTAAGTAATGTGATGGTTTAGGCAGTGAACATAAACCCTTAAGTAACCATCACAGTACACTATATAAACAAAAAGAGAATTCATTGCTAGGAAAAATATGATACAAAATTACTAAAGAAATAATTTAAGTTCAAAAATTCTACATTGAAAGCTACAAATCATTACTGAAAAAAAAAATTAAATACCTAATAAAAGGAAAAACATCCCATTTTCATGGATTAGAAACATAATATTGTTAAGATGGCAATACTTCCCCAAATGATCTACATATTCAGTATAACCTCTATCAAAATCTAAGCTGGATTTATTTTGCCAAAATTGACAAGCCAATCCTCTTTCATATAAAAATGTAAGAAATTTGCAATATCTAAAACATTCTTGAAAAAAAGAGAAAATTTAAAGAACTCACAGGTTCCTATTTCAAAACATACTATGAAGCTACAGTAATCAAGACAGTGTGGCAATGGCATGAAGATAGATGTATAGATTAATAAAATAGAATTGAGAGTTCAGAAATTAACTCTCATATTTACAGGCAATTGATTTTTAACAAGGGAGCCAAGATTATTCAATAGACAAAGAATAGTCTTTTGAGCAGATGGTGCTGTGACAACTGTATATCCACATGCGAAAAAGAAAATTGGACCCATGCTTCACACCATATACAAAATTAACTAAAAAAGAAGAAAAATCCTAAATGTCACATCTAAAACTATAAAACTGTTAGAAAAAAATATAGAAGTAAATCTTAATGACCTTGGATTAGGGAATGTTTTGTTTTGTTTTGTTTTGTTTTGTTTTGTTTTGTTTTGTTTTCCAATTGCTGAGGAGTGTTCTACTTCCAATTATGTGGCCAATTTTAGAATAAGTTCTATGTGGTGCTGAGAAGAATGTATATTCTGTTGATTAGATCTGCTTGGTGCATAGCTGAGTTCAAGTCCTTAATATCCTTGTTAATTTTC
Source organism: Saimiri boliviensis (assembly GCF_048565385.1). Taxonomy (NCBI): domain Eukaryota; kingdom Metazoa; phylum Chordata; class Mammalia; order Primates; family Cebidae; genus Saimiri; species Saimiri boliviensis. The sequence continues at coordinate 55,688,179 of NC_133470.1, forward strand.
TGCCTTGATCTAATACTGACAGTGGGGTATTAATGTCTCCCACTATTACTGTGTGAGAGTGTAAGTCTCTTTGTAGGTCTTTAAGAACTTGCTTAGCTTGTTGAGCTTTGTGGGGATGTGATCCACTGAGCAAGACCACTGGGTTCTCTGGCTTCAGCCCTCTTTCTAGGGGAGTGAACGGTTGTGTCTCACTGGTGTACCAGGCACCACTGGAGTACAAAAACAGACTTCTTCAGATAGCTCAGTGTCTGTTCAAATGGCCTTCCAGCTTTATGCTTGAAACTCAGGGCTGCTGTGGTATAGGCACCAAAGGGAATCTCCTGGTCTGTGACTCACAATGACAGTGGGAAAAGCATAGTATATGAGTTGAAATGCACTGTACCTCAGGTCACAGTTTTTCAGGGCTTCCCTCGGCTAAGGTAGGGAGTTTCCGGACCTCTTGTGCTTCCTGGGTGAGGTGACACTCAATTCTGCTTCTGCTCACCCTCTGTGGGCTGCACCCACTGTCTTACCAGTCCCAATGAGACGAGTCAGGTATCACAGTTGGAAATGCAGGAATCACCCACCTCCTGTGTTGTTCTTGCTGGGAGCTGCAGAGCGGAGCTGTTCCTACTGGGCCATCTTGCCTGGGAATCCCATATCAGTGTCTTATGCAGTGATCATGACATGACAAAATTGGCATTTATATTAATCTGCCTTTGGTGAGCCAGAGTCGTGGATATCTGAGCATGTAGTGGGGAGGGATTTAGGAAGATGAGTTAGGAGCTCTGAAAGTAAAAGTTTGAGAATGTGTTGTAATAAATACAGAGGAAGATACATTTGTGGAAGAATGAATCCACAGAGTTAGGTGATTGATTAGGCTACAGCAAATCTCAGGCTATTGAACAACAACAACAAAAGAGATGAAGAGATGTTAATTTGCAATATTATCTCTGCAGCAAGCTACATATTATTCACCTAGGGACCAAAATTCACACAAGTTACAGAATCGTTTTGAACACAAGCCACCGCAGTTCCCAAATGCACAATACTGCATGATTAGTTTAAAAGCATAAAGACAAAATGAGCACACATAATACCATAATATAATATCAGGTCATTTTATGTTGAGACAGCACAAAAATACCTAGGGTTAGATGGTGTGGAGTCCTGGCTCTGCCACTAATACTTCCATCTCAAACAGATCACTTGCCTCTTTGTGCATATATCCACAAAAAACAAACAAACAAACAAACAAACAAAAAAACCCTGCCCATTTGGAATATATATATATATATATATATATATATATATATATATAGAGAGAGAGAGAGAGAGAGAGAGAGAGAGAGAGCACGCTAAATGTATGCAAAATAACTTGCTTCACTATGAAAAAAACATAAATATATATGTACATACATCGTTCTCATTACTATTTTTTCTTATCATAGTCACTGGCTGAATTTTCCTTTAGATTCCTATCTCCACGAGATTGGGCACCAAGAGTGCCCTTCTGGACAACCAAAAGCACTTCTTTAAATCTCTGTTTTGGTAGGTAGGGACGGTACCTCAAAGAGATGGTGGCTGGATGGAGGTGGGAGAACTTTGACTTGATTTGAAACTGAACCTTGGTAAGGAATAGATTGAAAAACTGCATGCCAGCTTAAAGCCTTCACAAATGGCACTGCGTGGTGGCAAAGGGAGGAGGTAATACCTCCTGTGGGAGGAGAGCCCACAGCCAAGTGCTGTCTCTCCTGCACCCTCTGCAGCAATCAGTTGTTGCACCGCTCTCTCCCTCCCCCACTGCGGAACCCTATAAATTGGTTACCTAGAGACTTGGACAAATTTGCAGCTCCAGACTGCTTGGAAGCTGGTGCTTCCTCTCCTTGGCTGTGATTAGCTGGCTTGAGCTAACTCTCTGGAAGCCACATGTGCAACCTCTATTGTTCTTGGGAGAGAAGGCCACTAGGGAAGAATACCAAGTAGTGCAGGAAGGCCCACCCCCTGATGCAGTTGGAGCATCTGGGTCTTTCAGGGATTCTTAAAGGGTGGGGGTATTCTGTCCTCCCTATGCTGATACTTAGCAAGGTAGGGACTGTGAGTTCCACTAGGTTAGAGGTAAGGCAGGAAGCCCAGCTGAAGAAGGGAGAGGGGAAGGGTCTCGTTATTGGCATCTGGGCCAGATTAAGCTTTGGGTCCTCCTGGTATGCTAGGAGGGCTGCATAAAGGCACTTGCTTCAAGGATATTGTGCAGTAAAGGTGTCCAGCTAGCTTTCCTTATATAAATATATGTATTCTCAGGTCCAGAATTCAGGTTTTTGTCTTTTGATTTTTTTAATCCCTCAGACAATTTTAATAACTGCCTTCAGTCTGTATATGTGTGCAGCTGTGAGGTCAGCAACTGCTCTATTGTTGGCAGGACAGAGGTTGAAGGGCTCTTGGAGTTTTTGGAGGAGTTGTGAACCTGTGGGAGTCTGTCGGCTCCTGGTTGTTTGGGGCTAGGCTGAGGACATGCTATTGGGATCTCGGTCTGCTCTTTTGATCTGGGACCAACCCTCTATCATCTTTTAAACAGAAAATATAGGATTAAGGGAAGAAGCTGGCTGCTTTGTAATCCAAGGACAATTTAGGGAGCATGGGGGAAGGTGAGCAACCTTTTAACATTCATTGCCTCTAGGTAAATTTTGACTATAGAAGGAATGTGAGGTGCTCCTTGGCTGTCTAGGGAAAATCTGGTGTCTGCAGAAGATATAATGTCCCGTGCTTGCTTCTGTCTTTCATGAATTTCATGTGCATGGAAGACAGACCAAGGCGGCTGCCTTGACCACCAGGGAAACCTGAGTGCTGGAAAGACGTGCAGGCTCCTGCCCTGACTGGGGTAGATACAAAGTGATGTTGCAACATTCCATGTTCAGTAGAGACTGAAAAATACTTCCAAGACTCCCAAGCAAAAGTTGGGATGAGGAGACATTATGGGTTGTTCCCATCTGAAGAGAGATAATTTTGATTTTGATTTGCACAGGAGATAACTAGGGAACTGTCAAACAAACCCATAGAAATCTAGGATATGGGGTTCTCTCACACTCTCCAAAGGAAACTTACAGTGTATGAAGATGTCTGTGATCTTCACCACTGGGGGAAATTTGGTGAATATAGCAGATATGAGATGTTCACACCCTCTCTAGCCGGAAGTACTAGGTACAAGGGGAAAACCAAATTTTTGTGCTGTTTTTGGGGAAAATGGAGCTTTACTGAAGACATGTGCAGTGCCTACATACTGTTGTGAAAAAAATTACATGTGCCTACAAAGATTCACAGTGTCCTTGCTCTACCTAAGGGAAAGTCAGTGCTCATAAGAGTTTTGGAGTGTGTACGCATTCCTTCAAGAAGATTCGGGGTGCTGGTGAAATGAGGAATCCATCTAGGAAGCTAAAGACACGTTGGGAGATTATTTTCTCCAGATGTATACAGACAGACACACACACACACACACACACACACACACACACAGAACAGGAAATTTTTATAAGTAACATAACCAAATCTCAAGTGTTTCAAGGAAAGTGTCCAAGAAATAAGCCCCTTTGCTGTGAATTTTTTCCCTTTTTCCTCATGTCTCCCCAAAACTTTCCTTTTTTAGGAGAAAATAGGAGCCATGATAAGTACTGCAAAAGTCGACACATACTTCTGATTTCACATATGCTGTTTGCATCATTGGAATCCTAGTTGTAGGCAGCTTTCCAAAGAGCCCATTTTTCTAAACTGCTTTTTTCCCTCTTTCTACCTGTCACTTCCTTCTTCCCATTTCAACCTCCCGCCGCCCAGAGGAATCTACAGTGGTTGCAGGGCTCTGACCGGCTGCTGACTGGAGAAAAGAAAAAAAATCCTAAAGGCCAAGATTTCTTTGGAATGAGGGAGCAGGAGATGAGGAATGAAAGAAAGTGAGCAGCAATGGATATATGTTAATTATCTTCAGGTTGGTAAACTGAATTGGACACATTTAGAAGAGGGGGGTTAAAAATCGGTGAATGTGCCTGGCAGGCAACAACCACTTCCCAATTCAAATGCGCCATCTGACCAAAGTGCGGGTCCCCTGGGGGCAACCGGAGCCCCAGTCACACCATTGACGTCTGGAAAAGCAGCTCACCCTCCCTCACCTAAGAGCCACCGGTGCCGCTCTTGGCGTTGCGAGTCCAGACTGCATCTCACGGCAGAAGCAGTCTCACTCGCAAAGCTCTACCCACCCGCTCAGGGCCCCGCCTCACGCCACCCAGGGTCACTGCCCAGTCTCCCTGGCGCCTGTCAGCGCACAGGCTACCTTGACAGCAGCAGTCCCTTGTGCCACGCAGCGCCCCCAGAGACGCCTCCAGCGGTGAAGCAGCTCCAGCTCCAGGAAAGAGGCAGTGAGCAGTCACCTACCCCCCCCCCACCCCCGGCTAACCGGCAAACTGAGGCTGGAAGGTGCCCGACGGACCTCTAAGTCGTTTTTGGGCGAAAGCGCTCCAAGGTAAGTCTAACGTTTGCAGGAAAGGTGGGAGAAATCTGCGAGGGAAACACCACCGCTGCTACTGGCACCAAGTAAACAGACTGGTAGGCAGATAGAGGGCCTTCCACATTCACCCTTGCCTCTGCTTAGACTGCCCAGTCAATGGGAGGATTTAGGGCAATGACAGGCCCAAGCCCACTGGGTGCAGGCTTTTCCCGAGGAGGCTTCAACCTGGTTTTAGGGTTGCATTTTTTTTTCCCCAGCTGTTACCCGAGCTCTCAGTAGCTCCAAAGGAGTCTCTAGAAACTCTCTCTTGTGTTTATGATCAGCAGCGATAGTAGCACTCCTGAGAAGTCAGGACATTTATCCCAAAAGCCTCTGGAGAGCCCAGTTTCCCAAACTCCACACCCCATCTGCGTCCTGTTACTGCTTCTGGCTGTTTTCACACACACACACACCTGAAGCTCCCATGTTAAAAAATAAAAATAAAAAAAAAATTAAAAAATAAAAAAACAATTTTTTTTTCTACAAAGTTGAACACACAAAGGATTAGATTGACCTTGCCACCTTAGCCTTAGAAAGTCACCAACCAGCTCTGGAGCTGTGGCTTCCATACTCTCGCTCCACCCACTTCCACACCCGGTATGCTCAGCGTCCTCTCCAACTCTCTCAAGTATCATGCTGGGCTGGGTCAGACTCTAAGGCTCCTTCCATAGGAACCCCTCCCCTACTGGAATCACTTGCTGGAGAGGGGGCTGTAGCCTAAGATGGAGGTGAATCATCTCTATCCCTTATGGCCATGAGGCAGAAAAGAAAGAATTTGGGCAATTAGAACTCCTTCCCACCTAGCCTATTCACCTGCTGTTGTTGGGGGAGGTGCTGGGAGGCGGGCACTAGCCACACCAACCCTAGCCTACATGGAGTTGGGAGCACTTATGGTGGCGTGGTTTCTTTAAAGACCTGCCCTTCTGAAATAAAAGTGACTGTGCAAGTGTCCTTTTCCTGTAATGCCTCATTTTCCACCGGGTAGATACCCAGTTGTGGGATTGCTGAATCAAATGATAGTTCTGCTTTTAGTACTTTAAAGAATCTCCATACTATTTTCCATAGTGGTTGCACTGGTTTACATTCCCAACAGTGTAAAAGTATTCCCTTTTCACCACATCTATGCCAACATCTATTATTTTTTATTTTAGAAATTATGGCCATTCTTACAGGAGTAAGATGGTATCTCATTGTGGTTTTAATTTGCATTTTCCTGATAATTAGTGATGTTGAGCATTTTTCATATAGTTTGTTAACAATTTGTATATGTTCTTTTGATAATTGTCCAGGTCTTTTGCCAATTTTTGATGGAATTTTTATTTCTTTTTTTCTTTTTTTTTTTTTTTTTTGCTGATTTGTTTGAGTTCCTTGTAGATTTTGGATATTTATCCTTTGTCCCTTTGTCGGATTCATAGTTTGCAAAGATTTTCACCCACTCTGTGGTTGTCTTTTTACTCTGCTGATTATTTCTCATGCTGTGCAGAAGATTTTTAGTTTAATTAAATCCCATCTATTTATCTTTGTTTTTGTTCGGTTTGCTTTCGGGTTCTTGGTCATGAAGTCTTTGCTTAAGCCAATGTCTAGAATGATTTTTCTGATGTTATCTTCTAGAATTTTTATAGTCTCAGGTTTTAGATTTAAGTCCTTGATCCATCTTGAGTTGATTTTTGTGTAAGTTGAGAGATGAAGATCCAGTTTCATTCTCCTTACATGTGGCTTGCCAATTATCCCAGCACCGTTTGTTGAATAGGGTGTCTTTTCCCCATTTGATGTTTTTGTATGCTTTGTTGAAGATCAGTTGACTACAAGTATTTGGCTTTATTTCTGGATTCTCCAATTCTGTTCTATTGCTCTATGTGCTTATTTTATAACTTTGGTAACTATAGCCTTGTAGTATAGTTTGAAGTCGGGTAATGTGATGCCTCTTGATTTGTTCCTTTTGCTTAGTCTTGCTTTGGATACATGGACTCTTTTTTGGTTCTATATGAATTTTAGGATTTTTTTTTTCCTAATTCTGTGAAGAATGATGGTGGTATTTTGATGGGAATTGCACTGAATCTATAGATTGCTTTTGGAATTATGGTTATTTTCATAATATAGATTATATCTATTCATAAGCATGAGATGTATTTCCATTTGTTGTGTCATCTATGATTACTTTCAGCAGTGTTTTGTAGTTTTCTTGTAGAGATCTTTTACATCTTAGTTAAGTATATTCCTAAGTATTTCATTTTATTTATTGCAGATGTTGTAAAACTGTAAAAAGTGTTGAGTTCTTGATTTGATCCTCAGCTTTGTGGTTATTGTTGTATAGCAGTGCTATTGATTTGTGTACATTGATTTTTTGTATCCTGAAACATTACTAAATCCAGGTATCAGATATACAAGCTTTTTGTATGAGTCTTTAGAGTTTTCTAGGTACTCAATCATATCATTGGTGAAAAACAACAGTTTGACTTCTTCTTTTCCCATTTGAATTTCCTTTATTTCTTCCTCTTGTCTGATTGCTCTGGCTAGGACTTCCAGTACTATGTTGAATAAAAGTGGTAAAAGTGGACGTGTCTGTCTTGTTCCAGTTCTCAAGGGAAACACTTTCAACATTTCCCCATTCAGTATAATGTTGGCTGTGGATTTGTCATAGATGGCTTTTATTTATTTGAGGCCATCTATGTCAATTTTACTGAGGGTTTTTTTCTTTTTTAATTGCATTTTAGGTTTTGGGGGTACATGTGAAGAACATGCAAGATTGTTGCATAGGTACACACATGGCAGTGTGGTTTGCTGCCTTCCTTCCCCTCACCTGTATCTGTCATTTCTCCCCATGTTACCTCTTCCCACCTCCCCACCCCCCATTCCTCCCCCATTTCCCCCCAATGGACACCAGCGTGTAGTGCTCCCCTCTCCGTGTCCATGTGTTCTCATTGTTCAACACCCGCCTATGAGTGAAAACATGCTGTGTTTGATTTTCTGCTCTTGTGTGCTGAGAATGATGGTTTCCAGGTTCATCCATGTCCCTACAAAGGACACAAATTCATTGTTTTTGATGGCTGTGTAATATTCCATGGTGTATATGTACCACATTTTCCCTAACCAGTCTATCATCGATGGACATTTGGGTTGGTTCCAGGTCTTTGCTATTGTAAACAGTGCTGCAATGAACATTCCTGTGCATGTGTCCTTATAGTAGAATGATTTATAATCCTTTGGATATATACCCAGTAGTGGGATTGCTGGGTCAAATGGGATTTCTATTTTTAGGTCATTGAGGAATTGCCACACTGTCTTCCACAATGGTTGAAAATCTAGGCAAAACCATTCAGGACATAGGCGTAGGCAAGGACTTCATGACCAAAATGCCAAAAGCAATGGCAACAAAAGCCAAAATAGATATATGGGACCTAATCAAACTCCACAGCTTCTGCACAGCAAAAGAAACAGTTATTAGAGTGAATCGGCAACCAACAGAATGGGAAAAAATTTTTGCAGTCTACCCATCTGACAAGGGGCTGATATCCAGAATTTACAAAGAACTAAAACAGATCTACAAGAAAAAAACAAACAAGCCCATTCAAAAGTGGGTGAAGGATATGAACAGACACTTTACAAAAGAAGAAATACAGGAGGCCAACAAACATATGAAAAAATGCTCATCATCACTGGTCATTAGAGAAATGCAAATCAAAACCACATTGAGATACCATCTCACACCAGTTAGAATGGCGATCATTAAAAAATGCTGGAGAGGATGTGGAGAAATAGGAACACTTTCACACTGTTGGTGGGAGTGTAAATTAATTTACTGAGGGTTTTTTTTTTTTAATTGCATTTTAGGTTTTGGGGTACATGTGATGAACATGCAAGATTGTTGCATAGGTACACACTTCGCAGTGTGGTTTGCTGCCTTCCGTCCCCTCACCTGTATCTGTCATTTCTCCCCATGCTATCTCTTCCCACCTCCCCACCCCTGCCCCTCCCCCATTTCCCCCCAACGGACCCCAGTGTGTAGTGCTCCCCTCCCTGTGTCCATGTGTTCTCATTGTTCAACACCCACCTATGAGCGAGAATATACGGTGTTTGATTTTCTGCTCTTGTGTCAGTTTGCTGAGAATGATGGTTTCCAGGTTCATGCATGTCCCTACAAAGGACGTGAACTCATCGTTTTTGATGGCTGCGTAATATTCCATGGTGTATATGTACCACATTTTCCCTATCCAGTCTATCATCATTGGGTATTTGGGTTGGTTCCAGGTCTTTGCTATTGTAAACAGTGCTGCAATGAACATTCCTGTGCACGTGTCCTTGTAGTAGAATGATTTATAATCCTTTGGATATATACTCAGTAATGGGATTGCTGGGTCAAATGGGATTTCTATTTTTAGGTCCTTGAGGAATCGCCACACTGTCTTCCACAACGGTTGAATTAATTTACATTCCCACCAACAGTGTAAAAGTGTTCCTATTTCTCCACATCCTCTCCAGCATCTGTTGTTTCCCGATTTTTTAATGATCGCCATTCTAATTGGTGTGAGATGGTATCTCAATGTGGTTTTGATTTGCATTTCTCTGATGACCAGTGATGATGAGCATTTTTTCATATGTTTGTTGGCCTCCTGTATGTCTTCTTTTGTAAAGTATCTGTTCATATCCTTTGCCCATTTTTGAATAGGCTTGTTAGTTTTTTTCTTGTAGATCTGCTTTAGTTCTTTGTAAATTCTGGATATCAGCCCCTTGTCAGATGGGTAGACTGCAAAATTTTTTTCCCATTCTGTTGGTTGCCGATTCACTCTACTGACTGTTTCTTTTGCCGTGCAGAAGCTGTGGAGTTTGATTAGGTCCCATTTGTCTATTTTGGCTTTTGTTGCCATTGCTTTTGGCGTTTTGGTCATGAAGTCCTTGCCTACACCTATGTCCTGAATGGTTTTGCCTAAATTTTCTTCTAAGGTTTTTATGGTATTAGGTCTGATGTTTAAGTCTTTAATCCATCTGGAGTTAATTTTGGTGTAAGGTGTCAGGAAGGGGTCCTGTTTCTGCTTTCTGCACATGGCTAGCCAGTTTTCCCAACACCATTTATTAAACAGGGAGTCCTTTCCCCATTGCTTGTTTTTGTCAGGTTTGTCGAAGATCAGATGGTTGTGGGTATGTTGTATTTCCTCTGAGGCCTCTGTTCTGTTCCATTGGTCTATATCTCTGTTTTGGTACCAGTACCATGCTGTTTTGATTACTGTAGCCTTGTAGTATAGTTTGAAGTCCAGTAGTGTGATGCCTCCCGTTTTGTTCTTTTTGCTTAGAATTGACTTGGCTATGCGGGCTCTCTTTTGGTTCCATATGAAGTTTAAGGTGTTTTTTTCCAGTTCTGTGAAGAAGGTCATTGGTAGCTTGATGGGAATAGCGTTGAGTCTGTAAATTACTTTGGGCAGTATGGCCATTTTCACGATGTTGATTCTTCCTAACCATGAACATGGAATGTTTCTCCATCTGTTTGTATCCTCTCTTATTTCGTTGAGCAATGGCTTGTAGTTCTCCTTGAAGAGGTCCTTTACGTTCCTTTTTAGTTGTATTCCTAGGTACTTTATTCTCTTTGTAGCAATTGTGAATGGCAGTTCGTTCTTGATTTGGCTCTCTTGAAGTCTATTAGTGGTGTATAGGAATGCTTGTGATTTTTGCACGTTGATTTTGTATCCTGAGACTTTGCTGAAGTTGTTTATCAGTTTCAGGAGATTTTGGGTTGAGATGATGGGGTCTTCCAGATATACAATCATGTCATCTGCAAATAGAGACAATTTGATTTCCTCCTTTCCAATTTGGATACCCTTTATTTCTTTTTCTTGCCTGATTGCTCTGGCTAGAACTTCCAGTACTATATTGAATAGGAGTGGTGAGAGAGGGCACCCTTCTCTAGTGCCAGATTTCAAAGGGAATGCTTCCAGTTTTTGCCCATTCAGTATGATATTGGCTGTTGGTTTGTCATAAATAGCTTTTATTGTTTTGAGATACGTTCTGTCAATACCTAGTTTATTGAGGGTTTTTAGCATAAAGGGTTGTTGAATTTTGTCAAAAGCCTTCTCTGCATCAATTGAGATAATCATGTGGTTTTTGTCTTTGGTTCTGTTTATGTGGTGAATTACGTTTATGGACTTGCGTATGTTGAACCAGCCTTGCATCCCCGGGATGAATCCTACTTGATCATGGTGGATGAGCTTTTTGATATGCTGTTGCAATCGGTTTGCCAGTATTTTATTGAAGATTTTTGCATCTATGTTCATCATGGATATTGGCCTGAAATTTTCTTTTCTTGTTGAGTCTCTGCCGGCTTTTGGTATCAGGATGATGTTTGTCTTGTAAAATGATTTGGGAAGAATTCCCTCTTTTTGGATTATCTGGAATAGTTTCAGAAGGAATGGTATCAGCTCCTCTTTGTATGTCTGGTAGAATTCAGCTGTGAACCCATCTGGACTTGGGCTTTTTTTGGGTGGTAGGCTCTTTATTGCTGCCTCAACTTCAGACCATGTTATTGGTCTATTCAGGGTTTCAGCTTCTTCCAGGTTTAGGCTTGGGAGGATGCAGGTGTCCAGGAATTTATCCATTTCTTCCAGGTTTACTAGTTTATGTGCATAGAGTTTTTTGTAATAATCTCTGATGATGGTTTGGATTTCTATGGAATTTGTGGTGATATCCCCTTTATCGTTTTTTATTGCATCAATTTGGTTATTCTCTCTTTTCTTTTTTATTAATCTGGCTAGTGGTCTGTCTATTTTGTTGATCTTTTCAAAGAACCAGCTCCTGGATTTATTGATTTTTTGAAGAGTTTTTTGTGTCTCTATTTCCTTCTGTTCTGCTCTGATCTTAGTTATTTCCTGTCTTCTGCTAGGTTTTGAGTTTTTTTGATCTTGCTCCTCTAGCTCTTTCAATTTTGATGATAGGGTGTCAATTTTAGATCTCTCCTTTCTTCTCATGTGGGCACTCATTGCTATATATTTTCCTCTAGAGACTGCTTTAAATGTGTCCCAGAGATTCTGGTATGTTGTGTCTTCGTTCTCATTGGTTTCAAAGAACATCTTTATTTCTGCCTTCATTTCATTGTTTATCCAGTCAACATTCAAGAGCAAGTTGTTCAGTTTCCTTGAAGCTGTGTGGTTCTGAGTTAGTTTCTGCATTCTGAGTTCTAACTCGATTGCACTGTGGTCTGAGAGACTGTTTGTTATGATTTCTGTTCTTTTGCATTTGCTGAGGAGTGATTTATTGCCAATTATGTGGTCAATTTTAGAGTAGGTGTGATGTGGTGCTGAGAAGAATGTATATTCTGTGGATTTGGGGTGGAGAGTTCTGTAAATGTCTATTAGGTTTGCTTGTTCCAGGTCTGTATTCAGGTCCTGGATATCCTTGTTGATTTTCTGTCTGGATGATCTGTCTAATATTGACAATGGGGTGCTAAAGTCTCCCACTATTATTGTGTGGGAGTCTAAGTCTCTTTGTAAGTCATTAAGAACTTGCCTTATGTATCTGGGTGCTCCTGTATTGGGTGCGTATATATTTAGGATTGTTAGCTCTTCTTGTTGCAGTGATCCTTTTACCATTATGTAGTGTCCTTCTTTGTCTCTTTTGATCTTTGTTGCTTTAAAGTCTATTTTATCAGAGATGAGAATTGCAACTCCTGCCTTTTTTTGCTCTCCATTTGCTTGGTAGATCTTCCTCCATCCCTTTATTTTGAGCCTTTGTGTATCCTTGCATGTAAGATGGGTTTCCTGGATACAGCACACTGATGGGTTTTGGCATTTTATCCAATTTGCCAGTCTGTGTCTTTTGATTGGGGCATTTAGTCCATTGACATTTAGGGATAGTATTGTTATGTGTGAATTTGATGCTGTCATTTTGATGCTACCTGGCTGTTTTGTTGGTTAGTTGATGCAGATTCTTGATTGTGTTGATGCTCTTTTACCATTTGGTGTGTTTTTGGAGTGGCTGGTACTGGTTGTTCCTTTATATGTGTAGAGCCTCTTTCAGGAGTTCTTGTAGAGCAGGTTTGGTGGTGATGAAATCTCTGAGTGCTTGCTTGTTCACAAAGGATTTTATTTTTCCTTCACTTATGAAGCTGAGTTTGGCTGGATAGGAGATTCTGGGTTGAAAGTTCTTTTCTTTAAGGATGTTGAATATTGGCCCCCAATCTCTTCTGGCTTGTAGGGTTTCTGCTGAGAGATCTGCTGTGAGTCTAATGGGCTTCCCTTTGTGGGTAACCCGACCTTTCTCTCTGGCTGCCCTTAGCATTTTCTCTTTCATTTCAACCCTGGTGAATCTGACGATTATGTGCCTTGGGGTTGCTCTTCTTGAGGAATATCTTTGTGGTGTTCTCTGTATTTCCTGGATTTGAATATTGGTCTGCCTTGCTAGGTTGGGAAAGTTTTCCTGGATAATATCCTGAAGAGTATTTTCCAGCTTGGATTCATTCTCTTCATCACATTCAGGTACACCTATCAGACGTAGATTAGGTCTTTTCACATAGTCCCACATTTCTTGAAGATTTTGTTCATTCCTTTTTGTGCTTTTTTCTCTGTTTTTGCCTTCTCTTTTTATTTCATTGAGTTGATCTTCGACCTCTGATATCCTTTCTTCTGCTTGGTCAATTCGGCTGTTGAAGCTTGTGCATGCTTCACAAATTTCTCGTGTTGCGTTTTTCAGCTCCATCAATTCACTTATACTCCTCTCTATGCTGTCCATTCTCGTCAGCAGTTCGTCCAATCTTTTTTCAAGGTTCATATTTTCTTTGCGTTGGGTTAGAACATGTTCTTTCAGTTCATTGTAGTTTCTTACTACCCACCTTCTCAAGTCTGA